>NC_060126.1:8204760-9471755 GCF_021461395.2 Schistocerca americana
ATGCCGACTTAAGTAAAAGAGGACTGACCCTCTCACTTTCTGTGATTTGAACCTCACCTGTGAGTCCAGTTTCAGATTCCGATGCTTCACTTCAGGGTTACCTTATACCTTGCACCTTCTTATTGACGATGAAACACAGAAATTGCATCCGAATTTAATACAAAAGGCACAATGCCGACTTAAGTACATGAGGACTGACACTCTCACTTTCTATGATTTGAACCTCTCCTGTGAGTCCAGTTTAAGATTCTGATGCTTCACTTCAGGTTTACTGTATCCCTTGGACCTTCTTATTGACGATGGAACACAGAAATTGCACCCGAAATTAATACAAAAGGCACAATGCCGACTTAAGTACAAGAGGATTGATACTCAAACTTTCTATGATTTGAACCTCTTCTGTGAGTCCAGTTTCAGATTCCGATGCTTCACTTCAGGTTTACTGTATTCCTTAGACCTTCTTATTGACGATGAAACACAGAGTTTGCATCCGAATTTAATACAAAAGGCACAATGCCGACTGAAGTTCAAGAGGGCAGAATCTCTAACTATCTATGATTTGAACCTCTCCTGTGAGTCCAGTTTCAGATTCCGATGCTTCACTTCAGGGTTACCTTATACCTTGCACCTTCTTATTGACGATGAAACACAGAAATTGCATCAGAATTAAATTCAAAAGGCACAATATCGACTTAAGTAAAAGAGGACTGACACTCTCACTTTCTATGATTTGAACTTCTCCTGTGAGTCCAGTTTTAGATTCCGATGCGTCACTTCAGATTTACCGTATACCTTGCACCTTCTTATTGACGATGAAACACAGAAATTGCATCGGAAATTAATACAAAAGGCACAACGCCAACATAAGTACAAGAGGATTGACACTCCAACTTTCTATGATTTGAACATCTCCTGTGAGTCCAGTTTTAGATTCCGATGCTTCACTTCAGGTTTACTGTATCCCTTGGACCTTGTAATTGACGATGAAATACAGAAATTGCATCCGAATTTAATACAAAAGGCTCAATGCCGACTTAAGTACATGAGGACTGACACTCTCATTTTCTATGATTTGAACCTCTCCTGTGAGTGCAGTTTTAGATTCCGATGCTTCACTTCAGGTTAACTGTATCCCTTGGACCTTCTTATTGGCGATGGAACACAGATATTGCACCCGAAATCAATACAAAAGGCACAATGCCGACTTAAGTACAAGAGGACTAACACTCTCACTTTCTATGATTTGAACCTCTCCTGTGAGTCCAGTGTTAGATTCCGATGTTTCACTTCTGGTTTACTGTATCCCTTGGACCTGCTTATTGACGATGAAACACAGAAATTGCATCAGAATTTAATACGTAAGGCACAATGCCGAATTAAGTAAAAGAGGACAGACACTCTCACTTTCCATGATTTGAACTTCTCCTGTGAGTCCAGTTTTAGATTCCGATGCGTCACTTCTGGTTTACCGTATGCCTTGCAGCTTCTTATTGACGATGAAGCACAGAAATTGCATCGGAATTCAATAAAAAAGGCACAATGCCGACTGAAGTACAAAAAGGCAGAATCTCTAACTATCTATGATTTGAACCTCTCATGTGGGACCAGTTTCAGATTCCGATGCTTCACTTCAGCGTTACCTTATACCTTGCACCTTCTTGTTGACGATGAAACACAGAAAATGCATCAGAATTAAATTCAAAAGGCACAATACCGACTTAAGTAAAAGAGGACTGACACTCCCACTTTCTATGATTTGAACTTCTCCTGTGAGTCCAGTTCTAGATTCCGGAGCGTCACTTCAGTTTTACCGTATACCTTGCACCTTCTTATTGACGATGAAACACAGAAATTGCATCGAAATTAAATTCAAAAGGCACAATGCCGACTTAAGTACAAGAGGACTGACACTCTAACTTTCTATGATTTCAACCTCTACTGTGAGTCCAGTTTTAGATTCCGATGCTTCATTTCAGGTTTACTGTTTTCCTTGGACCTTCTTATTGACGATGAAACACAGAAATTGCATCCGAATTTAATACAAAAGGCACAATGCCGACTTAAGTACATGAGGACTGACACTCTCACTTTCTATGATTTGAACCTCTCCTGTGAGTCCAGTTTTAGTATCCAATGCTTCACTTCAGGTTTACTGTATCCCTTGGACCTTCTTATTGACGATGGAACACAGAAATTGCACCCGAAATTAATACAAAATGCACAATGACGACTTAAGTACAAGAGGACTAACACTCTCACTTTCTATGATTTGAACCTCTCCTGTGAGTCTAGTTTTAGATTCCGATGCTTCACTTCTGGTTTACTGTACCCCTTGGACCTGCTTATTGACGATGAAACACAGAAATTGCATCCGTTTTTAATACGTAAGGCACAATGCCGACTTAAGTAAACGAGGACAGACACTCTCACTTTCTATGATTTGAACTTCTCCTGTGAGTCCAGTTTTAGATTCCGATGCATCACTTCAGGTTTACCGTACACCTTGCACCTTCTTATTGACGATGAAGCACAGAAATTGCATCGGAATTCAAAAAAAATGGCACAATGCCAACATAAGTACAAGAGGATTGATACTCAAACTTTCTATGATTTGAACCTCTTCTGTGAGTCCAGTTTTAGATTCCGATGCTTCACTTCAGGTTTACTGTATTCCTTGGACCTTCGTATTGACGATGAAACACAGAGTTTGCATCCGAATTTAATACAAAAGGCACAATGCCGAGTGAAGTACAAGAGGGCAGAATCTCTAACTATCTATGATTTGAACCTCTCGTGTGGGTCCAGTTTCAGATTCCGATGCTTCACTTCTGGGTTACCTTATACCTTGCACCTTCTTATTGACGATGAAACACAGAAATTGCATCAGAATTAAATTCAAAAGGCACAATACCGACTTAAGTAAAAGAGGACTGACACTCTCACTTTCTATGATTTGAAATTCCCTTGTGAGTCCAGTTTTAGATTCCGATGCGTCACTTCAGATTTACCGTATACCTTGCAGCATCTTATTGACGATGAAACACAGAAATTGCATCGGAATTTAATACAAAAGGCACAATGCCAACATAAGTACAAGAGGATTGACACTCTAACTTTCTATGATTTGAACCTCTCCTGTGAGAACAGTTTTAGATTCCGATGTTTCACTTCAGGTTTACTGTATACCTTGCACCTTCTTATTGACGATGAAATACAGAAATTGCATCCGATTTTAATACAAAAAGCACAATGCCGACTTAAGTAAAAGAGGACTCACACTCACTCTTTCTATGATTTGAACCTCTCCTGTGAGTCCAGTTTTAGATTCTGATGCTTCACTTCAGGTATACTGTATCCCTTGGACCTTCTTGTTGACGATGGAACACAGAAATTGCACCCGAAATTAATACAAAAGGCACAATGCCGACTTAAGTACTAGAGGACTAACACTCTCACTTTCTATGATTTGAACCTCTCCTGTGAGTCCAGTTTTAGATTCCGGTGCGTCACTTCAGGTTTACCATTTACCTTGCACCTTCTTATTGACGATGAAGCACAGAAATTGCATCCGAATTCAATAAAAAAGATCCAATGCCAACATAAGTACAAGAGGATTGATACACAAATTTTCTATGATTTGAACCTCTTCTGTGAGTCCAGTTTTAGATTCCGATGCTTCACTTCAGGTTTACTGTATTCCTTGGACCTTGTTATTGACGATGAAACACAGAGTTTGCATCCGAATTTAATACAAAAGGCAGAATGCCGACTGAAGTACAAGTGGGCAGAATCTCTAACTATCTATGATTTGAACCTCTCGTGTGGGTCCAGTTTCAGATTCCGATGCTTCACTTCAGGGTTACCTTATACCTTGCACCTTCTTATTGACGATGAAACACAGAAATTGCATCAGAATTAAATTCAAAAGGCACAATACCGACTTAAGTAAAAGAGGACTGACACTCTCACTTTCTATGATTTGAACTTCTCCTGTGAGTCCAGTTTTAGATTCCGATGCTTCACTTCAGGTTTACTGTATCCCTTGGACCTTCTTATTGACGATGAAATACAGAAATTGCATCCGAATTTAATACAATAGGCACAATGCCGACATAAGTACATGAGGACTGACACTCTCACTTTCTATGATTTGAACCTCTCCTGTGAGTCCAGTTTTAGATTCCGATGCTTCACTTCAGGTTTACTGTACCTCTTGGACCTTCTTATTGACCATGGAACACAGAAATTGCACCCGAAATTAATACAAAAGGCACAATGCCGACTTACGTACAATAGGACTAACACTCTCACTTTCTATGATTTGAACCTCTCCTGTGAGTCCAGTTTTAGATTCCGATGCTTCACTTCAGATTTACCGTATACCTTGCATGGTCTTGTTGATAATGAAACACAGAAATTGCATCGGAATTTAATACAAAAGGCACAATGCCAACATATGTACAAGAGGATTGACGCTCTAACTTTCTATGATTTGAACCTCTCCTGTGAGTCCAGTTTTAGATTCCGATGCTTCACTTCAGGTTTACTGTATCCGTTGGACCAGCTTATTGACGATGAAACACAGAAATTGCATCCGAATTTAATACGTAAGGCACAATGACGACTTAAGTAAAAGAGGACAGACACTCTCTTTTTCTATGATTTGAACTTCTCCTGTGAGTCCAGTTTTAGATTCCGATGCGTCACTTCAGATTTACCGTATACCTTGCACCTTCTTATTGACGATGAAACACAGAAATTGCATCGGAATTTAATACAAAAGGCACAATGCCAACATAAGTACAAGAGGATTGACACTCTAACTTTCTGTGATTTGAACCTCTCCGGTGTGTCCAGTTATTGATTCCGATGCTTCACTTCAGCTTTACTGTATACCTTGCACCTTCTTATTGACGATGAAACACAGAAATTGCATCCGAATTTAATACAGAAGGCACAATGCCGACTTAAGTACAAGAGGACTGACACTCTAACTCCCTATGATTTGAACCTCTCCTGTGAGTCCAGTTTTAGATTCTGAAGCTTCACTTCGGGTTTACTGTATCTCTTGGACCTTCTTATTGACGAAGAAACACAGAATTTGCATCCGAATTTAATACAAAAGGCACAATGCCGACTTAAGTAAAAGAGGACAGACACTCTCACTTTCTATGATTTGAACTTCTCCTGTGAGTCCAGTTTTAGATTCCGATGCGTCACTTCAGGTTTACCGTATACCTTGCACCTTCTTATTGACGATGAAGCACAGAAATTGCATCGGAATTCAATAAAAAAGGCACAATGCCAACATAAGTACAAGAGGATTGATACTCAAACTTTCTACGATTTGAACCTCTTCTGTGAGTCCAGTTTCAGATTCCGATGCTTCACTTCAGGTTTACTGTATTCCTTGGACCTTCTTATTGACGATGAAACACAGAGTTTGCATCCGAATTTAATACAAAAGGCACAATGCCGACTGAAGTTCAAGAGGGCAGAATCTCTAACTATCTATGATTTGAACCTCTCCTGTGAGTCCAGTTTCAGATTCCGATGCTTCACTTCAGGGTTACCTTATACCTTGCACCTTCTTACTGACGATGAAACACAGAAATTGCATCAGAATTAAATTCAAAAGGCACAATACCGACTTAAGTACAAGAGGACTGACACTCTCACTTTCTATGATTTGAACTTCTCCTGTGAGTCCAGTTTTAGATTCCGATGCGTCACTTCAGATTTACCGTATACCTTGCACCTTCTTATTGACGATGAAACACAGAAATTGCATCGGAATTTAATACAAAAGCCACAACGCCAACATAAGTACAAGGGGATTGACACTCTAACTTTCTATGATTTGAACATCTCCTGTGAGTCCAGTTTTAGATTCCGATGTTTCACTTCAGGTTTACTGTATCCCTTGGACCTTCTTATTGACGATGAAATACAGAAATTGCATCCGAATTTAATACAAAAGGCTCAATGCCGACTTAAGTACATGAGGACTGACACTCTCACTTTCTATGATTTGAACCTCTCCTGTGAGTCTAGTTTTAGATTCCGATGCTTCACTTCAGGTTAAACATATCCCTTGGACCTTCTTATTGACGATGGAACACAGAAATTGCACCCGAAATTAATACAAAAGGCACAATGCCGACTAAAGTACAAGAGGACTAACACTCTCACTTTCTATGATTTGAACCTCTCCTGTGAGTCCAGTTTTAGATTCCGATGTTTCACTTCTGGTTTACTGTATCCCTTGGACCTGCTTATTGACGATGAAACACAGAAATTGCATCAGAATTTAATACGTAAGGCACAATGCCGAATTAAGTAAAAGAGGACAGACACTCTCACTTTCTATGATTTGAACTTCTCCTGTGAGTCCAGTTTTAGATTCCGATGCGTCACTTCAGGTTTACCGTATACCTTGCACCTTCTTATTGACGATGAAGCACAGAAATTGCATCGGAATTCAAAAAAAAAGGCACAATGCCAACATAAGTACAAGAGGATTGATACTCAAACTTTCTATGATTTGAACCTCTTCTGTGAGTCAAGTTTTAGATTCCGATGCTTCACTTCAGGTTTACTGTATTCCTTGGACCATCTTATTGACGATGAAACACAGAGTTTGCATCCGTATTTAATACAAAAGGCACAATGCCGAGTGAAGTACAAGAGGGCAGAATCTCTAACTATCTATGATTAGAACCTCTCGTGTGGGTCCAGTTTCAGATTCCGATGCTTCACTTCTGGGTTACCTTATACCTTGCACCTTCTTATTGACGATGAAACACAGAAATTGCATCAGAATTAAATTCAAAAGGCACAATACCGACTTAAGTAAAAGAGGACTGACACACTCACTTCCTATGATTTGAACTTCTCCTGTGAGTCCAGTTTTAGATTCCGATGCGTCACTTCAGATTTACCGTATACCTTGCACCTTCTTATTGACGATGAAACGCAGAAATTGCATCGGAATTTAATACAAAAGGCACAATGCCAACATAAGTACAAGAGGATTGACACTCTAACTTTCTATGATTTGAACCTCTCCTGTGAGTCCATTTTAGATTCCGATGCTTCACTTCAGGTTTACTGTATCCCTTGGACCTTCTTATTGACGATGAAACACAGAAATTGCATCCGAATTTAATACAAAAGGCACAATGCCGACATAAGTACATGAGGACTGACACTCTCACTTTCTATGATTTGAACCTCTCCTGTGAGTCCAGTTTTAGATTCCGATGCTTCACTTCAGGTTTACTGTACCTCTTGGACCTTCTTATTGACCATGGAACACAGAAATTGCACCCGAAATTAATACAAAAGGCACAATGCCGACTTACGTACAAGAGGACTAACACTCTCACTTTCTATGATTTGAACCTCTCCTGTGAGTCCAGTTTTAGATTCCGATGCTTCACTTCAGATTTACCGTATACCTTGCACCTTCTTATTGACGATGAAACACAGAAATTGCATCGGAATTTAATACAAAAGGCACAATGCCAACATATGTACAAGAGGATTGACGCTCTAACTTTCTATGATTTGAACCTCTCCTGTGAGTCCAGTTTTAGATTCCGATGCTTCACTTCAGGTTTACTGTATCCGTTGGACCTGCTTATTGACGATGAAACACAGAAATTGCATCCGAATTTAATACGTAAGGCACAATGACGACTTAAGTAAAAGAGGACAGACACTCTCTTTTTCTATGATTTGAACTTCTCCTGTGAGTCCAGTTTTAGATTCCGATGCGTCACTTCAGATTTACCGTATACCTTGCACCTTCTTATTGACGATGAAACACAGAAATTGCATCGGAATTTAATACAAAAGGCACAATGCCAACATAAGTACAAGAGGATTGACACTCTAACTTTCTATGATTTGAACCTCTCCTGTGTGTCCAGTTATTGATTCCGATGCTTCACTTCAGCTTTACTGTATACCTTGCACCTTCTTATTGACGATGAAACACAGAAATTGCATCCGAATTTAATACAGAAGGCACAATGCCGACTTAAGTACAAGAGGACTGACACTCTAACTCCCTATGATTTGAACCTCTCCTGTGAGTCCAGTTTTAGATTCCGAAGCTTCACTTCTTGTTTACTGTATCCCTTGGACCTTCTTATTGACGAAGAAACACAGAATTGGCATCCGAATTTAATACAAAAGGCACAATGCCGACTTAAGTAAAAGAGGACTGACCCTCTCACTTTCTGTGATTTGAACCTCACCTGTGAGTCCAGTTTCAGATTCCGATGCTTCACTTCAGGGTTACCTTATACCTTGCACCTTCTTATTGACGATGAAACACAGAAATTGCATCCGAATTTAATACAAAAGGCACAATGCCGACTTATGTACATGAGGACTGACACTCTCACTTTCTATGATTTGAACCTCTCCTGTGAGTCCAGTTTAAGATTCTGATGCTTCACTTCAGGTTTACTGTATCCCTTGGACCTTCTTATTGACGATGGAACACAGAAATTGCACCCGAAATTAATACAAAAGGCACAATGCCGACTTAAGTACAAGAGGACTAACACTCTCACCTTCTATGACTTGAACCTCTCCTGTGAGTCCAGTTTTAGATTCCGATGCTTCACTTCTGGTTTACTGTATCCCTTGGACCTGCTTATTGACGATGAAACACAGAAATTGCATCCGAATTTAATACGTAAGGCACAATGCCGACTTAAGTAAAAGAGGACAGACACTCTCTCTTTCTATGATTTTAACTTCTCCTGTGTGTCCAGTTTTAGATTCCGATGCTTCACTTCAGGTTTACCGTATACCTTGCACCTTCTTATTGACGAAGAAGCACAGAAATTGCATCGGAATTCAATAAAAAAGGCACAATGCCAACATAAGTACAAGAGTATTGATACTCAAACTTTCTATGATTTGAACCTCTTCTGTGAGTCCAGTTTCAGATTCCGATGCTTCACTTCAGGTTTACTGTATTCCTTGGACCTTCTTATTGACGATGAAACACAGAGTTTGCATCCGAATTTAATACAAAAGGCACAATGCCGACTGAAGCTCAAGAGGGCAGAATCTCTAACTATCTATGATTTGAACCTCTCCTGTGAGTCCAGTTTCAGATTCCGATGCTTCACTTCAGGGTTACCTTATACCTTGCACCTTCTTATTGACGATGAAACACAGAAATTGCATCAGAATTAAATTCAAAATGCACAATACCGACTTAAGTACAAGAGGACTGACACTCTCACTTTCTATGATTTGAACTTCTCCTGTGAGTCCAGTTTTAGATTCCGATGCGTCACTTCAGATTTACCGTATACCTTGCACCTTCTTATTGACGATGAAACACAGAAATTGCATCGGAATTTAATACAAAAGGCACAACGCCAACATAAGTACAAGAGGATTGACACTCTAACTTTCTATGATTTGAACATCTCCTGTGAGTCCAGTTTTAGATTCCGATGCTTCACTTCAGGTTTACTGTATCCCTTCGACCTTCTTATTGACGATGAAATACAGAAATTGCATCCGAATTTAATACAAAAGGCTCAATGCCGACTTAAGTACATGAGGACTGACACTCTCACTTTCTATGATTTGAACCTCTCCTGTGAGTCCAGTTTTAGATTCCGATGCTTCACTTCAGGTTAACTGTATCCCTTGGACCTTCTTATTGACGAAGGAACACAGAAATTGCACCCGAAATTAATACAAAAGGCACAATGCCGACTTAAGTACAAGTGGACTAACACTCTCACTTTCAATGATTTGAACCTCTCCTGTGAGTCTAGTTTTAGATTCCGATGTTTCACTTCTGGTTTACTGTATCCCTTGGACCTGCTTATTGACGATGAAACACAGAAATTGCATCAGAATTTAATACGTAAGGCACAATGCCGAATTAAGTAAAAGAGGACAGACACTCTCACTTTCTATGATTTGAACTTCTCCTGTGAGTCCAGTTTTAGATTCCGATGCGTCACTTCAGGTTTACCGTATACCTTGCACCTTCTTATTGACTCTGAAGCACAGAAATTGCATCGGAATTCAATAAAAAAGGCACAATGCCGACTGTAGTACAAGAGGGCAGAATCTGTAACTATCTATGATTTGAACCTCTCATGTGGGTCCAGTTTCAGATTCCGATGCTTCACTTCAGCGTTACCTTATACCTTGCACCTTCTTATTGACGATGAAACACAGAAAATGCATCAGAATTAAATTCAAAAGGCACAATACCGACTTAAGTAAAAGAGGACTGACACTCTCGCTTTCTATGATTTGAACTTCTCCTGTGAGTCCAGTTTTAGATTCCGGAGCGTCACTTCAGATTTACCGTATACCTTGCACCTTCTTATTGACGATGAAACACAGAAATTGCATCGGAATTTAATACAAAAGGCACAATGCCACCATAAGTACAAGAGGATTGACACTCTAACTTTCTATGATTTGAACCTCACCTGTGAAAACAGTTTTAGATTCCGATGCTTCACTTCAGGTTTACTGTATACCTTGCACCTTCTTATTGACGATGAAATACAGAAATTGCATCCGATTTTAATACAAAAGGCACAATGCCGACTTAAGTAAAAGAGGACTGACACTCTCTCTTTCTATGATTTGAAACTCTCCTGTGTGTCCAGTTTTAGATTCCGATGTTTCACTTCAGATTTACTGTATTCCTTGGACCTTCTTATTGACGATGAAACACAGAGTTTGCATCCGAATTTAATACAAAAGGCACAATGCCGACTGAAGTACAAGAGGGCAGAATCTCTAACTATCTATGATTTGAACCTCTCCTGTGAGTCCAGTTTCAGATCCCGATGCTTCACTTCAGGGTTACCTTATACCTTGCACCTTCTTATTGACGATGAAACACAGAAATTGCATCAGAATTAAATTCAAAGGGCACAATACCGATTTAAGTAAAAGAGGACTGACACTCTCACTTTCTATGATTTGAACTTCTCCTGTGAGTCCAGTTTTAGATTCCGATGCGTCACTTCAGATTTACCGTATACCTTGCACCTTCTTATTGACGATGAAACACAGAAATTGCATCGAAATTAAATTCAAAAGGCACAACGCCGACTTAAGTACAAGAGGACTAACACTCTCACTTTCTATGATTTGAACCTCTTCTGTGAGTCTAGTTTTAGATTCCGATGCTTCACTTCTGGTTTACTGTATCCCTTGGACCTGCTTATTGACGATGAAACACAGAAATTGCATCCGAATTTAATACGTAAGGCACAATGCCGACTTAAGTAAAAGAGGACAGACACTCTCACTTTCTATGATTTGAACTTCTCCTGTGAGTCCAGTTTTAGATTCCGATGCGTCACTTCAGGTTTACCGTATACCTTGCACCTTCTTATTGACGATGAAGCACAGAAATTGCATCGGAATTCAAAAAAAAGGCACAATGCCAACATAAGTACAAGAGGATTGATACTCAAACTTTCTATGATTTGAACCTCTTCTGTGAGTCCAGTTTTAGATTCCGATGCTTCACTTCAGGTTTACTGTATTCCTTGGAACTTCTTATTGACGATGAAACACAGAGTTTGCATCCGAATTTAATACAAAAGGCACAATGCCGAGTGAAGTACAAGAGCTCAGAATCTCTAACTATCTATGATTTGAACCTCTCGTGTGGGTCCAGTTTCAGATTCCGATGCTTCACTTCTGGGTTACCTTGTACCTTGCACCTTCTTATTGACGATGAAACACAGAAATTGCATCAGAATTAAATTCAAAAGGCACAATAACGACTTAAGTAAAAGAGGACTGACACACTCACTTTCTATGATTTGAACTTCTCCTGTGAGTCCAGTTTTAGATTCCGATGCGTCACTTCTGATTTACCGTATACCTTGCACCATCTTATTGACGATGAAACACAGAAATTGCATCGGAATTTAATACAAAAGGCACAATGCCAACATAAGGACAAGAGGATTGACACTCTAACTTTCTATGATTTGAACCTCTCCTGTGAGAACAGTTTTAGATTCCGATGCTTCACTTCAGGTTTACTGTATACCTTGCACCTTCTTATTGACGATGAAATACAGAAATTGCATCCGATTTTAATACAAAAGGCACAATCCCGACTTAAGTAAAAGAGGACTGGCACACTCTCTTTCTATGATTTGAACCTCTCCTGTGAGTCCAGTTTTAGATTCCGATGCTTCACTTCAGGTTTACTGTATTCCTTGGACCTTCTTATTGTCGATGAAACACAGAGTTCGCATCCGAATTTAATACAAAAGGCACAATGCCGACTGAAGTACAAGAGGGCAGAATCTCTAACTATCTATGATTTGAACCTCTCCTGTGAGTCCAGTTTCAGATTCCGATGCTTCAATTCAGGGTTGCCTTATACCTTGCACCTTCTTATTGACGATGAAACACAGAAATTGCATCAGAATTAAATTCAAAAGGCACAATACCGACTTAAGTAAAAGAGGACTGACACTCTCACTTTCTATGATTTGAACTTCTCCTGTGAGTCCAGTTTTAGATTCCGATGCGTCACTTCAGATTTACCGTATACCTTGCACCTTCTTATTGACGGTGAAACACAGCAATTGCATCGAAATTAAATTCAAAAGGCACAATGCCGACTTAAGTACAAGAGGACTGACACTCTAACTTTCTACGATTTCAACCTCTCCTGAGGGTCCAGTTTTAGATTCCGATGCTTCATTTCAGGTTAACTGTTTCCCTTGGACCTTCTTATTGACGATGAAACACAGAAATTGCATCCGAATTTAATACAATAGGCACAATGCCGACTTAAGTACATGCGGACTGACACTCTCACTTTCTATGATTTGAACCTCTCCTGTGAGTCCAGTTTGAGATTCAAATGCTTCGCTTCTGGTTTACTTTATCCCTTGGACCTGCTTATTGACGATGAAACACAGAAATTTCATCCGAATTTAATACGTAAGACACAATGCCGACTTAAGTAAAAGAGGACAGACACTCTCACTTTCTATGATTTGAACTTCTCCTGTGTGTCCAGTTTTAGATTCCGATGCGTCACTTCAGGTTTACCGTATACCTTGCACCTTCTTATTGACGATGAAGCACAGAAATTGCATCGGAATTCAATAAAAAAGGCACAATGCCAACATAAGTACAAGAGGATTGATACTCAAACTTTCTGTGATTTGAACCTCTTCTGTGAGTACAGTTTTAGATTCCGATGCTTCACTTCAGGTTTACTGTATTCCTTGGACCTTCTTATTGACGATGAAACACAGAGTTTGCATCCGAATTTAATACAAAAGGCACAATGCCGACTGAAATACAAGAGGGCAGAATCTCTAACTATCTATGATTTGAACCTCTCCTGTGAGTCCAGTTTCAGATGCCGATGCTTCACTTCAGGGTTACCTTATACCTTGCACCTTCTTATTGACGATGAAACACAGAAATTGCATCAGAATTAAATTCAGGAGGCACAATACCGACTTAAGTAAAAGAGGACTGACACTCTCACTTTCTATAATTTGAACTTCTCCTGTGAGTCCAGTTTTAGATTCCGATGCGTCACTTCAGATTTACCGTATACCTTACACCTTCTTATTGACGATGAAATACAGAAATTGCTTCGGAATTTAATACAAAAGGCACAATGCCGACTTAAGTACAAGAGGACTGACACTCTAACTTTCTACGATTTCAACCTCTCCTGTGAGTCCAGTTTTAGATTCCGATGCTTCACTTCAGGTTTACTGTATCCCTTGGACCTTCTTATTGACGATGAAATACAGAAATTGCATCCGAATTTAATACAAACGGCACAATGCCGACTTAAGTACATGAGGACTGACACTCTCACTTTCTATGATTTGAACCTCTCCTGTGAGTCGAGTTTTAGATTCCGATGCTTCACTTCAGGTTTACTGTATCTCTTGGACCTTCGTATTGACGATGGAACACAGAAATTGCACCCGAAATTAATACAAAAGGCACAATACCGACTTAAGTAAAAGAGGACTAACACTCTCACTTTCTATGATTTGAACCTCTCCTGTGAGTCCAGTTTTAGATTCCGATGCTTCACTTCAGGTTTACTGTATCCCTTGGACCTGCTTATTGACGATGAAACACAGAAATTGCATCCGACTAATACGTAAGGCACAATGCCGACTTAAGTAAAAGAGGACAGACACTCTCACTTTCTATGACTTGAACTTCTCCTGTGAGTCCAGATTTAGATTCCAATGCGTCGCTTCATGTTTACCGTATTCCTTGCATCTTCTTATTGGCGATGAAGCACAGAAATTGCATCGGAATTCAATAAAAAAGGCACAATGCCAACATAAGTACAAGAGGATTGATACTCAAACTTTCTATGATTTGAACCTCTTCTGTGAGTCCAGTTTTAGATTCCGATGCTTCACTTCAGGTTTACTGTATTCCTTGGTCCTGCTTATTGACGATGAAACACAGAAATTTCATCCGAATTTAATACGTAAGACACAATGCCGACTTAAGTAAAAGAGGACAGACACTCTCCCTTTCTATGATTTGAACTTCTCCTGTGAGTCCAGTTTTAGATTTCGATGCGTCACTTCAGATTTACCGTATACTTTGCACTTTCTTATTGACGATGAAACACAGAAATCGCATCGAAATTAAATTCAAAAGGCACAATGCCGACTTAAGTACAAGAGGACTGACACTCTAACTTTCTACGATTTCAACCTCCCCTGTGAGTCCAGTTTTAGATTCCGATGCTTCATTTCAGGTTAACTGTTTCCCTTGGACCTTCTTATTGACGATGAAATACAGAAATTGCATCCGAATTTAATACAATAGGCACAATGCCGACTTAAGTACATGAGGACTGACACTCTCACTTTCTATGATTTGAACCTCTCCTGTGAGTCCAGTTTTAGATTCCGATGCTTCACTTCTGGTTTACTGTATCCCTTGGACCTGCTTATTGACGATGAAACACAGAAATTTCATCCGAATTTAATACGTAAGACACAATGCCGACTTAAGTAAAAGAGGACAGACACTCTCCCTTTCTATGATTTTAACTTCTCCTGTGAGTTTAGTTTTAGATTCCGATGCGTCACTTCAGGTTTACCGTATACCTTGCACCTTCTTATTGACGATGAAGCACAGAAATTGCATCGGAATTCAATAAAAAAAGCACAATGCCAACATAAGTACAAGAGGATTGATACTCAAACTTTCTATGATTTGAACCTCTTCTGTGAGTACAGTTTTAGATTCCGATGCTTCACTTCAGGTTTACTGTATTCCTTGGACCTTCTTATTGACGATGAAACACAGAGTTTGCATCCGAATTTAATACAACAGGCACAATGCCGACTGAAGTAAAAGAGGACAGACACTCTCACTTTCTATGATTTGAACTTCTCCTGTGAGTCCAGTTTTAGATTCCAATGCGTCACGTCAGAATTACCGTATACCTTGTACCTTCTTATTGACGATGAATCACAGAAATTGCATCGGAATTTAATACAAAAGGAACAATGCCAACATAAGAACAAGAGGATTGACACTCTAACTTTCTATGATTTGAACCTCTCCTGTGAGTCCAGTTTTAGATTCCGATGCTTCACTTCAGGTTTACCGTATCCCTTGGACCTTCTTATTGACGATGAAATACAGAAATTGCATCCGAAATTAATACAAAAGGCACAATGCCGACTTAAGTAAAAGAGGACTGACCCTCTCACTTTCTGTGATTTGAACCTCACCTGTGAGTCCAGTTTCAGATTCCGATGCTTCACTTCAGGGTTACCTTATACCTTGCACCTTCTTATTGACGATGAAACACAGAAATTGCATCGGAATTAAATTCAAAAGGCACAATGCCGACTTAAGTACAAGAGGACTGACACTCTCACTTTCTATGATTTGAACCTCTCCTGTGAATCGAGTTTTAGATTCCGATGCTTCACTTCTGGTTTACTGTATCCCTTGGACCTGCTTATTGACGATGAAACACAGAATTTTCATCCGAATTTAATACGTAAGACACAATGCTGACTTAAGTAAAAGAGACCAGACACTCTCACTCTCTATGATTTGAACTTCTCCTTTGAGTCCAGTTTTAGATTCCGATGCGTCACTTCAGGTTTACCGTATACCTTGCACCTTCTTATTGACGATGAAACACAGAAATTGCATCGGAATTAAATTCAAAAGGCACAATGCCGACTTAGGTACAAGAGGACTAACACTCTCACTTTCTATGATTTGAACCTCTCCTGTGAGTCCAGTTTTAGATTCCGATGCTTCAGTTCTGGTTTAC
The DNA here is from genome assembly GCF_021461395.2 of Schistocerca americana. Classification (NCBI taxonomy): domain Eukaryota; kingdom Metazoa; phylum Arthropoda; class Insecta; order Orthoptera; family Acrididae; genus Schistocerca; species Schistocerca americana. Next base: position 8,221,103 of record NC_060126.1, read on the forward strand.
TGTATCCCTTGGACCTGCTTATTGAAGATGAAACACAGAAATTTCATCCGAATTTAATACGTAAGACACAATGCCGACTTAAGTAAAAGAGGACAGACACTCTCACTTTCTATGATTTGAACTTCTCCTGTGAGTCCAGTTTTAGATTCCGATGCGTCACTTCAGGTTTACCGTATACTTGCCACCTTCTTATTGACGATGAAGCACAGAAATTGCATCGGAATTCAATAAAAAAGGCACAATGCCAACATAAGTACAAGAGGATTGATACTCAAACTTTCTATGATTTGAACCTCTTCTGTGAGTACAGTTTTAGATTCCGATGCTTCACTTCAGGTTTACTGTATTCCTTGGACCTTCTTATTGACGATGAAACACAGAGTTTGCATCCGAATTTAATACAAAAGGCACAATGCCGACTGAAGTACAAGAGGGCAGAATCTCTAACTATCTATGATTTGAACCTCTCCTGTGAGTCCAGTTTCAGATTCCGATGCTTCACTTCAGGGTTACCTTATACCTTGCACCTTCTTATTGACGATGAAACACAGAAATTGCATCAGAATTAAATTCAAAAGGCACAATACCGACTTAAGGAAAAGAGGACTGACACTCTCACTTTCTATGATTTGAACTTCTCCTGTGAGTCCAGTTTCAGATTCCGATGCGTCACTTCAGATTTACCGTATACCTTGCACCTTCTTATTGACGATGAAACACAGAAATTGCTTCGGAATTTAATACAAAAGGCACAATGCCAACATAAGTACAAGAGGATTGACACTCTAACTTTCTATGATTCGAACCTCTCCTGTGAGTCCAGTTTTAGATTCCGATGCTTCACTTCAGGTTTACTGTATCCCTTGGACCTTCTTATTGACGATGAACTACAGAAATTGCATCCGAATTTAATACAAAAGGCACAATGCCGACTTAAGTACATGAGGACTGACACTCTCACTTTCTATGATTTGAACCTCTCCTGTGAGTCGAGTTTTAGATTCCGATGCTTCACTTCAGGTTTACTGTATCTCTTGGACCTTCTTATTGACGACGGAACACAGAAATTGCACCCGAAATTAATACAAAAGGCACAATGCCGACTTAAGTACAAGAGGACTAACACTCTCACTTTCTATGATTTGAACCTCTCCTGTGAGTCCAGTTTTAGATTCCGATGCTTCACTTCAGATTTACCATATACCTTGCACCTTCTTATTGACGATGAAACACAGAAATTGCATCGGAATTTAATACATAAGGCACAATGCCAACGTAAGTACAAGAGGATTGACACTCTAACTTTCTATGAATTGAACCTCTCCTGTGAGTCCAGTTTTAGATTCCGATGCTTCACTTCAGGTTTACTGTATCCCTTGGACCTGCTTATTGACGATGAAACACAGAAATTGCATCCGACTTTAATACGTAAGGCACAATGCCGACTTAAGTAAAAGAGGACAGACACTCTCACTTTCTATGATTTGAACTTCTCCTGTGAGTCCAGTTTTAGATTCCAATGCGTCACTTCAGGTTTACCATATTCCTTGCACCTTCTTATTGACGATGAAGCACAGAAATTGCATCGGAATTCAATAAAAAAGGCACAATGCCAACATAAGTACAAGAGGATTGATACTCAAACTTTCTATGATTTGAACCTCTTCTGTGAGTCCAGTTTTAGATTCCGATGCTTCACTTCAGGTTTACTGTATTCCTTGGACCTTCTTATTGGCGATGAAACACAGAGTTTGCATCCGAATTTAATACAAAAGGCTCAATGCCGACTGAAGTACAAGAGGACAGAATCTCTAACTGTCTATGATTTGAACCTCTCCTGTGAGTCCAGTTTCAGATTCCGATGCTTCACTTCAGGGTTACCTTATACCTTGCACCTTCTTATTGACTATGAAACACAGAAATTGCATCAGAATTAAATTCAAAAGGCACAATACCGACTTAAGTAAAAGAGGACTGACACTATCACTTTCTATGATTTGAACTTCTCCTGTGAGTCCAGTTTTAGATTCCGATGCGTCACATCAGATTTACCGTATACCTTGCACCTTCTTATTGATGGTGAAACACAGAAGTTGCTTCGGAATTTAATAAAAAAAGGCACAATGCCAACATAAGTACAAGAGGATTGACACTCTAACTTTCTATGATTTGAACCTCTCCTGTGAGTCCAGTTTTAGATTTTGATGCTTCACTTCAGGTTTACTGTTTCCCTTGGACCTTCTTATTGACGATGAAATACAGAAGTTGCATCCGAATTTAATACAAAAGGCACAATGCCGACTTAAGTACATGAGGACTGACACTCTCACTTTCTGTGATTTGAACCTCTCCTGTGAGTCGAGTTTTAGATTCCGATGCTTCACTTCAGGTTTACTGTATCTGTTGGACCTTCTTATTGACGATGGAACACAGAAATTGCACCCGAAATTAATACAAAAGGCACAATGCCGACTTAAGTACAAGAGGACTAACACTCTCACTTTCTATGATTTGAACCTCTCCTGTGAGTCCAGTTTTAGATTCCGATCCTTCACTTCAGATTTACCATTTACCTTGCACCTTCTTATTGACGATGAAACACAGAAATTGCATCGGAATTTTATACATAAGGCACAATGCCAACGTAAGTACAAGAGGATTGACACTCTAACTTTCTATGAATTGAACCACTCCTGTGAGTCCAGTTTTAGATTCCGATGCTTCACTTCAGGTTTACTGTATCCCTTGGACCTGCTTATTGACGATGAAACACAGAGATTGCATTCGACTTAAATACGTAAGGCACAATGCCGACTTAAGTAAAAGAGGACAGACACTCTCACTTTCTATGATTTGAACTTCTCCTGTGAGTCCAGTTTTAGATTCCAATGCGTCACTTCAGCTTTACCGTATTCCTTGCCCCTTCTTATTGACGATGAAGCACAGAAATTGCATCGGGATTCAATAATAAAGGCACAATGCCAACATAAGTATAAGAGGATTGATACTCAAACTTTCTATGATTTGAACCTCTTCTGTGAGTCCAGTTTTAGATTCCGATGCTTCACTTCAGGTTTACTGTATTCCTTGGACCTTCTTATTGGCGATGAAACACAGAGTTTGCATCCGAATTTAATACAAAAGGCTCAATGCCGACTGAAGTACAAGAGGACAGAATCTCTAACTATCTATGATTTGAACCTCTCCTGTGAGTCCAGTTTCAGATTCCGATGCTTCACTTCAGGGTTACCTTATACCTTGCACCTTCTTATTGACGATGAAACACAGAAATTGCATCAGAATTAAATTCAAAAGGCACAATACCGACTTAAGTAAAAGAGGACTGGCACTCTCACTTTCTATGATTTGAACTTCTCCTGTGAGTCTAGTTTTAGATTCCGATGCGTCACTTCAGAATTACCGTATACCTTGCACCTTCTTATTGACGATGAATCACAGAAATTGCATCGGAATTTAATACAAAAGGCACAATGCCAACATAAGTACAAGAGGATTGACAGTCTAACTTTCTATGATTTGAACATCTCCTGTGTGTCCAGTTTTAGATTCCCATGCTTCACTTCAGGTTTACTGTATCCCTTGGACCTTCTTATTGACGATGAAATACAGAAATTGCATCCGAATTTAATACAAAAGGCACAATGCCGACTTAAGTAAAAGAGGACTGACCCTCTCACTTTCTGTGATTTGAACCTCACCTGTGAGTCCAGTTTCAGATTCCGATGCTTCACTTCAGGGTTACCTTATACCTTGCACCTTCTTATTGACGATGAAACACAGAAATTGCATCGGAATTAAATTCAAAAGGCACAATGCCGACTTAAGTACAAGAGGACTGACACTCTAACTTTCTATGATTTCAACCTCTCCTGTGAGTCCAGTTTTAGATTCCGATGCTTCACTTCTGGTTTACTGTATTCCTTGGACATGCTTATTGACGATGAAACACAGAAATTGCATCCGAATTTAATACGTAAGGCACAATGCCGACTTAAGTAAAAGAGGACAGACACTCTCACTTTCTATGATTTGAACTTCTCCTGTGAGTACAGTTTTAGATTCCGATGCGTCACTTCAGGTTTACCGTATACCTTGCACTTTCTTATTGACGATGGAGCACAGAATTTGCATCGGAATTCAATAAAAAATGCACAATGCCATTATAAGTACAAGAGGATTGGTACTCAAACTTTCTATGATTTGAAACTCTTCTGAGAGTACAGTTTTAGGTTCCGATGCTTCACTTCAGGTTTACTGTATTCCTTGGACCATCTTATTGACGATGAAACACAGAGTTTGAATCCGAATTTAATACAAAAGGCACAATGCCGACTGAAGTACAAGAGGGCAGAATCTCTAACTATCTATGATTTGAACCTCTCCTGTGAGTCCAGTTTCAGATTCCGATGCTTCACTTCAGGATTACCTTATACCTTGCACATTCTTATTGACGATGAAACACAGAAATTGCATCAGAATTAAATTCAAATGGCACAATACCGACTTAAGTAAAAGAGGACTGACACTCTCAATTTCTATGATTTGAACTTCTCCTGTGAGTCCAGTTTTAGATTCCAATGCGTCACTTCAGATTTACCGTATACCTTGCACCTTCTTATTGACGATGAAACACAGAAATTGCTTCGGAATTTAATACAAAAGGCACAATGCCAACTTAAGTACAAGAGGATTGACACTCTAACTTTCTATGATTTGAACCTCTCCTGTGAGTCCAGTTTTAGATTCCGATGCTTCACTTCAGGTTTACTGTATCCCTCGGACCTTCTTATTAAACGATGAAATACAGAAATTGCATCCGAATTTAATACAAAAGGCACAATGCCGTCTTAAGTATATGAGGACTGACACTCTCACTTTCTATGATTTGAACCTCTCCTGTGAGTCGAGTTTTAGATTCCGATGCTTCACTTCAGGTTTACTGTATCTCTTGGACCTTCTTATTGACGATGGAACACAGAAATTGCACCCAAAATTAATACAAAAATCACAATGCCGACTTAAGTACAAGAGGACTAACACTCTCACTTTCTATGATTTGAACCTCTCCTGTGAGTCCAGTTTTAGATTCCGATGCTTCACTTCAGATTTACCATATACCTTGCACCTTCTTATTGACGATGAAACACAGAAATTGCATCGGAATTTAATACATAAGGCACAATGCCAACATAAGTACAAGAGGATTGACACTATAACTTTCTATGAATTGAACCTCTCCTGTGAGTCTAGTTTTAGATTCCGATGCTTCACTTCAGGTTTACTGTATCCCTTGGACCTGCTATTGACGATGAAACACAGAAATTGCATCCGACTTTAATACGTAAGGCACAATGCCGACTTAAGTAAAAGAGGACAGACACTCTCATTTTCGATGATTTGAACTTCTCCTGTGAGTCCAGTTTTAGATTCCGATGCGTCACTTCAGGTTTACCATATACCTTGCACCTTCTTATTGACGATGAATCACAGAAATTGCATCGGAATTTAATACAAAAGGCACAATGCCAACATAACTACAAGAGGATTGACACTCTGACTTTCTATGATTTGAACCTCTCCTGTGAGTCCAGTTTTAGATTCCGATGCTTCACTTCAGGTTTACTGTATCCCTTGGACCTTCTTATTGACGATGAAATACAGAAATTGCATCCGAATTTAATACAAAAGGCACAATGCCGACTTAAGTAAAAGAGGACTGACCCTCTCACTTTCTATGATTTGAACCTCTCCTGTGAGTCCAGTTTCAGATTCCGATGTTTCACTTCAGGGTTACCTTATACGTTGCACCTTCTTATTGACGATGAAACACAGAAATTGCATCAGAATTAAATTCAAAAGGCACAATACCGACTTAAATAAAAGAGGACTGACACTCTCACTTTCTATTATTTGAACTTCTCCAGTGAGTCCAGTTTTAGCTTCCGAGGCGTCACTTCAGATTTACCGTATACCTTGCACCTTCTTATTGACGATGAAACACAGAAATTGCATCGGAATTGAATACAAAAGACACAACGCCAACATAATTATAAGAGGATTGACACTCTAACTTTCTATGATTTGAACCTCTCCTGTGAGTCCAGTTTTAGATTCCGATGCTTCACTACAGGTTTACTGTATCCCTTGGACCTTCTTATTGACGATGAAATACAGAAATTGCATCAAAATTTAATACAAAAGGCACAATGCCGACTTAAGTACATGAGGACTGACACTCTCACTTTCTATGATTTGAACCTCTCCTGTGAGTCGAGTTTTAGATTCCGATGCTTCACTTCAGGTTTACTGTATCTCTTGGACCTTCTTATTGACGATGGAACACAGAAATTGCACCCGAAATTAATACAAAAGGCACAATGCCGACTTAAGTACAAGAGGACTAACACTCTCACTTTCTATGATTTGAACCTCTCCTGTGAGTCCAGTTTTAGATTCCGATGCTTCACTTCAGATTTACCATATACCTTGCACCTTCTTATTGACGTTGAAACACAAAAATTGCATCGGAATTTAATACATAAGGCACAATGCCAACATAAGTACAAGAGGATTGACACTCTAACGTTCTATGAATTGAACCTCTCCTGTGAGTCCAGTTTTAGATTCCGATGCTTCACTTCAGGTTTACTGTATCCCTTGGACCTGCTTATTGACGATGAAACACAGAAATTGCATCCGAACTTAATACGTAAGGCACAATGCCGACTTAAGTAAAAGAGGACAGACACCCTCACTTTCTATGATTTGAACTTCTCCTGTGAGTCCAGTTTTAGATTCCGATGCGTCACTTCAGGTTTACCGTATACCTTGCACCTTCTTATTGACGATGAAGCACAGAAATTGCATCGGAATTCAATAAAAAAGGCACAATGCCAACATAAGTACAAGAGGATTGATACTCAAACTTTCTATGATTTGAACCTCTTCTGTGAGTCCAGTTTCAGATTCCGATGCTTCACTTGAGGTTTACTGTATTCCTTGGACCTTATTATTGACGTTGAAACACAGAGTTTGCATCCGAATTTAATACAAAAGGCACAATGCCGACTGAAGTTCAAGAGGGCAGCATCTCTAACTATCTATGATTTGAACCTCTCCTGTGAGTCCAGTTTCAGTTTCCGAAGCTTCACTTCAGGGTTACCTTATACCTTGCACCTTCTTATTGACGATGAAACACAGGAATTGCATCAGAATTAAATTCAAAAGGCACAATACCGACTTAAATAAAAGAGGACTGACACTCTCACTTTCTATTATTTGAACTTCTCCAGTGAGTCCAGTTTTAGCTTCCGAGGCGTCACTTCAGATTTACCGTATACCTTGCACCTTCTTATTGACGATGAAACACAGAAATTGCATCGGAATTGAATACAAAAGACACAACGCCAACATAATTACAAGAGGATTGACACTCTAACTTTCTATGATTTGAACCTCTCCTGTGAGTCCAGTTTTAGATTCCGATGCTTCACTACAGGTTTACTGTATCCCTTGGACCTTCTTATTGACGATGAAATACAGAAATTGCATCGAAATTTAATACAAAAGGCACAATGCCGACTTAAGTACATGAGGACTGACACTCTCACTTGCTATGATTTGAACCTCTCCTGTGAGTCGAGCTTTAGATTCCGATGCTTCACTTCAGGTTTACTGTATCTCTTCGACCTTCTTATTGACGATGGAACACAGAAATTGCACCCGAAATTAATACAAAAGGCACAATGCCGACTTAAGTACAAGAGGACTAACACTCTCACTTTCTATGATTTGAACCTCTCCTGTGAGTCCAGTTTTAGATTCCGATGCTTCACTTCAGATTTACCATATACCTTGCACCTTCTTATTGACGTTGAAACACAAAAAAATTGCATCGGAATTTAATACATAAGGCACAATGCCAACATAAGTACAAGAGGATTGACACTCTAACTTTCTATGAATTGAACCTCTCCTGTGAGTCCAGTTTCAGATTCCGATGCTTCACTTCAGGTTTACTGTATCCCTTGGACCTGCTTATTGACGATGAAACACAGAAATTGCATCCGCCTTTAATACGAAAGGCACAATGCCGACTTAAGTAAAAGAGGACAGACACTCTCACTTTCTATGATTTGAACTTCTCCTGTGAGTCCAGTTTTAGATTCCAATGCGGCACTTCAGGTTTACCGTATTCCTTGCACCTTCTTGTTGACGATGAAGCACAGAAATTGCATCGGAATTCAATAAAAAAGGCTCAATGCCAACATAAGTAGAAGAGGATTGATACTCAAACTTTCTATGATTTGAACCTCTCCTGTGAGTCCAGTTTTAGATTCCGATGCTTCACTTCAGGTTTACTGTATTCCTTGGACCTTCTTATTGGCGATGAAACACAGAGTTTGCATCCGAATTTAATACAAAAGGCTCAATGCCGACTGAAGTACAAGAGGACAGAATCTCAAACTATCTATGATATGAACCTCTCCTGTGAGTCCAGTTTCAGATTCCGATGCTTCACTTCAGGGTTACATTATACCTTGCACCTTCTTATTGACGATGAAACACAGAAATTGCATCAGAATTAAATTCAAAAGGCACAATACCGACTTAAGTAAAAGAGGACTGACACTCTCACTTTCTATGATTTGAACTTCTCCTGTGAGTCGAGTTTTAGATTCCGATGCGTCACTTCAGAATTAACGTATACCTTGCACCTTCTTATTGACGATGAATCACAGAAATTGCAACGGAATTTAATACAAAAGGCACAATGCCAACATAAGTACAAGAGGATTGACACTCTAACTTTCTATGATTTGAACCTCACCTGTGAGTCCAGTTTTAGATTCCGATGCTTCACTTCAGGTTTACTGTATCCCTTGGACCTTCTTATTGACGATGAAATACAGAAATTGCATCCGAATTTAATACAAAAGGCACAATGCCGACTTAAGTAAAAGAGGACTGACCCTCTCACTTTCTGTGATTTGAACCTCACCTGTGAGTCCAGTTTCAGATTCCGATGCTTCTCTTCAGGGTTACCTTATACCTGCACCTTCTTATTGACGATGAAACACAGAAATTGCTTCGGAATTAAATTCAAAAGGCACAATGCCGACTTAAGTACAAGAGGACTAACACTCTCACTTCCTATGATTTGAAACTCTCCTGTGAGTCCAGTTTTAGATTCCGATGCTTCACTTCTGGTTTACTGTATCCCTTGGACCTGCTTATTGACGATGAAACACAGAAATTTCATCCGAATTTAATACGTAAGACACAATGCCGAATTAAGTAAAAGAGGACAGACACTCTCACTTTCTATGATTTGAACCTCTCCTGTGAGTCCAGTTTTAGATTCCGATGCGTCACTTCAGGTTTACCGTATACCTTGCACCTTCATATTGACGATGAAGCACAGAAATTCCATCGGAATTCTATAAAAAAGGCACAATGCCAACATAAGTACATGAGGATTGATACTCAAACTTTCTATGATTTGAACCTCTTCTGTGAGTACAGTTTTAGATTCCGTTGCTTCACTTCAGGTTTACGGTATTCCTTGGAACTTCTTATTGACGATGAAACACAGAGTTTGCATCCGAATTTAATTCAAAAGGCACAATGCCGACTGAAGTACAAGAGGGCAGAATCACTAACTATCTATGATTTGAACCTCTCCTGTGAGTCCAGTTTCAGATTCCGATGCTTCACTTCAGGGTTACCTTATTCCTTGCACCTTCTTATTGACGATGAAACACAGAAATTGCATCAGAATTAAATTCAAAAGGCACAATACCGACTTAAGTAAAAGAGGACTGACACTCTCACTTTCTATGATTTGAGCTTCTCCTGTGAGTCCAGTTTTAGATTCCGATGCGTCACTTCAGATTTACCGTATACCTTGCACCTTCTTATTGACGATGAAACACAGAAATTGCTTCGGAATTTAATACAAAAGGCACAATGCCAACATAAGTACAAGAGGATTGACACTCTAACTTTCTATGATTTGAACCTCTCCTGTGAGTCCAGTTTTAGATTCCGATGCTTCACTTCAGGTTTACTGTATCCCTTGGACCTTCTTATTGACGATGAAATACAGAAATTGCATCAAAATTTAATACAAAAGGCACAATGCCGACTTAAGTACATGAGGACTGACACTCTCACTTTCTATTATTTGAACCTCTCCTGTGAGTCGAGTTTTAGATTCCGATGCTTCACTTCAGGTTTACTGTATCTCTTCGACCTTCTTATTGACGATGGAACACAGAAATTGCACCCGAAATTAATACAAAAGGCACAATGCCGACTTAAGTAAAAGAGGACAGACACTCTCACTTTCTATGATTTGAACTTCTCCTGTGAGTCCAGTTTTAGATTCCAATGCGTCACTTCAGGTTTACGGTATTCCTTGCACCTTCTTGTTGACGATGAAGCACAGAAATTGCATCGGAATTCAATAAAAAAGGCTCAATGCCAACATAAGTAGAAGAGGATTGATACTCAAACTTTCTATGATTTGAACCTCTTCTGTGAGTCCAGTTTTAGATTCCGATGCTTCACTTCAGGTTTACTGTATTCCTTGGACCTTCTTATTGGCGATGAAACACAGAGTTTGCATCCGAATTTAATACAAAAGGCTCAATGCCGACTGAAGTACAAGAGGACAGAATCTCAAACTATCTATGATATGAACCTCTCCTGTGAGTCCAGTTTCAGATTCCGATGCTTCACTTCAGGGTTACCTTATACCTTGCACCTTCTTATTGACGATGAAACACAGAAATTGCATCAGAATTAAATTCAAAAGGCACAATACCGACTTAAGTAAAAGAGGACTGACACTCTCACTTTCGATGATTTGAACTTCTCCTGTGTGTCCAGTTTTAGATTCCGATGCGTCACTTCAGAATTAACGTATACCTTGCACCTTCTTATTGACGATGAATCACAGAAATTGCATCGGAATTTAATACAAAAGGCACAATGCCAACATAAGTACAAGAGGATTGACACTCTAACTTTCTATAATTTGAACCTCACCTGTGAGTCCAGTTTTAGATTCCGATGCTTCACTTCAGGTTTACTGTATCCCTTGGACCTTCTTATTGACAATGAAATCCAGAAATTGCATCCGAATTTAATACAAAAGGCACAATGCCGACTTAAGTAAAAGAGGACTGACCCTCTCACTTTCTGTGATTTGAACCTCACCTGTGAGTCCAGTTTCAGATTCCGATGCTTCACTTCAGGGTTACCTTATACCTTGCACCTTCTTATTGACGATGAAACACAGAAATTGCTTCGGAATTAAATTCAAAAGGCACAATGCCGACTTAAGTACAAGAGGACTAACACTCTTACTTTCTATGATTTGAAACTCTCCAGTGAGTCCAGTTTTAGATTCCGATGCTTCACTTCTGGTTTACTGTATCCCTTGGACCTGCTTATTGACGATGAAACACAGAAATTTCATCCGAATTTAATACGTAAGACACAATGCCGAATTAAGTAAAAGAGAACAGACACTCTCACTTTCCATGATTTGAACCTCTCCTGTGAGTCCAGTTTTAGATTCCGATGCATCACTTCAGGTTTACCGTATACCTTGCACCTTCTTATTGACGATGAAGCACAGAAATTGCATTGGATTTCTATAAAAAATGCACAATGCCAACATAAGTACATGAGGATTGATACTCAAACTTTCTATGATTTGAACATCTTCTGTGAGTACAGTTTTAGATTCCGTTGCTTCACTTCAGGTTTACGGTATTCCTTGGAACTTCTTATTGACGATGAAACACAGAGTTCGCATCCGAATTTAATTCAAAAGGCACAATGCCGACTGAAGTACAAGAGGGCAGAATCTCTAACTATCTATGATTTGAACCTCTCCTGTGAGTCCAGTTTCAGATTCCGATGCTTCACTTCAGAGTTACCTTATTCCTTGCACCTTCTTATTGACGATGAAACACAGAAATTGCATCAGAATTAAATTCAAAAGGCACAATACCGACTTAAGTAAAAGAGGACTGACACTCTCACTTTCTATGATTTGAGCTTCTCCTGTGAGTCCAGTTTTAGATTCCGATGCGTCACTTCAGATTTACCGTATACCTTGCACCTTCTTATTGACGATGAAACACAGAAACTGCTTCGGAATTTAATACAAAAGGCACAATGCCAACATAAGTACAAGAGGATTGACACTCTAACTTTCTATGATTTGAACCTCTCCTGTGAGTCCAGTTTTAGATTCCGATGCTTCACTTCAGGTTTACTGTATCCCTTGGACCTTCTTATTGACGATGAAATACAGAAATTGCATCCGAATTTAATACAAAAGGCACAATGCCGACTTAAGTACATGAGGACTGTCACTCTCACGTTCTATGATTTGAACCTCTCCTGTGAGTCGAGTTTTAGATTCCGATGCTTCACTTCAGGTTTACTGTATCTCTTGGACCTTCTTATTGACGATGGAACACAGAAATTGCACCCGAAATTAATACAAAAGGCACAATGCCAACATAAGTACAAGAGGATTGACACTCTAACTTTCTATGAATTGAACCTCTCCTGTGAGTCCAGTTTTAGATTCCGATGCTTCACTTTAGGTTTACTGTATCCCTTGGACCTGCTTATTGACGATGAAACACAGAAATTGCATCCGAATTTAATACGTAGGGCACAATGCCGACTTAAGTATAAGAGGACAGACACTCTCACTTTCTATGATTTGAACTTCTCCTGTGAGTCCAGTTTTAGATTCCGATGCGTCACTTCAGGTTTAGCGTATACCTTGCACCTTGTTATCGACGATGAAGCACAGAAATTGCATCGGAATTCAATAAAAAAGGCACAATGCCAACATAAGTACAACAGGATTGATACTCAAACTTTCTATGATTTGAACCTCTTCTGTAAGTCCAGTTTCAGATTCCGATGCTTCACTTCAGGTTTACTGTATTCCATGGACCTTCTTATTGACGTTGAAACACAGAGTTTGCATCCGAATTTAATACAAAAGGCACAATGCCGGCTGAAGTTCAAGAGGGCAGCATCTCTAACTATCTATGATTTGAACCTCTCCTGTGACTCCAGTTTCAGTTTCCGATGCTTCACTTCAGGGTTACCTTATACCTTGCACCTTCTTATTGACGATGAAACACAGAAATTGCATCAGAATTAAATTCAAAAGGCACAATACCGACTTAAGTAAAAGAGAACTGACACTCTCACTTTCTATGATTTGAACTTCTCCTGTGAGTCCAGTTTTAGATTCCGATGCGTCACTTCAGATTTACCGTATACCTTGCACCTTTATATTGACGATGACACACAGAAATTGCATCGGAATTGAATACAAAAGGCACAACGCCAACATAAGTACAAGAGGATTGACACTCTAACTTTCTATGATTTGAACCTCTCCTGTGAGTAAAGTTTTAGATTCCGATGCTTCATTTCAGGTTTACTGTATCCCTTGGACCTTCTTATTGACGATGAAATACAGAAATTGCATCCGAATTAAATACAAAAGGCTCAATGCCGACTTAAGTACATGAGGACTGACACTCTCACTTTCTATGATTTGAACCTCTCCTGTGAGTCCAGTTTTAGATTCCGATGCTTCACTTCAGGTTTACTGTATCCCTTGGACCTTCTTATTGACAATGGAACACAGAAATTGCACCCGAAATTAATACAAACGGCACAATGCCGACTTAAGTACAAGAGGTTTAACACTCTCACTTTCTATGATTTGAACCTCTCCTGTGAGTCCAGTTTTAGATTCCGATGCTTCACTTCTGGTTTACTGTATCCCTTGGACCTGCTTATTGACGATGAAATACAGAAATTGCATCCGAATTTAATACGTAAGGCACAATGCCGACTTAAGTAAAAGAGGACAGACACTCTCACTTTCTATGATTTCAACTTCTCCTGTGAGTCCAGTTTTAGATTCCGATGCGTCACTTCAGGTTTACCGTATACCTTGCACCTTCTTATTGACGATGAAGCACAGAAATTGCATCGGAATTCAATAAAAAAGGCACAATGCCAACATAAGTACAAGAGGATTGATACTCAAACTTTCTATGATTTGAACCTCTTCTGTGAGTCCAGTTTTAGATTCCGATGCTTCACTTCAGGTTTACTGTATCCCTTGGACCTTCTTATTGACGATGAAATACAGAAATTGCATCCGAATTTAATACAAAAGGCACAATGCCGACTTAAGTAAAAGAGGACTGACCCTCTCACTTTCTATGATTTTACCCTCTTCTGTGAGTCCAGTTTTAGATTCCGATGCTTCACTTCACGTTTACTGCATCCCTTGGACCTTCTTATTGACGATGAAATACAGAAATTGCATCCGAATTTAATACAAAAGGCACAATGCCGACTTAAGTAAAAGAGGACTGACCCTCTCACTTTCTATGATTTGAACCTCTCCTGTGAGTCCAGTTTCAGATTCCGTGCTTCACTTCAGGGTTACCTTATACGTTGCACCTTCTTATTGACGATGAAACACAGAAATTGCATCGGAATTAAATTCAAAAGGCACAATGCCGACTTAAGTACAAGAGGACTGACACTCTAACTTTCTATGATTTCAACTTCTCCTGTGAGTCCAGTTTTAGATTCCGATGCTTCACTTCTGGTTTACTGTATCCCTTGGACCTGCTTATTGACGATGAAACACAGAAATTGCATCCGAACTTAATACGTAAGGCACAATGCCGACTTAAGTAAAAGAGGACAGACACTCTCACTTTCTATGATTTGAACTTCTCCTGTGAGTCCAGTTTTAGATTCCGATGCGTCACTCAGGTTTACCGTATACCTTGCACCTTCTTATTGACGATGAAGCACAGAAATTGCATCGGAATTCAATAAAAAAGGCACAATGCCAACATAAGTACAAGAGGATTGATACTCAAACTTTCAATGATTTGAACCTCTTCTGTGAGTCCAGTTTCAGATTCCGATGTTTCACTTCAGGTTTACTGTATTCCGTGGACCTTCTTATTGACGTTGAAACACAGAGTTTGCATCCGAATTTAATACAAAAGGCACAATGCCGACTGAAGTTCAAGAGGGCAGCATCTCTAACTATCTATGATTTGAACCTCTCCTGTGAGTCCAGTTTCAGTTTCCGAAGCTTCACTTCAGGGTTACCTTATACCTTGCACCTTCTTATTGACGATGAAACACAGAAATTGCATCAGAATTAAATTCAAAAGGCACAATACCGACTTAAGTAAAAGAGGACTGACACTCTCACTTTCTATTATTTGAACTTCTCCTGTGAGTCCAGTTTTAGCTTCCGATGCATCACTTCAGATTTACCGTATACCTTGCACCTTCTTATTGACGATGAAACACAGAAATTGCATCGGAATTGAATACAAAAGACACAACGCCAACATAAGTATAAGAGGATTGACACTCTAACTTTCTATGATTTGAACCTCTCCTGTGAGTCCAGTTTTAGATTCCGATGCTTCACTTCAGGTTTACTGTATCCCTTGGACCTTCTTATTGACGATGAAATACAGAAATTGCATCAAAATTTAATACAAAAGGCACAATGCCGACTTAAGTACATGAGGACTGACACTCTCACTTTCTATGATTTGAACCTCTCCTGTGAGTCGAGTTTTAGATTCCGATGCTTCACTTCAGGTTTACTGTATCTCTTCGACCTTCTTATTGACGATGGAACACAGAAATTGCACCCGAAATTAATACAAAAGGCACAATGCCGACTTAAGTACAAGAGGACTAACACTCTCACTTTCTATGATTTGAACCTCTCCTGTGAGTCCAGTTTTAGATTCCGATGCTTCACTTCAGATTTACCATATACCTTGCACCTTCTTATTGACGTTGAAACACAAAAATTGCATCGGAATTTAATACATAAGGCACAATGCCAACATAAGTACAAGAGGATTGACACTCTAACTTTCTATGAATTGAACCTCTCCTGTGAGTCCAGTTTTAGATTCCGATGCTTCACTTCAGGTTTACTGTATCCCTTGGACCTGCTTATTGACGATGAAACACAGAAATTGCATCCGACTTTAATACGTAAGGCACAATGCCGACATAAGTAAAAGAGGACAGACACTCTCACTTTCTATGATTTGAACTTCTCCTGTGAGTCCAGTTTTAGATTCCAATGCGGCACTTCAGGTTTACCGTATTCCTTGCACCTTCTTGTTGACGATGAAGCACAGAAATTGCATCGGAATTCAATAAAAAAGGCTCAATGCCAACATAAGTAGAAGAGGATTGATACTCAAACTTTCTATGATTTGAACCTCTTCTGTGAGTCCAGTTTTAGATTCCGATGCTTCACTTCAGGTTTACTGTATTCCTTGGACCTTCTTATTGGCGATGAAACACAGAGTTTGCATCCGAATTTAATACAAAAGGCTCAATGCCGACTGAAGTACAAGAGGACAGTATCTCAAACTATCTATGATATGAACCTCTCCTGTGAGTCCAGTTTCAGATTCCGATGCTTCACTTCAGGGTTACCTTATACCCTGCACCTTCTTATTGACGATGAAACACAGAAATTGCATCAGAATTAAATTCAAAAGGCACAATACCGACTTAAGTAAAAGAGGACTGACACTCTCACTTTCTATGATTTGAACTTCTCCTGTGAGTCCAGTTTTAGATTCCGATGCGTCACTTCAGAATTAACGTATACCTTGCACCTTCTTATTGACGATGAATCACAGAAATTGCATCGGAATTTAATACAAAAGGCACAATGCCAACATAAGTACAAGACGATTGACACTCTAACTTTCTATGATTTGAACCTCACCTGTGCGTCCAGTTTTAGATTCCGATGCTTCACTTCAGGTTTACTGTATCCCTTGGACCTTCTTATTGACGATGAAATACAGAAATTGCATCCGAATTTAATACAAAAGGCACAATGCCGACTTAAGTAATAGAGGACTGACCCTCTCACTTTCTGTGATTTGAACCTCACCTGTGAGTCCAGTTTCAGATTCCGATGCTTCACTTCAGGGTTACCTTATACCTGCACCTTCTTATTGACGATGAAACACAGAAATTGCTTCGGAATTAAATTCAAAAGGCACAATGCCGACTTAAGTACAAGAGGACTAACACTCTCACTTCCTATGATTTGAAACTCTCCTGTGAGTCCAGTTTTAGATTCCGATGCTTCACTTCTGGTTTACTGTATCCCTTGGACCTGCTTATTGACGATGAAACACAGAAATTTCATCCGAATTTAATACGTAAGACACAATGCCGAATTAAGTAAAAGAGGACAGACACTCTCACTTTCTATGATTTGAACTCCTCCTGTGAGTCCAGTTTTAGATTCCGATGCGTCACTTCAGGTTTACCGTATACCTTGCACCTTCTTATTGACGATGAAGCACAGAAATTACATCGGAATTCTATAAAAAAGGCACAATGCCAACATAAGTACATGAGGATTGATACTCAAACTTTCTATGATTTGAACCTCTTCTGTGAGTACAGTTTTAGATTCCGTTGCTTCACTTCAGGTTTACGGTATTCCTTGGAACTTCTTATTGACGATGAAACACAGAGTTTGCAACCGAATTTAATTCAAAAGGCACAATGCCGACTGAAGTACAAGAGGGCAGAATCTCTAACTATCTATGATTTGATCCTCTCCTGTGAGTCCAGTTTCAGATTCCGATGCTTCACTTCAGGGTTACCTTATTCCTTGCACCTTCTTATTGACGATGAAACACAGAAATTGCATCAGAATTAAATTCAAAGGGCACAATACCGACTTAAGTAAAAGAGGACTGACACTCTCACTTTCTATGATTTGAGCTTCTCCTGTGAGTCCAGTTTTAGATTCCGATGCGTCACATCAGATTTACCGTATACCTTGCACCTTCTTATTGACGATGAAACACAGAAATTGCTTCGGAATTTAATACAAAAGGCACAATGCCAACATAAGTACAAGAGGATTGACACTCTAACTTTCTACGATTTGAACCTCTCCTGTGAGTCCAGTTTTAGATTCCGATGCTTCACTTCAGGTTTACTGTATCCCTTGGACCTTCTTATTGACGATGAAATAAAGAAATTGCATCAAAATTTAATACAAAAGGCACAATGCCGACTTAAGTACATGAGGACTGACACTCTCACTTTCTATGATTTGAACCTCTCCTGTGAGTCGAGTTTTAGATTCCGATGCTTCACTTCAGGTTTACTGTATCTCTTCGACCTTCTTATTGACGATGGAACACAGAAATTGCACCCGAAATTAATACAAAAGGCACAATGCCGACTTAAGTACAAGAGGACTAACACTCTCACTTTCTATGATTTGAACCTCTCCTGTGAGTCCAGTTTTAGATTCCGATGCTTCACTTCAGATTTACCATATACCTTGCACCTTCTTATTGACGTTGAAACACAAAAATTGCATCGGAATTTAATACATAAGGCACAATGCCAACATAAGTACAAGAGGATTGACATTCTAACTTTCTATAAATTGAACCTCTCCTGTGAGTCCAGTTTTAGATTCCGATGCTTCACTTCAGGTTTACTGTATCCCTTATACCTGCTTATTGACGATGAAACACAGAAATAGCATCCGACTTTAATACGTAAGGCACAATGCCGACTTAAGTAAAAGAGGACAGACACTCTCACTTTCTATGATTTGAACTTCTCCTGTGAGTCCAGTTTTAGATTCCAGTGCGTCACTTCAGGTTTACCGTATTCCTTGCACCTTCTTGTTGACGATGAAGCACAGAAATTGCGTCGGAATTCAATAAAAAAGGCTTAATGCCAACATAAGTAGAAGAGGATTGATACTCAAACTTTCTATGATTTGAACCTCTTCTGTGAGTCCAGTTTTAGATTCCGATGCTTCACTTCAGGTTTACTGTATTCCTTGGACCTTCTTATTGGCGATGAAACACAGAGTTTGCATCCGAATTTAATACAAAAGGCTCAATGCCGACTGAAGTACAAGAGGACAGAATCTCAAACTATCTATGATATGAACCTCTCCTGTGAGTCCAGTTTCAGATTCCGATGCTTCACTTCAGGGTTACCTTATACCTTGCACCTTCTTATTGACGATGAAACACAGAAATTGCATCAGAATTAAATTCAAAAGGCACAATACCGACTTAAGTAAAAGAGGACTGACACTCTCACTTTCGATGATTTGAACTTCTCCTGTGAGTCCAGTTTTAGATTCCGATGCGTCACTTCAGAATTAACGTATACCTTGCACCTTCTTATTGACGATGAATCACAGAAATTGCATCGGAATTTAATACAAAAGGCACAATGCCAACATAAGTACAAGAGGATTGACACTAACTTTCTATGATTTGAACCTCACCTGTGAGTCCAGTTTTAGATTCCGATGCTTCACTTCAGGTTTACTGTATCCCTTGGACCTTCTTATTGACGATGAAATACAGAAATTGCATCCGAATTTAATACAAAAGGCACAATGATGACTTAAGTAAAAGAGGACTGACCCTCTCACTTCCTGTGATTTGAACCTCACCTGTGAGTCCAGTTTCAGATTCCGATGCTTCACTTCTGGGTTACCTTATACCTTGCACCTTCTTATTGACGATGAAACACAGAAATTGCTTCGGAATTAAATTCAAAAGGCACAATGCCGACTTAAGTACAAGAGGACTAACACTCTCACTTTCTATCATTTGAAACTCTCCAGTGAGTCCAGTTTTAGATTCCGATGCTTCACTTCTGGTTTACTGTATCCCTTGGACCTGCTTATTGACGATGAAACACAGATATTTCATCCGAATTTAATACGTAAGACACAATGCCGAATTAAGTAAAAGAGAACAGACACTCTCACTTTCTATGATTTGAACCTCTCCTGTGAGTCCAGTTTCAGATTCCGATGCTTCACTTCAGGGTTACCTTATTCCTTGCACCTTCTTATTGACGATGAAACACAGAAATTGCATCAGAATTAAATTCAAAAGGCACAATACCGACTTAAGTAAAAGAGGACTGACACTCTCACTTTCTATGATTTGAGCTTCTCCTGTGAGTCCAGTTTTAGATTCCGATGCGTCACTTCAGATTTACCGTATACCTTGCACCTTCTTATTGACGATGAAACACAGAAACTGCTTCGGAATTTAATACAAAAGGCACAATGCCAACATAAGTACAAGAGGATTGACACTCTAACTTTCTATGATTTGAACCTCTCCTGTGAGTCCAGTTTTAGATTCCGATGCTTCACTTCAGGTTTACTGTATCTCTTGGACCTTCTTATTGACGATGAAACACAGAAATTGCATCGTAATTAAACTCAAAAGGCACAATGCCGACTTAAGTACTAGAGGACTGACACTCCAACTTTCTATGATTTGAACCTCTCCTGTGAGTCCAGGTTTAGATTCCGATGCTTCACTTCAGTTTTACTGTATCCCTTGGACCTTCATATTGACGATGAAACACAGAAATTGCACCCGAAATTAATACAAAAGGCACAATGCAGACTAAAGTACACGAGGACTAACACTCCCACTTTCTGTGATTTGAACCTCTCCTGTGAGTCCAGTTTTAGATTCCGATGCTTCATTTCAGGTTTACTGTATCCCTTGGACCTTCTTATTGACGATGAAACACAGAAATTGCATCCGAATTTAATACATATGGCACAATGCCGACTTAAGTAAAAGAGGACTGACACTCTCACTCTCTATGATTTGAACTTCTCCTGTGAGTCCAGTTTTAGATTCCGATGCGTCACTTCAGGTTTACCGTATACCTTGCACCTTCTTAATGACGATGAAGCACAGAAATTGCATCGGAATTTAATAAAAAAGGCACAATGCCAACATAAGTACAAGAGGATTGACACTCTATCGTTCTATGATTTGAACTTCTCCTGTGAGTCCAGTTTTAGATTCCGATGCTTCACTTCAGGTTTACTGGATTCCTTGGACCTTCTTATTGACGATGAAACACAAAGTTTGCATCTGAATTTAATACAAAAGGAACAATGCCGACTGAAGTACAAGAGGGCAGAAACTCTAACTATCTATGATTTGAACCTCTCCTGTGAGTCCAGTTTTAGATTCCGATGCTTCACTTCAGGTTTACTGTATACCTTGCACCTTCTTATTGACGATGAAACACAGAAATTGCATCCGAATTTAATACAAAAGGCACAATGCCGACTTAAGTAAAAGAGGACTGACACTCTCACTTTCTATGATATGAACCACTCCTGTGAGTCCAGTTTTAGATTCCGATGCTTCACTTCAGGTTTACTGTATACCTTGCACCTTCTTATTGACGATGAAACACTGCAATTCCATCCGAATTTATTACAAAAGGCACAATGCCGACTTAAGTAAAAGAGGACTGACTCTCACTTTCTATGATTTGAACCTCTCCAGTGAGTCCAGTTTTAGATTCCGATGCTTTACTTAAGGTTTACTGCATCCCTTGGACTTATTTATTGACGATGAAACACAGAAATTGCATCCGAATTTAATACAAAAGGCACATTGCCGACTTAAGTAAAAGAGGACTGACACTCTCACTTTCTATGATTTGAACCTCTCCTGTGGGTCCAGTTTTAGATTTCGATGCTTCACTTCAGGTTTACTGTATACCTTGCACCTTCTTATTGACGATGAAAAACTGCAATTGCATCCGAATTTAATACAAAAGGCACAATGCCGACATAAGTACAAGAGGACTGACACTCTAACTTTCTATGATTTGAACCTCTCCTTTGACTCCAGTTTTAGATTCCAATGCTTCACTTCAGGTTTACTGTATCCCTTGGGTCATGTTATTGACGGTGAAATACAGAAATTGCATCCGAATTTAATACAAAAGGCACAATGCCGACTTAATTAAAGAGGACTGTCACACCCTCTTTCAATGATTTGAACCTCTCCTGTGAGTCCAGTATTAGATTCCGATTCTTAACTTCAGGTTTACTGTATACATTGCACCTTCTTATTCACGATGAAACATAGAAATTGCATCGGAATTAAATTCAAAAGGCACAATGCCGACTTAAGTAAAAGAGGACAGACACTCTCGCTTCCTATGATTTGAACCTCTCCTGTGAGTCCAGTTTTAGATTCCGATGCTTCACTTCAGGTTTACTGTATCCCTTGGACCTTCTTATTGACGATGAAACACAGAGTTTGCATCCGAATGTAATTCAAAAGGGACAATGCCGACTGAAGTACAAAAGGGCAGACACACTAAATTTCTATGATTTGAACCTCTCCTGTGAGTCCAGTTTTAGATTCCGATGCTTCATTTCAGGTTTACTGTATCCCTTGAACCTTCTTATTGACGATGAAACACAGAAATTGCATCCGAAATTAATACAAAAGGTATAATGCCGACTTAAGTACATGAGGATTGACACTCTCACTTTCTTCGATTTGAACCCCTCCTGTGAGTCCAGTTTTAGATTCCGATGCTTCACTTCAGGTTTACTATATCCCTTGGACCTTCTTATTGACGATGAAACAAAGAAATTGCATCCGAATTTAATACAAAAGGCACAATGCCGCCTTAAGTAAAAGAGGACTTACACTCTCACTTTCTATGATTTGAACCTCTCCTGTGAGTCCAGTTTTAGATTCCGATGCTTCACTTCAGGTTTACTGTATCCCTTGGACCTTCTTATTGACGATGAAACACAGAGTTTGCATCCGAATGTAATTCAAAAGGGACAATGCCGACTGAAGTACAAGAGGGCAGACACACTAAATTTCTATGATTTGAACCTCTCCTGTGAGTCCAGTTTTAGATTCTGATGCTTCACTTCAGGTTTACTGTATACCTTGCACTTTCTTATTGACGATGAAACACAGAAATGCATTTGAATTTAATACAATAGGCACAATGCCGACTTAAGTACAAGAGGACTAACACTCTCACTTTCTATGATTTGAACCTCTCCTGTGAGTCCAGTTTTAGATTCCGATGCTTCACTTCAGGTTTACTGTTTCCCTTGGACCTTCTTACTGACGATGAAACACAGTAATTGCATCCGAATTTAATACAAAAGGCACAATTCCGCCTTAAGTAAAAGAGGACTGACACTCTCACTTTCTATGATTTGAACCTCTCCTGTAAGCCAGTTTTAGATTCCGATGCTTCACTTCAGGTTTACGTTATACCTTGCACCTTCTTATTGACGATGAAACACAGAAATTGCATCCGAATTTAATACAAATGGCACAATGCCGGCTTAAGTACAAGAGGACTAACACTCTCACTTTCTATGAGTTGAACCTATCCTGTGAGTCCCGTTTTAGATTCCGATGCTTCACTTCAGGTTTACTGTATACCTTGCACCTTCTTATTGACGATGGAATACAGAAATTGCATCCGAATTTAATACAAAAGGCACAATGCCGACTTAAGTACAAGAGGACTGTCACTTTCTCTTTCTATGATTTGAACCTCTCCTGTGTGTCCAGTTTTAGATTCCGATGCTTCATTTCAGGTTTACTATATCCCTTGGACCTTCTTATTGACGGTGAAACACAGAAATTGCATCGGAATTAAATTCAAAATGCACGATGCCGACTTAAGTACAAGAGGACTGACACTCTAACTCTCTACAATTTGAACCTCTCCTGTGAGTCCAGTTTTAGATTCCGATGGTTCACTTCTGGTTTAGTGTATACCTTGCACCTTCTTATTGACGAAGAAACACAGAAATTGCATCGGAATTTAATACAAAAGCCACAATGCCGACATAGGTACAAGAGGACTGACACTCTAATTTTCAATGATTTGAAACTCTCCTTTGTGTCCAGTTTTAGATTCCGATGCTTCACTTCAGGTTTACTGTATCCCTTGGACCTTCTTATTGATGATGAAATACAGAAATTGCATCCGAATCTAATACAAAAGGCACAATGGCGACTTAATTAAAGAGGTTTGACAGTCTCTCTTTCAATGATTTGAACCTCTCCCGTGAGTCCAGTTTTAGATTCCGATTCTTCACTTCAGGTTTACTGTATACCTTGCACCTTCGTATTGACGATGAAACATAGAAATTGCATCGGAATTAAATTCAAAAGGCACAATGCCGACTAAAGTACAAGAGGACTGATACTCTACTATCTTTGATTTGAACCTCTCCTGTGAGTCCAGTTTTAGATTCCGATGCTTCACTTCTGGTTTACTGTATCCCTTGGACCTGCTTATTGACGATGAAACACAGAAATTTCATCCGAATTTAATACGTAAGACACAATGCCGAATTAAGTAAAAGAGAACAGACACTCTCATTTTCTATGATTTGAACCTCACCTGTGAGTCCAGTTTTAGATTCCGATGCTTCACTTCAGGTTTACTGTATACCTTGCACCTTCTTATTGACGATGAAACACAGAAATTGCATCCGATTTTAATACAAAAGGCATAATGCCGACTTAAGTACAAGAGGACTAACACTCTCACTTTCTATGATTTGAACCTCTCCTGTGAGTCCAGTTTTTGATTCCGATGCTTCACTTCAGGTTTACTGTATCCCTTGGACCTTCTTATTGATGATGAAACACAGAAATTGCATCCGAATTTAATACATAAGGCACAATGCCGACATAATTAAAAGAGGACTCACACTCTCACTTTCAATAATTTGAACTTCTCCTGTGAGTCCGGTTTTAGATTCCCATGCGTCACTTCAGGTTTACCGTATACCTTGCACCTTCTTATTGACGATGAAACACAGAAATTGCACATGAATTTAATACAAAAGGCACAATGCCAACATAAGTACAAGAGGATTGACACTCTAACTTTCTATGATTTGAACCTCTCCTGTGAGCCCAGATTTAGATTCCGATGCTTCACTTTAGGTTTACTGTATCACTTGGAACTTCTTATGGACGATGAAATACAGAAATTGCATCCGAATTTAATACAAAAGGCACAATGCCGACTTAAGTAAAAGAGGACTGACACTCTCTCTTTCTATGATTTGAACCTCTCCTGTGAGTCCAGTTTTAGATTCCGATGATTCACTTCAGGATTACTGTATACCTTGCACCTTCTTATTGACGATGAAACACAGAAATTGCATCGGAATCAAATTCAAATGGCACAATGCCGACTTGAGTACAAGAGGACTGACACTCTTACTTTCTATGATTTGAACCTCTCTTGTGAGTCCAGTTTTAGATTCCGATGCTTCACTTCATGTTTACTGTATCCCTTGGACCTTCTTATTGACGATGAAACACAGAAATTGCATCCGAATTTTATACAAAAGGCACAATGCCAACTTAAGTAAGAGAGGACTGTCACTCTCACATTCTATGATTTGAACCTCTCCTGTGCGTCCAGTATTTGATTCCGATGCTTCACATCCGGTTTACTGTATACCTTGCACCTTCTTATTGACGATGAAACACAGAAATTGCATCCGAATTTAATACAATAGGCAAAATGCCGACTTAAGTACAAGAGGACTAACACTCTCACTTTCTATGATTTGAACCTCTCCTGTGAGTCCAGTTTTAGATTCCGATGCTTCACTTCAGGCTTACTGTATCCCTTGGACCTTCATATTGACGATGAAACACAGACTTTGCATCCGAATTTACTACATAAGGCACAATGACGACTTAAGTAAAAGAGGACTGACACTCTCAGTTTCTATGATTTGAACTTCCCCTGTGAGTCCAGTTTTAGATTCCGATGCGTCACTTCAGGTTTACCGTATACCTTGCACCCTCTTATTGACGATGAAACACAGAAATTGCATCAGAATTTAATACAAAAGGCACAATGCCAACGTAAGTACAAGAGGACTGACACTCTAACTTTCTATGATTTGAACCTCTCCTTTGAGTCCAGTTTCAGATTCCGATGCTCCACTTCAGGTTTACTGTATCCCTTGGACCATGTTATTGAAGGTGAAATACAGAAATTACTTCGGAATTTAATACAAAAGGCACAATGCCAACATAAGTACAAGAGTATTGACACTCTAACTTTCTATGATTTGAACCTCTCCTGTGAGTCCAGTTTTAGGTTCCGATGCTTTACTTCAGGTTTACTGTATCCCTTGGACCTTCTTATTGACGATGAAATACAGAAATTGCATCAGAATTTAATACAAAAATCACAATGCCGACTTAAGTAAAAGAGGACTGACACTCTCTCTTTCTATGATTTGAACGTCTCTGAGAGTCCAGTTTTAGATTCCGATGATTCACTTCAGGATTACTGTATACCTTGCACCTTCTTATTGACGATGAAACATAGATATTGCATCGGAATTATATTCAAAAGGCACAATGCCGACTTAAGTACAAGAGGACTGACACTCTAACTTTCTATGATTTGAACTTCTCCTTTGAGTCCAGTTGTAGATTCCGATGCTTCACTTCAGGTTTACTGTTTCCCTTGGACCATGTTATTGACGGTGAAATACAGAAATTGCATCCAAATTTAATACAAAAGGCACAATGCTGACTTAATTGAAGAGGACTGACACTCTCTCTTTAAATGATTTGAACCTCTCCTGTGAGACCAGTTTTAGATTCCAATTCTTCACTTCAGGTTTCCTGTATACGTTGCACCTTCTTATTGACGATGAAACATAGAAGTTGCATCGGAGTTAAATTCAAAAGACACAATGCCGACTAAAGTACAAGAGGACTGTTACTCTAACTTTCTATGATTTGAACCTCTCCTGAGAGTCCAGTTTTAGATTCTAATGCTTCACTTCAGGTTTACTGTATACCTTGCACCTTCTTATTGACGATGAAACAGAAATTGCATTGGAATTAAATTCAAAAGGCACAATGCCGACTTAAGTAAAAGAGGACAGACACTCTCACTTCCTATGATTTGAACCTCACCTGTGAGTCCAGTTTTATATTCCGATGCTTCACTTCCGGTTTACTGTATCCCTTGGACCTTCTTATTGACGATGAAACACAGAAATTGCATCCGATTTTAATACAAAAGGCATAATGCCGACTTAAGTACAAGAGGACTAACACTCTCACTTTCTATGATTTGAACCTCTCCTGTGAGTCCAGTTTTTGATTCCGATGCTTCACTTCAGGTTTACTGTATCCCTTGGACCTTCTTATTGATGATGAAACACAGAAATTGCATCCGAATTTAATACATAAGGCACAATGCCGACATAATTAAAAGAGGACTGACACACTCTCTTTGAATGATTTGAACCTCTCCTGTGAGTCCAATTTTAGATTCCGATTCTTCACTTCAGGTTTACTGTATACCTTGCACCTTCTTATTGACGATGAAACATAAAAAATTGCATCGGAATTAAATTCAAAAGACACAATGCCGACTAGAGTACAAGAGGTCTGACACTCTAACTTTCTATGATTTGAACCTCTCCTGTGAGTCCAGTTTTAGATTCTGATGCTTCACTTCAGGTTTAATGTATACCTTGCACCTTCTTATTGACGATGAAACACAGAAATTGCATCGGAATTAAATTCAAAAGGCACAATGCCGACTTAAGTAAAAGAGGACAGACACTCTCACTTCCTATGATTTGAACCTCTCCTGTGAGTACTGTTTTAGATTCCGATGCTTCTCTTCATGTTTACTGTATCCCTTGGACCTTCTTATTGACGATGAAACACAGAGTTTGCATCCGAATTTAATACAAAAGGCAGAATGCCGACTGAAGTACAAGGGGGCAGACACTCTAAATTTCTATGATTTAAACCTCTTCTGTGAGTCCTGTTTTCGATTCCGATGCTTCACTTCAGGTTTACTGTATCCCTTGGACCTTCTTATTGACGATGAAACACAGAAATTTCATCTGAATTTAATACAAAAAGCACAATGCCGACTTAAGTAAAAGAGGACTGACACTCTCACTTTCTGTGATTTGAACCTCTCATGTGAGTCCAGTTTTAGATTCAGATGCTTCACTTCAGGTTTACTGAATACCTTGCACCTTCTTATTGACGATGAAACACAGAAATTGCATCGAAATCAAGTTCAAAAGGCACAATGCCGACTTAAGTACAAGAGGACTGACACTCTAACTCTCTATGATTTGAATCTCTCCTGTGAGTCCAGTTTTACACTCCGATGCTCATTTCAGGTTTACTGTATCCCTTGGACCTTCTTATTGACGATGAAACACAGAAATTGCATCCGAATTTAATACAAAAGGCACAATGCCGACTTAAGTACATGAGGACTGACACTCTCACTTTCTACGATTTGAACCTCTCCCGTAAGTCCAGTTTGAGATTCCGATGCTTCACTTCAGGGTTACCTTATACCTTGCACCTTCTTATTGACCATGAAACACAGAAATTGCATCAGAATTAAATTCAAAAGGCACAATGCCGACTTAAGTACAAGAGGACTAACACTCTCACTTTCTATGATTTGAACCTCTCCTGTGAGTCCAGTTTTAGATTCCGATGCTTCACTTCAGGTCTACTGTATCCCTTGGACCTTCTTATTGACGATGGAATACAGAAATTTCATCCGAATTTAATACAAAAGGCACAATGCCGACTTAAGTAACAGAGGACTGACACTCTCTCTTTCTAAGATTTGAACCTCTCCTGTGAGCCCAGTTTTAGATTCCGATGCTTGATTTCAGGTTTACTGTATCCCTTGGACCTTCTTATTGACGATGAAACACAGAAATTGCATCGGAATTAAATTCAAAAGGCACAATGCCGACTTAAGTACAAGAGGATTGACACTCTAACTCTCTACAATTTGAACTTCTCCTGTGAGTCCAGTTTTAGATTCCGATGCTTCACTTCTGGTTTACTGTATACCTTGCACCTTCTTATTGACGATGAAACACAGAAATTGCATCGGAATTTAATACAAAAGGCACAATGCCGACTTAAGTACAAGAGAACTGACACTCTCACGTTCTAAGATTTGAACCTCACCTGTGAGTCCAGTTTTAGATTCCAATGCTTCACTTCTGGTTCACTGTATACCTTGCACCTTCTTATTGACGATGAAACACAGAAATTGCATCGGAATTTAATACAAAAGGCACAATGCCGACTTAAGTACAAGAGAACTGACACTCTCACGTTCTAAGATTTGAACCTCACCTGTGAGTCCAGTTTTGGATTCCGATGCTTCACTTCAGGTTTACTGTATAACTTGCACATTTTTATTGTCGATGAAACACAGGAATTGCATCGGAATTTAATACAAAAGGCACAATGCCGACTTAAGTACAAGAGGACTGACACTCTCACTTTCTATGATTTGAACCTCTCCTGTGATTCCAGTTTTAGATTCCGATTCTTCACTTCAGGTTAACTGTATGCCTTGGACCTTCTTATTGACGATGAAACACCGAAATTGCATCCGAACTTAATACAAAAGCCACAATGCCGACTTAAGTAAAAGAGGACTGACACTCTCACTTTCTATGATTTTGAACCTCTCCTGTGAGCCAGTTTTAGATTCCGATGCTTCACTTCAGGTTTACTGTATACCTTGCACCTTCTTATTGACGATGAAACACAGAAATTGCATCCGAAGTTAATACAAAAAGCACAATGGTGACTTAAGTACAAGAGGACTAACACTCTCACTTTCTAAGAGTTGAACCTCTCCTGTGAGTCCAGTTTTAGATTCCGATGCTTCACTTCAGGATCGCTGTACCCCTTGGACCTTCTTATGGACGATGGAATACAGAAATTGCATCCGAATTTAATACAAAAGGCACAATGCCGACTTAAGTAAAAGAGGACTGTCACTCACACTTTCTATGATTTGAACCTCTCCTGTGAGTCCAGTTTTAGATTCCGATGCTTCATGTCAGGTTAACTGTATCCCTTGTACCTTCTTATTGACGAAGAAACACAGAAATTGCATCGGAATTAAATTCAAAAGGCACAATGCCGACTTAAGTACAAGAGGACTGACACTCTAAATCTATACAATTTGAACCTCTCCTGTGAGTCCAGTTTTGTATTCCGATGGTTCACTTCTGGTTTACTGTGTACCTAGCACCTTCTTATTGATGAAGAAACACAGAAATTGCATCGGAATTTAATACAAAAGGCACAATGCCGACTTAATTAAAGAGGACTGACAGTCTCTCTTTCAAAGATTTGAACCTCTCCTGTGAGACCAGTTTTAGATTCCGATGCTTCACTTCAGGTTTACTGTATACCTTGCACCTTCTTATTGACGATGAAACACAGAAATTGCATCCGAAGTTAATACAAAAAGCACAATGGTGATTTAAGTACAAGAGGACTAACACTCTCTCTTTCTAAGAGTTGAACCTCTCCTGTGAGTCCAGTTTTAGATTCCAATGCTTTACTTCAGGTTTACTGTATACCTTGCACCTTCTTATTGACGATGAAACACAGAAAGTGCATCGGAATTTAATACAAATGCACAATGCCGACTTAAACAAAAGAGGACAGACACTCTCACTTTCTATGATTTGTACCCCTCCTGTGAGTCCAGTTTCAGATTCCGATGCTTCACTTCAAGTTTACTGTATACCTAGCACCTTCTTATTGACGATGAAACACAGAAATTGCATCGGAATTTAATACAAAAGGCACAATAACGACATAAGTAAAAGAGGACAGACACTCTCATTATCTATGATTTGAACCTCTCCTGTGAGTCCAGTTTTTGATTCCGATGCTTCACTTCACGTCTACTGTATCCCTTGGACCTTCTTATTGACGATGAAACACAGAGTTTGCATCCGAATTTAATACAAAGGGCACAATGCCGACTGAAGTACAAGAGGGCAGAAACTCTAACTTTCTATGATTTGAACCTCTCCTGTAAGTCAAGTTTTAGATTCCGATGCTTCACTTCAGGTTTACTGTATCCCTTGGACCTTCTTATTGACGATGAAACACAGAAATTGCATCGGAATTAAATTCAAAAGTCACAATGCCGACTTAAGTACAAGAGGACTGACACTCTAACTCTCCACAGTTTGAACTTCTGCTGTGAGTCCAGCTTTAGATTCCCATGCTTCACTTCCGGTTTACTGAATACCTTGCACCTTCTTATTGACGATGAAACACAGAAATTGCATCGGAATTTAATACAAAAGGCACAATGCCGACTTAAGTACAAGAGAACTGACACTTTAACTATCTATGATTTGAACCTCTCCTGTGAGTCCAGTTTTAGATTCCGATGCTTCACTTCAGGTTTACTGTATTGCTAGGACCTTCTTATTGACGATGAAACACAGAAATTGCATCCGAATTTAATACAAAAGGCACAATGCCGTTTTAAGTAAAAGAGGACTGTAACTCTCTCTTTCTATGATTTGAACCTCTCCTGAGAGTCCAGGTTTGGATTCCGATGCTTCACTTCGGGTTTACTGTATAACTTGCACCTTCTTATTGACGATGAAACACAGGAATTGCAACGGAATTTAATACAAAAGGCACAATGTCGACTTAAGTACAAGAGGACTGACACTCTCACTTTCTATGATTTGAACCTCTCCTGTGATTCCAGTTTTAGATTCCGATGCTTCACTTCAGGTTTACTGTATACCTTGCACCTCCTTATTGACGATGAAACACAGAATTTGCATCGGAATTTAATACAAAATGCACAATAACGACATAAGTAAAAGAGGACAGACACTCTCATTATCTATGATTTGAACCTCTCCTGTGAGTCCAGTGTTTGTTTCCGATGCTTCACTTCACGTCTACTGTATCCCTTGGACCTTCTTATTGACGATGAAACACAGAGTTTCACTTCAGGTTTACTGTATTCCTAGGACCTTCTTAATGACGATTAAACACAGAAATTGCATCCGAATTTAATACAAAAGGCACAATGCTGACTTAAGTAAAAGAGGATTGACACTCTCACTTTCTAAGATTTGAACCTCACCTGTGAGTCCAGCTTTAGATTCCGATGCTTCACTTCAGGTTTACTGTATACCTTGCAGATTCTTATTGACGATGAAACACAGAAATTGCATCCGAATTTAATACAAAAGGCACAATGCCGACTTAAGTACAAGAGGACTGACACTCTCTCTTTCTATGATTTGGACCTCTCCTGTCAGTCCAGGTTTCGATTCCGATGCTTCACTTATGGTTTACTGTATCCCTTGGTCCTTTTTATTGACGATGAAACACAGAAATTTCATCGGAATTTAATACAAAAGGCACAATGCCGACTTAAGTAAAAGATGACTGTCACTCTCCCTTTCTATGATTTGAACCTCTAATGTGAGTCCAGTGTTGGATTCCGATGCTTCACTTCAGGTTTACTGTATAACTTGCACCTTCTTATTGACGATGAAACACAGGAATTGCATCGGAATTTAATACAAAAGGCACAATGCCGACTTAAGTACAAGAGGACTGACACTCTCACTTTCCATGACTTGAACCTCTCCTGTGATTCCAGTTTTAGATTCCGATGCTTCACTTCAGGTTAACTGTATGTCTTGGACCTTCTTTTTGACGATGAAACACAGAAATTGCATCCGAATTTAATACAAAAGCCACAATGCTGACTTAAGTAAAAGAGGACTGACACTCTCACTTTCTATGATTTGAACCTCTCCTGTGAGCCAGTTTTAGATTCCGATGCTTCACTTCAGGATTACAGTATACCTTGCACCTTCTTATTGACGATGAAACACAGAAATTGCATCCGAAGTTAATACAAAAAGCACAATGGTGACTTAAGTACAAGAGGACTAATACTCTCACTTTCTAAAAGTTGAACCTCTACTGTGAGTCCAGTTTTAGATTCCGATGCTTCACTTCAGGTTCACTGTACCCCTTGGACCTTCATATGGACGATGGAATACAGAAATTGCATCCGAATTTAAAACAAAAGGCACAATGCCGACTTAAGTAAAAGAGGACTGTCACTCACTCTTTCTATGATTTGAACCTCTCCTGTGAGTCCAGTTTTAGATTCCGATGCTTCATGTCAGGTTAACTGTATCCCTTGTACCTTCTTATTGACGAAGAAACACAGAAATTGCATCGGAATTAAGTTGAAAAGGCACAATTCCAACTTAAGTACAAGAGGACTGACACTCTAACTCTCTACAATTTGAACCTCTCCTGTGAGTCCAGTTTTTGATTCCGATGCTTCACTTCTCGTCTACTGTATCCCTTGGACCTTCTTATTGACGATGAAACACAGAGTTTGCATCCGAATTTAATACAAAAGGCACAATGCCGACTGAAGTACAAGAGGGCAGAAACTCTAACTTTCTATGATTTGAACCTCTCCTGGAAGTCCAGTTTTAGATTCCGATGCTTCACTTCAGGTTTACTGTATCCCTTGGACCTTCTTATTGACGATGAAACACAGAAATTGCATCGGAATTAAATTCAAAAGTCACAATGCCGACTTAAGTACAAGAGGACTGACACTCTAACTCTCTACAGTTTGAACTTCTGCTGTGAGTCCAGCTTTAGATTCCCATGCTTCACTTCCGGTTTACTGAATACCTTGCACCTTCTTATTGACGATGAAACACAGAAATTGCATCGGAATTTAATACAAAAGGCACAATGCCGACTTAAGTACAAGAGAACTGACACTTTAACTATCTATGATTTGAACCTCTCCTGTGAGTCCAGTTTTAGATTCCGATGCTTCACTTCAGGTTTACTGTATTGCTAGGACCTTCTTATTGACGATGAAACACAGAAATTGCATCCGAATTTAATACAAAAGGCACAATGCCGTTTTAAGTAAAAGAGGACTGTAACTCTCTCTTTCTATGATTTGAACCTCTCCTGAGAGTCCAGGTTTGGATTCCGATGCTTCACTTCGGGTTTACTGTATAACTTGCACCTTCTTATTGACGATGAAACACAGGAATTGCAACGGAATTTAATACAAAAGGCACAATGTCGACTTAAGTACAAGAGGACTGACACTCTCACCTTCTTTGATTTGAACCTCTCCTGTGATTCCAGTTTTAGATTCCGATGCCTCACTTCAGGTTTACTGTATACCTTGCACCTTCTTATTGACGATGAAACACAGAATATGCATCGGAATTTAATACAAAATGCACAATAACGACATAAGTAAAAGAGGACAGAAACTGAAGTACAAGAGGGCAGAAACTCTAACTTTCTATGATTTGAACCTCTCCTGTAAGTCCAGTTTTAGATTCCGATGCTTCACTTCAGGTTTACTGTATCCCTTGGACCTTCTTATTGACGATGAAACACAGAAATTGCATCGGAATTAAATTCAAAAGTCACAATGCCGACTTAAGTACAAGAGGACTGACACTCTAACTCTCTACAATTTGAACTTCTGCTGTGAGTCCAGTTTTAGATTCCCATGCTTCACTTCTGGTTTACTGTATACCTTGCACCTTCTTATTGATGATGAAACACAGAAATTGCATCGGAAATTAATACAAAAGGCACAATGCCGACTTAAGTACAAGAGAACTGACACTTTAACTATCTATGATTTGAACCTCTCCTGTGAGTCCAGTTTTAGATTCCGATGCTTCACTTCAGGTTTACTGTATTGCTAGGACCTTCTTATTGACGATGAAACACAGGAATTGCATCCGAATTTAATACAAAAGGCACAATGCCGCTTTAAGTAAAAGAGGACTGTAACTCTCTCTTTCTATGATTTGAACCTCTTCTGAGAGTCCAGGTTTGGATTCCGAAGCTTCACTTCAGGTTTACTGTATAACTTGCACCTTCTTATTGACGATGAAACACAGGAATTGCAACGGAATTTAATACAAAATGTCGACTTAAGTACAAGAGGACTGACACTCTCACCTTCTATGATTTGAACCTCTCCTGTGATTCCAGTTTTAGATTCCGATGCTTCACTTCAGGTTCACTGTATACCTTGCGCCTTCTTATTGACGATGAAACACAGAGATTGCATCGGAATTAAATTCAAAAGGCACAATGCCGACTTAAGTACAAGAGGACTGACACTCTAACTCTCTATGATTTGAACCTCTCCTGTGAGTCCAGTTTTGGATTCCAATGCTTCACTTCAGGTTTACTGTATACCTTGCACATTCTTATTGACGATGAAACACAGAAATTGCATCCGAATTTAATACAAAAGGCACAATGCCGACTTAAGTAAAAGAGGACTGACACTCTCACTTTCTAAGATTTGAACCTCACCTGTGAGTCCAGTTTTAGATTCCGATGCTTCACTTCAGGTTTACTGTATACCTTGCAGATTCTTAATGACGATGAAACACAGAAATTGCATCCGAATTTAATACAAAAGGCACAATGCCGACTTAAGTACAAGAGGACTGACACTCTCCCTTTCTATGATTTGGACCTCTCCTGTCAGTCCAGTTATCGATTCCGATGCTTCACTTATGGTTTACTGTATCCCTTGGTCCTTTTTATTGACGATGAAACACAGAAATTACATCGGAATTTAATACAAAAGGCACAATGCCGACTTAAGTAAAAGATGACTGTCACTCTCTCTTTCTATGATTTGAACCTCTCCTGTGAGTCCAGTTTTAGATTCCGATGCTTGATTTCAGGTTTACTTTATCCCTTGGACCTTCTTATTGACGATGAAACTCAGAAATTGCATCGGAATTAAATTCAAAAGGCACAATGCCGACTTAAGTACAAGAGGATTGACACTCTAACTCTCTACAATTTGAACTTCTCCTGTGAGTCCAGTTTTAGATTCCGATGCTTCACTTCTGGTTTACTGTATACCTTGCACATTCTTATTGACGATGAAACACAGAAATTGCATCGGAATTTAATACAAAAAGCACAATGCCGACTTAAGTACAAGAGAACTGACACTCTAACTATCTATGATTTGAACCTGTCCTGTGAGTCCAGTTTTAGATTCCGATGCTTCACTTCAGGTTTACTGTATTCCTAGGACCTTCTTATTGACGATTAAACACAGAAATTGCATCCGAATTTAATACAAAAGGCACAATGCTGACTTAAGTAAAAGAGGATTGACACTCTCACTTTCTAAGATTTGAACCTCACCTGTGAGTCCAGTTTTAGATTCCGATGCTTCACTTCAGGTTTACTGTATACCTTGCAGATTCTTATTAACGATGAAACACAGAAATTGCATCCGAATTTAATACAAAAGGCACAACGCCGACTTAAGTACAAGAGGACTGACACTCTCCCTTTCTATGATTTGGACCTGTCCTGTCAGTCCAGTTTTCGATTCCGATGCTTCACTTATGGTTTACTGTATCACTTGGTCCTTTTTATTGACGATGAAACACAGAAATTACATCGGAATTTAATACAAAAGGCACAATGCCGACTTAAGTAAAAGATGACTGTCACTCTCTCTTTCTATAATTTGAACCTCTAATGTGAGTCAGTGTTGGATTCCGATGCTTCACTTCAGGTTTACTGTATAACTTGCACCTTCTTATTGACGATGAAACACAGGAATTGCATCGGAATTTAATACAAAAGGCACAATGCCGACTTAAGTACAAGAGGACTGACACTCTCACTTTCTATGATTTGAACCTCTCCTGTGATTCCAGTTTTAGATTCCGATGCTTCACTTCAGGTTAACTGTATGTCTTGGACCTTCTTTTTGACGATGAAACACAGAAATTGCATCCGAATTTAATACAAAAGCCACAATGCTGATTTAAGTAGAAGAGGACTGACACTCTCACTTTCTATGATTTGAACCTCTCCTGTGAGCCAGTTTTAGATTCCGATGCTTCACTTCAGGATTACAGTATACCTTGCACCTTCTTATTGACGATGAAACACAGAAATTGCATCCGAAGTTAATACAAAAAGCACAATGGTGACTTAAGTACAAGAGGACTAACACTCTCACTTTCTAAAAGTTGAACCTCTCCTGTGAGTCCAGTTTTAGATTCCGATGCTTCACTTCAGGTTCGCTGTACCCCTTGGACCTTCATATGGACGATGGAATACAGAAATTGCATCCGAATTTAAAACAAAAGGCACAATGCCGACTTAAGTAAAAGAGGACTGTCACTCACTCTTTCTACGATTTGAACCCCTCCTGTGAGTCCAGTTTTAGATTCCGATGCTTCATGTCAGGTTAACTGTATCCCTTGTACCTTCTTATTGACGAAGAAACACAGAAATTGCATCGGAATTAAGTTCAAAAGGCACAATGCCGACTTAAGTACAAGAGGACTGACACTCTAACTCTCTTTAATTTGAACCTCTCCTGTGAGTCCAGTTTTTGATTCCGATGCTTCACTTCACGTCTACTGTATCCCTTGGACCTTCTTATTGACGATGAAACACAGAGTTTGCATCCGAATTTAATACAAAAGGCACAATGCCGACTGAAGTACAAGAGGGCAGACACTCTCATTATCTATGATTTGAACCTCTCCTGTGAGTCCAGTTTTTGATTCCGATGCTTTACTTCACGTCTACTGTATCCCTTGGACCTTCTTATTGACGATGAAACACAGAGTTTGCATCCGAATTTAATACAAAAGGCACAATGCCGACTGAAGTACAAGAGAGCAGAAACTCTAACTTTCTATGATTTGAACCTCTCCTGTAAGTCCAGTTTTAGATTCCGATGCTTCACTTCAGGTTTACTGTATCCCTTGGTCCTTCTTATTGACGATGAAACACAGAAATTGCATCGGAATTAAATTCAAAAGTCACAATGCCGACTTAAGTACAAGAGGACTGACACTCTAACTCTCTACAATTTGAACTTCTGCTGTGAGTCCAGTTTTAGATTCCCATGCTTCACTTCTGGTTTACTGTATACCTTGCACCTTCTTATTGATGATGAAACACAGAAATTGCATCGGAAATTAATACAAAAGGCACAATGCCGACTTAAGTACAAGAGAACTGACACTTTAACTATCTATGATTTGAACCTCTCCTGTGAGTCCAGTGTTAGATTCCGATGCTTCACTTCAGGTTTACTGTATTGCTAGGACCTTCTTATTGACGATGAAACACAGGAATTGCATCCGAATTTAATACAAAAGGCACAATGCCGTTTTAAGTAAAAGAGGACTGTAACTCTCTCTTTCTATGATTTGAACCTCTCCTGAGAGTCCAGGTTTGGATTCCGAAGCTTCACTTCAGGTTTACTGTATAACTTGCACCTTCTTATTGAAGATGAAACACAGGAATTGCAACGGAATTTAATACAAAAGGCACAATGTCGACTTAAGTACAAGAGGACTGACACTCTCACCTTCTAGGATTTGAACCTCTCCTGTGATTCCAGTTTTAGATTCCGATGCTTCACTTCAGGTTCACTGTATACCTTGCACCTTCTTATTGACGATGAAACACAGAGATTGCATCGGAATTAAATTCAAAAGGCACAATGCCGACTTAAGTACAAGAGGACTGACACTCTAACTCTCTATGATTTGAACCTCTCCTGTGAGTCCAGTTTTGGATTCCAATGCTTCACTTCAGGTTTACTGTATACCTTGCACATTCTTATTGACGATGAAACACAGAAATTGCATCCGAATTTAATACAAAAGGCACAATGCCGACTTAAGTAAAAGAGGACTGACACTCTCACTTTCTAAGATTTGAACCTCACCTGTGAGTCCAGTTTTAGATTCCGATGCTTCACTTCAGGTTTACTGTATACCTTGCAGATTCTTATTGACGATGAAACACAGAAATTGCATCCGAATTTAATACAAAAGGCACAATGCCGACTTAAGTACAAGAGGACTGACACTCTCCCTTTCTATGATTTGGACCTCTCCTGTCAGTCCAGTTATCGATTCCGATGCTTCACTTATGGTTTACTGTATCCCTTGGTCCTTTTTATTGACGATGAAACACAGAAATTACATCGGAATTTAATACAAAAGGCACAATGCCGACTTAAGTAAAAGATGACTGTCACTCTCTCTTTCTATGATTTGAACCTCTCCTGTGAGTCCAGTTTTAGATTCCGATGCTTGATTTCAGGTTTACTTTATCCCTTGGACCTTCTTATTGACGATGAAACTCAGAAATTGCATCGGAATTAAATTCAAAAGGCACAATGCCGACTTAAGTACAAGAGGATTGACACTCTAACTTTCTACAATTTGAACTTCTCCTGTGAGTCCAGTTTTAGATTCCGATGCTTCACTTCTGGTTTACTGTATACCTTGCACATTCTTATTGACGATGAAACACAGAAATTGCATCGGAATTTAATACAAAAAGCACAATGCCGACTTAAGTACAAGAGAACTGACACTCTAACTATCTATGATTTGAACCTCTCCTGTGAGTCCAGTTTTCGATTCCGATGCTTCACTTCAGGTTTACTGTATTCCTAGGACCTTCTTATTGACGATTAAACACAGAAATTGCATCCGAATTTAATACAAAAGGCACAATGCTGACTTAAGTAAAAGAGGATTGACACTCTCACTTTCTAAGATTTGAACCTCACCTGTGAGTCCAGTTTTAGATTCCGATGCTTCACTTCAGGTTTACTGTATACCTTGCAGATTCTTATTAACGATGAAACACAGAAATTGCATCCGAATTTAATACAAAAGGCACAATGCCGACTTAAGTACAAGAGGACTGACACTCTCCCTTTCTATGATTTGGACCTCTCCTGTCAGTCCAGTTTTCGATTCCGATGCTTCACTTATGGTTTACTGTATCCCTTGGTCCTTTTTATTGACGATGAAACACAGAAATTACATCGGAATTTAATACAAAAGGCACAATGCCGACTTAAGTAAAAGATGACTGTCACTCTCTCTTTCTATGATTTGAACCTCTAATGTGAGTCAGTGTTGGATTCCGATGCTTCACTTCAGGTTTACTGTATAACTTGCACCTTCTTATTGACGATGAAACACAGGAATTGCATCGGAATTTAATACAAAAGGCACAATGCCGACTTAAGTACAAGAGGACTGACACTCTCACTTTCTATGATTTGAACCTCTCCTGTGATTCCAGTTTTAGATTCCGATGCTTCACTTCAGGTTAACTGTATGTCTTGGACCTTCTTTTTGACGATGAAACACAGAAATTGCATCCGAATTTAATACAAAAGCCACAATGCTGATTTAAGTAGAAGAGGACTGACACTCTCACTTTCTATGATTTGAACCTCTCCTGTGAGCCAGTTTTAGATTCCGATGCTTCACTTCAGGATTACAGTATACCTTGCACCTTCTTATTGACGATGAAACACAGAAATTGCATCCGAAGTTAATACAAAAAGCACAATGGTGACTTAAGTACAAGAGGACTAACACTCTCACTTTCTAAAAGTTGAACCTCTCCTGTGAGTCCAGTTTTAGATTCCGATGCTTCACTTCAGGTTCGCTGTACCCCTTGGACCTTCATATGGACGATGGAATACAGAAATTGCATCCGAATTTAAAACAAAAGGCACAATGCCGACTTAAGTAATAGAGGACTGTCACTCACTCTTTCTATGATTTGAACCCCTCCTGTGAGTCCAGTTTTAGATTCCGATGCTTCATGTCAGGTTAACTGTATCCCTTGTACCTTCTTATTGACGAAGAAACACAGAAATTGCATCGGACTTAAGTTCAAAAGGCACAATGCCGACTTAAGTACAAGAGGACTGACACTCTAACTCTCTACAATTTGAACCTCTCCTGTGAGTCCAGTTTTTGATTCCGATGCTTCACTTCACGTCTACTGTATCCCTTGGACCTTCTTATTGACGATGAAACACAGAGTTTGCATCCGAATTTAATACAAAAGGCACAATGCCGACTGAAGTACAAGAGGGCAGAAACTCTAACTTTCTATGATTTGAACCTCTCCTGTAAGTCCAGTTTTAGATTCCGATGCTTCACTTCAGGTTTACTGTATCCCTTGGACCTTCTTATTGACGATGAAACACAGAAATTGCATCGGAATTAAATTCAAAAGTCACAATGCCGACTTAAGTACAAGAGGACGGACACTCTAACTCTCTACAGTTTGAACTTCTGCTGTGAGACCAGCTTTAGATTCTGATGCTTCACTTCCGGTTTACTGAATACCTTGCACCTTCTTATTGACGATGAAACACAGGAATTGCAACGGAATTTAATACATAAGGCACAATGTCGACTTAAGTACAAGAGGACTGACACTCTCACCTTCTATGATTTGAACCTCTCCTGTGATTCCAGTTTTAGATTCCGATGCTTCACTTCAGGTTTACTGTATACCTTGCACCTTCTTATTGACGATGAAACACAGAATTTGCATCGGAATTTAATACAAAATGCACAATAACGACATAAGTAAAAGAGGACAGACACTCTCATTATCTATGATTTGAACTTCTCCTGTGAGTCCAGTTTTTGATTCCGATGCTTCACTTCACGTCTACTGTATCCCTTGGACCTTCTTATTGACGATGAAACACAGAGTTTGCATCCGAATTTAATACAAAAGGCACAATGCCAACTGAAGTACAAGAGGGCAGAAACTCTAACTTTCTATGACTTGAACCTCTCCTGTAAGTCCAGTTTTAGATTCCGATGCTTCACTTCAGGTTTACTGTATCCCTTGGACCTTCTTATTGACGATGAAACATAGAAATTGCATCGGAATTAAATTCAAAAGTCACAATGCCGACTTAAGTACAAGAGGACTGACAATCTAACTCCCTACAATTTGAACTTCTGCTGTGAGTCCAGTTTTAGATTCCCATGCTTCACTTCTGGTTTACTGTATACCTTGCACCTTCTTATTGATGATGAAACACAGAAATTGCATCGGAAATTAATACAACAGGCACAATGCCGACTTAAGTACAAGAGAACTGATACTTTAACTATCTATGATTTGAACCTCTCCTGTGAGTCCAGTTTTAGATTCCGATGCTTCACTTCAGGTTTACTGTATTGCTAGGACCTTCTTATTGACGATGAAACACAGGAATTGCATCCGAATTTAATACAAAAGGCACAATGCCGTTTTAAGTAAAAGAGGACTGTAACTCTCTCTTTCTATGATTTGAACCTCTCCTGTGAGTCCAGGTTTGGATTCCGAAGCTTCACTTCAGGTTTACTGTATAACTTGCACCTTCTTATTGACGATGAAACACAGGAATTGCAACGGAATTTAATACAAAAGGCACAATGTCGACTTAAGTACAAGAGGACTGACACTCTCACCTTCTATGATTTGAACCTCTCCTGTGATTCCAGTTTTAGATTCCGATGCTTCACTTCAGGTTCACTGTATACCTTGCACCTTCTTATTGACGATGAAACACAGAGATTGCATCGGAATTAAATTCAAAAGGCACAATGCCGACTTAAGTACAAGAGGACTGACACTCTAACTCTCTATGATTTGAACCTCTCCTGTGAGTCCAGTTTTGGATTCCGATGCTTCACTTCAGGTTTACTGTATACCTTGAACATTCTTATTGACGATGAAACACAGAAATTGCATCGGAATTAAATTCAAAAGGCACAATGCCGACTTAAGTAAAAGATGACTGTCACTCTCTCTTTCTATGATTTGAACCTCTAATGTGAGTCCAGTGTTGGATTCCGATGCTTCACTTCAGGTTTACTGTATAACTTGCACCTTCTTATTGACGATGAAACACAGGAATTGCATCGGAATTTAATACAAAAGGCACAATGCCGACTTAAGTACAAGAGGACTGACACTCTCACTTTCTATGATTTGAACCTCTCCTGTGATTCCAGTTTTAGATTCCGATGCTTCACTTCAGGTTAACTGTATGTCTTGGACCTTCTTTTTGACGATGAAACACAGAAATTGCATCCGAATTTAATACAAAAGCCACAATGCTGACTTAAGTAAAAGAGGACTGACACTCTCACTTTCTATGATTTGAACCTCTCCTGTGAGCCAGTTTTAGATTCCGATGCTTCACTTAAGGATTACTGTATACCTTGCACCTTCTTATTGACGATGAAACACAGAAATTGCATCCGAAGTTAATACAAAAAGCACAATGGTGACTTAAGTACAAGAGGACTAACACTCTCACTTTCTAAAAGTTGAACCTCTCCTGTGAGTCCAGTTTTAGATTCCGATGCTTCACTTCAGGTTCGCTGTACCCCTTGGACTTTCATACGGACGATGGAATACAGAAATTGCATCCGAATTTAAAACAAAAATCATAATGCCGACTTAAGTAAAAGAGGACTGTCACTCACTCTTTCTATGATTTGAACCTCTCCTGTGAGTCCAGTTTTAGATTCCGATGCTTCACTTCAGGTTTACTGTATCCCTTGGACCTTCTTATTGACGATGAAACACAGAAATTGCATCGGAATTAAATTCAAAAGTCACAATGCCGACTTAAGTACAAGAGGACGGACACTCTAACTCTCTACAGTTTGAACTTCTGCTGTGAGACCAGCTTTAGATTCTGATGCTTCACTTCCGGTTTACTGAATACCTTGCACCTTCTTATTGACGATGAAACACAGGAATTGCAACGGAATTTAATACAAAAGGCACAATGTCGACTTAAGTACAAGAGGACTGACACTCTCACCTTCTATGATTTGAACCTCTCCTGTGATTCCAGTTTTAGATTCCGATGCTTCACTTCAGGTTTACTGTATAACTTGCACCTTCTTACTGACGATGAAACACAGAAATTGCATTGGACTTTAATACAAATGCACAATGCCGACTTTAGTAAAAGAGGTCTGACACTCTCTCTTTCTATGATGTAATGCTCTCCTGTGAGCGCAGTTTTAGATTCCGATGCCTCACTTCAGGTTTACTGTATACCTTGAACATTCTTATTGACGATGAAACACAGAAATTGCATCGGAATTAAATTC
Source organism: Schistocerca americana (assembly GCF_021461395.2). NCBI lineage: Eukaryota > Metazoa > Arthropoda > Insecta > Orthoptera > Acrididae > Schistocerca > Schistocerca americana. Next base: position 8,264,988 of record NC_060126.1, read on the forward strand.
AAAAGGCACAATGCCGACTTCAGTAAAAGAGGACAGACACTCTCACTTCCTATGATTTGAACCTCTCCTGTGAGTCCAGTTTTAGATTCCGATGCTTCTCTTCATGTTTACTGTATCCCTTGGACCTTCTTATTGACGATGGTATACAGAAATTTCATCCGAATTTAATACAAAAGGCACAATGCCGACTTAAGTAAAAGAGGACTGACACTCTCTCTTTCTATGATTTGAACCTCTCCTGTGAGTCCAGTTTTAGATTCCGATGCTTCACTTCAGGTTTACTGTATTCCTAGGACCTTCTTATTGACGATTAAACACAGAAATTGCATCCGAATTTAATACAAAAGGCACAATGCTGACTTAAGTAAAAGAGGATTGACACTCTCACTTTCTAAGATTTGAACCTCACCTGTGAGTCCAGTTTTAAATTCCGATGCTTCACTTCAGGTTTACTGTATAACTTGCACCTTCTTACTGACGATGAAACACAGAAATTGCATCGGAATTAAATTCAAAAGTCACATTGCCGATTTAAGTACAAGAGGACTGACACTCTAACTCTCTATGATTTGAACCTCTCCTATGAGCCCAGTTTTGGATTCTGATGCTTCACTTCAGGTTTACTGTATACCTTGCACCTTCTTATTGACGATGAAACACAGAAATTGCATCGGAAATAAATTCAAATCACACAATGCCGACTTAAGTAAAAGAGGTCTGACACTCTCTCTTTCTATGATTTTAAATTCTCCTGAGAGTCCAGTTTTAGATTCCGATGCTTCACTTCAAGTTTACGGTGTACCTTGCACCTTCTTATTGACGATGAAACACAGAAATTGCATCGGAATTAAATTCAAAAGGCACAATGCCGACTTAAGTACAAGAGGACAGACACTCTAAATCTCTATGATTTGAACCTCTGCTGTGAGTCCAGGTTAAGATTCCGATGCTTCACTTCAGGTTTACTGTATACCATGCACCTTCTTATGAACGATGAAACACAGAAAATGCAATGGAATTTAATACAAATGCACAATGCCGACTTAAGTAAAAGAGGTCTGATACTCTCTTTTCTATGATTTGAACCTCTCCTGTGAGCCCAGTTTTAGATTCCGATGCTCCACTTCAAGTTTACTGTATACCATGCACCTTCTTGTTGAAGATGAAACATGGAATTTGCATCGGAATTAAATTCAAAAGTCACAATGCCGACATAAGTAGAAGAGGACTCACAATCTAACTCCATATGTTTTGAACCTCTCGTGTGAGTCCAGTTTTGGATTCCGATGCTTCACTTCAGATTTACTGTATACCTTGCACCTTCTTATTAACGATGAAACACAGAAATTGCATCGGAATTAAATTCAAAAGGCACAATGCCCACTTAAGTAAAACAGTACTGACATTCTAACTATCTATGATTTGAACCTCTCCTGTTAGTCCAGTTTTAGATTCCGATGCTTTACTTCAGGTTTACTGTATACCTTGCACCTTCTTGTTGACGATGAAACACAGAAATTGCATCCGAGTATAATACAAAAGGGACAATGCCGACTTAATTACAAGAGGACTGACACTCTCCCTTTCTATGATTTGAAGCTCTCCTGTGAATCCAGTTTTAGATTCCGATGCCCCACTTCAGGTTTACTGTATAACTTGCACCTTCTTATTGGCGATGAAACACAGGAATAGCATCGGAATTTAATACAAAAGGCACAATAACGACTTAAGTACAAGAGGACTGACTCTCTAACTATCTATCATTTGAACCTCTCCTGTAAGTCAAGTTTTAGATTCCGATGCTTCACTTCAGATTTACTGCATCCCTTGGACCTTCTTATTGACGATGAAACACAGAAACTGCATCCGAATGTAATACAAAATTCACAATGCCGACTGAAGTACAAGAGGGCAGAAACTCTAACTTTCTATGACTTGAACCTCTCCTGTAAGTCCAGTTTTAGATTCCGATGCTTCACTTCAGGTTTACTGTATCCCTTGGACCTTCTTATTGACGATGAAACATAGAAATTGCATCGGAATTAAATTCAAAAGTCACAATGCCGACTTAAGTACAAGAGGACTGACAATCTAACTCTCTACAATTTGAACTTCTGCTGTGAGTCCAGTTTTAGATTCCCATGCTTCACTTCTGGTTTACTGTATACCTTGCACCTTCTTATTGATGATGAAACACAGAAATTGCATCGGAAATTAATACAACAGGCACAATGCCGACTTAAGTACAAGAGAACTGATACTTTAACTATCTATGATTTGAACCTCTCCTGTGAGTCCAGTTTTAGATTCCGATGCTTCACTTCAGGTTTACTGTATTGCTAGGACCTTCGTATTGACGATGAAACACAGGAATTGCATCCGAATTTAATACAAAAGGCACAATGCCGTTTTAAGTAAAAGAGGACTGTAACTCTCTCTTTCTATGATTTGAACCTCTCCTGTGAGTCCAGGTTTGGATTCCGAAGCTTCACTTCAGGTTTACTGTATAACTTGCACCTTCTTATTGACGATGAAACACAGGAATTGCAACGGAATTTAATACAAAAGGCACAATGTCGACTTAAGTACAAGAGGACTGACACTCTCACCTTCTATGATTTGAACCTCTCCTGTGATTCCAGTTTTAGATTCCGATGCTTCACTTCAGGTTCACTATATACCTTGCACCTTCTTATTGACGATGAAACACAGAGATTGCATCGGAATTAAATTCAAAAGGCACAATGCCGACTTAAGTACAAGAGGACTGACACTCTAACTCTCTATGATTTGAACCTCTCCTGTGAGTCCAGTTTTGGATTCCGATGCTTCACTTCAGGTTTACTGTATACCTTGAACATTCTTATTGACGATGAAACACAGAAATTGCATCGGAATTAAATTCAAAAGGCACAATGCCGACTTCAGTAAAAGAGGACAGACACTCTCACTTCCTATGATTTGAACCTCTCCTGTGAGTCCAGTTTTAGATTCCGATGCTTCTCTTCATGTTTACTGTATCCCTTGGACCTTCTTATTGACGATGGTATACAGAAATTTCATCCGAATTTAATACAAAAGGCACAATGCCGACTTAAGTAAAAGAGGACTGACACTCTCTCTTTCTATGATTTGAACCTCTCCTGTGAGTCCAGTTTTAGATTCCGATGCTTCACTTCAGGTTTACTGTATCCCTTGGACCTTCTTATTGACGATGAAACATAGAAATTGCATCGGAATTAAATTCAAAAGTCACAATGCCGACTTAAGTACAAGAGGACTGACAATCTAACTCTCTACAATTTGAACTTCTGCTGTGAGTCCAGTTTTAGATTCCCATGCTTCTCTTCTGGTTTACTGTATACCTTGCACCTTCTTATTGATGATGAAACACAGAAATTGCATCGGAAATTAATACAACAGGCACAATGCCGACTTAAGTACAAGGGAACTGATACTTTAACTATCTATGATTTGAACCTCTCCTGTGAGTCCAGTTTTAGATTCCGATGCTTCACTTCAGGTTTACTGTATTGCTAGGACCTTCTTATTGACGATGAAACACAGGAATTGCATCCGAATTTAATACAAAAGGCACAATGCCGTTTTAAGTAAAAGAGGACTGTAACTCTCTCTTTCTATGATTTGAACCTCTCCTGTGAGTCCAGGTTTGGATTCCGAAGCTTCACTTCAGGTTTACTGTATAACTTGCACCTTCTTATTGACGATGAAACACAGGAATTGCAACGGAATTTAATACAAAAGGCACAATGTCGACTTAAGTACAAGAGGACTGACACTCTCACCTTCTATGATTTGAACCTCTCCTGTGATTCCAGTTTTAGATTCCGATGCTTCACTTCAGGTTCACTGTATACCTTGCACCTTCTTATTGACGATGAAACACAGAGATTGCATCGGAATTAAATTCAAAAGGCACAATGCCGACTTAAGTACAAGAGGACTGACACTCTAACTCTCTATGATTTGAACCTCTCCTGTGAGTCCAGTTTTGGATTCCGATGCTTCACTTCAGGTTTACTGTATACCTTGAACATTCTTATTGACGATGAAACACAGAAATTGCATCGGAATTAAATTCAAAAGGCACAATGCCGACTTCAGTAAAAGAGGACAGACACTCTCACTTCCTATGATTTGAACCTCTCCTGTGAGTCCAGTTTTAGATTCCGATGCTTCTCTTCATGTTTACTGTATCCCTTGGACCTTCTTATTGACGATGGTATACAGAAATTTCATCCGAATTTAATACAAAAGGCACAATGCCGACTTAAGTAAAAGAGGACTGACACTCTCTCTTTCTATGATTTGAACCTCTCCTGTGAGTCCAGTTTTAGATTCCGATGCTTCACTTCAGGTTTACTGTATTCCTAGGACCTTCTTATTGACGATTAAACACAGAAATTGCATCCGAATTTAATACAAAAGGCACAATGCTGACTTAAGTAAAAGAGGATTGACACTCTCACTTTCTAAGATTTGAACCTCACCTGTGAGTCCAGTTTTAAATTCCGATGCTTCACTTCAGGTTTACTGTATACCTTGCAGATTCTTATTGACGATGAAACACAGAAATTGCATCCGAATTTAATACAAAAGGCACAATGCCGACTTAAGTACAAGAGGACTGACACTCTCCCTTTCTATGATTTGGACCTCTCCTGTCAGTCCAGTTTTCGATTCCGATGCTTCACTTATGGTTTACTGTATCCCTTGGTCCTTTTTATTGACGATGAAACACAGAAATTTCATCGGAATTTAATACAAAAGGCACAATGCCGACTTAAGTAAAAGATGACTGTCACTCTCTCTATCTATGATTTGAACCTCTAATGTGAGTCCAGTGCTGGATTCCGATGCTTCACTTCAGGTTTACTGTATAACTTGCACCTTCTTATTGACGACGAAACACAGGAATTGCATCGGAATTTAATACAAAAGGCACAATGCCGACTTAAGTACAAGAGGACTGACACTCTCACTTTCTATGATTTGAACCTCTCCTGTGATTCCAGTTTTAGATTCCGATGCTTCACTTCAGGTTAACTGTATGTCTTGGACCTTCTTTTTGACGATGAAACACAGAAATTGCATCCGAATTTAATACAAAAGCCACAATGCTGACTTAAGTAAAAGAGGACTGACACTCTCACTTTCTATGATTTGAACCTCTCCTGTGAGCCAGTTTTAGATTCCGATGCTTCACTTAAGGATTACTGTATACCTTGCACCTTCTTATTGACGATGAAACACAGAAATTGCATCCGAAGTTAATACAAAAAGCACAATGGTGACTTAAGTACAAGAGGACTAACACTCTCACTTTCTAAAAGTTGAACCTCTCCTGTGAGTCCAGTTTTAGATTCCGATGCTTCACTTCAGGTTCGCTGTACCCCTTGGACTTTCATATGGACGGTGGAATACAGAAATTGCATCCGAATTTAAAACAAAAGGCACAATGCCGACTTAAGTAAAAGAGGACTGTCACTCACTCTTTCTATGATTTGAACCTCTCCTGTGAGTCCAGTTTTAGATTCCGATGCTTCACTTCAGGTTTACTGTATCCCTTGGACCTTCTTATTGACGATGAAACACAGAAATTGCATCGGAATTAAATTCAAAAGTCACAATGCCGACTTAAGTACAAGAGGACGGACACTCTAACTCTCTACAGTTTGAACTTCTGCTGTGAGACCAGCTTTAGATTCTGATGCTTCACTTCCGGTTTACTGAATACCTTGCACCTTCTTATTGACGATGAAACACAGGAATTGCAACGGAATTTAATACAAAAGGCACAATGTCGACTTAAGTACAAGAGGACTGACACTCTCACCTTCTATGATTTGAACCTCTCCTGTGATTCCAGTTTTAGATTCCGATGCTTCACTTCAGGTTTACTGTATACCTTGCACCTTCTTATTGACGATGAAACACAGAATTTGCATCGGAATTTAATACAAAATGCACAATAACGACATAAGTAAAAGAGGACAGACACTCTCATTATCTATGATTTGAACTTCTCCTGTGAGTCCAGTTTTTGATTCCGATGCTTCACTTCACGTCTACTGTATCCCTTGGACCTTCTTATTGACGATGAAACACAGAGTTTGCATCCGAATTTAATACAAAAGGCACAATGCCGACTGAAGTACAAGAGGGCAGAAACTCTAACTTTCTATGACTTGAACCTCTCCTGTAAGTCCAGTTTTAGATTCCGATGCTTCACTTCAGGTTTACTGTATCCCTTGGACCTTCTTATTGACGATGAAACATAGAAATTGCATCGGAATTAAATTCAAAAGTCACAATGCCGACTTAAGTACAAGAGGACTGACAATCTAACTCTCTACAATTTGAACTTCTGCTGTGAGTCCAGTTTTAGATTCCTATGCTTCACTTCTGGTTTACTGTATACCTTGCACCTTCTTATTGATGATGAAACACAGAAATTGCATCGGAAATTAATACAACAGGCACAATGCCGACTTAAGTACAAGAGAACTGATACTTTAACTATCTATGATTTGAACCTCTCCTGTGAGTCCAGTTTTAGATTCCGATGCTTCACTTCAGGTTTACTGTATTGCTAGGACCTTCTTATTGACGATGAAACACAGGAATTGCATCCGAATTTAATACAAAAGGCACAATGCCGTTTTAAGTAAAAGAGGACTGTAACTCTCTCTTTCTATGATTTGAACCTCTCCTGTGAGTCCAGGTTTGGATTCCGAAGCTTCACTTCTGGTTTACTGTATAAGTTGCACCTTCTTATTGACGATGAAACACAGGAATTGCAACGGAATTTAATACAAAAATCACAATGTCGACTTAAGTACAAGAGGACTGACACTCTCACCTTCTATGATTTGAACCTCTCCTGTGATTCCAGTTTTAGATTCCGATGCTTCACTTCAGGTTCACTGTATACCTTGCACCTTCTTATTGACGATGAAACACAGAGATTGCATCGGAATTAAATTCAAAAGGCACAATGCCGACTTAAGTACAAGAGGACTGACACTCTAACTCTCTATGATTTGAACCTCTCCTGTGAGTCCAGTTTTGGATTCCGATTCTTCACTTCAGGTTTACTGTATACCTTGAACATTCTTATTGACGATGAAACACAGAAATTGCATCGGAATTAAATTCAAAAGGCACAATGCCGACTTCAGTAAAAGAGGACAGACACTCTCACTTCCTATGATTTGAACCTCTCCTGTGAGTCCAGTTTTAGATTCCGATGCTTCTCTTCATGTTTACTGTATCCCTTGGACCTTCTTATTGACGATGGTATACAGAAATTTCATCCGAATTTAATACAAAAGGCACAATGCCGACTTAAGTAAAAGAGGACTGACACTCTCTCTTTCTATGATTTGAACCTCTCCTGTGAGTCCAGTTTTAGATTCCGATGCTTCACTTCAGGTTTACTGTATTCCTAGGACCTTCTTATTGACGATTAAACACAGAAATTGCATCCGAATTTAATACAAAAGGCACAATGCTGACTTAAGTAAAAGAGGATTGACACTCTCACTTTCTAAGATTTGAGCCTCACCTGTGAGTCCAGTTTTAAATTCCGATGCTTCACTTCAGGTTTACTGTATACCTTGCAGATTCTTATTGACGATGAAACACAGAAATTGCATCCGAATTTAATACAAAAGGCACAATGCCGACTTAAGTACAAGAGGACTGACACTCTCCCTTTCTATGATTTGGACCTCTCCTGTCAGTCCAGTTTTCGATTCCGATGCTTCACTTATGGTTTACTGTATCCCTTGGTCCTTTTTATTGACGATGAAACACAGAAATTTCATCGGAATTTAATACAAAAGGCACAATGCCGACTTAAGTAAAAGATGACTGTCACTCTCTCTTTCTATGATTTGAACCTCTAATGTGAGTCCAGTGTTGGATTCCGATGCTTCACTTCAGGTTTACTGTATAACTTGCACCTTCTTATTGACGATGAAACACAGGAATTGCATCCGAATTTAATACAAAAGCCACAATGCTGACTTAAGTAAAAGAGGACTGACACTCTCACTTTCTATGATTTGAACCTCTCCTGTGAGCCAGTTTTAGATTTCGATGCTTCACTTAAGGATTACTGTATACCTTGCACCTTCTTATTGACGATGAAACACAGAAATTGCATCCGAAGTTAATACAAAAAGCACAATGGTGACTTAAGTACAAGAGGACTAACACTCTCACTTTCTAAAAGTTGAACCTCTCCTGTGAGTCCAGTTTTAGATTCCGATGCTTCACTTCAGGTTCGCTGTACCCCTTGGACTTTCATATGGACGATGGAATACAGAAATTGCATCCGAATTTAAAACAAAAGGCACAATGCTGACTTAAGTAAAAGAGGACTGTCACTCACTCTTTCTATGACTTGAACCTCTCCTGTGAGTCCAGTTTTAGATTCCGATGCTTCATGTCAGGTTAACTGTATCCCTTGTACCTTCTTATTGACGAAGAAACACAGAAATAGCATCGGAATTAAGTTCAAAAGGCACAATGCCGACTTTAGTACAAGAGGACTGACACTCTAACTCTCTACAATTTGAACCTCTCCTGTGAGTCCAGTTTTATATTCCGATGGTTCACTTCTGGTTTACTGTGTACCTTGCACCTTCTTATTGACGATGAAACACAGAAATTGCATCCGAAGTTAATACAAAAAGCACAATGGTGACTTAAGTACAAGAGGACTAACACTCTCACTTTCTAAGAGTTGAAACTCTCCTGTGAGTCCAGTTTCAGATTCCGATGCTTCACTTCAGGTTCGCTGCACCACTTGGACCTTCTTATTGACGATGAAACACAGAATTTGCAACCGAATTTAATACAAAAGGCACAATGCCGACTTAAGTAAAAGAGGACTGACACTCTCTCTTACTATGATTTGAACCTCTCCTGCGAGTCCAGTTATAGATTCCGATGCTTCACTTCAGGTTTACTGTATAGCTTGCACCTTCTTATTGACGATGAAACACAGAAATTTCATCGGAATTTAATACAAAAGGCACAATGTCGACATAAGTAAAAGAGGACAGACACTCTCATTTTCAATGATTTGAACCTCTCCTGTGAGTCCAGTTTTTGATTCCGATGCTTCACTTCACGTCTACTGTATCCCTTGGACCTTCTTATTGACGATGAAACACAGAGTTTGCATCCGAATTTAATACAAAAGGCACAATGCCGACTGAAGTACAAGAGGGCAGAAACTCTAACTTTCTATGATTTGAACCTCTCCTGTAAGTCCAGTTTTAGATTCCGATGCTTCACTTCAGGTTTACTGTATCCCTTGGACCTTCTTATTCACGATGAAACACAGAAATTGCATCGGAATTAAATTCAAAAGTCACAATGCCGACTTATGTACAAGAGGACTGACACTCTAACTCTCTACAATTTGAACTTCTGCTGTGAGTCCAGTTTTAGATTCCCATGCTTGACTTCTGGTTTACTCTATACCTTGCACCTTCTTATTGACGATGAAACACAGATATTGCATCGGAATTTAATACAAAAGGCACAATGCTGACATAAGTACAAGAGAACTGACACTTTAACTATCCATGATTTGAACCTCTCCTGTGAGTCCAGTTTAAGATTCCGATGCTTCACTTCAGGTTTACTGTATTGCTAGTACCTTCTTATTGACGATGAAACACAGAAATTGCATCCGAATTTAATACAAAAGGCACAATGCCGTTTTAAGTAAAAGAGGACTGTAACTCTCTCTTTCTATGATTTGAACCTCTCCTGAGAGTCCAGGTTTGGATTCCGATGCTTCACTTCAGGTTTACTGTATAACTTGCACCTTCTTACTGACGATGAAACACAGAAATTGCATTGGACTTTAATACAAATACACAATGCCGACTTTAGTAAAAGAGGTCTGACACTCTCTCTTTCTATGATTTAATGCTCTCCTGTGAGCGCAGTTTTAGATTCCGATGCCTCACTTCAGGTTTACTGTATACCATGCACCTTCTTATTGACGATGAAACACAGAGTTTGCATCCGAATTTAATACAAAAAGCACAATGCCGACTGAAGTACAAGAGGGCAGAAACTCTAACTTTCTATGATTTGAACCTCTCCTGTAAGTCCAGTTTTAGATTCCGATGGTTCACTTCAGGTTTACTGTATCCCTTGGACCTTCTTATTCACGATGAAACACAGAAATTGCATCGGAATTAAATTCAAAAGTCACATTGCCGATTTAAGTACAAGAGGACTGACACTCTAACTCTCTATGATTTGAACGTCTCCTGTGAGCCCAGTTTTGGATTCTGATGCTTCACTTCAGGTTTACTGTATACCTTGCACCTTCTTATTGACGATGAAACACAGAAATTGCATCGGAAATAAATTCAAATCACACAATGCCGACTTAAGTAAAAGAGGTCTGACACTCTCTCTTTCTATGATTTTAAATTCTCCTGAGAGTCCAGTTTTAGATTCCGATGCTTCACTTCAAGTTTACGGTGTACCTTGCACCTTCTTATTGACGATGAAACACAGAAATTGCATCGGAATTAAATTCAAAAGGCACAATGCCGACTTAAGTACAAGAGGACAGACACTCTAAATCTCTATGATTTGAACCTCTGCTGTGAGTCCAGGTTAAGATTCCGATACTTCACTTCAGGTTTACTGTATACCATGCACCTTCTTATGAACGATGAAACACAGAAAATGCAATGGAATTTAATACAAATGCACAATGCCGACTTAAGTAAAAGAGGTCTGATACTCTCTTTTCTATGATTTGAACCTCTCCTGTGAGCCCAGTTTTAGATTCCGATGCTCCACTTCAAGTTTACTGTATACCATGCACCTTCTTGTTGAAGATGAAACATGGAATTTGCATCGGAATTAAATTCAAAAGTCACAATGCCGACATAAGTAGAAGAGGACTCACAATCTAACTCCATATGTTTTGAACCTCTCGTGTGAGTCCAGTTTTGGATTCCGATGCTTCACTTCAGATTTACTGTATACCTTGCACCTTCTTATTAACGATGAAACACAGAAATTGCATCGGAATTAAATTCAAAAGGCACAATGCCCACTTAAGTAAAACAGTACTGACATTCTAACTATCTATGATTTGAACCTCTCCTGTTAGTCCAGTTTTAGATTCCGATGCTTTACTTCAGGTTTACTGTATACCTTGCACCTTCTTGTTGACGATGAAACACAGAAATTGCATCCGAGTATAATACAAAAGGGACAATGCCGACTTAATTACAAGAGGACTGACACTCTCCCTTTCTATGATTTGAAGCTCTCCTGTGAATCCAGTTTTAGATTCCGATGCCCCACTTCAGGTTTACTGTATAACTTGCACCTTCTTATTGGCGATGAAACACAGGAATAGCATCGGAATTTAATACAAAAGGCACAATAACGACTTAAGTACAAGAGGACTGACTCTCTAACTATCTATCATTTGAACCTCTCCTGTAAGTCAAGTTTTAGATTCCGATGCTTCACTTCAGATTTACTGCATCCCTTGGACCTTCTTATTGACGATGAAACACAGAAACTGCATCCGAATGTAATACAAAAGGCACAATGCCGACGTCAGAACAAGAGGATTGACACTCTCACTTTCTGTGATTTGAATCTCTCCTGTGAGTCCATTTTTAGATTCCGATGCTTCACTTCAGGTTTACTGCATACCTTACACCTTCTTATTGACGATGAAACACAGAAATTGCATCCGAATTTACTGCAAAAGGCACAATGCCGACTTAAGTACAAGGGGACTGACACTCTCACTTTCTATGATTTGAACTTCTCCTGTGATTCCAGTTTTAGATTCTGTGCTTCACTTCAGGTTTACTGTATACCTTGCACCGTCTTATAGACGATGAAACACAGAAATTGCTTCGGAATTACATTCAAAAGGCACAATGCCAACAGAAGTACAAGAGGACTGACACTCTAACTCTCTATGATTTGAACCTATCCTGTGAGTCCAGTTTTAGATTCCGATGTTTCACTTCAAGTTTACTGTATACCTTGCACCTTCTCATTGACGATGAAACACAGAAATTGCATCAGAACTAAATTCAAAAGGCACAATGCCGACTTAAGTACAGGAGTACTGACACTCTAACTCTCTATGATTTGAACATCTCCTGTGGGCCCAGTTTTGGATTCCGATGCTTCACTTCAGGTTTACTGTATACCTTGCACTTTCTTATTGATGATGAAACACAGAAAATGCGTCGGAATTAAATTCAAAAGACACAATGCCGACTTAAGTAGAAGAGGACTGACACTCTAACTATCTATGATTTGAACCTCTCCTGTGAGTCCAGTTTTAGATTCCGATGTTTCACTACAGGTTTACTGTATCCCTTGGACCTTCTTATTGACGATGAAATACAGATATTGCATCCGAATCTAATACAAAAGGCACAATGCCGACTTATGTAAAAGAGGACTGACACTCTCTCCTTCTATGATTTGAACCTCTCCTGTGAGTCCAGTTTTAGATTCCGATGGTTCACTTCAGGTTTACTGTATACCTTGCACCTTCTTATTGACGATGAAACACAGAAATTGCTTCGGAATTAAATTCAAGAGGCACAATGCCGACTTAAGTACAAGCGGACTGACACTCTAACCCTCTATGATTTGAACCTCTCCTTTGAGTCCTGATTCAGAATCCAATGTTTCACTTCAGGTTTACTGTATACCTTGCACCTTCATATTGACGATGAAACACAGAAATTGCATCGGATTTAAATTCAAACGAAACATTGCCAACGTAAGTGTAAGAGGACTGACACTCTAACTATCTATGATTTGAACTTCTCCTGTGAGCCCAGTTTTAGATTCCGATGCTACACTTCAGGTTTACTGTATACCTTGCACCTTCTTATTGACGATGAAACACAAAAATTGCATCGGAATTAAATTAAAGATGCACAATGCCGACTAAAGTACAAGAGGACTGACACTCTAACTCTCTACAATTTGAACCTCCCCTGGGAGTCCAGTTTTAGTTTCCGATGCTTCACTTCAGGTTTACTGTATACCTTGCACCTTCTTATTGACGATGAATCACAGATATTGCATCGGAATTAAATTCAAAAGGCACAATGCCGACTTACTTACAAGAGGACTGACACTCTAACTCTCTACAAATTGAACCTCTCCTGTGAGTCCAGTTTTAGATTCCGATGCTTCACTTCAGGTTTACTGTATACGTTGCACCTTCTTATTGACGATGAAACACAGAAATTGCATCGGAATTTAATACAAAAGGCACAATGCCGACTTAAGTACAAGAGGACTGACTCTCTAACTACCTATGATTTGAACCTCTCCTGTAAGTCAAGTTTTAGATTCCGATGCTTCACTTCAGATTTACTGCATCCCTTGGACCTCCTTATTGACGATGAAACACAGAAACTGCATCCGAATTTAATACAAAAGGCACAATGGCGACTTCAGAACAAGAGGATTGACACTCTCACTTTCTATGATGTGAATCTCTCCTGTGAGTCCATTTTTAGATTCCGATGCTTCACTTCAGGATTACTGTACACCTTGCACCTTCTTATTTACGATGAAACACAGATATTGCATCGGAAATAAATTCAATAGGCACAACGCCGACTTAAGTACAAGAGGACTGACACTCTTACTATCTATGATTTGAACCTCTCCTGTGAGTCCAGTTTTAGATTCGAATGCTTCACTTCAGGTTTACTGTATCCCTTGGACCTTCTTATTGACGATGAAATACAGATATTGCATCCGAATCTAATACAAAAGGCACAATGCCGACTTTTGTAAAAGAGGACTGACACTCTCTCTTTCTATGATTTGAACCTCTCCTGTGAGTCCAGTTTTAGATTCCGATGCTTCACTTCAGGATTGCTGTATACCTTGCACATTCTTATTTACGACGAAATACAGAAATTGCATCTGAAATGAATTCAAAAGGCACAATGCGGACTTAAGTACAAGAGGACTGACACTCTAACTCTCTATGATTTGAACCTCTCCTGTGAGTCCAGTTTTGGATTCCGATGCTTCACTTCAGGTTTACTGTATACAATGCACCTTCTTATTGTCGAGGAAACACAGAAATTGCATTGGAATTTAATACAAATGCACAATGCCGACTTTAGTAAAAGAAGTCTGACACTCTTTCTTTCTATGATTTGAACCTCTCCTGTGAGCCCAGTTTAAGATTCCGATGCCTCACTTCAGGTTTACTGTATACCATGCACCTTATTATTGACGATGAAACACAGAAATTGCATCGGAATTAAATTCAAAAGTCACATTGCCGATTTAAGTACAAGAGGACTGACACTCTAACTCTCTATGATTTGAACCTCTCCTGTGAGTCCAGTTTTGGATTCCGATGCTTCACTTCAGGTTTACTGTATACCTTGCACCTTCGTATTGACGATGAAACACAGAAATTGCATCGCAATTAAATTCAAATCACACGATGCCGACTTAAGTAAAAGAGGTCTGACACTCTCTCTTTCTATGATTTTAAATTCTCCTGAGAGTCCAGTTTAAGTTTCCGATGCTTCACTTCAAGTTTACGGTGTACCTTGCACCTTCTTATTGACGATGAAACACAGAAATTGCATCGGAATTAAATTCAAAAGGCACAATGCCGACTTAAGTACAAGAGGACTGACACTCTAACTATCTATCAATTGAACCTCTCCTGTAAGTCAAGTTTTAGATTCCGATGCTTCACTTCAGATTTACTGCATCCCTTGGACCTTTTTATTGACGATGAAACACAGAAACTGCATCCGAATATAATACAAAAGGGACAATGCCGACTTAATTACAAGAGGACTGACACTCTCCCTTTCTATGATTTGAAGCTCTCCTGTGAATCCAGTTTTAGATTCCGATGCCCCACATCAGGTTTACTGTATAACTTGCACCTTCTTATTGGCGATGAAACACAGGAATTGCATCGGAATTTAATACAAAAGGCACAATGACGACTTAAGTACAAGAGGACTGACTCTCTAACTATCTATCATTTGAACCTCTCCTGTAAGTCAAGTTTTAGATTCCGATGCTTCACTTCAGATTTACTGCATCCCTTGGACCTTCTTATTGACGATGAAACACAGAAACTGCATCTGAATTTAATAGAAAAGGCACAATGCCGACTTCAGAACAAGAGGATTGACACTCTCACTTTCTATGATTTGAATCTCTCCTGTGAGTCCATTTTTAGATTCCGATGCTTCACTTCAGGTTTACTGCATACCTTACACCTTCTTATTGACGATGAAACACAGAAATTGCATCCGAATTTAATGCAAAAGGCACAATGCCGACTTAAGTACACGGGGACTGACACTCTCAGTTTCTATGATTTGAACTCCTCCTGTGATTCCAGTTTTAGATTCTGTGCTTCACTTCAGGTTTACTGTATACCTTGCACCGTCTTATAGACGATGAAACACAGGAATTGCTTCGGAATTAAATTCAAAAGGCACAATGCCAACTGAAGTACAAGAGGACTGACACTCTAACTCTCTATGATTTGAACCTCTCCTGTGAGTCCAGTTTTGGATTCCGATGCTTCACTTCAGGTTCATTGTATACCATGCACATTCTTATTGACGATGAAACACAGAAATTGCATGGGAATTCAATTAAAAACACACAATGCCGACTTAAGTAAAAGAGGTCTGACGCTCCTCCTGCTATGATTTGAACCTCTCCTGTGAGTCCAGTTTTAGATTCCGATGATTCACTTCCAGTTTAATGTATACCTTGCACCTTCTTATTGACGATGAAACACAGAAATTGCACCGGAATTAAATTCAAAAGGCACTATGCCGTCTTCAGTACAAGAGGACTGACACTCTAACTCTCTATGATTAGAACGTCTCCAGTGAGTCCAGTTTTAGATTCCGATGCTTCACTTCAGGTTTACTGTATCCCTTGGACCTTCTTATTGCCGATGAAATGAAGATATTGCATCCGAATGTAATACAAAAGGTGCAATGCCGACTTAAGTAAAAGAGGACTGACACTCTCTCATTCTATGATTTGAACCTCTCCCGTGAGTCCAGTTTTAGATCCCAATGCTTCACTTCAGGTTTACTGTATACCTTGCACCCTCTTATTGACGATGAAACACAGAAATTGCATCAGAATTAAATTCAAAAGGCACAATGCCGACTTAAGTACAGGAGGACTGACACTCTAACTCTCTATGATTTGAACATCTCCTGTGGGCCCAGTTTTGGATTCCCATGCTTCACTTCAGGTTTACTGTATACCTTGCACCTTCTTATTGATGATGAAACACAGAAAATGCATCGGAATTAAATACAAAAGACACAATAACGACTTAAGTACAAGAGGACTGACACTCTAACTATCTATGATTTGAACCTCTCCTGTGAGTCCAGTTTTAGATTCCGATGTTTCACTACAGGTTTACTGTATCCGTTGGACCTTCTTATTGACGATGAAATACAGATATTGCATCCGAATCTAATACAAAAGGCACAATGCCGACTTATGTAAAAGAGGACTGACACTCTCTCCATCTATGATTTTAACCTCTCCTGTGAGTCCAGTTTTAGATTCCGATGGTTCACTTCAGGTTTACTGTATACCTTGCACCTTCTTATTGACGATGAAACACAGAAATTGCATCGGAATTAAATTCAAGAGGCACAATGCCGACTTAAGTACAAGCGGACTGACACTCTAACCCTCTATGATTTGAACCTCTCCTTTGAGTCCTGATTCAGAATCCAATGCTTCACTTTAGGTTTACTGTATACCTTGCACCTTCATATTGACGATGAAACACAGAAATTGCATCGGATTTAAATTCAAACGATACAATGCCGACGTAAGTGTAAGAGGACTGACACTCTAACTATCTATGATTTGAACTTCTCCTGTGAGCCCAGTTTTAGATTCCGATGCTTCACTTCAGGTTTACTGTATACCTTGCACCTTCTTATTTACGATGAAACACAGAAATTGCATCGGAAATAAATTCAATAGGCACAACGCCGACTTAAGTACAAGAGGACTGACACTCTAACTATCTATGATTTGAACCTCTCCTGTGAGTCCAGTTTTAGATTCCGATGCTTCACTTCAGGTTTACTGTATCCCTTGGACCTTCTTATTGACTATGAAATACAGATATTGCATCCGAATCTAATACAAAAGGCACAATGCCGACTTTTGTAAAAGAGGACTGACACTCTCTCTTTCTATGATTTGAACCTCTCCTGTGAGTCCAGTTTTAGATTCCGATGCTTCACTTCAGGATTACTGTATACCTTGCACATTCTTATTTACGACGAAACACAGAAATTGCATCTGAAATGAATTCAAAAGGCACAATGCGGACTTAAGTACAAGAGGACTGACACTCTAACTCTCTATGATTTGAACCTCTCCTGTGAGTCCAGTTTTGGATTCCGATGCTTCACTTCAGGTTTACTGTATACAATGCACCTTCTTATTGTCGAGGAAACACAGAAATTGCATTGGAATTTAATACAAATGCGCAATGCCGACTTTAGTAAAAGAAGTCTGACACTCTTTCTTTCTATGATTTGAACCTCTCCTGTGAGCCCAGTTTAAGATTCCGATGCCTCACTTCAGGTTTACTGTATACCATGCACCTTATTATTGACGATGAAACACAGAAATTGCATCGGAATTAAATTCAAAAGTCACATTGCCGATTTAAGTACAAGAGGACTGACACTCTAACTCTCTATGATTTGAACCTCTCCTGTGAGTCCAGTTTTGGATTCCGATGCTTCACTTCAGGTTTACTGTATACCTTGCACCTTCGTATTGACGATGAAACACAGAAATTGCATCGCAATTAAATTCAAATCACACGATGCCGACTTAAGTAAAAGAGGTCTGACACTCTCTCTTTCTATGATTTTAAATTCTCCTGAGAGTCCAGTTTAAGTTTCCGATGCTTCACTTCAAGTTTACGGTGTACCTTGCACCTTCTTATTGACGATGAAACACAGAAATTGCATCGGAATTAAATTCAAAAGGCACAATGCCGACTTAAGTACAAGAGGACTGACACTCTAACTATCTATCAATTGAACCTCTCCTGTAAGTCAAGTTTTAGATTCCGATGCTTCACTTCAGATTTACTGCATCCCTTGGACCTTTTTATTGACGATGAAACACAGAAACTGCATCCGAATATAATACAAAAGGGACAATGCCGACTTAATTACAAGAGGACTGACACTCTCCCTTTCTATGATTTGAAGCTCTCCTGTGAATCCAGTTTTAGATTCCGATGCCCCACATCAGGTTTACTGTATAACTTGCACCTTCTTATTGGCGATGAAACACAGGAATTGCATCGGAATTTAATACAAAAGGCACAATGACGACTTAAGTACAAGAGGACTGACTCTCTAACTATCTATCATTTGAACCTCTCCTGTAAGTCAAGTTTTAGATTCCGATGCTTCACTTCAGATTTACTGCATCCCTTGGACCTTCTTATTGACGATGAAACACAGAAACTGCATCTGAATTTAATAGAAAAGGCACAATGCCGACTTCAGAACAAGAGGATTGACACTCTCACTTTCTATGATTTGAATCTCTCCTGTGAGTCCATTTTTAGATTCCGATGCTTCACTTCAGGTTTACTGCATACCTTACACCTTCTTATTGACGATGAAACACAGAAATTGCATCCGAATTTAATGCAAAAGGCACAATGCCGACTTAAGTACACGGGGACTGACACTCTCAGTTTCTATGATTTGAACTCCTCCTGTGATTCCAGTTTTAGATTCTGTGCTTCACTTCAGGTTTACTGTATACCTTGCACCGTCTTATAGACGATGAAACACAGGAATTGCTTCGGAATTAAATTCAAAAGGCACAATGCCAACTGAAGTACAAGAGGACTGACACTCTAACTCTCTATGATTTGAACCTCTCCTGTGAGTCCAGTTTTGGATTCCGATGCTTCACTTCAGGTTCATTGTATACCATGCACATTCTTATTGACGATGAAACACAGAAATTGCATGGGAATTCAATTAAAAACACACAATGCCGACTTAAGTAAAAGAGGTCTGACGCTCCTCCTGCTATGATTTGAACCTCTCCTGTGAGTCCAGTTTTAGATTCCGATGATTCACTTCCAGTTTAATGTATACCTTGCACCTTCTTATTGACGATGAAACACAGAAATTGCACCGGAATTAAATTCAAAAGGCACTATGCCGTCTTCAGTACAAGAGGACTGACACTCTAACTCTCTATGATTAGAACGTCTCCAGTGAGTCCAGTTTTAGATTCCGATGCTTCACTTCAGGTTTACTGTATCCCTTGGACCTTCTTATTGCCGATGAAATGAAGATATTGCATCCGAATGTAATACAAAAGGTGCAATGCCGACTTAAGTAAAAGAGGACTGACACTCTCTCATTCTATGATTTGAACCTCTCCCGTGAGTCCAGTTTTAGATCCCAATGCTTCACTTCAGGTTTACTGTATACCTTGCACCCTCTTATTGACGATGAAACACAGAAATTGCATCAGAATTAAATTCAAAAGGCACAATGCCGACTTAAGTACAGGAGGACTGACACTCTAACTCTCTATGATTTGAACATCTCCTGTGGGCCCAGTTTTGGATTCCCATGCTTCACTTCAGGTTTACTGTATACCTTGCACCTTCTTATTGATGATGAAACACAGAAAATGCATCGGAATTAAATACAAAAGACACAATAACGACTTAAGTACAAGAGGACTGACACTCTAACTATCTATGATTTGAACCTCTCCTGTGAGTCCAGTTTTAGATTCCGATGTTTCACTACAGGTTTACTGTATCCGTTGGACCTTCTTATTGACGATGAAATACAGATATTGCATCCGAATCTAATACAAAAGGCACAATGCCGACTTATGTAAAAGAGGACTGACACTCTCTCCATCTATGATTTGAACCTCTCCTGTGAGTCCAGTTTTAGATTCCGATGGTTCACTTCAGGTTTACTGTATACCTTGCACCTTCTTATTGACGATGAAACACAGAAATTGCATCGGAATTAAATTCAAGAGGCACAATGCCGACTTAAGTACAAGCGGACTGACACTCTAACCCTCTATGATTTGAACCTCTCCTTTGAGTCCTGATTCAGAATCCAATGCTTCACTTTAGGTTTACTGTATACCTTGCACCTTCATATTGACGATGAAACACAGAAATTGCATCGGATTTAAATTCAAACGATACAATGCCGACGTAAGTGTAAGAGGACTGACACTCTAACTATCTATGATTTGAACTTCTCCTGTGAGCCCAGTTTTAGATTCCGATGCTTCACTTCAGGTTTACTGTATACCTTGCACCTTCTTATTTACGATGAAACACAGAAATTGCATCGGAAATAAATTCAATAGGCACAACGCCGACTTAAGTACAAGAGGACTGACACTCCAACTATCTATGATTTGAACCTCTCCTGTGAGTCCAGTTTTAGATTCCGATGCTTCACTTCAGGTTTACTGTATCCCTTGGACCTTCTTATTGACTATGAAATACAGATATTGCATCCGAATCTAATACAAAAGGCACAATGCCGACTTTTGTAAAAGAGGACTGACACTCTCTCTTTCTATGATTTGAACCTCTCCTGTGAGTCCAGTTTTAGATTCCGATGCTTCACTTCAGGATTACTGTATACCTTGCACATTCTTATTTACGACGAAACACAGAAATTGCATCGGAAATAAATTCAAAAGGCACAATGCCGACTTAAGTACAAGAGGACTGACACTCTAACTCTCTATGATTTGAACCTCTCCTGTGAGTCCATTTTTGGAATCCGATGCTTCACTTCAGGTTTGCTGTATACCTTGCACCTTCTTATTGACGATGAAACACAGAAATTGCATCGGAATTAAATTCAAAAGACACAATGCCGACTTACGTACAAGAGGACTGACACTCTAACTATCTATGATTGAACCTCTCCTGTGAGTCCAGTTTTAGATTCCGATGCTTCACTTCAGGTTTACTGTATCCCTAGGACATTATTATTGACGATGAAATACAGAAATTGCATCCGAATTTAATACGAAAGGCACAATGCCGACTTAAGTAAAAGAGGACTGACACTCTCTCTTTCTATGATTTGAACCTCTCCTGTGAGTCCAGTTTTAGATTCCGATGCTTCACTTCAGGTTTACTGTATACCTTGCACCTTCTTATTGACGATGAAACGCAGAAATTGCATCGGAATTAAATTCAAAAGGCACAATGCCGACTTAAGTACAAGAGGACTGACACTCTAACTCTCTACAAATTGAACCTCTCCTGTGAGTCCAGTTTTAGATTCCGATGCTTCACTTCTGGTTTACTGTATACGTCGCACCTTCTTATTGACGATGAAACACAGAAATTGCATCGGAATTTAATACAAAAGGCACAATGCCGACTTAAGTAAAAGAGGTCTGACACTCTCTCTTTCTATGATTTGAACCTCTCCTGTGAGTCCAGTTTTAGATTCCGATGCTTCACTTCAGGATTACTGTATACCTTGCACCTTCTTATTTACGATGAAACACAGAAATTGCATCGGAAATAAATTCAAAAGCACAACGCCGACTTAAGTACTAGAGGACTGACACTCTAGCTATCTATGATTTGAACCTCTCCTGTGAATCCAGTTTTAGATTCCGATGCTTCACTTCAGGTTTACTGTATCCCTTGGACCTTCTTATTGACGATGAAATACAGATATTGCATCCGAATCTAATACAAAAGGCACAATGCCGACTTATGTAAAAGGGGAATGACACTCTCTCTTTCTATGATTAGAACCTCTCCTGTGAGTCCAGTTTTAGATTCCGATGCTTCACTTCAGGATTACTGTATACCTTGCATATTCTTATTTACGATGAATCACAGAAATTGCATCGGAAATAAATTCAAAAGGCACAATGCGGACTTAAGTACAAGAGGACTGACACTCTAACTCTCTATGATTTGAACCTCTCCTGTGAGTCCAGTTTTGGATTCCGATGCTTCACTTCAGGTTTGCTGTATACCTTGCACCTTCTTATTGACGATGAAACACAGATATTGCATCGGAATTAAATTCAAAAGACACAATGCCGACTTAAGTACAAGAGGACTGACACTCTAACTATCTATGATTGAACCTCTCCTGTGAGTCCAGTTTTAGATTCCGATGCTTCACTTCAGGTTTACTGTATACCTAGGACATTCTTATTGACGATGAAATACAGAAATTGCATGCGAATTTATTACAAAAGGCACAATGCCGACTTAAGTAAAAGAGGACTGACACTCTC
Organism: Schistocerca americana; assembly: GCF_021461395.2. Taxonomy (NCBI): domain Eukaryota; kingdom Metazoa; phylum Arthropoda; class Insecta; order Orthoptera; family Acrididae; genus Schistocerca; species Schistocerca americana. The sequence goes on from NC_060126.1 coordinate 8,287,416, forward strand.
TCTTTCTATGATTTGAACCTCTCCTGTGAGTCCAGTTTTAGATTCCGATGCTTCACTTCAGGTTTACTGTATACCTTGCACCTTCTTATTGACGATGAAACGGAGAAATTGCATCGGAATTAAATTCAAAACGCACAATGCCGACTTAAGTACAAGCGGACTGACACTCTAACGCTCTATGATTTGAACCTCTCCTTTGAGTCCTGATTCAGATTCCAACGCTTCACTTCAGGTTTACTGTATTCCTTGCACCTTCTTATTGACGATGAAACACAAAAATTGCATCGGAATTAATTTAAAGATGCACAATGCCGACTTAAGTACAAGAGGACTGACACTCTAACTCTCTACAATTTGAACCTCCCCTGGGAGTCCAGTTTTAGATTCCGATGCTTCACTTCAGGTTTACTGTATACCTTGAACCTTCTTATTGACGATGTATTACAGATATTGCATCGGAATTAAATTCAAAGGGCACAATGTCGACTTAAGTACAAGAGGACTGACACTCTAACTCTCTACAAATTGAACCTCTCCTGTGAGTCCAGTTTTAGATTCCGATGCTTCACTTCTGGTTTACTGTATACGTTGCACCTTCTTATTGACGATGAAACACACAAATTGCATCGGAATTTAATACAAAAGGCACAATGCAGTCTTAAGTACAAGAGGACTGACTCTCTAACTATCTATGATTTGAACCTCTCCTGTAAGTCAAGTTTTAGATTCCGATGCTTCACTTCAGGTTTACTGCATCCCTTGGACCTTCTTATTGACGATGAAACACAGAAACTGCATCCAAATTTAATACAAAAGGCACAATGCCGACTTCAGAACAAGAGGATTGACACTCTCACTTTCTATGATTTGAATCTCTCCTGTGAGTCCATTTTTAGATTCCGATGCTTCCCTTCAGGTTTACTGCATACCTTGCACCTTCTTATTGACGATAAAACACAGAAATTGCATCCGAATTTAATACAAAAGGCACAATGCCGACTTAAGTACAAGCACACTGACACTCTCCATCTCTATTATTTGAACCTCTCCTGTGAGTACAGTTTCATATTCCGATGCTTCACATCAGGTTTGCAGTATCCCTTGGACCTTCGTATTGACGATGAAATACAGATATTGCATCCGAATCTAATACCAAAGGCACAATGCCGACTTATGTAAAAGAGGACTGACACTCTCTCTTTCTATGATTTGAACCTCTCCTGTGAGTCCAGTTTTAGATTCCGATGCTTCACTTCAGGTTTACTGTATACCTTGCACCTTCTTATTTACGATGAAACACAGAAATTGCATCGGAAATAAATTCAAAAGGCACAATGCGGATTTAAGTACAAGAGGACTGACACTCTAACTCTCTATGATTTGAACCTCTCCTGTGAGTGCAGTTTTGGATTCCGATGCTTCACTTCAGGTTTGCTGTATACCTTGCACCTTCTTATTGACGATGAAACACAGAAATTGCATCGGAATTAAATTCAAAAGACACAATGACGACTTAAGTACAAGAGGACTGACTCTCTAACTATCTATGATTTGAACCTCTCCTGTGAGTCCAGTTTTAGATTCCGATGCTTCACTTCAGGTTTACTGTATCCCTAGGACCTTCATATTGACGATGAAATACAGAAATTGCATCCGAATTTAATACAAAAGGCACAATGCCGACTTAAGTAAAAGAGGACTGACACTCTCTCTTTCCATGATTTGAACCTCTCCTGCGAGTCCAGTTTTAGATTCGGATGATTCACTTCAGGTTTACTGTATACCTTGCACCTTCTTATTGACGATGAAACGCAGAAATTGCATCGGAATTAAATTCAAAACGCACAATGCCGACTTAAGTACAAGCGGACTGACACTCTATCGCTCTATGATTTGAACCTCTCCTTTGAGTCCTGATTCAGATTCCAACGCTTCACTTCAGGTTTACTGTATACCTTGCACCTTCATATTGACGATGAAACACAGAAATTGCATCGGAATTAAATTCAAACGACACAATGCCGACGTAAGTGTAAGAGGACTGACCCTCTAACTATCTATGATTTGAACTTCTCCTGTGAGCCCAGTTTTAGATTCCGATGCTTCACTTCAGGTTTACTGTATACCTTGCACCTTCTTATTGACGATGAAACACAAAAATTGCATCGCAATTAAATTAAAGATGCACAATGCCGACTTAAGTACAAGAGGACTGACACTCTAACTCTCTACAATTTGAACCTCCCATGGGAGTCCAGTTTTAGATTCCGATGCTTCACTTCAGGTTTACTGTATACCTTGCACCTTCTTATTGACGATGAATCACAGATATTGCTCGGAATTAAATTCAAAAGGCACAATGCCGACTTAAGTACAAGAGGACAGACACTCTAACTCTCTACAAATTGAGCCTCTCCTGTGAGTCCAGTTTTAGATTCCGATGCTTCACTTCTGGTTTACTGTATACGTTGCACCTTCTTATTGACGATGAAACACAGCAATTGCATCGGAATTTAATACAAAAGGCACAATGCCGACTTAAGTACAAGAGGACTGACTCTCTAACTATCTATGATTTGAACCCCTCCTGTAAGTCAAGTTTTAGATTCCGATGCTTCACTTCAGGTTTACTGCATCCCTTGGACCATCTTATTGAGGATGAATCACAGAAACTGCATCCGAATTTAATACAAAAGGCACAATGCCGACTTCAGAACAAGAAAATTGACACTCTCAGTTTCTATGATTTAAATCTCTCCTGTGAGTCCATTTTTAGATTCCGATGCTTCACTTCAGGTTTACTGCATACCTTGCACCTTCTTATTGACGATGAAACACAGAAATTTCATCGGAATTTCATACAAAAGGCACAATGCCGACTTAAGTAAAAGAGGACTGTCACTCTCTCTTTCTATGACCTGAACCTCTCCTGTGAGTCCAGTTTTAGATTCCGATGCTTCACTTCAGGTTTACTGTATAACTTGGACCTTCTTAATGACGATGAAACACAGAAATTGCATCGGAATTTAATACAAAAGGCACAATGCGGACTTAAGTACAAGAGGACTGACACTCTCACTTTCTATGATTTGAACCTCTTCTGTAATTCCAGTTTTAGATTCCGATGCTTCACTTCAGGTTTACTGTATACCTTGCACCGTCTTATTGACGATGAAACACAAAAATTGCATCGGAATTAAATTCAATTGGCACAATGCCGACTTAAGTACAAGAGGACTGACACTCTAACTCTCTATGATTTGAATCTCTCCTGTGACTCCAGTTTTGGATTCCGATGCTTCACTTCAGGTTTACTGTATACTTTGCAGCTTCTTATTGACGATGAAACACAGAAATTTGCATCGGAATTAAATTCAAAATGCACAATGCCGACTTAAGTATAAGAGGACTGACGTTCTAACGCTCTATGATTTGAACCTATAGTGTGAGTCCAGTTTTGGATTCCGATGCTTCACTTCAGGTTTACTGTATACCTTGCACCTGCTTATTGACGATGAAACACAGAAATTGCAACGGAATTAAATTCAAAAGACACAATGCCGACTTAAGTACAAGAGGACTGACACACTAACTCTCTATGATTTGAATCTCTCCTGTGACTCCAGTTTTGGAATCCGATGCTTCACTTCAGGTTTACTGTATACTTTGCAGCTTCTTATTGACGATGAAACACAGAAATTGCATCGGAATTAAATTCAAAAGGCACAATGCCGACTTAAGTACAAGAGGACTGACACTCTAACGCTCTATGATTTGAACCTATAGTGTGAGTCCAGTTTTGGATTCCGATGCTTCACTTCAGGTTTACTGTATACCTTGCACCTGCTTATTGACGATGAAACACAGAAATTGCATCGGAATTAAATTCAAAAGACACAATGCCGACTTAAGTACAAGAGGACTGACACACTAACTATCTATGATTTGAACCTCTTCTGTGAGTCCAGTTTTAGATTCCCATGCTTCACTTCAGGTTTACTGTATCCCTTGGATCTTCTTGTTGTTGTTGTTGTGGTCTTCAGTCCTTAGACTGGTTTGATGCAGCTCTCCATGCTACTCTATCCTGTGCAAGCTTTTTCATCTCCCAGTACCTACTGCAACCTACATCCTTCTGAATCTGCTTAGTGTATTCATCTCTTGGTCTCCCTCTACGATTTTTACCCTCCACGCTGCCCTCCAATACTAAATTGGTGATCCCTTGATGCCTCAGAACATGTCCTACCAACCGATCCCTTCTTCTGGTCAAGTTGTGCCACAAACTTCTCTTCTCCCCAATCCTCTTCGATACTTCCTCATTAGTTATGTGATCTACCCATCTAATCTTTAGCATTCTTCTGTAGCACCACATTTCGAAAGCTTCTATTCTCTTCTTGTCCAAACTATTTATCGTCCATGTTTCACTTCCATACATGGCTACACTCCATACGAATACTTTCAGAAATGACTTCCTGACACTTAAATCAATACTGGATGTTAACAAATTTATCTTCCTCAGAAACGCTTTCCTTGCCATTGCCAGCCTACATTTTATATCCTCTCTACTTCGACCATCATCAGTTATTTTGCTCCCCAAATAGCAAAACTCCTTTACTACTTTAAGTGCCTCATTTCCTAAACTAATTCCCTCAGCATCACCCGACTTAATTAGACTACATTCCCTTGTCTTTGTTTTGCTTTTGTTGATGTTCATCTTATATCCTCCTTTCAAGACACTGTCCATTCCATTCAACTGCTCTTCCAAGTCCTTTGCTGTCTCTGACAGAATTACAATGTCATCAGCGAACCTCAAAGTTTTTATTTCTTCTCCATGAATTTTAATACCTACTCCGAATTTTTCATTTGTTTCCTTTACTCCTTGCTCAATATACAGATTGAACAACATCGGGGAGAGGCTACAACCCTGTCTTACTCCCTTCCCAACCACTGCTTCCCTTTCGTGCCCCTCGACTCTTATAACTGCCATCTGGTTTCTGTACAAATTGTAAATAGCCTTTCGCTCCCTGTATTTTACCCCTGCCACCTTTAGAATTTGAAAGAGAGTATTCCAGTCAACATTGTCAAAAGCTTTCTCTAAGTCTACAAATGCTAGAAACGTAGGTTTGCCTTTCCTTAATCTTTCTTCTAAGATAAGTCGTAAGGTCAGTATTGCCTCACGTGTTCCAGTGTTTCTACGGAATCCAAACTGATCTTCCCCGAGGTTGGCTTCTACTAGTTTTTCCATTCGTCTGTAAAGAATTCGTGTTAGTATTTTGCAGCTGTGACTTATTAAGCTGATAGTTCGGTAATTTTCACATCTGTCAACACCTGCTTTCTTTGGGATTGGAATTATTATACTCTTCTTGAAGTCTGAGGGTATTTCGCCTGTTTCATACATCTTGCTCACCAGATGATAGAGTTTTGTCAGGACTGGCTCTCCCACGGCCGTCAGTAGTTCCAATGGAATATTGTCTACTCCTGGGGCCTTGTTTCGACTCAGGTCTTTCAGTGCTCTGTCAAACGCTTCACGCAGTATCATATCTCCCATTTCATCTTCATCTACATCCTCTTCCATTTCCATAATATTGTCCTCAAGTACATCGCCCTTGTATAGACACTCTATATACTCCTTCCACCTTTCTGCTTTCCCTTCTTTGCTAAGAACTGGGTTTCCATCTGAGCTCTTGATATTCATACAAGTCGTTCTCTTATCTCCAAAGGTCTCTTTAATTTTCCTGTAGGCGGTATCTATCTTACCCCTAGTGAGATAGGCCTCTACATCCTTACATTTGTCCTCTAGCCATCCCTGCTTAGCCATTTTGCACTTCCTGTCGATCTCATTTTTGAGACGTTTGTATTCCTTTTTGCCTGTTTCACTTACTGCATTTTTATATTTTCTCCTTTCATCAATTAAATTCAATATTTCTTCTGTTACCCAAGGATTTCTACTAGCCCTCGTCTTTTTACCTACTTCATCCTCTGCTGCTGTCACTACTTCATCCCTCAAAGCTACCCATTCTTCTTCTACTGTATTTATTTCCCCCATTCCTGTCAATAGCTCCCTTATGCTCTCCCTGAATCTCTGTACAACCTCTGGTCCTTTTAGTTTATCCAGATCCCATCTCCTTAAATTCCCACCTTTTTGCAGTTTCTTCAGTTTTAATCTACAGGTCATAACCAATAGATTGTGGTCAGAGTCCACATCTGCCCCTGGAAATGTCTTACAATTTAAAACCTGGTTCCTAAATCTCTGTCTTACCATTATATAATCTATCTGATACCTTTTAGTATCTCCAGGGTTCTTCCATGTATACAACCTTCTTTCATGATTCTTAAACCAAGTGTTAGCTATGATTATGTTGTGCTCTGTGCAAAATTCTACCAGGCGGCTTCCTCTTTCATTTCTGTCCCCCAATCCATATTCACCTACTATGTTTCCTTCTCTCCCTTTTCCTACACTTGAATTCCAGTCACCCTGACTATTAAATTTTCGTCTCCCTTCACAATCTGAATAATTTCTTTTATTTCATCATACATTTCTTCAATTTCTTCGTCATCTGCAGAGCTAGTAGGCATATAAACTTGTACTACTGTAGTAGGTGTGGGCTTCGTATCTATCTTGGCCACAATAATGCGTTCACTATGCTGTTTGCAGTAGCTTACCCGCATTCCTATTTTCCTATTCATTATTAAACCTACTCCTGCATTACCCCTATTTGATTTTGTGTTTATAACCCTGTAGTCACCTGACCAGAAGTCTTGTTCCTCCTGCCACCGAACTTCACTAATTCCCACTATATCTAACTTCAACCTATCCATTTCCCTTTTTAAATTTTCTAACCTACCTGCCCGATTAAGGGATCTGACATTCCACGCTCCCATCCGTAGAACGCCAGTTTTCTTTCTCCTGATAACGATATCCTCTTGAGTAGTCCCAGCCCGGAGATCCGAATGGGGGACTATTTTACCTCCGGAATATTTTACCCAAGAGGACGCCATCATCATGTAATCATACAGTAAAGCTGCATGCCCTCGGGAAAAATTACGGCTGTAGTTTCCCCTTGCTTTCAGCCGTTCGCAGTACCAGCACAGCAAAGCCGTTTTGGTTATTGTTACAAGGCCAGATCAGTCAATCATCGAGACTGTTGCCCGTGCAACTACTGAAAAGGCTGCCGCCCCTCTTCAGGAACCACACGTCTCTGGCCTCTCAACAGATACCCCTCCGTTGTGGTTGCACCTACGGTACGGCTATCTGTATCGCTGAGGCACGCAAGCCTCCCCACCAACGGCATGGTCCATGGTTCATGGGGGGGGGTGGACCTTCTTATTGACGATGAAATACAGAAATTGCATCCGAATTTAATACAAAAGGCACAATGCCGACTTAAGTAAAAGAGGAGTGACACTCTCTCTTTCTATGATTTGAACCCCTCTTGTGAGTCCAGTTTTAGATTACGATGCTTCACTTCAGGTTTACTGTATACCTTGCACCTTCTTATTGACGATGAAAGACAGAAATTGCATCGGAATTAAATTCAAAAGGCACAATGCCGACTTAAGTACAAGAGGACTGACACTCTAACTCTATATGATTTGAACCTCTCTTGTGAGTCCAGTTTTAGATTCCGATGCTTCACTTCAGGTTTACTGTATACCTTGCACGTTCTTATTGAGGATGAAACACAGAAATTGCATCGGAATTAAATTCAAACCACACAATGCGGACTTAAGTACAAGAGGACTGACGCTCTAACTATCTATGATTTGAACCCCACCTTTGAGTCCAATTTTAGATTCCGTTGCCTCACTTCAGGTTTACTGTATCGTCTTATTGACGATGAAACACAGAAATTGCATCCAAATTTAATACAAAAGGCACAATGCCGACTTAAGTACAAGAGGACTGACACTCTCGTTTACTATGGTTTGAACCTCTCCTGTGAGACCTGTTTTAGATTCCAATGCTTCACTTCAGGTTTACTGTATACCTTGCATCTTCTTATTGACAATGAATCACATAAATTGCATCCGAATTTAATACAAAAGGCACAATGCCGACTTAAGTACAAGAGGACTGACACTCTAACTCTATATGATTTGAACCTCTCCTGTGAGTCCAGTTTTGGATTCCGATGTTTCACTTCAGGTTTACTGTATACCTTGCACCTTCTTATTGACGAAGAAACACAGAAATTGCATCGGAATTAAATTCAAAAGACACAATGCCGACTTAAGTACAAGAGGACTGACACTCTAACTATCTATGATTTGAACCTCTCCTGTGAGTCCAGTTTTAGATTCCGATGATTCACTACAGGTTTACTGTATCCCTCGGACCTTCTTATTGACGATGAAATATAGATATTGCATCCGAATCTAATACAAAAGGCACAATGCCGACTTATGTAAAAGAGGACTGACACTCTCTCTTTCTATGATTTGAACCTCTCCTGTGAGTCCAGTTTTAGATTCCGATGCTTCACTTCAGGTTTACTGTATACCTTGCACCTTCTTATTTACGATGAAACACAGAAATTGCATCGGAAATAAATTCAAAAGGCACAATGCGGACTTAAGTACAAGAGAACTGACACTCTAACTCTCTATGATTTGAACCTCTCCTGTGAGTCCAGTTTTGGATTCCGATGCTTCACTTCAGGTTTGCTGTATACCTTGCACCTTCTTATTGACGATGAAACACAGAAATTGCATCGGAATTAAATTCAAAAGACACAATGCCGACTTAAGTACAAGAGAACTGACACTCTAACTATCTATGATTTGAACCTCTCCTGTGAGTGCAGTTTTAGATTCCGATGCATCACTTCAGGTTTACTCTATCCCTAGGACCCTCTTATTGACGATGAAATACAGAAATTGCATCCGAATTTAATACAAAGGCACAATGCCGACTTAAGTAAAAGAGGACTGACACTCTCTCTTTCTATGATTTGAACCTCTCCTGTGAGTCCAGTTTTAGATACCGATGCTTCACCTCAGGTTTACTGTATGCCTTGCACCTTCTTATTGACGATGAAACACAGAAATTGCATCGGAATTAATTTCAAAAGGCACAATGCCGACTTAAGTACAAGCGGACTGACACTCTAACACTCTATGATTTGAAACTCTCCTTTGAGTCCTGATTCAGATTCCAATGCTTCACTTCAGGTTTACTGTATACCTTGCACTTTCTTATAGACAATGAAACACAGAAATTGCATCGGAATTAAATTCAAACGACACAATGCCGACGTAAGTGTAGGAGGACTGACACTCAAACTATCTATGATTTGAACTTCTCCTGTGAGCCCAGTTTTAGATTCCGATGCTTCACTTCAGGTTTACTGTATCCCTTGCACCTTCGTATTGACGATGAAACACAAAAATTGCATCGGAATTAAATTCAAAAGGCACAATGTCGACTTAAGTACAAGAGGACTGACACTCTAACTCTCTACAAATTGAACCTCTCCTGTGAGTCCAGTTTTAGATTCCGATGCTTCACTTCTGGTTTACTGTATACGTTGCACCTTCGTATTGACGATGAAACACAGAAATTGCATCGGAATTTAATACAAAAGGCACAATGCCGACTTAAGTACAAGAGGACTGACTCTCTAACTATCTATGATTTGAACCTCTCCTGTAAGTCAAGTTTTAGATTCCGATGCTTCACTTCAGGTTTACTGCATCCCTTGGACCTTCTTTTTGACGATGAAACACAGAAACTGCATTGGAATTTAATACAAAAGGCACAATGCCGACTTAAGTACAAGAGGACTGACCCTCTCACTTCCTATGATTTGAACCTCTCCTGTGATTCCAGTTTTAGATTCCGATGCTTCACTTCAGGTTTACTGTATACCTTGCACCGTCTTATTGACGATGAAACACAAAAATTGCATCGGAATTAAATTCAAAAGGCACAACGCCGACTTAAGTACAAGACGACTGACACTATAACTTTCTATGATTTGAACCTCTCCTGTGAGTCCAGTTTTAGATTCCGATTGTTCACTTCAGGTTTCCTGTATGCCTTGCACCTTCTTATTGACGATGAAACACAGAAATTGCATCGGAATTAAATTCAAAAGGCACAATTCCGACTTAAGCACAAGAGGACTGACACTCTAACTCTCTATGATTTGAACCTCTCATGTGAGTCCAGTTTTGGATCCCGATGCTTCACTTCAGGTTTACTGTATACCTTGCACCTTCTTATTGACGATGAAACACAGAAACTGCATCGGAAATGAATTCAAAAGACACAATGCCGACTTAAGTACAAGAGGACTGACACTAAAACTATCTATGATTTGAACCTCTCATGATAGTCCAGTTTTAGATTCCGATGCTTCACTTCAGGTTTACTGTATCCCTTGGACCTTCTTATTGACGATGAAATACAGAAATTGCATCCGAAATTAATACAATAGGCACAATGCCGACTTAAGTAAACGAGGTCTGACACTCTCTCTTTCTATGATTTGAACATCTCCTGTGAGTCCAGTTTTAGATTCCGATGCTTCACTTCAGGTTTACTGTATACCTTGCACCCTCTAATTGGCGATGAAACATAGAAATTGCATCGGAATTAAATTCAATTGGCACAATGCCGACTTAAGTACAAGAGGACTGACACTCTAACCCTCTGTGATTTGAATCTCTCCTGTGACTCCAGTTTTGGATTCCGATGCTTCACTTCAGATTTACTGTATACTTTGCAGCTTCTTATTGACGATGAAACACAGAAATTGCATCGGAATTAAATTCAAAAGGCACAATGCCGACTTAAGTACAAGAGGACTGACACTCTAACGCTCTATGATTTGAACCTATAGTGTTCATACATCTTGCTCACCAGATGATAGAGTTTTTTCAGGACTGGCTCTCCCACGGCCGTCAGTAGTTCCAATGGAATATTGTCTACTCCTGGGGCCTTGTTTCGACTCAGGTCTTTCAGTGCTCTGTCAAACTCATCACGCAGTATCATATCTCCAATTTCATCTTCATCTACATCCTCTTCCATTTCCATAATATTGTCCTCAAGTACATCGCCCTTGTATAGACCCTCTATATACTCCTTCCACCTTTCTGCTTTCCCTTCTTTGCTTAGAACTGGGTTTCCATCTGAGCTCTTGATATTCATACAAGTCGTTCTCTTATCTCCAAAGGTCTCTTTAATTTTCCTGTAGGCGGTATCTATCTTACCCCTAGTGAGATAGGCCTCTACATCCTTACATTTGTCCTCTAGCCATCCCTGCTTAGCCATTTTGCACTTCCTGTCGATCTCATTTTTGAGACGTTTGTATTCCTTTTTGCCTGTTTCACTTACTGCATTTTTATATTTTCTCCTTTCATCAATTAAATTCAATATTTCTTCTGTTACCCAAGGATTTCTACTAGCCCTCGTCTTTTTACCTACTTCATCCTCTGCTGCTGTCACTACTTCATCCCTCAAAGCTACCCATTCTTCTTCTACTGTATTTATTTCCCCCATTCCTGTCAATTGCTCCCTTATGCTCTCCCTGAATCTCTGTATAACCTCTGGTTCTTTTAGTTTATCCAGATCCCATCTCCTTAAATTCCCACCTTTTTGCAGTTTCTTCAGTTTTAATCTACAGGTCATAACCAATAGATTGTGGTCAGAGTCCACATCTGCCCCTGGAAATGTCTTACAATTTAAAACCTGGTTCCTAGATCTCTGTCTTACCATTATATAATCTATCTGATACCTTTTAGTATCTCCAGGGTTCTTCCATGTATACAACCTTCTTTCATGATTCTTAAACCAAGCTATGATCATGTTGTGCTCTGTGCAAAATTCTACCAGGCGGCTTCCTCTTTCATTTCTGTCCCCCAATCCATATTCACCTACTAAGTTTCCTTCTCTCCCTTTTCCTACACTCGAATTCCAGTCACCCATGACTATTAAATTTTCGTCTCCCTTCACAATCTGAATAATTTCTTTTATTTCATCATACATTTCTTCAATTTCTTCGTCATCTGCAGAGCTAGTAGGCATATAAACTTGTACTACTGTAGTAGGTGCGGGCTTCGTATCTATCTTGGCCACAATAATGCGTTCACTATGCTGTTTGTAGTAGCTTACCCGCATTCCTATTTTCCTATTCATTATTAAACCTACTCCTGCATTACCCCTATTTGATTTTGTGTTTATAAACCTGTAGTCACCTGACCAGAAGTCTTGTTCCTCCTGCCACCGAACTTCACTAATTCCCACTATATCTAACTTCAACCTATCCATTTCCCTTTTTAAATTTTCTAACCTACCTGCCCGATTAAGGAATCTGACATTCCACGCTCCGATCCGTAGAACGCCAGTTTTCTTTCTCCTGATAACGATATCCTCTTGAGTAGTCCCAGCCCGGAGATCCGAATGGGGGACTATTTTACCTCCGGAATATTTTACCCAAGAGGACGCCATCATCACGTCATCATACAGTAAAGCTGCATGCCCTCGGGAAAAATTACGGCTGTAGTTTCCCCTTGCTTTCAGCCGCTCGCAGTACCAGCACAGCAAGGCCGTTTTGGTTATTGTTAAAAGGCCAGATCAGTCAATCATCCAGACTGTTGCCCGTGCAACTACTGAAATGGCTGCTGCCCCTCTTCAGGAACCACACGTTTGTCTGGCCTCTCAACAGATACCCCTCCGTTGTGGTTGCACCTACGGTACGGCTATCTGTATCGCTGAGGCACGAAAGCCTCCCCACCAACGGCATGGTACATGGTTCATGGGGGGGGGGGGTGGATCTTCTTATTGACGATGAAATACAGAAATTGCATCCGAATTTAATACAAAAGGCACAATGCCGACTTAAGTAGAAGAAGACTGACACTCTAACTCTCTATGATTTGAACCTCTCTTGTGAGTCCAGTTTTAGTTTCCGATTCTTCACTTCAGGTTTACTGTATACCTTGCACCATCTTATTGTGGATGAAACACAGAAATAGCATCGGAATTAAATTCAAACGACACAATGCCGACTTAAGTATAAGAGGACTGACGCTCTAACTATCTATGATTTGAACCCCACCTTTGAGTCCAATTTTAGATTCCGATGCTTCACTTCAGGTTTACTGTATCCCTTGGACATTCTTATTGACGATGAAACACAGAAATTGCATCCAAATTTAATACAAAAGGCACAATGCCGACTTAAGTACAAGAGGACAGACACTCTCGTTTTCAATGATTTGAACCTCTCCTGTGAGTCCAGTTTTAGTTTCCAATGCTTCACTTCAGGTTTACTGTATACCTTGCACCTTCTTATTGACGATGAATCACAGAAATTGCATCCGAATTTAATACAAAAGGCACAATGCCGACTTAAGTACAAGAGGACTGACACTCTAACACTCTATGATTTGAACCTTTCCTGTGAGTCCAGTTTTAGATTCCGATGCTTCACTTCAGGTTTACTGTATACCTTGCACCTTCTTATTGACGATGAAACACAGAAATTGCATCGGAATTAAATTCAAAACACACGATGCCGACTTAAGAACAAGAGGACTGACACTCTAACTATCTATGATTTGAACCTCTCCTGTGAGTTCAGTTTTAGATTCCGATGCTTCACTTCAGGTTTACTGTATACCTTGCACCTTCTTATTAACGATGAAACACAGAAATTGCATCGGAATTAAATTCAAAAGGCACAATGCCGACTTAAGTACAAGAGGACGGACACTCTAACTCTCTATGATTTGAACCTCTCCTGTGAGTCCAGTTTTAGATTCCGATGCTTCACTTCAGGTTTACTGTATACCTTGCACCTTCTTATTGACGATGAAAGTCAGAAATTGCATCGGAATTAAATTCAAAAGGCACAATGCCGACCTAAGTACAAGAGGACTGACACTCTAACTCTGTATGATTTGAACCTCTCCTGTGAGTCCAGTTTGGAATTCCGAAGCTTCACTTCAGGTTTACTGTATGCCTTGCACCTTCTTATTGAAGATGAAACACAGAAATTACATCGGAATTAAATTCAAAAGTCACAATGCCGACTTAAGTACAAGAGGACTGACACTTTAGCTATCTATGATATGAACCTCTCCTATGAGTCCAGTTTTAGATTCCGATGCTTCACTTCAGGTTTACTGTATACCTTGCACCTTCTTATTGACGATGAAAGACAGAAATTGCATCGGAATTAAATTAAAAAGGCACAATGCCGACTTAAGTACAAGAGGACGGACACTCTAACTCTCAATGATTTGAAGCCCTCCTGTGAGTCCCATTTTAGATTCCGATTCTTCTGTTCAGGTTTACTGTATCCCTTGGACATGCTTATTGACGATGAAACACAGAAATTGCATCCAAATTTAATGCAAAAGGCACAATACCGACTTAAGTACAAGAGGACTGGCACTCTCGTTTTCTATGATTTGAACCTCTCCTGTGAGTCCTGTTTCAGATTCCGATGCTTCACTTCAGGTCTACTGTATACCTTGGACCTCCTTATTGACGATGAAATACAGAAATTGCATCCGAATTTAATACAATAGGCACAATGCCGACTTCAGTAAAAGAGGACTGACACTCTCTCTTTCTATGATTTGAACCTCTCCTGTGCGTCCAGTTTTAGATTCCGATGCTTCACTTCAGGTTTACTGTATACCTTGCACCTTCTTATTGACGATGAAACACAGAAATTGCATCGGAATTAAATTCAAAAGGCACAATGCCGACTTAAGTACAAGAGGACTGACACACTAACTCTCAATGATTTGTACCTCTCCTGTGAGTCCAGTTTTCGATTCCGATGCTTCACTTTAGGTTTACTGTATACCTTGCACCTTGTTATTGACGATGAAACACAGAAATTGCATCGGAATTAAATTCAAAAGACACAATGCCGACTTAAGAACAAGAGGACTGACACTCCAACTATCTATGATTTGAACCTCTCCTGTGAGTCCAGTTTTAGATTCCGATGCTTCACTTCAGGTTTACTGTATACCTTGCACCTTCTTATTGACGATGAAAGACAGAACTTGCATCGGAAATAAATTCAAAAGGCAAAATGCCGACCTAAGCGCAAGTGGACTGACACTCTAACTCTCTATGATTTGAAACTCTCCTGTGAGTCCAGTTTGGGATTCCGATGCTTCACTTCAGGTTTACTGTATACCTTGCACCTTCTTATTGACGATGAAACACAGAAATTGCATCCGAATTAAATTCAAAAGACATAATGCCGAATTAAGTACAAGACGACTGACACTCTAACTATCTATGATATGAACCCCTCCTGTGAGTCCAGTTTTCGATTTCGATGCTTCACTTCAGGTTTACTGTATCCCTTGTACCTTCTTATTGACCATGAAATACAGAAATTGCATCCGAATTTAATACAATAGGCACAATTCCGACTTAAGTAAAAGAGGACTGACACTCTCTCTTTCTATGATTTTAACCTCTCCTGTGAGTCCAGTTTTAGATTCCGATGCTTCACTTCAGTTTTACTGTATACCTTGCACCTTCTTATTGTTGATGAAATACAGAAATTGCATCGGAATTAAATTCAAAAGGCACAATGCCGACTTAAGTACAAGAGGACTGACACTCTAACTCTCAATGATTTGAACCTCTCCTGTGAGTCCAGTTTTGGATTCCGATGCTTCACTTCAGGTTTACTGTATACCTTGTACCTTCTTATTAACGATGAAACACAGAAATTGCATCGGAATTAAATTAAAAAGGCACAATGCCGACTTAAGTACAAGAGGACTGACACTCTAACTCTCTATGATTTGAACCTCTCCTGTGAGTCCAGTTTTAGATTCCGATGCTTCACTTCAGGTTTACTGTATACCTTGCACCTTCTTATTGACGATGAAACACAGAAAATACATCGGAATTAAATTCAAACGGCACAATGCCGACTTAAGTGTAAGAGGACTGACACTCTAACTATCTATGATTTGAACCCCTCCTGTGAGTCCAGTTTTGGATTCCGATGCTTCACTTCAGGTTTACTGTATACCTTGCACCTTCTTATTGACGATGAAATACAGAAATTGCATCCGAATTTAATACAATAGGCACAATGCCGACTTAAGTAAAAGAGGACTGACACTCTCTCTTTCTATGATTTGAACCTCTCCTGTGAGTCCAGTTTTAGATTCCGATGCTTCACTTCAGGTTTACTGTATACCTTGCACCTTCTTATTGACGATGAAACACAGAAATTGCATCGGAATTAAATTCAAAAGGCACAATGCCGACTTAAGTACAAGAGGACTGACGCTCTAACTGTCAATGATTTGAACCTCTCCTGTGAGTCCAGTTTTGGATTCCGATCCTTCACTTTAGGTTTACTGTATACCTTGCACCTTCTTAGTGACGATGAAATACAGAAATTGCATCCGAATTTAATACAATAGGCACAATGCCGACTTAAGTAAAAGAGGACTGACACTCTCTCTTTCTATGATTTGAACCTCTCCTGTGAGTCCAGTTTTAGATTCCGATGCTTCACTTCAGGTTTACTGTATACCTTGCACCTTCTTATTGACGATGAAAGACAGAACTTGCATCGGAATTAAATTCAAAAGGCAAAATGCCGACCTAAGCACAAGTGGACTGACACTCTAACTCTCTATGATTTGAACTTCTCCTGTGAGTCCAGTTTGGGATTCCGATGCTTCACTTCAGGTTTACTGTATACCTTGCACCTTCTTATTGACGATGAAATACAGAAATTGCATCCGAATTTAATACAATAGGCACAATGCCGACTTAAGTAAAAGAGGACTGACACTCTCTCTTTCTATGATTTGAACCTCTCCTGTGAGTCCAGTTTTAGATTCCGATGCTTCACTTCAGGTTTACTGTATACCTTGCACCTTCTTATTGACGATGAAACACAGAAATTGCATCGGAATTAAATTCAAAACACACAATGCCGACTTAAGAACAAGAGGACTGACACTCTAACTATCTATGATTTGAACCTCTCCTGTGAGTTCAGTTTTAGATTCCGATGCTTCACTTCAGGTTTACTGTATACCTTGCACCTTCTTATTAACGATGAAACACAGAAATTGCATCGGAATTAAATTCAAAAGTTACAATGCCGACTTAAGTACAAGAGGACGGACACTCTAACTCTCTATGATTTGAACCTCTCCTGTGTGTCCAGTTTTAGATTCCGATGCTTCACTTCAGGTTTGCTGTATACCTTGCACCTTCTTATTGACGATGAAAGTCAGAAATTGCATCGGAATTAAATTCAAAAGGCACAATGCCGACCTAAGTACAAGAGGACTGACACTCTAACTCTCTATGATTTGAACCTCTCCTGTGAGTCCAGTTTGGGATTCCGAAGCTTCACTTCAGGTTTACTGTATGCCTTGCACCTTCTTATTGAAGATGAAACACAGAAATTACATCGGAATTAAATTCAAAAGTCACAATGCCGACTTAAGTACAAGAGGACTGACACTTTAGCTATCTATGATATGAACCTCTCCTATGAGTCCAGTTTTAGATTCCGATGCTTCACTTCAGGTTTGCTGTATACCTTGCACCTTCTTATTGACGATGAAAGACAGAAATTGCATCGGAATTAAATTAAAAAGGCACAATGCCGACTTAAGTACAAGAGGACGGACACTCTAACTCTCAATGATTTGAAGCCCTCCTGTGAGTCCCATTTTAGATTCCGATTGTTCTGTTCAGGTTTACTGTATCCCTTGGACATGCTTATTGACGATGAAACACAGAAATTGCATCCAAATTTAATGCAAAAGGCACAATTCCGACTTAAGTACAAGAGGACTGGCACTCTCGTTTTCTATGATTTGAACCTCTCCTGTGAGTCCTGTTTCAGATTCCGATGCTTCACTTCAGGTCTACTGTATACCTTGGACCTTCTTATTGACGATGAAATACAGAAATTGCATCCGAATTTAATACAATAGGCACAATGCCGACTTCAGTAAAAGAGGACTGACACTCTCTCTTTCTATGATTTGAACCTCTCCTGTGCGTCCAGTTTTAGATTCCGATGCTTCACTTCAGGTTTACTGTATACCTTGCACCTTCTTATTGACGATGAAACACAGAAATTGCATCGGAATTAAATTCAAAAGGCACAATGCCGACTTAAGTACAAGAGGACTGACACACTAACTCTCAATGATTTGAACCTCTCCTGTGAGTCCAGTTTTGGATTCCGATGCTTCACTTTAGGTTTACTGTATACCTTGCACCTTGTTATTGACGATGAAACACAGAAATTGCATCGGAATTAAATTCAAAAGACACAATGCCGACTTAAGAACAAGAGGACTGACACTCCAACTATCTATGATTTGAACCTCTCCTGTGAGTCCAGTTTTAGATTCCGATGCTTCACTTCAGGTTTACTGTATACCTTGCACCTTCTTATTGACGATGAAAGACAGAACTTGCATCGGAAATAAATTCAAAAGGCAAAATGCCGACCTAAGCACAAGTGGACTGACACTCTAACTCTCTATGATTTGAAACTCTCCTGTGAGTCCAGTTTGGGATTCCGATGCTTCACTTCAGGTTTACTGTATACCTTGCACCTTCTTATTGACGATGAAACACAGAAATTGCATCCGAATTAAATTCAAAAGACATAATGCCGAATTAAGTACAAGAGGACTGACACTCTAACTATCTATGATATGAACCCCTCCTGTGAGTCCAGTTTTCGATTTCGATGCTTCACTTCAGGTTTACTGTATCCCTTGTACCTTCTTATTGACCATGAAATACAGAAATTGCATCCGAATTTAATACAATAGGCACAATTCCGACTTAAGTAAAAGAGGACTGACACTCTCTCTTTCTATGATTTTAACCTCTCCTGTGAGTCCAGTTTTAGATTCCGATGCTTCACTTCAGTTTTACTGTATACCTTGCACCTTCTTATTGATGATGAAATACAGAAATTGCATCGGAATTAAATTCAAAAGGCACAATGCCGACTTAAGTACAAGAGGACTGACACTCTAACTCTCAATGATTTGAACCTCTCCTGTGAATCCAGTTTTGGATTCCGATGCTTCACTTCAGGTTTACTGTATACCTTGTACCTTCTTATTAACGATGAAACACAGAAATTGCATCGGAATTAAATTAAAAAGGCACAATGCCGACTTAAGTACAAGAGGACTGACACTCTAACTCTCTATGATTTGAACCTCTCCTGTGAGTCCAGTTTTAGATTCCGATGCTTCACTTCAATTTTACTGTATACCTTGCACCTTCTTATTGACGATGAAACACAGAAAATACATCGGAATTAAATTCAAGCGGCACAATGCCGACTTAAGTATAAGAGGACTGACACTCTAACTATCTATGATTTGAACCCCTCCTGTGAGTCCAGTTTTGGATTCCGATGCTTCACTTCAGGTTTACTGTATACCTTGCACCTTCTTATTGACGATGAAATACAGAAATTGCATCCGAATTTAATACAATAGGCACAATGCCGACTTAAGTAAAAGAGGACTGACACTCTCTCTTTCTATGATTTGAACCTCTCCTGTGAGTCCAGTTTTAGATTCCGATGCTTCACTTCAGGTTTACTGTATACCTTGCACCTTCTTATTGACGATGAAACACAGAAATTGCATCGGAATTAAATTCAAAAGGCACAATGCCGACTTAAGTACAAGAGGACTGACGCTCTAACTGTCAATGATTTGAACCTCTCCTGTGAGTCCAGTTTTGGATTCCGATGCTTCACTTTAGGCTTACTGTATACCTTGCACCTTCTTATTGACGATGAAATACAGAAATTGCATCCGAATTTAATACAATAGGCACAATGCCGACTTAAGTAAAAGAGGACTGACACTCTCTCTTTCTATGATTTGAACCTCTCCTGTGAGTCCAGTTTTAGATTCCGATGCTTCACTTCAGGTTTACTGTATACCTTGCACCTTCTTATTGACGATGAAAGACAGAACTTGCATCGGAAATAAATTCAAAAGGCAAAATGCCGACCTAAGCACAAGTGGACTGACACTCTAACTCTCTACGATTTGAACCTCTCCTGTGAGTCCAGTTTGGGATTCCGATGCTTCACTTCAGGTTTACTGTATACCTTGCACCTTCTTATTGACGATGAAACACAGAAATTGCATCCGAATTAAATTCAAAAGACATAATGCCGAATTAAGTACAAGAGGACTGACACTCTAACTATCTATGATATGAACCCCTCCTGTGAGTCCAGTTTTCGATTTCGATGCTTCACTTCAGGTTTACTGTATACCTTGTACCTCCTTATTGACGATGAAATACAGAAATTGCATCCGAATTTAATACAATAGGCACAATTCCGACTTAAGTAAAAGAGGACTGACACTCTCTCTTTCTATGATTTAACCTCCCCTGTGAGTCCAGTTTTAGATTCCGATGCTTCACTTCAGTTTTACTGTATACCTTGCACCTTCTTATAGACGATGAAAGACAGAAATTGCATCGGAAATAAATTCAAAAGGCAAAATGCCGACCTAAGCACACGGGGACTGACACTCTAACTCTCTATGATTTGAACCTCTCCTGTGAGTCCAGTTTGGGATTCCGATGCTTCACTTCAGGTTTACTGTATACCTTGCACCTTCTTATTGACGATGAAACACAGAAATTGCATCCGAATTAAATTCAAAAGACATAATGCCGAATTAAGTACAAGAGGACTGACACTCTAACTATCTATGATATGAACCCCCCCTGTGAGTCCAGTTTTCGATTTCGATGCTTCACTTCAGGTTTACTGTATACCTTGTACCTTCTTATTGACGATGAAATACAGAAATTGCATCCGAATGTAATACAATAGGCACAATTCCGACTTAAGTAAAAGAGGACTGACACTCTCTCTTTCTATGATTTTAATCTCTCCTGTGAGTCCAGTTGTAGATTCCGATGCTTCACTTCAGTTTTACTGTATACCTTGCACCTTCTTATTGATGATGAAATACAGAAATTGCATCGGAATTAAATTCAAAAGGCACAATGTCGACATAAGTACAAGAGGACTGACACTCTAACTCTCAATGATTTGAACCTCTCCTGCGAGTCCAGTTTTGGATTCCGATGCTTCACTTCAGGTTTACTGTATACCTTGTACCTTCTTATTAACGATGAAACACAGAAATTACATCGGAATTAAATTAAAAAGGCACAATGCCGACTTAAGTACAAGAGGACTGACACTCTAACTCTCTATGATTTGAACCTCTCCTGTGAGTCCAGTTTTAGATTCCGATGCTTCACTTCAGGTTTACTGTATACCTTGCATCTTCTTATTGACGATAAAACACAGAAATTGCATCGGAATTAAATTCAAAAGGCACAATGCCGACTTAAGTACAAGAGGACGGACACTCTAACTCTCTATGATTTGAACCTCTCCTGTGAGTCCAGTTTTAGATTCCGATGCTTCACTTCAGGTTTACTGTATACCTTGCACCTTCTTATTGACGATGAAACATAGAAATTGCATCGGAATTAAATTCAAAAGCCACAATGCCGACTTAAGTACAAGAGGACTGACACTCTAACTCTCAATGATTTGAACCTCACCTGTGAGTCCAGATTTGGATTCCGATGCTTCACTTCAGGTTTACTGTATACATTGCACCTTCTTATTGACGATGAAACACAGAAATTGCATCGGAATTAAATTCAAAACACACAATGCCGACTTAAGAACAAGAGGACAGACACTCTAACTATCTATGATTTGAACCTCTGATGTGAGTTCAGTTTTAGATTCCGATGCTTCACTTCAGGTTTACTGTATACCTTGCACCTTCTTTATAACGATGAAACACAGAAATTGCATCGGAATTAAATTCAAAAGTTACATTGCCGACCTAAGTACAAGAGGACTGACACTCTAACTCTCTATGATTTGAACCTCTCCTGTGAGTCCAGTTTGGGATTCCGATGCTTCACTTCAGGTTTACTGTATGCCTTGCACCTTCTTATTGAGGATGAAACACAGAAATTGCATCGGAATTAAATTCAAAAGACACAATGCCGACTTAAGTACAAGAGGACTGACACTTTAACTATCTATGATATGAACCTCTCCTGTGAGTCCAGTTTTAGATTCCGATGCTTCACTTCAGGTTTACTGTATCCCTTGGACCTTCTTATTGACGATGAAATACAGAAATTGCATCCGAATTTAATACAATAGGCACAATGCCGACTTAAGTAAAAGAGGACGGACACTCTCTCTATCTATCATTTGAACTTACCCTGTGAGTCCAGTTTTAGATTCCGATGCTTCACTTCAGGTTTACTGTATACCTTGCACCTTCTTATTGACGATGAAACACAGAAATTGCATCGGAATTAAATTCAAAAGGCACAATGCCGACTTAAGTACAAGAGGACTGACACACTAACTCTCAATGATTTGAACCTCTCCTGTGAGTCCAGTTTTGGATTCCGATGCTTCACTTTAGGTTTACTGTATACCTTGCACCTTGTTATTGACGATGAAACACAGAAATTGCATCGGAATTAAATTCAAAAGACACAATGCCGACTTAAGAACAAGAGGACTGACACTCCAACTATCTATGATTTGAACCTCTCCTGTGAGTCCAGTTTTAGATTCCGATGCTTCACTTCAGGTTTACTGTATACCTTGCACCTTCTTATTGACGATGAAAGACAGAACTTGCATCGGAAATAAATTCAAAAGGCAAAATGCCGACCTAAGCACAAGTGGACTGACACTCTAACTCTCTATGATTTGAAACTCTCCTGTGAGTCCAGTTTGGGATTCCGATGCTTCACTTCAGGTTTACTGTATACCTTGCACCTTCTTATTGACGATGAAACACAGAAATTGCATCCGAATTAAATTCAAAAGACATAATGCCGAATTAAGTACAAGAGGACTGACACTCTAACTATCTATGATATGAACCCCTCCTGTGAGTCCAGTTTTCGATTTCGATGCTTCACTTCAGGTTTACTGTATCCCTTGTACCTTCTTATTGACCATGAAATACAGAAATTGCATCCGAATTTAATACAATAGGCACAATTCCGACTTAAGTAAAAGAGGACTGACACTCTCTCTTTCTATGATTTTAACCTCTCCTGTGAGTCCAGTTTTAGATTCCGATGCTTCACTTCAGTTTTACTGTATACCTTGCACCTTCTTATTGATGATGAAATACAGAAATTGCATCGGAATTAAATTCAAAAGGCACAATGCCGACTTAAGTACAAGAGGACTGACACTCTAACTCTCAATGATTTGAACCTCTCCTGTGAGTCCAGTTTTAGATTCCGATGCTTCACTTCAGGTTTACTGTATACCTTGCACCTTCTTATTGACGATGAAACACAGAAAATACATCGGAATTAAATTCAAACGGCACAATGCCGACTTAAGTATAAGAGGACTGACACTCTAACTATCTATGATTTGAACCCCTCCTGTGAGTCCAGTTTTGGATTCCGATGCTTCACTTCAGGTTTACTGTATACCTTGCACCTTCTTATTGACGATGAAATACAGAAATTGCATCCGAATTTAATACAATAGGCACAATGCCGACTTAAGTAAAAGAGGACTGACACTCTCTCTTTCTATGATTTGAACCTCTCCTGTGAGTCCAGTTTTAGATTCCGATGCTTCACTTCAGGTTTACTGTATACCTTGCACCTTCTTATTGACGATGAAAGACAGAACTTGCATCGGAAATAAATTCAAAAGGCAAAATGCCGACCTAAGCACAAGTGGACTGACACTCTAACTCTCTATGATTTGAAACTCTCCTGTGAGTCCAGTTTGGGATTCCGATGCTTCACTTCAGGTTTACTGTATACCTTGCACCTTCTTATTGACGATGAAACACAGAAATTGCATCCGAATTAAATTCAAAAGACATAATGCCGAATTAAGTACAAGAGGACTGACACTCTAACTATCTATGATATGAACCCCTCCTGTGAGTCCAGTTTTCGATTTCGATGCTTCACTTCAGGTTTACTGTATCCCTTGTACCTTCTTATTGACCATGAAATACAGAAATTGCATCCGAATTTAATACAATAGGCACAATTCCGACTTAAGTAAAAGAGGACTGACACTCTCTCTTTCTATGATTTTAACCTCTCCTGTGAGTCCAGTTTTAGATTCCGATGCTTCACTTCAGTTTTACTGTATACCTTGCACCTTCTTATTGATGATGAAATACAGAAATTGCATCGGAATTAAATTCAAAAGGCACAATGCCGACTTAAGTACAAGATGACTGACACTCTAACTCTCTATGATTTGAACCTCTCCAGTGAGTCCAGTTTTAGATTCCGATGCTTCACTTCAGGTTTACTGTATACCTTGCACCTTCTTATTGACGATGAAACACAGAAAATACATCGGAATTAAATTCAAACGGCACAATGCCGACTTAAGTATAAGAGGACTGACACTCTAACTATCTATGATTTGAACCCCTCCTGTGAGTCCAGTTTTGGATTCCGATGCTTCACTTCAGGTTTACTGTATACCTTGCACCTTCTTATTGACGATGAAATACAGAAATTGCATCCGAATTTAATACAATAGGCACAATGCCGACTTAAGTAAAAGAGGACTGACACTCTCTCTTTCTATGATTTGAACCTCTCCTGTGAGTCCAGTTTTAGATTCCGATGCTTCACTTCAGGTTTACTGTATACCTTGCACCTTCTTATTGACGATGAAAGACAGAACTTGCATCGGAAATAAATTCAAAAGGCAAAATGCCGACCTAAGCACAAGTGGACTGACACTCTAACTCTCTATGATTTGAACCTCTCCTGTGAGTCCAGTTTGGGATTCCGATGCTTCACTTCAGGTTTACTGTATACCTTGCACCTTCTTATTGACGATGAAACACAGAAATTGCATCCGAATTAAATTCAAAAGACATAATGCCGAATTAAGTACAAGAGGACTGACACTCTAACTATCTATGATATGAACCCCTCCTGTGAGTCCAGTTTTCGATTTCGATGCTTCACTTCAGGTTTACTGTATACCTTGTACCTCCTTATTGACGATGAAATACAGAAATTGCATCCGAATTTAATACAATAGGCACAATTCCGACTTAAGTAAAAGAGGACTGACACTCTCTCTTTCTATGATTTTAACCTCTCCTGTGAGTCCAGTTTTAGATTCCGATGCTTCACTTCAGTTTTACTGTATACCTTGCACCTTCTTATTGACGATGAAAGACAGAACTTGCATCGGAAATAAATTCAAAAGGCAAAATGCCGACCTAAGCACACGGGGACTGACACTCTAACTCTCTATGATTTGAACCTCTCCTGTGAGTCCAGTTTGGGATTCCGATGCTTCACTTCAGGTTTACTGTATACCTTGCACCTTCTTATTGACGATGAAACACAGAAATTGCATCCGAATTAAATTCAAAAGACATAATGCCGAATTAAGTACAAGAGGACTGACACTCTAACTATCTATGATATGAACCCCCCCTGTGAGTCCAGTTTTCGATTTCGATGCTTCACTTCAGGTTTACTGTATACCTTGTACCTTCTTATTGACGATGAAATACAGAAATTGCATCCGAATTAAATTCAAAAGACATAATGCCGAATTAAGTACAAGAGGACTGACACTCTAACTATCTATGATATGAACCCCCCCTGTGAGTCCAGTTTTCGATTTCGATGCTTCACTTCAGGTTTACTGTATACCTTGTACCTTCTTATTGACGATGAAATACAGAAATTGCATCCGAATTTAATACAATAGGCACAATTCCGACTTAAGTAAAAGAGGACTGACACTCTCTCTTTCTATGATTTTAACCTCTCCTGTGAGTCCAGTTGTAGATTCCGATGCTTCACTTCAGTTTTACTGTATACCTTGCACCTTCTTATTGATGATGAAATACAGAAATTGCATCGGAATTAAATTCAAAAGGCACAATGTCGACATAAGAACAAGAGGACTGACACTCTAACTCTCAATGATTTGAACCTCTCCTGCGAGTCCAGTTTTGGATTCCGATGCTTCACTTCAGGTTTACTGTATACCTTGTACCTTCTTATTAACGATGAAACACAGAAATTGCATCGGAATTAAATTAAAAAGGCACAATGCCGACTTAAGTACAAGAGGACTGACACTCTAACTCTCTATGATTTGAACCTCTCCTGTGAGTCCAGTTTTAGATTCCGATGCTTCACTTCAGGTTTACTGTATACCTTGCATCTTCTTATTGACGATAAAACACAGAAATTGCATCGGAATTAAATTCAAAAGGCACAATGCCGACTTAAGTACAAGAGGACGGACACTCTAACTCTCTATGATTTGAACCTCTCCTGTGAGTCCAGTTTTAGATTCCGATGCTTCACTTCAGGTTTACTGTATACCTTGCACCTTCTTATTGACGATGAAACACAGAAATTGCATCGGAATTAAATTCAAAAGCCACAATGCCGACTTAAGTACAAGAGGACTGACACTCTAACTCTCAATGATTTGAACCTCACCTGTGAGTCCAGATTTAGATTCCGATGCTTCACTTCAGGTTTACTGTATACATTGCACCTTCTTATTGACGATGAAACACAGAAATTGCATCGGAATTAAATTCAAAACACACAATGCCGACTTAAGAACAAGAGGACAGACACTCTAACTATCTATGATTTGAACCTCTGATGTGAGTTCAGTTTTAGATTCCGATGCTTCACTTCAGGTTTACTGTATACCTTGCACCTTCTTATTAACGATGAAACACAGAAATTGCATCGGAATTAAATTCAAAAGGCACAATGCCGACTTAAGTACAAGAGGACGGACACTCTAACTTTCTATGATTTGAACCTTTCCTGTGAGTCCAGTTTTAGATTCCGATGCTTCACTTCAGGTTTACTGTATACCTTGCACCTTCTTATTGACGATGAAACACAGAAATTGCATCGGAATTAAATTCAAAACACACAATGCCGACTTAAGAACAAGAGGACTGACACTCTAACTATCTATGATTTGAACCTCTCCTGTGAGTTCAGTTTTAGATTCCGATGCTTCACTTCAGGTTTACTGTATACCTTGCACCTTCTTATTAACGATGAAACACAGAAAATGCATCGGAATTAAATTCAAAAGGCACAATGCCGACCTAAGTACAAGAGGACTGACACTCTAACTCTCTATGATTTGAACCTCTCCTGTGAGTCCAGTTTGGGATTCCGATGCTTCACTTCAGGTTTACTGTATGCCTTGCACCTTCTTATTGAAGATGAAACACAGAAATTGCATCGGAATTAAATTCAAAAGACACAATGCCGACATAAGTACAAGAGGACTGACACTCTAACTCTCAATGATTTGAACCTCTCCTGCGAGTCCAGTTTTGGATTCCGATGCTTCACTTCTGGTTTACTGTATAACTTGCACCTTCTTATTGACGATGAAAGACAGAAATTGCATCGGAATTAAATTAAAAAGGCACAATGCCGACTTAAGTACAAGAGGACGGACACTCTATCTCTCAATGATTTGAACCCCTCCTGTGAGTCCAATTTTAGATTCCGATTCTTCTGTTCAGGTTTACTGTATCCCTTGGACATGCTTATTGACGATGAAACACAGAAATTGCATCCAAATTTAATGCAAAAGACACAATTCCGACTTAAGTACAAGAGGACTGGCACTCTCGCTTTCTATGATTTGAACCTCTCCTGTGAGTCCAGTTTTAGATTCCGATGCTTCACTTCAGGTCTACTGTATACCTTGGACCTTCTTATTGACGATGAAATACAGAAATTGCATCCGAATTTAATACAATAGGCACAATGCCGACTTCAGTAAAAGAGGACTGACAATCTCTCTTTCTATGATTTGAACCTCTCCTGTGCGTCCAGTTTTAGATTCCGATGCTTCACTTCAGGTTTACTGTATACCTTGCACCTTCTTATTGACGATGAAACACAGAAATTGCATCGGAATTAAAGTCAAAAGGCACAATGCCGACTTAAGTACAAGAGGACTGACGCTCTAACTCTCAATGATTTGAACCACTCCTGTGAGTCCAGTTTTGGATTCCGATGCTTCACTTTAGGTTTACTGTATACCTTGCACCTTCTTATTGACGATGAAACACAGAAATTGCATCGGAATTAAATTCAAAAGACACAATGCCGACTTAAGAACAAGAGGACTGACACTCCAACTATCTATGATTTGAACCTCTCCTGTGAGTCCAGTTTTAGATTCCGATGCTTCACTTCAGGTTTACTGTATACCTTGCACCTTCTTATTGACGATGAAAGACAGAACTTGCATCTGAAATAAATTCAAAAGGCAAAATGCCGACCTAAGCACAATTGGACTGACACTCTAACTCTCTATGATTTGAACCTCTCCTGTGAGTCCAGTTTGGGATTCCGATGCTTCACTTCAGGTTTACTGTATACCTTGCACCTTCTTATTGACGATGAAACACAGAAATTGCATCCGAATTAAATTCAAAAGACATAATGCCGAATTAAGTACAAGAGGACTGACACTCTAACTATCTATGATATGAACCCCTCCTGTGAGTCCAGTTTTCGATTTCGATGCTTCACTTCAGGTTTACTGTATCCCTTGTACCTTCTTATAGACGATGAAATACAGGAATTGCATCCGAATTTAATACAATAGGCACAATTCCGACTTAAGTAAAAGAGGACTGACACTCTCTCTTTCTATGATTTTAACCTCTCCAGTGAGTCCAGTTTTAGATTCCGATGCTTCACTTCAGTTTTACTGTATACCTTGCACCTTCTTATTGATAATGAAATACAGAAATTGCATCGGAATTAAATTCAAAAGGCACAATGCCGACATAAGTACAAGAGGACTGACACTCTAACTCTCAATGATTTGAACCTCTCCTGCGAGTCCAGTTTTGGATTCCGATGCTTCACTTCAGGTTTACTGTATACCTTGTACCTTCTTATTAACGATGAAACACAGAAATTGCATCGGAATTAAATTAAAAAGGCACAATGCCGACTTAAGTACAAGAGGACTGACACTCTAACTCTCTATGATTTGAACCTCTCCTGTGAGTCCAGTTTTAGATTCCGATGCTTCACTTCAGGTTTACTGTATACCTTGCACCTTCTTATTGACGATGAAACACAGAAAATACATCGGAATTAAATTCAAACGGCACAATGCCGGCTTAAGTATGAGAGGACTGACACTCTAACTATCTATGATTTGAACCCCTCCTGTGAGTCCAGTTTTGGATTCCGATGCTTCACTTCAGGTTTACTGTATACCTTGCACCTTCTTATTGACGATGAAACACAGAAATTGCATCCGAATTAAATTCAAAAGACACAATGCCGACTTAAGTACAAGAGGACTGACACTCTAACTAACTATGATATGAACCTCTCCTGGGAGTCCAGTTTTAGATTCCGATGCTTCTGTTCAGGTTTACTGTATCCCTTGGACCTTCTTATTGACGATGAAATACAGAAATTGCATCTGAATTTAATACAATAGGCACAATGCCGACTTAAGTAAAAGAGGACTGAATCTCTCTCTCTCTATGATTTGAACCTCTCCTGTGAGTCCAGTTTTAGATTCCGATGCTTCACTTCAAGGTTTACTCTATCCGTTGGACATTCTTATTGACGAAGAAACACAGAAATTGCATCCAAATTTAATACAAAAGGTACAATGCCGACTTAAGTACAAGAGGACTGACACTCACGTTTTCTATGATTTGAACCTCTCCTGTGAGTCCAGTTTTAGATTCCGATGCTTCACTTCAGGTCTACTGTATACCTTGGACCTTCTTATTGACGATTAAATACAGAAATTGCATCCGAATTTAATACAATAGGCACAATGCCGACTTAAGTAAAAGAGGACTGACACTCTCTCTTTCTATGATTTGAACCTCTCCTGTGAGTCCAGTTTTAGATTCCGATGCTTCACTTCAGGTTTACTGTATACCTTGCACCTTCTTATTGACGATGAAACACAGAAATTGCATCGGAATTAAATTCAAAAGGCACAATGCCGACTTAAGTACAAGAGGACTGACGCTCTAACTATCTATGATTTGAACCCCTCCTGTGAGTCCAGTTTTGGATTCCGATGCTTCACTTCAGGTTTACTGTATACCTTGCACCTTCTTATTGACGATGAAACACAGAAATTCCATCCGAATTAAATTTAAAAGACACAATGCCAACTTAAGTACAAGAGGACTGACACTCTAACTAACTATGATATGAACCTCTCCTGGGAGTCCAGATTTAGATTCCGATGCTTCTGTTCAGGTTTACTGTATACCTTGCACCTTCTTATTGACGATGAAACACAGAAATTGCATCGGAATTAAATTCAAAAGACACAATGCCGACTTAAGAACAAGAGGACTGACACTCCAACTATCTATGATTTGAACCTCTCCTGTGAGTAAAGTTTTAGATTCCGATGCTTCACTTCAGGTTTACTGTATACCTTGCACCTTCTTATTGACGATGAAAGACAGAACTTGCATCGGAAATAAATTCAAAAGGCAAAATGCCGACCTAAGCACAAGTGGACTGACACTCTAACTCTCTATGATATGAACCTCTCCTGTGAGTCCAGTTTGGGATTCCGATGCTTCACTTCAGGTTTACTGTATACCTTGTACCTTCTTATTGACGATGAAACACAGAAATTTCATCCGAATTAAATTCAAAAGACATAATGCCGAATTAAGTACAAGAGGACTGACACTCTAACTATCTATGATATGAACCCCTCCTGTGAGTCCAGATTTCGATTTCGATGCTTCACTTCAGGTTTACTGCATCCCTTGTACCTTCTTATAGACGATGAAATACAGAAATTGCATCCGAATTTAATACAATAGGCACAATTCCGACTTAAGTAAAAGAGGACTGAATCTCTCTCTCTCAATGATTTGAACCTCTCCTGTGAGTCCAGTTTTGGATTCCGATGCTTCACTTCAGGTTTACTGTATACCTTGCACCTTCTTATAGACGATGAAACACAGAAATTGCATCGGAATTAAATTCAAAAGGCACAATGCCGACATAAGTACAAGAGGACTGCCACTCTAACTCTCAATGATTTGAACCTCTCCTGCGAGTCCAGTTTTGGATTCCGATGCTTCACTTCAGGTTTACTGTATACCTTGTACCTTCTTATTAACGATGAAACACAGAAATTGCATCGGAATTAAATTAAAAGGGCACAATGCCGACTTAAGTACAAGAGGACTGACACTCTAACTCTCTATGATTTGAACCTCTCCTGTGAGTCCAGTTTTAGATTCCGATGCTTCACTTCAAGGTTTACTGTATCCGTTGGACATTCTTATTGACGAAGAAACACAGAAATTGCATCCAAATTTTATACAAAAGGTACAATGCCGACTTAAGTACAAGAGGACTGACACTCACGTTTTCTATGATTTGAACCTCTCCTGTGAGTCCAGTTTTAGATTCCGATGCTTCACTTCAGGTCTACTGTATACCTTGGACCTTCTTATTGACGATTAAATACAGAAATTGCATCCGAATTTAATACAATAGGCACAATGCCGACTTAAGTAAAAGAGGACTGACACTCTCTCTTTCTATGATTTGAACCTCTCCTGTGAGTCCAGTTTTAGATTCCGATGCTTCACTTCAGGTTTACTGTATACCTTGCACCTTCTTATTGACGATGAAACACAGAAATTGCATCGGAATTAAATTCAAAAGGCACAATGCCGACTTAAGTACAAGAGGACTGACGCTCTAACTATCTATGATTTGAACCCCTCCTGTGAGTCCAGTTTTGGATTCCGATGCTTCACTTCAGGTTTACTGTATACCTTGCACCTTCTTATTGACGATGAAACACAGAAATTCCGTCCGAATTAAATTTAAAAGACACAATGCCGACTTAAGTACAAGAGGACTGACACTCTAACTAACTATGATATGAACCTCTCCTGGGAGTCCAGATTTAGATTCCGATGCTTCTGTTCAGGTTTACTGTATACCTTGCACCTTCTTATTGACGATGAAATACAGAAATTGCATCCGAATTTAATACAATAGGCACAATGCCGACTTATGTAAAAGAGGACTGTATCTCTCTCTCTCAATGATTTGAACCTCTCCTGTGAGTCCAGTTTTGGATTCCGATGCTTCACTTCAGGTTTACTGTATACCTTGCACCTTCTTATAGACGATGAAACACAGAAATTGCATCGGAATTAAATTCAGAAGACACAATGCCGACTTAAGTACAAGAGCACTGACACTCTAACTATCTATGATTTGAACCTCTCCTGTGAGTCCAGTTTTAGATTCCGATGCTTCACTTCAAGGTTTACTGTATCCGTTGGACATTCTTATTGACGAAGAAACACAGAAATTGCAAAAAAATTAAATACAAAAGGTACAATGCCGACTTAAGTACAAGAGGACTGACACTCACGTTTTCTATGATTTGAACCTCTCCTGTGAGTCCAGTTTTAGATTCCGATGCTTCACTTCAGGTCTACTGTATACCTTGGACCTTCTTACTGACGATTAAATACAGAAATTGCATCCGAATTTAATACAATAGGCACAATGCCGACTTAAGTAAAAGAGGACTGACACTCTCTCTTTCTATGATTTGAACCTCTCCTGTGAGTCCAGTTTTAGATTCCGGTGCTTCACTTCAGGTTTACTGTATACCTTGCACCTTCTTATTGACGATGAAACACAGAAATTGCATCGGAATTAAATTCAAAAGGCACAATGCCGACTTAAGTACAAGAGGACTGACGCTCTAACTCTCAATGATTTGAACCTCTCCTGTGAGTCCAGTTTTGGATTCCGATGCTTCACTTTAGGTTTACTGTATACCTTGCACCTTCTTATTGACGATGAAACACAGAAATTGCATCGGAATTAAATTCAAAAGACACAATGCTGACTTAAGAACAAGAGGACTGACACTCCAACTGTCTATGATTTGAACGACTCCTGTTAGTCCAGTTTTAGATTCCGATGCTTCACTTCAGGTTTACTGTATACCTTGCCCCTTCTTATTGACGATGAAAGACAGAACTTGCATCGGAAATAAATTCAAAAGGCAAAATGCCGACCTAAGCACAAGTGGACTGACACTCTAACTCTCTATGATTTGAACCTCTCCTGTGAGTCCAGTTTGGGATTCCGATGCTTCACTTCAGGTTTACTGTATACCTTGCACCTTCTTATTGACGATGAAACACAGAAATTGCATCCGAATTAAATTCAAAAGACATAATGCCGAATTAAGTACAAGAGGACTGACACTCTAACTATCTATGATATGAACCCCTCCTGAGAGTCCAGTTTTCGATTTCGATGCTTCACTTCAGGTTTACTGTATACCTAGTACCTTCTTATTGACGATGAAATACAGAAATTGCATCCGAATTTAATACAATAGGCACAATGCAGACTTAAGTAAAAGAGGACTGACACTCTCTCTTTCTATGATTTGAACCTCTCCTGTGAGTCCAGTTTTAGATTCCGATGCTTCACCTCAGGTTTACTGTATACCTTGCACCTTCTTATTGACGATGAAACACAGAAATTGCATCGGAATTAAATTCAAAAGGCACAATGCCGACTTAAGTACAAGAGGACTGACACTCTAACTATCTATGATTTGAACCGCTCCTGTGAGTCCAGTTTTAGATTCTGATGCTTCACTTCTGGTTTACTGTATCCCTTGGACCTTCTTATTGACGATGAAATACAGAAATTGCATCCGAATGTAATACAAATGGCACAATGCCGACTTAAGTAAAAGAGGATTGACACTCTCTCTATCTATCATTTGAACCTACCCTGTGAGTCCAGTTTTAGATTCCGATGCTTCACTTCAGGTTTACTGTATACCTTGCACCTTCTTATTGACAATGAAAGACAGAAATTGCATCGGAATTAAATTAAAAAGGCACAATGCCGACTTAAGTACAAGAGGACCGACACTCTAACTCTCAATGATTTGAACCCCTCCTGTGAGTCCAATTTTAGATTCCGATTCTTCACTTCAGGTTTACTGTATCCCTTGGACATGCTTATTGACGATGAAACACAGAAATTGCATCCAAATTTAATACAAAAGGCACAATTCTGACTTAAGTACAAGAGGACTGGCGCTCTCGTTTTCTATGATTTGAACCTCTCCTGTGAGTCCAGTTTTAGATTCCGATGCTTCACTTCAGGTCTACTGTATGCCTTGGACCTTCTTATTGACGATGAAATACAGAAATTGCATCCGAATTTAATACAATAGGCACAATGCCGACTTAAGTAAAAGAGGACTGACAATCTCTCTTTCTATGATTTGAACCTCTCCTGTGAGTCCAGTTTTAGATTCCGATGCTTCACTTCAGTTTTACTGTATACCTTGCACCTTCTTATTGATGATGAAATACAGAAATTGCATCGGAATTAAATTCAAAAGGCACAATGCCGACTTAAGTACAAGAGGACTGACACTCTAACTCTCAATGATATGAACCTCTCCTGTGAGTCCAGTTTTGGATTCCGATGCTTCACTTCAGGTTTACTGTATACCTTGTACCTTCTTATTAACGATGAAACACAGAAATTGCATCGGAATTAAATTAAAAAGGCACAATGCCGACTTAAGTACAAGAGGACTGACACTCTAACTCTCTATGATTTGATCCTCTCCTGTGAGTCCAGTTTTAGATTCCGATGCTTCACTTCAGGTTTACTGTATACCTTGCACCTTCTTATTGACGATGAAACACAGAAAATACATCGGAATTAAATTCAAACGGCACAATGCCGACTTAAGTATAAGAGGACTGACACTCTAACTATCTATGATTTGAACCCCTCCTGTGAGTCCAGTTTTGGATTCCGATGCTTCACTTCAGGTTTACTGTATACCTTGCACCTTCTTATTGACGATGAAACACAGAAATTGCATCCGAATTAAATTCAAAAGACACAATGCCGACTTAAGTACAAGAGGACTGACACTCTTACTAACTATGATATGAACCTCTCCTGGGAGTCCAGTTTTAGATTCCGATGCTTCTGTTCAGGTTTACTGTATCCCTTGGACCTTCTTATTGACGATGAAATACAGAAATTGCATCCGAATTTAATACAATAGGCACAATGCCGACTTAAGTAAAAGAGGACTGAATCTCTCTCTCTCAATGATTTGAACCTCTCCTGTGAGTCCAGTTTTGGATTCCGATGCTTCACTTCAGGTTTACTGTATACCTTGCACCTTCTTATTGACGATGAAACACAGAAATTGAATCGGAATTAAATTCAGAAGACACAATGCCGACTTAAGTACAAGAGGACTGACACTCTAACTATCTATGATTTGAACCTCTCCTGTGAGTCCAGTTTTAGATTCCGATGCTTCACTTCAAGGTTTACTGTATCCGTTGGACATTCTTATTGACGAAGAAACACAGAAATTGCATCCAAATTTAATACAAAAGGTACAATGCCGACTTAAGTACAAGAGGACTGACACTCTCGTTTTCTATGATTTGAACCTCTCCTGTGAGTCCAGTTTTAGATTCCGATGCTTCACTTCAGGTCTACTGTATACCTTGGACCTTCTTTTTGACGATGAAATCCAGAAATTGCATCCGAATTTAATACAATAGGCACAATGCCGACTTAAGTAAAAGAGGACTGACACTCTCTCTTTCTATGATTTGAACCTCTCCTGTGAGTCCAGTTTTAGATTCCGATGCTTCACTTCAGGTTTACTGTATACCTTGCACCTTCTTATTGACGATGAAACACAGAAATTGCATCGGAATTAAATTCAAAAGGCACAATGCCGACTTAAGTACAAGAGGACTGACGCTCTAACTCTCAATGATTTGAACCTCTCCTGTGAGTCCAGTTTTGGATTCCGATGCTTCACTTTAGGTTTACTGTATACCTTGCACCTTCTTATTGACGATGAAACACAGAAATTGCATCGGAATTAAATTCAAAAGACACAATGCCGACTTAAGAACAAGAGGACTGACACTCCAACTATCTATGATTTGAACCTCTCCTGTGAGTCCAGTTTTAGATTCCGATGCTTCGCTTCAGGTTTACTGTATACCTTGCACCTTCTTATTGACGATGAAAGACAGAACTTGCATCGGAAATAAATTCAAAAGGCAAAATGCCGACCTAAGCACAAGTGGACTGACACTCTAACTCTCTATGATTTGAACCTCTCCTGTGGGTCCAGTTTGGGATTCCGATGCTTCACTTCAGGTTTACTGTATACCTTGCACCTTCTTATTGACGATGAAACACAGAAATTGCATCCGAATTAAATTCAAAAGACATAATGCCGAATTAAGTACAAGAGGACTGACACTCTAACTATCTATGATATGAACCCCTCCTGTGAGTCCAGTTTTCGATTTCGATGCTTCACTTCAGGTTTACTGTATCCCTTGTACCTTCTTATAGACGATGAAATACAGAAATTGCATCCGAATTTAATACAATAGGCACAATTCCGACTTAAGTAAAAGAGGACTGACACTCTCTCTTTCTATGATTTTAACCTCTCCAGTGAGTCCAGTTTTAGGGTCCGATGCTTCACTTCAGTTTTACTGTATACCTTGCACCTTCTTATTGATGATGAAATACAGAAATTGCATCGGAATTAAATTGAAAAGGCACAATGCCGACATAAGTACAAGAGGACTGACACTCTAACTCTCAATGATTTGAACCTCTCCTGCGAGTCCAGTTTTGGATTCCGATGCTTCACTTCAGGTTTACTGTATACCTTGTACCTTCTTATTAACGATGAAACACAGAAATTGCATCGGAATTAAATTAAAAAGGCACAATGCCGACTTAAGTACAAGAGGACTGACACTCTAACTCTCTATGATTTGAACCTCTCCTGTGAGTCCAGTTTTAGATTCCGATGCTTCACTTCAGGTTTACTGTATACCTTGCACCTTCTTATTGACGATGAAACACAGAAAATACATCGGAATTAAATTCAAACGGCACAATGCCGGCTTAAGTATAAGAGGACTGACACTCTAACTATCTATGATTTGAACCCCTCCTGTGAGTCCAGTTTTGGATTCCGATGCTTCACTTCAGGTTTACTGTATACCTTGCACACTCTTATTGACGATGAAACACAGAAATTGCACCCGAATTAAATTCAAAAGACACAATGCCGACTTAAGTACAAGAGGACTGACACTCTAACTAACTATGATATGAACCTCTCCTGGGAGTCCAGTTTTAGATTCCGATGCTTCTGTTCAGGTTTACTGTATCCCTTGGACCTTCTTATTGACGATGAAATACAGAAATTGCATCCGAATTTAATACAATAGGCACAATGCCGACTTAAGTAAAAGAGGACTGACACTCTCTCTCTCAATGATTTGAACCTCTCCTGTGAGTCCAGTTTTGGATTCCGATGCTTCACTTTAGGTTTACTGTATACCTTGCACCTTGTTATTGACGATGAAACACAGAAATTGCATCGGAATTAAATTCAAAAGACACAATGCCGACTTAAGAACAAGAGGACTGATACTCCAACTATCTATGATTTGAACCTCTCCTGTGAGTCCAGTTTTAGATTCCGATGCTTCACTTCAGGTTTACTGTATACCTTGCACCTTCTTATTGACGATGAAAGACAGAACTTGCATCGGAAATAAATTCAAAAGGCAAAATGCCGACCTAAGCACAAGTGGACTGACACTCTAACTCTCAATGATTTGAACCTCTCCTGTGAGTCCAGTTTGGGATTCCGATGCTTCACTTCAGGTTTACTGTATACCTTGCACCTTCTTATTGACGATGAAACACAGAAATTGCATCCGAATTAAATTCAAAAGACATAATGCCGAATTAAGTACAAGAGGACTGACACTCTAACTATCTATGATATGAACCCCTCCTGTGAGTCCAGTTTTCGATTTCGATGCTTCACTTCAGGTTTACTGTATCCCTTGTACCTTCTTATAGACGATGAAATACAGAAATTGCATCCGAATTTAATACAATAGGCACAATTCCGACTTAAGTAAAAGAGGACTGACACTCTCTCTTTCTATGATTATAACCTCTCCTGTGAGTCCAGTTTTAGATTCCGATGCTTCACTTCAGTTTTACTGTATACCTTGCACCTTCTTATTGATGATGAAATACAGAAATTGCATCGGAATTAAATTCAAAAGGCACAATGCCGACTTAAGTACAAGAGGACTGACACTCTAACTCTCAATGATTTGAACCTCTCCTGTGAGTCCAGTTTTGGATTCCGATGCTTCACTTCAGGTTTACTGTATACCTTGTACCTTCTTATTAACGATGAAACACAGAAATTGCATCGGAATTAAATTAAAAAGGCACAATGCCGAGTTAAGTACAAGAGGACTGACACTCTAACTCTCTATGATTTGAACCTCTCCTGTGAGTCCAGTTTTAGATTCCAATGCTTCACTTCAGGTTTACTGTATACCTTGCACCTTCTTATTGACGATGAAACACAGAAAATACATCGGAATTAAATTCAAACGGCACAATGCCGACTTAAGTATAAGAGGACTGACACTCTAACTATCTATGATTTGAACCCCTCCTGTGAGTCCAGTTTTGGATTCCGATGCTTCACTTCAGGTTTACTGTATACCTTGCACCTTCTTATTGACGATGAAACACAGAAATTGCATCCGAATTAAATTCAAAAGACACAATGCCGACTTAAGTACAAGAGGACTGACACTCTAACTAACTATGATATGAACCTCTCCTGGGAGTCCAGTTTTAGATTCCGATGCTTCTGTTCAGGTTTACTGTATCCCTTGGACCTTCTTATTGACGATGAAATACAGAAATTGCATCCGAATTTAATACAATAGGCACAATGCCGACTTAAGTAAAAGAGGACTGACACTCTCTCTCTCAATGATTTGAACCTCTCCTGTGAGTCCAGTTTTGGATTCCGATGCTTCACTTCAGGTTTACTGTATACCTTGCACCTTCTTATTGACGATGAAACACAGAAATTGCATCGGAATTAAATTCAGAAGACACAATGCCGACTTAAGTACAAGAGGACTGACACTCTAACTATCTATGATTTGAACCTCTCCTGTGAGTCCAGTTTTAGATTCCGGTGCTTCACTTCAAGGTTTACTGTATCCGTTGGACATTCTTATTGACGAAGAAACACAGAAATTGCATCCAAATTTAATACAAAAGGCACAATGCCGACTTAAGTACAAGAGGACTGACACTCTCGTTTTCTATGATTTGAACCTCTCCTGTGAGTCCAGTTTTAGATTCCGATGCTTTACTTCAGGTCTACTGTATACCTTGGACCTTCTTATTGACGATGAAATACAGAAATTGCATCCGAATTTAATACAATAGGCACAATGCCGACTTAAGTAAAAGAGGACTGACACTCTCTCTTTCTATGATTTGAACCTCTCCTGTGAGTCCAGTTTTAGATTCCGATGCTTCACTTCAGGTTTACTGTATACCTTGCACCTTCTTATTGACGATGAAACACAGAAATTGCATCGGAATTAAATTCAAAAGGCACAATACCGACTTAAGTACAAGAGGACTGACACTCTAACTATCTATGATTTGAACCTCTCCTGTGAGTCCAGTTTTAGATTCTGATGCTTCACTTCAGGTTTACTGTATCCCTTGGACCTTCTTATTGACGATGAAATACAGAAATTGCATCCGAATGTAATACAAATGGCACAATGCCGACTTAAGTAAAAGAGGATTGACACTCTCTCTATCTATCATTTGAACCTACCCTGTGAGTCCAGTTTTAGATTCCGATGCTTCACTTCAGGTTTACTGTATACCTTGCACCTTCTTATTGACAATGAAAGACAGAAATTGCATCGGAATTAAATTAAAAAGGCACAATGCCGACTTAAGTACAAGAGGACCGACACTCTAACTCTCAATGATTTGAACCCCTCCTGTGAGTCCAATTTTAGATTCCGATTCTTCACTTCAGGTTTACTGTATCCCTTGGACATGCGTATTGACGATGAAACACAGAAATTGCATCCAAATTTAATACAAAAGGCACAATTCTGACTTAAGTACAAGAGGACTGGCGCTCTCGTTTTCTATGATTTGCACCTCTCCTGTGAGTCCAGTTTTAGATTCCGATGCTTCACTTCAGGTCTACTGTATACCTTGGACCTTCTTATTGACGATGAAATACAGAAATTGCATCCGAACATTAATACAATAGGCACAATGCCGACTTAAGTAAAAGAGGACTGACACTCTCTCTTTCTATGATTTGAACCTCTCCTGTGAGTCCAGTTTTAGATTCCGATGCTTCACTTCAGGTTTACTGTATACCTTGCACCTTCTTATTGACGATGAAACACAGAAATTGCATCCGAATTAAATTCAAAAGACACAATGCCGAATTAAGTACAAGAGGACTGACACTCTAACTATCTATGATATGAACCCCTCCTGTGAGTCCAGTTATAGATTTCGATGCTCACTTCAGGTTTACTGTATCCCTTGTACCTTCTTATTGACGATGAAATACAGAAATTGCATCCGATTTTAATACAATAGGCACAATGCCGACTTAAGTAGAAGAGGACTGACACTCTCTCTTTCTATGATTTTAACCTCTCCTGTGAGTCCAGTTTTAGATTCCGATGCTTCACTTCAGTTTTACTGTATACCTTGCACCTTCTTATTGACGATGAAATACAGAAATTGCATCGGAATTAAATTCAAAAGGCACAATGCCGACTTAAGTACAAGAGGACTGACACTCTAACTCTCAATGATTTGAACCTCTCCTGTGAGTCCAGTTTTGGATTCCGATGCTTCACTTCAGGTTTACTGTATACCTTGCACCTTCTTATTAACGATGAAACACAGAAATTGCATCGGAATTAAATTAAAAAGGCACAATGCCGACTTAAGTACAAGAGGACTGACACTCTAAATCTCTATGATTTGAACCTCTTCTGTGAGTCCAGTTTTAGATTCCGATGCTTCACTTCAGGTTTAGTGTATACCTTGCACCTTCTTATTGACGATGAAACACAGAAATTACATCGGAATTAAATTCAAACGACACAATGCCGACTTAAGTATAAGAGGACTGAAACTCTAACTATCTATGATTTGAACCCCTCCTGTGAGTCCAGTTTTGGATTCCGATGCTTCACTTCAGGTTTACTGTATACCTTGCACCTTCTTATTGACGATGAACCACAGAAATTCCATCCGAATTTAATACAAAAGGCAAAATGCCGAGTTAAGTACAAGAGGACTGACACTCTAACTCTCTATGTTTTGAACCTCTCCTGTGAGTCCAGTTTTGGATTCCGATGCTTCACTTCAGGTTTACTGTATCCCTTGGGCCTTCTTATTGACGATGATATACATAAATTGCATCCGAATTTAATACAAAAGGCACAATGCCGACTTAAGTGAAAGAGGACTGACACCCTCTCTTTTTAGATTTGAACCTCTCCTATGAGTCCAGTTTTAGATTCGGATGCTTCACTTCAGGTTTACTGTATACCTTGCACCTTCTTATTGACGATGAAAGACAGAAATTGCATCGGAATTAAATTCGAAAGGCACAATGCCGACTTAAGTACAAGAGGACTGACACTCTAACTCTCTATGATTTGAACCTCTCCTGTGAGTCCAGTTTTAGATTCCGATGCTTCACTTCAGGTTTACTCTATACCTTGCACTTTCTTATTGACGATGAAACACAGAAATTGCATCGGAATTAAATTCAAACGACACAATGCCGACTTAAGTATAAGAGGACTGACGCT
Source organism: Schistocerca americana (assembly GCF_021461395.2). Taxonomy (NCBI): domain Eukaryota; kingdom Metazoa; phylum Arthropoda; class Insecta; order Orthoptera; family Acrididae; genus Schistocerca; species Schistocerca americana. The sequence goes on from NC_060126.1 coordinate 8,329,350, forward strand.
CTAACTATCTTTGATTTGAAACCCTCCTGTGAGTCCAGTTTTAGATTCCGATGCTTCACTTCAAGGTTTACTGTATCCCTTGGACATTCTTATTGACGATGAAACACAGAAATTGCATCCAAATTTAATACAAAAGGCACAATGCCGACTTAAGTACAAGAGGACTGACACTCTCGTTTTCTATGATTTGAACCTCTCCTGTGAGTCCAGTTTTAGATTCCGATGCTTCACTTCAGGTTTACCGAATACCTTGCACCTTCTTATTGACGAAGAAAGACAGAAATTGCATCGGAATTAAATTCAAAAGGCACAATGCGGACTTAAGTTCAAGAGGACTGACACTCTAACTCTCTATGATTTGAACCTCTCCTGTGAGTCCAGGTTTAGATTCCGATGCTTCACTTCAGGTTTACTGTATACCTTGCACCTTCTTATTGACGATGAAACACAGAAATTGCATCGGAATTAAATTCAAACGACACAATGCCGACTTAAGTACAATAGGACTGACACTCTAACTATCTATGATATGAACCTCTCCTGGGAGTCCAGTTTTAGATTCCGATGCTTCACTTCAGGTTTACTGTATCCCTTGGACCTTCTTATTGACGATGAAATACAGAAATTGCATCCGAATTCAATACAAAAAGCACAATGCCGACTTTAATAAAAGAGGACTGACACTCTCTCTCTCAATGATTTGAACCCCTCCTGTAAGTCCAGTTTTAGATTCCGATGCTTCACTTCAAGGTTTGCTGTATCCCTTGGACATTCTTATTGACGATGAAACACAGAAATTGCATCCAAATTTAATACAAAAGGCACAATGCCGACTTAAGTACAAGAGGACTGACACTCTCGTTTTCTATGATTTGAACCTCTCCTGTGAGTCCAGTTTTAGATTCCGATGCTTCACTTCAGGTTTAGCGTATACCTTGCACCTTCTTATTGACGATGAAACACAGAAATTGCATCGGAATTAAATTCAAAAGGCACAATGCCGACTTAAGTACAAGAGGACTGACACTCTAACTCTCAATGATTTGAACCTCTCCTGTGAGTCCAGTTTTGGATTCCGATGCTTCACTTTAGGTTTACGGTATACCTTGCACCTTCTTATTGACGATGAAACACAGAAATTGCATCGGAATTAAATTCAAAAGACTCAATGATGACTTAAGAACAAGAGGACTGACACTCCAACTATCTATGATTTGAACCTCTCCTGTGAGTCCAGTTTTAGATTCCGATGCTTCACTTCAGGTTTACTGAATACCTTGCACCTTCTTATTGACGATGAAAGACAGAACTTGCATCGGAAATAAATTCAAAAGGCAGAATGCCGACCTAAGTACAAGTGGACTGACACTCTAACTCTCTATGATTTGAACATCTCCTGTGAGTCCAGTTTTAGATTCCGATGCTTCACTTCAGTTTTACTGTATACCTTGCACCTTCTTATTGACGATGAAATACAGAAATTGCATCGGAATTAAATTCAAAAGGCACAATGCCGACTTAAGTACAAGAGGACTGACACTCTAACTCTCAATGATTTGAACCTCTCCTGTGAGTCCACTTTTGGATTCCGATGCTTCACTTCAGGTTTACTGTATACCTTGCACCTTCTTATTGACGATGAAACACAGAAATTGCATCGGAATTAAATTCAAAAAGCACAATGCCGACTTAAGTACAAGAGGTCTGACACTCTAACTCTCAATGATTTGAACCTCTCCTGTGAGTCCAGTTTTGGATTCCGATGCTTCACTTTAGGTTTACGGTATACCTTGCACCTTCTTATTGACGATGAAAGACAGAACTTGCATCGGAAATAAATTCAAAAGCAAAATGCCGACCTAAGTACAAGAGGACTGACACTCTAACTCTCAATGATTTGAACCTCTCCTGTGAGTCCAGTTTTGGATTCCGATGCTTCACTTCAGGTTTACTGTATACCTTGCACCTTCTTATTAACGATGAAACACAGAAATTGCAGCGGAATTAAATTAAAAAGGCACAATGCCGACTTAAGTACAAGAGGACTGACACTCTAACTCTCTATGATTTGAACCTCTCCTGTGAGTCCAGTTTTAGATTCCGATGCTTCACTTCAGGTTTACTGTATACCTTGCACCTTCTTATTGACGATGAAACACAGAAATTACATCAGAATTAAATTCAAACTACACAATGCCGACTTAAGTATAAGGGGACTGACACTATAACTATCTATGATTTGAACCCCTCCTGTGAGTCCAGTTTTGGATTCCGATGCTTCACTTCAGGTTTACTGTATACCTTGCACCTTCTTATTGACGATGAAACACAGAAATTGCATCCGAATTAAATTCAAAAGACACAATGCCGACTTAAGTACAAGAGGACTGACACTCTAACTATCTATGATATGAACCTCTCCTGGGAGTCCAGTTTTAGATTCCGATGCTTCTGTTCAGGTTTACTGTATCCCTTGGACCTTCTTATTGTCGATGAAATACAGAAATTGCATCCGAATTTAATACAATAGGTACAATGCCGACTTAAGTAAAAGAGGACTGACACTCTCTCTCTCAATGATTTGAACCTCTCCTGTGAGTCCAGTTTTGGATTCCGATGCTTCACTTCAGGTTTACTGTATACCTTGCACCTTCTTATTAACGATGAAACACAGAAATTGCAGCGGAATTAAATTAAAAAGGCACAATGCCGACTTAAGTACAAGAGGACTGACACTCTAACTCTCTATGATTTGAACCTCTCCTGTGAGTCCAGTTTTAGATTCCGATGCTTCACTTCAGGTTTACTGTATACCTTGCACCTTCTTATTGACGATGAAACACAGAAATTACATCAGAATTAAATTCAAACTACACAATGCCGACTTAAGTATAAGGGGACTGACACTATAACTATCTATGATTTGAACCCCTCCTGTGAGTCCAGTTTTGGATTCCGATGCTTCACTTCAGGTTTACTGTATACCTTGCACCTTCTTATTGACGATGAAACACAGAAATTGCATCCGAATTAAATTCAAAAGACACAATGCCGACTTAAGTACAAGAGGACTGACACTCTAACTATCTATGATATGAACCTCTCCTGGGAGTCCAGTTTTAGATTCCGATGCTTCTGTTCAGGTTTACTGTATCCCTTGGACCTTCTTATTGTCGATGAAATACAGAAATTGCATCCGAATTTAATACAATAGGTACAATGCCGACTTAAGTAAAAGAGGACTGACACTCTCTCTCTCAATGATTTGAACCTCTCCTGTGAGTCCAGTTTTGGATTCCGATGCTTCACTTCAGGTTTACTGTATACCTTGCACCTTCTTATTGACGATGAAACACAGAAATTGCATCCAAATTTAATACAAAAGGCACAATGCCGACTTAAGTACAAGAGGACTGACACTCTCGTTTTCTATGATTTGAACCTCTCCTGTGAGTTTAATTTTAGATTCCGATGCTTCACTTCAGGTTTACCGTATACTTTGCACCTTCTTATTGACGATGAAATACAGAAATTGCATCGGAATTAAATTCAAAAGGCACAATGCCGACTTAAGTACAAGAGGACTGACACTCTAACTCTCAATGATTTGAACCTCTCCTGTGAGTCCAGTTTTGGATTCCGATGCTTCACTTCAGGTTTACTGTATACCTTGCACCTTCTTATTAACGATGAAACACAGAAATTGCATCGGAATTAAATTAAAAAGGCACAATGCCGACTTAAGTACAAGAGGACTGACACTCTAAATCTCTATGATTTGAATCTCTTCTGTGAGTCCAGTTTTAGATTCCGATGCTTCACTTCAGGTTTAGTGTATACCTTGCACCTTCTTATTGACGATGAAACACAGAAATTACATCGGAATTAAATTCAAACGACACAATGCCGACTTAAGTATAAGAGGACTGACACTCTAACTATCTATGATTTGAACCCCTCCTGTGAGTCCAGTTTTGGATTCCGATGCTTCACTTCAGGTTTACTGTATACCTTGCACCTTCTTATTGACGATGAAACACAGAAATTGCATCCGAATTAAATTCAAAAGACACAATGCCGACTTAAGTACAACAGGACTGACACTCTAACTATCTATGATATGAACCTCTCCTGGGAGCCCAGTATTAGATTCCGATGCTTCTGTTCAGGTTTACTGTATCCCTTGGACCTTCTTATTGACGATGAAATACAGAAATTGCATCCGTATTTAATACAATAGGCACAATGCCGACTTAAGTAAAAGAGGACTGACACTCTCTCTCTCAATAATTTGAACCTCTCCTGTGAGTCCAGTTTTGGATTCCGATGCTTCACTTCAGGTTTACTGTATACCTTGCACCTTCTTATTGACGATGAAACACAGAAATTGCATCCAAATTTAATACAAAAGGCACAATGCCGACTTAAGTACAAGAGGACTGACACTCTCGTTTTCTATGATTTGAAACTCTCCTGTGAGTTTAGTTTTAGATTCCGATGCTTCACTTCAGGTTTACCGTATACTTTGCACCTTCTTATTGACGATGAAACACAGAAATTGCATCGGAATTAAATTCAAAAGGCACAATGCGGACTTAAGTACAAGAGGACTGACACTCTAACTCTCTATGATTTGAACCTCTCCTGTGAGTCCAGTTTTAGATTCCGATGCTTCACTTCTGGTTTACTGTATACCTTGCACCTTCTTTTTGACGATGAAACACAGAAATTGCATCGGAATTAAATTCAAACAACAAAATGCCGACTTAAGTATAAGGGGACTGACACTCTAACTATCTATGATTTGAACCCCTCCTGTGAGTCCAGTTTTAGATTCCGATGCTTCACTTCAGGTGTACTGTATCCCTTGGACTTTCTTATTGACGAAGAAATACAGAAATTGCATCCAAATTTAATACAAAAGGCACATTGCCGACTTAAGTACAAGAGGACTGACACTCTCGTTTTCTATGATTTGAACCTCTCCTGTGAGTCCAGTTTTAGATTCTGATGCTTCACTTCAGGTTTACTGTATACCTTGCACCTTCTTATTGACGATGAACCACAGAAATTCCATCCGAATTTAATACAAAATGCAAAATGCCGACTTAAGTACAAGAGGACTGACACTCTATCTCTCTATGATTTGAACCTCTCCTGTGAGTCCAATTTTGGATTCCGATGCTTCACTTCAGGTTTACTGTATCCCTTGGGCCTTCTTATTGATGATGATATACATAAATTGCATCCGAATTTAATACAAAAGGCACAATGCCGACTTAAGTGAAAGAGGACTGACACCCTCTCTTTCTAGATTTGAACCTCTCCTATGAGTCCAGTTTTAGATTCGGATGCTTCACTTCAGGTTTACTGTATACCGTGCACCTTCTTATTGACGATGAAAGGCAGAAATTGCATCGGAATTAAATTCGAAAGGCACAATGCCGATTTAAGTTCAAGAGGACTGACACTCTAACTCTCTATGATTTGAACCTCTCCTGTGAGTCCAGTTTTAGATTCCGATGCTTCACTTCAGGTTTACTCTATACCTTGCACTTTCTTATTGACGATGAAACACAGAAATTGCATCGGAATTACATTCAAACGACACAATGCCGACTTAAGTATAAGAGGACTGACGGTCTAACTATCTTTGACTTGAACCCCTCCTGTGAGTCCAGTTTTAGATTCCGATGCTTCACTTCAAGGTTTACTGTATCCCTTGGACATTCTTATTGACGATGAAACACAGAAATTGCATCCAAATTTAATACAAAAGGCACAATGCCGACTTAAGTACAAGAGGACTGACACTCTCGATTTCTATGATTTGAACCTCTCCTGTGAGTCCAGTTTTAGATTCCGATGCTTCACTTCAGGTTTACCGAATACCTTGCACGTTCTTATTGACGATGAAAGACAGAAATTGCATCGGAATTAAATTCAAAAGGCACAATGCGGACTTAAGTTCAAGAGGACTGACACTCTAACTCTCTATGATTTGAACCTCTCCTGTGAGTCCAGGTTTAGATTCCGATGCTTCACTTCAGGTTTACTGTATACCTTGCACCTTCTTATTGACGATGAAACACAGAAATTGCATCGGAATTAAATTCAAACGACACAATGCCGACTTAAGTACAATAGGACTGACACTCTAACTATCTATGATATGAACCTCTCCTGGGAGTCCAGTTTTAGATTCCGATGCTTCACTTCAGGTTTACTGTATCCCTTGGACCTTCTTATTCACGATGAAATACAGAAATTGCATCCGAATTTAATACATAAAGCACAATGCCGACTTTAATAAAAGAGGACTGACACTCTCTCTCTCAATGATTTGATCCCCTCCTGTAAGTCCAGTTTTAGATTCCGATGCTTCACTTCAAGGTTTGCTGTATCCCTTGGACATTCTTATTGACGATGAAACACAGAAATTGCATCCAAATTTAATACAAAAGGCACAATGCCGACTTAAGTACAAGAGGACTGACACTCTAACTCTCAATGATTTGAACCTCTCCTGTGAGTCCAGTTTTGGATTCCGATGCTTCACTTTAGGTTTACGGTATACCTTGCACCTTCTTATTGTCGATGAAACACAGAAATTGCATCGGAATTAAATTCAAAAGACACAATGCCGACTTAAGTACAAGAGGACTGACACTCTAACTCTCAATGATTTGAACCTCTCCTGTGAGTCCAGTTTTGGATTCCGATGCTTCACTTCAGGTTTACTTTATACCTTGCACCTTCTTATTGACGATGAAACACAGAAATTGCATCGGAATTAAATTCAAAAGGCACAATGCCGACTTAAGTACAAGAGGACTGACACTCTAACTCTCAATGATTTGAACCTCTCCTGTGAGTCCAGTTTTGGATTCCGATGCTTCACTTTAGGTTTACGGTATACCTTGCACCTTCTTATTGACGATGAAAGACAGAACTTGCATCGGAAATAAATTCAAAAGGCAAAATGCCGACCTAAGTACAAGAGGACTGACACTCTAACTCTCAATGATTTGAACCTCTCCTGTGAGTCCAGTTTTGGATTCCGATGCTTCACTTCAGGTTTACTGTATACCTTGCACCTTCTTATTAACGATGAAACACAGAAATTGCAGCGGAATTAAATTAAAAAGGCACAATGCCGACTTAAGTACAAGAGGACTGACACTCTAACTCTCTATGATTTGAACCTCTCCTGTGAGTCCTGTTTTAGATTCCGATGCTTCACTTCAGGTTTACTGTATACCTTGCACCTTCTTATTGACGATGAAACACAGAAATTACATCAGAATTAAATTCAAACTACACAATGCCGACTTAAGTATAAGAGGACTGACACTATAACTATCTATGATTTGAACCCCTCCTGTGAGTCCAGTTTTGGATTCCGATGCTTCACTTCAGGTTTACTGTATACCTTGCACCTTCTTATTGACGATGAAACACAGAAATTGCATCCGAATTAAATTCAAAAGACACAATGCCGAGTTAAGTACAAGAGGACTGACAATCTAACTATCTATGATATGAACCTCTCCTGGGAGTCCAGTTTTAGATTCCGATGCTTCTGTTCAGGTTTACTGTATCCCTTGGACCTTCTTATTGACGATGAAATACAGAAATTGCATCCGAATTTAATACAATAGGCACAATGCCGACTTAAGTAAAAGAGGACTGACACTCTCTCTCTCAATGATTTGAACCTCTCCTGTGAGTCCAGTTTTGGATTCCGATGCTTCACTTCAGGTTTACTGTATACCTTGCACCTTCTTATTGACGATGAAACACAGAAATTGCATCCAAATTTAATACAAAAGGCACAATGCCGACTTAAGTACAAGAGGACTGACACTCTCGTTTTCTATGATTTGAACCTCTCCTGTGAGTTTAATTTTAGATTCCGATGCTTCACTTCAGGTTTACCGTATACTTTGCACCTTCTTATTGACGATGAAAGACAGATATAGAATCGGAATTAAATTCAAAAGGCACAATGCGGACTTAAGTACAAGAGGACTGACACTCTAACTCTCTATGATTTGAACCTCTCCTGTGAGTCCAGTATTAGATTCCGATGCTTCACTTCTGGTATACTGTATTCCTTGCACCTTCTTTTTGACGATGAAACACAGAAATTGCAACGGAATTAAATTCAAACGACAAAATGCCGACTTAAGTATAAGAGGACTGACACTCTAACTATCTATGATTTGAACCCCTCCTGTGAGTCCAGTTTTAGATTCCGATGCTTCACTTCAGGTGTACTGTATCCCTTGGACTTCCTTATTGACGAAGAAACACAGAAATTGCATCCGAATTTAATACAAAAGGCACATTGCCGACTTAAGTACAAGAGGACTGACACTCTCGTTTTCTATGATTTGAACCTCTCCTGTGAGTCCAGTTTTAGATTCCGATGCTTCACTTCAGGTTTACTGTATACCTTGCACCTTCTTATTGACGATGAACTACAGAAATTCCATCCGAATTTAATACAAAAGGCACAATGCCGACTTAAGTACAAGAGGACTGACACTCTAACTCTCTATGATTTGAACCTCTCCTGTGAGTCCAGTTTTGGATTCCGATGCTTCACTTCAGGTTTACTGTATCCCTTGGACCTTCTTATTGACGATGAAATACATAAATTGCATCCGAATTTAATACAAAAGGCACAATGCCGACTTAAGTAAAAGAGGACTGACACCCTCTCTTTCTAGATTTGAACCTCTCCTATGAGTCCAGTTTTAGATTCGGATGCTTCACTTCAGGTTTACTGTATACCTTGCACCTTCTTATTGACGATGAAATACAGAAATTGCATTCGAATTTAATACAAAAGGCACAATGCCGACTTAAGTACAAGAGGACTGACGCTCTTAGTCACTATGATTTGAACCTCTCCTGTGAGTCCAGTTTTGGATTCCGATGCTTCACTTCAGGTTTACTGTATACCTTGCACCTTCTTATTGACGATGAAGCACAGAAATTGCATCAGAATTAAATTCGAAAGACACAATGCCGAGTTAAGGACAAGAGTACTGACACTCTAACTATCTATGATTTGAACCTCTCCTGTGAGTCCAGTTTTAGATTCCGATGCTTCCCTTCAGGTTTACTCTATACCTTGCACTTTCTTATTGACGATGAAACACAGAAATTGCATCGGAATTAAATTCAAACGACACAATGCCGACTTAAGTATAAGAGGACTGACGCTCTAACTATCTTTGATTTGAACCCCTCCTGTGAGTCCAGTTTTAGATTCCGATGCTTCACTTCAAGGTTTACTGTATCCCTTGGACATTCTTATTGACGATGAAACACAGAAATTGCATCCAAGTTTAATACAGAAGGCACAATGCCGACTTAAGTACAAGAGGACTGACACTCTCGTTTTCTATGATTTGAACCTCTCCTGTGAGTCCAGTTTTAGATTCCGATGCTTCACTTCAGGTTTACCGAATACCTTGCACCTTCATATTGACGATGAAAGACAGAAATTGCATCGGAATTAAATTCAAAATTCACAATGCGGACTTAAGTTCAAGAGGACTGACACTCTAACTCTCTATGATTTGAACCTCTCCTGTGAGTCCAGTTTTAGATTCCGATGCTTCACTTCAGGTTTACTGTATACCTTGCACCTTCTTATTGACGATGAAACACAGAAATTGCATCGGAATTAAATTCAAACGACACAATGCCGACTTAAGTACAAGAGGACTGACACTCTAAGTATCTATGATATGAACCTCTCCTGGGAGTCCAGTTTTAGATTCCGATGCTTCACTTCAGGTTTACTGTATCCCTTGGACCTTCTTATTGACGATGAAATACAGAAATTGCATCTGAATTTAATACAAAAAGCACAATGCCGACTTAAGTAAAAGAGGACTGACACTCTCTCTCTCAATGATTTGAACCCCTCCTGTGAGTCCAGTTTTAGATTCCGATGCTTCACATCAAGTTTACTGTATCTCTTGGACAATCTTATTGACGATGAAACTCAGAAATTGCATCCAAATTTAATACAAAAGGCACAATGCCGACTTAAGTTCAAGAGGACTGACACTCTCGTTTTCTATGATTTGAACCTCTCCTGTGAGTCCAGTTTTAGATCCCGATGCTTCACTGCAGGTTTACCGTATACCTTGCACCTTCTTATTGACGATGAAAGACAGAAATTGCATCGGAATTAAATTGAAAAGGCACAATGCGGCCTTAAGTTCAAGAGGACTGACACTGTAATTCTCTATGATTTGAACCTCTCCTGTGAGTCCAGTTTTAGATTCCCATGCTTCACTTCAGGTTTACTGTATACCTTGCACCTTCTTATTGACGATGAAACACAGAAATTGCATCGGAATTAAATTCAAAAGGCACAATGCCGACTTAAGTACAAGAGGACTGACACTCTAACTCTCAATGATTTGAACCTCTCCTGTGAGTCCAGTTTTGGATTCCGATGCTTCACTTTAGGTTTACGGTATACCTTGCACCTTCTTATTGACGATGAGACACAGAAATTGCATCGGAATTAAATTCAAAAGACACAATGCCGACTTAAGAACAAGAGGACTGACACTCCAACTATCTATGATTTGAACCTCTCCTGTGAGTCCAGTTTTAGATTCCGATGCTTCACTTCAGGTTTACTGTATACCTTGCACCTTCTTATTGACGATGAAAGACAGAACTTGCATCGGATATAAATTCAAAAGGCAAAATGCCGACCTAAGTACAAGTGGACTGACACTCTAACTCTCTATGACTTGAACATCTCCTGTGAGTCCAGTTTGGGATTATGATGCTTCACTTCAGTTTTACTGTATACCTTGCACCTTCTTATTGACGATGAAACACAGAAATTGCATCCGAATTAAATTCAAAAGACACAATGCCGAATTAAGTACAAGAGGACTGACACTCTAACTATCTATGATATGAACCCCTCCTGTGAGTGCAGTTTTAGATTTCGATGCTTCACTTCAGGTTTAATGTATCCCTTGTACCTTCTTATTGGCGATGAAATACAGAAATTGCATCCGAATTTAATACAATAGGCACAATGCCGACTTAAGTAAAAGAGGACTGACACTCTCTCTTTCTATGATTTTAACCTCTCCTGTGAGTCCAGTTTTAGATTCCGATGCTTCACTTCAGTTTTACTGTATACCTTGCACCTTCTTATTGACGATGAAATACAGAAATTGCATCGGAATTAAATTCAAAAGGCACAATGCCGACTTAAGTACAAGAGGACTGACACTCTAACTCTCAATGATTTGAACCTCTCCTGTGAGTCCACTTTTGGATTCCGATGCTTCACTTCAGGTTTACTGTATACCTTGCACCTTCTTATTAACGATGAAACACAGAAATTGCATCGGAATTAAATTAAAAAGGCACAATGCCGACTTAAGTACAAGAGGACTGACACTCTAACTCTCTATGATTTGAACCTCTCCTGTGAGTCCAGTTTTAGATTCTGATGCTTCACTTCAGGTTTACTGTATACCTTGCACCTTCTTATTGACGATGAAACACAGAAATTACATCGGAATTAAATTCAAACTGCACAATGCCGACTTAAGTATAAGAGGACTGACACTCTAACTATCTATGATTTGAACCCCACCTGTGAGTCCAGTTTTGGATTCCGATGCTTCACTTTAGGTTTACTGTATACCTTGCACCTTCTTATTGACGATGAAACACAGAAATTGCATCCGAATTAAATTCAAAAGACACAATGCCGACTTAAGTACAAGAGGACTGACACTCTAACTATCTATGATATGAACCTCTCCTGGGAGTCCAGTTTTAGATTCCGATGCTTCTGTTCAGGTTTACTGTATCCCTTGGACCTTCTTATTGACGATGAAATACAGAAATTGCATCCGAATTTAATACAATAGGCACAATGCCGACTTAAGTAAAAGAGGACTGACACTCTCTTTCTCAATGATTTGAACCTCTCCTGTGAGTCCAGTTTTGGATTCCGATGCTTCACTTCAGGTTTTTTTGTATACCTTGCACCTTCTTATTGACGATGAAACACAGAAATTGCATCCAAATTTAATACAAAAGGCACAATGCCGGCTTAAATACAAGAGGACTGACACTCTCGTTTTCTGTGATTTGAACCTCTCCTGCGAGTTTAGTTTTAGATTCCGATGCTTCACTTCAGGTTTACCGTATACTTTGCACCTTCTTATTGACGATGAAAGACAGATATTGCATCGGAATTAAATTCAAAAGGCACAATGCAGACTTAAGTACAAGAGGACTGACACTCTAACTCTCTGTGATTTGAACCTCTCCTGTGGTTCCAGTTTTAGATTCCGATGCTTCACTTCAGGTGTACTGTATCCCTTGGGCTTCCTTATTGACGAAGAAACACAGAAATTGCATCCGAATTTTATACAAAAGGCACATTGCCGACTTAAGTACAAGAGGACTGACACTCTCGTTTTCTGTGATTTGAACCTCTCCTGTGAGTCCAGTTTTAGATTCCGATGCTTCACTTCAGGTTTACTGTATACCTTGCACCTTCTTATTGACGATGAACTACAGAAATTCCATCCGAATTTAATACAAAAGGCACAATGCCGACTTAAGTACAAGAGGACTGACACTCTAACTCTCTATGATTTGAACCTCTCCTGTGAGTCCAGTTTTGGATTCCGATGCTTCACTTCAGGTTTACTGTATCCCTTGGACCTTCTTATTGACGATGAAATACATAAATTGCATCCGAATTTAATACAAAAGGCACAATGCCGACTTAAGTAAAAGAGGACTGACACCCTCTCTATCTAGATTTGAACCTCTCCTATGAGTCCAGTTTTAGATTCGGATGCTTCACTTCAGGTTTACTGTATACCTTGCACCTTCTCATTGACGATGAAATACAGAAATTGCATCCAAATTTAATACAAAAGGCACAATGCCGACTTAAGTACAAGAGGACTTACACCCTCGTTTTCTATGATTTGAACCTCTCCTGTGAGTCCAGTTTTAGATTCCGATGCTTCACTTCAGGTTTACCGAATACCTTGCACCTTCTTATTGACGATGAAAGACAGAAATTGCATCGGAATTAAATTCAAAAGGCACAATGCGGACTTAAGTTCAAGAGGACTGACACTCTAACTCTCTATGATTTGAACCTCTCCTGTGAGTCCAGTTTTAGATTCCGATGCTTCACTTCAGGTTTACTGTATACCTTGCACCTTCTTATTGACGATGAAACACAGAAATTGCATCGGAATTAAATTCAAAAGGCACAATGCCGACTTAAGTACAAGAGGACTGACACTCTAACTCTCAATGATTTGAACCTCTCCTGTGAGTCCAGTTTTAGATTCCGATGCTTCAATTCAGGTTTACTGTATACCTTGCACCTTCTTATTGACGATGAAAGACAGAACTTGCATCGGAAATAAATTCAAATGGCAAAATGCCGACCTAAGTACAAGTGGACTGACACTCTAACTCTCTATGATTTGAACATCTCCTGTGAGTCCAGTTTGGGATTCCGATGCTTCACTTCAGTTTTACTGTATACCTTGCACCTTCTTATTGACGATGAAACACAGAAATTGCATCCGAATTAAATTCAAAAGACACAATGCCGAATTAAGTACAAGAGGACTGACACTCTAACTCTCTATGATTTGAACATCTCCTGTGAGTCCAGTTTGGGATTCCGATGCTTCACTTCAGTTTTACTGTATACCTTTTACCTTCTTTATTGACGATGAAATACAGAAATTGCATCCGAATTTAATACAATAAGCACAATGCCGACTTAAGTAAAAGAGGACTGACACTCTCTCTTTCTATGATTTTAATCTCTCCTGTGAGTCCAGTTTTGGATTCCGATGCTTCACTTCAGGTTTACTGTATACCTTGCACCTTCTTATTAACGATGAAGCACAGAAATTGCATCGGAATTAAATTAAAAAGGCACAATGCCGACTTAAGTACAAGAGGACTGACACTCTAACTCTCTATGATTTGAACCTCTCCTGTGAGTCCAGTTTTAGATTCCGATGCTTCACTTCAGGTTTACTGTATACCTTGCACCTTCTTATTGACGATGAAACACAGAAATTACATCGGAATTAAATTCAAACTACACAATGCCGACTTAAGATAAGAGGACTGACACTCTAACTATCTATGATTTGAACCTCTCCTGTGAGTCCAGTTTTAGATTCCGATGCTTCACTTCAGGTTTACTGTATACCTTGCACCTTCTTATTGACGATGAAACACAGAAATTACATCGGAATTAAATTCAAACTACACAATGCCGACTTAAGATAAGAGGACTGACACTCTAACTATCTATGATTTGAACCCCTCCTGTGAGTCCAGTTTTGGATTCCGATGCTTCACTTCAGGTTTACTGTATCCCTTGGACCTTCTTATTGACGATGAAATACATAAATTGCATCCGAATTTAATGCAAAAGGCACAATGCCGACTTAAGTAAAAGAGGACTGACACCCTCTCTTTCTAGATTTGAACCTCTCCTATGAGTCCAGTTTTAGATTCGGATGCTTCACTTCAGGTTTACTGTATACCTTGCACCTTCTTATTGACGATGAAATACAGAAATTGCATTCGAATTTAATACAAAAGGCACAATGCCGACTTAAGTACAAGAGGACTGACACTCTAAGTCTCTATGATTTGAACCTCTCCTATGAGTCCAGTTTTAGATTCGGATGCTTCACTTCAGGTTTACTGTATACCTTGCACCTTCTTATTGACGGTGAAATACAGAAATTGCATTCGAATTTAATACAAAAGGCACAATGCCGACTTAAGTACAAGAGGACTGACACTCTAAGTCTCTATGATTTGAACCTCTCCTGTGAGTCCAGTTTTGGATTCCGATGCTTCACTTCAGGTTTACTGTATACCTTGCACCTTCTTATTGACGATGAAGCACATAAATTGGATCAGAATTAAATTCGAAAGACACAATACCGACTTAAGGACAAGAGTACTGACACTCTAACTATCTATGATTTGAACCTCTCCTGTGAGTCCAGTTTTAGATTCCGATGCTTCACTTCAGGTTTACTCTATACCTTGCACTTTCTTATTGACGATGAAACACAGAAATTGCATCGGAATTAAATTCAAACGACACAATGCCGACTTAAGTATAAGAGGACTGACGCTCTAACTATCTTTGATTTGAACCCCTCCTGTGAGTCCAGTTTTAGATTCCGATGCTTCACTTCAAGGTTTACTGTATCCCTTGGACATTCTTATTGACGATGAAACACAGAAATTGCATCCAAATTTAATACAAAAGGCACAATGCCCACTTAAGTACAAGAGGACTGACACTCTCGTTTTCTATGATTTGAACCTCTCCTGTGAGTCCAGTTTTAGATTCCGATGCTTCACTTCAGGATTACTGTATACCTTGCACCTTCTTATTGACGATGAAACACAGAAATTGCATCGGAATTAAATTCAAATGGCACAATGCCGACTTAAGTACAAGAGGACTGACACCCTAACTCTCAATGATTGAACCTCTCCTGTGAGTCCAGTTTTAAATGCCGATGCTTCACTTCTGGTTTACTGTATACCTTGCACCTTCTTATTGACGATGAAACACAGAAATTGCATCGGAATTAAATTCAAACGACACAATGCCGACTTAAGTATACGAGGACTGACACTCTAACTATCTATGATTTGAGCCAGTCCTGTGAGTCCAGTTTTAGATTCCGATTCTTCACTTCAGGTGTACTGTATCCCTTGGACATTCTTATTGACGATGAAATACAGAAATTGCATCCGAATTTAATACAAAAGGCACAATGCCGACTGAAGTAAAAGAGGACTGACACTCTCCCTTTCTATGATTTGAACCTCTCCTGTGAGACCAGTTTTAGATTCCGATGCTTTACTTCAGTTTTACTGTATACCTTGCACCTTCTTATTGACGATGAAATACAGAAATTGCATCGGAATTAAATTCAAAAGGTACAATGCCGACTTAAGTACAAGAGGACTGACACTCTAACTCTCAATGATTTGAACCTCTCCTGTGAGTCCAGTTTTAGATTCCGATGCTTCAATTCAGGTTTACTGTATACCTTGCACCTTCTTATTGACGATGAAAGACAGAACTTGCATCGGAAATAAATTCAAAAGGCAAAATGCCGACCTAAGTACAAGTGGACTGACACTCTAACTCTCTATGATTTGAACATCTCCTGTGAGTCCAGTTTGGGATTCCGATGCTTCACTTCAGTTTTACTGTATGCCTTGCACCTTCTTATTGACGATGAAACACAGAAATTGCATCCGAATTAAATTCAAAAGACACAATGCCGAATTAAGTACAAGAGGACTGACACTCTAACTCTCTATAATTTGAACATCTCCTGTGAGTCCAGTTTGGGATTCCGATGCTTCACTTCAGTTTTACTGTATACCTTGTACCTTCTTATTGACGATGAAATACAGAAATTGCATCCGAATTTAATACAATAGGCACAATGCCGACTTAAGTAAAAGAGGATTGACACTCTCTCTTTCTATGATTTTAACCTCTCCTGTGAGTCCAGTTTTGGATTCCGATGCTTCACTTCAGGTTTACTGTATACCTTGCACCTTCTTATTAACGATGAAACACAGAAATTGCATCGGAATTAAATTAAAAAGGCACAATGCCGACTTAAGTACAAGAGGACTGACACTCTAACTCTCTATGATTTGAACCTCTCCTGTGAGTCCAGTTTTAGATTCCGATGCTTCACTTCAGGTTTACTGTATACCTTGCACCTTCTTATTGACGATGAAACACAAAAATTACATCGGAATTAAATTCAAACTACACAATGCCGACTTAAGGTAAGAGGACTGACACTCTAACTATCTATGATTTGAACCCCTCCTGTGAGTCCAGTTTTGGATTCCGATGCTTCACTTCAGGTTTACTGTATACCTTGCACCTTCTTATTGACGATGAAACACAGAAATTGCATCCAAATTAAATTCAAAAGACACAATGCCGACTTAAGTACAAGAGGACTGACACTCTAACTATCTATGATATGAACCTCTCCTGGGAGTCCAGTTTTAGATTCCGATGCTTCTGTTCAGGTTTACTGTATCCCTTGGACCTTCTTATTGACGATGAAATACAGAAATTGCATCCGAATTTAATACAATTGGCACAATGCCGACTTAAGTACAAGAGGACTGACACTCTCGTTTTCTATGATTTGAACCTCTCCTGTGAGTCCAGTTTTAGATTCCGATGCTTCACTTCAGGTTTACTGTATACCTTGCACCTTCTTATTGACGATGAACTACAGAAATTCCATCCGAATTTAATACAAAAGGCACAATGCCGACTTAAGTACAAGAGGACTGACACTCTAACTCTCTATGATTTGAACCTCTCCTGTGAGTCCAGTTTTGGATTCCGATGCTTCACTTCAGAATTACTGTATCCCTTGGACCTTCTTATTGACGATGAAATACATAAATTGCATCCGAATTTAATGCAAAAGGCACAATGCCGACTTAAGTAAAAGAGGACTGACACCCTCTCTTTCTAGATTTGAACCTCTCCTATGAGTCCAGTTTTAGATTCGGATGCTTCACTTCAGGTTTACTGTATACCTTGCACCTTCTTATTGACGATGAACTACAGAAATTGCATTCGAATTTAATACAAAAGGCACAATGCCGACTTAAGTACAAGAGGACTGACACTCTAAGTCTCTATGATTTGAACCTCTCCTGTGAGTGCAGTTTTAGATTTCGATGCTTCACTTCAGGTTTACTGTATACCTTGTACCTTCTTATTGACGATGAAATACAGAAATTGCATCCGAATTTAATACAATAGGCACAATGCCGACTTAAGTAAAAGAGGACTGACACCCTCTCTTTCTAGGTTTGAACCTCTCCTATGAGTCCAGTTTTAGATTCGGATGCTTCACTTCAGGTTTACTGTATACCTTGCACCTTCTTATTGACGATGAAATACAGAAATTGCATTCGAATTTAATACAAAAGGCACAATGCCGACTTAAGTACAAGAGGACTGACACTCTAAGTCTCTATGATTTGAACCTCTCCTGTGAGTCCAGTTTTGGATTCCGATGCTTCACTTCAGGTTTACTGTATACCTTGCACCTTCTTATTGACGATGAAGCACATAAATTGGATCAGAACTAAATTCGAAAGACACAATGCCGACTTAAGGACAAGAGTACTGACACTCTAACTATCTATGATTTGAACCTATCCTGTGAGTCCAGTTTTAGATTCCGATGCTACACTTCAGGTTTACTGTATTCCTTGGACCTTCTTATTGACGATGAAATACAGAAATTGCATCCGAATTTAATACAATAGGCACAATGCCGACTTAAGTAAAAGAGGACTGACACTCTCTCTTTCTATGATTTGAACCTCTCCTGTGAGTCCAGTTTTAGATTCCGATGCTTCACTTCAGGTTTACTGTATACCTTGCACCTTCTTATTGACGATGAAACACAGAAATTGCATCGGAATTAAATTCAAATGGCACAATGCCGACTTAAGTACAAGAGGACTGACACCCTAACTCTCAATGATTTGAACCTCTCCTGTTAGTCCAGTTTTAGATTCCGATGCTTCACTTCAGGTTTACTCTATACCTTGCACTTTCTTATTGACGATGAAACACAGAAATTGCATCGGAATTAAATTCAAACGACACAATGCCGACTTAAGTATGAGAGGACTGACGCTCTAACTATCTTTGATTTGAACCCCTCCTGTGAGTCCAGTTTTAGATTCCGATGCTTCACTTCAAGGTTTACTGTATCCCTTGGACATTCTTATTGACGATGAAACACAGAAATTGCATCCAAATTTAATACAAAAGGCACAATGCCGACTTAAGTACAAGAGGACTGACACTCTCGTTTTCTATGATTTGAACCTCTCCTGTGAGTCCAGTTTTAGATTCCGATGCTTCACTTCAGGATTACCGTATACCTTGCACCTTCTTATTGACGATGACACACAGAAATTGCATCGGAATTAAATTCAAATGGCACAATGCCGACTTAAGTACAAGAGGACTGACACCCTAACTCTCAATGATTTGAACCTCTCCTGTGAGTCCAGTTTTAAATGCCGATGCTTCACTTCAGGTTTACTGTATACCTTGCACCTTCTTATTGACGATGAAACACAGAAATTGCATCGGAATTAAATTCAAACGACACAATGCCGACTTAAGTATACGAGGACTGACACTCTAACTATCTATGATTTGAACCAGTCCTGTGAGTCCAGTTTAAGATTCCGATTATTCACTTCAGGTGTACTGTATCCCTTGGACATTCTTATTGACGATGAACCACAGAAATTCCATCCGAATTTAATACAAAAGGCACAATGCCGACTGAAGTAAAAGAGGACTGACACTCTCCCTTTCTATGATTTGAACCTCTCCTGTGAGACCAGTTTTAGATTCCGATGCTTCACTTCAGTTTTACTGTATACCTTGCACCTTCTTATTGACGATGAAATACAGAAATTGCATCGGAATTAAATTCAAAAGGTACAATGCCGACTTAAGTACAAGAGGACTGACACTCTAACTCTCAATGATTTGAACCTCTCCTGTGAGTCCAGTTTTGGATTCCGATGCTTCACTTCAGGTTTACTGTATACCTTGCACCTTCTTATTAACGATGAAACACAGAAATTGCATCGGAATTAAATTAAAAAGGCACAATGCCCACTTAAGTACAAGAGGACTGACACTCTAACTATCTATGATATGAACCTCTCCTGGGAAACCAGTTTTAGATTCCGATGCTTCACTTCAGGTTTACTGTATCCCTTGGACCCTCTAATTGACGATGAAATACAGAAATTGCATCCGAATTTAATACAATAGGCACAATGCCGACTTAAGTAAAAGAGGACTGACACTCTCTCTCTCAATGATTTGAACCCCTCCTGTGAGTCCAGTTTTAGATTCCGATGCTTCACTTCAAGGTTTACTGTATCCCTTGGACATTCTTATTGACGATGAAACACAGAAATTGCATCCAAATTTAATACAAAAGGCACAATGCCGACTTAAGTACAAGAGGACTGACACTCTCGTTTTCTATGATTTGAACCTCTCCTGTGAGTCCAGTTTTAGATTCCGATGCTTCACTTCAGATTTACCGTATACCTTGCACCTTCTTATTGACGATGAAAGACAGAAATTGCATCGGAATTAAATTCAAAAGGCACAATGCGGCCTTAAGTTCAAGAGGACTGACACTGTAATTCTCTATGATTTGAACCTCTCCTGTGAGTCCAGTTTTAGATTCCGATGCTTCACTTCAGGTTTACTGTATACCTTGCACCTTCTTATTGACGATGAAACACAGAAATTGCATCGGAATTAAATTCAAACGACACAATGCCGCCTTAAGTATAAGAGGACTGACACTCTAACTATCTATGATTTGAACCAGTCCTGTGAGTCCAGTTTTATATTCCGATTCTTCACTTATGGTGTACTGTATCCCTCGGACATTCTTATTGACGATGAAATACAGAAATTGCATCCGAATTTAATACAAAAGGCACAATGCCGACTGAAGTAAAAGTGGACTGACACTCTCGTTTTCTATGATTTGAACCTCTCCTGTGAGTCCAGTTTTAGATTCCAATGCTTCACTTCAGGTTTACTGTATACCTTGCACCTTCTTATTGACGATGAAATACAGAAATTGCATCCGAATTTAATACAAAAGGCACAATGCCGACTTAAGTAAAAGAGGACTGACACCCTCTCTTTCTACATTTGATCCTCTCCTATGAGTCCAGTTTTAGATTCGGATGCTTCACTTTAGGTTTACTGTATACCTTGCACCTTCTTATTGACGATGAAAGACAGAAATTGCATTGGAATTAAATTCAAAAGGCACAATGCCGACTTAAGTACAAGAGGACTGACACTCTAACACTCTATGATTTGAACCTCTCCTGTGAGTCCAGTTTTAGATTCGGATGCTTCACTTCAGGTTTACTGTATACCTTGCACCTTCTTATTGACGATGAAATACAGAAATTGCATCCGAATTTAATACAAAAGGCACAATGCCGACTTAAGTACAAGAGGACTGACACTCTAACTCTCTATGATTTGAACCTGTCCTGTGAGTCCAGTTTTGGAATCCGATGCTTCACTTCAGGTTTACTGTATACCTTGCACCTTCTTATTGACGATGAAGCACAGAAATTGCATCAGAATTATATTCGAAAGACACAATGCCGACTTAAGGACAAGAGGACTGACATTCTAACTATCTATGATTTGAACCTCTCCTGTGAGTCCAGTTTTCGATTCCGATGCTACACTTCAGGTTTACTGTATCCCTTGGACCTTCTTATTGACGATGAAATACAGAAATTGCATCCGAATTTAATACAATAGGCACAATGCCGTCTTAAGTAAAAGAGGACTGACACTCTCTCTTTCTATGATTTGAACCTCTCCTGTGAGTCCAGTTTTAGATTCCGATGCTTCACTTCAGGTTTACTGTATACCTTGCACCTTCTTATTGACGATGAAACACAGAAATTGCATCGGAATTAAATTCAAATGGCACAATGCCGACTTAAGTACAAGAGGACTGACACCCTAACTCTCAATGATTTGAACCTCTCCTGTGAGTCCAGTTTTAGATTCCGATGCTTCACTTCAGGTTCACTGTATACCTTGCACTTTCTTATTGACGATGAAACACAGAAATTGCATCGGAATTAAATTCAAACGACACAATGCCGACTTAAGTATAAGAGGACTGACACTCTGACTATCTATGATTTGAAGCAGTCCTGTGAGTCCAGTTTTAGATTGCGATTCTTCACTTCAGGGGTACTGAATCCCTTGGACATTCTTATTGACGATGAAATACAGAAATTGCATCCGAATTTAATACAAAAGGCACAATGCCGACTGAAGCAAAAGAGGACTGACACTCTCGTTTTCTATGATTTGAACCTCTCCTGTGAGTCCAGTTTTAGATTCCAATGCTTCACTTCAGGTTTACTGTATACCTTGCACCTTCTTGTTGACGATGAAACACAGAAATTGCATCCGAATTTAATACAAAAGGCACAATGCCGACTTAAGTACAAGAGGACTGCCTCTCTAACTCACTATGATTTGAACCTCTCCTGTGAGTCCAGTTTTGGATTCCGATACTTCACTTCAGGTTTACTGTATACCTTGCACCTTCTTATTGACGATGAAACACAGAAATTGCATCAGAATTGCATTCAAAAGACACAATGCCGACTTAAGTACAAGCGGACTGACACTCTAACTATCTATGATTTGGACCTCTCCTGTGAGTCCAGTTTTAGATTCCGATGCTTCACTTCAGGTTTACTGTATCCCTTGGACCTTCTTATTGACGATGAAATACAGAAATTGCATCCGAATTTAATACAATAGGCACAATGCCGACTTAAGTAAAAGAGGACTGACACTCTCGTTTTCTATGATTTGAACCTCTCCTGTGAGTCCAGTTTTAGATTCCAATGCTTCATTTCAGGTTTACTGTATACCTTGCACCTTCTTATTGACGATGAAATACAGAAATTGCATCCGAATTTAATACAAAAGGCACAATGCCGACTTAAGTACAAGAGGACTGACACTCTAACTATCTATGATTTGAACCTCTCCTGTGAGTCCAGTTTTAGATTCCGATGCTTCACTTCAGGTTTACTGTATACCTTGCACCTTCTTATTGACGATGTAACACAGAAATTGCATCGGAATTAAATTCAAACGACACAATGCCGACTTAAGTATAAGAGGACTGACACTCTAACTATCTATGATTTGAAGCAGTCCTGTGAGTCCAGTTTTAGATTCCGATTCTTCACTTCAGGTGTACTGTATCCCTTGGACATTCTTATTGACGATGAAATACACAAATTGCATCTGAATTTAATACAAAAGGCACAATGCCGACTGAAGTAAAAGAGGACTGACACTCTCGTTTTCTATGATTTGAACCTCTCCTGTGAGTCCAGTTTTAGATTCCAATGCTTCACTTCAGGTTTACTGTATACCTTGCACCTTCTTGTTGACGATGAAACAAAGAAATTGCATCCGAATTTAATACAAAAGACACAATGCCGACTTAAGTACAAGAGGACTGACACTCTAACTCACTATGATTTGAACCTCTCCTGTGAGTCCAGTTTTGGATTCCGATGCTTCACTTCTGGTTTACTGTATACCTTGCACCTTCTTATTAACGATGAAACACAGAAATTGCATCAGAATTAAATTCAAAAGACACAATGCCGACTTAAGTACAAGCGGACCGACACTCTAACTATCTATGATTTGAACTCCTCCTGTGAGTCCAGTTTTAGATTCCGATGCTTTACTTCAGGTTTACTGTATACCTTGCACCTTCTTATTGACGATGAAACACAGAAATTGCATCGGAATTAAATTCAAATGGCACAATGCCGACTTAAGTACAAGAGGACTGACACCCTAACTATCTATGATTTGAACCTCTACAGTGAGTCCAGTTTTAGACTCTGATGCTTCACTCAAGGTTTACTGTATCTCTTGGACCTTCTTATTGACGATGAAATACAGAAATTGCATCCGAATTTAATACAAAAGGCACAATGCCGACATAAGTAATAGACGACTGACACTCTCTCTTTCTATGATTTGAACCTACCCTGTGAGTCCAGCTTTAGATTCCGATGCTTCACATCAGGTTTACTGTATACCTTGCACCTTCTTATTAACGATGAAACACTGAAATTACATCGGAATTAAATTCAAAAGGCACAATGCCGACTTAAGTACAAGAGGACTGACACCCTAACTGTCAATGATTTGAACCTCTCCTGTGAGTCCAGTTTTATATTCCGATGCTTCACTTCAGGTTTACTGTATACCTTCCACTTTCTTATTGACGATGAAACACAGAAATTGCCTCGGAATTAAATTCAAACGACACAATGCCGAATTATGTATAAGAGGACTGACGCTCTAACTATCTTTGATTTGAACCCCTCCTGTGAGTCCAGTTTTAGATTCCGATGCTTCACTTCAAGGTTTACTGGATCCCTTGGACATTCTTATTGACGATGAAACACAGAAATTGCATCCAAATTTAATACAAAAGGCACAATGCCGACTTAAGTACAAGAGGACTGACACTCTCCTTTTCTATGATTTGAACCTCTCCTGTTAGTCCAGTTTTAGATTCCGATGCTTCACTTCAGGTTTACCGTATACCTTGCACCTTCTAATTGACGATGAAACACAGAAATTGCATCGGAATTAAATTCAAATGGCACAATGCCGACATAAGTACAAGAGGACTGACACCCTAAGTATCTACGATTTAAACGTCTACTGTGAGTCCAGTTTTAGACTCTGATGCTTCACTTAAGGTTTAACGTATCTCTTGGACCTTCTTATTGACGATGAAATACAGAAATTGCATCCGAATTTAATGCAAAAGGCACAATGCCGACATAAGTAATAGAGGACTGACACTCTCTCTTTCTATGATTTGGACCTACCCTGTGAGTCCAGTTTTAGATTCCGATGCTTCACTTCAGGTTTACTGTATACCTTGCACATTCTTATTAACGATGAAACACAGAAATTACATCGGAATTAAATTCAAAAGGCACAATGCCGACTTAAGTACATGACGACGGACACTCTAACTCTCTATGATTTGAACCACTCCTGTGAGTCCAGTTTTAGTTTCCGATGCTTCACTTCTTTTTTTACTGTATACCTTGCACCTATTTATTGACGATGAAATACAAAAATTGCATCGGAATTAAATTCAAAAGGCACAATGCCTACTATAGTACAAGAGGACTGTCACTCTAACTCTCTATGATTTGAACCTCTCCTTTGAGTCCAGTTTTAGTTTCCGATGCTTCACTTCAGGTTTACTGTATACCTTGCACCTTCTTATTGACGATGAAATACAGAAATTGCATCCGAATTTAATACAAAATGCACAATGCTGACTTAAGTACAAGAGGACTGACACACTAACTCTCTATGATTTGAATCTCTTCTGTGAGTCCAGTTTTGGATTCCGATGCTTCACTTCAGGTTTACTGTATACCTTGCACCTTCTTATTGACGATGAAGCACAGAAATTGCATCAGAATTAAATTCGAAAGACACAATGCCGACTTAAGTACAAGAGGACTGACACCCTAACTGTCAATGATTTGAACCTCTCCTGTGAGTCCAGTTTTAGATTCCGATGCTTCACTTCAGGTTTACTGTGTACCTTGCACCTTCTTATTGACGCAGAAACACAGAAATTGCATCGGAATTAAATTCAAACGACACAATGCCGACTTAAGTATAAGAGGACTGACACTCTAACTATCTATGATTTGAACCAGTCCTGTGAGTCCAGTTTTAGATTCCGATGCATCACTTCAGGTGTACTGTATCCCTTGGACATTCTTATTGACGATGAAACACAGAAATTGCATCCGAATTTAATACAAAAGTCACATTGCCGACTTAAGTACAAGAGGACTGACACTCTCGTTTTCTATGATTTGAACCTCTCCTGTGAGTCTAGTTTTAGATTCCGATGCTTCACTTCAGGTTTACTGTATACCTTGCACATTCTTATTGACGATGAAACACAGAAATTGCATCCGAATTTAATACAAAAGGCACAATGCCGACTTAAGCACAAGAGGACTGACACTCTAACACTCTATGATTTGAACCTCTCTTGTGAGTCCAGTTTTGGATTCCGATGCTTCACTTCAGGTTTACTGTATCCGTTCGACCGTCTTATTGACGATGAAATACAGAAATTGCATCTGAATGTAATACAAAAAGCACAATGCCGACTTAAGTAAAAGAGGACTGACACTCTCGTTTTCTATGATTTGAACCTCTCCTGTGAGTCCAGTTTTAGATTCCAATGCTTCACTTCAG
Organism: Schistocerca americana; assembly: GCF_021461395.2. Classification (NCBI taxonomy): domain Eukaryota; kingdom Metazoa; phylum Arthropoda; class Insecta; order Orthoptera; family Acrididae; genus Schistocerca; species Schistocerca americana. Next base: position 8,355,406 of record NC_060126.1, read on the forward strand.
GTTTACTGTATACCTTGCACCTTCTTATTGATGATGAAACACAGATATTGCATCCGAATTTAATACAAAAGGCGCAATGCTGACTTAAGTACAAGAGGACTGACACTCTAACTCTCTATGATTTGAACCTCTCCTGTGAGTCCAGTTTTGGATTCCGATGCTTCACTTCAGGTTTACTGTATACCTTGCACCTTCTTATTGACGATGAAACACAGAAATTGCATCAGAATTAAATTCAAAAGGCACAATGCCGACTTAAGTACAAGCGGTCTGACACTCTAACTATCTATGATTTGGACCTCTCCTGTGAGTCCAGTTTTAGATTCCGATGCTTCACTTCAGGTTTACTGTATCCCTTGGACCTTCTTATTGACGATGAAATACAGAAATTGCATCCGAATTTAATACAATAGGCATAATGCCGATTTAAGTAAAAGAGGACTGACACTCTCTCTTTCTATGATTTCAACCTCTCCTGTGTGTCCAGTTTTAGATTCCGATGCTTCACTTCAGGTTTACTGTATACCTTGCACCTTTCTTATTGACGATGAAATACAGGAATCGCATCCGAATTTAATACAAAGGGCACAATGCCGACATAAGTAATAGAGGACTGACACTCTCTCTTTCTATGATTTGAACCTACCCAGTGAGTCCAGTTTTCGATTCCGATGCTTCACTTCAGGTTTACTGTATACCTTGCACCTTCTTATTAACGATGAAACACAGAAATTACATCGGAATTAAATTCAAAAGGCACAATGTCGACTTAAGTACATGAGGACGGACACTCTAACTCTCTATGATTTGAACCACTCCTGTGAGTCCAGTTTTAGATTCCGATGCTTCACTTCTTTTTTTAATGTATACCTTGCACCTTCATATTGACGATGAAATACAGAAATTGCATCGGAATTAAATTCAAAAGGCACAATGCCGACTCTAGTACAAGAGGACTGATACTCTAACTCTCTATGATTTGAACCTCTCCTGTGAGTCCAGTTTTAGAATCCGATGCTTCAGTTCAGGTTTACTGTATCCCTTGGACCTTCTTATTGACGAAGAAACACAGAAATTTCATCGGAATTAAATTCAAAATGCACAATGCCTACTTAAGTACAAGAGGACTGACACTCTAACTTTCTAAGATTTGAACCTCTCCCGTGGGTCCAGTTTAAGATTCCGATGCTTCACTTCAGGTTTACTGTATTCCTTGGACCTTCTTATTGACGATGAAACACTGAAATTGCATCCGAATTTAATACAAAATGCACAATGCCGACGTAGTTACAAGAGGACTGATACTCTCACTTTCTATGATTTGAACCTGTCCTGTGAGTCCAGATTTTGATTCCGATGCTTCACTTGTGGTGTACTGTATACCGTGGACATTCTTATTAACGATGAAATACAGAAATTGCATCCGAATTTAATACAAAAGGCACAATGCCGACTTAAGTAAAAGCGGACTGACACTCTCTCTTTCTATGATTTGAATTTCTCCTGTGAGTCCAGATTTAGATTCCGATGCTTCACTTCAGGTTTACTGTATCCCTTGGACCTTCTTATTGACGATGAAATACAGAAATTGCATCCGAATTTAATACAAAAGGCACAATGCCGACTTAAGTAAAAGAGGACTGACACTCTCGTTTTCTATGATTTGAACCTCTCCTGTGAGTCCAGTTTTAGATTCCAATGCTTCACTTCAGGTTTACTGTATACCTTGCACCTTCTTATTGATGATGAAACACAGAAATTGCATCCGAATTTGATACAAAAGGCACAATGCCGACTTAAGTACAAGAGGACTGACACCCTAACTATCTATGATTTGAACCTCTACAGTAAGTCCAGTTTTAGACTCTGATGCTTCACTCAAGGTTTACTGTATCTCTTGGACCTTCTTATTGACGATGAAATACAGAAATTGCATCCGAATTTAATACAAAAGGCACAATGCCGACATAAGTAATAGAGGACTGACACTCTCTCTTTCTATGATTTGAACCTACGCTGTGAGTCCAGTTTTAGATTCCGATGCTTCACTTCAGGTTTACTGTATACCTTGCACCTTCTTATTAACGATGAAACACTGAAATTACATCGGAATTAAATTCAAAAGGCACAATGCCGACTTAAGTACAAGAGGACTGACACCCTAACTGTCAATGATTTGAACCTCTCCTGTGAGTCCAGTTTTATATTCCGATGCTTCACTTCAGGTTTACTGTATGCCTTGCACCGTCTTATTGACGATGAAGCACAGAAATTGCATCAGAATTAAATTCGAAAGACACAATGCCGACTTAAGGACAAGAGGACTGACACTCTAACTATCTATGATTTGAACCCCTCCTGTGAGTCCAGTTTTAGATTCCGATGCTACACTTCAGGTTTACTGTATCCCTTGGACCTTCATATTGACGATGAAATACAGAAATTGCATCCGAATTTAATACAATAGGCACAATGCCGACTTAAGTAAAAGAGGACTGACACTCTCTCTTTCTATGATTTGAACCTCTCCTGTGAGTCCAGTTTTAGATTCCGATGCTTCACTTCAGGTTTACTGTATACCTTGCACCTTCTTATTGATGATGAAACACAGAAATTGCATCGGAATTAAATTCAAATGGCACAATGCCGACTTAAGTACAAGAGGACTGACACCCTAACTGTCAATGATTTGAACCTCTCCTGTGCGTCCAGTTTTATATTCCGATGCTTCACTTCAGGTTTACTGTATACCTTGCACTTTCTTATTGACGATGAAACACAGAAATTGCATCGGAATTAAATTCAAACGACACAATGCCGACTTAAGTATAAGAGGACTGACGCTCTAACTATCTTTGATTTGAACCCCTCCTCTGAGTCCAGTTTTAGATTCCGATGCTTCACTTCAAGGTTTACTGTATCCCTTGGACATTCTTATTGACGATGAAACACAGAAATTGCATCCAAATTTAATACAAAAGGCACAATGCCGACTTAAGTACAAGAGGAGTGACCCTCTCCTTTTCTATGATTTGAACCTCTCCTGTGAGTCCAGTTTTAGATTCCGATGCTTCACTTCAGGTTTACCGTATACCTTGCACCTTCTTATTGATGATGAAAGACAGAAATTGAATCCTAATTAAATTCAAAAGGCACAATACAGACTTAAGTACAAGAGGACTGACACTCTAACTCTCTAAGATTTGAACCTCTCCTGTGAGTCCAGTTTTAGTTTCCGATGCTTCACTTCAGGTTTACTGTATACCTTGCACCTTCTTATTAACGATGAAACACAGAAATTGCATCAGAATTAAATTCAAAAGACACAATGCCGACTTAACTACAAGTGGACTGACACTCTAACTATCTAGGATTTGGACCTCTCCTGTGAGTCCAGTTTTAGATTCCGATGCTTCACTTCAGTTTTACTGTATCTCTTGGACCTTCTTATTGACGATGAAATACAGAAATTGCATCCGAATTTAATACAAAAGGCACAATGCCGACATAAGTAATAGAGGACTGACACTCTCTCTTTCTATGATTTGAACCTACCCTGTGAGTCCAGTTTTAGATTCCGATGCTTCACTTCAGGTTTACTGTATACCTTGCACATTCTTATTAACGATGAAACACAGAAATTACATCGGAATTAAATTCAAAAGGCACAATGCCGACTTAAGTACATGACGACGGACACTCTAACTCTCTATGATTTGAACCACTCCTGTGAGTCCAGTTTTAGATTCCGATGCTTCACTTCTTTTTTTACTGTATACCTTGCACCTATTTATTGACGATGAAATACAAAAATTGCATCGGAATTAAATCCAAAAGGCACAATGCCTACTATAGTACAAGAGGACTGTCACTCTAACTCTCTATGATTTGAACCTCTCCTTTGAGTCCAGTTTTAGATTCCGATGCTTCACTTCAGGTTTACTGTATACCTTGCACCTTCTTATTGACGATGAAATACAGAAATTGCATCCGAATTTAATACAAAATGCACAATGCTGACTTAAGTACAAGAGGACTGACACTCTAACTCTCTATGATTTGAATCTCTTCTGTGAGTCCAGTTTTGGAATCCGATGCTTCTCTTCAGGTTTACTGTATACCTTGCACCTTCTTATTGACGATGAAGCACAGAAATTGCATCAGAATTAAATTCGAAAGACACAATGCCGACTTAAGTACAAGAGGACTGACACCCTAACTGTCAATGATTTGAACCTCTCCTGTGAGTCCAGTTTTAGATTCCGATGCTTCACTTCAGGTTTACTGTATACCTTGCACCTTCTTATTGACGATGAAACACAGAAATTGCATCGGAATTAAAGTCAAACGACACAATGCCGACTTAAGTATAAGAGGACTGACACTCTAACTATCTATGATTTGAACCAGTCCTGTGAGTCCAGTTTTAGATTCCGATGCATCACTTCAGGTGTACTGTATCCCTTGGACATTCTTATTGACGATGAAACACAGAAATTGCATCCGAATTTAATACAAAAGGCACATTGCTGACTTAAGTACAAGAGGACTGACACTCTCGTTTTCTATGATTTGAACCTCTCCTGTGAGTCCAGTTTTAGATTCCGATGCTTCACTTCAGGTTTACTGTATACCTTGCTCATTCTTATTGACGATGAAACACAGAAATTGCATCCGAATTTAATACAAAAGGCACAATGCCGACTTATGCACAAGAGGACTGACACTCTAACACTCTATGATTTGAACCTCTCCTGTGAGTCCAGTTTTGGATTCCGATGCTTCACTTCAGGTTTACTGTATCCGTTCGACCTTCTTATTGACGATGAAATACTGAAATTGCATCTGAATGTAATACAAAAAGCACAATGCCGACTTAAGTAAAAGAGGACTGACACTCTCGTTTTCTATGATTTGAACCTCTCCTGTGAGTCCAGTTTTAGATTCCAATGCTTCACTTCAGGTTTACTGTATACCTTGCACCTTCTTATTGATGATGAAACACAGATATTGCATCCGAATTTAATACAAAAGGCACAATGCTGACTTAAGTACAAGAGGACTGACACTCTAACTCTCTATGATTTGAACCGCTCCTGTGAGTCCAGTTTTGGATTCCGATGCTTCACTTCAGGTTTACTGTATACCTTGCACCTTCTTATTGACGATGAAACACAGAAATTGCATCAGAATTAAATTCAAAAGGCACAATGATGACTTAAGTACAAGCGGACTGACACTCTAACTATCTATGATTTGGACCTCTCCTGTGAGTCCAGTTTTAGATTCCGATGCTTCAGTTCAGGTTTACTGTATCCCTTGGACCTTCTTATTGACGATGAAATACAGAAATTGCATCCGAATTTAATACAATAGGCATAATGCCGATTTAAGTAAAAGAGGACTGACACTCTCTCTTTCTATGATTTGAACCTCTCCTGTGAGTCCAGTTTTAGATTCCGATGCTTCACTTCAGGTTTACTGTATACCTTGCACCTTCGTATTGACGATGAAATACAGAAATCGCATCCGAATTTAATACAAAGGACACAATGCCGACATAAGTAATAGAGGACTGACACTCTCTCTTTCTATGATTTGAACCTACACTGTGAGTCCAGTTTTAGATTCCGATGCTTCACTTCAGGTTTACTGTATACCTTGCACCTTCTTATTAACGATGAAACACAGAAATTACATCGGAATTAAATTCAAAAGGCACAATGTCGACTTAAGTACATGAGGACGGACACTCTAACTCTCTATGATTTGAACCACTCCTGTGAGTCCAGTTTTAGATTCCGATGCTTCACTTCTTTTTTTAATGTATACTTTGCACCTTCATATTGACGATGAAATACAGAAATTGCATCGGAATTAAATTCAAAAGGCACAATGCCGACTCTAGTACAAGAGGACTGACACTCTAACTCTCTATGATTTGAACCTCTCCTGTGAGTCCAGTTTTAGAATCCGATGCTTCACTTCAGGTTTACTGTGTACCTTGCACCTTCTTATTGACGCAGAAACACAGAAATTGCATCGGAATTAAATTCAAACGACACAATGCCGACTTAAGTATAAGAGGACTGACACTCTAACTATCTATGATTTGAACCAGTCCTGTGAGTCCAGTTTTAGATTCCGATGCATCACTTCAGGTGTACTGTATCCCTTGGACATTCTTATTGACGATGAAACACAGAAATTGCATCCGAATTTAATACAAAAGTCACATTGCCGACTTAAGTACAAGAGGACTGACACTCTCGTTTTCTATGATTTGAACCTCTCCTGTGAGTCTAGTTTTAGATTCCGATGCTTCACTTCAGGTTTACTGTATACCTTGCACATTCTTATTGACGATGAAACACAGAAATTGCATCCGAATTTAATACAAAAGGCACAATGCCGACTTAAGCACAAGAGGACTGACACTCTAACACTCTATGATTTGAACCTCTCTTGTGAGTCCAGTTTTGGATTCCGATGCTTCACTTCAGGTTTACTGTATCCGTTCGACCGTCTTATTGACGATGAAATACAGAAATTGCATCTGAATGTAATACAAAAAGCACAATGCCGACTTAAGTAAAAGAGGACTGACACTCTCGTTTTCTATGATTTGAACCTCTCCTGTGAGTCCAGTTTTAGATTCCAATGCTTCACTTCAGGTTTACTGTATACCTTGCACCTTCTTATTGATGATGAAACACAGATATTGCATCCGAATTTAATACAAAAGGCGCAATGCTGACTTAAGTACAAGAGGACTGACACTCTAACTCTCTATGATTTGAACCTCTCCTGTGAGTCCAGTTTTGGATTCCGATGCTTCACTTCAGGTTTACTGTATACCTTGCACCTTCTTATTGACGATGAAACACAGAAATTGCATCAGAATTAAATTCAAAAGGCACAATGCCGACTTAAGTACAAGCGGTCTGACACTCTAACTATCTATGATTTGGACCTCTCCTGTGAGTCCAGTTTTAGATTCCGATGCTTCACTTCAGGTTTACTGTATCCCTTGGACCTTCTTATTGACGATGAAATACAGAAATTGCATCCGAATTTAATACAATAGGCATAATGCCGATTTAAGTAAAAGAGGACTGACACTCTCTCTTTCTATGATTTCAACCTCTCCTGTGTGTCCAGTTTTAGATTCCGATGCTTCACTTCAGGTTTACTGTATACCTTGCACCTTTCTTATTGACGATGAAATACAGGAATCGCATCCGAATTTAATACAAAGGGCACAATGCCGACATAAGTAATAGAGGACTGACACTCTCTCTTTCTATGATTTGAACCTACCCAGTGAGTCCAGTTTTCGATTCCGATGCTTCACTTCAGGTTTACTGTATACCTTGCACCTTCTTATTAACGATGAAACACAGAAATTACATCGGAATTAAATTCAAAAGGCACAATGTCGACTTAAGTACATGAGGACGGACACTCTAACTCTCTATGATTTGAACCACTCCTGTGAGTCCAGTTTTAGATTCCGATGCTTCACTTCTTTTTTTAATGTATACCTTGCACCTTCATATTGACGATGAAATACAGAAATTGCATCGGAATTAAATTCAAAAGGCACAATGCCGACTCTAGTACAAGAGGACTGATACTCTAACTCTCTATGATTTGAACCTCTCCTGTGAGTCCAGTTTTAGAATCCGATGCTTCAGTTCAGGTTTACTGTATCCCTTGGACCTTCTTATTGACGAAGAAACACAGAAATTTCATCGGAATTAAATTCAAAATGCACAATGCCTACTTAAGTACAAGAGGACTGACACTCTAACTTTCTAAGATTTGAACCTCTCCTGTGGGTCCAGTTTAAGATTCCGATGCTTCACTTCAGGTTTACTGTATTCCTTGGACCTTCTTATTGACGATGAAACACTGAAATTGCATCCGAATTTAATACAAAATGCACAATGCCGACGTAGTTACAAGAGGACTGATACTCTCACTTTCTATGATTTGAACCTGTCCTGTGAGTCCAGATTTTGATTCCGATGCTTCACTTGTGGTGTACTGTATACCGTGGACATTCTTATTAACGATGAAATACAGAAATTGCATCCGAATTTAATACAAAAGGCACAATGCCGACTTAAGTAAAAGCGGACTGACACTCTCTCTTTCTATGATTTGAATTTCTCCTGTGAGTCCAGATTTAGATTCCGATGCTTCACTTCAGGTTTACTGTATCCCTTGGACCTTCTTATTGACGATGAAATACAGAAATTGCATCCGAATTTAATACAAAAGGCACAATGCCGACTTAAGTAAAAGAGGACTGACACTCTCGTTTTCTATGATTTGAACCTCTCCTGTGAGTCCAGTTTTAGATTCCAATGCTTCACTTCAGGTTTACTGTATACCTTGCACCTTCTTATTGATGATGAAACACAGAAATTGCATCCGAATTTGATACAAAAGGCACAATGCCGACTTAAGTACAAGAGGACTGACACCCTAACTATCTATGATTTGAACCTCTACAGTAAGTCCAGTTTTAGACTCTGATGCTTCACTCAAGGTTTACTGTATCTCTTGGACCTTCTTATTGACGATGAAATACAGAAATTGCATCCGAATTTAATACAAAAGGCACAATGCCGACATAAGTAATAGAGGACTGACACTCTCTCTTTCTATGATTTGAACCTACGCTGTGAGTCCAGTTTTAGATTCCGATGCTTCACTTCAGGTTTACTGTATACCTTGCACCTTCTTATTAACGATGAAACACTGAAATTACATCGGAATTAAATTCAAAAGGCACAATGCCGACTTAAGTACAAGAGGACTGACACCCTAACTGTCAATGATTTGAACCTCTCCTGTGAGTCCAGTTTTATATTCCGATGCTTCACTTCAGGTTTACTGTATGCCTTGCACCGTCTTATTGACGATGAAGCACAGAAATTGCATCAGAATTAAATTCGAAAGACACAATGCCGACTTAAGGACAAGAGGACTGACACTCTAACTATCTATGATTTGAACCCCTCCTGTGAGTCCAGTTTTAGATTCCGATGCTACACTTCAGGTTTACTGTATCCCTTGGACCTTCATATTGACGATGAAATACAGAAATTGCATCCGAATTTAATACAATAGGCACAATGCCGACTTAAGTAAAAGAGGACTGACACTCTCTCTTTCTATGATTTGAACCTCTCCTGTGAGTCCAGTTTTAGATTCCGATGCTTCACTTCAGGTTTACTGTATACCTTGCACCTTCTTATTGATGATGAAACACAGAAATTGCATCGGAATTAAATTCAAATGGCACAATGCCGACTTAAGTACAAGAGGACTGACACCCTAACTGTCAATGATTTGAACCTCTCCTGTGCGTCCAGTTTTATATTCCGATGCTTCACTTCAGGTTTACTGTATACCTTGCACTTTCTTATTGACGATGAAACACAGAAATTGCATCGGAATTAAATTCAAACGACACAATGCCGACTTAAGTATAAGAGGACTGACGCTCTAACTATCTTTGATTTGAACCCCTCCTCTGAGTCCAGTTTTAGATTCCGATGCTTCACTTCAAGGTTTACTGTATCCCTTGGACATTCTTATTGACGATGAAACACAGAAATTGCATCCAAATTTAATACAAAAGGCACAATGCCGACTTAAGTACAAGAGGAGTGACCCTCTCCTTTTCTATGATTTGAACCTCTCCTGTGAGTCCAGTTTTAGATTCCGATGCTTCACTTCAGGTTTACCGTATACCTTGCACCTTCTTATTGATGATGAAAGACAGAAATTGAATCGGAATTAAATTCAAAAGGCACAATACAGACTTAAGTACAAGAGGACTGACACTCTAACTCTCTAAGATTTGAACCTCTCCTGTGAGTCCAGTTTTAGTTTCCGATGCTTCACTTCAGGTTTACTGTATACCTTGCACCTTCTTATTAACGATGAAACACAGAAATTGCATCAGAATTAAATTCAAAAGACACAATGCCGACTTAACTACAAGTGGACTGACACTCTAACTATCTAGGATTTGGACCTCTCCTGTGAGTCCAGTTTTAGATTCCGATGCTTCACTTCAGTTTTACTGTATCTCTTGGACCTTCTTATTGACGATGAAATACAGAAATTGCATCCGAATTTAATACAAAAGGCACAATGCCGACATAAGTAATAGAGGACTGACACTCTCTCTTTCTATGATTTGAACCTACCCTGTGAGTCCAGTTTTAGATTCCGATGCTTCACTTCAGGTTTACTGTATACCTTGCACATTCTTATTAACGATGAAACACAGAAATTACATCGGAATTAAATTCAAAAGGCACAATGCCGACTTAAGTACATGACGACGGACACTCTAACTCTCTATGATTTGAACCACTCCTGTGAGTCCAGTTTTAGATTCCGATGCTTCACTTCTTTTTTTACTGTATACCTTGCACCTATTTATTGACGATGAAATACAAAAATTGCATCGGAATTAAATCCAAAAGGCACAATGCCTACTATAGTACAAGAGGACTGTCACTCTAACTCTCTATGATTTGAACCTCTCCTTTGAGTCCAGTTTTAGATTCCGATGCTTCACTTCAGGTTTACTGTATACCTTGCACCTTCTTATTGACGATGAAATACAGAAATTGCATCCGAATTTAATACAAAATGCACAATGCTGACTTAAGTACAAGAGGACTGACACTCTAACTCTCTATGATTTGAATCTCTTCTGTGAGTCCAGTTTTGGAATCCGATGCTTCACTTCAGGTTTACTGTATACCTTGCACCTTCTTATTGACGATGAAGCACAGAAATTGCATCAGAATTAAATTCGAAAGACACAATGCCGACTTAAGTACAAGAGGACTGACACCCTAACTGTCAATGATTTGAACCTCTCCTGTGAGTCCAGTTTTAGATTCCGATGCTTCACTTCAGGTTTACTGTATACCTTGCACCTTCTTATTGACGATGAAACACAGAAATTGCATCGGAATTAAAGTCAAACGACACAATGCCGACTTAAGTATAAGAGGACTGACACTCTAACTATCTATGATTTGAACCAGTCCTGTGAGTCCAGTTTTAGATTCCGATGCATCACTTCAGGTGTACTGTATCCCTTGGACATTCTTATTGACGATGAAACACAGAAATTGCATCCGAATTTAATACAAAAGGCACATTGCTGACTTAAGTACAAGAGGACTGACACTCTCGTTTTCTATGATTTGAACCTCTCCTGTGAGTCCAGTTTTAGATTCCGATGCTTCACTTCAGGTTTACTGTATACCTTGCTCATTCTTATTGACGATGAAACACAGAAATTGCATCCGAATTTAATACAAAAGGCACAATGCCGACTTATGCACAAGAGGACTGACACTCTAACACTCTATGATTTGAACCACTCCTGTGAGTCCAGTTTTGGATTCCGATGCTTCACTTCAGGTTTACTGTATCCGTTCGACCTTCTTATTGACGATGAAATACTGAAATTGCATCTGAATGTAATACAAAAAGCACAATGCCGACTTAAGTAAAAGAGGACTGACACTCTCGTTTTCTATGATTTGAACCTCTCCTGTGAGTCCAGTTTTAGATTCCAATGCTTCACTTCAGGTTTACTGTATACCTTGCACCTTCTTATTGATGATGAAACACAGATATTGCATCCGAATTTAATACAAAAGGCACAATGCTGACTTAAGTACAAGAGGACTGACACTCTAACTCTCTATGATTTGAACCGCTCCTGTGAGTCCAGTTTTGGATTCCGATGCTTCACTTCAGGTTTACTGTATACCTTGCACCTTCTTATTGACGATGAAACACAGAAATTGCATCAGAATTAAATTCAAAAGGCACAATGATGACTTAAGTACAAGCGGACTGACACTCTAACTATCTATGATTTGGACCTCTCCTGTGAGTCCAGTTTTAGATTCCGATGCTTCAGTTCAGGTTTACTGTATCCCTTGGACCTTCTTATTGACGATGAAATACAGAAATTGCATCCGAATTTAATACAATAGGCATAATGCCGATTTAAGTAAAAGAGGACTGACACTCTCTCTTTCTATGATTTGAACCTCTCCTGTGAGTCCAGTTTTAGATTCCGATGCTTCACTTCAGGTTTACTGTATACCTTGCACCTTCGTATTGACGATGAAATACAGAAATCGCATCCGAATTTAATACAAAGGACACAATGCCGACATAAGTAATAGAGGACTGACACTCTCTCTTTCTATGATTTGAACCTACACTGTGAGTCCAGTTTTAGATTCCGATGCTTCACTTCAGGTTTACTGTATACCTTGCACCTTCTTATTAACGATGAAACACAGAAATTACATCGGAATTAAATTCAAAAGGCACAATGTCGACTTAAGTACATGAGGACGGACACTCTAACTCTCTATGATTTGAACCACTCCTGTGAGTCCAGTTTTAGATTCCGATGCTTCACTTCTTTTTTTAATGTATACTTTGCACCTTCATATTGACGATGAAATACAGAAATTGCATCGGAATTAAATTCAAAAGGCACAATGCCGACTCTAGTACAAGAGGACTGACACTCTAACTCTCTATGATTTGAACCTCTCCTGTGAGTCCAGTTTTAGAATCCGATGCTTCACTTCAGGTTTACTGTATACCTTGCACCTTCTTATTGACGAAGAAACACAGAAATTTCATCGGAATTAAATTCAAAATGCACAATGCCTACTTAAGTACAAGAGGACTGACACTCTAACTTTCTAAGATTTGAACCTCTCCTGTGGGTCCAGTTTAAGATTCCGATGCTTCACTTCAGGTTTACTGTATTCCTTGGACCTTCTTATTGACGATGAAACACTGAAATTGCATCCGAATTTAATACAAAATGCACAATGCCGACTTAGTTACAAGAGGACTGACACTCTCACTTTCTATGATTTGAACCTGTCCTGTGAGTCCAGATTTTGATTCCGATGCTTCACTTGTGGTGTACTGTATCCCGTGGACCTTCTTATTGACGATGAAATACAGAAATTGCATCTGAATTTAATACAAAAGGCACAATGCCGACTTAAGTAAAAGCGGACTGACACTCTCTCTTTCTATGATTTGAATTTCTCCTGTGAGTCCAGATTTAGATTCCGATGCTTCACTTCAGGTTTACTGTATCCCTTGGACCTTCTTATTGACGATGAAATACAGAAATTGCATCCGAATTTAATACAAAAGGCACAATGCCGACTTAAGTAAAAGAGGACTGACACTCGCGTTTTCTATGATTTGAACCTCTCCTGTGAGTCCAGTTTTAGATTCCAATGCTTCACTTCAGGTTTACTGTATACCTTGCACCTTCTTATTGATGATGAAACACAGAAATTGCATCCGATTTTGATACAAAAGGCACAATGCCGACTTAAGTACAAGAGGACTGACACTCTAACTCTCTATGATTTGAACCTCTCCTGTGAGTCCAGTTTTGGATTCCGATGCTTCACTTCAGGTTTACTGTATACCTTGCACCTTCTTATTGACGATGAAACACAGAAATTGCATCAGAATTTAATTCAAAAGACACAATGCCGACTTTAGTACAAGCGGACTGACACTCTAACTATCTATGATTTGGACCTCTCCTGTGCGTCCAGTTTTAGATTCCGATGCTTCACTTCAGGTTTACTGTATCCCTTGGACCTTCTTATTGACGATGAAACACAGAAATTGCATCCGAATTTAATACAAAAGGCACACTGCCGACTTAAGTACAAGAGGACTGACACTCTCGTTTTCTATGATTTGAACCTCTCCTGTGAGTCCAGTTTTAGATTCTGATGCTTCACTTCAGGTTTACTGTATACCTTGCACCTTCTTATTGACGATGAAACACAGAAATTGCATCCGAATTTAATACAAAAGGCACAATGCCGACTTAAGCAAAGGAGGACTGACACTCTAACACTCTATGATTTGAACCACTCCTGTGAGTCCAGTTTTGGATTCCGATGCTTCACTTCAGGTTTACTGTATCCGTTGGACCTTCTTATTGACGATGAAATACAGAAATTGCATCTGAATGTAATACAAAAGGCACAATGCCGACTTAAGTAAAAGAGGACTGACACTCTCTCTTTCTATGATTTGAACCTACCCTGTGAGTCCACTATTAGATTCCGATGCTTCACTTCAGGTTTACTGTATACCTTGCACCTTCTTATTAACGATGAAACACAGAAATTACATCGGAATTAAATTCAAAAGGCACAATGCCGACTTAAGTACATGAGGACGGACACTCTAACTCTCTATGATTTGAACCACTCCTGTGAGTCCAGTTTTAGATTCCGATGCTTCACTTCTTTTTTTAATGTATACCTTGCACCTTCATATTGACGATGAAATACAGAAATTGCATCGGAATTAAATTCAAAAGGCACAATGCCGACTCTAGTACAAGAGGACTGAGACTCTAACTCTCTATGATTTGAACCTCTCCTGTGAGTCCAGTTTTAGATTCCGATGCTTCACTTCAGGTTTACTGTATACCTTGCACCTTCTTATTGACGAAGAAACACAGAAATTTCATCGGAATTAAATTCAAAAGGCACAATGCCTACTTAAGTACAAGAGGACTGACACTCTAACTTTCTAAGATTTGAACCTCTCCTGTGGGTCCAGTTTAAGATTCCGATGCTTCACTTCAGGTTTACTGTATACCTTGGACCTTCTTATTGACGATGAAACACAGAAATTGCATCCGAATTTAATACAAAATGCACAATGCCGACTTAGTTACAAGAGGACAGACACTCTCACTTTCTATGATTTGCACCTGTCCTGTGAGTCCAGATTTTGTTTCCGATGCTTCACTTCAGGTTTACTGTATCCCGTGGACCTTCTTATTGACGATGAAATACAGAAATTGCATCCGAATTTAATACAAAAGGCACAATGCCGACTTAAGTAAAAGCGGACTGACACTCTCTCTTTCTATGATTTGAACCTCTTCTGTGAGTCCAGATTTAGATTCCGATGCTTCACTTCAGGTTTACTGTATCCCTTGGACCTTCTTATTGACGATGAAATACAGAAATTGCATCCGAATTTAATACAAAAGGCACAATGCCGACTTAAGTAAAAGAGGACTGACACTCTCGTTTTCTATGATTTCAACCTCTCCTGTGAGTCCAGTTTTAGATTCCAATGCTTCACTTCAGGTTCACTGTATACCTTGCACCTTCTTATTGATGATGAAACACAGAAATTGCATCGGAATTAAATTCAAATGGCACAATGCCGACTTAAGTACAAGAGGACTAACACCCTAACTATCTATGATTTGATCCTCTACTGTGAGTCCAGTTTTAGACTTTGATGCTTCACTTAAGGTTTACTGTATCCCTTGGACCTTCTTATTGACGATGAAATACAGAAATTGCATCCGAATTTAATACAAAAGGCACAATGCCGACATAAGCAATAGAGGACTGACACTCTCTCTTTCTATGAATTGAACCTACCCTGTGAGTCCAGTTTTAGATTCCGATGCTTCACTTCAGGTTTACTGTATACCTTGCACCTTCTTATTAACGATGAAACACAGAAATTACATCGGAATTAAATTCAAAAGGCACAATGCCGACTTAAGTACATGAGGACGGACACTCTAACTCTCTATGATTTGAACCACTCCTGTGAGTCCAGTTTTAGATTCCGATGCTTTACTTCTTTTTTTAATGTATACCTTGCACCTTCATATTGACGATGAAATACAGAAATTGCATCGGAATTTAATTCAAAAGGCACAATGCCGACTCTAGTACAAGAGGACTGACACTCTAACTCTCTATGATTTGAATCTCTCCTGTGAGTCCAGTTTTAGATTCCGATGCCTGACTTCAGGTTTACTGTATACCTTGCACATTCTTATTGACGAAGAAACACAGAAATTTCATCGGAATTAAATTCAAAAGGCACAATGCCTACTTAAGTACAAGAGGACTGACACTCTAACTTTCTAAGATTTGAACCTCTCCAGTGGGTCCAGTTTAAGATTCCGATGCTTCACTTCAGGTTTACTGTATACCTTGGACCTTCTTATTGTCGATGAAACACAGAAATTGCATCCGAATTTAATACAAAATGCACAATGCCGACTTAGTTACAAGAGGACTGACACTCTCACTTTCGATGATTTGAACCTGTCCTGTGAGTAGAGATTTTGATTCCGATGCTTCACTTCAGGTGTACTGTATCCCGTGGACCTTCCTATTGACAATGAAATACAGAAATATCATCCGAATTTAATACAAAAGGCACAATGCCGACTTAAGTAAAAGCGGACTGACACTCTCTCTTTCTATGATTTGAACCTCTCCTGTGAGTCCAGATTTAGATTCCGATGCTTCACTTCAGGTTTACTGTATCCCTTGGACCTTCTTATTGACGATGAAATACAGAAATTGCATCCGAATTTAATACAAAAGGCACAATGCCGACTTAAGTGAAAGAGGACTGACACTCTCGTTTTCTATGATTTGAACCTCTCCTGTGAGTCCAGTTTCAGATTCCAATGCTTCACTTCAGGTTTACTGTGTACCTTGCACCTTCTTATTGATGATGAAACACAGAAATTGCATCCGAATTTAATACAAAAGGCACAATGCCGACTTAAGTACAAGAGGACTGACACTCTAACTCTCTATGATTGGAACCTCTCCTGTGAGTCCAGTTTTGGATTCCGATGCTTCACTTCAGGTTTGCTGGGTACCTTGCACCTTCTTATTGACGATGAAACACAGAAATTGCATCAGAAATAAATTCAAAAGACACAATGCCGACTCTAGTACAAGCGGACTGACACTCTAACTATCTATGATTTGGACCTCTCCTGTGAGTCCAGTTTTACATTCCGATGCTTCACTTCTGGTTTACTGTATCCCTTGGACCTTCTTATTGACGATGAAATACAGAAATTGCATCCGAATTTAATACAATAGGCACAATGCCGACTTAAGTAAAAGAGGACTGACACTCTCTCTTTCTATGATTTGAACCTCTCCTGTGAGTCCAGTTTTAGATTCCAATGCTTCACTTCAGGTTTACTGTATACCTTGCACCTTCTTATTGACGATGAAACACAGAAATTGCATCGGAATTAAATTCAAATGGCACAATGCCGACTTAAGTACAAGAGGACTGACACCCTAACTATCTATGATTTGAACCTCTACTGTGAGTCCAGTTTTAGACTCTGATGCTTCACTTAAGGTTTACTGTATCCCTTGTACCTTCTTATTGAGGATGAATTACAGAAATTGCATCCGAATTTAATACAAAAGGCACAATGCGACATAAATAATAGAGGACTGACACTCTCTCTTTCTATGATTTGAACCTACCCTGTGAGTCCAGTTTTAGATTCCGATGCTTCACTTCAGGTTTACTGTATACCTTGCACCTTCTTATTAACGATGAAACACAGAAATTACATCGGAATTAAATTCAAAAGGCACAATGCCGACTTAAGTACATGAGGACGGACACTCTAACTCTCTATGATTTGAACCACTCCTGTGAGTCCAGTTTTAGATTCCGATGCTTCACTTCTTTTTTTACTGTATACCTTGCACCTATTTATTGACGATGAAATACAAAAATTGCATCGGAATTAAATTCCAATGGCACAATGCCGACTTAAGTGCAAGAGGACTGACACCCTAACTGTCAATGATTTGAACCTCTCCTGTGAGTCCAGTTTTAGATTCCGATGCTTCACTTCAGGTTTACTGTATACCTTGCACTTTCTTATTGACGATGAAACACAGAAATTGCATCGGAATTAAATTCAAACGACACAATGCCGACTTAAGTATAAGAGGACTGACGCTCTATCTATCTTTGATTTGAACCCCTCCTGTGAGTCCAGTTTTAGGTTCCGATGCTTCACTTCAAGGTTTACTGTATCCCTTGGACATTCTTATTGACGATGAAATACAGAAATTGCATCCGAATTTAATACAAAAGGCACAATGCCGACATAAGTAATAGAGGACTGACACTCTCTCTTTCTATGATTTGAACCTACCCTGTGAGTCCAGTTTTAGATTCCGATGCTTCACTTCAGGTTTACTGTATACCTTGCACCTTCCAATTAACGATGAAACACAGAAATTACATTGGAATTAAATTCAAAAGGCGCAATGCCGACTTAAGTACATGAGGACGGACACTCTAACTCTCTATGATTTGAACCACTCCTTTGAGTCCAGTTTTAGATTCCGATGCTTCACTTCTTTTTTTCCTGTATACCTTGCACCTATTTATTGACGATGAAATACAAAAATTGCATCGGAATTAAATTCAAATGGCACAATGCAGACTTAAGTACAAGCGGACTGACACTCTAACTATCTATGATTTGGACCTCTCCTGTGAGTCCAGTTTTAGATTCCGATGCTTCACTTCTGGTTTACTGTATCCCTTGGACCTTCTTATAGACGATGAAATACAGAAATTGCATCAGAATTTAATACAATAGGCACAATGCCGACTTGAGTAAAAGAGGACTGACACTCTCTCCTTCTATGATTTGAACCTCTCCTGTGAGTCCAGTTTTAGATTCCGATGCTTCACTTCAGGTTTACTGTATACCTTGCACCTTCTTATTGACGATGAAACACAGAAATTGCATCGGAATTAATTCAAATGGCACAATGCCGACTTAAGTACAAGAGGACTGACACCCTAACTATCTATGATTTGAACCTCTACTGTGAGTCCAGTTTTGGACTCTGATGCTTCACTTAAGGTTTACTGTATTCCTTGGACCTTCTTATTGACGATGAAATACAGAAATTGCATCCGAATTTAATACAAAAGGCACAATGCCGACAAAAGTAATAGAGGACTGACACTCTCTCTTTCTATGATTTGAACCTACCATGTGAGTCCAGTTTTAGATTCCGATGCTTCACTTCAGGTTTACTGTATACCTTGCACCTTCTTAATAACGATGAAACACAGAAATTACATGGGAATTAAATTCAAAAGGCACAATGCCGACTTAAGTACATGTGGACGGACACTCTAACTCTCTATGATTTGAACCACTCCTGTGAGTCCAGTTTTAGATTCCGATGCTTCACTTCTTTTTTTACTGTATACCTTGCACCTATTTATTGACGATGAAATACAAAAATTGCATCGGAATTAAATTCCAATGGCACAATGCCGACTTAAGTACAAGAGGACTGACACCCTAACTGTCAATGATTTGAACCTCTCCTGTGAGTCCAGTTTTAGATTCCGATGCTTCACTTCAGGTTTACTGTATACCTTGCACTTTCTTATTGACGATGAAACACAGTAATTGCATCGGAATTAAATTCAAACGACACAATGCCGACTTAAGTATAAGAGGACTGACGCTCTAACTATCTTTGATTTGAACCCCTCCTGTGAGTCCAGTTTTAGATTCCGATGCTACACTTCAAGGTTTACTGTATCCCTTGGACATTCTTATTGACGATGAAACACAGAAATTGCATCCAAATTTAATACAAAAGGCACAATGCCGACTTAAGTACAAGAGGACTGACACTCTCGTTTTCTATGATTTGAACCTCTCCTGTGAGTCCAGTTTTAGATTCCGATGCTTCACTTCAGGTTTACTGTATACCTTGCACCTTCTTATTAACGATGAAACACAGAAATTACATCGGAATTAATTTCAAAAGGCACAATGCCGACTTAAGTACATGAGGACGGACACTCTAACTCTCTATGATTTGAACCACTCCTGTGAGTCCAGTTTTAGATTCCGATGCTTCACTTCTTTTTTTACTGTATACCTTGCACCTATTTATTGACGATGAAATACAAAAATTTGATCGGAATTAAATTCAAACGGCACAATGCCGACTTAAGTACAAGAGGACGGACACCCTAACTGTCAATGATTTGAACCTCTCCTGTGAGTCCAGTTTTAGATTCCGATGCTTCACTTCAGGTTTACTGTATACCTTGCACTTTCTTATTGACCATGAAACACAGAAATTGCATCGGAATTAAATTCAAACGACACAATGCCGACTTAACTATAAGAGGACTGACGCTCTAACTATCTTTGATTTGAACCCCTCCTGTGAGTCCAGTTTTAGATTCCGATGCTTCACTTCAAGGTTTACTGTATCCCTTGGACATTCTTATTGACGATGAAACACAGAAATTTCATCCAAATTTAATACAAAAGTCACAATGCCGACTTAAGTACAAGAGGACTGACACTCTCGATTTCTATGATTTGAACCTCTCCTGTGAGTCCAGTTTTAGATTCCGATGCTTCACTTCAGGTTTACCGTATACCTTGCACCTTCTTATTGACGATGAAAGACAGAAATTGCATCGGAATTAAATTCAAAAGGCACAATACGGACTTAAGAACAAGAGGACTGACACTCTATGATTTGAACCTCTCCTGTGAGTCCAGTTTTAGATTCCGATGTTTTACTTCAGGTTTACTGTATACCTTGCACTTTCTTATTGACGATGAAACACAGAAATTGTATCGGAATTAAATTCAAACGACACAATGCCGACTTAAGTATAAGAGGACGGACGCTCTAACTATATTTGATTTGAACCCCTCCTGTGAGTCCAGTATTAGATTCCGATGCTTCACTTCAAGGTTTACTGTATCCCTTGGACATTCTTATTGACGATTAAATACAGAAATTGCATCCGAATTTAATACAAAAGGCACAATGCCGACATAAGTAATAGAGGACTGACACTCTCTCTTTCTATGATTTGAACCTACCCTGTGGGTCCAGTTTTAGATTCCGATGCTTCACTTCAGGTTTACTGTATACCTTGCACCTTCTTATTAACGATGAAACACAGAAATTACATGGGAATTAAATTCAAAAGGCACAATGCCGACTTAAGTACATGAGGACGGACACTGTAACTCTCTATGATTTGAACCACTCCTGTGAGTCCAGTTTTAGATTCCGATGCTTCACTTCTTTTTTTACTGTATACCTTGCACCTATTTATTGACGATGAAATACAAAAATTGCATCGGAATTAAATTCAAATGGCACAATGCCGACTTAAGTACAAGAGGACTGACACCCTAACTGTCAATGATTTGAACCTCTCCTGTGAGTCCAGTTTTAGATTCCGATGCTTCACTTCAGGTTTACTGTATACCTTGCACTTTCTTATTGACGATGAAACAGAGTAATTGCATCGGAATTAAATTCAAACGACACAATGCCGACTTAAGTATAAGAGGACTGACGCTCTAACTATCTTTGATTTGAACCCCTCCTGTGAGTCCAGTTTTAGATTCCGATGCTACACTTCAAGGTTTACTGTATCCCTTGGACATTCTTATTGACGATGAAACACAGAAATTGCATCCAAATTTATTACAAAAGGCACAATGCCGACTTAAGTACAAGAGGACTGACACTCTCGTTTTCTATGATTTGAACCTCTCCTGTGAGTCCAGTTTTAGATTCCGATGCTTCACTTCAGGTTTACTGTATACCTTGCACCTTCTTATTAACGATGGAAGACAGAAATTGCATCGGAATTAAATTCAAAAGGCACAATGCCGACTTAAGTACATGAGGACGGACACTCTAACTCTCTATGATTTGAACCACTCCTGTGAGTCCAGTTTTAGATTCCGATGCTTCACTTCAGGTTTACCGTATACCTTGCACCTTCTTATTGACGATGAAAGACAGAAATTGCATCGGAATTAAATTCAAAAGGCACAATACGGACTTAAGAACAAGAGGACTGACACTCTATGATTTGAAC
Source organism: Schistocerca americana (assembly GCF_021461395.2). NCBI lineage: Eukaryota > Metazoa > Arthropoda > Insecta > Orthoptera > Acrididae > Schistocerca > Schistocerca americana. The sequence continues at coordinate 8,377,255 of NC_060126.1, forward strand.
CTCTCCTGTGAGTCCAGTTTTAGATTCCGATGTTTTACTTCAGGTTTACTGTATACCTTGCACTTTCTTATTGACGATGAAACACAGAAATTGTATCGGAATTAAATTCAAACGACACAATGCCGACTTAAGTATGAGAGGACGGACGCTCTAACTATATTTGATTTGAACCCCTCCTGTGAGTCCAGTATTAGATTCCGATGCTTCACTTCAAGGTTTACTGTATCCCTTGGACATTCTTATTGACGATGAAATACAGAAATTGCATCCGAATTTAATACAAAAGGCACAATGCCGACATAAGTAATAGAGGACTGACACTCTCTCTTTCTATGATTTGAACCTACCCTGTGAGTCCAGTTTTAGATTCCGATGCTTCACTTCAGGTTTACTGTATACCTTGCACCTTCTTATTAACGATGAAACACAGAAATTACATCGGAATTAAATTCAAAAGGCACAATGTCGACTTAAGTACATGAGGACGGACACTCTAACTCTCTATGATTTGAACCACTCATGTGAGTCCAGTTTTAGATTCCGATGCTTCACTTCTTTTTTTACTGTATACCTTGCACCTATTTATTGACGATGAAATACAAAAATTGCATCGGAATTAAATTCAAATGGCACAATGCCGACTTAAGTACAACAGGACTGACACCCTAACTGTCAATGATTTGAACCTCTCCTGTGAGTCCAGTTTTAGATTCCGATGCTTCACTTCAGGTTTACTGTATACCTTGCACTTTCTTATTGACGATGAAACACAGAAATTGCATCGGAATTAAATTCAAACGACACAATGCCGACTTAAGTATAAGAGGACTGACGCTCTAACTACCTTTGATTTGAACCCCTCCTGTGAGTCCAGTTTTAGATTCCGATGCTTCCCTTCAAGTTTTACTGTATCCCTTGGACATTCTTATTGACGATGAAACACAGAAATTGCATCCAAATTTAATACAAAAGGCACAATGCCGACTTAAGTACAAGAGGACTGACACTCTCGTTTTCTATGATTTGAACCTCTCCTGTGAGTCCAGTTTTAGATTCCGATGCTTCACTTCAGGTTTACCGTATACCTTGCACCTTCTTATTGACGTTGAAAGACAGAAATTGCATCGGAATTAAATTCAAAAGGCAAATTACGGACATAAGTACAAGAGGACTGACACTCTCTCTTTCTATGATTTGAACCTCTCCTGTGAGTCCAGTTTTAGATTCCGATGCTTCACTTCAGGTTTACTGTATACCTTGCACCTTCTTATTGACGATGAAACACAGAAATTGCATCGGAATTAAATTCAAATGGCACAATGCCCACTTAAGTACAAGAGGACTGACACCCTAACTACCTATGATTTGAACCTCTACTGTGAGTCCAGTTTTAGACTCTGATGCTTCACTTAAGGTTTACTGTATCCCTTGGACCTTCTTATTGAAGACGAAATACAGAAATTGCATCCGAATTTAATACAAAAGGCACAATGCCGACATAAGTAATAGAGGACTGACACTCTCTCTTTCTATGATTTGAACCTACCCTGTGAGTCCAGTTTTAGATTCCGATGCTTCACTTCAGGTTTACTGTATACCTTGCACCTTCTTATTAACGATGAAACACAGAAATTACATCGGAATTAAATTCAAAAGGCACAATGCCGACTTAAGTACATGAGGACGGACACTCTAACTCTCTATGATTTGAACCACTCCTGTGAGTCCAGTTTTAGATTCCGATGCTTCACTTCTTTTTTTACTGTATACCTTGCACCTATTTATTGACGATGAAATACAAAAATTGCATCGGAATTAAATTCAAATGGCACAATGCCGACTTAAGTACAAGAGGACTGACACCCTAACTGTCAATGATTTGAACCTCTCCTGTGAGTCCAGTTTTAGATTCCGATGCTTCACTTCAGGTTTACTGTATACCTTGCACTTTCTTATTGACGATGAAACACAGTAATTGCATCGGAATTAAATTCAAACGACACAATGCCGACTTAAGTATTAGAGGACTGACGCTCTAACTATCTTTGATTTGAACCCCTCCTGTGAGTCCAGTTTTAGATTCCGATGCTACACTTCAAGGTTTACTGTATCCCTTGGACATTCTTATTGACGATGAAACACAGAAATTGCATCCAAATTTAATACAAAAGGCACAATGCCGACTTAAGTACAAGAGGACTGACACTCTCGTTTTCTATGATTTGAACCTCTCCTGTGAGTCCAGTTTTAGATTCCGATGCTTCACTTCAGGTTTACTGTATACCTTGCACCTTCTTATTAACGATGAAACACAGAAATTACATCGGAATTATATTCAAAAGGCACAATGCCGACTTAAGTACATGAGGACGGACACTCTAACTCTCTATGATTTGAACCACTCCTGTGAGTCCAGTTTCAGATTCCGATGCTTCACTTCTTTTTTTACTGTATACCTTGCACCTATTTATTGACGATGAAATACAAAAATTTGATCGGAATTAAATTCAAATGGCACAATGCCGACTTAAGTACAAGAGGACGGACACCCTAACTGTCAATGATTTGAACCTCTCCTGTGAGTCCAGTTTTAGATTCCGATGCTTCACTTCAGGTTTACTGTATACCTTGCACTTTCTTATTGACCATGAAACACAGAAATTGCATCGGAATTAAATTCAAACGACACAATGCCGACTTAAGTATAAGAGGACTGACGCTCTAACTATCTTTGATTTGAACCCCTCCTGTGAGTCCAGTTTTAGATTCCGATGCTTCACTTCAAGGTTTACTGTATCCCTTGGACATTCTTATTGACGATGAAACACAGAAATTGCATCCAAATTTAATACAAAAGTCACAATGCCGACTTAAGTACAAGAGGACTGACACTCTCGATTTCTATGATTTGAACCTCTCCTGTGAGTCCAGTTTTAGATTCCGATGCTTCACTTCAGGTTTACCGTATACCTTGCACCTTCTTATTGACGATGAAAGACAGAAATTGCATCGGAATTAAATTCAAAAGGCACAATACGGACTTAAGAACAAGAGGACTGACACTCTATGATTTGAACCTCTCCTGTGAGTCCAGTTTTAGATTCCGATGTTTTACTTCAGGTTTACTGTATACCTTGCACTTTCTTATTGACGATGAAACACAGAAATTGTATCGGAATTAAATTCAAACGACACAATGCCGACTTAAGTATAAGAGGACGGACGCTCTAACTATATTTGATTTGAACCCCTCCTGTGAGTCCAGTATTAGATTCCGATGCTTCACTTCAAGGTTTACTGTATCCCTTGGACATTCTTATTGACGATGAAATACAGAAATTGCATCCGAATTTAATACAAAAGGCACAATGCCGACATAAGTAATAGAGGACTGACACTCTCTCTTTCTATGATTTGAACATACCCTGTGAGTCCAGTTTTAGATTCCGATGCTTCACTTCAGGTTTACTGTATACCTTGCACCTTCTTATTAACGATGAAACACAGAAATTACATGGGAATTAAATTCAAAAGGCACAATGCCGACTTAAGTGCATGAGGACGGACACTCTAACTCTCTATGATTTGAACCACTCCTGTGAGTCCAGTTTTAGATTCCGATAATTCACTTCTTTTTTTACTGTATACCTTGCACCTATTTATTGACGATGAAATACAAAAATTGCATCGGAATTAAATTCAAATGGCACAATGCCGACTTAAGTACAAGAGGACTGACACCCTAACTGTCAATGATTTGAACCTCTCCTGTGAGTCCAGTTTTAGATTCCGATGCTTCACTTCAGGTTTACTGTATACCTTGCACTTTCTTATTGACGATGAAACACAGTAATTGCATCGGAATTAAATTCAAACGACACAATGCCGACTTAAGTATAAGAGGACTGACGCTCTAACTATCTTTGATTTGAACCCCTCCTGTGAGTCCAGTTTTAGATTCCGATGCTACACTTCAAGGTTTACTGTATCCCTTGGACATTCTTATTGACGATGAAACACAGAAATTGCATCCAAATTTAATACAAAAGGCACAATGCCGACTTAAGTACAAGAGGACTGACACTCTCGTTTTCTATGATTTGAACCTCTCCTGTGTGTCCAGTTTTAGATTCCGATGCTTCACTTCAGGTTTACTGTATACCTTGCACCTTCTTATTAACGATGAAACACAGAAATTACATCGGAATTAAATTCAAAAGGCACAATGCCGACTTAAGTACATGAGGACGGACACTCTAACTCTCTATGATTTGGACCTCTCCTGTGAGTCCAGTTTTAGATTCCGATGCTTCACTTCTTTTTTTACTGTATACCTTGCACCTATTTATTGACGATGAAATACAAAAATTTGATCGGAATTAAATTCAAATGGCACAATGCCGACTTAAGTACAAGAGGACGGACACCCTAACTGTCAATGATTTGAACCTCTCCTGTGAGTCCAGTTTTAGATTCCGATGCTTCACTTCAGGTTTACTGTATACCTTGCACTTTCTTATTGACCATGAAACACAGAAATTGCATCGGAATTAAATTCAAACGACACAATGCCGACTTAAGTATAAGAGGACTGACGCTCAAACTATCTTTGATTTGAACCCCTCCTGTGAGTCCAGTTTTAGATTCCGATGCTTCACTTCAAGGTTTACTGTATCCCTTGCACATTCTTATTGACGATGAAACACAGAAATTGCATCCAAATTTAATACAAAAGTCACAATGCCGACTTAAGTACAAGAGGACTGACACTCTCGATTTCTATGATTTGAACCTCTCCTGTGAGTCCAGTTTTAGATTCCGATGCTTCACTTCAGGTTTACCGTATACCTTGAACCTTCTTATTGACGATGAAAGACAGAAATTGCATCGGAATTAAATTCAAAAGGCACAATACGGACTTAAGAACAAGAGGACTGACACTCTATGATTTGAACCTCTCCTGTGAGTCCAGTTTTAGATTCCGATGTTTTACTTCAGGTTTACTGTATACCATGCACTTTCTTATTGACGATGAAACACAGAAATTGTATCGGAATTAAATTCAAACGACACAATGCCGACTTAAGTATAAGAGGACGGACGCTCTAACTATATTTGATTTGAACCCCTCCTGTGAGTCCAGTATTAGATTCCGATGCTTCACTTCAAGGTTTACTGTATCCCTTGGACATTCTTATTGACGATGAAATACAGAAATTGCATCCGAATTTAATACAAAAGGCACAATGCCGACATAAGTAATAGAGGACTGACACTCTCTCTTTCTATGATGTGAACCTACCCTGTGAGTCCAGTTTTAGATTCCGATGCTTCACTTCAGGTTTACTGTATACCTTGCACCTTCTTATTAACGATGAAACACAGAAATTACATCGGAATTATATTCAAAAGGCACAATGCCGACTTAAGTACATGAGGACGGACACTCTAACTCTCTATGATTTGAACCACTCCTGTGAGTCCAGTTTTAGATTCCGATGCTTCACTTCTTTTTTTACTGTATACCTTGCACCTATTTATTGACGATGAAATAGAAAAATTGCATCGGAATTAAATTCAAATGGCACAATGCCGACTTAAGTACAAGCGGACGGACACTCTAACTATCTATGATTTGGACCTCTCCTGTGAGTCCAGTTTTAGATTCTGATGCTTCACTTCTGGTTTACTGTATCCCTTGGACCTTCTTATTGACGATGAAATACAGAAATTGCATCCGAATTTAATACAATAGGCACAATGCCGACTTAAGTAAAAGAGGACTGACACTCTCTCTTTCTATGATATGAACCTCTCCTGTGAGTCCAGTTTTAGATTCCGGTGCTTCACTTCAGGTTTACTGTATACCTTGCACCTTCTTATTGACAATGAAACACAGATATTGCATCGGAATTAAATTCAAATGGCACAATGCCGACTTAAGTACAAGAGGACTGACACCCTAACTATCTATGATTTGAACCTCTACTGTGAGTCCAGTTTTAGACTCTGATGCTTCACTTAAGGTTTACTGTATCCCTTGGACCTTCTTATTGACGATGAAATACAGAAATTGCATCCGAATTTAATACAAAAGGCACAATGCCGACATAAGTAATAGAGGATTGACACTCTCTCTTTCTATGATTTGAACCTACCCTGTGAGTCCAGTTTTAGATTCCGATGCTTCACTTCAGGTTTACTGTATACCTTGCACTTTCTTATTGACGATGAAACACAGAAATTGCATCGGAATTAAATTCAAACGACACAATGCCGACTTAAGTATAAGAGGACTGACGCTCTAACTATCTTTGATTTGAACCCCTCCTGTGAGTCCAGTTTTAGATTCCGATGCTTCCCTTCAAGTTTTACTGTATCCCTTGGACATTCTTATTGACGATGAAACACAGAAATTGCATCCAAATTTAATACAAAAGGCACAATGCCGACTTAAGTACAAGAGGACTGACACTCTCGTTTTCTATGATTTGAACCTCTCCTGTGAGTCCAGTTTTAGATTCCGATGCTTCACTTCAGGTTTACCGTATACCTTGCACCTTCTTATTGACGTTGAAAGACAGAAATTGCATCGGAATTAAATTCAAAAGGCAAATTACGGACATAAGTACAAGAGGACTGACACTCTCTCTTTCTATGATTTGAACCTCTCCTGTGAGTCCAGTTTTAGATTCCGATGCTTCACTTCAGGTTTACTGTATACCTTGCACCTTCTTATTGACGATGAAACACAGAAATTGCATCGGAATTAAATTCAAATGGCACAATGCCGACTTAAGTACAAGAGGACTGACACCCTAACTACCTATGATTTGAACCTCTACTGTGAGTCCAGTTTTAGACTCTGATGCTTCACTTAAGGTTTACTGTATCCCTTGGACCTTCTTATTGAAGATGAAATACAGAAATTGCATCCGAATTTAATACAAAAGGCACAATGCCGACATAAGTAATAGAGGACTGACACTCTCTCTTTCTATGATTTGAACCTACCCTGTGAGTCCAGTTTTAGATTCCGATGCTTCACTTCAGGTTTACTGTATACCTTGCACCTTCATATTAACGATGAAACACAGAAATTACATCGGAATTAAATTCAAAAGGCACAATGCCGACTTAAGTACATGAGGACGGACACTCTAACTCTCTATGATTTGAACCACTCCTGTGAGTCCAGTTTTAGATTCCGATGCTTCACTTCTTTTTTTACTGTATACCTTGCACGTATTTATTGACGATGAAATACAAAAATTGCATCGGAATTAAATTCAAATGGCACAATGCCGACTAAATTACAAGAGGACTGACACCCTAACTGTCAATGATTTGAACCTCTCCTGTGAGTCCAGTTTTTGATTCCGATGCTTCACTTCAGGTTTACTGTATACCTTGCACTTTCTTATTGACGATGAAACACAGAAATTGCATCGGAATTAAATTCAAACGACACAATGCCGACTTAAGTATAAGAGGACTGACGCTCTAATAATCTTTGATTTGAACCCCTCCTGTGAGTCCAGTTTTAGATTCAGATGCTTCACTTCAAGGTTTACTGTATCCCTTGGACATTCTTATTGACGATGAAACACAGAAATTGCATCCACATTTAATACAAAAGGCACAATGCCGACTTAAGTACAAGAGGACTGACACTCTCGTTTTCTATGATTTGAACCTCTCCTGTGAGTCCAGTTTTAGATTCCGATGCTTCACTTCAGGTTTACCGTATACCTTGCACCTTCTTATTGACGATGAAAGACAGAAATTGCATCGGAATTAAATTCAAAAGGCACAATACGGACTTAAGAACAAGAGGACTGACACTCCAACTCTCTATGATTTGAACCTCTCCTGTGAGTCCAGTTTTAGATTCCGATGCTTCACTTCAGGTTTACTGTATACCTTGCACCTTCTTATTGACGATGAAACACAGAAATTGCATCGGAATTAAATTCAAACGACACAATGCCGACTTAAGTACAAGAGGACTGACACTCTCGTTTTCTATGATTTGAACCTCTCCTGTGAGTCCAGTTTTAGATTCCGATGCTTCACTTCAGGTTTACTGTATACCTTGCACCTTCTTATTGATGATGAAACACAGAAATTGCATCCGAATTTAATACAAAAGGCACAATGCCGACTTAAGTACAAGAGGACTGACACTCTAACTCTCTATGATTTGAACCTCTTCTGTGAGTCCAGTTTTGGATTCTGATGCTTCACTTCAGGTTTACTGTATACCTTGTACCTTCTTATTGACAATAAAACACAGAAATTGCATCAGAATTAAATTCAAAAGACACAATGCCGACTTAAGTACAAGCGGACTGACACACTAACTATCTATGGTTTGGACCTCTCCTGTGAGTCCAGTTTTAGATTCCGATGCTTCACTTCAGGTTTACTGTATCCCTTGGACCTTCTTATTGACGATGAAATACAGAAATTGCATCCGAATTTAATACAAAAGGCACAATGCCGACATAAGTAATAGAGGACTGACACTCTCTCTTTCTATGATTTGAACCTACCCTGTGAGTCCAGTTTTAGATTCCGATGCTTCACTTCAGGTTTACTGTATACCTTGCACCTTCTTATTAACGATGAAACACAGAAATTACATCGGAATTAAATTCAAAAGGCACAATGCCGACTTAAGTACATGAGGACGGACACTCTAACGCTCTATGATTTGAACCACTCCTGTGAGTCCCGTTTTAGATTCCGATGCTTCACTTCTTTTTTTAATGTATACCTTGCACCTTCATATTGACGATGAAATACAGAAATTGCATCGGAATTAAATTCAAAAGGCACAATGCCGACTCTAGTACAAGAGGACTGACACTCTAACTCTCTATGATTTGAACCTCTCCTGTGAGTCCAGTTTTAGATTCCGATGCTTCACTTCAGGTTTTCTGTATACCTTGCACCTTCTTATTGACGAAGAAACACAGTAATTTCATCGGAATTAAATTCAAAAGGCACAATACCTACTTAAGTACAAGAGGACTGAGACTCTATCTTTCTAAGATTTGAACCTCTCCTGTGGGTCCAGTTTAAGATTCCGATGCTTCACTTCAGGTTTACTGTATACCTTGGACCTTCTTATTGACGATGAAACACAGAAATTGCATCCGAATTTAATACAAAATGCACAATGCCGACATAAGTACAAGAGGACTGACACTCTCACTTTCTATGATTTGAACCTGTCCTGTGAGTCCAGATTTTGATTCCGATGCTTCACTTCAGGTGTACTGTATCCCGTGGACCTTCTTATTGACGATGAAATACAGAAATTGCATCCGAATTCAATACAAAAGGCACAATGCCGACTTAAGTAAAAGCGGACTGACACTCTCTCTTTCTATGATTTGAACCTCTCCTGTGAGTCCAGATTTAGATTACGATGCTTCACTTCAGGTTTACTGTATACCTTGCTCCTTCTTATTGACTATGAAACACAGAAATTGCATCGGAATTAAATTCAAACGACACAATGCCGACTTAAGTATAAGGGGACTGGCACTCTATCTATGATTTGAAACTTTCCTGTGAGTCCAGTTTAAGATTCCGATGCTTCACTTCAGGTTTACTGTATACCTTGCACCTTCTTATTGACGATGAGGCACAGAAATTGCATCCGAATTTAATACAAAAGGCACAATGCCGACTTAAGTACAAGGGGACTGACACTCTCACTTTCTATGATTTGAAATTCTCCTGTGAGTCCAGTTTTAGATTCCTATGGTTCACTTTGGGTTTAATGTATACCTTGCACCTTCCTATTGACGATGAAACACAGAAATTGCATCCGAATTTAGTACAAAAGGCACAATGCCGATTTAAGTACAAGAGGACTGACACTCTAACTTTATACGATTTGAACCTCTCCTGTGAGTCCAGTTTTAGATTCCGATGCTTCACTTCAGGTTTACTGTATACCTTGAACCTTCTAATTGACGATGAAACACAGAAATTGCATCCGAATTAAATAGAAAAATCACAATGCCGACTTTAGTACAAGAGGACCGACACTCCCACTTTCTATTAATTGAACCTCTCCTGTGAGTCCAGTTTTAGATTCCGATGCATCACTTCAGGGCTACTGTATCCCTTGGACCTTCTTATTGACGTAGAAACACAGAGTTTGCATCCGAATTTAATACAAAAGGCACAATGCCGACTTTCACTTCAGGTTTACTGTATTCCTAGGACCTTCTTATTGACGATGAAACACAGAAATTGCATCCGAATTTAATACAAAAGGCACAACGCCGACTTAAGTACAAGAGGACTGACACTCTCACTTTCTACGATTTAAACCTCTCCTGTGAGTCCAGTTTTAGATTCCGATGCTTCACTTCAGGTTATCTGTATACCTTGCACCTTCTTATTGACGATGAAACACAGAAATTGCATCCGATTTTAATACAAAAGGCACAAAAGCCGATTTAAGTACAAGAGGACTGACACTCTCACTTTCTACGATTTCAACCTCTCCTGTGAGTCCAGTTTTAGATTCCGATGCTTCACTTCAGGTTTACTGTGTACCTTGCACCTTCTTATTGACGATGAAACACAGATATTGCATCGGAATGTAATACAAAAGGCACAATGCCGACATAAGTACAAGAGGACTGACACTCTAACTCTCTATGATTTGAACCTCTCCTGTGAGTCCAGTTTTGGATTCCGATGCTTCACTTCAGGTTTACTGTATACCTTGCACCCTCTTATTGACGATGAAACACAGAAATTGCATCAGAATTTAATTCAAAAGACACAATGCCGACTTAAGTACAAGCGGACTGACACACTAACTATCTATGATTTGGACCTCTCCTGTGAGTCCAGTTTTAGATTCCGATGCTTCACTTCAGGTTTACTGTATCCCTTGGACCTTCTTATTGACGATGAAATACAGAAATTGCATCCGAATTTAATACAATAGGCACAATGCCGACTTAAGGGGATACGGAATCACCTATCCCCGCAATGTTAATATATGCCTACTATAGGGATCGTTTTCTCACAAACTACTGGAGACAGAGAGGTAAAAATTTTACTGTATGTGCATTCATATGTTACAACAATACTGAAACAACAGTTTATTGTCAAAGTATTTTCTTACAGAGATATTGTACATTTATTTTTAAGTAAATTTTTTCCATCGCTTTTTACTAGACTATCACCCCTAAGTCTTTTGTAAATCAAGTAATTAAAAAATCGTTGTTTCAGTATGTAATAGGGACCTATGTCACTACGTCATAAAAATTTCAGACTTCTAGGTTGACCAGTACCTGAGATAATGTTCCTAGATGAAGTAAAAAGTAAACTTACGGGAAACGGAGAAAGAAGATTAAAACATTCCTGATCCGTAGCTAATACCCCCTTCACAGTCTTCATAATCATCTTCAAGTCTTCTTTTGGCACCCCTCTGCACCTGTCTTGCTTTTTTCACTAATGTCTTGATTATATTATCAGCATGCCTTAGTCTGTGCTGATCTAAAAAGAACATAGCACGTACCGTACGGGAACCAACACACATACCCAACTTTTGAAGGACCTGGCATTTAGTTATATTTCCAAGATTGAAGGTTGCCACAGCATCATACACACCAAAATGTAGTGTATTAATTCCGACAAACACTGTTTTTGGGAGACGATGCCATATCACACTATTCAAGCACTCGTTGGGGTTCTGCGTTTTTCCGTGAAGACATTTCATCAGAAGACTTCTGTCAGCCAGATCTCTGAAAATGGGCTTTATTTCTGCCATGATGGCTGATGGTAGACTGTGGTGGTGAATGTATTTCTCTCCTGTTGTTAGTCCCCTATTGTATTTACACCAGCTGTTTTCACCTTTGGGGCACAAACCATGTTGTGGATTCTCATCCGTGGATGCGGTGTGGAAATATAAAGCCCATATAGCTCTCCTCATTTCTTCAAGATTGCCTGTATTTTGCCTGATTGCAAGGCCATAGCAGTTCTGAATGTGGTCTATTATGGAATCAGTCAATCTTCCTCTGCCATCCAAGGTTTTCCCATCATCTAGTTTTTTCCCTTTCATAACTGATTTTAACCTTCTCAGCCTGGCACCCATTCTCTTCTGCACATGTCCTATACATTCAAGTTTGCTTATATTTACACTGTTCCCATATGGTTTGCTTTCCAAAACTTCTTTGAATGCTTTAGAGTCACCATCTCCCAGATATTTGACATAGCGAACATTATACCACTGTGAAGAGCGATGAAAAATTTTCTTCACCCCAGCAACCTCCATGCCACCACTACTACCATAATAATTAGCAATACAGTCATCACTGTGTTCATTTTTCAGCCTGCCTGTGCACCTACAGTATTTAGACATTATTGCAACATCAATAACCTTGCCAATATCAACACTAGTTGCTGTTACAACACCATTGTTGGAGGTGTGGCCCCTTTTCTGCCACGTGCCATCAAACGCCACTGTGAGGTCACGACTGCCGTCATTTTCTTCCACTGCTTCTTCCACAGCAACCTGCATTGACTTCTGTGCTACATCTTCAACTGCAGATCCTAGTACATAATTGTAAGCTTCAAACTTTGAAGGTGCACTTGGAAGATTTAGAACACCACATAGCATATCACCAGCTGCTTTGCCCTTACCAATTGCTCGCAATCCATAAACTAACCTAATATTTACACTATAAAGTTCAGTTTTCTTGTATCCATTATTTACAGTTACTGAAACCGAACTTGGAAACTTACAGCTGTATTTACAAACACTGCATATTAAATTAAACTGGGCAGCCAGGCCAACATGGGATTCTACTTTCAGAGAAACGTTTCCATGACATTTTTTGCAGCACAAACTGTTTTCAAGAGCTTCACACAATATATTCGTATCAATGAGTTCAAAAACTTCATTCCCTCTATCAAGTAAATTATATTTCTCTTCCAAATCTCTTAGTTTTTTATGAGAAGCACTGTTTTCATTTGGTGTAAGTTCGTTCGGCAAATCAGTAATAAGTGGATTCACATTTTCCAACAGTGATGATGATGAACTACTTTGCTTTGCTAATGAATCATTATTTCTTTTCTTTTGCCAGTTCACACGCTTTTTAAATACTTTTGCTTTAGCTCTAGGCATTTTCACTGCGAAAAATGAAGCACTAAATACGAAATAACTCAACAACAACTACTTTCTTATATCACACTGTTTACAAAACAGTCCCGCCACAAAGTCAAAGAGTAACTTGAGGAAACCAGAGAGAAACATTTTCGGGCAACTAGTGTATAAATAGTCGCTGGAAACCGGGATATTTGAATTCATGTCACTTTAAAGGTACTGCCAAAAAGTTCATGGTCAGCCACGAGAGACGTGTATAACTAAAGCGCAATACCCGATCTCACAAATATATAAAAATGAAATAGTTATAATTGTAGTAGAGCTATGTACGATACGTCATTTTAAAGAGGAAAAATGGCAGAATATAATACGCCAATAAAAAAAAATTCGATTTTTTAACCCAAAATCCGATTCCGTATCCCCTTAAGTAAAAGAGGACTGACACTCTCTCTTTCTATGATTTGAACCTCTCCTGTGAGTCCAGTTTTAGATTCCGATGCTTCACTTCAGGTTTACTGTATACCTTGCACCTTCTTATTGACGATGTAACACAGAAATTGCATCGGAATTAAATTCAAATGGCACAATGCCGACTTAAGTACAAGAGGACTGACTCCCTAACTATCTATGATTTGAACCTCTACTGTGAGTCCAGTTTTAGACTCTGAAGCTTCACTTAAGGTTTACTGTATCCTTTGGACCTTCTTATTGACGATGTAATACAGAAATAGCATCCTAATTTAATACAAAAGGCACAATGCCGACTTAAGTAATAGAGGACTGACACTCTCTCTTTCTATCATTTGAACCTACCCTGTGACTCCAGTTTTAGATTCCGATGCTTCACTTCAGGTTTACTGTATACCTTGCACCTTCTTATTAACGATGAAACACAGAAATTACATCGGAATTAAATTCAAAAGGCACAATGCCGACTCTAGTACAAGAGGACTGACACTCTAACTCTCTATGATTTGAACCTCTCCCGTGAGTCCAGTTTTAGATTCCGATGCTTCACTTCAGGTTTACTGTAAACCTTGCACCTTCTTATTGACGAAGAAACACAGAAATTTCATCGGAATTAAATTCAAAATGCACAATGCCTACTTACGTACAAGAGGACTGACACTCTATCTTTCTAAGATTTGAACCTCTCCTGTGGGTCAAGTTTAAGATTCCGATGCTTCACTTCAGGTTTACTGTATACCTTGGACCTTCTTATTGACGATGAAACACAGAATTTGCATCCGAATTTAATACAAAATGCACAATGCCGACTTAAGTACAAGAGGACTGACACTCTCACTTTCTATGATTTGAACCTGTCCTGTGAGTCCACATTTTGATTCCGATGCTTCACTTCAGGTGTACTGTATCCCGTGGACCTTCTTATTGACGATGAAATACAGAAATTGCATCCGAATTTAATACAAAAGGCACAATGCCGATTTAAGTAAAAGCGGACTGACACTCTTTCTTTCTATGATTTGAAATTCTCCTGTGAGTCCAGTTTTAGATTCCTATGGTTCACTTCAGGTTTAATGTATACCTTGCACCTTCCTATTGACGATGAAACACAGAAATAGCATCCGAATTTAGTACAAAAGGCACAATGCCGATATAAGTACAAGAGGACTGACACTCTAACTTTATACGATTTGAACCTCTCCTGTGAGTCCAGTTTTAGATTCCGATGCTTCACTTCAGGTTTACTGTATACCTTGAACCTTCTTATTGACGATGAAACACAGAAATTGCATCCGAATTAAATAGAAAAATCACAATGCCGACTTTAGTACATGAGGACCGACACTCCCACTTTCTATTATTTGAACCTCTCCTGTGAGTCCAGTTTTAGATTCTGATGCTTCACTTCAGGTTTACTGTATACCTTGCACCTTCTTATTGACGATGAGGCACAGAAATTGCATCCGAATTTAATACAAAAGGCACAATGCCGACTTAAGTACAAGAGGACTGACACTCTCACTTTCTATGATTTGAAATTCTCCTGTGAGTCCAGTTTTAGATTCCTATGGTTCACTTCAGGTTTAATGTATACCTTGCACCTTCCTATTGACGATGAAACACAGAAATTGCATCCGAATTTAGTACAAAAGGCACAATGCCGATTTAAGTACAAGAGGACTGACACTCTAACTTTATACGATTTGAACCTCTCCTGTGAGTCCAGTTTTAGATTCCGATGCTTCACTTCAGGTTTACTGTATACCTTGAACCTTCTTATTGACGATGAAACACAGAAATTGCATCCGAATTAAATAGAAAAATCACAATGCCGACTTTAGTACAAGAGGACCGACACTCCCACTTTCTATTATATGAATCTCTCCTGTGAGTCCAGTTTTAGATTCCGATGCATCACTTCAGGTCTACTGTATCCCATGGACCTTCTTATTGACGAAGATACACAGAGTTTGCATCCGAATTTAATACAAAAGGCACAATGCCGACTTTCACTTCAGGTTTTCTGTATTCCTAGGACCTTCTTTTTGACGATGAAACACAGAAACTGCATCCGAATATAATACAAAAGGCACAATGACGACTTAAGTAAAAGAGGACTGACTCTCTCACTTTCTATGATTTGAACTTCTCCTGTGAGTATAGTTTTACATTCCGATGCATCACTTCAGGTCTTGCGTATACCTTGCACATTCTTATTGACGATGAAACACAGATATTTCATCGGAATGTAATACAAAAGGCACAATGCCGACATAAGTACAAGAGGACTGACACTCTAACTTTCTATGATTTGAACCTCTCCCGTGAGTCCAGTTTTAGATTCCGATGCTTCACTTCAGGTTTACTGTATCTCTTGGTCCTTCTTATTGACGATGAAATACAGAAATTGCATCCGAATGTAATACAAAAGGCACAGTGCCGACTTAAGTACAACAGGACTGACACTCTCACTTTCAATGATTTGAACCTCACCTGTGAGTCCAGTTTTAGATTCCGATGCTTCACTTCAGGATTACGGTATACCTTGCACCTTCCTATTGAAGATGAAACACAAAAATTGCATCCGAACTTAGTAGAAAAGCCACAATGCCGATTTAAGTACAAGAGGACTGACACTCTCACTTTATACGATTTGAACCTCTCCTGTGAGTCAAGTTTTAGTTTCCGATGCTTCACTTCAGGTTTACTGTATACCTTGTACCTTCTTATTGACGATGAAACACAGAAATTGCATCCGAATTTAATACAAAATGCACAATGCCGTCTTAAGTACAAGAGGACTGACACTCTCACTTTCTACGATTTGAACCTCTCCTGTGAGTCCAGTTTTAGATTCCGATGCTTCACTTCAGGTTATCTGTATACCTTGCACCTTCTTATTGACGATGAAACACAGAAATTGCATCCGAATTTAATACAAAAGGCACAATGCCGACTTAAGTAAAAGAGGACTGACACTCTCACTTTCTATGATTTGAACTTCTCCTGTGTTTAAAGTTTTAGAATCCGATGCGTCACTTCAGGTCTACAGTATACCTTGCACCTTCTTATTGACGAAAAAAACACAGAAATTGCATCGGAATTTAATACATAAGGCAAAATGCCGACATAAGTACAAGAGGACTGACACTCTAACTTTCTATGATTTGAACGTCTCCTGTGAGTCCAGTTTTTGATTCCGATGCTTCACTTCAGGTTTACTGTATACCTTGCACCTTCTTATTGACGATGAAACACAGAAATTGCGTCCGAATTTAATACAAAAGGCACAATGCCGACTTAAGTAAAAGAGGACTGACACTCTCTCTTTCTATGATTTGACCTCTCCTGTGAGTCCAGTTTTAGATTCCGATGCCTCACTTCAGGTTTACTGTATACCTTGCACCTTCTTATTGACGATGGAACACAGAAATTGCATCTGAATTTAATACAAAAGGCACAATGCCGACTTAAGTACAAGAGGACTGACACTCTCACTTTCTATGATTTGAACCTCTCCTGTGAGTCCAGTTTTAGATTCCGATGATTCACTTCAGGTTTACTGTATCCCTTGGACCTTCTTATTGACGATGAAACACAGAAACTGCATTTGAATTTAGTACAAAATGCACAATGCCGACTTAAGTAAAAGAGGACTGACACCCTCTCCTTCTATGATTTGAACCTCTCCTGTGAGTCCAGTTTGAGATTCCGATGCTTCACTTCAGGTTTACTATATCCCTTGGACCTTCTTATTGACGACGGAACACAGAAATTGCATCCGAATTTAATCCAAAAGGCACAATGCCGATTTAAGTAAATGAGGACTGACACTCTCTTTTCTATGATTTGAAACACTCCTGTGAGTCCTGTTATTGATTCCGATGCTTCATTCAAGTTTACTGTATCCCTTGGACCTTTTTATTGACGATGAAACACAGAAATTGCATCGGAATTTAATACATAAGACACAATGCCGACTTAAGTGAAAGAGGACTCAAACTTTCACTTTCTATGATTTGAACCTCTCCTGTGAGTCCAGTTTCAGATTCCAAAGCTTCACTTCAGGTTTACTGTATCTCTTGGACCTTCTTATTGACGATGAAACACAGAGTTTGCATCCGAATTTAATACAAAACGCACAATGCCGACTTAAGTACATGAGGACTGACACTCTCACTTTCTATGATTTGATCCTCTCCTGTGAGTCCAGTTTTAGATTCCGATGATTCACCTCAGGTTTACTGTATCCCTTGGACCTTCTTATTGACGATGAAACACAGAAATTGCATTCGAATTTAATACAAAAGGCACAATGCCGACTTAGGTACAAGTGGACTGACACTCTCCCTATGTATGATTTGAAACTCTCCTGTGAGACCAGTTTTAGATTCCGATGCTTCACTTCAGGTTTACTGTATCCCTTGGACCTTCTTATTGACGATGAAACACAGAAATTGCATCTGAATCTATTACAAAAAGCACAATGCCGACTTCAGTAAAAGAGGACTGACACTCTCTCTTTCTATGATTTGAACCTCTCCTGTGAGTCCACTTTTAGAATCCGATGCTTCACTTCAGGTTTACTGTTTACCATGCACCTTCTTATTGACGATGAAACACAGAAATTGCTTCGGAATTTAATACAAAAGACACAATGCCGACTTAAATAAAAGAGGACTGACTCTCTAACTTTCTATGATTTGAAGCTCTCATGTGAGTCCAGATTTAGATTCCGATGCTTCACTTCAGGTTTACTGTATCCCTAGGACTTTCATATTGACGATGAAACACAGAGTTTGCATCCGAATTTAATACAAAAGGCACAATGCCGACTTAAGTACAAGAGGACTGACACTCTAACTTTCTGTTATTTGAACCTCTCCTGTGAGTCAAGTTTTAGATTCCGATGCTTCACTTCAGGTTTACTGTATACCTTGCACCGTGTTATTAACGAAGAAACACAGAAATTTCGTCGGAATTAAATTCAAAAGGCACGATGCCGACTTAAGTACTGGAGGACTGACACTCTAACTTTCTAAGATTTGAACCTCTCCTGTGAGTCCAGTTTAAGATTCCGATGCTTCACTTCAGGTTTACCGTATACCTTGGACCTTCTTATTGACGATGAAACACAGAAATTGTATCCGAATATAATATAAAATGCACAATGCCGACATAAGTACAAGAGGACTGACACTCTAACTTTCTATGATTTGAACCTCTCCTGTGAGTCCAGTTTTAGATTCCGATTCTTCACTTCAGGTTTACTGTATCCCTTGTACCTTCTTATTGACGATGAAACACAGAAATTGCATCCGAATTTAATACAAAAGGCACAATGCTGACTTAAGGAAAAGAGGACTGACACTCTCACTTACTATGATTTGAGCCTCTCCTGTTAGTCCAGTTTTTGATTCCGATGCTTAACTTCAGGTTTACTGTACCCCTTGGACCTTCTTATTGACGAAGAAACACAGATATTTCATCGGAATTAAATTCAAAAGGCACAATGCCTACTTAAGTACAAGAGGGCCGACACTCTAACTTTCTAAGATTTGAAACTCTCCTGTGGGTCCAGTTTAAGATTCCGATGCTTCACTTCAGGTTTACCGTATACCTTGGACCTTCTTATCGACGATGAAACACAGAAATTGTATCCGAATATAATATAAAATGCACAATGCCGACATAAGTACAAGAGGACTGACACTCTAACTTTCTATGATTTGAACCTCTCCTGTGAGTCCAGTTTTAGATTCCGATTCTTCACTTCAGGTTTACTGTATCCCTTGTACCTTCTTATTGACGATGAAACACAGAAATTGCATCCGAATTTAATACAAAAGGCACAATGCTGACTTAAGGAAAAGAGGACTGACACTCTCACTTACTATGATTTGAGCCTCTCCTGTTAGTCCAGTTTTTGATTCCGATGCTTAACTTCAGGTTTACTGTATCCCTTGGACCTTCTTATTGACGAAGAAACACAGAAATTTCATTGGAATTAAATTCAAAAGGCACAATGCCTACTTAAGTACAAGAGGGCCGACACTCTAACTTTCTAAGATTTGAAACTCTCCTGTGGGTCCAGTTTAAGATTCCGATGCTTCACTTCAGGTTTACTGTATACCTTGAACCTTCTTATTGACGATGAAACACAGAAATTGCATCCGAATTTAATACAAAACGCACAATGCCGACTTAAGTACAAGAGGACTGACACTCTCACTTTCTATGATTTGAGCCTCTCCTGTTAGTCCAGTTTTTGATTCCGATGCTTAACTTCAGGTTTACTGTATCCCTTGGACCTTCTTATTGACGAAGAAACACAGAAATTTCATCGGAATTAAATCCAAAAGGCACAATGCCTACTTAAGTACAAGAGGGCCGACACTCTAACTTTCTAAGATTTGAAACTCTCCTGTGGGTCCAGTTTAAGATTCCGATGCTTCACTTCAGGTTTACTGTATACCTTGGACCTTCTTATTGACGATGAAACACAGAAATTGCATATGAATTTAATACAAAACGCACAATGCCGACTTAAGTACAAGAGGACTGACACTCTCACTTTCTATGATTTGAACCTCTCCTGTGAGTCCAGTTTTAGATCCCGATGCTTCACTTCAGGTTTACTGTATCCCTTGGATCTTCTTATTGTCGATGAAACACAGAAATTGCATCGGAACTTAATACAAAAGACACAATGCCGACTCAAATAAAAGAGGACTGACACTCTCACTTTCAATGATTTCAATCTCTCCTGTGAGTCCAGTTTTAGATTCCGATGCTTCACTTCAGGTTTACTGTATCCCTTGGATCTTCTTATTGTCGATGAAACACAGAAATTGCATCGGAATTTAATACAAAAGACAGAATGCCGACTCAAGTAAAAGAGGACTGACACTCTCACTTTCTATGATTTGAATCTCTCCTGTGAGTCCAGTTTTTGATTCCGATGCTTCACTTCAGGTTTACTGTATCCCTGGGACCTTCGTATTGACGATGAAACAAAGAAAGTGCATCCGAATGTAATACAAATGGCACAATGCCGACTTAAGGACATGAGGACTGACACTCTCACTTTCTATGATTTGAACTCCTGTGAGTCCAGTTTTAGATTCCGATGCTTCACTTCAGGTTTACTGTATCCCTTGGAACTCCTTATTGACGATGAAACACAGAAATTGCATCCGAATTTAATACAAAAGGCACAATGCCGACTTAAGTAAATGCGGACTGACACTCTCTCTTTCTACGATTTGAACCTCTCCTGTGAGTCCAGATTTAGATTCCGATTCTTCACTTCAGATTTACTGTATACCTTGGACCTTCTTATTGACGATGAAACACAGAAATTGCATCCAAATTTAATACAAAAAGCACAATGCCGACTTAAGACAAGAGGACTGACACTCTAACTTTCTATGATTTAAACATGTCCTGTGAGTCAAGTTTTAGATTCCGATGCTTCACTTCAGGTTTACTGCATCCCTTGGACCTTCTTATTGACGATGAAACACATAAATTGCATCCGAATTTGATACAAAAGGCACAATGCCGACTTAAGTAAAAGAGGACTGACACTCTCAGTATCAATGATTTGAACTTCTCCTGTGAGTCCAGTTTTAGATTCCGATGCTTCACTTCAGGTTTACTGTATACCTTGCACCTTCTTATTGACGATGAAACACAGAAATAGCAACAGAATTTAATTCAAAAGGCACAATACCGACTTAAGTACAAGAGGACTGACACTCTCACTCTCTATGCTTGAACCTCTCCTGTGAGTCCAGTTTTGGATTCCGATGCTTCACTTCAGGTTTACTGTATACCTTGCAGCTTCTTATTGACGATGAAAAACCGAAATTGCATCGGAATTAAATTCAAAAGACACAATGCCGACTTAAGTACAAGAGGACTGCCACTTTCACTTTCTATGATTTGAACCTCTCCTGTGAGTCCAGTTGTAGATTCCGATGCTTCACTTCAGATTTACTGTATATCTTGGACCTTCTTATTGACGATGAAACACAGAAATTGCATCCGAATTTTGTACAAAATGCACAATGCCGACTTAAGTACAAGAGGACTGACACTCTCACTTTCTATGATTTGAACCTCTCCTGTGAGTCCAGTTTTAGATTCCGATGCTTCACTTCAATTTTACTGTATCCCTTGGACCTTCTTACTGACGATGAAACACAGAAATTGCATCCGAATTTAATACATAAGCCACAATGCCGACTTACGTAAAAGAGGACTGTCACTCTCTCTTTCTATGATTTGATCCTCTCCTGTGAGTCCAGTTGTAGATTCCGATGCTTCACTTCAGATTTACTGTATATCTTGGACCTTCTTATTGACGATGAAACACAGAAATTGCATCGGAATTAAATTCAAAAGGCACAATGCCGACTTAAGTACAAAAGGACTGACACACTAACTCTCTATGATTTGAACCTCTCCTGTGGGTCCAGTTTTAGATTCCGATGCTTCACTTCAGGTTTACTGCATCCCTAGGACCTTCTTATTGACGATGAAACACAGAAATTGCATCCGAATTTGATACAAAAGGCACAATGCCGACTTAGTAACAGAGGACTGACACTCCCGGTATCTATGATTTGAACTTCTCCTGTGAGTCCAGTTTTAGATTCCGATGCGTCACTTCAGGTTTACTGTATTCCTTGGACCTTCTTATTGACGATGAAACAAAGAAATTGCATCCGAATTTAATACAAAAGGCACAAGGTCGACTTAAAAACATGAGGACTGACACTCTCACTTTCTATGATTTGAACCTCTCCTGTGAGTCCAGTTTTAGATTCCGATGCTCCACTTCAGGTTAACTGTATCCCTTGCACCTTCTTATTGACGATGAAACACATAAATTGCATCCGAATTTAATACAAAAGTCACAATGCCGACTTAAGTAAGAGAGGACTGTCA
This sequence comes from Schistocerca americana, assembly GCF_021461395.2. Lineage (NCBI taxonomy): Eukaryota > Metazoa > Arthropoda > Insecta > Orthoptera > Acrididae > Schistocerca > Schistocerca americana. Next base: position 8,399,822 of record NC_060126.1, read on the forward strand.
CTTTCTCTTTCTGTGATTTGAACCTCTCCTGTGAGTCCAGTTTTAGATTCCGATGGTTCTCTTAAGGTTTACTGTATACCTTGCACCTTCTTATTGACGATGAAACACAGAAATTGCATCGGTATTAAATACAAAAGGCACAATGCCGACATAAGTACAAGAGTACTGACACTCTAACTTTCTATGTTATGAACCTCTCCTGTGAGTCCAGTTTTAGATTCCGATGTTTAAATTCAGGGTTTTCTGTATACCCTGCACCTTCTTCTTGTCGATGAAACACAGAATATGCATTGGAATTAAATTCAAAAGGCACAATGCTGACTTAAGTACAAGAGGACTGACACTCTAACTCTCTATGACTTGAACCTCTCCTGTGAGTCCAGTTTTGGATTCCGATGTTTCACTTCAGGTTTACTGTATACCTTGCACCTTCTTATTGACGATGAAACACCGAAATTGCATCGGAATTAAATTCAAAAGACACAATGCCGACTTAAGTACAAGAGGACTGACACTTTCACTTTGTATGATTTGAACCTCTCCTGTGTGTCCAGTTCTAGATTCCGATGCTTCACTTCAGGTTTACTGTATACCCTGGACCTTCTTATTGACGATGAAACACAAAAATTGCGTCCGAATTTTGTACAAAAGGCACAATGCCGACTTAAGTACAAGAGGACTGACACTCTCATCTTCTATGATTTGAACCTCTCCTGTGAGTCCAGTTTTAGATTCCGATGCTTCACTTCAGGTTTACTGTATCCATTGGACCTTCTTATTGACGATGAAACACAGAAATTGCATCCGAATTTAATACACAAGGCACAATGCCGACTTAAGTAAAAGAGGACTGACACTCTGACTTTCTTTGATTTGAACTTCTCCTGTGAGTCCAGTTTCAGATTCCGATGCGTCACTTCAGATTTACCGTATACCTTGCACCCTCTTATTGACGATGAAACACAGATATTGCATCGGAATTTAATACAAAAATCACAATGCCGACATAAGTACAAGAGCACTGACACTCTAACTTTCTATGATAAGAACCTCTCCTGTGAGTCCAGTTTCACATTCAGATGCCTCACTTCAGGTTTACTGTATCCCTTGGACCTTCTTATTGACGATGAAATACAGAAATTGCATCCGAATTTAATACAAAAGGCACAATGCAAACTTAAGTAAAAGAGGACTGACACTCTCTCTTTCTATGATATGAACCTCTCCTGTGAGTCCAGTTTTAGATTCCGATACTTCACTTCAGGTTTACTGTATACCTTGCAACTTCTTACTAACGATGAAACATAGAAATAGGATCGGAATTAAATTCAAAAGGCACAATGCCGACTTAATAACAAGAGGACAGCTACTCTAACTTTCTAAGATTTGATCCTCTCCTGTGAGTCCAGTTTAAGATTCCGATGCTTCACTTCAGGTTTGCTGTATACCTTGGATCATCTTATTGACGATGAAACACAGAAATTGCATCCGAATATAATACAAAATGCACAATGCCGACTTAAGTACAAGAGGACTGAAACTCTAACTTTCTATGATTTGAACCTCTCCTGCCAGTCCCGTTTTAGATTCCGATGCTTCACTTCAGGTTTACTGTATCCCTTGGACCTTCTTATTGACGATGAAACACAGAAATTGCATCCGAATTTAATACAAAAGGCACAATGCCGACTTAAGTAAAAGAGGACTGACACTCTCACTTTCTATGATTTGAACCTCTTCTGTGAGTCCAGTTTTAGATTCCGATGCTTCCCTTCACGTTTACTGTATACCTTGCACCTTCTTATAGACGATGAAACACAGAAATTGCATCAGAATTAAATACAAAAGGCACAATGCCTACTTAAATATAAAAGGACTGACACTCTCACTTTCTGTGATTTGAACCTCTCCTGTGAGTCCAGTTTTAGATTCAGATGCCTTACTTCAGGTTTACTGCATCCCTTGGACCTTCTTATTGATGATGAAATACAGAAATTTCATCCGAATTTAATACAAAAGGCACAATGCAGACTTAATTCAAACAGGACTATCACTCTCTCTTTCTATTATTTGAACCTCTCCTGTGAGTCCAGTTTTAGATTCCGATACTTCACTTCAGGTTTACTGTATACCTTGCAACTTCTTACTGGCGATGAAACATAGAAATTGGATCGGAATTAAATTCAAAAGGCACAATGCCGACTTAAGTACAAGAGGACTGACACTCCAACTGTCTATGCTTTGAACCTCTCCTGTGAGTCCAGTTTTAGATTGCGATGCTTCACTTCAGGTTTACTGTATCCCTTGGACTTTCTTATTGACGATGAAACACAGAGTTTGCATCCGAATTTAATACAAAAGGCACAATGCCGACTTAAGTAAAAAAGACTGACACTCTCACTTTCTGTGATTTGAACATCTCCTGTGAGTCCAGTTTTAGATTCCGATGCTTCACTTCAGGTTTACTGTATACCTTGCACCGTCTTATTGACGAAGAAACACAGAAATTTCATCGGAATTAAATTCAAAAGGCACAATGCCGACTTAAGTACAAGAGGACTGACACTCTAACTTTCTAAGATTTGAACCTCTCCTGTGAGTCCAGATTTAGATTCCGATGCTTCACTTCAGGTTTACTGTATACCTTGGAACTTCATATTGACGATGAAACACAGAAATTGCATCCAAATTTAATACAAAAAGCACAATGCCGACTTAAGTACAAGAGGACTGACACTCTCACTTTCTATGATTTGAACTTCTCCTGTGAGTCCAGTTTTAGATTCCGATGCTTCACTTCAAGTTTACTGTATACCTTGCACCTTCTTATTGACGATGAAACACAGAAATTGCATCGCAATTAAATTCAAAAGCCACAATGCCGACTTAAGTACAAGTGGACTGACACTCTAACTTTCTATGATTTAAACCTGTCCTGTGAGTCAAGTTTTAGATTCCGATGCTTCACTTCAGGTTTACTGCATCCCTTGGACCTTCTTATTGACGATGAAACACAGAAATTGCATCCGAATTTGATACAAAAGGCACAATGCCGACTTATGTAAAAGAGGACTGACACTCTCAGTATCTATGATTTGAACTTCTCCTGTGAGTCCAGTTTTAGATTCCGATGCTTCACTTCAAGTTTACTGTATACCTTGCACCTTCTTATTGACGATGAAAAACCGAAATTGCATCGGAATTAAATTCAAAAGACACAATGCCGACTTAAGTACAAGAGGACTGACACGCTCACTTTCTATGATTTGAACCTCTCCTGTGAGTCCAGTTTTAGATTCCGATGCTTCACTTCAAGTTTACTGTATCCCTTGGACCTTCTTACTGACGATGAAACACAGAAATTGCATCCGAATTTAATACATAAGGCACAATGCCGACTTAAGTAAAAGAGGACTGACACTCTCACTTTCTATGATTTGAACTTCTCCTGTGAGTCCAGTTTTAGATTCCGATGCGTCACTTCAGGTTTGCCGTATACCTTGGACCCTCTTATTGACGATGAAACACAGCAATTGCATCGGTATTTAATACAAAAGGCACAATGCCGTCATCAGTACATGAGGACTGACACTCTCACTTTGCATGATTTGAACCTCTCCTGTGAGTCCAGTTTTAGATTCCGATGCTTCACTTCAGGTTTACTGTATCCCTTGGACCTTCTTATTGACGATGAAACAAAGAAATTGCATCCGAATTTAATACAAAAGGCACAAGGCCGACTTAAGTACATGAGGACTGACACTCTCACTTTCTATGATTTGAACCTCTCCTGTGAGTCCAGTTTTAGCTTCCGATGCTTCACTTCAGGTTAACTGTATCCCTTGCACCTTCTTATTGACGATGAAACACATAAATTGCATCCGAATTTAATACAAAAGTCACAATGCCGACTTAAGTAAAAGAGGACTGTCACTCTCTCTTTCTATGATTTGAACCTCTCCTGTGAGTCCAGTTTTAGATTCCGATGCTTCACTTCAGGTTTACTGTATACCTTGCACCTTCTTATTGACGATGAAACACAGAAATTGCATCGGTATTTCATACAAAAGGCACAATGCCGACACAAGTACAAGAGTACTGACACTCTAACTTTCTATGATATGAACCTCTCCTGCGAGTCCAGTTTTAGATTCCGATGTTTCCATTCAGGGTTTTCTGTATACCCTGCACCTTCTTCTTGTCGATGAAACACAGAAATAGCATTGGAATTAAATTCAAAAGGCACAATGCTGACTTAAGTACAAGAGGACTGACACTCTAACTCTCTATGACTTGAACCTCTCCTGTGAGTCCAGTTTTGGATTCCGATGTTTCACTTCAGGTTTACTGTATACCTTGCACCTTCTTATTAACGATGAAACACCGAAATTGCATCGGAATTAAATTCAAAAGACACAATGGCGACTTAAGTACAAGAGAGCTGACACTTTCACTTTGTATGATTTGAACCTCTCCTGTGTGTCCAGTTCTAGATTCCGATGCTTCTCTTCAGGTTTACTGTATACCTTGGACCTTCTTATTGACGATGAAACACAAAAATTGCATCCGAATTTTGTACAAAAGGCACAATGCCGACTTAAGTACAAGAGGACTGACACTCTCACTTTCTATGATTTGAACCTCTCCTGTGAGTCCAGTTTTAGATTCCGATGCTTCACTTCAGGTTTACTGTATCCCTTGGCCCTTCTTATTGACGATGAAACACAGAAATTGCATCCGAATTTAATACACAAGGCACAATGCCGACTTAAGTAAAAGAGGACTGACACTCTGACTTTCTTTGATTTGAACTTCTCCTGTGACACCAGTTTCAGATTCCGATGCGTCACTTCAGATTTACCGTATACCTTGCACCCTCTTATTGACGATGAAACACAGATATTGCATCGGAATTTAATACAAAAGGCACAATGCCGACATAAGTACAAGGGCACTGACACTCTAACTTTCTATGATATGAACCTCTCCTGTGAGTCCAGTTGCAGATTCAGATGCCTCACTTCAGGTTTACTGTATCCCTTGGACCTTCTTATTGACGATAAAATACAGAAATTGCATCCGAATTTAATACAAAAGGCACAATGCAAACTTAAGTAAAAGAGGACTGACACTCTCTCTTTCTATGATTTGAACCTCTTCTGTGAGTCCAGTTTTAGATTCAGATGCTTCCCTTCACGTTTACTGTATACCTTGCACCTTCTTATAGACGATGAAACACAGAAATTGCATCGGGATTTAATACAAAAGGCACATTGCCGACTTAAGTACAAGAGGACTAACACTCGCACTTTCTACGATTTGAACCTCTCCTGAGAGTCCAATTTTAGATTCCGATGTTTCACTTCAGGTTTACTGTATCCCTTAGACCTTCTTATTGACGATGAAACACCGAAATTGCATCAGAATTTAATACAAAAGGCACAATGCCGACTTAAATGTAAAAGGACTGACATTCTCACTTTCTGTGATTTGAACCTCTCCTGTGAGTCCAGTTTTAGATTCAGATGCCTCACTTCAGGTTTACTGTATCCCTTGGACCTTCTTATTGATGATGAAATACAGAAATTTCATCCGAATTTAATACAAAAGGCACAATGCAGACTTAATTCAAACAGGACTAACACTCTCTCTTTCTATGATTTGAACCTCTCCTGTGAGTCCAGTTTTAGATTCCGATACTTCACTTCAGGTTTACTGTATACCTTGCAACTTCTTACTGACGATGAAACATAGAAATTGCATCGGAATTAAATTCAAAAGGCACAATGCCGACTTAAGTACAAGAGGACTGACACTCCAACTCTCTATGTTTTGAACCTCTCCTGTGAGTCCAGTTTTAGATTGCGATGCTTCACTTCAGGTTTACTGTATCCCTTGGACTTTCTTATTGACGATGAAACACAGAATTTGCATCCGAATTTAATACAAAAGGCACAATGCCGACTTAAGTAAACAAGGACTGACACTCTCACTTTCTGTGATTTGAACCTCTCCTGTGAGTCCAGTTTTAGATTCCGATGCTTCACTTCAGGTTTACTGTATACCTTGCACCGTCTTATTGACGAAGAAACACAGAAATTTCATCGGAATTAAATTCAAAAGACACAATGCCGACTTAAGTACAAGAGGACTGACACTCTAACTTTCTAAGATTTGAACCGCTCCTGTGAGTCCAGTTTAAGATTCCTGTGCCTCACTTCAGGTTTACTGTATAACTTGGACCTTCTTATTGACGATGAAACACAGAAATTGCATCCGAATTTAATACAAAATGCACAATGCCGACTTAAGTAAAAGCGGACTGACACTCTCACTTTCTAAGATTTGAACCTCTCCTATGAGTCCAGTTTTAGATTCCGATGCTTCACTTCCGGTTAACTGTATCCCATGGACCTTCCTATTGACGATGAAACACAGAGTTTGCATCCCATTTTAATACAAAAGGCACAATGCGCACTTAAGTACATGAGGACTGACACTCTCACTTTCTATGATATGAACCTCCCCTGTGAGTCCAGTTTTAGATTCCGATGCTTCACTACAGGTTTACTATATCCCTTGGACCTTCTTATTGACGATGAAACACAGAAATTGCATCCGAATTTAATACAAAAGGCACAATGCCGACTTAAGTACAAGAAGACTGTCACTCTCCCTTTCTATGATTTGAACCTCTCCTGTGAGTCCAGTTTTAGATTCGGATGCTTCATTTCAGGTTTACTGTATCCCTTGGACCTTCTTATTGACGATGAAACACAGAAATTGCATCTGAATTTAATACAAAAGACACAATGCCGACTGAAGTAAAAGAGGACTGACACTCTAACATTCTGTGATTTGAAACTCCCTTGTGAGTCCAGTTTTAGATTCCGATGCTTCACTTTGGGTTTACTGTATACCTTGCACCGTCTTATTGACGAAGAAACACAGAAATTTCATCGGATTCAAATTGAAAAGGCACAATGCCGACTTAAGTACAAGAGGACTGACACTCTAACTTTCTAAGATTTGTACCTCTCCTGTGAGTCCAGTTTAAGATTCCGATGCTTCACTTCAGGTTTACTGAATACGTTGGACCATCTTATTGACGACGAAACACAGAAATTGCATCCGAATTTAATACAAAATGCACAATGCCGATTTAAGTACAAGAGGACTGACACTCTAACTTTCTTTGATTTGAACCTCTCCTATGAGTCCAGTTTTAGATTCCGATACTTCACTACAGGTTTACTGTATACCTTGCAACTTCTTACTGACGATGAAACATAGAAATTGCATCGTAATTAAATTCAAAAGGCACAATGCCGACTTAAGTACAAGAGGACTGACACTCTAACTCTCTATCATTTGAACCTCTCCTGTGAGTCCAGTTTTAGATTCCGATGCTTCACTTCAGGTTTAGTGTATCCCTTGGACCTTCTTATTGACGATGAAACACAGAAATTGCATCCGAATTTAATACAAAAGGCACAATGCCGACTTTAGTAAAAGAGGACTGACACTCTCACTTTCTGTGATTTGAACCTCTCCTGTGAGTCCAGTTTTAGATTCCGATGCTTCACTTCAGGTTTACTGTATACCTTGCACCGTCTTATTGACGAAGAAACACAGAAATTTCATCGGAATTAAATTCAAAATGCACAATGCCGACTTAAGTACAAGAGGACTGACACTCTAACTTTCTAAGATTTGAACCGCTCCTGTGAGTCCAGTTAATATTCCGATGCCTCATTTCAGGTTTACTGTATAACTTGGAACTTCTTATTGACGATGAAACACAGAAATTGCATCCGAATTTAATACAAAATGCACAACGCCGTCTTAAGTAAAAGGGGACTGACACTCTCACTTTCTATGATATGAACCTCTCCTGTGAGTCCAGTTTTAGATTCCGATGCTTCACTTCCGGTTAACTGTATCCCATGGACCTTCCTATTGACGATGAAACACAGAGTTTGCATCCGAATTTAATACAAAAGGCACAATGCCGACTTAAGTACAAGAAGACTGTCACTGTCCCTTTCTATGATTTGAACCTCTGCTGTGAGTCCAGATTTAGATTCCGATGCTTCTCTTCAGGTTTACTGTATCCCTTGGACCTTCGTATTGACGATGAAACACAGAAATTGCATTGGACGTTAATACACAAGGCACAATGCCGACTTAAGTAAAAGAGGACTGACTCTCTTTCTATGATTTGAACCTCTCCAGTGAGTCATGTTGTAGATTCCGATGCTTCACTTCATGTTTACTGTATACCTTGCACCTTCTTATTCACGTTGAAACACAGAAATTGCGTCGGAATTTAATACAAAATGCACAATTCCGACTTAAGTACAAGAGGACTGACACTCTCACTTTCTATGATTTGAACCTCTCCCGTGAGTCCAGTTTTAGATTCCGATGCTTCACTTCAGGATTACTGTATCCCTTGGACCTTCTTATTGACGATGAAACACAGAAATTGCATCCGAATTTAATACAAAAGGCACAATGCCGACTTAAGTAAAAGAGGACTGACACTCTCTCTTTCTATGATTTGAACCTCTCCTGTGAGTCCAGTTTTAGATTCGGATGATTCATTTCAGGTTTACTGTATCCCTTGGACCTTCTTATTGACGATGAAACACAGAAACTGCATCTAAATTTCATACAAAAGGCACAATGCCGACTTTAGTAAAAGAGGACTGACACTCTCACTTTCTGTGATTTGAACCTCTCCTGTGAGTCCAGTTTTAGATTCCGATGCTTCACTTCAGGTTTACTGTATACCTTGCACCGTCTTATTGACGAAGAAACACAGAAATTTCATCGGAATTACATTCAAAAGGCACAATGCCGACTTAAGTACAAGAGGACAGTCACTCTATCTTTTTAAGATTTGATCCTCTCCTATGAGTCCAGTTTAAGAATCCGATGCTTCACTTCAGGTTTACTGTATACCTTGGATCATCTTATTGACGATGAAACACAGAAATTGCATCCGAATTTAATACAAAATGCACAATGCCGACTTAAGTACAAGAGGACTGACACTTTAACTTTCTATGATTTGAACCTCTCCTGCCAGTCCCGTTTTAGATTCCGATGCTTCACTTCAGGTTTACTGTATCCCTTGGACCTTGTTATTGACGGTGAAACAAAGAAATTGCATCCGAACTTAATACAAAAGGCACAAGCCCGACTTAAGTACATGAGGACTGACACTGTCACTTTCTATGATTTGAACCTCTCCTGTGAGTCCAGTTTTAGATTCCGATGCTTCACTTCAGGTTTACTGTATCTTTTGGACCTTCTTATTGACGATGAAACACAGAAATTGCATCCGAATTTAATACAAAAGGCACAATGCCGACTTAAGTAAAAGTGGACTGACACTCTCACTTTCTATGATTTGAACCTCTACTGTGAGTCCAGTTTTAGATTCCGATGCTTCCCTTCACGTTTACTACATACCTTACACCTTCTTATAGACGATGAAACACAGAAATTGCATTGGAATTTAATACAAAAGGCACAATGCCGACTTAAGTACAAGAGGACTAACACTCGCACTTTCTACGATTTGAACCTCTCCTGTGAGTCCAGTTTTAGATTCCGATGTTTCACTTCAGGTTTACTGTATCCCTTGGACTTTCTTATTGACGATGAAACACCGAAATTGCATCAGAATTTAATACAAAAGGCACAATGCCGACTTAAATATAAAAGGACTGACACTCTCACTTTCTGTGATTTGAACCTATCCTGTGAGTCCAGTTTTAGATTCAGATGCCTCACTTCAGGTTTACTGCATCCCTTGGACCTTCTTATTGATGATGAAATACAGAAATTGCATCCGAATTTAATACAAAAGGCACAATGCAGACTTAAGTCAAAGAGGACTGACACTCTCTCTTTCTATGATTTGAACCTCTCCTGTGAGTCCAGTTTAAATTCCGATACTTCACTTCAGGTTTACTGTATACCTTGCAACCTCTTACTGACGATGAAACATAGAAATTGGATCGGAATTAAATTCAAAAGGCACAATGCCGACTTAAGTACAAGAGGACTGACACTCCAACTCTCTATGCTTTGAACCTCTCCTGTGAGTCCAGTTTTAGTTTGCGATGCTTCACTTCAGGTTTAATGTATCCCTTGGACTTTCTTATTGACGATGAAACACAGAGTTTGCATCCGAATTTAATACAAAAGGCACAATGCCGACTTAAGTAAAAAAGGACTGACACTCTCACTTTCTGTGATTTGAACCTCTCCTGTGAGTCCAGTTTTAGATTCCGATGCTTCACTTCAGGTTTACTGTATACCTTGCACCGTCTTATTGACGAAGAAACACAGAAATTTCATCGGAATTAAATTCAAAATGCACAATGCCGACTTAAGTACAAGAGGACTGACACTCTAACTTTCTAAGATTTGAACCGCTCCTGTGAGTCCAGTTAATATTCCGATGCCTCATTTCAGGTTTACTGTATAACTTGGAACTTCTTATTGACGATGAAACACAGAAATTGCATCCGAATTTAATACAAAATGCACAACGCCGTCTTAAGTAAAAGGGGACTGACACTCTCACTTTCAATGATATGAACCTCTCCTGTGAGTCCAGTTTTAGATTCCGATGCTTCACTTCCGGTTAACTGTATCCCATGGACCTTCCTATTGACGATGAAACACAGAGTTTGCATCCCATTTTAATACAAAAGGCACAATGCCCATTTAAGTACATGAGGACTCACACTCTCACTTTCTATGATTTGAACCTCCCCTGTGAGTCCAGTTTTAGATTACGATGCTTCACTTCAGGTTTACTATATCCCTTGGACCTTCTTATTGACGATGAAACACAGAAATTGCATCCGAATTTAATACAAAAGGCACAATTCCGACTTAAGTACAAGAAGACTGTCACTGTCCCTTTCTATGATTTGAACCTCTGCTGTGAGTCCAGATTTAGATTCCGATGCTTCTCTTCAGGTTTACTGTATCCCTTGGACCTTCGTATTGACGATGAAACACAGAAATTGCATTGGACGTTAATACACAAGGCACAATGCCGACTTAAGTAAAAGAGGACTGACTCTCTTTCTATGATTTGAACCTCTCCTGTGAGTCATGTTGTAGATTCCGATGCTTCACTTCATGTTTACTGTATACCTTGCACCTTCTTATTCACGTTGAAACACAGAAATTGCGTCGGAATTTAATACAAAATGCACAATTCCGACTTAAGTACAAGAGGACTGACACTCTCACTTTCTATGATTTGAACCTCTCCCGTGAGTCCAGTTTTAGATTCCGATGCTTCACTTCAGGATTACTGTATCCCTTGGACCTTCTTATTGACGATGAAACACAGAAATTGCATCCGAATTTAATACAAAAGGCACAATGCCGACTTAAGTAAAAGAGGACTGACACTCTCTCTTTCTATGATTTGAACCTCTCCTGTGAGTCCAGTTTTAGATTCGGATGATTCATTTCAGGTTTACTGTATCCCTTGGACCTTCTTATTGACGATGAAACACAGAAATTGCATCTAAATTTCATACAAAATGCACAACGCCGACTGAAGTAAAAGAGGAATGACACTCTCACTTTCTGTGATTTGAAACTCTCTTGTGAGTCCAGTTTTAGATTCCGATGCTTCACTTCGGGTTTACTGTATACCTTGCACCGTCTTATTGACGAAGAAACACAGATATTTCATCGGATTCAAATTGAAAAGGCACAATGCCGACTTAAGTACAAGAGGACTGACACTCTAACTTTCTTTGATTTGAACCTCTCCTGTGAGTCCAGTTATAGATTCTGATATTTCACTTCAGGGTTACTGTATCCCTTGGACCTTCTTATTGACGATGAAACAAAGAAATTGCATCCGAATTTAAAACAAAAGGCACAGTGCCGACTTAAGTATATGAGGACTGACACTCTCACTTTGTATGATTTCAACCTCTCCTGTTAGTCCAGTTTTAGATTCCGATGCTTCACTTCAGGTATACTGTATCCCTTGGACCTTCTTATTGACGATGAAACACAGAAATTGCATCCGAATTTAATACAAAAGGCACAATGCCGACTTAAGTAAAAGCGGACTGACACTCTCTCTTTCTATGATTTGAACCTCTCCTGTGAGTCCACTTTTAGTTTCCAATGTTTCACTTCAGGTTTACTGTATACCTTGCACCTTCTTATTGACGATGAAAGACAGATATAGAATCGGAATTAAATTCAAAAGGGACAATGCCGACTTAAGTGCAATGGGACTGACACTCTTACTCTCTATGATTTGAACCTCTCCTGTGAGTCCAGTTTTAGATTCCGATGCTTCACTTCAGGTTTACTGTATACCTTGCACCTTCTTATTGACGATGAAACACAGATATTGCATCGGAATTAAATTCAAAAGACACAATGCCGACTTAAGTACAAGATGACTGACTCTCTAACTATCTATGATTTGAACCTCTCCTGTGAGTCCAGTTATAGATTCCGATGCTTCACTTCATGTTTACTGTATCCCTTAGACCATCTTATTACCGATGAAACACAGAAATTGCATCCCAGTTTAATACAAAAGGCACAATGCCGACTTCAGTAAAAGTGGACTGTCACTCTCGCTTTCTATGAATTGAACCTCTCCAGTGAGTCCAGTTTTAGATTCCGATGCTTCACTTCAGGTTTACTGTATACCTTGCACCGTCTTATTGACGAAGAAACACAGAAATTTCATCGGAATTAAATTCAAAAGGCACAATGCCGACTTAAGTACAAGAGGACTGACACTCTAACTTTCTAAGATTTGAACCGCTCCTGTGAGTCCAGTTTAAGATTCCGATGCCTCATTTCAGGTTTACTGTATAACTTGGAACTTCTTATTGACGATGAAACACAGAAATTGCATCCGAATTTAATACAAAATGCACAATGCCGTCTTAAGTAAAAGCGGACTGACACTCTCACTTTCTATGATATGAACCTCTCCTATGAGTCCAGTTTTAGATTCCGATGCTTCACTTCCGGTTAACTGTATCCCATGGACCTTCCTATTGACGATGAAACACAGAGTTTGCATCCCATTTTAATACAAAAGGCACAATGCCCATTTAAGTACATGAGGACTGACACTCTCACTTTCTATGATTTGAGCCTCCCCTGTGAGTCCAGTTTTAGATTCCGATGCTTCACTTCAGGTTTACTATATCCCTTGGACCTTCTTATTGACGATGAAACACAGAAATTGCATCCGAATTTAATACAAAAGGCACAATGCCGACTGAAGTACAAGAAGACTGTCACTCTCCCTTTCAATGATTTGAACCTCTGCTGTGAGTCCAGATTTAGATTCCGATGCTTCTCTTCAGGTTTACTGTATCCCTTGGACCTTCTTATTGACGATGAAACACAGAAATTGCATTGGACGTTAATACAAAAGGCACAATGCCGACTTAAGTAAAAGAGGACTGAGTCTCTTTCTATGATTTGAACCTCTCCTGTGAGTCCAGTTGTAGATTCCGATGTTTCACTTCATGTTTACTGTATACCTTGCACCTTCTTATTCACGTTGAAACACAGAAATTGCGTCGGAATTTAATACAAAATGCACAATTCCGACTTAAGTACAACAGGACTGACACTCTCACTTTCTATGATTTGAACCTCACCTGTGAGTCCAGTTTTAGATTCCGATGCTTCACTTCAGGATTACTGTATCCCTTGGACCTTCTTATTGACGATGAAACACAGAAATTGCATCCGAATTTAATACAAAAGATACAATGCCGACTTAAGTAAAAGAGGACTGACACTCTCTCTTTCTATGATTTGAACCTCTCCTGTGAGTCCAGTTTTAGATTCGGATGATTCATTTCAGGTTTACTGTATCCCTTGGACCTTCTTATTGACGATGAAACACAGAAATTGCATCTGAATTTTATACAAAATGCACAACGCCGACTGAAGTAAAAGAGGAATGACACTCTCACTTTCTATGATTTGAAACTCTCTTGTGAGTCCAGTTTTAGATTCCGATGCTTCACTTCGGGTTACTGTATACCTTGCACCGTCTTATTGACGAAGAAACACAGAAATTTCATCGGATTCAAATTGAAAAGGCACAATGCCGACTTAAGTACAAGAGGACTGACACTCTAACTTTCTTTGATTTGAACCTCTCCTGTGAGTCCAGTTATAGATTCTGATATTTCACTTCAGGGTTACTGTATCCCTTGGACCTTCTTATTGACGATGAAACAAAGAAATTGCATCCGAATTTAAAACAAAAGGCACAATGCCGACTTAAGTATATGAGGACTGACACTCTCACTTTCTATGATTTCAACCTCTCCTGTTAGTCCAGTTTTAGATTCCGATGCTTCACTTCAGGTTTACTGTATCCCTTGGACCTTCTTATTGACGATGAAACACAGAAATTGCATCCGAATTTAATACAAAAGGCACAATGCCGACTTAAGTAAAAGCGGACTGACACTCTCTCTTTCTATGATTTGAACCTCTCCTGTGAGTCCACTTTTATTTTCCAATGCTTCGCTTCAGGTTTACTGTATACCTTGCACCTTCTCATTGACGATGAAAGACAGATATAGAATCGGAATTAAATTCAAAAGGGACAATGCCGACTTAAGTGCAATGGGACTGACACTCTTACTCTCTATGATTTGAACCTCTCCTGTGAGTCCAGTTTTAGATTCCGATGCTTCACTTCAGGTTTACTGTATACCTTGCACCTTCTTATTGACGATGAAACACAGATATTGCATCGGAATTAAATTCAAAAGACACAATGCCGACTTAAGTACAAGATGACTGACACTCTAACTATCTATGATTTGAACCTCTCCTGTGAGTCCAGTTATAGATTCCGATGCTTCACTTCTGGTTTACTGTATCCCTTGGACCATCTTATTACCGATGAAACACAGAAATTGCATCCCAGTTTAATACAAAAGGCACAATGCCGACTTCAGTAAAAGAGGACTGTCACTCTCTCTTTCTATGAACTGAACCTCTCCAGTGAGTCCAGTTTTAGATTCCGATGCTTCACTTCAGGTTTACTGTATACCTTGCACCGTCTTATTGACGAAGAAACACAGAAATTTCATCGGAATTAAATTCAAAAGGCACAATGCCGACTTAAGTACAAGAGGACTGACACTCTAACTTTCTAAGATTTGAACCGCTCCTGTGAGTCCAGTTTAAGATTCCGATGCCTCATTTCAGCTTTACTGTATAACTTGGAATTTCTTATTGACGATGAAACACAGAAATTGCATCCGAATTTAATACAAAATGCACAATGCCGTCTTAAGTAAAAGCGGACTGACACTCCCATTTCTATGATATGAACCTCTCCTATGAGTCCAGTTTTAGATTCCGATGCTTCACTTCCGGTTAACTGTATCCCATGGACCTTCCTATTGACGATGAAACACAGAAATTGCATCCGAATTTAATACAAAAGGCACAATGCCGACTTAAGTAAAAGCGGACTGACACTCTCTCTTTCTATGATTTGAACCTCTCCTGTGAGTCCACTTTTATTTTCCAATGCTTCGCTTCAGGTTTACTGTATACCTTGCACCTTCTGATTGACGATGAAAGACAGATATAGAATCGGAATTAAATTCAAAAGGGACAATGCCGACTTAAGTGCAATGGGACTGACACTCTTACTCTCTATGATTTGAACCTCTCCTGTGAGTCCAGTATAAGATTTCGATGCTTCACTTCAGGTTTACTGTATACCTTGGACCTTCTTATTGACGATGAAACACAAAAATTGCATCCGAATTTTGTACAAAAGGCACAATGCCGACTTAAGTACAAGAGGACTGGCACTCTCACTTTCTATGATTTGAACCTCTCCTCTGAGTCCAGTTTTAGATTCCGATGCTTCACTTCAGGTTTACTGTATACCTTGCAACTTCTTACTGACGATGAAACATAGAAATTGCATCGGAATTAAATTCAAAAGGCACAATGCCGACTTGAGTACAAGAGGACTGACACTCTAACTCTCTATCATTTGAACCTCTCCTGTGAGTCCAGTTTTAGATTCCGATGCTTCATTTCAGGTTTACTGTATCCCTTGGACCTTCTTATTGACGATGAAACACAGAAATTGCATCCGAAGTTAATACAAAGGGCACAATGCCGACTTAAGTAAAAGAGGACTGACACTCTCACTTTCTGTGATTTGAACCTCTCCTGTGAGTCCAGTTTTAGATTCCGATGCTTCACTTCAGGTTTACTGTATACCTTGCACCGTCTTATTGACGAAGAAACACAGAAATTTCATCGGAATTACATTCAAAAGGCACAATGCCGACTTAAGTACAAGAGGACAGACACTCTAACTTTCTAAGATTTGATCCTCTCCTGTGAGTCCAGTTTAAGATTCCGATGCTTCACTTCAGGTTTACTGTATACCTTGGATCATCTTATTGTCGATGAAACACAGAAATTGCATCCGAATTTAATACAAAATGCACAATGCCGACTTAAGTACAAGAGGACTGACACTCTAACTTTCTATGATTTGAACCTCTCCTGCCAGTCCCGTTTTAGATTCCGATGCTTCACTTCAGGTTTACTGTATCCCTTGGACCTTCTTATTGACGATGAAACACAGAAATTGCATCCGAATTTAATACAAAAGGCACAATGCCGACTTAAGTAAAAGAGGACTGACACTCTCACTTTCTATGATTTGAACCTCTCCTGTGAGTCCAGTTTTAGATTCCGATGCTTCCCTTCACGTTTACTGTATACCTTGCACCTTGTTATAGACGATGAAACACAGAAATTGCATCGGAATTTAATACAAAAGGCACAATGCCGACTTAAGTACAAGAGGACTAACACTCGCACGTTCTACGATTTGAACCTCTCCTGTGAGTCCAGTTTTAGATTCCGATGTTTCACTTCAGGTTTACTGTATCCCTTGCACCTTCTTATTGACGATGAAACACCGACATTGCATCCGAATTTAATGCAAGAGGCACAATGCCGACTTAAAAATAAAAGGACTGACACTCTCACTTTCTGTGATTTGAACCTCTCCTGTGACCCCAGTTTTAGATTCAGATGCCTCACTTCAGGTTTACTGCATCCCTTGGACCTTCTTATTGACGTTGAAATACAGAAATTGCATCCGAATTTAATACAAAAGGCACAATGCAGACTTATGTCAAAGAGGACGGACACTCTCTCTTTCTATGATATGAACCTCTCCTGTGAGTCCAGTTTTAGATTCCGATACTTCACTTCAGGTTTACTGTATACCTTGCAACTTCTAACTGACGATGAAACATAGAAATTGGATCGGAATTAAATTCCAAAGGCACAATGCCGACTTAAGTACAAGAGGACTGACACTCCAATTCTCTATGCTTTGAACCTCTCCTGTGAGTCCAGTTTTAGATTGCGATGCTTCACTTCAGGTTTACTGTATCCCTTGGACCTTCTTATTGACGATGAAACACAGAGTTTGCTTCCGAATTTAATACAAAAGGCACAATGCCGACTTAAGTAAAAGCGGACTGACCCTCTCACTTTCTATGATTTGAACCTCTCCTATGAGTCCAGTTTTAGAATCCGATGCTTCACTTCCGGTTTACAGTATCCCATGGACCTTCCTATTGACGATGAAACACAGAGTTTGCATCCCAATTTAATACAAAAGGCACAATGCGCACTTAAGTACATGAGGACTGACACTCTCACTTTCTATGATTTGAACCTCCCCTGTTAGTCCAGTTTTAGATTCCGATGCTTCACTTCAGGTTTACTGTATCGCTTGGATCTTCTTATTGACGATGAAACACAGAAATTGCATCCGAATTTAATACAAATGGCACAATGCCGACTTAAGTACAAGATGACTGTCACTCTCCCTTTCTATGATTGAACCTCTCCTGTGAGTCCAGTTTTAGATTCCGATGCTTCTCTTCAGGTTTACTGTATCCCTTGGACCTTCTTATTGACGATGAAACACAGATATTGCATCCGAATTTAATACAAAAGGCACCATGCCGATTTAAGTAAGAGAGGACTGGCACTCTCTCTTTCTATGATTTGAACCTCTTCTGAGAGTCCAGTTTTAGATTCCGATGCTTTATTTCAGGTTTACTGTATCCCTTGGACCTTCTTATTGACGATGAAACACAGAAGTAGCATTGGAATTTAATACAAAATGCACAATGCCGACTTAAGGACAAGAGGACTGACACTCTCTCTTTCTATGTTTTGAACCTCTCCTGTGAGTCCAGTTGTAGATTCCGATGCTTCACTTCATGTTTACTGTATATATTGCACCTTCTTATTCACGATGAAACACAGAAATTGCGTCGGAATTTAATACAAAAGGCACAATTCCGAATTAAGTACAAGAGGACTGACACCCTCACTTTCTATGATTTGAACCTCTCATGTGAGTCCAGTTTTAGATTCCGATGCTTCACTTCAGGATTACTGTATCCCTTGGACCTTCTTATTGACGATGAAACACAGAAATTGCATCTGAATTTAATACAAAAGGCACAATGCCGACTGAAGTAAAAGAGGACTGACACTCTCACTTTCTGTGATTTGTAACTCTCTTGTGAGTCCAGTTTTAGATTCCGATGCTTCACTTCGGGTTTAATGTATACCCTGCACCGTCTTATTGACGAAGAAACACAGATATTTCATCGGATTTAAATTGAAAAGGCACAATGCCGACTTAAGTACAAGAGGACTGACACTCTAACTTTCTAAGATTTGAACCTCTCCTGTGCGTCCAGTTTACGATTACGATGCTTCACTTCAGGTTTACTGTATACTTTGGACCTTCTTATTGACGATGAAACACAGAAATTGCATCCGAATTTAATACAAAATGCACAATGCCGACTTAAGTACAAGAGGACTGACACTCCAAGTTTCTTTGATTTGCACCTCTCCTGTGAGTCCAGTTACAGATTCTGATATTTCACTTCAGGTTTACTGTATCCCTTGGACCTTCTTATTGACGATGAAACAAAGAAATTGCATCCGAATTTAAAACGAAAGGCACAATGCCGACTTAAGTACATGACGACTGACACTCTCTCTTTCTATGATTTGAACCTCTCCTGTGAGTCCACTTTTAGATTCCGATGCTTCACTTCAGGTTTACTGTATAATTTGCACCTTCTTATTGACGATGAGACTCAGATATAGAATCGGAATTAAATTCAAAAGGGACAATGCCGACTTAAGTACAAGAGGACTGACACTCTAACTCTCTATGATTTGAACCTCTCCTGTGAGTCCAGTTTTAGATTCCGATGCTTCACTTCAGGTTTACTGTATCCCTTGGACCATCTTACTACCGATGAAACACAGAAATTGCATCCCGATTTAATACAAAAGGCGCTATGCCGACTTAAGTACAAGAGGACTGACACTCTCACTTTCTATGATTTGAACCTCTCCTGTGAGTCCAGTTTTACATTCCGATGCTTCAATTCAGGTTTACTGTATACCTTGCAATTTCTTATTGACGATTAAACACAGAAATTGCATCTGAATTTAATACAAAAGGCACAATGCTGACATAAGTACAAGAGGATTGACACTCTCCCTTTCTATGATTTGAACCTCTCCTGTGCGTCCAGTTTTAGATTCCATTGCTTCACTTCAGGTTAACTGTATACCTTGGATCTTCTTATTGACGATGAAACACAGAAATTGCATCCGTATTTAATACAAAAGGCACAATGCCGACTTCAGTAAAAGAGGACTGTCACTCTCTCTTTCTATGATTTGAACCTCTCCAGTGAGTCCAGTTTTAGATTCCGATGCTTCACTTCAGGTTTAATGTATACCTTGCACCTTCGTGTTGACAATGAAACACAGAAATTGCATCGGAATTTAATACAAAAGGCACAATGCCGACATAAGTACAAGAGGACTGGCACTCTCACTTTCTATGATTTGAACCTCTCCTGTGAGTCCAGTATAAGATTCCGATGCTTCACTTCATTTTTACTGTATCCCTTGGACCTTCTTATTGACGACGAAACACAGAGTTTGCATCCGAATTTAATACAAAAGGCACAATGCCGACTTAAGTAAAAGAGGACTGACACTCTCACTTTCTATGATTTGAACCTCTACTGTGAGTCCAGTTTTAGATTCCGATGCTTCCCTTCACGTTTACTGTATACCTTGCACCTTCTTATAGACGATGAAACACAGAAATTGCATCGGAATTTAATACATAAGGCACAATGCCGACTTAAGTAAAAGAGGACTGACACTCTCACTTTCTATGATTTGAACTTCTCCTGTGAGTCCAGTTTTAGATTCCGTTGTGTCACTTCAGGTTTACCGTATACCTTGCACCTTCTTATTGACGATGAAACACAGAAAATTCATCGGAATTAAATTCAAAAGGCACAATGCCGACTTAAGTACAAGAGGACAGACACTCTAAATTTCTAAGATTAGAACCGCTCCTGTGAGTCCAGTTTAAGATTCCGATGCTTCACTTCAGGTTTACTGTATACCTTGGACCTTCTTATTGACGATGAAACACAGAAATTGCATCCGAATTTAATACAAAATGCACAATGCCGACTTAAGTACAGGTGAACTGACACTCTAATTTTCTATGATTTGAACCTCTCCTATGAGTCCAGTTTTAGATTCTGATGCTTCACTTCAGGATTTCTGTATCCCTTGGACCTTCTTATTGACGATGAAACACAGAAATTGCATCCGAATTTAAAACAAAAGGCACACTGCCGAGCTAAGTACATGAGGACTGACACTCTCACTTTCTTTGATTTCAACCTCTCCTGTGAGTCCAGTTTTAGATTCCGATGCTTCAGTTCAGGTTTACTGTATCCCTTGGACCTTCTTATTGACGATGAAGCACAGAAATTGCATCCGAATTAAATACAAAAGGCACAATGCCGACTTCAGTAAAAGCGGACTGACACTCTCTCTTTCTATGATTTTAACCTCTCCAGTGAGTCCAGTTTTATATTCCGATGCTTCACTTCAGGTTTAATGTATACCTTGCACCTTCGTATTGACGATGAAACACAGATATTGCATCGGAACTTAATACAAAAGGCACTATGCCGACATAAGTACAAGAGGACTGGCACTCTCACTTTCTATGATTGGACCTCACCTGTGAGTCCAGTTTTAGATTCCGATTCTTCACTTCAGTTTTACTGTATCCCTTGGACCTTCTTATTGACGATGAAACACAGAGTTTGCATCCGAATTCAATACAAAATGCACAAGGCCTTCTGAAGTACAAGAGGACTGACACTCTAAATTTCTATGATTTGAACCTCTCCTGTGAGTCCAGTCTTAGATTCCGATGCTTCCCTTCAGGTTTACTGTATTCCTTGGACCTCCTTATTGACGACGAAACACAGAAATTGCATCCGAATTTAATACAAAACGCACAATCCCGCCTTAAGCAAAAGAGGACTGACACTCTCACTTTCTGTGATTTGAATCTCTTCTGTGAGTCCAGTTTTAGATTCCGATGCTTCACTTCAGAGTTACTGTATACCTTGCTCCGTCTTATTGACGAAGAAACACAGAAATTTCATCGGAATTATTTTCAAAAGGCACAATGCCGACTTAAGTACAAGAGGACTGACACTCTAACTCTCTATGATTGGAACCTCTCCTGTGAGTCCAGTTTTAGATTCCGATGCTTCACTTCAGGTTTACTGTATCCCTTGGACCTTCTTATTGACGATGAAACACAAAAATTGCATCCGAATTTAATACAAAATGCACAATGCCGACTTAAGTACAAGATAACTGACACTCTCACTTTCTATGATTTGAACCTCTCCTGTGAGTCCAGTTGTAGATTCCGATGCTTCACTTATGGTTTACTGTATCCCTTGGACCTTCTTATTGACGATGAAACACAGAATTTGCATCCGAATTTAATACATAAGGCACAATGCCGACTTAAGTAAAAGAGGACTGACACTCTCACTTTCTATGATTTGAACTTCTCCTGTGAGTCCAGTTTTAGATTCCGATGATTCGCTTCAGTTTTACTATATACCTTGCACCTACTTATTGTCGATGAAACATAGAAATTGCATCGGAACTATATTCAAAACGCACAATACCGACTTAAGTACAAGAGGACTGACACTCTAACTCTCTATGATTTGAACCTCTACTTTGGGTAGAGTTTTAGATTCCGATGCTTCACTTCAGGTTTACTGTACACCTAGCACCTTCTTATTGACGATGAAACACAGAAATTGCATTGGTATTTAATACAAAAGGCACAAAGCCGACTTAAGTAAAAGAGGACAGACACTCACACTTTCTATGATTTGATCCTCTCCTGTGAGTCCAGTTTTAGATTCCGATGCTTGACTTCTGGTTTACTGTATCCCTTGGACCTTCTTATTGACGATGAAATACTGAAATTGCATCCGAATTTAATACAAAATGCACAATGCCGACTTAAGTAAAAGAGGACTAACACTCTCTTTTTCTATGATTTGAACCTCTCCTGTGAGTCCAGTTTTAGATTCCGATGATTCACTTCAGTTTTACTATATACCTTGCACTTTCTTATTGTCGATGAAACATAGAAATTCCATCGGAATTTGATACAAAAGGCACAATGCCGACATAAGTACAAGTGGACTGACACTCTAACTTTCTATGATTTGAACCTCTACTTTGGGTAGAGTTTTAGATTCCGATGCTTCACTTCAGGTTTACTGTACACCTAGCACCTTCTTATTGACGATGAAACACAGAAATTGCATCGGTATTTAATACAAAAGGCACAAGGCCGACTTAAGTAAAAGAGGACAGACACTCTCACTTTCTATGATTTGATCCTCTCCTGTGAGTCCAGTTTTAGATTCTGATGCTTCACTTCTGGTTTACTGTATCCCTTGGACCTTCTTATTGACGATGAAACACAGAAATTGCATCCGAATTTAATACATAAGGCGCAATGCCGACTTAAGTAATAGAGGACTGACACACTCACTTTCTATGTTTTGAACTACTCCTGTGAGTCCAGTTTTAGATACCGATGCGTCACTTCAGGTTTACCGTATACCTTGGACCTTCTTATTGACGATGAAACACAGAAATTGCATCCGAATTTAATACAAAATGCACAATGCCGACTTAATTACACGTGAACTGACACTCTAATTTTCTATGATTTGAACCTCTCCTGTGAGTCCAGTTTTAGATTCTGATGCTTCACTTCAGGATTTCTGTATCCCTTGGACCTTCTTATTGACGATGAAACACAGAAATTGCATCCGAATTTAATACAAAAGGCACACTGCCGAGTTAAGTACATGAGGACTGACACTCTCACTTTCTTTGATTTCAACCTCTCCTGTGAGTCCAGTTTTAGATTCCGATGCTTCAGTTCAGGTTTACTGTATCCCTTGGACCTTCTTATTGACGATGAAGCACAGAAATTGCATCCGAATTTAATACAAAAGGCACAATGCCGACTTCAGTAAAAGCGGACTGACACTCTCTCTTTCTATGATTTGAACCTCTCCAGTGAGTCCAGTTTTAGATTCCGATGCTTCACTTCAGGTTTAATGTATACCTTGCACCTTCGTATTGACGTTGAAACACAGAAATTGCATCGGAATTTAATACAAAAGGCACTATGCCGACATAAGTACAAGAGGACTGGCACTCTCACTTTCTATGATTGGACCTCACCTGTGAGTCCAGTTTTAGATTCCGATGCTTCACTTCAGGTTCACTGTATCCCTTGGACCTTCTTATTGACGATGAAACACAGAGTTTGCATCCGAATTCAATACAAAACGCACAATGCCGACATAAGTACAAGAGGACTGGCACTCTCACTTTCTATGATTTGAACCTCACCTGTGAGTCCAGTTTTAGATTCCGATGCTTCACTTCAGTTTTACTGTATCCCTTGGACCTTCTTATTGACGATGAAACACAGAGTTTGCATCCGAATTCAATACAAAATGCACAAGGCCTACTTAAGTACAAGAGGACTGACACTCTAACTTTCTATGATTTGAACCTCTCCTGTGAGTCCAGTTTTAGATTCCGATGCTTCCCTTCAAGTTTACTGTATTCCTTGGACCTCCTTATTGACGACGAAACACAGAAATTGCATCCGAATTTAATACAAAACGCACAATCCCGCCTTAAGCAAAAGAGGACTGACACTCTCACTTTCTGTGATTTGAATCTCTTCTGTGAGTCCAGTTTTACATTCCGATGCTTCACTTCAGAGTTACTGTATACCTTGCTCCGTCTTATTGACGAAGAAACACAGAAATTTCATCGGAATTATTTTCAAAAGGCACAATGCCGACTTAAGTACAAGAGGACTGACACTCTAACTCTCTATGATTCGAACCTCTCCTGTGAGTCCAGTTTTAGATTCCGATGCTTCACTTCAGGTTTACTGTATCCCTTGGACCTTCTTATTGACGATGAAACACAGAAATTGCATCCGAATTTAATACAAAATGCACAATGCCGACTTAAGTACAAGATAACTGACACTCTCACTTTCTATGATTTGAACCTCTCCTGTGAGTCCAGTTGTAGATTCCGATGCTTCACTTATGGTTTACTGTATCCCTTGGACCTTCTTATTGACGATGAAACACAGAATTTGAATCCGAATATAATAAATAAGGCACAATGCCGACTTAAGTAAAAGAGGACTGACACTCTCACTTTCTATGATTTGAACTTCTCCTGTGAGTCCAGTTTTAGATTCCGATGATTCGCTTCAGTTTTACTATATACCTTGCACCTACTTATTGTCGATGAAACATAGAAATTGCATCGGAACTAAATTCAAAAGGCACAATGCCGACTTAAGTACAAGAGGACTGACACTCTAACTCTCCATGATTTGAACCTCTACTTTGGGTAGAGTTTTAGATTCCGATGCTTCACCTCAGGTTTACTGTACACCTAGCACCTTCTTATTGACGATGAAACACAGAAATTGCATCGGTATTTAATACAAAAGGCACAAAGCCGACTTAAGTAAAAGAGGACAGACACTCTCACTTTCAATGATTTGAACCTCTCCTGTGAGTCCAGTTGTAGATTCCGATGCTTCACTTATGGTTTACTGTATCCCTTGGACCTTCTTATTGACGATAAAATACAGAAATTGCATCCGAATTTAATACAAAATGCACAATGCCGACTTAAGTAAATGAGGACTAACACTCTCTCTTTCTATGATTTGAACCTCTCCCGTGAGTCCAGTTTTAGATTCCGATGATTCACTTCAGTTTTACTATATACCTTGCACTTTCTTATTGTCGATGAAACATAGAAATTGCATCGGAACTAAATTCAAAAGGCACAATGCCGACTTAAGTACAAGAGGACTGACACTCTCACTTCCTATGATTTGAACTTCTCCAGTGAGTCCAGTTATAAATTCCGATGCGTCACTTCAGGTTTACCGTACACCCTGCACCTTCTTATTGACGATGAAACACAGAAATTCCATCGGAATTTGATACAAAAGGCACAATGCCGACATAAGTACAAGTGGACTGACACTCTAACTTTCTATGATTTGAACCTCTACTTTGGGTAGAGTTTTAGATTCCGATGCTTCACTTCAGGTTTACTGTACACCTAGCACCTTCTTATTGACGATGAAACACAGAAATTGCATCGGTATTTAATACAAAAGGCACAAGGCCGACTTAAGTAAAAGAGGACAGACACTCTCACTTTCTATGATTTGATCCTCTCCTGTGAGTCCAGTTTTAGATTCTGATGCTTCACTTCTGGTTTACTGTATCCCTTGGACCTTCTTATTGACGATGAAACACAGAAATTGCATCCGAATTTAATACATAAGGCACAATGCCGACTTAAGTAATAGAGGACTGACACACTCACTTTCTATGTTTTGAACTTCTCCTGTGAGTCCAGTTTTAGATACCGATGCGTCACTTCATGTTTACCGTATACCTTGCACCTTCTTATTGACGATAAAACACAGTAATTGCATCGGAATTTAATACAAAAGGCACAGTGCCGACATAAGTACAAGAGGACTGACACTCTAACTTTCTATGATTTCAACCTCTCCTGTGAGTTCAGTTTCAGATTCCGATGCTTCACTTCAGGTTTACTGTATCCCTTGGACTTTCTTATTGACGATGAATCACAGAGTTTGCATCCGAATTTAATACAAAAGGCACAATGCCGACTTCAGTACAAGAGGACTGACACTCTTACTACTCATTATTTGAACCTCTCCTGTGAGGCCAGTTTTAGATTCCGATGCTTCACTTCTGGTTTACTGTATACCTTTCACCTTCTTATTAACGATGAAACACCGAAATTGCATCGGAATTTAATACAAAAGGCACAATGCCGACATAAGTAAAAGTGGACTGACACTCTAACTTTCTATGATTTGAACCTCTACTTTGGGTAGAGTTTTAGATTCCGATGCTTCACTTTAGGTTTACTGTACACCTAGCACCTTCTTATTGACGATGAAACACAGAAATTGCATCGGTATTTAATACAAAAGGCACAAGGCCGACTTAAGTAAAAGAGGACAGACACTCTCACTTTCTATGATTTGATCCTCTCCTGTGAGTCCAGTTTTAGATTCTGATGCTTCACTTCAGGTTTACTGTATCACTTGGACCTTCTTACTGACGATGAAACACAGAGTTTGCATCCGAATTTAATACAAAAGGCGCAATGCCGACTGAAGTACAAGAGGACTGACACTCTAACTGTCTACAATTTGAACCTCTCCTGTGTGGCCAGTTTTAGATTCCGATGCTTCACTTCTGGTTTACTGTATACCTTGCAGCATCTTATTGACGATGAAACACAGAAATTGCATGCGAATTTGGTACAAAAGGCACAATGCCGACTTAAGTACAAGAGGACTGATACTCACACTTTCTATGATTTGAACCTCTCCAGTGAGACCAGTTTTAGATTCCGATGCTTCACTTCTGGTTTACTGTATCCCTTGGACCTTCTTATTGACGATGAAACACAGAAATTGCATCCGAATTTAATACATAAGGCGCAATGCCGACTTAAGTAATAGAGGACTGACACACTCACTTTCTATGTTTTGAACTTCTCCTGTGAGTCCAGTTTTAGATACCGATGCGTCACTTCAGGTTTACCGTATACCTTGCACCTTCTTATTGACGATAAAACACAGTAATTGCATCGGAATTTAATACAAAAGGCACAATGCCGACATAAGTACAAGAGGACTGACACTCTAACTTTCTATGATTTCAACCTCTCCTGTGAGTTCAGTTTCAGATTCCGATGCTTCACTTCAGGTTTACTGTATCCCTTGGACTTTCTTATTGACGATGAATCACAGAGTTTGCATCCGAATTTAATACAAAAGGCACAACGCCGACTTCAGTACAAGAGGACTGACACTCTAACTACTCATTATTTGAACCTCTCCTGTGAGGCCAGTTTTAGATTCCGATGCTTCACTTCTGGTTTACTGTATACCGTTCACCTTCTTATTAACGATGAAACACAGAAATTGCATCGGAATTTAATACAAAAGGCACAATGCCGACTTAAGTACAAGAGGACTGACACTCTCACTTTCTATGATTTGAACCTCTCATGTGAGTCCAGTTTTGGATTCCGATGCTTCAGCTCAGGTTTACTGTATACCTAGCACCTTCTTATTGACGATGAAACACAGAAATTGCATCGGAATTTAATACAAAAGGCACAAACCCGACTTAAGTAAAAGAGGACAGACACTGTCACTTTCTATGATTTGAACATCTCCTGTGAGTCCAGTTTTAGATTCCGATGCTTCACTTCAGGTTTACTGTATCCCTTGGACCTTCTTATTGACGATGAATCACAGAGTTTGCATCTGAATTTAATACAAAAGGCACAATGCCGACTTTAGTACAACAGGACTGACACTCTAACAATCCATGATTTGAACCTCTTCTGTTAGTCCAGTTTTAGATTCCGATGCTCCACTTCTGGTTTACTGTATACCTTGCACCTTCTTATTGGCGATGAAACACTGAAATTGCATCGGAATTCAATTCAAAAGCCACAATGCCGACTTAAGTAAAACAGGACTGTCACTCTCCCTTTCTATTATTTGAATCTCTCCTGTGAGCCCAGTTATAGATTCCGATGCTTCACTTCAGGTTTACTGTATCCCTTGGACCTTCTCATTGACGATGAAACTCAGAAATTGCATCCGAATTTAATACATAAGGCTCAATGCCGACTTCAGTAAAAGAGGACTGACACTCTCACTTTCTAACATTTGAACTTCTCCTGTGAGTCCAGTTTTAGATTCCGATGCGTCACTTCAGGTTTACCGTATACCTTGCACCTTCTTATTGACGATGAAACACAGAAATTGCATCGGAATTTAATACAAAAGGCACAGTGCCGACATAAGTACAAGAGGACTGACACTCTAACTTTCTATGATTTCAACCTCTCCTGTGAGTTCAGTTTCAGATTCCGATGCTTCACTTCAGGTTTACTGTATCCCTTGGACTTTCTTATTGACGATGAATCACAGAGTTTGCATCCGAATTTAATACAAAAGGCACAATGCCGACTTCAGTACAAGAGGACTGACACTCTTACTACTCATTATTTGAACCTCTCCTGTGAGGCCAGTTTTAGATTCCGATGCTTCACTTCTGGTTTACTGTATACCTTTCACCTTCTTATTAACGATGAAACACCGAAATTGCATCGGAATTTAATACAAAAGGCACAATGCCGACATAAGTAAAAGTGGACTGACACTCTAACTTTCTATGATTTGAACCTCTACTTTGGGTAGAGTTTTAGATTCCGATGCTTCACTTTAGGTTTACTGTACACCTAGCACCTTCTTATTGACGATGAAACACAGAAATTGCATCGGTATTTAATACAAAAGGCACAAGGCCGACTTAAGTAAAAGAGGACAGACACTCTCACTTTCTATGATTTGATCCTCTCCTGTGAGTCCAGTTTTAGATTCTGATGCTTCACTTCAGGTTTACTGTATCACTTGGACCTTCTTACTGACGATGAAACACAGAGTTTGCATCCGAATTTAATACAAAAGGCGCAATGCCGACTGAAGTACAAGAGGACTGACACTCTAACTGTCTACAATTTGAACCTCTCCTGTGTGGCCAGTTTTAGATTCCGATGCTTCACTTCTGGTTTACTGTATACCTTGCAGCATCTTATTGACGATGAAACACAGAAATTGCATGCGAATTTGGTACAAAAGGCACAATGCCGACTTAAGTACAAGAGGACTGATACTCACACTTTCTATGATTTGAACCTCTCCAGTGAGACCAGTTTTAGATTCCGATGCTTCACTTCTGGTTTACTGTATCCCTTGGACCTTCTTATTGACGATGAAACACAGAAATTGCATCCGAATTTAATACATAAGGCGCAATGCCGACTTAAGTAATAGAGGACTGACACACTCACTTTCTATGTTTTGAACTTCTCCTGTGAGTCCAGTTTTAGATACCGATGCGTCACTTCAGGTTTACCGTATACCTTGCACCTTCTTATTGACGATAAAACACAGTAATTGCATCGGAATTTAATACAAAAGGCACAATGCCGACATAAGTACAAGAGGACTGACACTCTAACTTTCTATGATTTCAACCTCTCCTGTGAGTTCAGTTTCAGATTCCGATGCTTCACTTCAGGTTTACTGTATCCCTTGGACTTTCTTATTGACGATGAATCACAGAGTTTGCATCCGAATTTAATACAAAAGGCACAACGCCGACTTCAGTACAAGAGGACTGACACTCTAACTACTCATTATTTGAACCTCTCCTGTGAGGCCAGTTTTAGATTCCGATGCTTCACTTCTGGTTTACTGTATACCGTTCACCTTCTTATTAACGATGAAACACAGAAATTGCATCGGAATTTAATACAAAAGGCACAATGCCGACTTAAGTACAAGAGGACTGACACTCTCACTTTCTATGATTTGAACCTCTCATGTGAGTCCAGTTTTGGATTCCGATGCTTCAGCTCAGGTTTACTGTATACCTAGCACCTTCTTATTGACGATGAAACACAGAAATTGCATCGGAATTTAATACAAAAGGCACAAACCCGACTTAAGTAAAAGAGGACAGACACTGTCACTTTCTATGATTTGAACATCTCCTGTGAGTCCAGTTTTAGATTCCGATGCTTCACTTCAGGTTTACTGTATCCCTTGGACCTTCTTATTGACGATGAATCACAGAGTTTGCATCTGAATTTAATACAAAAGGCACAATGCCGACTTTAGTACAACAGGACTGACACTCTAACAATCCATGATTTGAACCTCTTCTGTTAGTCCAGTTTTAGATTCCGATGCTCCACTTCTGGTTTACTGTATACCTTGCACCTTCTTATTGGCGATGAAACACTGAAATTGCATCGGAATTCAATTCAAAAGCCACAATGCCGACTTAAGTAAAACAGGACTGTCACTCTCCCTTTCTATTATTTGAATCTCTCCTGTGAGCCCAGTTATAGATTCCGATGCTTCACTTCAGGTTTACTGTATCCCTTGGACCTTCTCATTGACGATGAAACTCAGAAATTGCATCCGAATTTAATACATAAGGCTCAATGCCGACTTCAGTAAAAGAGGACTGACACTCTCACTTTCTAACATTTGAACTTCTCCTGTGAGTCCAGTTTTAGATTCCGATGCGTCACTTCAGGTTTACCGTATACCTTGCACCTTCTTATTGACGATGAAACACAGAAATTGCATCGGAATGTAATACAAAAGGCACAATGCCGACATAAGTACAAGAGGACTGACACTCTAACTTTCTATGATTTGAACCTCTCCTGTGAGTCCAGTTTTAGATTCCGATGCTTCACTTCAGGTTTACTGTATCCCTTGGACTTTCTTATTGACGATGAATCACAGAGTTTGCATCCGAATTTAATACAAAAGGCACAATGCCGACTTCAGTACAAGAGGACTGACACTCTAACTACTCATTATTTGAACCTCTCCTGTGAGGCCAGTTTTAGATTCCGATGCTTTACTTCTGGTTTACTGTATACCTTTCACCTTCTTATTGACGATGAAACACAGAAATTGCATCGGAATTTAATACAAAAGGCACAATGCCGACATAAGTACAAGTGGACTGACACTCTAACTTTCTATGATTTGAACCTCTACTTTGGGTAGTGTTTTAGATTCCGATGCTTCACTTCAGGTTTACTGTACACCTAGCACCTTCTTATTGACGATGAAACACAGAAATTGCTTCGGTATTTAATACAAAATGCACAAGGCCGACTTAAGTAAAAGAGGACAGACACTCTCACTTTCTATGATTTGATCCTCTCCTGTGAGTCCAGTTTTAGATTCTGATGCTTCACTTCAGGTTTACTGTATCACTTGGACCTTCTTATTGACGATGAAACACAGAGTTTGCATCCGCATTTAATACAAAATTCACAATGCCGACTGAAGTACAAGAGGACTGACACTCTAACTCTCTACAATTTGAACCTCTCCTGTGTGGCCAGTTTTAGATTCCGATGCTTCACTTCTGGTTTACTGTATACCTTGCACCTTCTTATTGACGATGAAACACAGAAATTGCATGCGAATTTGGTACAAAAGGCAGAATGCCGACTTAAGTACAAGAGGACTGATACTCAATCTTTCTATGATTTGAACCCCTCCTGTGAGTCCAGTTTTAGATTCCGATGCTTCACTTCTGGTTTACTGTATCCCTTGGACCTTCTTATTGTTGATGAAACACAGAAATTGCATCCGAATTTAATACATAAGGCGCAATGCCGACTTAAGTAATAGAGGACTGACACACTCACTTTCTATGTTTTGAACTTCTCCTGTGAGTCCAGTTTTAGATACCGATGCGTCACTTCAGGTTTACCGTATACCCTGCACCTTCTTATTGACGATAAAACACAGTAATTGCATCGGAATTTAATACAAAAGGCACAATGCCGACATAAGTACAAGAGGACTGACACTCTAACTTTCTATGATTTCAACCTCTCCTGTGAGTTCAGTTTCAGATTCCGATGCTTCACTTCAGGTTTACTGTATCCCTTGGACTTTCTTATTGACGATGAATCACAGAGATTGCATCCGAATTTAATACAAAAGGCACAATGCCGACTTCAGTACAAGAGGACTGACACTCTAACTACTCATTATTTGAACCTCTCCTGTGAGGCCAGTTTTAGATTCCGATGCTTCACTTCTGGTTTACTGTATACCTTTCACCTTCTTATTAACGATGAAACACAGAAATTGCATCGGAATTTAATACAAAAGGCACAATGCCGATATAGTACAAGAGGACTGACACTCTCACTTTCTATGATTTGAACCTCTCATGTGAGTCAAGTTTTGGATTCCGATGCTTCAGCTCAGGTTTACTGTATACCTAGCACCTTCTTATTGACGATGAAACACAGAAATTGCATCGGAATTTAATACAAAAGGCACAAACCCGACTTAAGTAAAAGAGGACAGACACTGTCACTTTCTATGATTTGAACATCTCCTGTGAGTCCAGTTTTAGATTCCGATGCTTCACTTCAGGTTTACTGTATCCCTTGGACCTTCTTATTGACGATGAATCACAGAGTTTGCATCTGAATTTAATACAAAAGGCACAATGCCGACTTTAGTACAAGAGGACTGACACTCTAACAATCCATGATTTGAGCCTCTTCTGTGAGTCCAGTTATAGATTCCGATGCTTCACTTCTGGTTTACTGTATACCTTGCACCTTCTTATTGGCGATGAAACACTGAAATTGCATCGGAATTCAATTCAAAAGGCACAATGCCGACTTAAGTAAAACAGGACTGTCACTCTCCCTTTCTATTATTTGAATCTCTCCTGTGAGCCCAGTTTTAGATTCCGATGCTTCACTTCAGGTTTACTGTATCCCTTGGACCTTCTCATTGACGATGAAACTCAGAAATTGCATCCGAATTTAATACATAAGGCTCAATGCCGACTTCAGTAAAAGAGGACTGACACTCTCACTTTCTATGATTTGAACTTCTCCTGTGAGTCCAGTTTTAGATTCCGATGCGTCACTTCAGGTTTACCGTATACCTTGCACCTTCTTATTGACGATGAAACACAGAAATTGCATCGGAATGTAATACAAAAGGCACAATGCCGACATAAGTACAAGAGGACTGACACTCTAACTTTCTATGATTTGAACCTCTCCTGTGAGTCCAGTTTTAGATTCCGATGCTTCACTTCAGGTTTACTGTATCCCTTGGACTTTCTTATTGACGATGAATCACAGAGTTTGCATCCGAATTTAATACAAATGGCACAATGCCGACTTCAGTACAAGAGGACTGACACTCTAACTACTCATAATTTGAACCTCTCCTGTGAGGCCAGTTTTAGATTCCGATGCTTTACTTCTGGTTTACTGTATACCTTTCACCTTCTTATTGACGATGAAACACAGAAATTGAATCGGAATTTAATACAAAAGGCACAATGCCGACACAAGTACAAGTGGACTGACACTCTAACTTTCTATGATTTGAACCTCTACTTTGGGTAGAGTTTTAGATTCCGATGCTTCACTTCAGGTTTACTGTACACCTAACACCTTCTTATTGACGATGAAACACAGAAATTGCTTCGGTATTTAATACAAAATGCACAAGGCCGACTTAAGTAAAAGAGGACAGACACTCTCACTTTCTATGATTTGATCCTCTCCTGTGAGTCCAGTTTTAGATTCTGATGCTTCACTTCAGGTTTACTGTATCACTTGGACCTTCTTATTGACGATGAAACACAGAGTTTGCATCCGCATTTAATACAAAAGGCACAATGCCGACTGAAGCACAAGAGGACTGACACTCTAACTCTCTACAATTTGAACCTCTCCTGTGTGGCCAGTTTTAGATTCCGATGCTTCACTTCTGGTTTACTGTATACCTTGCACCTTCTTATTGACGATGAAACACAGAAATTGCATGCGAATTTGGTACAAAAGGCAGAATGCCGACTTAAGTACAAGAGGACTGATACTCAATCTTTCTATGATTTGAACCCCTCCTGTGAGTCCAGTTTTAGATTCCGATGCTTCACTTCTGGTTTACTGTATCCCTTGGACCTTCTTATTGTTGATGAAACACAGAAATTGCATCCGAATTTAATACATAAGGCGCAATGCCGACTTAAGTAATAGAGGACTGACACACTCACTTTCTATGTTTTGAACTTCTCCTGTGAGTCCAGTTTTAGATACCGATGCGTCACTTCAGGTTTACCGTATACCCTGCACCTTCTTATTGACGATAAAACACAGTAATTGCATCGGAATTTAATACAAAAGGCACAATGCCGACATAAGTACAAGAGGACTGACACTCTAACTTTCTATGATTTCAACCTCTCCTGTGAGTTCAGTTTCAGATTCCGATGCTTCACTTCAGGTTTACTGTATCCCTTGGACTTTCTTATTGACGATGAATCACAGAGATTGCATCCGAATTTAATACAAAAGGCACAATGCCGACTTCAGTACAAGAGGACTGACACTCTAACTACTCATTATTTGAACCTCTCCTGTGAGGCCAGTTTTAGATTCCGATGCTTCACTTCTGGTTTACTGTATACCTTTCACCTTCTTATTAACGATGAAACACAGAAATTGCATCGGAATTTAATACAAAAGGCACAATGCCGACTTAAGTACAAGAGGACTGACACTCTCACTTTCTATGATTTGAACCTCTCATGTGAGTCAAGTTTTGGATTCCGATGCTTCAGCTCAGGTTTACTGTATACCTAGCACCTTCTTATTGACGATGAAACACAGAAATTGCATCGGAATTTAATACAAAAGGCACAAACCCGACTTAAGTAAAAGAGGACAGACACTGTCACTTTCTATGATTTGAACATCTCCTGTGAGTCCAGTTTTAGATTCCGATGCTTCACTTCAGGTTTACTGTATCCCTTGGACCTTCTTATTGACGATGAATCACAGAGTTTGCATCTGAATTTAATACAAAAGGCACAATGCCGACTTTAGTACAAGAGGACTGACACTCTAACAATCCATGATTTGAGCCTCTTCTGTGAGTCCAGTTATAGATTCCGATGCTTCACTTCTGGTTTACTGTATACCTTGCACCTTCTTATTGGCGATGAAACACTGAAATTGCATCGGAATTCAATTCAAAAGCCACAATGCCGACTTAAGTAAAACAGGACTGTCACTCTCCCTTTCTATTATTTGAATCTCTCCTGTGAGCCCAGTTTTAGATTCCGATGCTTCACTTCAGGTTTACTGTATCCCTTGGACCTTCTCATTGACGATGAAACTCAGAAATTGCATCCGAATTTAATACATAAGGCTCAATGCCGACTTCAGTAAAAGAGGACTGACACTCTCACTTTCTATGATTTGAACTTCTCCTGTGAGTCCAGTTTTAGATTCCGATGCGTCACTTCAGGTTTACCGTATACCTTGCACCTTCTTATTGACGATGAAACACAGAAATTGCATCGGAATGTAATACAAAAGGCACAATGCCGACATAAGTACAAGAGGACTGACACTCTAACTTTCTATGATTTGAACCTCTCCTGTGAGTCCAGTTTTAGATTCCGATGCTTCACTTCAGGTTTACTGTATCCCTTGGACTTTCTTATTGACGATGAATCACAGAGTTTGCATCCGAATTTAATACAAATGGCACAATGCCGACTTCAGTACAAGAGGACTGACACTCTAACTACTCATAATTTGAACCTCTCCTGTGAGGCCAGTTTTAGATTCCGATGCTTTACTTCTGGTTTACTGTATACCTTTCACCTTCTTATTGACGATGAAACACAGAAATTGAATCGGAATTTAATACAAAAGGCACAATGCCGACACAAGTACAAGTGGACTGACACTCTAACTTTCTATGATTTGAACCTCTACTTTGGGTAGAGTTTTAGATTCCGATGCTTCACTTCAGGTTTACTGTACACCTAACACCTTCTTATTGACGATGAAACACAGAAATTGCTTCGGTATTTAATACAAAATGCACAAGGCCGACTTAAGTAAAAGAGGACAGACACTCTCACTTTCTATGATTTGATCCTCTCCTGTGAGTCCAGTTTTAGATTCTGATGCTTCACTTCAGGTTTACTGTATCACTTGGACCTTCTTATTGACGATGAAACACAGAGTTTGCATCCGCATTTAATACAAAAGGCACAATGCCGACTGAAGCACAAGAGGACTGACACTCTAACTCTCTACAATTTGAACCTCTCCTGTGTGGCCAGTTTTAGATTCCGATGCTTCACTTCTGGTTTACTGTATACCTTGCACCTTCTTATTGACGATGAAACACAGAAATTGCATGCGAATTTGGTACAAAAGGCACAATGCCGACTTAAGTACAAGAGGACTGATACTCAATCTTTCTATGATTTGAACCCCTCCTGTGAGTCCAGTTTTAGATTTTGATGCTTCACTTCTGGTTTACTGTATCCCTTGGACCTTCTTATTGACGATGAAACACAGAAATTGCATCCGAATTTAATACATAAGGCGCAATGCCGACTTAAGTAATAGAGGACTGACACACTCACTTTCTATGTTTCGAACTTCTCCTGTGAGTCCAGTTTTAGATACCGATGCGTCACTTCAGGTTTACCGTATACCCTGCACCTTCTTATTGACGATAAAACACAGTAATTGCATCGGAATTTAATACAAAAGGCACAATGCCGACATAAGTACAAGAGGACTGACACTCTAACTTTCTATGATTTCAACCTCTCCTGTGAGTTCAGTTTCAGATTCCGATGCTTCACTTCAGGTTTACTGTATCCCTTGGACTTTCTTATTGACGATGAATCACAGAGTTTGCATCCGAATTTAATACAAAAGGCACAATGCCGACTTCAGTACAAGAGGACTGACACTCTAACTACTCATTATTTGAACCTCTCCTGTGAGGCCAGTTTTAGATTCCGATGCTTCACTTCTGGTTTACTGTATACCTTTCACCTTCTTATTAACGATGAAACACAGAAATTGCATCGGAATTTAATACAAAAGGCACAATGCCGACTTAAGTACAAGAGGACTGACACTCTTACTTTCTATGATTTGAATCTCTCATGTGAGTCCAGTTTTGGATTCCGATGCTTCACCTCAGGTTTACTGTATACCTAGCACCTTCTTATTGACGATGAAACACAGAAATTGCATCGGAATTTAATACAAAATGCACAAACCCGACTTAAGTGAAAGAGGACAGACACTGTCACTTTCTATGATTTGAACATCTCCTGTGAGTCCAGTTTTAGATTCCGATGCTTCACTTCAGGTTTACTGTATCCCTTGGACCTTCTTATTGACGATGAATCACAGAGTTTGCATCTGAATTTAATACAAAAGGCACAATGCCGACTGAAGTACAAGAGGACTGACACTCTAACAATCCATGATTTGAACCTCTTCTGTGAGTCCAGTTTTAGATTCCGATGCTTCACTTCTGGTTTACTGTATACTTTGCACCTTCTTATTGGCGATGAAACACTGAAATTGCATCGGAATTCAATTCAAAAGGCACAATGCCGACTTAAGTAAAACAGGACTGTCACTCTCCCTTTCTATTATTTGAATCTCTCCTGTGAGTCCAGTTTTAGATTCCGATGCTTCACTTCAGGTTTACTGTATCCCTTGGACCATCTCATTGACGATGAAACTCAGAAATTGCATCCGAATTTAATACATAAGGCTCAATGCCGACTTCAGTAAAAGAGGACTGACACTCTCACTTTCTATGATTTGAACTTCTCCTGTGAGTCCAGTTTTAGATTCCGATGCGTCACTTCAGGTTTACCGTATACCTTGCACCTTCTTATTGACGATGAAACACAGAAATTGCATCGGAATTTAATACAAAAGGCACAATGCCGACATAAGTACAAGAGGACTGACACTCTAACTTTCTATGATTTGAACCTCTCCTGTGAGTCCAGTTTTAGATTCCGATGCTTCACTTCGGGTTTACTGTATCCCTAGGACCTTCTTATTGACGATGAAACACAGAAATTGCATCCGAATGTAGTACAAAAGGCACAATGCCGACTTAAGTAAAAAAGGACTGTCACTCTCTCTTTCTATGATTTGAACCTCTCCTGTTAGTCCAGTTTTAGATTCCGATGCTTCACTTCAGGTTTACTGTATCCCTTGGACCATCTTATTGATGATGAAAAACAGAAATTGCATCCGAATTTAATACAAAATGCACAATGCCGACTTAAGTATAAGAGGACTGACACTCTCACTTTCTATGATTTGAACTTCTCCTGTGAGTCCAGTTCTAAATTCCGATGATTCACTTCAGTTTTACTGTATACCTTGCACCTTCTTATTGACGATGAAACATAGAAATTGCATCGGAACTAAATTCAAAAGGCACAATGCCGACTTAAGTACAAGAGGACTGACACTCTAACTCTCTATGATTGGAACCTCTCCTGTGAGTCCAGTTTTAGATTCCGATGCTTCACTTCAGGTCTACTGTATCCCTTGGACCTTCTAATTGTCGATGAAACACAGAAATTGCATCCGAATTTAATACATAAGGCTCAATGCCGACTTAAGTAAAAGAGGACTGACCCTCTCTCTTTCTATGATTTGAACCTCTCCTGTGTTTCCAGTTTTAGATTCCAATGCTTCACTTCAGGTTTACTGTATACCTTGCACCTTCTTATTGACGATGAAACACAGAAATTGCATCCGAATTTAATACAAAAGGCACAATGCCGACTTAAGTACAGGAGGACTGACAAACTCCCTTTCTGTGATTTGAACCTCTCCTGTGAGTCCAGTTTTAGATTCCGATGTTTCACTTCAGGTTTACTGTATCCCTTGGACCTTCTTATTGACGATGAAACAAATAAATTGCATCCGAATTTAATACAAAAGTCACAAGGCCGACTTAAGTACATGAGAACTGACTCTCTCACTTTCTATGATTTGAACCTCTCCTGTGAGTCCAGTTTTAGATTCCGATGCTTCACTTCAGGTTTACTGTATCCCTTGGACCTTCTTACTGACGATGAAACACAGAAATTGCATCCGAATTTAATACAAAAGGCACAATGCCGACTTAAGTAAAAGAGGACTGACACTCTCACTTTCTATGATTTGAACCTCTCCTGTGAGTCCAGTTTTAGATTCCGATGCTTCCCTTCACGTTTACTGTATACCTTGCACCTTCTTATAGACGATGAAACACAGAAATTGCATCGGAATTTAATACAAAAGGCACAATGCCGACTTAAGTACAAGAGGACTAACACTCGCACGTTCTACGATTTGAACCTCTCCTGTGAGTCCAGTTTTAGATTCCGATACTTCACTTCAGGTTTACTGTATACCTTGCAACTTCTTACTGACGATGAAGCATAGAAATTGGATCGGAATTAAATTCCAAAGGCACAATGCCGACTCAAGTACAAGAGGACTGACACTCCAACTCTCTATGCTTTGAACCTCTCCTGTGAGTCCAGTTTTAGATTGCGATGCTTCACTTCAGGTTTACTATATCCCTTGGACCTTCTTATTGACGATGAAACACAGAGTTTGCATCCGAAGATTAATACAAAACGCACAATGCCGACTTAAGTAAAAAAGGACTGACACTCTCACTTTCTATGATTTGAACCTCTCCTATGAGTCCAGTTTTAGATTCCGATGCTTCACTTCCGGTTTACTGTATCCCATGGACCTTCCTATTGACGATGAAACACAGAGTTTGCATCCGAATTTAATACAAAAGGCACAATGCCGACTGAAGTACAAGAGGACTGACACTCTAACTCTCTACAATTTGAACGTCTCCTGTGTGGCCAGTTTTAGATTCCGATGCTTCACTTCTGGTTTACTGTATACCTTGCACCTTCTTATTGACGATGAAACACAGAAATTGCATGCGAATTTGGTACAAAAGGCACAATGCCAACTTAAGTACAAGAGGACTGATACTCACTCTTTCTATGATTTGAACCTCTCCTGTGAGTCCAGTTTTAGATTCCGATGCTTCACTTCTGGTTTACTGTATCCCTTGGACCTTCTTATTGACGATGAAACACAGAAATTGCATCCGAATTTAATACATAAGGCGCAATGCCGACTTAAGTAATAGAGGACTGACACACTCACTTTCTATGTTTTGAACTTCTCCTGTGAGTCCAGTTTTAGATACCGATGCGTCACTTCAGGTTTACCGTATACCTTGCACCTTCTTATTGACGATAAAACACAGTAATTGCATCGGAATTTAATACAAAAGGCACAATGCCGACATAAGTACAAGAGGACTGACACTCTAACTACTCATTATTTGAACCTTTCCTGTGAGGCCAGTTTTAGATTCCGATGCTTCACTTCTGGTTTACTGTATACCTTTCACCTTCTTATTAACGATGAAACACAGAAATTGCATCGGAATTTAATACAAAAGGCACAATGCCGACTTAAGTACAAGAGGACTGACACTCTCACTTTCTATGATTTGAACCTCTCATGTGAGTCCAGTTTTGGATTCCGATGCTTCACCTCAGGTTTACTGTATACCTAGCACCTTCTTATTGACGATGAAACACAGAAATTGCATCGGAATTTAATACAAAAGGCACAAACCCGACTTAAGTAAAAGAGGACAGACACTGTCACTTTCTATGATTTGAACATCTCCTGTGAGTCCAGTTTTAGATTCCGATGCTTCACTTCAGGGTTACTGTATCCCTTGGACCTTCTTGTTGACGATCAATCACAGAGTTTGCATCTGAATTTAATACAAAAAACACAATGCCGACTGAAGTACAAGAGGACTGACACTCTAACTCTCAACAATTTGAACCTCTCCTGTGAGGCCAGTTTTAGATTCCAATGCTTCACTTCTGGTTTACTGTATACCTTGCACCTTCTTATTGACGATGTAACACAGAAATTGCATCGGAATTTAATACAAAAGGCACAATGCCGACTTTAGTACAAGAGGACTGACACTCTAACAATCCATGATTTGAACCTCTTCTGTGAGTCCAGTTTTAGATTCCGATGCTTCACTTCTGGTTTACTGTATACCTTGCACCTTCTTATTGGCGATGAAACACTGGAATTGCATCGGAATTCAATTCAAAAGGCACAATGCCGACTTAAGTAAATCAGGACTGTCACTCTCCCTTTCTATTATTTGAATCTCTCCTGTGAGTCCAGTTTTAGATTCCGATGCTTCACTTCAGGTTTACTGTATCCCTTGGACCTTCTCATTGACGATGAAACTCAGAAATTGCATCCGAATTTAATACATAAGGCTCAATGAAGACTTCAGTAAAAGAGGACTGACACTCTCACTTTCTATGATTTGAACTTCTCCTGTGAGTCCAGTTTTAGATTCCGATGCGTCACTTCAGGTTTACCGTATACCTTGCACCTTCTTATTGACGATGAAACACAGAAATTGCATCGGAATTTAATACAAAAGGCACAATGCCGACATAAGTACAAGAGGACTGACACTCTAACTTTCTATGATTTGAACCTCTCCTGTGAGTCCAGTTTTAGATTCTGATGCTTCACTTCGGGTTTACTGTATCCCTAGGACCTTCTTATTGACGATGAAACACAGAAAATGCATCCGAATGTAGTACAAAAGGCACAATGCTGACTTAAGTAAAAGAGGACTGTCACTCTCTCTTTCTATGATTTGAACCTCTCCTGTTAGTCCAGTTTTAGATTCCGATGCTTCACTTCAGGTTTACTGTATCCCTTGGACCTTCTTATTGACGATGAAAAACAGAAATTGCATCCGAATTTAATACAAATTGCACAATGCCGACTTAAGTATAAGAGGACTGACACTCTCACTTTCTATGATTTGAACTTCTCCTGTGAGTCCAGTTCTAAATTCCGATGATTCACTTCAGTTTTACTGTATACCTTGCACCTTCTTATTGACGATGAAACATAGAAGTTGCATCGGAACTAAATTCAAAAGGCACAATGCCGACTTAAGTACAAGACGACTGACACTCTAACTCTCTATGTTTGGAACCTCTCCTGTGAGTCCAGTTTTAGATTCCGATGCTTCACTTCAAGTCTACTGTATCCCTTGGACCTTCTTATTGTCGATGAAACACAGAAATTGCATCCGAATTTAATACATAAGGCTCAATGCCGACTTAAGTAAAAGAGGACTGACACTCTCTCTTTCTATGGTTTGAACCTCTCCTGTGGGTCCAGTTTTAGATTCCAATGCTTCACTTCAGGTTTACTGTATACCTTGCACCTTCTTATTGACGATGAAACACAGAAATTGCATCCGAATTTAATACAAAAGTCACAAGGCCGACTTAAGTACATGAGAACTGACTCTCACACTTTCTATGATTTGAACCTCTCCTGTGAGTCCAGTTTTAGATTCCGATGCTTCACTTCAGGTTTACTGTATCCCTTGGACCTTCTTATTGACGATGAAACACAGAAATTGCATCCGAATTTAATACAAAAGGCACAATGCCGACTTAAGTAAAAAAGGACTGACACTCTCACTTTCTATGATTTGAACCTCTCCTGTGAGTCCAGTTTTAGATTCCGATGCTTCGCTTCACGTTTACTGTATACCTTGCACCTTCTTATAGACGATGAAACACAGAAATTGCATCGGAATTTAATACAAATGGCACAATGCCGACTTAA
This sequence comes from Schistocerca americana, assembly GCF_021461395.2. Taxonomy (NCBI): domain Eukaryota; kingdom Metazoa; phylum Arthropoda; class Insecta; order Orthoptera; family Acrididae; genus Schistocerca; species Schistocerca americana. The sequence goes on from NC_060126.1 coordinate 8,442,707, forward strand.
GTAAAAGAGGACTAACACTCACACTTTCTACGATTTGAACCTCTCCTGTGAGTGCAGTTTTAGATTCCGATGTTTCACTTCAGGTTTACTGTATCCCTTGCACCTTCTTATTGACGATGAAACACCGAAATTGCATCCGAATTTAATACAAAATTCACAATGCCGACTTAAATATAAAAGGACTGACACTCTCACTTTCTGTGATTTGAACCTCTCCTGTGAGTCCAGTTATAGATTCAGATGCCTCACTTCACGTTTACTGCATCCCTTGGACCAACTTATTGACGATGAAATACAGAAATTGCATCCGAATTTAATACAAAAGGCACAATGCAGACTTAAGTACAAGAGGACTAACACTCGCACTTTCTACGATTTGAACCTCTCCTGTGAGTCCAGTTTTAGATTCCGATACTTCACTTCAGGTTTTTTGTATACCTTGCAACTTCTTACTGACGATGAAGCATAGAAATTGGATCGGAATTAAATTCCAAAGGCACAATGCCGACTTAAGTACAAGAGGACTGACACTCCAACTCTCTATGCCTTGAACCTCTCCTGTGAGTCCAGTTTTAGATTGCGATGCTTCACTTCAGGTTTACTGTATCCCTTGGACCTTCTTATTGACGATGAAACACAGAGTTTGCATCCGAAGATTAATACAAAAGGCACAATGCCGACTTAAGTAAAAAAGGACTGACACTCTCACTTTCTGTGATTTGAACCCCTCCTGTGAGTCCAGTTTTAGATTCCAATGCTTCACTTCAGGTTTACTGTATACTTTGCACCGTCTTATTGACGAACAAACACAGAAATTTCATCGGAATTAAATTCAAAAGGCACAATGCCGACTTAAGTTCAAGAGGACTGACACTCTAACTTTCTAAGATTTGAACCGCTCCTGTGAGTCCAGTTTAAGATTCCGATGCCTCACTTTAGGTTTACTGTATAACTTGGACCTTCTTATTGACGATGAAACACAGAAATTGCATTCGAATTTAATACAAAATGCACAATGCCGACTTAAGTAAAAGCGGACTGACACTCTCACTTTCTATGATTTGAACCTCTCCTATGAGTTCAGTTTTAGATTCCGATGCTTCACTTCCGGTTTACTGTATCCCATGGACCCTCCTATTGACGATGAAACACAGAGTTTGCATCCCAATTTAATACAAAAGGCACAATGCCCACTTAAGTACATGAGGACTGACACTCTCACTTTCTATGTTTTTAACCTCTCCTGTGAGTCCAGTTTTAGATTACGATGCTTCTCTTCAGGTTTACTGTATCCCTTGGACCTTCTTATTGACGATGAAACACAGATATTGCATCCGAATTTAATACAAAAGTCACAATGCCGACTTAAGTAAAAGAGGACTGACACTCTCGCTTTCTATGATTTGAACCTCTCCTGTGAGTCCAGTTGTAGATTCCGATGCTTCACTTCATGTTTACTGTATACCTTGCACCTTCTTATTCACGATGAAACACAGAAATTGCGTCGGAATTTAATAAAAAAGGCACAACTGCGACTTAAGTACAAGAGGACTGACACTCTCACTTTCTATGATTTGAACCTCTCCTGTGAGTCCAGTTTTAGATTCCGATGCTTCACTTCAGGATTACTGTAACCCTTGGACCTTCTTGTTGACGATGAAACACAGAAATTGCATCCGAATTTAATACAAAAGGCACAATGCCGACTTAAGTAAAAGAGGACTGACACTCTCTCTTTCTATGATTTGAACCTCTCCTGTGAGTCCAGTTTTAGATTCGGATGCTTCATTTCAGGTTTACTGTATCCCTTGGACTTTCTTATTGACGATGAAACACAGAAATTGCATCTGAATTTAATACAAAAGGCACAATGCCCACTGAAGTAAAAGAGGACCGACACTCTCACTTTCTGTGATTTGTAACTCTCTTGTGAGTCCAGTTTCAGATTCCGATGCTTCACTTCGGGTTTACTGTATACCTTGCACCGTCTTATTGACGAAGAAACACAGAAATTTCATCGGATTTAAATTGAAAAGGCACAATGCCTTCATAAGTACAAGAGGACTGACACTCTCACTTTCTATGATTTGAACATCTCCTGTGAGTCCAGTTTTAGATTCCGATGCTTCACTTCAGGGTTACTGTATCCCTTGGATCTTCTTGTTGACGATGAATCACAGAGTTTGCATCTGAATTTAATACAAAAAACACAATGCCGACTGAAGTACAAGAGGACTGACACTCTAACTCTCAACAATTTGAACCTCTCCTGTGAGGCCAGTTTTAGATTCCAATGCTTCACTTCTGGTTTACTGTATACCTTGCACCTTCTTATTGACGATGTAACACAGAAATTGCATCGGAATTTAATACAAAAGGCACAATGCCGACTTTAGTACAAGAGGACTGACACTCTAACTCTCAACAATTTGAACCTCTCCTGTGAGTCCAGTTTTAGATTCCGATGCTTCACTTCTGGTTTACTGTATACCTTGCACCTTCTTATTGGCGATGAAACACTGGAATTGCATCGGAATTCAATTCAAAAGGCACAATGCCGACTTAAGTAAAACAGGACTGTCACTCTCCCTTTCTATTATTTGAATCTCTCCTGTGAGTCCAGTTTTAGATTCCGAAGCTTTACTTCATGTTTACTGTATCCCTTGGACCTTCTCATTGACGATGAAACTCAGAAATTGCATCCGAATTTAATACATAAGGCTCAATGAAGACTTCAGTAAAAGAGGACTGACACTCTCACTTTCTATGATTTGAACTTCTCCTGTGAGTCCAGTTTTAGATTCCGATGCGTCACTTCAGGTTTACCGTATACCTTGCACCTTCTTATTGACGATGAAACACAGAAATTGCATCGGAATTTAATACAAAAGGCACAATGCCGACATAAGTACAAGAGGACTGACACTCTAACTTTCTATGATTTGAACCTCTCCTGTGAGTCCAGTTTTAGATTCTGATGCTTCACTTCGGGTTTACTGTATCCCTAGGACCTTCTTATTGACGATGAAACACAGAAAATGCATCCGAATGTAGTACAAAAGGTACAATGCTGACTTAAGTAAAAGAGGACTGTCACTCTCTCTTTCTATGATTTGAACCTCTCCTGTTAGTCCAGTTTTAGATTCCGATGCTTCACTTCAGGTTTACTGTATCCCTTGGACCTTCTTATTGACGATGAAAAACAGAAATTGCATCCGAATTTAATACAAAATGCACAATGCCGACTTAAGTATAAGAGGACTGACACTCTCACTTTCTATGATTTGAACTTCTCCTGTGAGTCCAGTTCTAAATTCCGATGATTCACTTCAGTTTTACTGTATACCTTGCACCTTCTTATTGACGATGAAACATAGAAGTTGCATCGGAACTAAATTCAAAAGGCACAATGCCGACTTAAGTACAAGACGACTGACACTCTAACTCTCTATGTTTGGAACCTCTCCTGTGAGTCCAGTTTTAGATTCCGATGCTTCACTTCAAGTCTACTGTATCCCTTGGACCTTCTTAATGTCGATGAAACACAGAAATTGCATCCGAATTTAATACATAAGGCTCAATGCCGACTTAAGTAAAAGAGGACTGACACTCTCTCTTGCTATGGTTTGAACCTCTCCTGTGGGTCCAGTTTTAGATTCCAATGCTTCACTTCAGGTTTACTGTATACCTTGCACCTTCTTATTGACGATGAAACACAGAAATTGCATCCGAATTTAATACAAAAGTCACAAGGCCTACTTAAGTACATGAGAACTGACTCTCTCACTTTCTATGATTTGAACCTCTCCTGTGAGTCCAGTTTTAGATTCCGATGCTTCACTTCAGGTTTACTGTATCCCTTGGACCTTCTTATTGACGATGAAACACAGAAATAGCATCCGAATTTAATACAAAAGGCACAATGCCGACTTAAGTAAAAGAGGACTGACACTCTCACTTTCTATGATTTGAACCTCTCCTGTGAGTCCAGTTATAGATTCCGATGCTTCGCTTCACGTTTACTGTATACCTTGCACCTTCTTATAGACGATGAAACACAGAAATTGCATCGGAATTTAATACAAAAGGCACAATGCCGACTTAAGTAAAAGAGGACTAACACTCACACTTTCTACGATTTGAACCTCTCCTGTGAGTGCAGTTTTAGATTCCGATGTTTCACTTCAGGTTTACTGTATCCCTTGCACCTTCTTATTGACGATGAAACACCGAAAGTGCATCCGAATTTAATACAAAAGGCACAATGCCGACTTAAATATAAAAGGACTGACACTCTCACTTTCTGTGATTTGAACCTCTCCTGTGAGTCCAGTTTTAGATTCAGATGCCTCACTTCAGGTTTACTGCATCCCTTGGACCAACTTATTGACGATGAAATACAGAAATTGCATCCGAATTTAATACAAAAGGCACAATGCAGACTTAAGTACAAGAGGACTAACACTCGCACTTTCTACGATTTGAACCTCTCCTGTGAGTCCAGTTTTAGATTCCGATACTTCACTTCAGGTTTTTTGTATACCTTGCAACTTCTTACTGACGATGAAGCATAGAAATTGGATCGGAATTAAATTCCAAAGGCACAATGCCGACTTAAGTACAAGAGGACTGACACTCCAACTCTCTATGCCTTGAACCTCTCCTGTGAGTCCAGTTTTAGATTGCGATGCTTCACTTCAGGTTTACTGTATCCCTTGGACCTTCTTATTGACGATGAAACACAGAGTTTGCATCCGAAGAGTAATACAAAAGGCACAATGCCGACTTAAGTAAAAAAGGACTGACACTCTCACTTTCTGTCATTTGAACCCCTCCTGTGAGTCCAGTTTTAGATTCCAATGCTTCACTTCAGGTTTACTGTATACCTTGCACCGTCTTATTGACGAAGAAACACAGAAATTTCATCGGAATTAAATTCAAAAGGCACAATGCCGACTTAAGTACAAGAGGACTGACACTCTAACTTTCTAAGATTTGAACCGCTCCTGTGAGTCCAGTTTAAGATTCCGATGCCTCACTTCAGGTTTACTGTATAACTTGGACCTTCTTATTGACGATGAAACACAGAAATTGCATTCGAATTTAATACAAAATGCACAATGCCGACTTAAGTAAAAGCGGACTGACACTCTCACTTTCTATGATTTGAACCTCTCCTATGAGTTCAGTTTTAGATTCCGATGCTTCACTTCCGGTTTACTGTATCCCATGGACCCTCCTATTGACGATGAAACACAGAGTTTGCATCCCAATTTAATACAAAAGGCACAATGCCCACTTAAGTACATGAGGACTGACACTCTCACTTTCTATGTTTTTAACCTCTCCTGTGAGTCCAGTTTTAGATTACGATGCTTCTCTTCAGGTTTACTGTATCCCTTGGACCTTCTTATTGACGATGAAACACAGATATTGCATCCGAATTTAATACAAAAGTCACAATGCCGACTTAAGTAAAAGAGGACTGACACTCTCGCTTTCTATGATTTGAACCTCTCCTGTGAGTCCAGTTGTAGATTCCGATGCTTCACTTCATGTTTACTGTATACCTTGCACCTTCTTATTCACGATGAAACACAGAAATTGCGTCGGAATTTAATACAAAAGGCACAATTCCGACTTAAGTACAAGAGGACTGACACTCTCACTTTCTATGATTTGAACCTCTCCTGTGAGTCCAGTTTTAGATTCCGATGCTTCACTTCAGGATTACTGTAACTCTTGGACCTTCTTGTTGACGATGAAACACAGAAATTGCATCCGAATTTAATACAAAAGGCACAATGCCGACTTAATTAAAAGAGGACTGACACTCTCTCTTTCTATGATTTGAACCTCTCCTGTGAGTCCAGTTTTAGATTCGAATGCTTCATTTCAGGTTTACTGTATCCCTTGGACTTTCTTATTGACGATGAAACACAGAAATTGCATCTGAATTTAATACAAAAGGCACAATGCCCACTGAAGTAAAAGAGGACTGACACTCTCACTTTCTGTGATTTGTAACTCTCTTGTGAGTCCAGTTTCAGATTCCGATGCTTCACTTCGGGTTCACTGTATACCTTGCACCGTCTTATTGACGAAGAAACACAGAAATTTCATCGGATTTAAATTGAAAAGGCACAATGCCGTCATAAGTACAAGAGGACTGACACTCTAACTTTCTAAGATTTGAACCTCTCCTGTGACTCCAGTTTAAGATACCTATGCTTCACTTCAGGTTTACTGTATACGTTGGACCTTCTTATTAACGATGAAACACAGAAATTGCATCCGAATTTGATACAAAATGCACAATGCCGACTTAAGTACAAGAGGACTGACACTCCAACTTTCTTTGATTTGAACCTCTCCTGTGAGTTCAGTTATAGATTCTGATATTTCACTTCAGGTTTACTGTATCCCTTGGACCTTCTTATTGACGATGAAACAAAGAAATTGCATCCGAATTTAAAACAAAAGGCACAATGCCGACTTAAGTACATGACGACTGACACTCTCACTTTCTATGATTTCATCCTCTCCTGTTAGTCCAGTTTTAGATTCCGATGCTTCACTTCAGGTTTACTGTATCCCTTGGACCTTCTTATTGACGATGAAACACAGAAATTGCATCCGAATTTAATACAAAAGGCACAATGCCGACTTAAGTAAAAGCGGACTGACACTCTCTCTTTCTATGATTTGAACCTCTCCTGTGAGTCCACTTTTAGTTTCCGATGCTTCACTTCAGGTTTACTGTATACCTTGCACCTTCTTATTGACGATGAAACACAGATATAGAATCGGAATTAAATTCAAAAGGGACAATGCCGACTTAAGTACAAGAGGACTGACGCTCTAACTCTCTATGATTTGAACCTCTCCTGTGAGTCCAGTTTTAGATTCCGATGCTTCACTTCAGGTTTACTGTATGCCTTGCACCTTCTTATTGACGATGAAACACAGATATTGCATCGGAATTAAATTCAAAAGACACAATGCCGACTTAAGTACAAGAGGACTGACACTCTAACTATCTATGATTTGAACCTCTCCTGTGAGTCCAGTTTTAGATTCAGATGCTTTACTTCAGGTTGACTGTATCCCTTGGGCCATCTTATTACCGATGAAACACAGAAATTGCATCCCAATTTAATACAAAAGGCACTATGCCGACTTAAGTACAAGAGGTCTGACACTCTCACTTACTATGTTTTGAACTTCTCCTGTGAGTCCAGTTTTAGATACCGATGCGTCACTTCAGGTTTACCGTATACCTTGCACCTTCTTATTGACGATAAAACACAGTAATTGCATCGGAATTTAATACAAAAGGCACAATGCCGTCATAAGTACAAGAGGACTGACACTCTAACTTTCTATGATTTCAACCTCTCCTGTGAGTTCAGTTTTAGATTCCGATGCTTCACTTCAGGTTTACTGTATCCCTTGGACTTTCTTATTGACGATGAATCACAGAGTTTGCATCCGAATTTAATACAAAAGGCACAATGCCGACTTCAGTACAAGAGGACTGACACTCAAACTACTCATGATTTGAACCTCTCCTGTGAGGCCAGTTTTAGATTCCGATGCTTCACTTCTGGTTTACTGTATACCTTTCACCTTCTTATTGACGATGAAACACAGAAATTGCATCGGAATTTAATACAAAAGGCACATTGCCGACTTAAGTACAAGAGGACTGACACTCTCACTTTCTGTGATTTGAACCCTTCATGTGAGTCCAGTTTTGGATTCCGATGCTTCACTTCAGGTTTACTGTATACCTAGCACCTTCTTATTGACGATGAAACACAGAAATTGCATCGGAATTTAATACAAAAGGCACAAACCCGACTTAAGTAAAAGAGGACAGACACTGTCACATTCTATGATTTGAACATCTCCTGTGAGTCCAGATTTAGATTCCGATGCTTCACTTCAGGTTTACTGTATCCCTTGTACCTTCTTATTGACGATTAATCACAGAGTTTGCATCCGAATTTAATACAAAAGGCACAATGCCGACTGAAGTACAAGAGGACTGACACTCTAACTCTCAACAATTTGAACCTCTCCTGTGAGGCCAGTTTTAGATTCCGATGCTTCACTTCTGGTTTACTGTATACCTTGCACCTTCTTATTGACGATGTAACACAGAAATTGCATCGGAATTTAATACAAAAGGCACAATGCCGACTTTAGTACAAGAGGACTGACGCTCTAACAATCCATGATTTGAACCTCACCTGTGAGTCCAGTTTTAGATTCCGATGCTTCCCTTCACGTTTACTGTATACCTTGCACCTTCGTATAGACGATGAAACACAGAAATTGCATCGGAATTTAATACAAAAGGCACAATGCCGACTTAAGTAAAAAAGGACTGACACTCTCACTTTCTGTGATTTGAACCCCTCCTGTGAGTCCAGTTTTAGATTCCAATGCTTCACTTCAGGTTTACTGTATACCTTGCACCGTCTTATTGACGAAGAAACACAGAAATTTCATCGGAATTAAATTCAAAAGGCACAATGCCGACTTAAGTACAAGAGGACTGACACTCTAACTTTCTAAGATTTGAACCGCTCCTGTGAGTCCAGTTTAAGATTCCGATGCTTCACTTCAGGTTTACTGTATAACTTGGACCTTCTTATTGACGATGAAACACAGAAATTGCATTCGAATTTAATACAAAATGCACAATGCCGACTTAAGTAAAAGCGGACTGACACTCTCACTTTCTATGATTTGAACCTCTCCTATGAGTTCAGTTTTAGATTCCGATGCTTCACTTCCGGTTTACTGTATCCCATGGACCCTCCTATTGACGATGAAACACAGAGTTTGCATCCCAATTTAATACAAAAGGCACAATGCCCACTTAAGTACATGAGGACTGACACTCTCACTTTCTATGTTTTTAACCTCTCCTGTGAGTCCAGTTTTAGATTCCGATGCTTCTCTTCAGGTTTACTGTATCCCTTGGACCTTCTTATTGACGATGAAACACAGATATTGCATCCGAATTTAATACAAAAGTCACAATGCCGACTTAAGTAAAAGAGGACTGACACTCTCGCTTTCTATGATTTGAACCTCTCCTGTGAGTCCAGTTGTAGATTCCGATGCTTCACTTCATGTTTACTGTATACCTTGCACCTTCTTATTCACGATGAAACACAGAAATTGCGTCGGAATTTATTACAAAAGGCACAATTCCGACTTAAGTACAAGAGGACTGACACTCTCACTTTCTATGATTTGAACCTCTCCTGTGAGTCCAGTTTTAGATTCCGATGCTTCACTTCAGGATTACTGTAACCCTTGGACCTTCTTGTTGACGATGAAACACAGAAATTGCATCCGAATTTAATACAAAAGGCACAATGCCGACTTAAGTAAAAGAGGACTGACACTCTCTCTTTCTATGATTTGAACCTCTCCTGTGAGTCCAGTTTTAGATTCGGATGCTTCATTTCAGGTTTACTGTATCCCTTGGACTTTCTTATTGACGATGAAACACAGAAATTGCATCTGAATTTAATACAAAAGGCACAATGCCCACTGAAGTAAAAGAGGACTGACACTCTCACTTTCTGTGATTTGTAACTCTCTTGTGAGTCCAGTTTCAGATTCCGATGCTTCACTTCGGGTTTACTGTATACCTTGCACCGTCTTATTGACGAAGAAACACAGAAATTTCATCGGATTTAAATTGAAAAGGCACAATGCCGTCATAAGTACAAGAATACTGACACTCTCACTTTCTATGATTTGAACATCTCCTGTGAGTCCAGTTTTAGATTCCGATGCTTCACTTCTGGGTTACTGTATCCCTTGGACCTTCTTGTTGACGATGAATCACAGAGTTTGCATCTGAATTTAATACAAAAAACACAATGTTGACTGAAGTACAAGAGGACTGACACTCTAACTCTCAACAATTTGAACCTCTCCTGTGAGGCCAGTTTTAGATTCCAATGCTTCACTTCTGGTTTACTGTATACCTTGCACCTTCTTATTGACGATGTAACACAGAAATTGCATCGGAATTTAATACAAAAGGCACAATGCCGACTTTAGTACAAGAGGACTGACACTCTAACAATCCATGATTTGAACCTCTTCTGTGAGTCCAGTTTTAGATTCCGATGCTTCACTTCAGGATTACTGTAACCCTTGGACCTTCTTGTTGACGATGAAACACAGAAATTGCATCCGAATTTAATACAAAAGGCACAATGCCGACTTAAGTAAAAGAGGACTGACACTCTCTCTTTCTATGATTTGAACCTCTCCTGTGAGTCCAGTTTTAGATTCGGATGCTTCATTTCAGGTTTACTGTATCCCTTGGACTTTCTTATTGACGATGAAACACAGAAATTGCATCTGAATTTAATACAAACGGCACAATGCCCACTGAAGTAAAAGAGGACTGACACTCTCACTTTCTGTGATTTGTAACTCTCTTGTGAGTCCAGTTTCAGATTCCGATGCTTCACTTTGGGTTTACTGTATACCTTGCACCGTCTTATTGACGAAGAAACCCAGAAATTTCATCGGATTTAAATTTAAAAGGCACAATGCCGTCATAAGTACAAGAGGACTGACACTCTAACTTTCTGAGATTTGAACCTCTCCTGTGAGTCCAGTTTAAGATACCTATGCTTCACTTCAGGTTTACTGTATACGTTGGACCTTCTTATTAACGATGAAACACAGAAATTGCATTCGAATTTAATACAAAATGCACAATGCCGACTTAAGTACAAGAGGACTGACACTCCAACTTTCTTTGATTTGAACCTCTCCTGTGAGTTCAGTTAAAGATTCTGATATTTCACTTCACGTTTACTGTATCCCTTGGACCTTCTTATTGACGATGAAACAAAGAAATTGCATCCGAATTTAAAACAAAAGGCACAATGCCGACTTAAGTACATGACGACTGACACTCTCACTTTCTATGATTTCGTCCTCTCCTGTTAGTCCAGTTTTAGATTCCGATGCTTCACTTCAGGTTTACTGTATCCCTTGGACCTTCTTATTGACGATGAAACACAGAAATTGCATCCGAATTTAATACAAAAGGCACAATGCCGACTTAAGTAAAAGCGGACTGACACTCTCTCTTTCTATGATTTGAACCTCTCCTGTGAGTCCACTTTTAGTTTCCGATGCTTCACTTCAGGTTTACTGTATACCTTGCACCTTCTTATTGACGATGAAACACAGATATAGAATCGGAATTAAATTCAAAAGGGACAATGCCGACTTAAGTTTAAGAGGACTGACGCTCTAACTCTCTATGATTTGAACCTCTCCTGTGAGTCCAGTTTTAGATTCCGATGCTTCACTTCAGGTTTACTGTATGCCTTGCACCTTCTTATTGACGATGAAACACAGATATTGCATCGGAATTAAATTCAAAAGACACAATGCCGACTTAAGTACAAGAGGACTGACACTCTAACTATCTATGATTTGAACCTCTCCTGTGAGTCCAGTTTTAGATTCAGATGCTTTACTTCAGGTTGACTGTATCCCTTGGGCCATCTTATTACCGATGAAACACAGAAATTGCATCCCAATTTAATACAAAAGGCACTATGCCGACTTAAGTACAAGAGGACTGACACTCTCACTTACTATGTTTTGAACTTCTCCTGTGAGTCCAGTTTTAGATACCGATGCGTCACTTCAGGTTTACCGTATACCTTGCACCTTCTTATTGACGATAAAACACAGTAATTGCATCGGAATTTAATACAAAAGGCACAATGCCGTCATAAGTACAAGAGGACTGACACTCTAACTTTCTATGATTTCAACCTCTCCTGTGAGTTCAGTTTTAGATTCCGATGCTTCACTTCAGGTTTACTGTATCCCTTGGACTTTCTTATTGACGATGAATCACAGAGTTTGCATCCGAATTTAATACAAAAGGCACAATGCCGACTTCAGTACAAGAGGACTGACACTCTAACTACTCATGATTTGAACCTCTCCTGTGAGGCCAGTTTTAGATTCCGATGCTTCACTTCTGGTTTACTGTATACCTTTCACCTTCTTATTGACGATGAAACACAGAAATTGCATCGGAATTTAATACAAAAGGCACATTGCCGACTTAAGTAAAGGAGGACTGACACTCTCACTTTCTATGATTTGAACCCTTCATGTGAGTCCAGTTTTGGATTCCGATGCTTCACTTCAGGTTTACTGTATACCTAGCACCTTCTTATTGACGATGAAACACAGAAATTGCATCGGAATTTAATACAAAAGGCACAAACCCGACTTAAGTAAAAGAGGACAGACACTGTCACTTTCTATGATTTGAACATCTCCTGTGAGTCCAGATTTAGATTCCGATGCTTCACTTCAGGTTTACTGTATCCCTTGGACCTTCTTATTTACGATTAATCACAGAGTTTGCATCCGAATTTAATACAAAAGGCACAATGCCGACTGAAGTACAAGAGGACTGACACTCTAACTCTCAACAATTTGAACCTCTCCTGTGAGGCCAGTTTTAGATTCCGATGTTTCACTTCTGGTTTACTGTATACCTTGCACCTTCTTATTGACGATGTAACACAGAAATTGCATCAGAATTTAATACAAAAGGCACAATGCCGACTTTAGTACAAGAGGACTGACACTCTAACAATCCATGATTTGAACCTCTCCTGTGAGTCCAGTTTTAGATTCCGATGCTTCCCTTCACGTTTACTGTATACCTTGCGCCTTCGTATAGACGATGAAACACAGAAATTGCATCGGAATTTAATACAAAAGGCACAATGCCGACTTAAGTACAAGAGGACTAACACTCGCACTTTCTACGATTTGAACCTCTCCTGTGAGTCCAGTTTTAGATTCCGATGTTTCCCTTCAGGTTTACTGTATTCCTTGCACCTTCTTATTGACGATGAAACACCGAAATTGCATCCGAATTTAATACAAAAGGCACAATGCCGACTTAAATATAAAAGGACTGACACTCTCACTTTCTGTGATTTGAACCTCTCCTGTGAGTCCAGTTTTAGATTCAGATGCCTCACTTCAGGTTTACTGCATCCCTTGGACCAACTTATTGACGATGAAATACAGAAATTGCATCCGAATTTAATACAAAAGGCACAATGCAGACTTAAGTACAAGAGGACTGACACTCCAACTCTCAATGCTTTGAACCTCTCCTGTGAGTCCAGTTTTAGATTGCGATGCTTCTCTTCAGGTTCACTGTATACCTTGGACCTTCTTATTGACGATGAAACACAGAGTTTGCATCCGAATTTAATACAAAAGGCACAATGCCGACTTAAGTAAAAAAGGACTGACACTCTCACTTTCTGTGATTTGAACCCCTCCTGTGAGTCCAGTTTTAGATTCCGATGCTTCACTTCAGGTTTAATGTATACCTTGCACCGTCTTATTGACGAAGAAACACAGAAATTTCATCGGAATTAAATTCAAAAGGCACAATGACGACTTAAGTACAAGAGGACTGGCACTCTAACTTTCTAAGATTTGAACCGCTCCTGTGAGTCCAGTTTAAGATTCCGATGCCTCACTTCAGATTTACTGTATAACTTGGACCTTCTTATTGACGATGAAACACAGAAATTGCATCCGAATTTAATACAAAATGCACAATGCCGACTTAAGTAAAAACGGACTGTCACTCTCCCTTTCTATGATTTGAACCTCTCCTATGAGTCCAGTTTTAGATTCCGATGCTTCACTTGCGGTTTACTGTATCCCATGGACCTTCCTATTGACGATGAAACACAGAGTTTGCATCCCTATTTAATACAAAAGGCACAATGCCCACTTAAGTACATGAGGACTGACACTCTCACTTTGTATGATTTGAACCTCCCCTGTGAGTCCAGTTTTAGATTCCGATGCTTCACTTCACGGTTACTGTATCGCTTGGACCTTCTTATTGACGATGAAACACAGAAATTGCATCCGAATTTAATACAAAAGGCACAATGCCGACTTAAATACAAGAAGACTGTCACTCTCCCTTTCTATGATTTGAACCTCTCCTGTGAGTCCAGTTTTAGATTCCGATGCTTCTCTTCAGGTTTACTGTATCCCTTGGACCTTCTTATTGACGATGAAACACAGATATTGCATCCGAATTTAATACAAAAGGCACCATGCCGATTTAAGTAACAGAGGACTGGCACTCACTCTTTCTATGATTTGAACCTCTTCTGTGAGTCCAGTTTTAGATTCCGATGCTTCATTTCAGGTTTACTGTATCCCTTGGACCTTCTTATTGGCGATGAAACACAGAAATGGCATTGGAATTTAATACAAAAGTCACAATGCCGACTTAAGTAAAAGAGGACTGACACTCTCTCTTTCTATGGTTTGAACCTCTCCTGTGAGTCCAGTTGTAGATTCCGATGCTTCACTTCATGTTTACTGTATACCTTGCACCTTCTTATTCACGATGAAACACAGAAATTGCGTCGGAATTTAATACAAAAGGCACAATTCCGACTTAAGTACAAGAGGACTGACACTCTCACTTTCTATGATTTGAACCTCTCCTGTGAGTCCAGTTTTAGATTCCGATGCTTCACTTCAGGATTACTGTATCCCTTGGACCTTCTTATTGACGATTAAACACAGAAATTGCATCCGAATTTAATACAAAAGGCACAATGCCGACTTAAGTAAAAGAGGACTGACACTCTCTCTTTCTATGATTTGAACCTCTATTGTGAGTCCAGTTTTAGATTCGGATGCTTGATTTCAGGTTTACTGTATCCCTTGGACCTTCTTATTGACGACGAAACACAGAAATTGCATCTGAATTTAATACAAAAGGCACAATGCCGACTGAAGTAAAAGAGGACTGACACTCTCACTATCTGTGGTTTGTAACTCTCTTGTGAGTCCAGTTTTAGATTCCGATGCTTCACTTCGGGTTTACTGTATACCTTGCACCGTCTTATTGACGAAGAAACACAGAAATTTCATCGGATTTAAATTGAAAAGGCACAATGCCGACTTAAGTACAAGAGGACTGACACTCTAACTTTCTAAGATTTGAACCTCTCCTGTGAGTCCAGATTAAGATTCCGATGCCTCACTTCAGATTTACAGTATAACTTGGACCTTCTTATTGACGATGAAACACAGAAATTGCATCCGAATTTAATACAAAATGCACAATGCCGACTTAAGTAAAAGCGGACTGACACTCTCACTTTCTATGATTTGAACCTCTCCTATGAGTCCAGTTTTAGATTCCGATGCTTCACTTGCGGTTTACTGTATCCCATGGACCTGACTATTGACGATGAAACACAGAGTTTGCATCCCAATTTAATACAAAAGGCACAATGCCCACTTAAGTACATGAGGATTGACACTCTCACTTTCTATGATTTGAACCTCCCCTGTGAGTCCAGTTTTAGATTCCGATGTTTCACTTCAGGGTTACTGTATCGCTTGGACCTTCATATTGACGATGAAACACAGAAATTGCATCCGAATTTAATACAAAAGGCACAATGCCGACTTAAATACAAGAAGA
The DNA here is from genome assembly GCF_021461395.2 of Schistocerca americana. NCBI lineage: Eukaryota > Metazoa > Arthropoda > Insecta > Orthoptera > Acrididae > Schistocerca > Schistocerca americana. The sequence continues at coordinate 8,458,281 of NC_060126.1, forward strand.
CTGTCACTCTCCCTTCCTATGATTTGAACCTCTCCTGTGAGTCCAGTTTTAGATTCCGATGCTTCTCTTCAGGTTTACTGTATCCCTTGGACCTTCTTATTGACGATGAAACACAGATATTGCATCCGAATTTAATACAAAAGGCACCATGCCGATTTAAGTAACAGAGGACTGGCACTCACTCTTTCTACGATTTGAACCTCTTCTGTGAGTCCAGTTTTAGATTCCGATGCTTCATTTCAGGTTTACTGTATCCCTTGGACCTTCTTATTGACGATGAAACACAGAAATAGCATTGGAATTTAATACAAAAGTCACAATGCCGACTTAAGTAAAAGAGGACTGACACTCTCTCTTTCTATGGTTTGAACCTCTCCTGTGAGTCCAGTTGTAGATTCCGATGCTTCACTTCATGTTTACTGTATACCTTTCACCTTCTTATTCACGATGAAACACAGAAATTGCGTCGGAATTTAATACAAAAGGCACAATTCCGACTTAAGTACAAGAAGACTGACACTCTCACTTTCTATGATTTGAACCTCTCCTGTGAGTCCAGTTTTAGATTCCGATGCTTCACTTCAGGATTACTGTATCCCTTGGACCTTCTTATTGACGATTAAACACAGAAATTGCATCCGAATTTAATACAAAAGGCACAATGCCGACTTAAGTAAAAGAGGACTGACACTCTCTCTTTCTATGATTTGAACCTCTATTGTGAGTCCAGTTTTAGATTCGGATGCTTGATTTCAGGTTTACTGTATCCCTTGGACCTTCTTATTGACGACGAAACACAGAAATTGCATCTGAATTTAATACAAAAGGCACAATGCCGACTGAAGTAAAACAGGACTGACACTCTCACTTTCTGTGGTTTGTAACTCTCTTGTGAGTCCAGTTTTAGATTCTGATGCTTCACTTCGGGTTTACTGTATACCTTGCACCGTCTTATTGACGAAGAAACACAGAAATTTCATCGGATTTAAATTGAAAAGGCACAATGCCGACTAAAGTACAAGAGGACTGACACTCTAACTTTCTAAGATTTGAACCTCTCCTGTGAGTCCAGTTTAAGATTCCGATGCCTCACTTCAGATTTACTGTATAACTTGGTCCTTCTTATTGACGATGAAACACAGAAATTGCATCCGAATTTAATACAAAATGCACAATACCGACTTAAGTAAAAGCGGACTGACACTCTCACTTTCTATGATTCGAACCTCTCCTATGAGTCCAGTTTTAGATTCCGATGCTTCACTTGCGGTTTACTGTATCCCATGGACCTTCCTATTGACGATGAAACACAGAGTTTGCATCCCAATTTAATACAAAAGGCACAATGCCCACTTAAGTACATGAGGACTGACACTCTCACTTTCTATGATTTGAACCTCCCCTGTGAGTCCAGTTTTAGATTCCGATGCTTCACTTCAGGGTTACTGTATCGCTTGGACCTTCTTATTGACGATGAAACACAGAAATTGCATCCGAATTTAATACAAAAGGCACAATGCCGACTTAAATACAAGAAGACTGTCACTCTCCCTTTCTATGATTTGAACCTCTCCTGTGAGTCCAGTTTTAGATTCCGATGCTTCTCTTCAGGTTTACTGTATCCCCTGGACCTTCTTATTGACGATGAAACACAGATATTGCAACCGAATGTAATACAAAAGGCACCATGCCGATTTAAGTAACAGAGGACTGGCACTCACTCTTTCTATGATTTGAACCTCTTCTGTGAGTCCAGTTTTAGATTCCGATGCTTCATTTCAGGTTTACTGTATCCCTTGGACCTTCTTATTGACGATGAAACACAGAAATAGCATTGGAATTTAATACAAAAGTCACAATGCCGACTTAAGTAAAAGAGGACTGACACTCTCTCTTTCTATGGTTTGAACCTCTCCTGTGAGTCCAGTTGTAGATTCCGATGCTTCACTTCATGTTTACTGTATACCTTGCACCTTCTTATTCACGATGAAACACAGAAATTGCGTCGGAATTTAATACAAAAGGCACAATTCCGACTTAAGTACAAGAGGACTGACACTCTCACTTTCTATGATTTGAACCCCTCCTGTGAGTCCAGTTTTAGATTCCGATGCTTCACTTCAGGATTACTGTATCCCTTGGACCTTCTTATTGACGATTAAACACAGAAATTGCATCCGAATTTAATACAAAAGGCACAATGCCGACTTAAGTAAAAGAGGACTGACACTCTCTCTTTCTATGATTTGAACCTCTATTGTGAGTCCAGTTTTAGATTCGGATGCTTGATTTCAGGTTTACTGTATCCCTTGGACCTTCTTATTGACGACAAAACACAGAAATTGCATCTAAATTTAATACAAAAGGCACAATTCCGACTTAAGTACAAGAGGACTGACATTCTCACTTTCTTTGATTTGAACCTCTCCTGTAAGTTCAGTTATAGATTCTGATATTTCACTTCAGGTTTACTGTATCCCTTGGACCTTCTTATTGACGATGAAACAAAGAAATTGCATCCGAATTTTAAACAAAAGACACACAATGCCGACTTAAGTACATGACGACTGACACTCTCACTTTCTATAATTTCAACCTCTCCTGTTAGTCCAGTTTCAGATTCCGATGCTTCACTTCAGGTTTACTGTATGCCTTGGACCTTCTTATTGACGATGAAACACAGAAATTGCATCCGAATTTAATACAAAAGGCACAATGCCGACTTAAGTAAAAGCGGACTGACACTCTCTCTTTCTATGATTAGAACCTCTCCTGTGAGTCCACTTTTAGTTTCCGATGCTTCACTTCAGGTTTACTGTATACCTTGCACCTTCTTATTGACGATGAAACACAGATATAGAATCGGAATTAAATTCAAAAGGGACAATGCCGACTTAAGTACAAGAGGACTGACGCTCTAACTCTCTATGATTTGAACCTCTCCTGTGAGTCCAGTTTTAGATTCCGATGCTTCACTTCAGGTTTACTGTATGCTTTGCACCTTCTTATTGACGATGAAACATAGATACTGCATCGGAATTATATTCAAAAGACACAATGCCGACTTAAGTACAAGAGGACTGACACTCTAACTATCTATGATTTGAACCTCTCCTGTGAGTCCAGTTTTAGATTCCGATGCTTTACTTCAGGTTTACTGTATCCCTTGGACCATCTTATTACCGATGAAACACAGAAATTGCATCCCAATTTAATACAAAAGGCACTATACCGACTTAAGTACAAGAGGACTGACACTCTCACTTTCTATGATGTGAACCTCTCCTGTGAATCCAGTTTTACATTCCGATGCTTCAATTCAGGTTTACTGTATACCTTGCAATTTCTTATTGACGATTAAACACAGAAATTGCATCTGAATTTAATACAAAAGGCACAATGCTGACATAAGTGCAAGAGGACTGACACTCTCCCTTTCTATGATTTGAACCTCTCCTGTGCGTCCAGTTTTAGATTCCGATGCTTCACTTCAGGTTAACTGTATCCCTTGGACCTTCTTATTGACGATGAAACACAGAAATTGCATCCGTATTTAATACAAAAGGCACAATGCCGACTTCAGTAAAAGAGGACTGTCACTCTTTCTTTCTATGATTTGAACCTCTCCAGTGAGTCCAGTTTTAGATTCCGATGCTTCACTTCAGGTTTAATGTATACCTTGCACCTTCGTATTGACAATGAAACACAGAAATTGCATCGGAATTTAATACAAAAGGCACATTGCCGACGTAAGTACAAGAGGAGTGGCACTCTCACTCTCTATGATTTGCACCTCTCCTGTGAGTCCAGTATAAGATTCCGATACATCACTTCAGGTTTACTGTATCCCTTGGACCTTCTTATTGACGACGAAACACAGAGTTTGCATCCGAATGTAATACAAAATGCACAATGCCGACTTAAGTACAAGAGGACTGACACCCTAACTTTCTATGATTTGAACCTCTCCTGTGAGTCCAATTTTAGTTTCCGATGCTTCCGATGCTTGTCAATCTCTTGGACCTTCTTATTGACGACGAAACACAGAAATTGCATCCGAATTTAATACAAAACGCACAATCCCGCCTAAAGCAAAAGAGGACTGACACTCTCACTTCCTGTGATTTGAATCTCTAATGTGAGTCCAGTTTTAGATTCCGATGCTTCACTTCAGGTTTACTGTATACCTTGCACCGTCTTATTGACGAAGAAACACAGAAATTTCATCGGATTTAAATTGAAAAGGCACAATGCCGACTTAAGTACAAGAGGACAGACACTCTAACTTTCTAAGATCTGATCCTCTCCTGAGAGTCCAGTTTAAGATTCCGATGCTTCACTTCAGGTTTACTGTATACCTTGGATCATCTTATTGACGATGAAACACAGAAATTGCATCCGAATTTAATACAAAATGCACAATGCCGACTTAAGTACAAGAGGACTGACACTCTAACTTTCTATGATTTGAACCTCTCCTGCCAGTCCCGTTTTAGATTCCGATGCTTCACTTCAGGTTTACTGTATGCCTTGGACCTTCTTATTGACGATCAAACAAAGAAATTGCATCCGAATTTAATACAAAAGGCACAAGGCCAACTTAGGTACATGAGGACTGACACTCTCACTTTCTATGATTTGAACCTCTCCTGTGAGTCCAGTCTTAGATTCCGATGCTTCACTTCAGGTTTACTGTATCCCTTGGACCTTCTTATTGACGATGAAACACAGAAATTGCATCCGAATTTAATACAAAAGGCACAATGCCGACTTAAGTAAAAGAGGACTGACACTCTCACTTTCTATGATTTGAACCTCTTCTGTGAGTCCAGTTTTAGATTCCGATGCTTCCCTTCACGTTTACTGTGTACCTTGCACCTTCTTATAGACGATGAAACACAGAAATTGCATCGGAATTTAATACAAAAGGCACAATGCCGACTTAAGTACAAGAGGATTAACACTCGCACTTTCTACGATTTGAACCTCTCCTGTGAGTCCAGTTTTAGATTCCGATGTTTCACTTCAGGTTTACTGTATCCCTTGGACCTTCTTATTGACGATGAAACACAGAATTTGCATCCGAATTTAATACATAAGGCACAATGCCGACTTAAGTAAAAGAGGACTGACACCCTCACTTTCTATGATTTGAACTTCTCCTGTGAGTCCAGTTTTTGATTCCGATGCTTCAGTTAAGGTTTACTGTATCCCTTGGACATTCTTATTGACGATGAAACACAGAAATTGCATCCGAAACTAATATAAAAGTCACAATGCCGACTTAAGAACAAGATAACTGACACTCTAACTTTCTATGATATGAACCCCTCCTGTGAGTCCAATTGTAGATTCGTATACTTCACTTCATGTTTACTGTATCCCTTGGACCTTCTTATTGACGATGAAACACAGAAATTGCATCCGAATTTAATACAAAATGCACAATGCCGACTTAGTTACAGGAGAACTGACACTCTAATTTTCTATGATTTGAACCTCTCCTGTGAGTCCAGTTTTAGATTCTGATGCTTCACTTCAGGTTTACTGTATCCCTTGGACCTATTTATTGACGATGAAACACAGAAATTGCATCCGAATTTAAAACAAAAGGCACACTGCCGAGTTAAGTACATGAGGACTGACACTCTCACTTTCTTTGATTTCAACCTCTTCTGTGAGTCCAGTTTTAGATTCCGATGCTTCAGTTCAGGTTTACTGTATCCCTTGGACCTTCTTATTGACGATGAAGCACAGAAATTGCATCCGAATTTAATACAAAAGGCACAATGCCGACTTAAGTAAAAGCGGACTGACACTCTCTCTTTCTATGATTTGAACCTCTCCAGTGAGTCCAGTTTTAGATTCCGATGCTTCACTTCAGGTTTAATGTATACCTTGCACCTTCGTATTGACGATGATACACAGAAATTGCATCGGAATTTAATACAAAAGGCACTATGCCGACATAAGTACAAGAGGACTGGCACTCTCACTATCTATGATTTGAACCACACCTGTGAGTCCAGTTTTAGATTCCGATGCTTCACTTCAGGTTTACTGTATCCCTTGGACCTTCTTATTGACGATGAAACACAGAGTTTGCATCCGAATTCAATACAAAATGCACAATGCCGACATAAGTACAAGAGGACTGGCACTCTCACTTTCTATGATTTGAACCTCACCTGTGAGTCCAGTTTTAGATTCCGATGCTTCTCTTCAGTTTTACTGTATCCCTTGGACCTTCTTATTGACGATGAAACACAGAGTTTGCATCCGAATTCAATACAAAATGCACAAGGCCGACTTAAGTACAAGAGGACTGACACTCTAAATTTCTATGATTTGCACCTCTCCTGTGACTCCAGTTTTAGATTCCGATGCTTCCCTTCAGGTTTACTGTATTCCTTGGACCTTCTTATTGACGACGAAACACAGAAATTGCATCCGAATTTAATACAAAACGCACAATCCCGACTTAAGCAAAGGAGGACTGACACTCTCACTTTCTGTGATTTGAATCTCTTCTGTGAGTCCAGTTTTAGATTCCGATGCTTCACTTCAGAATTACTGTATACCTTGCTCCGTGTTATTGACGAAGAAACACAGAAATTTCATCGGAATTAATTTCAAAAGGCACAATGCCGACTTAAGTACAAGAGGACTGACACTCTAACTCTCTATGATTGGAACCTCTCCTGTGAGTCCAGTTTTAGATTCCGATGCTTCACTTCAGGTTTACTGTATCCCTTGGACCTATTTATTGACGATGAAACACAGAAATTGCATCCGAATTTAAAACAAAAGGCACACTGCCGAGTTAAGTACATGAGGACTGACACTCTCACTTTCTTTGATTTCAACCTCTTCTGTGAGTCCAGTTTTAGATTCCGATGCTTCAGTTCAGGTTTACTGTATCCCTTGGACCTTCTTAATGTCGATGAAACACAGAAATTGCATCCGAATTTAATACATAAGGCTCAATGCCGACTTAAGTAAAAGAGGACTGACACTCTCTCTTGCTATGGTTTGAACCTCTCCTGTGGGTCCAGTTTTAGATTCCAATGCTTCACTTCAGGTTTACTGTATACCTTGCACCTTCTTATTGACGATGAAACACAGAAATTGCATCCGAATTTAATACAAAAGTCACAAGGCCGACTTAAGTACATGAGAACTGACTCTCTCACTTTCTATGATTTGAACCTCTCCTGTGAGTCCAGTTTTAGATTCCGATGCTTCACTTCAGGTTTACTGTATCCCTTGGACCTTCTTATTGACGATGAAACACAGAAATAGCATCCGAATTTAATACAAAAGGCACAATGCCGACTTAAGTAAAAGAGGACTGACACTCTCACTTTCTATGATTTGAACCTCTCCTGTGAGTCCAGTTTTAGATTCCGATGCTTCGCTTCACGTTTACTGTATACCTTGCACCTTCTTATAGACGATGAAACACAGAAATTGCATCGGAATTTAATACAAAATACACAATGCCGACTTAAGTAAAAGAGGACTAACACTCACACTTTCTACGATTTGAACCTCTCCTGTGAGTGCAGTTTTAGATTCCGATGTTTCACTTCAGGTTTACTGTATCCCTTGCACCTTCTTATTGACGATGAAACACCGAAAGTGCATCCGAATTTAATACAAAAGGCACAATGCCGACTTAAATATAAAAGGACTGACACTCTCACTTTCTGTGATTTGAACCTCTCCTGTGAGTCCAGTTTTAGATTCAGATGCCTCACTTCAGGTTTACTGCATCCCTTGGACCAACTTATTGACGATGAAATACAGAAATTGCATCCGAATTTAATACAAAAGGCACAATGCAGACTTAAGTACAAGAGGACTAACACTCGCACTTTCTACGATTTGAACCTCTCCTGTGAGTCCAGTTTTAGATTCCGATACTTCACTTCAGGTTTTTTGTATACCTTGCAACTTCTTACTGACGATGAAGCATAGAAATTGGATCGGAATTAAATTCCAAAGGCACAATGCCGACTTAAGTACAAGAGGACTGACACTCCAACTCTCTATGCCTTGAACCTCTCCTGTGAGTCCAGTTTTAGATTGCGATGCTTCACTTCAGGTTTACTGTATCCCTTGGACCTTCTTATTGACGATGAAACACAGAGTTTGCATCCGAAGAGTAATACAAAAGGCACAATGCCGACTTAAGTAAAAAAGGACTGACACTCTCACTTTCTGTCATTTGAACCCCTCCTGTGAGTCCAGTTTTAGATTCCAATGCTTCACTTCAGGTTTACTGTATACCTTGCACCGTCTTATTGACGAAGAAACACAGAAATTTCATCGGAATTAAATTGAAAAGGCACAATGCCGACTTAAGTACAAGAGGACTGACACTCTAACTTTCTAAGATTTGAACCGCTCCTGTGAGTCCAGTTTAAGATTCCGATGCCTCACTTCAGGTTTACTGTATAACTTGGACCTTCTTATTGACGATGAAACACAGAAATTGCATTCGAATTTAATACAAAATGCACAATGCCGACTTAAGTAAAAGCGGACTGACACTCTCACTTTCTATGATTTGAACCTCTCCTATGAGTTCAGTTTTAGATTCCGATGCTTCACTTCCGGTTTACTGTATCCCATGGACCCTCCTATTGACGATGAAACACAGAGTTTGCATCCCAATTTAATACAAAAGGCACAATGCCCACTTAAGTACATGAGGACTGACACTCTCACTTTCTATGTTTTTAACCTCTCCTGTGAGTCCAGTTTTAGATTACGATGCTTCTCTTCAGGTTTACTGTATCCCTTGGACCTTCTTATTGACGATGAAACACAGATATTGCATTTGAATTTAATACAAAAGTCACAATGCCGACTTAAGTAAAAGAGGACTGACACTCTCGCTTTCTATGATTTGAACCTCTCCTGTGAGTCCAGTTGTAGATTCCGATGCTTCACTTCATGTTTACTGTATACCTTGCACCTTCTTATTCACGATGAAACACAGAAATTGCGTCGGAATTTAATACAAAAGGCACAATTCCGACTTAAGTACAAGAGGACTGACACTCTCACTTTCTATGATTTGAACCTCTCCTGTGAGTCCAGTTTTAGATTCCGATGCTTCACTTCAGGATTACTGTAACTCTTGGACCTTCTTGTTGACGATGAAACACAGAAATTGCATCCGAATTTAATACAAAAGGCACAATGCCGACTTAATTAAAAGAGGACTGACACTCTCTCTTTCTATGATTTGAACCTCTCCTGTGAGTCCAGTTTTAGATTCGAATGCTTCATTTCAGGTTTACTGTATCCCTTGGACTTTCTTATTGACGATGAAACACAGAAATTGCATCTGAATTTAATACAAAAGGCACAATGCCCACTGAAGTAAAAGAGGACTGACACTCTCACTTTCTGTGATTTGTAACTCTCTTGTGAGTCCAGTTTCAGATTCCGATGCTTCACTTCGGGTTCACTGTATACCTTGCACCGTCTTGTTGACGAAGAAACACAGAAATTTCATCGGATTTAAATTGAAAAGGCACAATGCCGTCATAAGTACAAGAGGACTGACACTCTAACTTTCTAAGATTTGAACCTCTCCTGTGAGTCCAGTTTAAGATACCTATGCTTCACTTCAGGTTTACTGTATACGTTGGACCTTCTTATTAACGATGAAACACAGAAATTGCATCCGAATTTGATACAAAATGCACAATGCCGACTTAAGTACAAGAGGACTGACACTCCAACTTTCTTTGATTTGAACCTCTCCTGTGAGTTCAGTTATAGATTCTGATATTTCACTTCAGGTTTACTGTATCCCTTGGACCTTCTTATTGACGATGAAACAAAGAAATTGCATCCGAATTTAAAACAAAAGGCACAATGCCGACTTAAGTACATGACGACTGACACTCTCACTTTCTATGATTTCATCCTCTCCTGTTAGTCCAGTTTTAGATTCCGATGCTTCACTTCAGGTTTACTGTATCCCTTGGACCTTCTTATTGACGATGAAACACAGAAATTGCATCCGAATTTAATACAAAAGGCACAATGCCGACTTAAGTAAAAGCGGACTGACACTCTCTCTTTCTATGATTTGAACCTCTCCTGTGAGTCCACTTTTAGTTTCCGATGCTTCACTTCAGGTTTACTGTATACCTTGCACCTTCTTATTGACGATGAAACACAGATATAGAATCGGAATTAAATTCAAAAGGGACAATGCCGACTTAAGTACAAGAGGACTGACGCTCTAACTCTCTATGATTTGAACCTCTCCTGTGAGTCCAGTTTTAGATTCCGATGCTTCACTTCAGGTTTACTGTATGCCTTGCACCTTCTTATTGACGATGAAACACAGATATTGCATCGGAATTAAATTCAAAAGACACAATGCCGACTTAAGTACAAGAGGACTGACACTCTAACTATCTATGATTTGAACCTCTCCTGTGAGTCCAGTTTTAGATTCAGATGCTTTACTTCAGGTTGACTGTATCCCTTGGGCCATCTTATTACCGATGAAACACAGAAATTGCATCCCAATTTAATACAAAAGGCACTATGCCGACTTAAGTACAAGAGGACTGACACTCTCACTTACTATGTTTTGAACTTCTCCTGTGAGTCCAGTTTTAGATACCGATGCGTCACTTCAGGTTTACCGTATACCTTGCACCTTCTTATTGACGATAAAACACAGTAATTGCATCGGAATTTAATACAAAAGGCACAATGCCGTCATAAGTACAAGAGGACTGACACTCTAACTTTCTATGATTTCAACCTCTCCTGTGAGTTCAGTTTTAGATTCCGATGCTTCACTTCAGGTTTACTGTATCCCTTGGACTTTCTTATTGACGATGAATCACAGAGTTTGCATCCGAATTTAATACAAAAGGCACAATGCCGACTTCAGTACAAGAGGACTGACACTCAAACTACTCATGATTTGAACCTCTCCTGTGAGGCCAGTTTTAGATTCCGATGCTTCACTTCTGGTTTACTGTATACCTTTCACCTTCTTATTGACGATGAAACACAGAAATTGCATCGGAATTTAATACAAAAGGCACATTGCCGACTTAAGTACAAGAGGACTGACACTCTCACTTTCTATGATTTGAACCCTTCATGTGAGTCCAGTTTTGGATTCCGATGCTTCACTTCAGGTTTACTGTATACCTAGCACCTTCTTATTGACGATGAAACACAGAAATTGCATCGGAATTTAATACAAAAGGCACAAACCCGACTTAAGTAAAAGAGGACAGACACTGTCACATTCTATGATTTGAACATCTCCTGTGAGTCCAGATTTAGATTCCGATGCTTCACTTCAGGTTTACTGTATCCCTTGTACCTTCTTATTGACGATTAATCACAGAGTTTGCATCCGAATTTAATACAAAAGGCACAATGCCGACTGAAGTACAAGAGGACTGACACTCTAACTCTCAACAATTTGAACCTCTCCTGTGAGGCCAGTTTTAGATTCCGATGCTTCACTTCTGGTTTACTGTATACCTTGCACCTTCTTATTGACGATGTAACACAGAAATTGCATCGGAATTTAATACAAAAGGCACAATGCCGACTTTAGTACAAGAGGACTGACACTCTAACAATCCATGATTTGAACCTCACCTGTGAGTCCAGTTTTAGATTCCGATGCTTCCCTTCACGTTTACTGTATACCTTGCACCTTCGTATAGACGATGAAACACAGAAATTGCATCGGAATTTAATACAAAAGGCACAATGCCGACTTAAGTAAAAAAGGACTGACACTCTCACTTTCTGTGATTTGAACCCCTCCTGTGAGTCCAGTTTTAGATTCCAATGCTTCACTTCAGGTTTACTGTATACCTTGCACCGTCTTATTGACGAAGAAACACAGAAATTTCATCGGAATTAAATTCAAAAGGCACAATGCCGACTTAAGTACAAGAGGACTGACACTCTAACTTTCTAAGATTTGAACCGCTCCTGTGAGTCCAGTTTAAGATTCCGATGCTTCACTTCAGGTTTACTGTATAACTTGGACCTTCTTATTGACGATGAAACACAGAAATTGCATTCGAATTTAATACAAAATGCACAATGCCGACTTAAGTAAAAGCGGACTGACACTCTCACTTTCTATGATTTGAACCTCTCCTATGAGTTCAGTTTTAGATTCCGATGCTTCACTTCCGGTTTACTGTATCCCATGGACCCTCCTATTGACGATGAAACACAGAGTTTGCATCCCAATTTAATACAAAAGGCACAATGCCCACTTAAGTACATGAGGACTGACACTCTCACTTTCTATGTTTTTAACCTCTCCTGTGAGTCCAGTTTTAGATTCCGATGCTTCTCTTCAGGTTTACTGTATCCCTTGGACCTTCTTATTGACGATGAAACACAGATATTGCATCCGAATTTAATACGAAAGTCACAATGCCGACTTAAGTAAAAGAGGACTGACACTCTCGCTTTCTATGATTTGAACCTCTCCTGTGAGTCCAGTTGTAGATTCCGATGCTTCACTTCATGTTTACTGTATACCTTGCACCTTCTTATTCACGATGAAACACAGAAATTGCGTCGGAATTTATTACAAAAGGCACAATTCCGACTTAAGTACAAGAGGACTGACACTCTCACTTTCTATGATTTGAACCTCTCCTGTGAGTCCAGTTTTAGATTCCGATGCTTCACTTCAGGATTACTGTAACCCTTGGACCTTCTTGTTGACGATGAAACACAGAAATTGCATCCGAATTTAATACAAAAGGCACAATGCCGACTTAAGTAAAAGAGGACTGACACTCTCTCTTTCTATGATTTGAACCTCTCCTGTGAGTCCAGTTTTAGATTCGGATGCTTCATTTCAGGTTTACTGTATCCCTTGGACTTTCTTATTGACGATGAAACACAGAAATTGCATCTGAATTTAATACAAAAGGCACAATGCCCACTGAAGTAAAAGAGGACTGACACTCTCACTTTCTGTGATTTGTAACTCTCTTGTGAGTCCAGTTTCAGATTCCGATGCTTCACTTCGGGTTTACTGTATACCTTGCACCGTCTTATTGACGAAGAAACACAGAAATTTCATCGGATTTAAATTGAAAAGGCACAATGCCGTCATAAGTACAAGAATACTGACACTCTCACTTTCTATGATTTGAACATCTCCTGTGAGTCCAGTTTTAGATTCCGATGCTTCACTTCTGGGTTACTGTATCCCTTGGACCTTCTTGTTGACGATGAATCACAGAGTTTGCATCTGAATTTAATACAAAAAACACAATGTTGACTGAAGTACAAGAGGACTGACACTCTAACTCTCAACAATTTGAACCTCTCCTGTGAGGCCAGTTTTAGATTCCAATGCTTCACTTCTGGTTTACTGTATACCTTGCACCTTCTTATTGACGATGTAACACAGAAATTGCATCGGAATTTAATACAAAAGGCACAATGCCGACTTTAGTACAAGAGGACTGACACTCTAACAATCCATGATTTGAACCTCTTCTGTGAGTCCAGTTTTAGATTCCGATGCTTCACTTCAGGATTACTGTAACCCTTGGACCTTCTTGTTGACGATGAAACACAGAAATTGCATCCGAATTTAATACAAAAGGCACAATGCCGACTTAAGTAAAAGAGGACTGACACTCTCTCTTTCTATGATTTGAACCTCTCCTGTGAGTCCAGTTTTAGATTCGGATGCTTCATTTCAGGTTTACTGTATCCCTTGGACTTTCTTATTGACGATGAAACACAGAAATTGCATCTGAATTTAATACAAACGGCACAATGCCCACTGAAGTAAAAGAGGACTGACACTCTCACTTTCTGTGATTTGTAACTCTCTTGTGAGTCCAGTTTCAGATTCCGATGCTTCACTTTGGGTTTACTGTATACCTTGCACCGTCTTATTGACGAAGAAACCCAGAAATTTCATCGGATTTAAATTTAAAAGGCACAATGCCGTCATAAGTACAAGAGGACTGACACTCTAACTTTCTGAGATTTGAACCTCTCCTGTGAGTCCAGTTTAAGATACCTATGCTTCACTTCAGGTTTACTGTATACGTTGGACCTTCTTATTAACGATGAAACACAGAAATTGCATTCGAATTTAATACAAAATGCACAATGCCGACTTAAGTACAAGAGGACTGACACTCCAACTTTCTTTGATTTGAACCTCTCCTGTGAGTTCAGTTAAAGATTCTGATATTTCACTTCAGGTTTACTGTATCCCTTGGACCTTCTTATTGACGATGAAACAAAGAAATTGCATCCGAATTTAAAACAAAAGGCACAATGCCGACTTAAGTACATGACGACTGACACTCTCACTTTCTATGATTTCGTCCTCTCCTGTTAGTCCAGTTTTAGATTCCGATGCTTCACTTCAGGTTTACTGTATCCCTTGGACCTTCTTATTGACGATGAAACACAGAAATTGCATCCGAATTTAATACAAAAGGCACAATGCCGACTTAAGTAAAAGCGGACTGACACTCTCTCTTTCTATGATTTGAACCTCTCCTGTGAGTCCACTTTTAGTTTCCGATGCTTCACTTCAGGTTTACTGTATACCTTGCACCTTCTTATTGACGATGAAACACAGATATAGAATCGGAATTAAATTCAAAAGGGACAATGACGACTTAAGTTTAAGAGGACTGACGCTCTAACTCTCTATGATTTGAACCTCTCCTGTGAGTCCAGTTTTAGATTCCGATGCTTCACTTCAGGTTTACTGTATGCCTTGCACCTTCTTATTGACGATGAAACACAGATATTGCATCGGAATTAAATTCAAAAGACACAATGCCGACTTAAGTACAAGAGGACTGACACTCTAACTATCTATGATTTGAACCTCTCCTGTGAGTCCAGTTTTAGATTCAGATGCTTTACTTCAGGTTGACTGTATCCCTTGGGCCATCTTATTACCGATGAAACACAGAAATTGCATCCCAATTTAATACAAAAGGCACTATGCCGACTTAAGTACAAGAGGACTGACACTCTCACTTACTATGTTTTGAACTTCTCCTGTGAGTCCAGTTTTAGATACCGATGCGTCACTTCAGGTTTACCGTATACCTTGCACCTTCTTATTGACGATAAAACACAGTAATTGCATCGGAATTTAATACAAAAGGCACAATGCCGTCATAAGTACAAGAGGACTGACACTCTAACTTTCTATGATTTCAACCTCTCCTGTGAGTTCAGTTTTAGATTCCGATGCTTCACTTCAGGTTTACTGTATCCCTTGGACTTTCTTATTGACGATGAATCACAGAGTTTGCATCCGAATTTAATACAAAAGGCACAATGCCGACTTCAGTACAAGAGGACTGACACTCTAACTACTCATGATTTGAACCTCTCCTGTGAGGCCAGTTTTAGATTCCGATGCTTCACTTCTGGTTTACTGTATACCTTTCACCTTCTTATTGACGATGAAACACAGAAATTGCATCGGAATTTAATACAAAAGGCACATTGCCGACTTAAGTAAAGGAGGACTGACACTCTCACTTTCTATGATTTGAACCCTTCATGTGAGTCCAGTTTTGGATTCCGATGCTTCACTTCAGGTTTACTGTATACCTAGCACCTTCTTATTGACGATGAAACACAGAAATTGCATCGGAATTTAATACAAAAGGCACAAACCCGACTTAAGTAAAAGAGGACAGACACTGTCACTTTCTATGATTTGAACATCTCCTGTGAGTCCAGATTTAGATTCCGATGCTTCACTTCAGGTTTACTGTATCCCTTGGACCTTCTTATTTACGATTAATCACAGAGTTTGCATCCGAATTTAATACAAAAGGCACAATGCCGACTGAAGTACAAGAGGACTGACACTCTAACTCTCAACAATTTGAACCTCTCCTGTGAGGCCAGTTTTAGATTCCGATGTTTCACTTCTGGTTTACTGTATACCTTGCACCTTCTTATTGACGATGTAACACAGAAATTGCATCAGAATTTAATACAAAAGGCACAATGCCGACTTTAGTACAAGAGGACTGACACTCTAACAATCCATGATTTGAACCTCTCCTGTGAGTCCAGTTTTAGATTCCGATGCTTCCCTTCACGTTTACTGTATACCTTGCACCTTCGTATAGACGATGAAACACAGAAATTGCATCGGAATTTAATACAAAAGGCACAATGCCGACTTAAGTACAAGAGGACTAACACTCGCACTTTCTACGATTTGAACCTCTCCTGTGAGTCCAGTTTTAGATTCCGATGTTTCCCTTCAGGTTTACTGTATTCCTTGCACCTTCTTATTGACGATGAAACACCGAAATTGCATCCGAATTTAATACAAAAGGCACAATGCCGACTTAAATATAAAAGGACTGACACTCTCACTTTCTGTGATTTGAACCTCTCCTGTGAGTCCAGTTTTAGATTCAGATGCCTCACTTCAGGTTTACTGCATCCCTTGGACCAACTTATTGACGATGAAATACAGAAATTGCATCCGAATTTAATACAAAAGGCACAATGCAGACTTAAGTACAAGAGGACTGACACTCCAACTCTCAATGCTTTGAACCTCTCCTGTGAGTCCAGTTTTAGATTGCGATGCTTCTCTTCAGGTTCACTGTATACCTTGGACCTTCTTATTGACGATGAAACACAGAGTTTGCATCCGAATTTAATACAAAAGGCACAATGCCGACTTAAGTAAAAAAGGACTGACACTCTCACTTTCTGTGATTTGAACCCCTCCTGTGAGTCCAGTTTTAGATTCCGATGCTTCACTTCAGGTTTAATGTATACCTTGCACCGTCTTATTGACGAAGAAACACAGAAATTTCATCGGAATTAAATTCAAAAGGCACAATGACGACTTAAGTACAAGAGGACTGGCACTCTAACTTTCTAAGATTTGAACCGCTCCTGTGAGTCCAGTTTAAGATTCCGATGCCTCACTTCAGATTTACTGTATAACTTGGACCTTCTTATTGACGATGAAACACAGAAATTGCATCCGAATTTAATACAAAATGCACAATGCCGACTTAAGTAAAAACGGACTGTCACTCTCCCTTTCTATGATTTGAACCTCTCCTATGAGTCCAGTTTTAGATTCCGATGCTTCACTTGCGGTTTACTGTATCCCATGGACCTTCCTATTGACGATGAAACACAGAGTTTGCATCCCTATTTAATACAAAAGGCACAATGCCCACTTAAGTACATGAGGACTGACACTCTCACTTTGTATGATTTGAACCTCCCCTGTGAGTCCAGTTTTAGATTCCGATGCTTCACTTCACGGTTACTGTATCGCTTGGACCTTCTTATTGACGATGAAACACAGAAATTGCATCGGAATTTAATACAAAAGGCACAATGCCGACTTAAGTACAAGAGGACTAACACTCGCACTTTCTACGATTTGAACCTCTCCTGTGAGTCCAGTTTTAGATTCCGATGTTTCCCTTCAGGTTTACTGTATTCCTTGCACCTTCTTATTGACGATGAAACACCGAAATTGCATCCGAATTTAATACAAAAGGCACAATGCCGACTTAAATATAAAAGGACTGACACTCTCACTTTCTGTGATTTGAACCTCTCCTGTGAGTCCAGTTTTAGATTCAGATGCCTCACTTCAGGTTTACTGCATCCCTTGGACCAACTTATTGACGATGAAATACAGAAATTGCATCCGAATTTAATACAAAAGGCACAATGCAGACTTAAGTACAAGAGGACTGACACTCCAACTCTCAATGCTTTGAACCTCTCCTGTGAGTCCAGTTTTAGATTGCGATGCTTCTCTTCAGGTTCACTGTATACCTTGGACCTTCTTATTGACGATGAAACACAGAGTTTGCATCCGAATTTAATACAAAAGGCACAATGCCGACTTAAGTAAAAAAGGACTGACACTCTCACTTTCTGTGATTTGAACCCCTCCTGTGAGTCCAGTTTTAGATTCCGATGCTTCACTTCAGGTTTAATGTATACCTTGCACCGTCTTATTGACGAAGAAACACAGAAATTTCATCGGAATTAAATTCAAAAGGCACAATGACGACTTAAGTACAAGAGGACTGGCACTCTAACTTTCTAAGATTTGAACCGCTCCTGTGAGTCCAGTTTAAGATTCCGATGCCTCACTTCAGATTTACTGTATAACTTGGACCTTCTTATTGACGATGAAACACAGAAATTGCATCCGAATTTAATACAAAATGCACAATGCCGACTTAAGTAAAAACGGACTGTCACTCTCCCTTTCTATGATTTGAACCTCTCCTATGAGTCCAGTTTTAGATTCCGATGCTTCACTTGCGGTTTACTGTATCCCATGGACCTTCCTATTGACGATGAAACACAGAGTTTGCATCCCTATTTAATACAAAAGGCACAATGCCCACTTAAGTACATGAGGACTGACACTCTCACTTTGTATGATTTGAACCTCCCCTGTGAGTCCAGTTTTAGATTCCGATGCTTCACTTCACGGTTACTGTATCGCTTGGACCTTCTTATTGACGATGAAACACAGAAATTGCATCCGAATTTAATACAAAAGGCACAATGCCGACTTAAATACAAGAAGACTGTCACTCTCCCTTTCTATGATTTGAACCTCTCCTGTGAGTCCAGTTTTAGATTCCGATGCTTCTCTTCAGGTTTACTGTATCCCTTGGACCTTCTTATTGACGATGAAACACAGATATTGCATCCGAATTTAATACAAAAGGCACCATGCCGATTTAAGTAACAGCGGACTGGCACTCACTCTTTCTATGATTTGAACCTCTTCTGTGAGTCCAGTTTTAGATTCCGATGCTTCATTTCAGGTTTACTGTATCCCTTGGACCTTCTTATTGGCGATGAAACACAGAAATGGCATTGGAATTTAATACAAAAGTCACAATGCCGACTTAAGTAAAAGAGGACTGACACTCTCTCTTTCTATGGTTTGAACCTCTCCTGTGAGTCCAGTTGTAGATTCCGATGCTTCACTTCATGTTTACTGTATACCTTGCACCTTCTTATTCACGATGAAACACAGAAATTGCGTCGGAATTTAATACAAAAGGCACAATTCCGACTTAAGTACAAGAGGACTGACACTCTCACTTTCTATGATTTGAACCTCTCCTGTGAGTCCAGTTTTAGATTCCGATGCTTCACTTCAGGATTACTGTATCCCTTGGACCTTCTTATTGACGATTAAACACAGAAATTGCATCCGAATTTAATACAAAAGGCACAATGCCGACTTAAGTAAAAGAGGACTGACACTCTCTCTTTCTATGATTTGAACCTCTATTGTGAGTCCAGTTTTAGATTCGGATGCTTGATTTCAGGTTTACTGTATCCCTTGGACCTTCTTATTGACGACGAAACACAGAAATTGCATCTGAATTTAATACAAAAGGCACAATGCCGACTGAAGTAAAAGAGGACTGACACTCTCACTATCTGTGGTTTGTAACTCTCTTGTGAGTCCAGTTTTAGATTCCGATGCTTCACTTCGGGTTTACTGTATACCTTGCACCGTCTTATTGACGAAGAAACACAGAAATTTCATCGGATTTAAATTGAAAAGGCACAATGCCGACTTAAGTACAAGAGGACTGACACTCTAACTTTCTAAGATTTGAACCTCTCCTGTGAGTCCAGTTTAAGATTCCGATGCCTCACTTCAGATTTACTGTATAACTTGGACCTTCTTATTGACGATGAAACACAGAAATTGCATCCGAATTTAATACAAAATGCACAATGCCGACTTAAGTAAAAACGGACTGTCACTCTCACTTTCTATGATTTGAACCTCTCCTATGAGTCCAGTTTTAGATTCCGATGCTTCACTTGCGGTTTACTGTATCCCATGGACCTTCCTATTGACGATGAAACACAGAGTTTGCATCCCTATTTAATACAAAAGGCACAATGCCCACTTAAGTACATGAGGACTGACACTCTCACTTTGTATGATTTGAACCTCCCCTGTGAGTCC
Source organism: Schistocerca americana (assembly GCF_021461395.2). Taxonomy (NCBI): domain Eukaryota; kingdom Metazoa; phylum Arthropoda; class Insecta; order Orthoptera; family Acrididae; genus Schistocerca; species Schistocerca americana. Next base: position 8,478,331 of record NC_060126.1, read on the forward strand.
AGTTTTAGATTCCGATGCTTCACTTCACGGTTACTGTATCGCTTGGACCTTCTTATTGACGATGAAACACAGAAATTGCATCCGAATTTAATACAAAAGGCACAATGCCGACTTAAATACAAGAAGACTGTCACTCTCCCTTTCTATGATTTGAACCTCTCCTGTGAGTCCAGTTTTAGATTCCGATGCTTCTCTTCAGGTTTACTGTATCCCTTGGACCTTCTTATTGACGATGAAACACAGATATTGCATCCGAATTTAATACAAAAGGCACCATGCCGATTTAAGTAACAGCGGACTGGCACTCACTCTTTCTATGATTTGAACCTCTTCTGTGAGTCCAGTTTTAGATTCCGATGCTTCATTTCAGGTTTACTGTATCCCTTGGACCTTCTTATTGGCGATGAAACACAGAAATGGCATTGGAATTTAATACAAAAGTCACAATGCCGACTTAAGTAAAAGAGGACTGACACTCTCTCTTTCTATGGTTTGAACCTCTCCTGTGAGTCCAGTTGTAGATTCCGATGCTTCACTTCATGTTTACTGTATACCTTGCACCTTCTTATTCACGATGAAACACAGAAATTGCGTCGGAATTTAATACAAAAGGCACAATTCCGACTTAAGTACAAGAGGACTGACACTCTCACTTTCTATGATTTGAACCTCTCCTGTGAGTCCAGTTTTAGATTCCGATGCTTCACTTCAGGATTACTGTATCCCTTGGACCTTCTTATTGACGATTAAACACAGAAATTGCATCCGAATTTAATACAAAAGGCACAATGCCGACTTAAGTAAAAGAGGACTGACACTCTCTCTTTCTATGATTTGAACCTCTATTGTGAGTCCAGTTTTAGATTCGGATGCTTGATTTCAGGTTTACTGTATCCCTTGGACCTTCTTATTGACGACGAAACACAGAAATTGCATCTGAATTTAATACAAAAGGCACAATGCCGACTGAAGTAAAAGAGGACTGACACTCTCACTATCTGTGGTTTGTAACTCTCTTGTGAGTCCAGTTTTAGATTCCGATGCTTCACTTCGGGTTTACTGTATACCTTGCACCGTCTTATTGACGAAGAAACACAGAAATTTCATCGGATTTAAATTGAAAAGGCACAATGCCGACTTAAGTACAAGAGGACTGACACTCTAACTTTCTAAGATTTGAACCTCTCCTGTGAGTCCAGTTTAAGATTCCGATGCCTCACTTCAGATTTACAGTATAACTTGGACCTTCTTATTGACGATGAAACACAGAAATTGCATCCGAATTTAATACAAAATGCACAATGCCGACTTAAGTAAAAGCGGACTGACACTCTCACTTTCTATGATTTGAACCTCTCCTATGAGTCCAGTTTTAGATTCCGATGCTTCACTTGCGGTTTACTGTATCCCATGGACCTGACTATTGACGATGAAACACAGAGTTTGCATCCCAATTTAATACAAAAGGCACAATGCCCACTTAAGTACATGAGGATTGACACTCTCACTTTCTATGATTTGAACCTCCCCTGTGAGTCCAGTTTTAGATTCCGATGTTTCACTTCAGGGTTACTGTATCGCTTGGACCTTCATATTGACGATGAAACACAGAAATTGCATCCGAATTTAATACAAAAGGCACAATGCCGACTTAAATACAAGAAGACTGTCACTCTCCCTTTCTATGATTTGAACCTCTCCTGTGAGTCCAGTTTTAGATTCCGATGCTTCTCTTCAGGTTTACTGTATCCCTTGGACCTTCTTATTGACGATGAAACACAGATATTGCATCCGAATTTAATACAAAAGGCACCATGCCGATTTAAGTAACAGAGGACTGGCACTCACTCTTTCTACGATTTGAACCTCTTCTGTGAGTCCAGTTTTAGATTCCGATGCTTCATTTCAGGTTTACTGTATCCCTTGGACCTTCTTATTGACGATGAAACACAGAAATAGCATTGGAATTTAATACAAAAGTCACAATGCCGACTTAAGTAAAAGAGGACTGACACTCTCTCTTTCTATGGTTTGAACCTCTCCTGTGAGTCCAGTTGTAGATTCCGATGCTTCACTTCATGTTTACTGTATACCTTTCACCTTCTTATTCACGATGAAACACAGAAATTGCGTCGGAATTTAATACAAAAGGCACAATTCCGACTTAAGTACAAGAAGACTGACACTCTCACTTTCTATGATTTGAACCTCTCCTGTGAGTCCAGTTTTAGATTCCGATGCTTCACTTCAGGATTACTGTATCCCTTGGACCTTCTTATTGACGATTAAACACAGAAATTGCATCCGAATTTAATACAAAAGGCACAATGCCGACTTAAGTAAAAGAGGACTGACACTCTCTCTTTCTATGATTTGAACCTCTATTGTGAGTCCAGTTTTAGATTCGGATGCTTGATTTCAGGTTTACTGTATCCCTTGGACCTTCTTATTGACGACGAAACACAGAAATTGCATCTGAATTTAATACAAAAGGCACAATGCCGACTGAAGTAAAACAGGACTGACACTCTCACTTTCTGTGGTTTGTAACTCTCTTGTGAGTCCAGTTTTAGATTCTGATGCTTCACTTCGGGTTTACTGTATACCTTGCACCGTCTTATTGACGAAGAAACACAGAAATTTCATCGGATTTAAATTGAAAAGGCACAATGCCGACTAAAGTACAAGAGGACTGACACTCTAACTTTCTAAGATTTGAACCTCTCCTGTGAGTCCAGTTTAAGATTCCGATGCCTCACTTCAGATTTACTGTATAACTTGGTCCTTCTTATTGACGATGAAACACAGAAATTGCATCCGAATTTAATACAAAATGCACAATACCGACTTAAGTAAAAGCGGACTGACACTCTCACTTTCTATGATTCGAACCTCTCCTATGAGTCCAGTTTTAGATTCCGATGCTTCACTTGCGGTTTACTGTATCCCATGGACCTTCCTATTGACGATGAAACACAGAGTTTGCATCCCAATTTAATACAAAAGGCACAATGCCCACTTAAGTACATGAGGACTGACACTCTCACTTTCTATGATTTGAACCTCCCCTGTGAGTCCAGTTTTAGATTCCGATGCTTCACTTCAGGGTTACTGTATCGCTTGGACCTTCTTATTGACGATGAAACACAGAAATTGCATCCGAATTTAATACAAAAGGCACAATGCCGACTTAAATACAAGAAGACTGTCACTCTCCCTTTCTATGATTTGAACCTCTCCTGTGAGTCCAGTTTTAGATTCCGATGCTTCTCTTCAGGTTTACTGTATCCCCTGGACCTTCTTATTGACGATGAAACACAGATATTGCAACCGAATGTAATACAAAAGGCACCATGCCGATTTAAGTAACAGAGGACTGGCACTCACTCTTTCTATGATTTGAACCTCTTCTGTGAGTCCAGTTTTAGATTCCGATGCTTCATTTCAGGTTTACTGTATCCCTTGGACCTTCTTATTGACGATGAAACACAGAAATAGCATTGGAATTTAATACAAAAGTCACAATGCCGACTTAAGTAAAAGAGGACTGACACTCTCTCTTTCTATGGTTTGAACCTCTCCTGTGAGTCCAGTTGTAGATTCCGATGCTTCACTTCATGTTTACTGTATACCTTGCACCTTCTTATTCACGATGAAACACAGAAATTGCGTCGGAATTTAATACAAAAGGCACAATTCCGACTGAAGTACAAGAGGACTGACACTCTCACTTTCTATGATTTGAACCTCTCCTGTGAGTCCAGTTTTAGATTCCGATGCTTCACTTCAGGATTACTGTATCCCTTGGACCTTCTTATTGACGATTAAACACAGAAATTGCATCCGAATTTAATACAAAAGGCACAATGCCGACTTAAGTAAAAGAGGACTGACACTCTCTCTTTCTATGATTTGAACCTCTATTGTGAGTCCAGTTTTAGATTCGGATGCTTGATTTCAGGTTTACTGTATCCCTTGGACCTTCTTATTGACGACGAAACACAGAAATTGCATCTGAATTTAATACAAAAGGCACAATGCCGACTGAAGTAAAAGAGGACTGACACTCTCACTATCTGTGGTTTGTAACTCTCTTGTGAGTCCAGTTTTAGATTCCGATGCTTCACTTCGGGTTTACTGTATACCTTGCACCGTCTTATTGACGAAGAAACACAGAAATTTCATCGGATTTAAATTGAAAAGGCACAATGCCGACTTAAGTACAAGAGGACTGACACTCTAACTTTCTAAGATTTGAACCTCTCCTGTGAGTCCAGTTTAAGATTCCGATGCCTCACTTCAGATTTACAGTATAACTTGGACCTTCTTATTGACGATGAAACACAGAAATTGCATCCGAATTTAATACAAAATGCACAATGCCGACTTAAGTAAAAGCGGACTGACACTCTCACTTTCTATGATTTGAACCTCTCCTATGAGTCCAGTTTTAGATTCCGATGCTTCACTTGCGGTTTACTGTATCCCATGGACCTGACTATTGACGATGAAACACAGAGTTTGCATCCCAATTTAATACAAAAGGCACAATGCCCACTTAAGTACGTGAGGATTGACACTCTCACTTTCTATGATTTGAACCTCCCCTGTGAGTCCAGTTTTAGATTCCGATGTTTCACTTCAGGGTTACTGTATCGCTTGGACCTTCATATTGACGATGAAACACAGAAATTGCATCCGAATTTAATACAAAAGGCACAATGCCGACTTAAATACAAGAAGACTGTCACTCTCCCTTTCTATGATTTGAACCTCTCCTGTGAGTCCAGTTTTAGATTCCGATGCTTCTCTTCAGGTTTACTGTATCCCTTGGACCTTCTTATTGACGATGAAACACAGATATTGCATCCGAATTTAATACAAAAGGCACCATGCCGATTTAAGTAACAGAGGACTGGCACTCACTCTTTCTACGATTTGAACCTCTTCTGTGAGTCCAGTTTTAGATTCCGATGCTTCATTTCAGGTTTACTGTATCCCTTGGACCTTCTTATTGACGATGAAACACAGAAATAGCATTGGAATTTAATACAAAAGTCACAATGCCGACTTAAGTAAAAGAGGACTGCAACTCTCTCTTTCTATGGTTTGAACCTCTCCTGTGAGTCCAGTTGTAGATTCCGATGCTTCACTTCATGTTTACTGTATACCTTTCACCTTCTTATTCACGATGAAACACAGAAATTGCGTCGGAATTTAATACAAAAGGCACAATTCCGACTTAAGTACAAGAAGACTGACACTCTCACTTTCTATGATTTGAACCTCTCCTGTGAGTCCAGTTTTAGATTCCGATGCTTCACTTCAGGATTACTGTATCCCTTGGACCTTCTTATTGACGATTAAACACAGAAATTGCATCCGAATTTAATACAAAAGGCACAATGCCGACTTAAGTAAAAGAGGACTGACACTCTCTCTTTCTATGATTTGAACCTCTATTGTGAGTCCAGTTTTAGATTCGGATGCTTGATTTCAGGTTTACTGTATCCCTTGGACCTTCTTATTGACGACGAAACACAGAAATTGCATCTGAATTTAATACAAAAGGCACAATGCCGACTGAAGTAAAACAGGACTGACACTCTCACTTTCTGTGGTTTGTAACTCTCTTGTGAGTCCAGTTTTAGATTCTGATGCTTCACTTCGGGTTTACTGTATACCTTGCACCGTCTTATTGACGAAGAAACACAGAAATTTCATCGGATTTAAATTGAAAAGGCACAATGCCGACTAAAGTACAAGAGGACTGACACTCTAACTTTCTAAGATTTGAACCTCTCCTGTGAGTCCAGTTTAAGATTCCGATGCCTCACTTCAGATTTACTGTATAACTTGGTCCTTCTTATTGACGATGAAACACAGAAATTGCATCCGAATTTAATACAAAATGCACAATACCGACTTAAGTAAAAGCGGACTGACACTCTCACTTTCTATGATTCGAACCTCTCCTATGAGTCCAGTTTTAGATTCCGATGCTTCACTTGCGGTTTACTGTATCCCATGGACCTTCCTATTGACGATGAAACACAGAGTTTGCATCCCAATTTAATACAAAAGGCACAATGCCCACTTAAGTACATGAGGACTGACACTCTCACTTTCTATGATTTGAACCTCCCCTGTGAGTCCAGTTTTAGATTCCGATGCTTCACTTCAGGGTTACTGTATCGCTTGGACCTTCTTATTGACGATGAAACACAGAAATTGCATCCGAATTTAATACAAAAGGCACAATGCCGACTTAAATACAAGAAGACTGTCACTCTCCCTTTCTATGATTTGAACCTCTCCTGTGAGTCCAGTTTTAGATTCCGATGCTTCTCTTCAGGTTTACTGTATCCCCTGGACCTTCTTATTGACGATGAAACACAGATATTGCAACCGAATGTAATACAAAAGGCACCATGCCGATTTAAGTAACAGAGGACTGGCACTCACTCTTTCTATGATTTGAACCTCTTCTGTGAGTCCAGTTTTAGATTCCGATGCTTCATTTCAGGTTTACTGTATCCCTTGGACCTTCTTATTGACGATGAAACACAGAAATAGCATTGGAATTTAATACAAAAGTCACAATGCCGACTTAAGTAAAAGAGGACTGACACTCTCTCTTTCTATGGTTTGAACCTCTCCTGTGAGTCCAGTTGTAGATTCCGATGCTTCACTTCATGTTTACTGTATACCTTGCACCTTCTTATTCACGATGAAACACAGAAATTGCGTCGGAATTTAATACAAAAGGCACAATTCCGACTGAAGTACAAGAGGACTGACACTCTCACTTTCTATGATTTGAACCCCTCCTGTGAGTCCAGTTTTAGATTCCGATGCTTCACTTCAGGATTACTGTATCCCTTGGACCTTCTTATTGACGATTAAACACAGAAATTGCATCCGAATTTAATACAAAAGGCACAATGCCGACTTAAGTAAAAGAGGACTGACACTCTCTCTTTCTATGATTTGAACCTCTATTGTGAGTCCAGTTTTAGATTCGGATGCTTGATTTCAGGTTTACTGTATCCCTTGGACCTTCTTATTGACGACGAAACACAGAAATTGCATCTAAATTTAATACAAAAGGCACAATTCCGACTTAAGTACAAGAGGACTGACATTCTCACTTTCTTTGATTTGAACCTCTCCTGTAAGTTCAGTTATAGATTCTGATATTTCACTTCAGGTTTACTGTATCCCTTGGACCTTCTTATTGACGATGAAACAAAGAAATTGCATCCGAATTTTAAACAAAAGACACACAATGCCGACTTAAGTACATGACGACTGACACTCTCACTTTCTATAATTTCAACCTCTCCTGTTAGTCCAGTTTCAGATTCCGATGCTTCACTTCAGGTTTACTGTATGCCTTGGACCTTCTTATTGACGATGAAACACAGAAATTGCATCCGAATTTAATACAAAAGGCACAATGCCGACTTAAGTAAAAGCGGACTGACACTCTCTCTTTTTATGATTAGAACCTCTCCTGTGAGTCCACTTTTAGTTTCCGATGCTTCACTTCAGGTTTACTGTATACCTTGCACCTTCTTATTGACGATGAAACACAGATATAGAATCGGAATTAAATTCAAAAGGGACAATGCCGACTTAAGTACAAGAGGACTGACGCTCTAACTCTCTATGATTTGAACCTCTCCTGTGAGTCCAGTTTTAGATTCCGATGCTTCACTTCAGGTTTACTGTATGCTTTGCACCTTCTTATTGACGATGAAACATAGATACTGCATCGGAATTATATTCAAAAGACACAATGCCGACTTAAGTACAAGAGGACTGACACTCTAACTATCTATGATTTGAACCTCTCCTGTGAGTCCAGTTTTAGATTCCGATGCTTTACTTCAGGTTTACTGTATCCCTTGGACCATCTTATTACCGATGAAACACAGAAATTGCATCCCAATTTAATACAAAAGGCACTATACCGACTTAAGTACAAGAGGACTGACACTCTCACTTTCTATGATGTGAACCTCTCCTGTGAATCCAGTTTTACATTCCGATGCTTCAATTCAGGTTTACTGTATACCTTGCAATTTCTTATTGACGATTAAACACAGAAATTGCATCTGAATTTAATACAAAAGGCACAATGCTGACATAAGTGCAAGAGGACTGACACTCTCCCTTTCTATGATTTGAACCTCTCCTGTGCGTCCAGTTTTAGATTCCGATGCTTCACTTCAGGTTAACTGTATCCCTTGGACCTTCTTATTGACGATGAAACACAGAAATTGCATCCGTATTTAATACAAAAGGCACAATGCCGACTTCAGTAAAAGAGGACTGTCACTCTTTCTTTCTATGATTTGAACCTCTCCAGTGAGTCCAGTTTTAGATTCCGATGCTTCACTTCAGGTTTAATGTATACCTTGCACCTTCGTATTGACAATGAAACACAGAAATTGCATCGGAATTTAATACAAAAGGCACATTGCCGACGTAAGTACAAGAGGAGTGGCACTCTCACTCTCTATGATTTGAACCTCTCCTGTGAGTCCAGTATAAGATTCCGATACATCACTTCAGGTTTACTGTATCCCTTGGACCTTCTTATTGACGACGAAACACAGAGTTTGCATCCGAATGTAATACAAAATGCACAATGCCGACTTAAGTACAAGAGGACTGACACCCTAACTTTCTATGATTTGAACCTCTCCTGTGAGTCCAATTTTAGTTTCCGATGCTTCCGATGCTTGTCAATCTCTTGGACCTTCTTATTGACGACGAAACACAGAAATTGCATCCGAATTTAATACAAAACGCACAATCCCGCCTAAAGCAAAAGAGGACTGACACTCTCACTTCCTGTGATTTGAATCTCTCCTGTGAGTCCAGTTTTAGATTCCGATGCTTCACTTCAGGTTTACTGTATACCTTGCACCGTCTTATTGACGAAGAAACACAGAAATTTCATCGGATTTAAATTGAAAAGGCACAATGCCGACTTAAGTACAAGAGGACAGACACTCTAACTTTCTAAGATTTGATCCTCTCCTGAGAGTCCAGTTTAAGATTCCGATGCTTCACTTCAGGTTTACTGTATACCTTGGATCATCTTATTGACGATGAAACACAGAAATTGCATCCGAATTTAATACAAAATGCACAATGCCGACTTAAGTACAAGAGGACTGACACTCTAACTTTCTATGATTTGAACCTCTCCTGCCAGTCCCGTTTTAGATTCCGATGCTTCACTTCAGGTTTACTGTATGCCTTGGACCTTCTTATTGACGATCAAACAAAGAAATTGCATCCGAATTTAATACAAAAGGCACAAGGCCAACTTAGGTACATGAGGACTGACACTCTCACTTTCTATGATTTGAACCTCTCCTGTGAGTCCAGTCTTAGATTCCGATGCTTCACTTCAGGTTTACTGTATCCCTTGGACCTTCTTATTGACGATGAAACACAGAAATTGCATCCGAATTTAATACAAAAGGCACAATGCCGACTTAAGTAAAAGAGGACTGACACTCTCACTTTCTATGATTTGAACCTCTTCTGTGAGTCCAGTTTTAGATTCCGATGCTTCCCTTCACGTTTACTGTGTACCTTGCACCTTCTTATAGACGATGAAACACAGAAATTGCATCGGAATTTAATACAAAAGGCACAATGCCGACTTAAGTACAAGAGGATTAACACTCGCACTTTCTACGATTTGAACCTCTCCTGTGAGTCCAGTTTTAGATTCCGATGTTTCACTTCAGGTTTACTGTATCCCTTGGACCTTCTTATTGACGATGAAACACAGAATTTGCATCCGAATTTAATACATAAGGCACAATGCCGACTTAAGTAAAAGAGGACTGACACCCTCACTTTCTATGATTTGAACTTCTCCTGTGAGTCCAGTTTTTGATTCCGATGCTTCAGTTAAGGTTTACTGTATCCCTTGGACATTCTTATTGACGATGAAACACAGAAATTGCATCCGAAACTAATATAAAAGTCACAATGCCGACTTAAGAACAAGATAACTGACACTCTAACTTTCTATGATATGAACCCCTCCTGTGAGTCCAATTGTAGATTCGTATACTTCACTTCATGTTTACTGTATCCCTTGGACCTTCTTATTGACGATGAAACACAGAAATTGCATCCGAATTTAATACAAAATGCACAATGCCGACTTAGTTACAGGAGAACTGACACTCTAATTTTCTATGATTTGAACCTCTCCTGTGAGTCCAGTTTTAGATTCTGATGCTTCACTTCAGGTTTACTGTATCCCTTGGACCTATTTATTGACGATGAAACACAGAAATTGCATCCGAATTTAAAACAAAAGGCACACTGCCGAGTTAAGTACATGAGGACTGACACTCTCACTTTCTTTGATTTCAACCTCTTCTGTGAGTCCAGTTTTAGATTCCGATGCTTCAGTTCAGGTTTACTGTATCCCTTGGACCTTCTTATTGACGATGAAGCACAGAAATTGCATCCGAATTTAATACAAAAGGCACAATGCCGACTTAAGTAAAAGCGGACTGACACTCTCTCTTTCTATGATTTGAACCTCTCCAGTGAGTCCAGTTTTAGATTCCGATGCTTCACTTCAGGTTTAATGTATACCTTGCACCTTCGTATTGACGATGATACACAGAAATTGCATCGGAATTTAATACAAAAGGCACTATGCCGACATAAGTACAAGAGGACTGGCACTCTCACTATCTATGATTTGAACCACACCTGTGAGTCCAGTTTTAGATTCCGATGCTTCACTTCAGGTTTACTGTATCCCTTGGACCTTCTTATTGACGATGAAACACAGAGTTTGCATCCGAATTCAATACAAAATGCACAATGCCGACATAAGTACAAGAGGACTGGCACTCTCACTTTCTATGATTTGAACCTCACCTGTGAGTCCAGTTTTAGATTCCGATGCTTCTCTTCAGTTTTACTGTATCCCTTGGACCTTCTTATTGACGATGAAACACAGAGTTTGCATCCGAATTCAATACAAAATGCACAAGGCCGACTTAAGTACAAGAGGACTGACACTCTAACTTTCTATGATTTGAACCTCTCCTGTGAGTCCAGTTTTAGATTCCGATGCTTCCCTTCAGGTTTACTGTATTCCTTGGACCTTCTTATTGACGACGAAACACAGAAATTGCATCCGAATTTAATACAAAACGCACAATCCCGACTTAAGCAAAGGAGGACTGACACTCTCACTTTCTGTGATTTGAATCTCTTCTGTGAGTCCAGTTTTAGATTCCGATGCTTCACTTCAGAATTACTGTATACCTTGCTATGTGTTATTGACGAAGAAACACAGAAATTTCATCGGAATTAATTTCAAAAGGCACAATGCCGACTTAAGTACAAGAGGACTGACACTCTAACTCTCTATGATTGGAACCTCTCCTGTGAGTCCAGTTTTAGATTCCGATGCTTCACTTCAGGTTTACTGTATCCCTTGGACCTTCTTATTGACGATGAAACACAGAAATTGCATCCGAATTTAATACAAAATGCACAATGCCGACTTAAGTACAAGAGGACTGACACTCCAACTTTCTTTGAGTTGAACCTCTCCTGTGAGTTCAGTTATAGATTCTGATATTTCACTTCAGGTTTACTGTATCCCTTGGACCTTCTTATTGACGATGAAACAAAGAAATTGCATTGAATTTAAAACAAAAGGCACAATACCGACTTAAGTACATGACGACTGACACTCTCACTTTCTATGATTTCAACCTCTCCTGTTAGTCCAGTTTTAGATTCCGATGCTTCACTTCAGGTTTACTGTATCCCTTGGACCTTCTTATTGACGATGAAACACAGAAATTGCATCCGAATTTAATACAAAATGCACAATGCCGACTTAAGTAAAAGCGGACTGACACTCTCACTTTCTATGATTTGAGCCTCTCCTGTGAGTCCACTTTTAGTTTCCGATGCTTCACTTCAGGTTTACTGTATACCTTGCACATTCTTATTGACGATAAAACACAGTAATTGCATCGGTATTTAATACAAAAGGCACAATTCCGACATAATTACAAGAGGACTGACACTCTAACTTTCTATGATTTCAACCTCTCCTGTGAGTTCAGTTTTAAATTCCGATGCTTCACTTCAGGTTTACTGTATCCCTTGGACTTTCCTATTGACGATGAATCACAGAGTTTGTATCCGAATTTAATACAAAAGGCACAATGCCGACTTAAGTAAAGGCGGACTGACACTCTCACTTTCTATGATTTGAACCTCTCCTGTGAGGCCAGTTTTAGATTCCGATGCTTCACTTCTGGTTTACTGTATACCTTTCACCTTCTTATTGACGATGAAACACAGAAATTGCATCGGACTTTAATACAAAAGGCACAATGCCGACTTAAGTACAAGAGGACTGACACTCTCACTTTCTATGATTTGAACCTCTCATGTGAGTCCAGTTTTGGATTCCGATGCTTCACTTCAGATTTAATGTATACCTAGCACCTTCTTATTGACGATGAAACACAGAAATTGCATCGGAATTTAATACAAAAGGCACAAACCCGACTTAAGTAAAAGAGGACAGACACTGTCACTTTCTATGATTTGAACATCTCCTGTGAGTCCAGTTTTAGATTCCGATGCTTCACTTCAGGTTTACTGTATCCCTTGGACCTTCTTATTGACGATGAATCACAGAGTTTGCATCCGAATTTAATACAAAAGGCACAATGCCGACTGAAGTACAAGAGGACTGACACTCTAACTCTCAACAATTTGAACCTCTCCTGTGAGGCCAGTTTTAGATTCCGATGCTTCACTTCTGGTTTACTGTATACCTTGCACCGTCTTATTGACGATGTAACACAGTTATTGCATCGGAAATTAATACAAAAGGCACAATGCTGACTTTAGTACAAGAGGACTGACACTCTAACAATCCATGATTTGAACCTCTCCTGTGAGTCCAGTTTTAGATTACAATGCTTCACTTCTGGTTTACTGTATACCTTGCACCTTCTGATTGACGATGAAACACTGGAATTGCATCGGAATTCAATTCAAAAGGCACAATGCTGACTTAAGTAAAACAGGACTGTCACTCTCCCTTTCTATGATTTGAATCTCTCCTGTGAGTCCAGTTTTAGATTCCGATGCTTCACATCAGGTTTACTGTATCCCTTGGACCTTCACATTGACGATGAAACTCAGAAATTGCATCCGAATTTAATACATAGGGCTCAATGCCGACTTCAGTAAAAGAGGACTGACACACTCACTTTCTAGGATTTGAACTTCTCCTGTGAGTCCAGTTTTAGATTCCGATGCGTCACTTCAGGTTTACCGTATACCTTGCACCTTCTTATTGACGATGAAACACAGAAATTGCATCGGAATTTAATACAAAAGGCACAATGCCGACATAAGTACAAGAGGACTGACACTCGAACTTTCTATGATTTGAACCTCTCCTGTGAGTCCAGTTTTAGATTCCGATGCTTCACTTCGGGTTTACTGTATCCCTAGGACCTTCTTACTGACGATGAAACACAGAAATTGCATCCGAATGTAGTACAAAAGGCACAATGCCGACTTAAGTAAAAGAGGACTGTCACTCTCTCTTTCTATGATTTGAACCTCTCCTGTTAGTCCAGTTTTAGATTCCGATGCTTCACTTCAGGTTTACTGTATCCCTTGGACCTTCTTATTGACGATGAAAAACAGAAATTGCATCCGAATTTAATACAAAATGCACAATGCCGACTTAAGTATAAGAGGACTGACACTCTCACTTTCTATGATTTCAACTTCTCCTGTGAGTCCAGTTCTAAATTCCGATGATTCACTTCAGTTTTACTGTATACCTTGCACATTCTTATTGACGATGAAACATAGAAATTCCATCGGAACTAAATTCAAAAGGCACAATGCCGACTTAAGTACAAGAGGACTGACACTCTAACTCTCTATGATTGGAACCTCTCCTGTGAGTCCAGTTTTAGATTCCGATGCTTCACTTCAGGTCTACTGTATCCCTTGGACCTTCTTATTGTCGATGAAACACAGAAATTGCATCCGAATTTAATACATAAGGCTCAATGCCGACTTAAGTAAAAGAGGACTGACACTCTCTCTTTCTATGATTTGAACCTCTCCTGTGGGTCCAGTTTTAGATTCCAATGCTTCACTTCAGGTTACTGTATACCTTGCACCTTCTTATTGACGATGAAACACAGAAATTGTATCCGAATTTAATACAAAAAGCACAATGCCGACTTAAGTACAAGAGGACTGACAATCTCCCTTTCTATGATTTGAACCTCTCCTGTGAGTCCAGTTTTAGATTCCGATGATTCACTTCAGGTTTACTGTATCCCTTGGGCCTTCTTATTGACGATGAAACAAAGAAATTGCATCCGAATTTAATACAAAAGTCACAAGGCCGACTTAAGTACATGACGACTGACACTCTCACTTTCTATAATTTCAACCGCTCCTGTTAGTCCAGTTTCAGATTCCGATGCTTCACTTCAGGTTTACTGTATGCCTTGGACCTTCTTATTGACGATGAAACACAGAAATTGCATCCGAATTTAATACAAAAGGCACAATGCCGACTTAAGTAAAAGCGGACTGACACTCTCTCTTTCTATGATTAGAACCTCTCCTGTGAGTCCACTTTTAGTTTGCGATGCTTCACTTCAGGTTTACTGTATACCTTGCACCTTCTTATTGACGATGAAACACAGATATAGAATCGGAAGTAAATTCAAAAGGGACAATGCCGACTTAAGTACAAGAGAACTGACGCTCTAACTCTCTATGATTTGAACCTCTCCTGTGAGTCCAGTTTTAGATTCCGATGCTTCACTTCAGGTTTACTGTATGCTTTGCACCTTCTTATTGACGATGAAACATAGATACTGCATCGGAATTATATTCAAAAGACACAATGCCGACTTAAGTACAAGAGGACTGACACTCTAACTATCTATGATTTGAACCTCTCCTGTGAGTCCAGTTTTAGATTCCGATGCTTTACTTCAGGTTTACTGTATCCCTTGGACCATCTTATTACCGATGAAACACAGAAATTGCATCCCAATTTAATACAAAAGGCACTATTCCGACTTAAGTACAAGAGGACTGACACTCTCACTTTCTATGATTTGAACCTCTCCTGTGAATCCAGTTTTACATTCCGATGCTTCAATTCAGGTTTACTGTATACCTTGCAATTTCTTATTGACGATTAAACACAGAAATTGCATCTGAATTTAATACAAAAGGCACAATGCTGACATAAGGGCAAGAGGACTGACACTCTCCCTTTCTATGATTTGAACCTCTCCTGTGCGTCCAGTTTTAGATTCCGATGCTTCACTTCAGGTTAACTGTATCCCTTGGACCTTCTTATTGACGATGAAACACAGAAATTGCATCCGTATTTAATACAAAAGGCACAATGCCGACTTCAGTAAAAGAGGACTGTCACTCTTTCTTTCTATGATTTGAACCTCTCCAGTGAGTCCAGTTTTAGATTCCGATGCTTCACTTCAGGTTTAATGTATACCTTGCACCTTCGTATTGACAATGAAACACAGAAATTGCATCGGAATTTAATACAAAAGGCACATTGCCGACATAAGTACAAGAGGAGTGGCACTCTCACTCTCTATGATTTGAACCTCTCCTGTGAGTCCAGTATAAGATTCCGATACATCACTTCAGGTTTACTGTATCCCTTGGACCTTCTTATTGACGACGAAACACAGAGTTTGCATCCGAATGTAATACAAAATGCACAATGCCGACTTAAGTACAAGAGGACTGACACCCTAACTTTCTATGATTTGAACCTCTCCTGTGAGTCCAATTTTAGTTTCCGATGCTTCCGATGCTTGTCAATCTCTTGGACCTTCTTATTGACGACGAAACACAGAAATTGCATCCGAATTTAATACAAAACGCACAATCCCGCCTAAAGCAAAAGAGGACTGACACTCTCACTTCCTGTGATTTGAATCTCTCCTGTGAGTCCAGTTTTAGATTCCGATGCTTCACTTCAGGTTTACTGTATACCTTGCACCGTCTTATTGACGAAGAAACACAGAAATTTCATCGGATTTAAATTGAAAAGGCACAATGCCGACTTAAGTACAAGAGGACAGACACTCTAACTTTCTAAGATTTGATCCTCTCCTGAGAGTCCAGTTTAAGATTCCGATGCTTCACTTCAGGTTTACTGTATACCTTGGATCATCTTATTGACGATGAAACACAGAAATTGCATCCGAATTTAATACAAAATGCACAATGCCGACTTAAGTACAAGAGGACTGACACTCTAACTTTCTATGATTTGAACCTCTCCTGCCAGTCCCGTTTTAGATTCCGATGCTTCACTTCAGGTTTACTGTATCCCTTGGACCTTCTTATTGACGATCAAACAAAGAAATTGCATCCGAATTTAATACAAAAGGCACAAGGCCAACTTAGGTACATGAGGACTGACACTCTCACTTTCTATGATTTGAACCTCTCCTGTGAGTCCAGTCTTAGATTCCGATGCTTCACTTCAGGTTTACTGTATCCCTTGGACCTTCTTATTGACGATGAAACACAGAAATTGCATCCGAATTTAATACAAAAGGCACAATGCCGACTTAAGTAAAAGAGGACTGACACTCTCACTTTCTATGATTTGAACCTCTTCTGTGAGTCCAGTTTTAGATTCCGATGCTTCCCTTCACGTTTACTGTGTACCTTGCACCTTCTTATAGACGATGAAACACAGAAATTGCATCGGAATTTAATACAAAAGGCACAATGCCGACTTAAGTACAAGAGGATTAACACTCGCACTTTCTACGATTTGAACCTCTCCTGTGAGTCCAGTTTTAGATTCCGATGTTTCACTTCAGGTTTACTGTATCCCTTGGACCTTCTTATTGACGATGAAACACAGAATTTGCATCCGAATTTAATACATAAGGCACAATGCCGACTTAAGTAAAAGAGGACTGACACCCTCACTTTCTATGATTTGAACTTCTCCTGTGAGTCCAGTTTTTGATTCCGATGCTTCAGTTAAGGTTTACTGTTTCCCTTGGACATTCTTATTGACGATGAAACACAGAAATTGCATCCGAAACTAATATAAAAGTCACAATGCCGACTTAAGAACAAGATAACTGACACTCTAACTTTCTATGATATGAACCCCTCCTGTGAGTCCAATTGTAGATTCGTATACTTCACTTCATGTTTACTGTATCCCTTGGACCTTCTTATTGACGATGAAACACAGAAATTGCATCCGAATTTAATACAAAATGCACAATGCCGACTTAGTTACAGGAGAACTGACACTCTAATTTTCTATGATTTGAACCTCTCCTGTGAGTCCAGTTTTAGATTCTGATGCTTCACTTCAGGTTTACTGTATCCCTTGGACCTATTTATTGACGATGAAACACAGAAATTGCATCCGAATTTAAAACAAAAGGCACACTGCCGAGTTAAGTACATGAGGACTGACACTCTCACTTTCTTTGATTTCAACCTCTTCTGTGAGTCCAGTTTTAGATTCCGATGCTTCAGTTCAGGTTTACTGTATCCCTTGGACCTTCTTATTGACGATGAAGCACAGAAATTGCATCCGAATTTAATACAAAAGGCACAATGCCGACTTAAGTAAAAGCGGACTGACACTCTCTCTTTCTATGATTTGAACCTCTCCAGTGAGTCCAGTTTTAGATTCCGATGCTTCACTTCAGGTTTAATGTATACCTTGCACCTTCGTATTGACGATGATACACAGAAATTGCATCGGAATTTAATACAAAAGGCACTATGCCGACATAAGTACAAGAGGACTGGCACTCTCACTATCTATGATTTGAACCACACCTGTGAGTCCAGTTTTAGATTCCGATTCTTCACTTCAGGTTTACTGTATCCCTTGGACCTTCTTATTGACGATGAAACACAGAGTTTGCATCCGAATTCAATACAAAATGCACAATGCCGACATAAGTACAAGAGGACTGGCACTCTCACTTTCTATGATTTGAACCTCACCTGTGAGTCCAGTTTTAGATTCCGATGCTTCTCTTCAGTTTTACTGTATCCCTTGGACCTTCTTATTGACGATGAAACACAGAGTTTGCATCCGAATTCAATACAAAATGCACAAGGCCGACTTAAGTACAAGAGGACTGACACTCTAACTTTCTATGATTTGAACCTCTCCTGTGAGTCCAGTTTTAGATTCCGATGCTTCCCTTCAGGTTTACTGTATTCCTTGGACCTTCTTATTGACGACGAAACACAGAAATTGCATCCGAATTTAATACAAAACGCACAATCCCGACTTAAGCAAAGGAGGACTGACACTCTCACTTTCTGTGATTTGAATCTCTTCTGTGAGTCCAGTTTTAGATTCCGATGCTTCACTTCAGAATTACTGTATACCTTGCTCCATGTTATTGACGAAGAAACACAGAAATTTCATCGGAATTAATTTCAAAAGGCACAATGCCGACTTAAGTACAAGAGGACTGACACTCTAACTCTCTATGATTGGAACCTCTCCTGTGAGTCCAGTTTTAGATTCCGATGCTTCACTTCAGGTTTACTGTATCCCTTGGACCTTCTTATTGACGATGAAACACAGAAATTGCATCCGAATTTAATACAAAATGCACAATGCCGACTTAAGTACAAGAGGACTGACACTCCAACTTTCTTTGAGTTGAACCTCTCCTGTGAGTTCAGTTATAGATTCTGATATTTCACTTCAGGTTTACTGTATCCCTTGGACCTTCTTATTGACGATGAAACAAAGAAATTGCATTGAATTTAAAACAAAAGGCACAATACCGACTTAAGTACATGACGACTGACACTCTCACTTTCTATGATTTCAACCTCTCCTGTTAGTCCAGTTTTAGATTCCGATGCTTCACTTCAGGTTTACTGTATCCCTTGGACCTTCTTATTGACGATGAAACACAGAAATTGCATCCGAATTTAATACAAAATGCACAATGCCGACATAAGTACAAGCGGACTGACACTCTAACTTTCTATGATTTCAACCTCTCCTGTGAGTTCAGTTTTAAATTCCGATGCTTCACTTCAGGTTTACTGTATCCCTTGGACTTTCCTATTGACGATGAATCACAGAGTTTGTATCCGAATTTAATACAAAAGGCACAATGCCGACTTAAGTAAAAGCGGACTGACACTCTCACTTTCTATGATTTGAACCTCTCCTGTGAGGCCAGTTTTAGATTCCGATGCTTCACTTCTGGTTTACTGTATACCTTTCACCTTCTTATTGACGATGAAACACAGAAATTGCATCGGAATTTAATACAAAAGGCACAATGCCGACTTAAGTACAAGAGGACTGACACTCTCACTTTCTATGATTTGAACCTCTCATGTGAGTCCAGTTTTGGATTCCGATGCTTCACTTCAGGTTTAATGTATACCTAGCACCTTCTTATTGACGATGAAACACAGAAATTGCATCGGAATTTAATACAAAAGGCACAAACCCGACTTAAGTAAAAGAGGACAGACACTGTCACTTTCTATGATTTGAACATCTCCTGTGAGTCCAGTTTTAGATTCCGATGCTTCACTTCAGGTTTACTGTATCCCTTGGACCTTCTTATTGACGATGAATCACAGAGTTTGCATCCGAATTTAATACAAAAGGCACAATGCCGACTGAAGTACAAGAGGACTGACACTCTAACTCTCAACAATTTGAACCTCTCCTGTGAGGCCAGTTTTAGATTCCGATGCTTCACTTCTGGTTTACTGTATACCTTGCACCGTCTTATTGACGATGTAACACAGATATTGCATCGGAAATTAATACAAAAGGCACAATGCTGACTTTAGTACAAGAGGACTGACACTCTAACAATCCATGATTTGAACCTCTCCTGTGAGTCCAGTTTTAGATTACAATGCTTCACTTCTGGTTTACTGTATACCTTGCACCTTCTGATTGACGATGAAACACTGGAATTGCATCGGAATTCAATTCAAAAGGCACAATGCTGACTTAAGTAAAACAGGACTGTCACTCTCCCTTTCTATGATTTGAATCTCTCCTGTGAGTCCAGTTTTAGATTCCGATGCTTCACATCAGGTTTACTGTATCCCTTGGACCTTCACATTGACGATGAAACTCAGAAATTGCATCCGAATTTAATACATAGGGCTCAATGCCGACTTCAGTAAAAGAGGACTGACACACTCACTTTCTAGGATTTGAGCTTCTCCTGTGAGTCCAGTTTTAGATTCCGATGCGTCACTTCAGGTTTACCGTATACCTTGCACCTTCTTATTGACGATGAAACACAGAAATTGAATCGGAATTTAATACAAAAGGCACAATGCCGACATAAGTACAAGAGGACTGACACTCGAACTTTCTATGATTTGAACCTCTCCTGTGAGTCCAGTTTTAGATTCCGATGCTTCACTTCGGGTTTACTGTATCCCTAGGACCTTCTTATTGACGATGAAACACAGAAATTGCATCCGAATGTAGTACAAAAGGCACAATGCCGACTTAAGTAAAAGAGGACTGTCACTCTCTCTTTCTATGATTTGAACCTCTCCTGTTAGTCCAGTTTTAGATTCCGATGCTTCACTTCAGGTTTACTGTATCCCTTGGACCTTCTTATTGACGATGAAAAACAGAAATTGCATCCGAATTTAATACAAAATGCACAATGCCGACTTAAGTATAAGAGGACTGACACTCTCACTTTCTATGATTTCAACTTCTCCTGTGAGTCCAGTTCTAAATTCCGATGATTCACTTCAGTTTTACTGTATACCTTGCACCTTCTTATTGACGATGAAACATAGAAATTCCATCGGAACTAAATTCAAAAGGCACAATGCCGACTTAAGTACAAGAGGACTGACACTCTAACTCTCTATGATTGGAACCTCTCCTGTGAGTCCAGTTTTAGATTCCGATGCTTCACTTCAGGTCTACTGTATCCCTTGGACCTTCTTATTGTCGATGAAACACAGAAATTGCATCCGAATTTAATACATAAGGCTCAATGCCGACTTAAGTAAAAGAGGACTGACACTCTCTCTTTCTATGATTTGAACCTCTCCTGTGGGTCCAGTTTTAGATTCCAATGCTTCACTTCAGGTTACTGTATACCTTGCACCTTCTTATTGACGATGAAACACAGAAATTGTATCCGAATTTAATACAAAAAGCACAATGCCGACTTAAGTACAAGAGGACTGACAATCTCCCTTTCTATGATTTGAACCTCTCCTGTGAGTCCAGTTTTATATTCCGATGATTCACTTCAGGTTTACTGTATCCCTTGGACCTTCTTATTGACGATGAAACAAAGAAATTGCATCCGAATTTAATACAAAAGTCACAAGGCCGACTTAAGTACATGACGACTGACACACTCACTTTCTATAATTTCAACCGCTCCTGTTAGTCCAGTTTCAGATTCCGATGCTTCACTTCAGGTTTACTGTATGCCTTGGACCTTCTTATTGACGATGAAACACAGAAATTGCATCCGAATTTAATACAAAAGGCACAATGCCGACTTAAGTAAAAGCGGACTGACACTCTCTCTTTCTATGATTAGAACCTCTCCTGTGAGTCCACTTTTAGTTTGCGATGCTTCACTTCAGGTTTACTGTATACCTTGCACCTTCTTATTGACGATGAAACACAGATATAGAATCGGAATTAAATTCAAAAGGGACAATGCCGACTTAAGTACAAGAGGACTGACGCTCTAACTCTCTATGATTTGAACCTCACCTGTGAGTCCAGTTTTAGATTCCGATGCTTCACTTCAGGTTTACTGTATGCTTTGCACCTTCTTATTGACGATGAAACACAGATACTGCATCGGAATTATATTCAAAAGACACAATGCCGACTTAAGTACAAGAGGACTGACACTCTAACTATCTATGATTTGAACCTCTCCTGTGAGTCCAGTTTTAGATTCCGATGCTTTACTTCAGGTTTACTGTATCCCTTGGACCATCGTATTACCGATGAAACACAGAAATTGCATCCCAATTTAATACAAAAGGCACTATACCGACTTAAGTACAAGAGGACTGACACTCTCACTTTCTATGATTTGAACCTCTCCTGTGAATCCAGTTTTACATTCCGATGCTTCAATTCAGGTTTACTGTATACCTTGCAATTTCTTATTTACGATTAAACACAGAAATTGCATCTGAATTTAATACAAAAGGCACAATGCTGACATAAGTGCAAGAGGACTGACACTCTCCCTTTCTATGATTTGAACCTCTCCTGTGCGTCCAGTTTTAGATTCCGATGCTTCACTTCAGGTTAACTGTATCCCTTGGACCTTCTTATTGACGATGAAACACAGAAATTGCATCCGTATTTAATACAAAAGGCACAATGCCGACTTCAGTAAAAGAGGACTGTCACTCTTTCTTTCTATGATTTGAACCTCTCCAGTGAGTCCAGTTTTAGATTCCGATGCTTCACTTCAGGTTTAATGTATACCTTGCACCTTCGTATTGACAATGAAACACAGAAATTGCATCGGAATTTAATACAAAAGGCACATTGCCGACATAAGTACAAGAGGAGTGGCACTCTCACTCTCTATGATTTGAACCTCTCCTGTGAGTCCAGTATAAGATTCCAATACATCACTTCAGGTTTACTGTATCCCTTGGACCTTCTTATTGACGACGAAACACAGAGTTTGCATCCGAATGTAATACAAAATGCACAATGCCGACTTAAGTACAAGAGGACTGACACCCTAACTTACTATGATTTGAACCTCTTCTGTGAGTCCAATTTTAGTTTCCGATGCTTCCGATGCTTGTCAATCTCTTGGACCTTCTTATTGACGACGAAACACAGAAATTGCATCCGAATTTAATACAAAACGCACAATCCCGCCTAAAGCAAAAGAGGACTGACACTCTCACTTCCTGTGATTTGAATCTCTCCTGTGAGTCCAGTTTTAGATTCCGATGCTTCACTTCAAGTTTACTGTATACCTTGCACCGTCTTATTGACGAAGAAACACAGAAATTTCATCGGATTTAAATTGAAAAGGCACAATGCCGACTTAAGTACAAGAGGACAGACACTCTAACTTTCTAAGATTTGATCCTCTCCTGAGAGTCCAGTTTAAGATTCCGATGCTTCACTTCAGGTTTACTGTATACCTTGGATCATCTTATTGACGATGAAACACAGAAATTGCATCCGAATTTAATACAAAATGCACAATGCCGACTTAAGAACAAGAGGACTGACACTCTAACTTTCTATGATTTGAACCTCTCCTGCCAGTCCCGTTTTAGATTCCGATGCTTCACTTCAGGTTTACTGTATCCCTTGGACCTTCTTATTGACGATCAAACAAAGAAATTGCATCCGAATTTAATACAAAAGGCACAAGGCCAACTTAGGTACATGAGGACTGACACTCTCACTTTCTATGATTTGAACCTCTCCTGTGAGTCCAGTCTTAGATTCCGATGCTTCACTTCAGGTTTACTGTATCCCTTGGACCTTCTTATTGACGATGAAACACAGAAATTGCATCCGAATTTAATACAAAAGGCACAATGCCGACTTAAGTAAAAGAGGACTGACACTCTCACTTTCTATGATTTGAACCTCTTCTGTGAGTCCAGTTTTAGATTCCGATGCTTCCCTTCACGTTTACTGTGTACCTTGCACCTTCTTATAGACGATGAAACACAGAAATTGCATCGGAATTTAATACAAAAGGCACAATGCCGACTTAAGTACAAGAGGACTAACACTCGCACTTTCTACGATTTGAACCTCTCCTGTGAGTCCAGTTTTAGATTCCGATGTTTCACTTCAGGTTTACTGTATCCCTTGGACCTTCTTATTGACGATGAAACACAGAATTTGCATCCGAATTTAATACATAAGGCACAATGCCGACTTAAGTAAAAGAGGACTGACACCCTCACTTTCTATGATTTGAACTTCTCCTGTGAGTCCAGTTTTAGATTCCGATGTGTCACTTCAGGTTTACCGTATACCTTGCACCTTGTTATTGACGATGAAACACAGGAATTTCATCGGAATTAAATTCAAAAGGCACAATGCCGACTTAAGTACAAGATTACCGACACTCTAAATTTCTAAGATTTGAACCGCTCCTGTGAGTCCAGTTTAAGATTCCGATGGTTCACTTCAGGATTACTGTATACCTTGGACCTTCTTATTGACGATGAAACACAGAAATTGCATCCGAATTTAATACAAAATGCACAATGCCGACTTAGTTACAGGAGAACTGACACTCTAATTTTCTATGATTTGAACCTCTCCTGTGAGTCCAGTTTTAGATTCTGATGCTTCACTTCAGGTTTACTGTATCCCTTGGACCTTCTTATTGACGATGAAACACAGAAATTGCATCCGAATTTAATACAAAAGGCACACTGCCGAGTTAAGTACATGAGGACTGACACTCTCACTTTCTTTGATTTCAACCTCTTCTGTGAGTCCAGTTTTAGATTCCGATGCTTCAGTTCAGGTTTACTGTATCCCTTGGACCTTCTTATTGACGATGAAGCACAGAAATTGCATCCGAATTTAATACAAAAGGCACAATGCCGACTTAAGTAAAAGCGGACTGACACTCTCTCTTTCTATGTTTTGAACCTCTCCAGTGAGTCCAGTTTTAGATTCCGATGCTTCACTTCAGGTTTAATGTATACCTTGCACCTTCGTATTGACGATGATACACAGAAATTGCATCGGAATTTAATACAAAAGGCACTATGCCGACATAAGTACAAGAGGACTGGCACTCTCACTATCTATGATTTGAACCACACCTGTGAGTCCAGTTTTAGATTCCGATGCTTCACTTCAGGTTTACTGTATCCCTTGGACCTTCTTATTGTCGATGAAACACAGAGTTTGCATCCGAATTCAATACAAAATGCACAATGCCGACATAAGTACAAGAGGACTGGCACTCTCACTTTCTATGATTTGAACCTCACCTGTGAGTCCAGTTTTAGATTCCGATGCTTCACTTCAGTTTTCCTGTATCCCTTGGACCTTCTTATTGACGATGAAACACAGAGTTTGCATCCGAATTCAATACAAAATGCACAAGGCCGACTTAAGTACAAGAGGACTGACACTCTAACTTTCTATGATTAGAACCTCTCCTGTGAGTCCAGTTTTAGATTCCGATGCTTCCCTTCAGGTTTACTGTATTCCTTGGACCTTCTTATTGACGACGAAACACAGAAATTGCATCCGAATTTAATACAAAACGCACAATCCCGACTTAAGCAAAGGAGGACTGACACTCCAACTTTCTTTGATTTGAACCTCTCCTGTGAGTTCAGTTATAGATTCTGATATTTCACTTCAGGTTTACTGAATCCCTTGGACCTTCTTATTGACGATGAAACAAAGAAATTGCATCCGAATTTAAAACAAAAGGCACAATGCCGACTTAAGTAAAAGCGGACTGACACTCTCACTTCCTATGATTTGAGCCTCTCCTGTGAGTCCACTTTTAGTTTCCGATGCTTCACTTCAGGTTTACTGTATACCTTGCACCTTCTTATTGACGATGAAACACAGATATAGAATCGGAATTAAATTCAAAAGGGACAATGCCGACTCAAGTACAAGAGGACTGACGCTCTAACTCTCTATGATTTGAACCTCTCCTGTGAGTCCAGTTTTAGATTCCGATGCTTCACTTCAGGTTTACTGTATGCCTTGCACCTTCTTATTGACGATGAAACACAGATATTGCATCGGAATTAAATTCAAAAGACACAATGCCGACTTAAGTACAAGAGGACTGACACTCTAACTATCTATGATTTGAACCTCTCCTGTGAGACCAGTTTTAGATTCCGATGCTTTACTTCAGGTTGACTGTATCCCTTGGACTTTCTTATTGACGATGAATCACAGAGTTTGCATCCGAATTTAATACAAAAGGCACAATGCCGACTTAAGTAAAAGCGGACTGACACTCTCACTTTCTATGATTTGAACCTCTCCTGTGAGGCCAGTTTTAGATTCCGATGCTTCACTTCTGGTTTACTGTATACCTTTCACATTCTTATTGACGATGAAACACAGAAATTGCATCGGAATTTAATACAAAAGGCACAATGCCGACTTAAGTACAAGAGGACTGACACTCTCACTTTCTATGATTTGAACCTCTCATGTGAGTCCAGTTTTGGATTCCGATGCTTCACTTCAGGTTTACTGTATACCTAGCACCTTCTTATTGACGATGAAACACAGAAATTGCATCGGAATTTAATACAAAAGGCACAAACCCGACTTAAGTAAAAGAGGACAGACACTGTCACTTTCTATGATTTCAACATCTCCTGTGAGTCCAGTTTTAGATTCCGATGCTTCACTTCAGGTTTACTGTATCCCTTGGACCTTCTTATTGACGATGAATCACAGAGTTTGCATCCGAATTTAATACAAAAGGCACAATGCCGACTGAAGTACAAGAGGTCTGACACTCTAACTCTCAACAATTTGAACCTCTCCTGTGAGGCCAGTTTTAGTTTCCGATGCTTCACTTCTGGTTTACTGTATACCTTGCACCTTCTTATTGACGATGTAACACAGAAATTGCATCGGAATTTAATACAAAAGGCACAATGCCGACTTTGGTACAAGAGGACTGACACTCTAACAATTCATGATTTGAACCTCTCCTGTGAGTCCAGTTTTAGATTACAATGCTTCACTTCTGGTTTACTGTATACCATGCACCTTCTGATTGACGATGAAACACTGGAATTGCATCGGAATTCAATTCAAAAGGCACAATGCTGACTTAAGTAAAACAGGACTGTCACTCTCCCTTTCTATGATTTGAATCTCTCCTGTGAGTCCAGTTTTAGATTCCGATGCTTCACATCAGGTTTACTGTATCCCTTGGACCTTCACATTGACGATGAAACTCAGAAATTGCATCCGAATTTAATACATAAGGCTCAATGCCGACTTCAGTAAAAGAGGACTGACACTCTCACTTTCTAGGATTTGAACTTCTCCTGTGAGTCCAGTTTTAGATTCCGATGCTTCACTTCATGTTTACTGTATACCTTGCACCTTCTTATTGACGATGAAACACAGAAATTGCATCGGAAGTTAATACAAAAGGCACAATGCCGACATAAGTACAAGAGGACTGACACTCGAACTTTCTATGATTTGAACCTCTCCTGTGAGTCCAGTTTTAGATTCCGATGCTTCACTTCGGGTTTACTGTATCCCTAGGACCTTCTTATTGACGATGAAACACAGAAATTGCATCCGAATGTAGTACAAAAGGCACAATGAAGACTTAAGTAAAAGAGGACTGTCACTCTCTCTTTCTATGATTTGAACCTCTCCTGTTAGTCCAGTTTTAGATTCCGATGCTTCACTTGAGGTTTACTGTATCCCATGGACCTTCTTATTGACGATGAAAAACAGAAATTGCATCCGAATTTAATACAAAATGCACAATGCCGACTTAAGTATAAGAGGACTGATACTCTCACTTTCTATGATTTGAACTTCTCCTGTGAGTCCAGTTCTAAATTCCGATGATTCACTTCAGTTTTACTGTATACCTTGCACCTTCTTATTGACGATGAAACATAGAAATTCCATCGGAACTAAATTCAAAAGGCACAATGCCGACTTAAGTACAAGTGGACTGACACTCTAACTCTCTATGATTGGAACCTGTCCTGTGAGTCCAGTTTTAGATTCCGATGCTTCACTTCAGGTCTACTGTATCCCTTGGACCTTCTTATTGTCGATGAAACACAGAAATTGCATCCGAATTTAATACATAAGGCTCAATGCCGACTTAAGTAAAAGAGGACTGACACTCTCTCTTTCTATGATTTGAACCTCTCCTGTGGGTCCAGTTTCAGATTCCAATGCTTCACTTCAGTTTACTGTATACCTTGCACCTTCTTATTGACGATGAAACACAGAATTTGCATCCGAATTTAATACAAAAAGCACAATGCCGACTTAAGTACAAGAGGACTGACAATCTCCCTTTCTATGATTTGAACCTCTCCTGTGAGTCCAGTTTTAGATTCCGATGATTCACTTCAGGTTTACTGTATCCCTTGGACCTTCTTATTGACGATGAAACAAAGAAATTGCATCCGAATTTAATACAAAAGTCACAAGGCCGACTTAAGTACATGAGAACTGACACTCTCACTTTCTATGATTTGAACCTCTCCTGTGAGTCCAGTTTTAGATTCCGATGCTTCACTTGCGGTTTACTGTATCCCATGGACCTTCCTATTGACGATGAAACACAGAGTTTGCATCCCAATTTAATACAAAAGGCACAATGCCCACTTAAGTACATGAGGACTGACACTCTCACTTTCTATGATTTGAACCACCCCTGTGAGTCCAGTTTTAGATTCCGATGCTTCACTTCAGGGTTACTGTATCGCTTGGACCTTCTTATTGACGATGAAACACAGATATTGCATCCAAATTTAATAGAAAAGGCACCATGCCGATTTAAGTAAAAGAGGACTGGCACTCACTCTTTCTATGATTTGAACCTCTTCTGTGAGTCCAGTTTTAGATTCCGATGCTTCACTTCAGGATTACTGTATCCCTTGGACCTTCTTATTGACGATTAAACACAGAAATTGCATCCGAATTTATAACAAAAGGCACAATGCCGACTTAAGTAAAAGAGGACTGACACTCTCTCTTTCTATGATTTGAACCTCTCCTGTGAGTCCAGTTTTAGATTCGGATGCTTCATTTCAGGTTTACTGTATCCCTTGGACCTTCTTATTGACGATGAAACACAGAAATTGCATCTGAATTTAATACAAAAGGCACAATGCCAACTGAAGTAAAAGAGGACTGACACTCTCACTTTCTGTGATTTGTAACTCTCTTGTGAGTCCAGTTTTAGATTCCGATGCTTCACTTCGGTTTACTGTATACCTTGCACCGTCTTATTGACGAAGAAACACAGAAATTTCATCGGATTTAAATTGAAAAGGCACAATGCCGACTTAAGTACAAGAGGACTGACACTCCAACTTTCTTTGATTTGAACCTCTCCTGTGAGTTCAGTTATAGATCCTGATATTTCACTTCAGGTTTACTGTATCCCTTGGACCTTCTTATTGACGATGAAACAAAGAAATTGCATCCGAATTTAAAACAAAAGGCACAATGCCGACTTAAGTACGTGACGACTGACACTCTCACTTTCTATGATTTCAACCTTTCCTGTTAGTCCAATTTTAGATTCCGATGCTTCACTTCAGGTTTACTGTATCCCTTGGACCTTCTTATTGACGATGAAACACTGATATTGCATCGGAATTAAATTCAAAAGACACAATGCCGACTTAAGTACAAGAGGACTGACACTCTAACTATCTATGATTTGAACCTCTCCTGTGAGTCCAGTTTTAGATTCCGATGCTTTACTTCAGGTTTACTGTATCCCTTGGACCATCTTATTACCGATGAAACACAGAAATTGCATCCCAATTTAATACAAAAGGCACTATGCCGACTTAAGTACAAGAGGACTGACACTCTCCCTTTCTATGATTAGAACCTCTCCTGTGAGTCCAGTTTTACATTCCGATGCTTCAATTCAGGTTTACTGTATACCTTGCAATTTCTTATTGACGATTAAACACAGAAATTGCATCTTAATTTAATACAAAAGGCACAATGCTGACATAAGTACAAGAGGACTGACACTCTCCCTTTCTATGATTTGAACCTCTCCTGTGCGTCCAGTTTTAGATTCCGATGCTTCACTTCAGGTTAACTGTATCCCTTGGACATTCTTATTGACGATGAAACACAGAAATTGCATCCGTATTTAATAAAAACGCACAATGCCGACTTCAGTAAAAGAGGACTGTCACTCTCTCTTTCTATGATTTGAACCTCTCCAGTGAGTCCAGTTTTAGATTTCGATGCTCACTTCAGGTTTAATGTATACCTTGCACCTTCGTATTGACAATGAAACACAGAAATTGCATCGGAATTTAATACAAAAGGCACAATCCCGACATAAGTACAAGAGGACTGGCACTCTCACTTTCTATGATTTGAACCTCTCCTGTGAGTCCAGTATAAGATTCCGATGCTTCACTTCAGGTTTACTGTATCCCTTGGACCTTCTTATTGACGACGAAACACAGAAATTGCATCCGAATTTAATACAAAACGCACAATCCCGACTAAAGCAAAAGACGACTGACACTCTCACTTCCTGTGACTTGAATCTCTCCTGTGAGTCCAGTTTTAGATTCCGATGCTTCACTTCAGGTTCACTGTATACCTTGCACCGTCTTATTGACGAAGAAACACAGAAATTTCATCGGAATTACATTCAAAAGGCACAATGCCGACTTAAGTACAAGAGGACAGACACTCTAACTTTCTAAGATTTGATCCTCTCCTGTGAGTCCAGTTTAAGATTCCGATGCTTCACTTCAGGTTTACTGTATACCTTGGATCATCTTATTGACGATGAAACACAGAAATTGCATCCGAATTTAGTACAAAATGCACAATGCCGACATAAGTACAAGAGGACTGACACTCTAACTTTCTATGATTTGAACCTCTCCTGCCAGTCCCGTTTTGGATTCCGATGCTTCACTTCAGGTTTACTGTATCCCTTGGACCTTATTATTGACGATCAAACAAAGAAATTGTATCCGAATTTAATACAAAAGGCACAAGGCCGACTTAAGTACATGAGGACTGACACTCTCACTTTCTATGATTTGAACCTCTCCTGTGAGTCCAGTTTTAGATTCCGATGCTTCACTTCAGGTTTACTGTATCCCTTGGACCTTCTTATTGACGATGAAACACAAAATTGCATCGGAATTTAATACAAAAGGCACAATGCCGACTTAAGTAAAAGAGGACTGACACCCTCACTTTCTATGATTTGAACCTCTTCTGTGAGTCCAGTTTTAGATTCCGATGCTTCCCTTCACGTTTACTGTATACCTTGCACCTTCTTATAGACGATGAAACACAGAAATTGCATCGGAATTTAATACAAAAGGCACAATGCCGACTTAAGTAAAAGAGGACTGACACTCTAAATTTCTAAGATTTGAACCGCTCCTGTGAGGCCAGTTTAAGATTCCGATGCTTCACTTCAGGTTTACTGTATACCTTGGACCATCTTATTGACGATGAAACACAGAAATTGCATCCGAATTTAATACAAAATTCACAATGCCGACTTAAGTCAGGAGAACTGACACTCTAATTTTCTATGATTTGAACCTCTCCTGTGAGTCCAGTTTTAGATTCTGATGCTTCACTTCAGGTTTACTGTATCCCTTGGACCTTCTTATTGACGATGAAACACAGAAATTGCATCCGAATTTAATACAAAAGGCACACTGCC
The DNA here is from genome assembly GCF_021461395.2 of Schistocerca americana. Classification (NCBI taxonomy): domain Eukaryota; kingdom Metazoa; phylum Arthropoda; class Insecta; order Orthoptera; family Acrididae; genus Schistocerca; species Schistocerca americana. Next base: position 8,509,884 of record NC_060126.1, read on the forward strand.
GAGTTAAGTACATGAGGACCGACACTCTCACTTTCTTTGATTTCAACCTCTCCTGTGAGTCCAGTTTTAGATTCTGATGCTTCGGTTCAGGTTTACTGTATCCCTTGGACCTTCTTATTGACGATGAAGCACAGAAACTGCATCCGAATTTAATACAAAAGGCACAATGCCGACTTAAGTAAAAGCGGACTGACACTCTCTCTTTTTATGATTTCAACCTCTCCAGTGAGTCCAGTTTTAGATTCCGATGCTTCACTTCAGGTTTAATGTATACCTTGCACCTTCGTATTGACGATGATACACAGAAATTGCATCGGAATTTATTACAAAAGGCACTATGCCGACATAAGTACAAGAGGACTGGCACTCTCACTTTCTATGATTTGAACCTCACCTGTGAGTCCAGTTTTAGATTCCGATGCTTCACTTCAGGTTTACCGTATCCCTTGGACCTCCTTATTGACGATGAAACACAGAGTTTGCATCTGAATTCAATACAAAATGCACAATGCCGACATAAGAACAAGAGGACTGGCACTCTCACTTTCTATGATTTGAACCTCACCTGTGAGTCCAGTTTTAGATTCCGATGCTTCACTTCAGTTTTACTGTATCCCTTGGACCTTCTTATTGACGATGAAACACAGAGTTTGCATCCGAATTCTATACAAAATGCACAAGGCCGACTTAAGTACAAGAGGACTGACACTCTAACTTTCTATGATTTGAACCTCTCCTGTGAGTCCAGTTTTAGATTCCGATGCTTCCCTTCAGGTTTACTGTATTCCTTGGACCTTCTTATTGACGACGAAGCACAGAAATTGCATCCGAATTTAATACAAAACGCACAATCCCGACTTAAGCAAAGGAGGACTGACACTCTCACTTTCTGTGATTTGAATCTCTTCTGTGAGTCCAGTTTTAGATTCCGATGCTTCACTTCAGAATTACTGTATACCTTGCTCCGTCTTATTGACGAAGAAACACAGAAATTTCATCGGAATTAAATTAAAAGGGCACGATGCCGACTTAAGTACAAGAGGACTGACACTCTAACTCTCTATGATTGGAACCTCTCCTGTGAGTCCAGTTTTAGATTCCGATGCTTCACTTCAGGTTTACTGTATCCCTTGGACCTTCTTATTGACTATGAAACATAGAAATTGCATCCGAATTTAATACAAAATGCACAATGCCGACTTATGTACAAGATAACTGACACTATCACTTTCTATGATTTGAACCTCTCCTGTGAGTCCAGTTGTAGATTCCGATGCTTCACTTCTGGTTTACTGTATCCCTTGGACCTTCTTATTGACGATGAAACACAGAATTTGCGTCCGAATTTAATACATAAGGCACAATGCCGACTTAAGTAAAAGAGGACTGACACTCTGACTTTCTATGATTTGAACTTCTCCTGTGAGTCCAGTTTTAGATTCCAATGTGTCACTTCAGGTTTACCGTATACCTTGAACCTTCTTATTGACGATGAAACACAGAAACAGCATCGGAATAAAATACAAAAGGCACAGTGCCGACATAAGTACAAGAGGACAGACACTCTAACGTTCTATGATTTCAACCTCTCCTGCGAGTCCAGTTTTAGATTCCGATGCCTCACTTCTGGTTTACTCTATCCCTTGGACCTTCTTATTGACGATGAAATACAGAAATTGCATCCGAATTTAATACAAAAGGCACAATGCCGACTTAAGTAAAAGAGGACTAACTCTCTCTCTTTCTATGATTTGAACCTCTCCTGTGAGTCCAGTTTTAGATTCCGATGATTCACTTCAGTTTTACTATATACCTTGCACCTTCTTATTGTCGATGAAACATAGAAATTGCATCGGAACTAAATTCAAAAGGCACAATGCCGACTTAAGTACAAGAGGACTGACACTCTAACTCTCTATGATTGGAACCTCTCCTGTGAGTCCAGTTTTAGATTCCGATGCTTCACTTCTGGTTTACCTTATCCCTTGGACCTTCTTATTGACGATGAAACACAGAAATTGCATCCGAATTTAATACACAAGGCGCAATGCCGACTTAAGTAAAAGAGGACTGACACTCTCACTTTCTATTATTTGAACTTCTCCTGTGAGTCCAGTTTTAGATACTGATGCGTCACTTCAGGTTTACCGTATACCTTGCACCATCTTATTGACGATAAAACACAGTAATTGCATCGGAATTTAATACAAAAGGCACAATGCCGACATACGTACAAGAGGACTGTTACTCTAACTTTCTATGATTTCAACCTCTCCTGTGAGTTCAGTTTTAGCTTCCGATGCTTCACTTCAGGTTTACTGTATCACTTGGACCTTCTTATTGACGATGAATCACAGAGTTTGCATCCGAATTTAATACAAAAGGCACAATGCCGACTTCAGTACAAGAGGACTGACACTCTAACTACTCATGATTTGAACCTCTCCTGTGAGGCCAGTTTTAGATTTCCGATGCTTCACTTCTGGTTTACTGTATACCTTGCACCTTCTTATTGACGATGAAACACAGAAATTGCATCGGAATTTAATACAAAAGGCACAATGCCGACTTAAGTACAAGAGGACTGACACTCTCACTTTCTATGATTTGAACCTCTCATGTGAGTCCAGTTTTAGATTCCGATGCTTCACTTCAGGTTTACTGTATACCTAGCACCTTCTTATTGACGATGAAACACAGAAATAACATCGGAATTTAATACAAAAGGCACAAACCCGACTTAAGTAAAAGAGGACAGACACTGTCACTTTCTATGATTTGAACATCTCTTGTGAGTCCAGTTTTAGATTCCGATGCTTCACATCAGGTTTACTGTATCCCTTGGACCTTCTTATTAACGATGAATCACAGAGTTTGCATCCGAATTTAATACAAAAGGCACAATGCCGACTGAAGTACAAGAGGACTGACACTCTAACTCTCATCAATTTGAACCTCTCCTGTGAGGCCAGTTTTAGATTCCGATGCTTCACTTCTGGTTTACTGTATACCTTGCACCTTCTTATTGACGATGTAACACAGAAATTGCATCGGAATATAATACAAAATGCACAATGCCGACTTTAGTACAAGAGGACTGACACTCTAACAATCCATGATTTGAACCTCACCTGTGAGGCCAGTTTTACATTCCGATGCTTCACTTCTGGTTTACTGTATACCTTGCACCTTCTTATTGACGATGAAACACAGAAATTGCATCGAAATTTAATACATAAGGCACAATGCCGTTTTAAGTACAAGAGGACTGACACTCTCACTTTCTATGATTTGAACCTCTCCTGTGAGTTCAGCTTTAGATTCCGATGCTTCACTTCAGGTTTACTGTATCCCTTGGACATTCTTATTGACGATGAAATACAGAAATTGCATCCGAATTTAATACAAAAGGCACAATGCCGACTTAAGTAAAAGAGGACTGACACTCTCTCTTTCTATGATTTGAACCTCTCCTGTGGGTCCAGTTTTAGATTCCAATGCTTCACTTCAGGTTTACTGTATACCTTGCACCTTCTTATTGACGATGAAACACAGAAATTGCATCCGAATTTAATACGAAAGGTACAATGCCGACTTAAGTACAAGAGGACTGACAATCTCCCTTCCTATGATTTGAACCTCTCCTGTGAGTCCAGTTTAAGTTTCCGATGGTTCACTTCAGGTTTACTGTATCCCTTGGACCTTCTTATTGACGATGAAACACAGTAATTGCATCCGAATTTAATACAAAAGGCACAATGCTGACTTAAGTAAAAGAGGACAGACACTCTCTCTTTCTATGATTTGAACCTCTCCTGTGGGTCCAGTTTCAGATTCCGATGCTTCACTTCAGGTTTACTGTATACCTTGCACCTTCTTATTGACGATGAAACACAGGTGTTGCATCCGAATTTAACAAAAGGCCCAACGCCGACTTAAGTACAAGAGGACTGACAATCTCCCTTTCTATGATTTGAACCTCTCCTGTGAGTCCAGCTTAAGTTTCCGATGGTTCACTTCAGGTTTACTGTATCCCTTGGACCTTCTTATTGACGATGAAATACAGAAATTGCATCCGAATTTAATACAAAAGGCACAATGCCGACTTAAGTAAAAGAGGACTGACACTCTCTCTTTCTATGATTTGAACCTCTCCTGTGAGTCCAGTTTTAGATTCCGATGATTCACTTCAGTTCTACTGTATACCTTGCACCTTCTTATTGACGATGAAACATAGAAATTGCATCGGAACTAAAATCAAAAGGCACAATGCCGACTTAAGTACAAGAGGACTGACACTCTAACTCTCTATGATTGGAACCTCTCCTGTGAGTCCAGTTTAAGATTCCGATGCTTCACTTCAGGTTTACTGTATACCTTGGACCTTCTTATTGACGATGAAACACAGAAATAGCATCCGAATTTAATACAAAGTGCACAATGCCGACTTGAGTACAAGAGGACTGACACTTTCACTTTCTATGATTTGAACCTCTCCTGTGAATCCAGTTTTAGATTCCAATGCTTCACTTCAGGTTTACTGTATCCCTTGGACCTTCTTATTGACGATGAAACACAGAAATTGCATCCGAATGTAGTACTAAAGGCACAATGCCGACTTAAGTAGAAGAGGACTGTCACTCTCTCTTTCTATGATTTGAACCTCTCATGTGAGTCCAGTTTTAGAATCCGATGCTTCACTTCAGGTTTACTGTATACCTAGCACCTTCTTATTGACGATGAAACACAGAAATAACATCGGAATTTAATACATAAGGCACAATGCCGTTTTAAGTACAAGAGGACTGACACTCTCACTTTCTATGATTTGAACCTCTCCTGTGAGTTCAGCTTTAGATTCCGATGCTTCACTTCAGGTTTACTGTATCCCTTGGACATTCTTATTGACGATGAAATACAGAAATTGCATCGGAATTTAATACAAAAGGCACAATGCCGACTTAAGTAAAAGAGGACTGACACTCTCTCTTTCTATGATTTGAACCTCTCCTGTGGGTCCAGTTTTAGATTCCAATGCTTCACTTCAGGTTTACTGTATACCTTGCACCTTCTTATTGACGATGAAACACAGAAATTGCATCCGAATTTAATACGAAAGGTACAATGCCGACTTAAGTACAAGAGGACTGACAATCTCCCTTCCTATGATTTGAACCTCTCCTGTGAGTCCAGTTTAAGTTTCCGATGGTTCACTTCAGGTTTACTGTATCCCTTGGACCTTCTTATTGACGATGAAACACAGTAATTGCATCCGAATTTAATACAAAAGGCACAATGCTGACTTAAGTAAAAGAGGACAGACACTCTCTCTTTCTATGATTTGAACCTCTCCTGTGGGTCCAGTTTTAGATTCCGATGCTTCACTTCAGGTTTACTGTATACCTTGCACCTTCTTATTGACGATGAAACACAGGTGTTGCATCCGAATTTAACAAAAGGCCCAACGCCGACTTAAGTACAAGAGGACTGACAATCTCCCTTTCTATGATTTGAACCTCTCCTGTGAGTCCAGCTTAAGTTTCCGATGGTTCACTTCAGGTTTACTGTATCCCTTGGACCTTCTTATTGACGATGAAATACAGAAATTGCATCCAAATTTAATACAAAAGGCACAATGCCGACTTAAGTAAAAGAGGACTGACACTCTCTCTTTCTATGATTTGAACCTCTCCTGTGAGTCCAGTTTTAGATTCCGATGATTCACTTCAGTTCTACTGTATACCTTGCACCTTCTTATTGACGATGAAACATAGAAATTGCATCGGAACTAAAATCAAAAGGCACAATGCCGACTTAAGTACAAGAGGACTGACACTCTAACTCTCTATGACTGGAACCTCTCCTGTGAGTCCAGTTTAAGATTCCGATGCTTCACTTCAGGTTTACTGTATACCTTGGACCTTCTTATTGACGATGAAACACAGAAATTGCATCCGAATTTAATACAAAGTGCACAATGCCGACTTGAGTACAAGAGGACTGACACTTTCACTTTCTATGATTTGAACCTCTCCTGTGAATCCAGTTTTAGATTCCAATGCTTCACTTCAGGTTTACTGTATCCCTTGGACCTTCTTATTGACGATGAAACACAGAAATTGCATCCGAATGTAGTACTAAAGGCACAATGCCGACTTAAGTAGAAGAGGACTGTCACTCTCTCTTTCTATGATTTGAACCTCTCCTGTGAGTCCAGTTTTAGATTCCGATGCTTTACTTCAGGTTTACTGTATCCCTTGGACCATCTTATTACCGATGAAACACAGAAATTGCATCCCAATTTAATACAAAAGGCACTATGCCGACTTAAGTACAAGAGGACTGACACTCTCACTTTCTATGATTTGAACCTCTCCTGTGAATCCAGTTTTACATTCCGATGCTTCAATTCAGGTTTACTGTATACCTTGCAATTTCTTATTGACGATTAAACACAGAAATTGCATCTGAATTTAATACAAAAGGCACAATGCTGACATAAGTACAAGAGGACTGACACTCTCCCTTTCTATGATTTGAACCTCTCCTGTGCGTCCAGTTTTAGATTCCGATGCTTCACTTCAGGTTAACTGTATCCCTTGGACATTCTTATTGACGATGAAACACAGAAATTGCATCCGTAATTAATACAAAAAGCACAATGCCGACTTCAGTAAAAGAGGACTGTCACTCTCTCTTTCTATGATTTGAACCTCTCCAGTGAGTCCAGTTTTAGATTTCGATGCTTCACTTCAGGTTTAATGTATACCTTGCACCTTCGTATTGACAATGAAACACAGAAATTGCATCGGAATTTAATAAAAAAGGCACAATCCCGACATAAGTACAAGAGGACTGGCACTCTCACTTTCTATGATTTGAACCTCTCCTGTGAGTCCAGTATAAGATTCCGATGCTTCACTTCAGGTTTACTGTATAGTTTGGACCTTCTTATTGACGACGAAACACAGAAATTGCATCCGAATTTAATACAAAACGCACAATCCCGACTAAAGCAAAAGACGACTGACACTCTCACTTCCTGTGATTTGAATCTATCCTGTGAGTCCAGTTTTAGATTCCGATGCTTCACATCAGGTTTACTGTATACCTTGCATCGCCTTATTGACGAAGAAACACAGAAATTTCATCGGAATTACATTCAAAAGGCACAATGCCGACTTAAGTACAAGAGGACAGACACTCTAACTTTCTAAGATTTGATCCTCTCCTGTGAGTCCAGTTAAGATTCCGATGCTTCACTTCAGGTTTACTGTATACCTTGGATCATCTTATTGACGATGAAACACAGAAATTGCATCCGAATTTAATACATAATGCACAATGCCGACATAAGTACAAGAGGACTGACACTCTAACTTTCTATGATTTGAACCTCTCCTGCCAGTCCCGTTTTGGATTCCGATGCTTCTCTTCAGGTTTACTGTATCCCTTGGACCTTCTTATTGACGATCAAACAAAGAAATCGCATCCGAATTTAATACAAAAGGCACAAAGCCGACTTAAGTACATGAGGATTGACACTCTCACTTTCTATGATTTGAACCTCTCCTGTGAGTCCAGTTTTAGATTCCGATGCTTCACTTCAGGTTTACTGTGTCCCTTGGACCTTCTTATTGACGATGAAACACAGAAATTGCAGCGGAATTTAATACAAAAGGCACAATGCCGACTTAAGTAAAAGAGGACTGACACTCTCACTTTCTATGATTTGAACCTCTTCTGTGAGTCCAGTTTTAGATTCCGATGTTTCCCTTCACGTTTACTGTACACCTTGCACCTTCTTATAGACGATGAAACACAGAAATTGCATCGGAATTTAATACAAAAGGCACAATGCCGACTTAAGTACAAGAGGACTAACACTCGCACTTTCTACGATTTGAACCCCTCCTGTGAGTCCAGTTTTAGATTCCAATGTTACACTTCAGGTTTACTGTATCCCTTGGACCTTCTTATTGACGATGAAACACAGAATTTGCATCCGAATTTAATACATAAGGCACAATGCCGACTTAAGTAAAAGAGGACTGACACCCTCACTTTCTATGATTTGAACTTCTCCTGTGAGTCCAGTTTTAGATTCCAATTTGTCACTTCAGGTTTACCGTATATATTGCACCTTCTTATTGACGATGAAGCACAGAAATTTCATCGGAATTAAATTCAAAAGGCACAATGCCGACTTAAGTAAATGAGGTCTGACACTCTAAATTTCTAAGATTTGAACCGCTCCTGTGAGTCCAGTTTAAGATTCCGATGCTTCACTTCAGGTTTACTGTATACCTTGGACCTTCTTATTGACGATGAAACACAGAAATTGCATCCGAATTTAATACATAATGCACAATGCCGACTTAAGTCAGGAGAACTGACACTCTAATTTTCTATGATTTGAACCTCTCCTGTGAGTCCAGTTTTAGATTCTGATGCTTCACTTCGGGTTTACTGTATCCCTTGGACCTTCTTATTGACGTAGAAACACAGAAATTGCATCCGAATGTAATACAAATGGCACACTGCCGAGTTAAGTACATGAGGACTGACACTCTCACTTTCTTTGATTTCAACCTCTCCTGTGAGTCCAGTTTTAGATTCTGATGCTTCAGTTCAGGTTTACTGTATCCCTTGGACCTTCTTATTGACGATGAAGCACAGAAACTGCATCCGAATTTAATACAAAAGGCACAATGCCGACTTAAGTAAAAGCGGACTGACACTCTCTCTTTCTATGATTTCAACCTCTCCAGTGAGTCCAGTTTTAGATTCCGATGCTTCACTTCAGGTTTAATGTATACCTTGCACCTTCGTATTGACGATGATACACAGAAATTGCATCGGAATTTATTACAAAAGGCACTATGCCGACATAAGTACAAGAGGACTGGCACTCTCACTTTCTATGATTTGAACCTCACCTGTGAGTCCAGTTTTAGATTCCGATGCTTCACTTCAGGTTTACTGTATCCCTTGGACCTTCTTATTGACGATGAAACACAGAGTTTGCATCCGAATTCAATACAAAATGCACAATGCCGACATAAGTACAAGAGGACTGGCACTCTCACTTTCTATGATTTGAACCTCACCTGTGAGTCCAGTTTTAGATTCCGATGCTTCACTTCAGTTTTACTGTATCCCTTGGACCTTCTTATTGACGATGAAACACAGAGTTTGCATCCGAATTCTATACAAAATGCACAAGGCCGACTTAAGTACAAGAGGACTGACACTCCAACTTTCTATGATTTGAACCTCTCCTGTGAGTCCAGTTTTAGATTCCGATGCTTCCCTTCAGGTTTACTGTATTCCTTGGACCTTCTTATTGACGACGAAACACAGAAATTGCATCCGAATTTAATACAAAACGCACAATCCACACTTAAGCAAAGGAGGACTGACACTCTCACTTTCTGTGATTTGAATCTCTTCTGTGAGTCCAGTTTTAGATTCCGATGCTTCACTTCAGAATTACTGTATACCTTGCTCCGTCTTATTGACGAAGAAACACAGAAATTTCATCGGAATTAATTTAAAAGGGCACAATGCCGACTTAAGTACAAGAGGACTGACACTCTAACTCTCTATGATTGGAACCTCTCCTGTGAGTCCAGTTTTAGATTCCGATGCTTCACTTCAGGTTTACTGTATCCCTTGGACCTTCTTATTGACGATGAAACATAGAAATTGCATCCGAATTTAATACAAAATGCACAATGCCGACTTAAGTACAAGATAACTGACACAATCACTTTCTATGATTTGAACCTCTCCTGTGAGTCCAGTTGTAGATTCCGATGCTTCACTTCTGGTTTACTGTATCCCTTGGACCTTCTTATTGACGATGAAACACAGAATTTGCATCCGAATTTAAAACAAAACTCACAATACCGACTTAAGTACATGACGACTGACACTCTCACTTTCTATGATTTCAACCTCTCCTGTTAGTCCAGTTTTAGATTCCGATGCTTCACTTCAGGTTTACTGTATCCCTTGGACCTTCTTATTGACGATGAAACACAGAAATTGCATCCGAATTTAATACAAAATGCACAATGCCGACTTAAGTAAAAGCGGACTGACACTCTCACTTTCTATGATTTGAGCCTCTCCTGTGAGTCCACTTTTAGTTTCCGATGCTTCACTTCAAGTTTACTGTATACCTTGCACCTTCTTATTGACGATGAAACACAGATATAGAATCGGAATTAAATTCAAAAGGGACAATGCCGACTTAAGTACAAGAGGACTGACGCTCTAACTCTCTATGATTTGAACCTCTCCTGTGAGTCCAGTTTTAGATTCCGATGCTTCACTTCAGGTTTACTGTATGCCTTGCACCTTCTTATTGACGATGAAACACAGATATTGCATCGGAATTAAATTCAAAAGACACAATGCCGACTTAAGTACAAGAGGACTGACACTCTAACTATCTATGATTTGAACCTCTCCTGTGAGTCCAGTTTTAGATTCCGATGCTTTACTTCAGGTTGACTGTATCCCTTGGACCATCTTATTACCGATGAAACACAGAAATTGCATCCCAATTTAATACAAAAGGCACTATGCCGACTTAAGTACAAGAGGACTGACACTCTCACTTTCTATGCTTTGAACTTCTCCTGTGAGTCCAGTTTTAGATACCGATGCGTCACTTCAGGTTTACCGTATACCTTGCACCTTCTTATTGACGATAAAACACAGTAATTGCATCGGTATTTAATACAAAAGGCACAATGCCGACATAAGTACAAGAGGACTGACACTCTAACTTTCTATGATTTCAACCTCTCCTGTGAGTTCAGTTTTAGATTCCGATGCTTCACTTCAGGTTTACTGTATCCCTTGGACTTTCTTATTGACGATGAATCACAGAGTTTGCATCCGAATTTAATACAAAAGGCACAATGCCGACTTAAGTAAAAGCGGACTGACACTCTCACTTTCTATGATTTGAACCTCTCCTGTGAGGCCAGTTTTAGATTCCGATGCTTCACTTCTGGTTTACTGTATACCTTTCACATTCTTATTGACGATGAAACACAGAAATTGCATCGGAATTTAATACAAAAGGCACAATGCCGACTTAAGTACAAGAGGACTGACACTCTCACTTTCTATGATTTGAACCTCTCATGTGAGTCCAGTTTTGGATTCCGATGCTTCACTTCAGGTTTACTGTATACCTAGCACCTTCTTATTGACGATGAAACACAGAAATTGCATCGGAATTTAATACAAAAGGCACAAACCCGACTTAAGTAAAAGAGGACAGACACTGTCACTTTCTATGATTTGAACATCTCCTGTGAGTCCAGTTTTAGATTCCGATGCTTCACTTCAGGTTTACTGTATCCCTTGGACCTTCTTATTGACGATGAATCACAGAGTTTGCATCCGAATTTAATACAAAAGGCACAATGCCGACTGAAGTACAAGAGGTCTGACACTCTAACTCTCAACAATTTGAACCTCTCCTTTGAGGCCAGTTTTAGTTTCCGATGCTTCACTTCTGGTTTACTGTATACCTTGCACCTTCTTATTGACGATGTAACACAGAAATTGCATCGGAATTTAATACAAAAGGCACAATGCCGACTTTAGTACAAGAGGACTGACACTCTAACAATCCATGATTTGAACCTCTCCTGTGAGTCCAGTTTTAGATTACAATGCTTCACTTCTGGTTTACTGTATACCTTGCACCTTCTGATTGACGATGAAACACTGGAATTGCATCGGAATTCAATTCAAAAGGCACAATGCTGACTTAAGTAAAACAGGACTGTCACTCTCCCTTTCTATGATTTGAATCTCTCCTGTGAGTCCAGTTTTAGATTCCGATGCTTCACATCAGGTTTACTGTATCCCTTGGACCTTCACATTGACGATGAAACTCAGAAATTGCATCCGAATTTAATACATAAGGCTCAATGCCGACTTCAGTAAAAGAGGACTGACACTCTCACTTTCTAGGATTTGAACTTCTCCTGTGAGTCCAGTTTTAGATTCCGATGCGTCACTTTAGGTTTACCGTATACCTTGCACCTTCTTATTGACGATGAAACACAGAAATTGCATCGGAATTTAATACAAAAGGCACAATGCCGACATAAGTACAAGAGGACTGACACTCGAACTTTCTATGATTTGAACCTCTCCTGTGAGTCCAGTTTTAGATTCCGATGCTTCACTTCGGGTTTACTGTATCCCTAGGACCTTCTTATTGACGATGAAACACAGAAATTGCATCCGAATGTAGTACAAAAGGCACAATGCCGACTTAAGTAAAAGAGGACTGTCACTCTCTCTTTCTATGATTTGAACCTCTCCTGTTAGTCCAGTTTTAGATTCCGATGCTTCACTTCAGGTTTACTGTATCCCTTGGACCTTCTTATTGACGATGAAAAACAGAAATTGCATCCGAATTTAATACAAAATGCACAATGCCGACTTAAGTATAAGAGGACTGACACTCTCATTTTCTATGATTTGAACTTCTCCTGTGAGTCCAGTTCTAAATTCCGATGATTCACTTCAGTTTTACTGTATACCTTGCACCTTCTTATTGACGATGAAACATAGAAATTCCATCGGAACTAAATTCAAAAGGCACAATGCCGACTTAAGTACAAGAGGACTGACACTCTAACTCTCTATGATTGGAACCTCTCCTGTGAGTCCAGTTTTAGATTCCGATGCTTCACTTCAGGTCTACTGTATCCCTTGGACCTTCTTATTGTCGATGAAACACAGAAATTGCATCCGAATTTAATACATAAGGCTCAATGCCGACTTAAGTAAAAGAGGACTGACACTCTCTCTTTCTATGATTTGAACCTCTCCTGTGGGTCCAGTTTTAGATTCCAATGCTTCACTTCAGTTTACTGTATACCTTGCACCTTCTTATTGACGATGAAACACAGAAATTGCATCCGAATTTAATACAAAAAGCACAATGCCGACTTAAGTACAAGAGGACTGACAATCTCCCTTTCTATGATTTGAACCTCTCCTGTGAGTCCAGTTTTAGATTCCGATGATTCACTTCAGGTTTACTGTATCCCTTGGACCTTCTTATTGACGATGAAACAAAGAAATTGCATCCGAATTTAATACAAAAGTCACAAGGCCGACTTAAGTACATGAGAACTGACACTCTCACTTTCTATGATTTGAACCTCTCCTGTGAGTCCAGTTTTAGATTCCGATGCTTCACTTGCGGTTTACTGTATCCCATGGACCTTCCTATTGACGATGAAACACAGAGTTTGCATCCCAATTTAATACAAAAGGCACAATGCCCACTTAAGTACATGAGGACTGACACTCTCACTTTCTATGATTTGAACCTCCCCTGTGAGTCCAGTTTTAGATTCCGATGCTTCACTTCAGGGTTACTGTATCGCTTGGACCTTCTTATTGACGATGAAACGCAGATATTGCATCCGAATTTAATAGAAAAGGCACCATGCCGATTTAAGTAAAAGAGGACTGGCACTCACTCTTTCTATGATTTGAACCTCTTCTGTGAGTCCAGTTTTAGATTCCGATGCTTCACTTCAGGATTACTGTATCCCTTGGACCTTCTTATTGACGATTAAACACAGAAATTGCATCCGAATTTAATACAAAAGGCACAATGCCGCATTAAGTAAAAGAGGACTGACACTCTCTCTTTCTATGATTTGAACCTCTCCTGTGAGTCCAGTTTTAGATTCGGATGCTTCATTTCAGGTTTACTGTATCCCTTGGACCTTCTTATTGACGATGAAACACAGAAATTGCATCTGAATTTAATACAAAAGGCACAATGCCGACTGAAGTAAAAGAGGACTGACACTCTCACTTTCTGTGATTTGTAACTCTGTTGTGAGTCCAGTTTTAGATTCCGATGCTTCACTTCGGGTTTACTGTATACCTTGCACCGTCTTATTGACGAAAAAACACAGAAATTTCATCGGATTTAAATTGAAAAGGCACAATGCCGACTTAAGCACAAGAGGACTGACACTCCAACTTTCTTTGATTTGAACCTCTCCTGTGAGTTCAGTTATAGATCCTGATATTTCACTTCAGGTCTACTGTATCCCTTGGACCTTCTTATTGACTATGAAACAAAGAAATTGCATCCGAATTTAAAACAAAAGGCACAATGCCGACTTAAGTACGTGACGACTGACACTCTCACTTTCTATGATTTCAACCTTTCCTGTTAGTCCAATTTTAGATTCCGATGCTTCACTTCAGGTTTACTGTATCCCTTGGACTTTCTTATTGACGATGAAACACAGAAATTGGATCCGAATTTAATAGAAAAAGGCACAATGCCGGCTTAAGTAAAAGCGGACTGATACTCTCTCTTTCTATGATTTGAACCTCTCCTGTGAGTCCACTTTTAGTTTCCGATGCTTCACCTCAGGTTTACTGTATACCTTGCACCTTCTTATTGACGATGAAACACAGATATAGAATCGGAATTAAATTCAAAAGGGACAATGCCGACTTAAGAACAAGAGGACTGACGCTCTAACTCTCTATGATTTGAACCTCTCCTGTGAACCAGTTTTAGATTCCGATGCTTCACTTCAGGTTTACTGTATGCTTTGCACCTTCTTATTGACGATGAAACACTGATATTGCATCGGAATTAAATTCAAAAGACACAATGCCGACTTAAGTACAAGAGGACTGACACTCTAACTATCTATGATTTGAACCTCTCCTGTGAGTCCAGTTTTAGATTCCGATGCTTTACTTCAGGTTTACTGTATCCCTTGGACTATCTTATTACCGATGAAACACAGAAATTGCATCCCAATTTAATACAAAAGGCACTATGCCGACTTAAGTACAAGAGGACTGACACTCTCACTTTCTATGATTAGAACCTCTCCTGTGAGTCCAGTTTTACATTCCGATGCTTCAATTCAGGTTTACTGTATACCTTGCAATTTCTTATTGACGATTAAACACAGAAATTGCATCTTAATTTAATACAAAAGGCACAATGCTGACATAAGTACAAGAGGACTGACACTCTCCCTTTCTATGATTTGAACCTCTCCTGTGCGTCCAGTTTTAGATTCCGATGCTTCACTTCAGGTTAACTGTATCCCTTGGACATTCTTATTGACGATGAAACACAGAAATTGCATCCGTATTTAATACAAAAGGCACAATGCCGACTTCAGTAAAAGAGGACTGTCACTCTCTCTTTCTATGATTTGAACCTCTCCAGTGAGTCCAGTTTTAGATTTCGATGCTTCACTTCAGGTTTAATGTATACCTTGCACCTTCGTATTGACAATGAAACACAGAAATTGCATCGGAATTTAATACAAAAGGCACAATCCCGACATAAGTACTAGAGGACTGGCACTCTCACTTTCTATGATTTGAACCTCTCCTGTGAGTCCAGTATAAGATTCCGATGCTTCACTTCAGGTTTACTGTATCCCTTGGACCTTCTTATTGACGACGAAACACAGAAATTGCATCCGAATTTAATACAAAACGCACAATCCCGACTAAAGCAAAAGACGACTGACACTCTCACTTCCTGTGATTTGAATCTCTCCTGTGAGTCCAGTTTTAGATTCCGATGCTTCACTTCAGGTTTACTGTATACCTTGCACCGTCTTATTGACGAAGAAACACAGAAATTTCATCGGAATTACATTCAAAAGGCACAATGCCGACTTAAGTACAAGAGGACAGACACTCTAACTTTCTAAGATTTGATCCTCTCCTGTGAGTCCAGTTTAAGATTCCGATGCTTCACTTCAGGTTTACTGTATACCTTGGATCATCTTATTGACGATGAAACACAGAAATTGCATCCGAATTTAATACAAAATGCACAATGCCGACATAAGTACAAGAGGACTGACACTCTAACTTTCTATGATTTGAACCTCTCCTGCCAGTCCCGTTTTGGATTCCGATGCTTCACTTCAGGTTTACTGTATCCCTTGGACCTTCTTGTTGACGACGAAACACAGAAATTGCATCCGAATTTAATACAAAACGCACAATCCCGACTAAATCAAAAGACGACTGCCACTCTCACTTCCTGTGATTTGAATCTCTCCTGTGAGTCCAGTTTTAGATTCCGATGCTTCACTTCAGGTTTACTGTATACCTTGCACCGTCTTATTGACGAAGAAACACAGAAATTTCATCGGAATTACATTCAAAAGGCACAATGCCGACTTAAGTACAAGAGGACAGACACTCTAACTTTCTAAGATTTGATCCTCTCCTGTGAGTCCAGTTTAAGATTCCGATGCTTCACTTCAGGTTTACTGTATACCTTGGATCATCTTATTGACGATGAAACACAGAAATTGCATCCGAATTTAATACAAAAGGCACAATGCCGACTGAAGTACAAGAGGTCTGACACTCTAACTCTCAACAATTTGAACCTCTCCTGTGAGGCCAGTTTTAGTTTCCGATGCTTCACTTCTGGTTTACTGTATACCTTGCACCTTCTTATTGACGATGTAACACAGAAATTGCATCGGAATTTAATACAAAAGGCACAATGCCGACTTTAGTACAAGATGACTGACACTCTAACAATCCATGATTTGAACCTCTCCTGTGAGTCCAGTTTTAGATTACAATGCTTCACTTCTGGTTTACTGTATACCTTGCACCTTCTGATTGACGATGAAACACTGGAATTGCATCGGAATTCAATTCAAAAGGCACAATGCTGACTTAAGTAAAACAGGACTGTCACTCTCCCTTTCTATGATTTGAATCTCTCCTGTGAGTCCAGTTTTAGATTCCGATGCTTCACATCAGGTTTACTGTATCCCTTGGACCTTCACATTGACGATGAAACTCAGAAATTGCATCCGAATTTAATACATAAGGCTCAATGCCGACTTCAGTAAAAGAGGACTGACACTCTCACTTTCTAGGATTTGAACTTCTCCT
Source organism: Schistocerca americana (assembly GCF_021461395.2). Classification (NCBI taxonomy): domain Eukaryota; kingdom Metazoa; phylum Arthropoda; class Insecta; order Orthoptera; family Acrididae; genus Schistocerca; species Schistocerca americana. The sequence continues at coordinate 8,526,861 of NC_060126.1, forward strand.
GTGAGTCCAGTTTTAGATTCCGATGCGTCACTTCAGGTTTACCGTATACCTTGCACCTTCTTATTGACGATGAAACACAGAAATTGCATCGGAATTTAATACAAAAGGCACAATGCCGACATAAGTACAAGAGGACTGACACTCGAACTTTCTATGATTTGAACCTCTCCTGTGAGTCCAGTTTTAGATTCCGATGCTTCACTTCGGGTTTACTGTATCCCTAGGACCTTCTTATTGACGATGAAACACAGAAATTGCATCCGAATGTAGTACAAAAGGCACAATACCGACTTAAGTAAAAGAGGACTGTCACTCTCTCTTTCTATGATTTGAACCTCTCCTGTTAGTCCAGTTTTAGATTCCGATGCTTCACTTCAGGTTTACTGTATCCCTTGGACCTTCTTATTGACGATGAAAAACAGAAATTGCATCCGAATTTAATACAAAATGCACAATGCCGACTTAAGTATAAGAGGACTGACACTCTCACTTTCTATGATTTGAACTTCTCCTGTGAGTCCAGTTCTAAATTCCGATGATTCACTTCAGTTTTACTGTATACCTTGCACCTTCTTATTGACGATGAAACATAGAAATTCCATCGGAACTAAATTCAAAAGGCACAATGCCGACTTAAGTACAAGAGGACTGACACTCTAACTCCCTATGATTGGAACCTCTCCTGTGAGTCCAGTTTTAGATTCCGATGCTTCACTTCAGGTATACTGTATCCCTTGGACCTTCTTATTGTCGATGAAACACAGAAATTGCATCCGAATTTAATACATAAGGCTCAATGCCGACTTAAGTAAAAGAGGACTGACACTCTCTCTTTCTATGATTTGAACCTCTCCTGTGGGTCCAGTTTTAGATTCCAATGCTTCACTTCAGTTTACTGTATACCTTGCACCTTCTTATTGACGATGAAACACAGAAATTGCATCCGAATTTAATACAAAAAGCACAATGCCGACTTAAGTACAAGAGGACTGACAATCTCCCTTTCTATGATTTGAACCTCTCCTGTGAGTCCAGTTTTAGATTCCGATGATTCACTTCAGGTTTACTGTATCCCTTGGACCTTCTTATTGACGATGAAACAAAGAAATTGCATCCGAATTTAATACAAAAGTCACAAGGCCGACTTAAGTACATGAGAACTGACACTCTCACTTTCTATGATTTGAACCACTCCTGTGAGTCCAGTTTTAGATTCCGATGCTTCACTTGCGGTTTACTGTATCCCATGGACCTTCCTATTGACGATGAAACACAGAGTTTGCATCCCAATTTAATACAAAAGGCACAATGCCCACTTAAGTACATGAGGACTGACACTCTCACTTTCTATGATTTGAACCTCCCCTGTGAGTCCAGTTTTAGATTCCGATGCTTCACTTCTGGGTTAGTGTATCGCTTGGACCTTCTTATTGACGATGAAACACAGATATTGCATCCGAATTTCATAGAAAAGGCACCATGCCGATTTAAGTAAAAGAGGACTGGCACTCACTCTTTCTATGATTTGAACCTCTTCTGTGAGTCCAGTTTTAGATTCCGATGCTTCACTTCAGGATTACTGTATCCCTTGGACCTTCTTATTGACGATTAAACACAGAAATTGCATCCGAATTTAATACAAAAGGCACAATGCCGACTTAAGTAAAAGAGGACTGACACTCTCTCTTTCTATGATTTGAACCTCTCCTGTGAGTCCAGTTTTATATTCGGATGCTTCATTTCAGGTTTACTGTATCCCTTGGACCTTCTTATTGACGATGAAACACAGAAATTGCATCTGAATTTAATACAAAAGGCACAATGCCGACTGAAGTAAAAGAGGACTGACACTCTCACTTTCTGTGATTTGTAACTCTCTTGTGAGTCCAGTTTTAGATTCCGATGCTTCACTTCGGGTTTACTGTATACCTTGCACCGTCTTATTGACGAAGAAACACAGAAATTTCATCGGATTTAAATTGAAAAGGCACAATGCCGACTTAAGCACAAGAGGTCTGACACTCCAACTTTCTTTGATTTGAACCTCTCCTGTGAGTTCAGTTATAGATCCTGATATTTCACTTCAGGTTTACTGTATCCCTTGGACCTTCTTATTGACGATGAAACAAAGAAATTGCATCCGAATTTAAAACAAAAGGCACAATGCCGACTTAAGTACGTGACGACTGACACTCTCACTTTCTATGATTTCAACCTTTCCTGTTAGTCCAATTTTAGATTCCGATGCTTCACTTCAGGTTTACTGTATCCCTTGGACCTTCTTATTGACGATGAAACACAGATATAGAATCGGAATTAAATTCAAAAGGGACAATGCCGACTTAAGTACAAGAGGACTGACGCTCTAACTCTCTATGATTTGAACCTCTCCTGTGAACCAGTTTTAGATTCCGATGCTTCACTTCAGGTTTACTGTATGCTTTGCACCTTCTTATTGACGATGAAACACTGATATTGCATCGGAATTAAATTCAAAAGACACAATGCCGACTTAAGTACAAGAGGACTGACCCTCTAACTATCTATGATTTGAACCTCTCCCGTGAGTCCAGTTTTAGATTCCGATGCTTTACTTCAGGTTTACTGTATCCCTTGGACCATCTTATTACCGATGAAACACAGAAATTGCATCCCAATTTAATACAAAAGGCACTATGCCGACTTAAGTACAAGAGGACTGACACTCTCACTTTCTATGATTAGAACCTCTCCTGTGAGTCCAGTTTTACATTCCGATGCTTCAATTCAGGTTTACTGTATACCTTGCAATTTCTTATTGACGATTAAACACAGAAATTGCATCTTAATTTAATACAAAAGGCACAATGCTGACATAAGTACAAGAGGACTGACACTCTCCCTTTCTATGATTTGAACCTCTCCTGTGCGTCCAGTTTTAGATTCCGATGCTTCACTTCAGGTTAACTGTATCCCTTGGACATTCTTATTGACGATGAAACACAGAAATTGCATCCGAATTTAATACAAAAGGCACATAGCCGACTTCAGTAAAAGAGGACTGTCACTCTCTCTTTCTATGATTTGAACCTCTCCAGTGAGTCCAGTTTTAGATTTCGATGCTTCACTTCAGGTTTAATGTATACCTTGCACATTCGTATTGACAATGAAACACAGAAATTGCATCGGAATTTAATACAAAAGGCACAATCCCGACATAAGTACAAGAGGATTGGCACTCTCACTTTCTATGATTTGAACCTCTCCTGTGAGTCCAGTATAAGATTCCGATGCTTCACTTCAGGTTTACTGTATCCCTTGGACCTTCTTATTGACGACGAAACACAGAAATTGCATCCGAATTTAATACAAAACGCACAATCCCGACTAAAGCAAAAGACGACTGACACTCTCACTTCCTGTGATTTGAATCTCTCCTGTGAGTCCAGTTTTAGAATCCGATGCTTCACTTCAGGTTTACTGTATACCTTGCACCGTCTTATTGACGAAGAAACACAGAAATTTCATCGGAATTACATTCAAAAGGCACAATGCCGACTTAAGTACAAGAGGACAGACACTCTAACTTTCTAAGATTTGATCCTCTCCTGTGAGTCCAGTTTAAGATTCCGATGCTTCACTTCAGGTTTACTGTATACCTTGGATCATCTTATTAACGATGAAACACAGAAATTGCATCCGAATTTAATACAAAATGCACAATGCCGACATAAGTACAAGAGGACTGACACTCTAACTTTCTATGATTTGAACCTCTCCTGCCAGTCCCGTTTTGGATTCCGATGCTTCACTTCAGGTTTACTGTATCCCTTGGACCTTCTTATTGACGATCAAACAAAGAAATTGTATCCGAATTTAATACAAAAGGCACAAGGCCGACTTAAGTACATGAGGACTGACACTCTTACTTTCTATGACTTGAACCTCTCCTGTGAGTCCAGTTTTAGATTCCGATGCTTCACTTCAGGTTTACTGTATCCCTTGGACCTTCTTATTGACGATGAAACACAGAAATTGCATCGGAATTTAATACAAAAGGCACAATGCCGACTTAAGTAAAAGAGGACTGACACTCTCACTTCCTATGATTTGAATCTCTTCTGTGAGTCCAGTTTTAGATTCCGATGCTTCCCTTCACGTTTACTGTATACCTTGCACCTTCTTATAGACGATGAAACACAGAAATTGCATCGGAATTTAATACAAAAGGCACAATGCCGACTTAAGTAAAAGCGGACTGACACTCTAAATTTCTAAGATTTGAACCGCTCCTGTGAGTCCAGTTTAAGATTCCGATGCTTCACTTCAGGTTTACTGTATACCTTGGACCATCTTATTGACGATGAAACACAGAAATTGCATCCGAATTTAATACAAAATGCACAATGCCGTCTTAAGTCAGGAGAACTGACACTCTAATTTTCTATGATTTGAACCTCTCCTGTGAGTCCAGTTTTAGATTCTGATGCTTCACTTCAGGTTTACTGTATCCCTTGGACCTTCTTATAGACGATGAAACACAGAAATTGCATCCGAATTTAATACAAAAGGCACACTGCCGAGTTAAGTACATGAGGACCGACACTCTCACTTTCTTTGATTTCAACCTCTCCTGTGAGTCCAGTTTTAGATTCTGATGCTTCGGTTCAGGTTTACTGTATCCCTTGGACCTTCTTATTGACGATGAAGCACAGAAACTGCATCCGAATTTAATACAAAAGGCACAATGCCGACTTAAGTAAAAGCGGACTGACACTCTCTCTTTTTATGATTTCAACCTCTCCAGTGAGTCCAGTTTTAGATTCCGATGCTTCACTTCAGGTTTAATGTATACCTTGCACCTTCGTATTGACGATGATACACAGAGTTTGCATCCGAATTCAATACAAAATGCACAATGCCGACATAAGAACAAGAGTACTGGCACTCTCACTTTCTATGATTTGAACCTCACCTGTGAGTCCAGTTTTAGATTCCGATGCTTCACTTCAGTTTTACTGTATCCCTTGGACCTTCTTATTGACGATGAAACACAGAGTTTGCATCCGAATTCTATACAAAATGCACAAGGCCGACTTAAGTACAAGAGGACTGACACTCTAACTTTCTATGATTTGAACCTCTCCTGTGAGTCCAGTTTTAGATTCCGATGCTTCCCTTCAGGTTTACTGTATTCCTTGGACCTTCTTATTGACGACGAAACACAGAAATTGCATCCGAATTTAATACAAAACGCACAATCCCGACTTAAGCAAAGGAGGACTGACACTCTCACTTTCTGTGATATGAATCTCTTCTGTGAGTCCAGTTTTAGATTCCGATGCTTCACTTCAGAATTACTGTATACGTTGCTCCGTCTTATTGACGAAGAAACACAGAAATTTCATCGGAATTAAATTAAAAGGGCACAATGCCGACTTAAGTACAAGAGGACTGACACTCTAACTCTCTATGATTGGAACCTCTCCTGTGAGTCCAGTTTTAGATTCCGATGCTTCACTTCAGGTTTACTGTATCCCTTGGACCTTCTTATTGACGATGAAACATAGAAATTGCATCCGAATTTAATACAAAATGCACAATGCCGACTTATGTACAAGATAACTGACACTATCACTTTCTATGATTTGAACCTCTCCTATGAGTCCAGTTGTAGATTCCGATGCTTCACTTCTGGTTTACTGTATCCCTTGGACCTTCTTATTGACGATGAAACACAGAATTTGCGTCCGAATTTAATACATAAGGCACAATGCCGACTTAAGTAAAAGAGGACTGACACTCTGACTTTCTATGACTTGAACTTCTCCTGTGAGTCCAGTTTTAGATTCCAATGTGTCACTTCAGGTTTACCGTATACTTTGCACCTTCTTATTGACGATGAAACACAGAAACTGCATCGGAATTTAATACAAAAGGCACAGTGCCGACATAAGTACAAGAGGACAGACACTCTAACGTTCTATGATTTCAACCTCTCCTGCGAGTCCAGTTTTAGATTCCGATGCTTCACTTCTGGTTTACTCTATCCCTTGGACCTTCTTATTGACGATGAAATACAGAAATTGCATCCGAATTTAATACAAAAGGCACAATGCCGACTTAAGTAAAAGAGGACTAACTCTCTCTCTTTCTATGATTTGAACCTCTCCTGTGAGTCCAGTTTTAGATTCCGATGATTCACTTCAGTTTTACTATATACCTTGCACCTTCTTATTGTCGATGAAACATAGAAATTGCATCGGAACTAAATTCAAAAGGCACAATGCCGACTTAAGTACAAGAGGACTGACACTCTAACTCTCTATGATTGGAACCTCTCCTGTGAGTCCAGTTTTAGATTCCGATGCTTCACTTCAGGTTTACTGTATACCTTGCACCTTCTTATTGACGATGAAACACAGAAAATGCATACGAATTTGGTACAAAAGGCACAATGCCGACTTAAGTACAAGAGGACTGACACTCACTCTTTCTATGATTTGAACCTCTCCTGTGAGTCCAGTTTTAGATTCCGATGCTTCGCTTCTGGTTTACTGTATCCCTTGGACCTTCTTATTGACGATGAAACACAGAAATTGCATCCGAATTTAATACACAAGGCGCAATGCCGACTTAAGTAAAAGAGGACTGACACTCTCACTTTCTATTATTTGAACTTCTCCTGTGAGTCCAGTTTTAGATACTGATGCGTCACTTTAGGTTTACCGTATACCTTGCACCATCTTATTGACGATAAAACACAGTAACTGCATCGGAATTTAATACAAAAGGCACAATGCCGACATACGTACAAGAGGACTGTTACTCTAACTTTCTATGATTTCAACCTCTCCTGTGAGTTCAGTTTTAGCTTCCGATGCTTCACTTCAGGTTTACTGTATCACTTGGACCTTCTTATTGACGATGAATCACAGAGTTTGCATCCGAATTTAATACAAAAGGCACAATGCCGACTTCAGTACAAGAGGACTGACACTCTAACTACTCATGATTTGAACCCCTCCTGTGAGGCCAGTTTTAGATTTCCGATGCTTCACTTCTGGTTTACTGTATACCTTGCACCTTCTTATTGACGATGAAACACAGAAATTGCATCGGAATTTAATACAAAAGGCACAATGCCGACTTAAGTACAAGAGGACTGACACTCTCACTTTCTATGATTTGAACCTCTCATGTGAGTCAAGTTTTAGATTCCGATGCTTCACTTCAGGTTTACTGTATACCTAGCACCTTCTTATTGACGATGAAACACAGAAATAACATCGGAATTTAATACAAAAGGCACAAACCCGACTTAAGTAAAAGAGGACAGACACTGTCACTTTCTATGATTTGAACATCTCTTGTGAGTCCAGTTTTAGATTCCGATGCTTCACTTCAGGTTTACTGTATCCCTTGGACCTTCTTATTAACGATGAATCACAGAGTTTGCATCCGAATTTAATACAAAAGGCGCAATGCCGACTGAAGTACAAGAGGACTGACACTCTAACTCTCATCAATTTGAACCTCTCCTGTGAGGCCAGTTTTAGATTCCGATGCTTCACTTCTGGTTTACTGTATACCTTGCACCTTCTTATTGACGATGTAACACAGAAATTGCATCGGAATATAATACAAAATGCACAATGCCGACTTTAGTACAAGAGGACTGACACTCTAACAATCCATGATTTGAACCTCACCTGTGAGGCCAGTTTTAGATTCCGATGCTTCACTTCTGGTTTACTGTATACCTTGCACCTTCTTATTGACGATGAAACACAGAAATTGCATCGAAATTTAATACATAAGGCACAATGCCGTTTTAAGTACAAGAGGACTGACACTCTCACTTTCTATGATTTGAACCTCTCCTGTGAGTCCAGTTTTAGATTCCGATGCTTCACTTCAGGTTTACTGTATCCCTTGGACATTCTTATTGACGATGAAATACAGAAATTGCATCCGAATTTAATACAAAAGGCACAATGCCGACTTAAGTAAAAGAGGACTGACACTCTCTCTTTCTAAGATTTGAACCTCTCCTGAGGGTCCAGTTTTAGATTCCAATGCTTCACTTCAGGTTTACTGTATACCTTGCACCTTCTTATTGACGATGAAACACAGAAATTGCATCCGAATTTAATACAAAAGGTACAATGCCGACTTAAGTACAAGAGGACTGACAATCTCCCTTCCTATGATTTGAACCTCTCCTGTGAGTCCAGTTTAAGTTTCCGATGGTTCACTTCAGGTTTACTGTATCCCTTGGACCTTCTTATTGACGATGAAACACAGTAATTGCATCCGAATTTAATACAAAAGGCACAATGCTGAATTAAGTAAAAGAGGACAGACACTCTCTCTTTCTATGATTTGAACCTCTCCTGTGGGTCCAGTTTTAGATTCCGATGCTTCACTTCAGGTTTACTGTATACCTTGCACCTTCTTATTGACGATGAAACACAGGTGTTGCATCCGAATTTAACAAAAGGCCCAACGCCGACTTAAGTACAAGAGGACTGACAATCTCCCTTTCTATGATTTGAACCTCTCCTGTGAGTCCAGCTTAAGTTTCCGATGGTTCACTTCAGGTTTACTGTATCCCTTGGACCTTCTTATTGACGATGAAACACAGTAATTGCATCCCAATTTAATACAAAAGGCACAATGCTGACTTAAGTAAAAGAGGACTGACACTCTCACTTTCTGTGATTTGAACCTCTCCTGTGAGTCCAGTTTTAGATTCCGATGCTTCACTTCAGGTTTACTGTATACCTTGCACCTTCTTATTGACGATGAAACACAGAAATTGCATCGGAATTAAATTCAAAAGGCACAATGCCGACTTAAGTACAAGAGGATTGACACTCTAACTTTCTAAGATTTGAACCTATCCTGTGAGTCCAGTTCTAGATTCCGATGCTTCACTTTAGGTTTACTGTATACCATGGACCTTCTTATTGACGATGAAACACAGAAATTGCATACGAATTTGGTACAAATGGCACAATGCCGACTTAAGTACAAGAGGAGAGACACTCTCACTTTCTATGATTTGAACTTCTCCTGTGAGTCCGGTTTTGGATTCCGATGCTTCGCTTCAGGTTTACTGTATCGCGTGGACCTTCTTATTGACGATGAAATACAGAAATTGCATCCGAATTTAATACAAAAGGCACAATGCCGACTTAAGTAAAAGAGGACTGACACTCTCTCTTTCTATGATTTGAACCTCTCCTGTGAGTCCAGTTTTAGATTCCGATGATTCACTTCAGTTCTACTGTATACCTTGCACCTTCTTATTGACGATGAAACATAGAAATTGCATCGGAACTAAAATCAAAAGGCACAATGCCGACTTAAGTACAAGAGGACTGACACTCTAACTCTCTATGATTGGAACCTCTCCTGTGAGTCCAGTTTTAGATTCCGATGCTTCACTTCTGGTTTACTGTATACCTTGGACCTTCTTATTGACGATGAAACACAGAAATTGCATCCGAATTTAATACAAAGTGCACAATGCCGACTTGAGTACAAGAGGACTGACACTTTCACTTTCTATGATTTGAACCTCTCCTGTGAATCCAGTTTTAGATTCCAATGCTTCACTTCAGGTTTACTGTATCCCTTGGACCTTCTTATTGACGATGAAACACAGAAATTGCATCCGAATGTAGTACTAAAGGCACAATGCCGACTTAAGTAGAAGAGGACTGTCACTCTCTCTTTCTATGATTTGAACCTCTCCTGTGAGTCCAGTTTTAGATTCCGATGCTTTACTTCAGGTTTACTGTATCCCTTGGACCATCTTATTACCGATGAAACACAGAAATTGCATCCCAATTTAATACAAAAGGCACTATGCCGACTTAAGTACAAGAGGACTGACACTCTCACTTTCTATGATTTGAACCTCTCCTGTGAGTCCAGTTTTACATTCCGATGCTTCAATTCAGGTTTACTGTATACCTTGCAATTTCTTATTGACGATTAAACACAGAAATTGCATCTGAATTTAATACAAAAGGCACAATGCTGACATAAGTACAAGAGGACTGACACTCTCCCTTTCTATGATTTTAACCTCTCCTGTGCGTCCAGTTTTAGATTCCGATGCTTCACTTCAGGTTAACTGTATCCCTTGGACATTCTTATTGACGATGAAACACAGAAATTGCATCCGTATTTAATACAAAAAGCACAATGCCGACTTCAGTAAAAGAGGACTGTCACTCTCTCTTTCTATGATTTGAAACTCTCCAGTGAGTCCAGTTTTAGATTTCGATGCTTCACTTCAGGTTTAATGTATACCTTGCACCTTCGTATTGTCAATGAAACACAGAAATTGCATCGGAATTTAATACAAAAGGCACAATCCCGACATAAGTACAAGAGGACTGGCACTCTCACTTTCTATGATTTGAACCTCTCCTGTGAGTCCAGTATAAGATTCCGATGCTTCACTTCAGGTTTACTGTATCCCTTGGACCTTCTTATTGACGACGAAACACAGAAATTGCATCCGAATTTAATACAAAACGCACAATCCCGACTAAAGCAAAAGACGACTGACACTCTCACTTCCTGTGATTTGAATCTATCCTGTGAGTCCAGTTTTAGATTCCGATGCTTCACATCAGGTTTACTGTATACCTTGCACCGTCTTATTGACGAAGAAACACAGAAATTTCATCGGAATTACATTCAAAAAGCACAATGCCGACTTAAGTACAAGAGGACAGACACTCTAACTTTCTAAGATTTGATCCTCTCCTGTGAGTCCAGTTTAAGATTCCGATGCTTCACTTCAGGTTTACTGTATACCTTGGATCATCTTATTGACGATGAAACACAGAAATTGCATCCGAATTTAATACAAAATGCACAATGCCGACATAAGTACAAGAGGACTGACACTCTAACTTTCTATGATTTGAACCTCTCCTGCCAGTCCCGTTTTGGATTCCGATGCTTCTCTTCAGGTTTACTGTATCCCTTGGACCTTCTTATTGACGATCAAACAAAGAAATTGCATCCGAATTCAATACAAAAGGCACAAAGCCGACTTAAGTACATGAGGATTGACACTCTCACTTTCTATGATTTGAACCTCTCCTGTGAGTCCAGTTTTAGATTCCGATGCTTCACTTCAGGTTTACTGTGTCCCTTGGACCTTCTTATTGACGATGAAACACAGAAATTGCATCGGAATTTAATACAAAAGGCACAATGCCGACTTAAGTAAAAGAGGACTGACACTCTCACTTTCTATGATTTGAACCTCTTCTGTGAGTCCAGTTTTAGATTCCGATGCTTCCCTTCACGTTTACTGTATACCTTGCACCTTCTTATAGACGATGAAACACAGAAATTGCATCGGAATTTAATACAAAAGGCACAATGCCGACTTAAGTACAAGAGGACTAACACTCGCACTTTCTACGATTTGAACCCCTCCTGTGAGTCCAGTTTTAGATTCCGATGTTACACTTCAGGTTTACTGTATCCCTTGGACCTTCTTATTGACGATGAAACACAGAATTTGCATCCGAATTTAATACATAAGGCACAATGCCGACTTAAGTAAAAGAGGACTGACACCCTCACTTTCTATGATTTGAACTTCTCCTGTGAGTCCAGATTTAGATTCCAATTTGTCACTTCAGGTTTACCGTATACCTTGCACCTTCTTATTGACGATGAAACACAGAAATTTCATCGGAATTAAATTCAAAAGGCACAATGCCGACTTAAGTAAATGAGGACTGACACTCTAAATTTCTAAGATTTGAACCGCTCCTGTGAGTCCAGTTTAAGATTCCGATGCTTCACTTCAGGTTTACTGTATACCTTGGACCTTCTTATTGACGATGAAACACAGAAATTGCATCCGAAATTAATACATAATGCACAATGCCGACTTAAGTCAGGAGAACTGACACTCTAATTTTCTATGATTTGAACCTCTCCTGTGAGTCCAGTTTTAGATTCTGATGCTTCACTTCGGGTTTACTGTATCCCTTGGACCTTCTTATTGACGATGAAACACAGAAATTGCATCCGAATGTAATACAAATGGCACACTGCCGAGTTAAGTACATGAGGACTGACACTCTCACTTTCTTTGATTTCAACCTCTCCTGTGAGTCCAGTTTTAGATTCTGATGCTTCAGTTCAGGTTTACTGTATCCCTTGGACCTTCTTATTGACGATGAAGCACAGAAACTGCATCCGAATTTAATACAAAAGGCACAATGCCGACTTAAGTAAAAGCTGACTGACACTCTCTCTTTCTATGATTTCAACCTCTCCAGTGAGTCCAGTTTTAGATTCCGATGCTTCACTTCAGGTTTAATGTATACCTTGCACCTTCGTATTGACGATGATACACAGAAATTGCATCGGAATTAATTACAAAAGGCACTATGCCGACATAAGTACAAGAGGACTGGCACTCTCACTTTCTATGATTTGAACCTCACCTGTGAGTCCAGTTTTAGATTCCGATGCTTCACTTCAGGTTTACTGTATCCCTTGGACCTTCTTATTGACGATGAAACACAGAGTTTGCATCCGAATTCAATACAAAATGCACAATGCCGACATAAGTACAAGAGGACTGGCACTCTCACTTTCTATGATTTGAACCTCACCTGTGAGTCCAGTTTTAGATTCCGATGCTTCACTTCAGTTTTACTGTATCCCTTGGACCTTCTTATTGACGATGAAACACAGAGTTTGCATCCGAATTCTATACAAAATGCACAAGGCCGACTTAAGTACAAGAGGACTGACACTCTAACTTTCTATGATTTGAACCTCTCCTGTGAGTCCAGTTTTAGATTCCGATGCTTCCCTTCAGGTTTACTGTATTCCTTGGACCTTCTTATTGACGACGAAACACAGAAATTGCATCCGAATTTAATACAAAACGCACAATCCCGACTTAAGCAAAGGAGGACTGACACTCTCACTTTCTGTGATTTGAATCTCTTCTGTGAGTCCAGTTTTAGATTCCGATGCTTCACTTCAGAATTACTGTATACCTTGCTCCGTCTTATTGACGAAGAAACACAGAAATTTCATCGGAATTAATTTAATAGGGCACAATGCCGACTTAAGTACAAGAGGACTGACACTCTAACTCTCTATGATTGGAACCTCTCCTTTGAGTCCAGTTTTAGATTCCAATGCTTCACTTCAGGTTTACTGTATCCCTTGGACCTTCTTATTGACGATGAAACATAGAAATTGCGTCCGAATTTAATACAAAATGCACAATGCCGACTTAAGTACAAGATAACTGACACTATCACTTTCTATGATTTGAACCTCTCCTGTGAGTCCAGTTGTAGATTCCGATGCTTCACTTCTGGTTTACTGTATCCCTTGGACCTTCTTATTGACGATGAAACACAGAATTTGCGTCCGAATTTAATACATAAGGCACAATGCCGACTTAAGTAAAAGAGGACTGACACTCTGACTTTCTATGATTTGAACTTCTCCTGTGAGTCCAGTTTTAGATTCCAATGTGTCACTTCAGGTTTACCGTATACCTTGCACCTTCTTATTGACGATGAAACACAGAAACTGCATCGGAATTTAATACAAAAGGCACAGTGCCGACATAAGTACAAGAGGACAGACACTCTAACTTTCTATGATTTCAACCTCTCCTGCGAGTCCAGTTTTAGATTCCGATGCTTCACTTCTGGTTTACTCTATCCCTTGGACCTTCTTATTGACGATGAAATACAGAAATTGCATCCGAATTTAATACAAAAGGCACAATGCCGACCTAAGTAAAAGAGGACTAACACTCTCTCTTTCTATGATTTGAACCTCTCCTGTGAGTCCAGTTTTAGATTCCGATGATTCACTTCAGTTTTACTATATACCTTGCATCTTCTTATTGTCGATGAAACATAGAAATTGCATCGGAACTAAACTCAAAAGGCTTAATGCCGACTTAAGTACAAGAGGACTGACACTCTAACTCTCTATGATTGGAACCTCTCCTGTGAGTCCAGTTTTAGATTCCGATGCTTCACTTCAGGTTTACTGTATACCTTGCACCTTCTCATTGACGATGAAACACAGAAATTGCATACGAATTTGGTACAAAAGGCACAATGCCGACTTAAGTACAAGAGGACTGACACTCACTCTTTCTATGATTTGAACCTCTCCTGTGAGTCCAGTTTTAGATTCCGATGCTTCACTTCTGGTTTACTGTATCCCTTGGACCTTCTTATTGACGATGAAACACAGAAATTGCATCCGAATTTAATACACAAGGCGCAATGCCGACTTAAGTAAAAGAGGACTGACACTCTCACTTTCTATTATTTGAACTTCTCCTGTGAGTCCAGTTTTAGATACCGATGCGTCACTTCAGGTTTACCGTATACCTTGCACCTTCTTATTGACGATAAAACACAGTAATTGCATCGGAATTGAATACAAAAGGCACAATGCCGACATAAGTACAAGAGGACTGTTACTCTAACTTTCTATGATTTCAACCTCTCCTGTGAGTTCAGTTTTAGCTTCCGATGCTTCACTTCAGGTTTACTGTATCCCTTGGACCTTCATATTGACGATGAATCACAGAGTTTGCATCCGAATTTAATACAAAAGGCACAATGCCGACTTCAGTACAAGAGGACTGACACTCTAACTACTCATGATTTGAACCTCTCCTGTGAGGCCAGTTTTAGATTCCGATGCTTCACTTCTGGTTTACTGTATACCTTGCACCTTCTTATTGACGATGAAACACAGAAATTGCATCGGAATTTAATACAAAAGGCACAATGCCGACTTAAGTACAAGAGGACTGACACTCTCACTTTCTATGATTTGAACCTCTCATGTGAGTCCAGTTTTAGATTCCGATGCTTCACTTCAGGTTTACTGTATACCTAGCACCTTCTTATTGACGATGAAACACAGAAATAACATCGGAATTTAATACAAAAGGCACAAACCCGACTTAAGTAAAAGAGGACAGACACTGTCACTTTCTATGATTTGAACATCTCTTGTGAGTCCAGTTTTAGATTCCGATGCTTCACTTCAGGTTTACTGTATCCCTTGGACCTTCTTATTAACGATGAATCACAGAGTTTGCATCCGAATTTAATACAAAAGGCACAATGCCGACTGAAGTACAAGAGGACTGACACTCTAACTCTCAACAATTTGAACCTCTCCTGTGAGGCCAGTTTTAGATTCCGATGCTTCACTTCTGGTTTACTGTATACCTTGCACCTTCTTATTGACGATGTAACACAGAAATTGCATCGGAATATAATACAAAATGCACAATGCCGACTTTAGTACAAGAGGACTGACACTCTAACAATCCATGATTTGAGCCTCTCCTGTGAGGCCAGTTTTAGATTCCGATGCTTCACTTCTGGTTTACTGTATACCTTGCACCTTCTTATTGACGATGAAACACAGAAATTGCATCGGAATTTGATACATAAGGCACAATGCCGTTTAAAGTACAAGAGGACTGACACTCTCACTTTCTATGATTTGAACCTCTCCTGTGAGTCCAGTTTTAGATTCCGATGCTTCACTTCAGGTTTACTGTATCCCTTGGACATTCTTATTGACGATGAAATACAGAAATTGCATCCGAATTTAATACAAATCACAATGCCGACTTAAGTAAAAGAGGACTGACACTCTTTCTTTCTATGATTTGAACCTCTCCTGTGGGTCCAGTTTTAGATTCCAATGCTTCACTTCAGGTTTACTGTATACCTTGCACCTTCTTATTGACGATGAAACACAGAAATTGCATCCGAATTTAATACAAAAGGCACAATGCCGACTTAAGTACAAGAGGACTAACAATCTCCCTTTCTATGATTTGAACCTCTCCTGTGAGTCCAGTTTAAGTTTCCGATGGTTCACTTCAGGTTTACTGTATCCCTTGGACCTTCTTATTGACGATGAAACACAGTAATTGCATCCGAATTTAATACAAAAGGCACAATGCTGACTTAAGTAAAAGAGGACAGACACTCTCTCTTTCTATGATTTGAACCTCTCCTGTGGGTCCAGTTTTAGATTCCGATGCTTCACTTCAGGTTTACTGTATACCTTGCACCTTCTTATTGACGATGGAACACAGGTGTTGCATCCGAATTTAACAAAAGGCACAACGCCGACTTAAGTACAAGAGGACTGACAATCTCCCTTTCTATGATTTGAACCTCTCCTGTGGGTCCAGTTTAAGTTTCCGATGGTTCACTTCAGGTTTACTGTATCCCTTGGACCTTCTTATTGACGATGAAACACAGTAATTGCATCCGAATTTAATACAAAAGGCACAATGCTGACTTAAGTAAAAAAGGACTGACACTCTCACTTTCTGTGATTTGAACCTCTCCTGTGAGTCCAGTTTTAGATTCCGATGCTTCACTTCAGGTTTACTGTATACCTTGCACCTTCTTATTGACGATGAAACACAGAAATTGCATCGGAATTAAATTCAAAAGGCACAATGCCGACTTAAGTACAAGAGGATTAACACTCTAACTTTCTAAGATTTGAACCTATCCTGTGAGTCCAGTTCTAGATTCCGATGCTTCACTTTAGGTTTACTATATACCATGGACCTTCTTATTGACGATGAAACACAGAAATTGCATACGAATTTGGTACAAATGGCACAATGCCGACTTAAGTACAAGAGGAGAGACACTCTCACTTTCTATGATTTGAACTTCTCCTGTGAGTCCGGTTTTGGATTCCGATGCTTCGCTTCAGGTTTACTGTATCGCGTGGACCTTCTTATTGACGATAAAATACAGAAATTGCATCCGAATTTAATACAAAAGGCACAATGCCGACTTAAGTAAAAGAGGACTGACACTCTCTCTTCCTATGATTTGAACCTCTCCTGTGAGTCCAGTTTTAGATTCCGATGATTCACTTCAGTTCTACTGTATACCTTGCACCTTCTTATTGACGATGAAACATAGAAATTGCATCGGAACTAAAATCAAAAGGCACAATGCCGACTTAAGTACAAGAGGACTGACACTCTAACTCTCTATGATTTGAACCTCTCCTGTGAGTCCAGTTTAAGATTCCGATGCTTCACTTCAGGTTTACTGTATACCTTGGACCTTCTTATTGACGATGAAACACAGAAATTGCATCCGAATTTAATACAAAGTGCACAATGCCGACTTGAGTACAAAAGGACTGACACTTTCACTTTCTATGATTTGAACCTCTCCTGTGAATCCAGTTTTAGATTCCAATGCTTCACTTCAGGTTTACTGTATCCCTTGGACCTTCTTATTGACGATGAAACACAGAAATAGCATCCGCATTTAATACAAAATGCACAATGCCGACTTAAGTATAAGAGGACTGACACTCTCACTTTCTATGATTTGAAGTTCTCCTGTGAGTCCAGTTCTAAATTCCGATGATTCACTTCAGTTTTACTGTATACCTTGCACCTTCTATTTGACGATGAAACATAGAAATTGCATCGGAACTAAATTCAAAAGGCACAATGCCGACTTAAGTACAAGAGGACTGACACTCACTCTTTCTTTGATTTGAACCTCTCCTGTGAGTCCAGTTTTAGATTCCGATGCTTCACTTCAGGTCTACTGTTTCCCTTGCACCTTCTTATTGACGATGAATCACAGAAATTGCATCGGAATTTAATACAAAAGGCACAATGCCGACATAAGTATAAGAGGACTGACACTCTAACTTTCTATGATTTGAACCTCTCCTGTGAGTCCAGTTTTTGATTCCGATGCTTCACTCCAGGTTTACTGTATCCCTTGGACCTTCTTATTGACGATGAAATACAGAAATTGCATCCGAATTCAATACAAAAGGCACAATGCCGACTTAAGTAAAAGAGGACTGACACTCTCTCTTTCTATGATTTGAACCTTGCCTGTGGGTCCAGTTTTAGATTCCAATGCTTCACTTCAGGTTTACTGTATACCTTGCACCTTCTTATTGACGATAAAACACAGAAATTGCATCCGAATTTAATACAAAAGGCACAATGCCGACTTAAGTACAAGAGGACTGACAATCTCACTTTCTATGATTTGAACCTCTCCTGTGAGCCCAGTTTAAGTTTCCGATGGTTCACTTCAGGTTTACTCTATCCCTTGGACCTTCTTATTGACGATGAAACACAGTAATTGCATCCGAATTTAATACAAAAGGCACAATGCTGACTTAAGTAAAAGAGGACTGACACTCTCACTTTCTGTGATTTAACCTCTCCTGTGAGTCCAGTTTTAGATTCCGATGCTTCACTTCAGGTTTACTGTATACCTTGGACCTTCTTATTGACGATGAAACACAGAATTTGCATCGCGATTAAATTCAAAAGGCACAATGCCGACTTAAGTACAAGAGGACTGACACTCTAACTTTCTAAGATTTGAACCTATCCTGTGAGTCCCGTTCTAGATTCCGATGCTTCACTTTAGGTTCACTGTAAAACATGGACCTTCTTATTGACGATGAAACACAGAAATTGCATACGAATTTGGTACAAAAGGCACAATGCCCACTTAAGTACAAGAGGACAGACACTCTCACCTTCTATGATTTGATCCTCTCCTGTGTGTCCGGTTTTAGATTCCGATGCTTCACTTCTGGTTTACTGTATCCCTTGGACCTTCTTATTGACGATGAAACACAGTAATTGCATCCGAATTTAATACAAAAGGCACAATGCTGACTTAAGTAAAAGAGGACAGACACTCTCACTTTCTGAGATTTGAACCTCTCCTGTGAGTCCAGTTTTGGATTCCGATGCTTCACTTCAGGTTTACTCTATCCCTTGGACCTTCTTATTGACGATGAAACACAGAAATTGCATCCGAATTTAATACAAAATGCACAATGCCGACTTAAGTAAAAGAGGACAGACACTCTCACTTTCTATAATTTGAACTTCTCCTGTGAGTACAGTTCTAAATTCCGATGATTCACTTCAGTTTTACAGTATACCTTGAACCTTCTTATTGACGATGAAACATAGAAATTGCATCGGAACTAAATTCAAAAGGCACAATGCCGACTTAAGTACAAGAGCACTGACACTCTAACTCTCTATGATAGGAGCCTCTCCTGTGAGTCCAGTTTTAGATTCCGATGCTTCACTTCAGGTCTACTGTATCCCTTGGACCTTCTTATTGACGATGAAACACAGAAATTGCATCCGAATTTAATACATAAGGCTCGATGCCGACTTAAGTAAAAGAAACTGCCACTCTCACTTCCTATGATTTGAACTTCTCCTGTGAGTCCAGTTTTAGATTCCGATGCGTCACTTCAGGTTTACCGTATACCTTGCACCTTCTTATTGACGATGAAACACTGAAATTGCATCGGAATTTAATACAAAAGGCACAATGCCGACATAAGTATAAGAGGACTGACACTCTAACTTTCTATGATTTGAACCTCTCCTGTGAGTCTAGTTTTAGATTCCGATGCTTCACTCCAGGTTTACTGTATCCCTTGGACCTTCTTATTGACGATGAAATACAGAAATTGCATCCGAATTTAATACAAAAGGCACAATGCCGACTTAAGTAAAAGAGGACTGACACTCCCTCTTTCTATGATTTGAACCTCTCCTGTGGATCCAGTTTCAGATTCCAATGCTTCACTTCAGGTTTACTGTATACCTTGCACCTTCTTATTGACGATGAAACACAGAAATTGCATCCGAATTTAATACAAAAGGCACAATGCCGACTTAAGTACAAGAGGACTGACAATCTCCGTTTCTATGATTTGAACCTCTCCTGTGAGTCCAGGTGAAGTTTCCGATGGTTCACTTCAGGTTTACTGTATCCCTTGGACCTTCTTATTAACGATGAAACACAGTAATTGCATCCGAATTTAATACAAAAGGCACAATGCTGACTTAAGTAAAAGAGGACTGACACTCTCACTTTCTGTGATTTGAACCTCTCCTGTGAGTCCAGTTTTAGATTCCTATGCTTCACTTCAGGTTTACTGTATACCTTGCACCTTCTTATTGACGATGAAACACAGAAATTGCATCGGAATTAAATTCAAAAGGCACAATGCCGACTTAAGTACAAGAGGACTGACACTCTAACTTTCTAAGATTTGAACCTATCCTCTGAGTCCAGTTCTAGATTCCGATGCTTCACTTTAGGTTTACTGTATACCATGGACCTTCTTATTGACGATGAAACACAGAAATTGCATACGAATTTGGTACAAAAGGCACAATGCCGACTTAAGTACAAGAGGACAGACACTCTCACTTTCTATGATTTGAACCTCTCCTGTGTGTCCAGTTTTAGATTCCGATGCTTCACTTCTGGTTTACTGTATTCCTTGGACCTTCTTATTTACAATGAAACACAGAAATTGCATCCGAATTTAATACATAAGGCACAATGCCGACTTATGTAAAAGAGGACTGACACTCTCACTTTCTATGATTTGAACTTCTTTTTGTGAGTCCAGTTTTAGATTCCGATGCGTCACTTCAGGTTTACCGTATACCTTGCACCTTCTTATTGACGATGAAACACAGAAATTGCATCGGAATTTAATACATAATGCACAATGCCGACATAAGTACAAGAGGACTGACACTTTCACTTTCTATGATTTGAACCTCTCCTCTGAGTCCAGTTTTAGATTCCGATGCTTCACTTCAGGTTTACTGTATCCCTTGGACCTTCTTATTGACGATGAAACACAGAAATTGCATCCGAATGTAGTACAAAAGGCACAATGCCGACTTAAGTAAAAGAGGACTGTCACTCTCTCTTTCTATGATTTGAACCTCTCCTGTGAGTCCAGTTTTTGATTCCGTTGCTTCACTCAAGGTTTACTGTATCCCTTGGACCTTCTTATTGACGATGAAATACAGAAATTGCATCCGAATTCAATACAAAAGGCACAATGCCGACTTAAGTAAAAGAGGACTGACACTCTCTCTTTCTATGATTTGAACCTCGCCTGTGGGTCCAGTTTTAGATTCCAATGCTTCACTTCAGGTTTACTGTATACCTTGCACCTTCTTATTGACGATGAAACACGGAAATTGCATCCGAATTTAATACAAAAGGCTCAATGCCGACTTAAGTACAAGAGGACTGACAATCTCCCTTTCTATGATTTGAACCTCTCCTGTGAGTCCAGTTTAAGTTTCCGATGGTTCACTTCTGGTTTACTGTGTCCCTTGGACCTTCTTGTTGACGATGAAACACAGTAATTGCATCCGAATTTAATACAAAAGGCACAATGCTGACTTAAGTAAAAGAGGGCTGACACTCTCACTTTCTGTGATTTGAACCTCTCCTGTGAGTCCAGTTTTAGATTCCGATGCTTCACTTCAGGTTTACTGTATACCTTGGACCTTCTTATTGACGATTAAACACAGAATTTGCATCGGAATTAAATTCAAAAGGCACAATGCCGACTTAAGTACAAGAGGACTGACACTCTAACTTTCTAAGATTTGAACCTATCCTGTGAGTCCAGTTCTAGATTCCGATGCTTCACTTTAGGTTTACTGTATACCATGGACCTTCTTAGTGACGATGAAACACAGAAATTGCATACGAATTTGGTACAAAAGGCACAATGCCGACTTAAGTACAAAAGGACAGACACTCTCACTTTCTATGATTTGAACCTCTCCTGTGTGTCCGGTTTTAGATTCCGATGCTTCACTTCTGGTTTACTGTATCCCTTGGACCTTCTTATTGACGATGAAACACAGTAATTGCATCCGAATTTAATACAAAAGGCACAATGCTGACATAAGTAAAAGAGGACAGACACTCTCACTTTCTGAGATTTGAACCTCTCCTGTGAGTCCAGTTTTGGATTCCGATGCTTCACTTTAGGTTTACTGTATCCCTTGGACCCTCTTATTGACGATGAAACACAGACATTGCATCCGAATTTAATACAAAATGCACAATGCCGACTTAAGTAAAAGAGGACAGACACTCTCACTTTCTATGATTTGAACTTCTCCTGTGAGTCCAGTTCTAAATTCCGATGATTCACTTCAGTTTTACTGTATACCTTGAACCTTCTTATTTACGATGAAACATAGAAATTGCATCGGAACTAAATTCAAAAGGCACAATGCCGACTTAAGTAAAAGAGGACTGACACTCTCACTTCCTATGATTTGAACATCTCCTGTGGGTCCAGTTTCAGATTCCAATGCTTCACTTCAGGTTTACTGTATACCTTGCACCTTCTTATTGACGATGAATCACAGAAATTGCATCCGAATTTAATACAAAAGGCACAATGCCGACTTAAGTACAAGGGGACTGACAATCTCCGTTTCTATGATTTGAACCTCTCCTGCGAGTCCAGGTTAAGTTTCCGATGGTTCACTTCAGGTTTACTGTATCCCTTGGACCTTCTTATTGACGATGAAACACAGTAATTGCATCCGAATTTAATACAAACGGCACAATGCTGACTTAAGTAAAGGAGGACTGACACTCTCACTTTCTGTGATTTGAACCTCTCCTGTGAGTCCAGTTTTAGATTCCGATGCTTCACTTCAGGTTTACTGTATACCTTGCACCTTCTTATTGACGATGAATCACAGAGTTTGCATCCGAATTTAATACAAAAGGCACTATGCCGACTTCAGTACAAGAGGACTGACACTCTAACTACTCATGATTTGAACCTCTCCTGTGAGGCCAGTTTTATATTCCGATGCTTCACTTCTGGTTTACTGTATACCTTGCACCCTCTTATTGACGATGAAACACAGAAATTGCATCGGAATTTAATACAAAAGGCACAATGCCGACTTAAGTACAAGAGGACTGACACTCTCACTTTCTATGATTTGAACCTCTCATGTGAGTCCAGTTTTAGATTCCGATGCTTCACTTCAGGTTTACTGTATACCTAGCACCTTCTTATTGACGATGAAACACAGAAATAACATCGGAATTTAATACAAAAGGCACAAACCCGACTTAAGTAAAAGAGGACAGACACTCTCACTTTCTATGATTTGAACCTCTCCTGTGAGTCCAGTTTTAGATTCCGATGCTTCACTTCAGGTTCACTGTATACCTTGCACCTTCTTTTTGACGATGAGACACAGAAATTGCATCCGAATTTAATACAAAAGGCACAATGCCGACTTAAGTACAAGAGGACCGACACTCTTACTGTCTACGTTTTGAACCTCTCCTGTGAGTCCAGTTTTGGATTCCGATGCATCACTTCAGGTTTACTGTATCCCTTGGTCCTTCTTATTGACGATGAAACACAGAAATTGCATCCGAATTTAATACAAAAGGCACAATGCCGACTTAAGTAAAAGAGGACTGACACTTTCACTTTCTATGATTTGAACCTCTCCTGTGAGTCCAGTTTTAGGTTCCGATGCTTCACTTCAGGTTTACTGTATACCTTGCACCTTCTTATTGACGATGAAACACAGAAATTGCATCCGATTTTAATACAAAAGGCACAATGCAGATTAAGTACAACAGGACTGACACTCTCACTCTCTACGATTTGAACCTCTCCTGTGAGTCCAGTTTTAGATTCCTATGCTTCACTTCAGGTTTACTGTGTACCTTGCACCTTCTTCTTGACGATGAAACTCAGAAATTGCATGGGAATTATATTCAAAAGGCACAATGCCGACTTAAGTACAAGAGGACCGACACTCTCACTTTCTATGATTTGAACCTCTCCTGTGAGTCGAGTTTTAGATTCCGATGCTTCACTTCAGGTTTACTGTATCCCTTGGACCATCTTATTGTCGATAGAACACAGAAATTGCTTCCGAATTTAACACAAAAGGCACAATGCCGACTTAAGTAAAAGAGGACTGACACTCTCACTTTCTATGATTTGAACCTCTCCTGTGAGGCCAGTTTTAGATTCCGATGCTTCACTTCTGGTTTACTGTATACCTTGCACCTTCTTATTGACGATGTAACACAGAAATTGCATCGGAATATAATACAAAATGCACAATGCCGACTTTAGTACAAGAGGACTGACACTCTAACAATCCATGATTTGAACCTCTCCTGTGAGGCCAGTTTTAGATTCCGATGCTTCACTTCTGGTTTACTGTATACCTTGCACCTTCTTATTGACGATGAAATACAGAAATTGCATCGGAATTTAATACAAAAGGCACAATGCCGACTTAAGTACAAGAGGACTGACACTCTCACTTTCTATGATTTGAACCTCTCCTGTGAGTCCAGTTTTAGATTCCGATTCTTCACTTCAGGTTTACTGTATCCCTTGGACATTCTTATTGACGATGAAATACAGAAATTGCATCCGAATTTAATACAAAAGGCACAATGCCGACTTAAGTAAAAGAGGACTGACACTCTCCCTTTCTATGATTTGAACCTCTCCTGTGGGTCCAGTTTTAGATTCCAATGCTTCACTTCAGGTTTACTGTTTACCTTGCACCTTCTTATTGACGATGAAACACAGAAATTGCATCCGAATTTAATACAAAAGGCACAATGCCGACTTAAGTACAAGAGGACTGACAATCTCCCTTTCTATGATTTGAACATCTCCTGTGAGTCCAGTTTAAGTTTCCGATGGTTCACTTCAGGTTTACTGTATCCCTTGGACCTTCTTATTGACGATGAAACACAGTAATTGCATCCGAATATAATACAAAAGGCACAATGCTGACTTAAGTAAAAGAGGACAGACCCTCTCTCTTTCTATGTTTTGAACCTCTCCTGTGGGTCCAGTTTTAGATTCCGATGCTTCACTTCAGGTTTACTGTATACCTTGCACCTTCTTATTGACGATGAAACACAGGTGTTGCATCCGAATTTAATACAAAAGGCACAACGCCGACTTAAGTACAAGAGGACTGACAATCTCCCTTTCTATGATTTGAACCTCTCCTGTGAGTCCAGTTTTAGATTCCGATGATTTACTTCAGTTCTACTGTATACCTTGCACCTTCTTATTGACGATGAAACATAGAAATTGCATCGGAACTAAAATCAAAAGGCACAACGCCGACTTAAGTACAAGAGGACTGACACTCTAACTCTCTATGATTATAACCTCTCCTGTGAGTCCAGTTTAAGATTCCGATGCTTCACTTCAGGTTTACTGTATACCTTGGACCTTCTTATTGACGATGAAACACTGAAATTGCATCCGAATTTAATACAAAGTGCACAATGCCGACTTGAGTACAAGAGGACTGACACTTTCACTTTCTATGATTTGAACCTCTCCTGTGAATCCAGTTTTAGATTCCAATGCTTCACTTCAGGTTTACTGTATCCTTTGGACCTTCTTATTGACGATGAAACACAGAAATTGCATCCGAATGTAGTACTAAAGGCACAATGCCGACTTAAGTAGAAGAGGACTGTCACTCTCTCTTTCTATGATTTGAACCTCTCCTGTGAGTCCAGTTTTAGATTCCGATGCTTCACTTCAGGTTTACTGTATCCCTTGGACCATCTTATTGACGATAAAACACAGTAATTGCATCCGAATTTAATACAAAAGGCACAATGCCGACTAAAGTACAAGAGGAGAGACACTCTCACTTTCTATGATTTGAACTTCTCCTGTGAGTACGGTTTTGGATTCCGATGCTTCGCTTCAGGTTTACTGTATCGCGTGGACCTTCTTATTGACGATGAAATACAGAAATTGCATCCGAATTTAATACAAAAGGCACAATGCCGACTTAAGTAAAAGAGGACTGACACTCTCTCTTTCTGTGATTTGAACCTCTCCTGTGAGTCCAGTTTTAGATTCCGATGATTCACTTCAGTTCTACTGTATACCTTGCACCTTCTTATTGACGATGAAACATAGAAATTGCATCGGAACTAAAATCAAAAGGCACAACTCCGACTTAAGTACAAGAGGACTGACACTCTAACTCTCTATGATTGGAACCTCTCCTGTGAGTTCAGTTTAAGATTCCGATGCTTCACTTCAGGTTTACTGTATACCTTGGACCTTCTTATTGACGATGAAACACAGAAATTGCATCCGAATTTAATACAAAGTGCACAATGCCGACTTGAGTACAAGAGGACTGACACATTCACTTTCTATGATTTGAACCTCTCCTGTAAATCCAGTTTTAGATTCCAATGCTTCACTTCAAGTTTACTGTATCCTTTGGACCTTCTTATTGACGATGAAACACAGAAATTGCATCCGAATTTAAGACAAAAGGCACAATGCTGACTTAAGTAAAAGAGGACCGACAATCCCACTTTCTGAGATTTGAACCTCTCCTGTGAGTCCAGTTTTGGATTCCGATGCTTCACTTCAGGTTTACTGTATCCTTTGGACCTTCTTATTGACGATGAAACACAGAAATAGCATCCGAATTTAATACAAAATGCACAATGCCGACTTAAGTATAAGAGGACTGACACTCTCAATTTCTATGATTTGAACTTCTCCTGTGAGTCCAGTTCTAAATTCCGATGATTCACTTCAGTTTTACTGTATACCTTGCACCTTCTTACTGACGATGAAACATAGAAATTGCATCGGAACTAAATTCAAAAGGCACAATGCCGACTTAAGTACAAGAGGACTGACACTCACTCTTTCTATGATTTGAACCCCTCCTGTGAGTCCAGTTTTAGATTCCGATGCTTCACTTCAGGTCTACTGTATCCCTTGCACCTTCTTATTGACGATGAAACACAGAAATTGCATCCGAATTTAATACATAAGGCTCAATGCCGACTTAAGTAAAAGAGGACTGACACTCTCACTTCCTATGATTTGAACTTCTCCTGTGAGCCCAGTTTTAGATTCCAATGCGTCACCTCAGGTTTACCGTATACCTTGCAACTTCTTATTGACGATGAATCACAGATATTGCATCCGAATTTAATACAAAAGGGACAATGCTGACTTAAGTAAAAGAGGACTGACACTCTCACTTTCTGTGATTTGAACCTCTCCTGTGAGTCCAGTTTTAGATTCCGATGCTTCACTTCAGGTTTACTGTATACCTTTGACCTTCTTATTGACGATGAAACACAGAATTTGCATCGGAATTAAATTCAAAAGGCACAATGCCGACTTAAGCACAAGAGGACTGACACTCTAACTTTCTAAGATTTGAACCTATCCTGTGAGTCCAGTTCTAGATTCCGATGCTTGACTTTAGGTTTACTGTATACCATGGACCTTCTTATTGACGATGAAACACAGAAATTGCATACGAATTTGGTACAAAAGGCACAATGCCGACTTAAGTACAAGGGGACAGACACTCTCACTTTCTATGATTGGAACCTCTCCTGTGTGTCCGGTTTTAGATTCCGATGCTTCACTTCTGGTTTACTGTATCCCTTGGACCTTCTTATTGACGATGAAACACAGTAATTGCATCCGAATTTAATACAAAAGGCACAATGCTGACTTAAGTAAAAGAGGACAGACACTCTCACTTTCTGAGATTTGAACCTCTCTGTGAGTCCAGATTTGGATTCCGATGCTTCACTTCAGGTTTACTGTATCCCTTGGACCTTCTTATTGACGATGAAACACAGAAAATGCATCCGAATTTAATACAAAATGCACAATGCCGACTTAAGTAAAAGAGGACAGACACTCTCACTTTCTATGATTTGAACTTCTCCTGTGAGTCCAGTTCTAAATTCCGATGATTCACTTCAGTTTTACTGTATACCTTGAACCTTCTTATTGACGATGAAACATAGAAATTGCATCGAAACTAAATTCAAAAGGCACAATGCCGACTTAAGTACAAGAGCACTGACACTCTAACTCTCTATGATTGGAGCCTCTCCTGTGAGTCCAGTTTTAGATTCCGATGCTTCACTTCAGGTCTACTGTATCCCTTGGACCTTCTTATTGACGATGAAATACAGAAATTGCATCCGAATTTAATACAAAAGGCACAATGCCGACTTAAGTAAAAGAGGACTGACACTCTCTCTTTCTATGATTTGAACCTGTCCTGTGGGTCCAGTTTCAGATTCCAATGCTTCACTTCAGGTTTACTGTATACCTTGCACCTTCTTATTGACGATGAAACACAGAAATTGCATCCGAATTTAATACAAAAGGCACAATGCCGACTTAAGTAAAAGAGGACTGACAATAGCCGTTTCTATGATTTGAACCTCTCCTGTGAGTCCAGGTTAAGTTTCCGATGGTTCACTTCAGGTTTACTGTATCCCTTGGACCTTCTTATTTACGATGAAACACAGTAATTGCATCCGAATTTAATACAAAAGGCACAAAGCTGACTTAAGTAAAAGAGGACTGACACTCTCACTTTCTGTGATTTGAACCTCTCCTGTGAGTCCAGTTTTAGATTCCGATGCTTCACTTCAGGTTTACTGTATACCTTGCACCTTCTTATTGACGATGAAACAGAGAAATTGCATCGGAATTAAATTCAAAAGGCACAATGCTGACTTAAGTACAAGAGGACTGACACTCTAACTTTCTAAGATTTGAACCTATCCTGTGAGTCCAGTTCTAGATTCCGATGCTTCACTTTAGGTTTACTGTATACCATGGACCTTCTTATTGACGATGAAACACAGAAATTGCATACGAATTTGGTACAAAAGGCACAATGCCGACTTAAGTACTAGAGGACAGACACTCTCACTTTCTATGATTTGAACCTCTCCTGTGTGTCCAGTTTTAGATTCCGATGCTTCACTTCTGGTTTACTGTATCCCTTGGAACTTCTTATTGACGATGAAACACAGAAATTGCATCCGAATGTAGTACAAAAGGCACAATGCCGACTTAAGTAAAAGAGGACTGTCACTCTCTCTTTCTATGATTTGAACCTCTCCTGTGAGTCCAGTTTTAGATTCCGATGCTTCACTTCAGGTTTACTGTATCCCTTGGACCTTCTTATTGACGATGAAATACAGGTGTTGCATCCGAATTTAATACAAGAGGCACAACGCCGACTTAAGTACAAGAGGACTGACAATCTCCCTTTCTATGATTTGAACATCTCCTGTGAGTCCAGTTTAAGTTTCCGATGGTTCACTTCAGGTTTACTGTATCCCTTGGACCTTCTTATTGACGATGAAACACAGTAATTGCATCCGAATTTAAGACAAAAGGCACAATGCTGACTTAAGTAAAAGAGGACCGACAATCTCACTTTCTGAGATTTGAACCTCTCCTGTGAGTCCAGTTTTGGATTCCGATGCTTCACTTCAGGTTTACTGTATCCTTTGGACCTTCTTAATGACGATGAAACACAGAAATAGCATCCGAATTTAATACAAAATGCACAATGCCGACTTAAGTATAAGAGGACTGACACTCTCACTTTCTATGATTTGAACTTCTCCTGTGAGTCCAGTTCTAAATTCCGATGATTCACTTCAGTTTTACTGTATACCTTGCACCTTCTTATTGACGATGAAACATAGAAAATGCATCGGAACTAAATTCAAAAGGCACAATGCCGACTTAAGTACAAGAGGGCTGACACTCACTCTTTCTATGATTTGAACCTCTCCTGTGAGTCCAGTTTTAGATTCCGATGCTTCACTTCAGGTCTACTGTATCCCTTGCACCTTCTTATTGACGATGAAACACAGAAATTGCATCCGAATTTAATACATAAGGCTCAATGCCGACTTAAGTAAAAGTGGACTGACACTCTCACTTCCTATGAATTGAACTTCTCCGGTGAGTCCAGTTTTAGATTCCGATGCGTCACCTCAGGTTTACCGTATACCTTGCAACTTCTTATTGACGATGAATCACAGAAATTGCATCGGAATTTAATACAAAAGGCACAATGCCGACATAAGTATAAGAGGACTGACACTCTAACTTTCTATGATTTGAACCTCTCCAGTGAGTCCAGTTTTTGATTCCGATGCTTCACTCCAGGTTTGCTGTATACCTTGGACCTTCTTATTGACGATGAAATACAGAAATTGCATCCGAATTCAATACAAAAGGCAGAATGCCGACTTAAGTAAAAGAGGACTGACACTCTCTCTTTCTATGATTTGAACCTCGCCTGTGGGTCCAGTTTTAGATTCCAATGCTTTACTTCAGGTTTACTGTATACCTTGCACCTTCTTATTGACGATGAAACACAGAAATTGCATCCGAATTTAATACAAAAGGCACAATGCCGACTTAAGTACAAGAGGACTGACAATCTCCCTTTCTATGATTTGAACCTCTCCTGTGAGTCCAGTTTAAGTTTCCGATGGTTCACTTCTGGTTTACTGTATCCCTTGGACCTTTTTATTGACGATGAAACAAAGTAATTGCATCCGAATGTAATACAAAAGGCACAATGCTGACTTAAGTAAAAGAGGACGGATACTCTCACTTTCTATGATTTGAACCTCTCCTGTGAGTCCAGTTTTAGATTCCGATGCTTCACTTCAGGTTTACTGTATACCTTGGACCTTCTTATTGACGATGAAACACAGAATTTGCATCGGAATTAAATTCAAAAGGCACAATGCCGACTTAAGTAAAAGAGGACTGTCACTCTCTCTTTCTATGATTTGAACCTCTCCTGTGAGTCCAGTTTTAGATTCCGATGCTTCACTTCAGGTTTACTGTATCCCTTGGACCTTCTTATTGACGATGAAATACAGGTGTTGCATCCGAATTTAATACAAGAGGCACAACGCCGACTTAAGTACAAGAGGACTGACAATCTCCCTTTCTATGATTTGAACATCTCCTGTGAGTCCAGTTTAAGTTTCCGATGGTTCACTTCAGGTTTACTGTATCCCTTGGACCTTCTTATTGACGATGAAACACAGTAATTGCATCCGAATTTAAGAAAAAAGGCACAATGCTGACTTAAGTAAAAGAGGACCGACAATCTCACTTTCTGAGATTTGAACCTCTCCTGTGAGTCCAGTTTTGGATTCCGATGCTTCACTTCAGGTTTACTGTATCCTTTGGACCTTCTTATTGACGATGAAACACAGAAATAGCATCCGAATTTAATACAAAATGCACAATGCCGACTTAAGTATAAGAGGACTGACACTCTCACTTTCTATGATTTGAACTTCTCCTGTGAGTCCAGTTCTAAATTCCGATGATTCACTTCAGTTTTACTGTATACCTTGCACCTTCTTATTGACGATGAAACATAGAAATTGCATCGGAACTAAATTCAAAAGGCACAATGCCGACTTAAGTACAAGAGGACTGACACTCACTCTTTCTATGATTTGAACCTCTCCTGTGAGTCCAGTTTTAGATTCCGATGCTTCACTTCAGGTCTACTGTATCCCTTGCACCTTCTTATTGACGATGAAACACAGAAATTGCATCCGAATTTAATACATAAGGCTCAATGCCGACTTAAGTAAAAGAGGACTGACACTCTCACTTCCTATGAATTGAACTTCTCCGGTGAGTCCAGTTTTAGATTCCGATGCGTCACCACAGGTTTACCGTATACCTTGCAACTTCTTATTGACGATGAATCACAGAAATTGCATCGGAATTTAATACAAAAGGCACAATGCCGACATAAGTATAAGAGGACTGACACTCTAACTTTCTATGATTTGAACCTCTCCTGTGAGTCCAGTTTTTGATTCCGATGCTTCACTCCAGGTTTACTGTATCCCTTGGACCTTCTTATTGACGATGAAATACAGAAATTGCATCCGAATTCAATACAAAAGGCAGAATGCCGACTTAAGTAAAAGAGGACTGACACTCTCTCTTTCTATGATTTGAACCTCGCCTGTGGGTCCAGTTTTAGATTCCAATGCTTTACTTCAGGTTTACTGTATACCTTGCACCTTCTTATTGACGATGAAACACAGAAATTGCATCCGAATTTAATACAAAAGGCACAATGCCGTCTTAAGTACAAGAGGACTGACAATCTCCCTTTCTATGATTTGAACCTCTCCTGTGAGTCCAGTTTAAGTTTCCGATGGTTCACTTCTGGTTTACTGTATCCCTTGGACCTTCTTATTGACGATGAAACAAAGTAATTGCATCCGAATGTAATACAAAAGGCACAATGCTGACTTAAGTAAAAGAGGACTGATACTCTCACTTTCTATGATTTGAACCTCTCCTGTGAGTCCAGTTTTAGATTCCGATGCTTCACTTCAGGTTTACTGTATACCTTGGACCTTCTTATTGACGATGAAACACAGAATTTGCATCGGAATTAAATTCAAAAGGCACAATGCCGACTTAAGTACAAGAGGACTGACACTCTAACTTTATAAGATTTGAACCTATCCTGTGAGTCCAGTTCTAGATTCCGGTGCTTCACTTTAGGTTTACTGTATACCATGGACCTTCTTATTGACGATGAAACACAGAAATTGCATACGAATTTGGTACAAAAAGCACAATGCTGACTTAAGTACAAGAGGACAGACACTCTCACTTTCTATGATTTGAACCTCTCCTGTGTGTCCGGTTTTAGATTCCGATGCTTCACTTCTGGTTTACTGTATCCCTTGGGCCTTCTTATTGACGATGAAACACAGAAATTGCATCCGAATTTAATACAAAATGCACAATGCCGACTTAAGTAAAAGAGGACAGACTCTCTCACTTTCTATCATTTGAACTTCTCCTGTGAGTCCAGTTCAAAATTCCGATGATTCACTTCAGTTTTACTGTATACCTTGAACCTTCTTATTGACGATGAAACATAGAAATTGCATCGGAACTAAATTCAAAAGGCACAATGCCGACTTAAGTACAAGAGCACTGACACTCTAACTCTCTATGATTGGAACCTCTCCTGTGAGTCCAGTTTTAGATTCCGATGCTTCACTTCAGGTCTACTGCATCCCTTGGACCTTCTTATTGACGATGAAACACAGAAATTGCATCCGAATTTAATACATACGGCTCAATGCCGACTTAAGTAAAAGAGGACTGACACTCTCACTTCCTATGATTTGAACTTCTCCTGTGAGTCCAGTTTTAGATTCCGATGCGTCACTTCAGGTTTACCGTATACCTTGCACCTTCTTATTGACGATGAAACACTGAAATTGCATCGGAATTTAATACAAAAGGCACAATGCCGACATAAGTATAAGAGGACTGACACTCTCTCTTTCTATGATTTGAACCTCTCCTGTGGGTCCAGTTTCAGATTCCAATGCTTCACTTCAGGTTAACTGTATACCTTGCACCTTCTTATTGACGATGAAACACAGAAATTGCATCCGAATTTAATACAAAAGGCACAATGCCGACTTAAGTACAAGAGGACTGACAATCTCCGTTTCTATGATTTGAACCTCTCCTGTGAGTCCAGGTTAAGTTTCCGATGGTTCACTTCAGGTTTACTGTATCCCTTGGACCTTCTTATTGACGATGAAACACAGTAATTGCATCCGAATTTAATACAAAAGGCACAATGCTGACTTAAGTAAAAGAGGACTGACACTCTCACTTTCTGTGATTTGAACCTCTCCTGTGAGTCCAGTTTTAGATTCCGATGCTTCACATCAGGGTTACTGTACACCTTGCACCTTCTTATTGACGATGAAACACAGAAATTGCATCGGAATTAAATTCAAAAGGCACAATGCCGACTTAAGTACAAGAGGACTGAAACTCTAACTTTCTAAGATTTGAACCTATCCTGTGAGTCCAGTTCTAGATTCCGATGCTTAACTTTAGGTTTACTGTATACCATGGACCTTCTTATTGACGATGAAACACAGAAATTGCATACGAATTGGGTACAAAAGGCACAATGCCGACTTAAGTACAAGAGGACAGACACTCTCACTTCCTATGATTTTAACCTCTCCTGTGTGTCCAGTTTTAGATTCCGATGCTTCACTTCAGGTTTACTGTATCCCTTGGACCTTCTTATTTACAATGAAACACAGAAATTGCATCCGAATTTAATACATTAGGCACAATGCCGACATAAGGATAAGAGGACTGACACTCTAATTTTCTATGATTTGAACCTCTCCTGTGAGTCCAGTTTTTGATTCCGATGCTTCACTCCAGGTTTACTGTATCCCTTGGACCTTCTTATTGACGATGAAATACAGAAATTGCATCCGAATTCAATACAAAAGGCACAATGCTGACTTAAGTAAAAAAGGACTGACACTCTCTGTTTCTATGATTTGAACCTCGTTTGTGGGTCCAGTTTTAGATTCCAATGCTTCAATTCAGATTTACTGTATACCTTGCAACTTCTTATTGACGATGAAACACAGAAATTGCATCCGAATTTAATACAAAAGGCACAATGCCGACTTAAGTACAAGAGGACAGACACTCTCACTTTATATGATTTGAACCTCTATTGTGTGTCCGGTTTTAGATTCCGATGCTTCACTTCTGGTTTACTGTATCCCTTGGACCTTCTTATTGACGATGAAACACAGTAATTGCATCCGAATTTAATACAAAAGGCACAATGCTGACTTAAGTAAGAGAGGAGAGACACTCTCACTTTCTGAGATTTGAACCTCTCCTGTGAGTCCAGATTTGGATTCCGATGCTTCACTTCAGGTTTACTGTATCCCTTGGACCTTCTTATTGACGATGAAACACAGAAATTGCATCCGAATTTAATACAAAATGCACAATGCCGACTTAAGTAAAAGAGGACAGACACTCTCACTTTCTATGATTTGAACTTCTCCTGTGAGTCCAGTTCTAAATTCCGATGATTCACTTCAGTTTTACTGTATACCTTGAACCTTCTTATTGACGATGAAACATAGAAATTGCATCGGAACTAAATTCAAAAGGCACAATGCCGACTTAGGTACAAGAGCACTGACACTCTAACTCTCTATGATTGGAGCCTCTCCTGTGAGTCCAGTTTTAGATTCCAATGCTTCACTTCAGGTCTACTGTATCCCTTGGACCTTCTTATTGACGATGAAATACAGAAATTGCATCCGAATTTAATACAAAAGGCACAATGCCGACTTAAGTAAAAGAGGACTGACACTCTCACTTTCTGTGATTTGAACCACTCCTGTGAGTCCAGTTTTAGATTCCGATGCTTCACTTCAGGTTTACTGTATACCTTGCACCTTCTTATTGACGATGAAACAGAGAAATTGCATCGGAATTAAATTCAAAAGGCACAATGCCGACTTAAGTACAAGAGGACTGACACTCTAACTTTCTAAGATTTGAAACTATCCTGTGAGTCCAGTTCTAGATTCCGATGCTTCACTTTAGGTTTACTGTATACCATGGACCTTCTTATTGACGATGAAACACAGAAATTGCATACGAATTTGGTACAAAAGGCACAATGCCGACTTAAGTACAAGAGGACAGACACTCTCACTTTCTATGATTTGAACCTCTCCTGTGTGTCCAGTTTTAGATTCCGATGCTCACTTCTGGTTTACTGTATCCCTTGGACCTTCTTATTTACAATGAAATACAGAAATTGCATCCGAATTTAATACATAAGGCACAATGCTGACTTAAGTAAAAGAGGACTGACACTCTCACTTTCTATGATTTGAACTTCTCTTTGTGAGTCCAGTTTTAGATTCCGATGCGTCACTTCAGGTTTACCGTATACCTTGCACCTTCTTATTGACGATGAAACACAGAAATTGCATCGGAATTTAATACATAATGCACAATGCCGACATAAGTACAAGAGGACTGACACTTTCACTTTCTATGATTTGAACCTCTCCTCTGAGTCCAGTTTTAGATTCCGATGCTTCACTTCAGGTTTACTGTATCCCTTGGACCTTCTTATTGACGATGAAACACAGAAATTGCATCCGAATGTAGTACAAAAGGCACAATGCCGACTTAAGTAAAAGAGGACTGTCACTCCCTCTTTCTATGATTTGAACCTCTCCTGTGAGTCCAGTTTAAGATTCCGATGCTTCACTTCAGGTTTACTGTATCCCTTGGACCTTCTTATTGACGATGAAATACAGAAATTGCATCCGAATTTAATACAAAAGGCACAATGCCGACTTAAGTAGAAGAGGACTGTCACTCTCGCTTTCTATGATTTGAACCACTCCTGTGAGTCCAGTTTTAGATTCCGATGCTTCACTTCAGGTTTACTGTATCACTTGGACCTTCTTATTGACGATGAAATACAGGTGTTGCATCCGAATTTAATACAAAAGGCACAACGCCGACTTAAGTACAAGAGGACTGACAATCTCCCTTTCTATGATTTGAACATCTCCTGTGAGTCCAGTTTAAGTTTCCGATGCTTCACTTCTGGTTTAGTGTATCCCTTGGGCCTTCTTATTGACGATGAAACACAGTAATTGCATCCGAATTTAAGACAAAAGGCACAATGCTGACTTAAGTAAAAGAGGACCGACAATCTCACTTTCTGAGATTTGAACCTCTCCTGTGAGTCCAGTTTTGGATTCCGATGCTTCACTTCAGGTTTACTGTATCCTTTGGACCTTCTTATTGACGATGAAACACAGAAATAGCATCCGAATTTAATACAAAATGCACAATGCCGACTTAAGTATAAGAGGACTGACACTCTCACTTTCTATGATTTGAACTTCTCCTGTGAGTCCAGTTCTAAATTCCGATGATTCACTTCAGTTTTACTGTATACCTTGCACCTTCTTATTGACGATGAAACATAGAAATTGCATCGGAACTAAATTCAAAAGGCACAATGCCGACTTAAGTACAAGAGGACTGACACTCACTCTTTCTATGATTTGAACCTCTCCTGTGAGTCCAGTTTTAGATTCCGATGCTTCACTTCAGGTCTACTGTATCCCTTGCACCTTCTTATTGACGATGAAACACAGAAATTGCATCCGAATTTAATACATAAGGCTCAATGCCGACTTAAGTAAAAGAGGACTGATACGCTCACTTCCTATGAATTGAACTTCTCCGGTGAGTCCAGTTTTAGATTCCGATGCGTCACCTCAGGTTTACCGTATACCTTGCAACTTCTTATTGACGATCAATCACAGAAATTGCATCGGAATTTAATACAAAAGGCACAATGCCGACATAAGTATAAGAGGACTGACACTCTAACTTTCTATGATTTGAACCTCTCCTGTGAGTCCAGTTTTTGATTCCGATGCTTCACTCCAGGTTTACTGTATCCCTTGGACCTTCTTATTGACGATGAAATACAGAAATTGCATCCGAATTCAATACAAAAGGCAGAATGCCGACTTAAGTAAAAGAGGACTGACACTCTCTCTTTCTACGATTTGAACCTCGCCTGTGGGTCCAGTTTTAGATTCCAATGCTTTACTTCAGGTTTACTGTATACCTTGCACCTTCTTATTGACGATGAAACACAGAAATTGCATCCGAATTTAATACAAAAGGCACAATGCCGACTTAAGTACAAGAGGACTGACAATCTCCCTTTCTATGATTTGAACCTCTCCTGTGAGTCCAGTTTAAGTTTCCGATGGTTCACTTCTGGTTTACTGTATCCCTTGGACCTTCTTATTGACGATGAAACAAAGTAATTGCATCCGAATGTAATACAAAAGGCACAATGCTGACTTAAGTAAACGAGGACTGATACTCTCACTTTCTATGATTTGAACCTCTCCTGTGAGTCCAGTTTTAGATTCCGATGCTTCACTTCAGGTTTACTGTATACCTTGGACCTTCTTATTGACGATGAAACACAAAATTTGCATCGGAATTAAATTCAAAAGGCACAATGCCGACTTAAGTACAAGAGGACTGACACTCTAACTTTATAAGATTTGAACCTATCCTGTGAGTCCAGTTCTAGATTCCGGTGCTTCACTTTAGGTTTACTGTATACCATGGACCTTCTTATTGACGATGAAACACAGAAATTGCATACGAATTTGGTACAAAAAGCACAATGCTGACTTAAGTACAAGAGGACAGACACTCTCACTTTCTATGATTTGAACCTCTCCTGTGTGTCCGGTTTTAGATTCCGATGCTTCACTTCTGGTTTACTGTATCCCTTGGACCTTCTTATTGACGATGAAACACAGTAATTGCATCCGAATTTAATACAAAAGGCACAATGCTGACTTAAGTAAAAGAGGACAGACACTCTCACTTTCTGAGATTTGACCCTCTCCTGTGAGTCCAGTTTTGGATTCCGATGCTTCACTTCAGGTTCACTGTATCCCTTGGACCTTCTTATTGACGATGAAACACAGAAATTGCTTCCGAATTTAATACAAAATGCACAATGCCGACTTAAGTAAAAGAGGACAGACACTCTCACTTTCTATCATTTGAACTTCTCCTGTGAGTCCAGTTCAAAATTCCGATGATTCACTTCAGTTTTACTGTATACCTTGAACCTTCTTATTGACGATGAAACATAGAAATTGCATCGGAACTAAATTCAAAAGGCACAATGCCGACCTAAGTACAAGAGCACTGACACTCTAACTCTCTATGATTGGAACCTCTCCTGTGAGTCCAGATTTAGATTCCGATGCTTCACTTCAGGTCTACTGCATCCCTTGGACCTTCTTATTGACGATGAAACACAGAAATTGCATCCGAATTTAATACATAAGGCTCAATGCCGACTTAAGTAAAAGAGGACTGACACTCTCACTTCCTATGATTTGAACTTCTCCTGTGAGTCCAGTTTTAGATTCCGATGCGTCACTTCAGGTTTACCGTATACCTTGCACCTTCTTATTGACGATGAAACACTGAAATTGCATCGGAATTTAATACAAAAGGCACAATGCCAACATAAGTATAAGAGGACTGACACTCTCTCTTTCTATGATTTGAACCTCTCCTGTGGGTCCAGTTTCAGATTCCAATGCTTCACTTCAGGTTAACTGTATACCTTGCACCTTCTTATTGACGATGAAACACAGAAATTGCATCCGAATTTAATACAAAAGGCACAATGCCGACTTAAGTACAAGAGGACTGACAATCTCGGTTTCTATGATTTGAACCTCTCCTGTGAGTCCAGGTTAAGTTTCCGATGGTTCACTTCAGGTTTACTGTATCCCTTGGACCTTCTTATTGACGATGAAACACAGTAATTGCATCCGAATTTAATACAAAAGGCACAATGCTGACTTAAGTAAAAGAGGACTGACACTCTCACTTTCTGTGATTTGAACCTCTCCTGTGAGTCCAGTTTTAGATTCCGATGCTTCACTTCAGGTTTACTGTACACCTTGCACCTTCTTATTGACGATGAAACACAGAAATTGCATCGGAATTAAATTCAAAAGGCACAATGCCGACTTAAGTACAAGAGGACTGACACTCTAACTTTCTAAGATTTGAACCTATCCTGTGAGTCCAGTTCTAGATTCCGATGCTTAACTTTAGGTTTACTGTATACCATGGACCTTCTTATTGACGATGAAACACAGAAATTGCATACGAATTGGGTACAAAAGGCACAATGCCGACTTAAGTACAAGAGGACAGACACTCTCACTTTCTATGATTTTAACCTCTCCTGTGTGTCCAGTTTTAGATTCCGATGCTTCACTTCTGGTTTACTGTATCCCTTGGACCTTCTTATTTACAATGAAACACAGAAATTGCATCCGAATTTAATACATTAGGCACAATGCCGACATAAGGATAAGAGGACTGACACTCTAACTTTCTATGATTTGAACCTCTCCTGTGAGTCCAGTTTTTGATTCCGATGCTTCACTCCAGGTTTACTGTATCCCTTGGACCTTCTTATTGACGATGAAATACAGAAATTGCATCCGAATTCAATACAAAAGGCACAATGCTGACTTAAGTAAAAAAGGACTGACACTCTCTCTTTCTATGATTTGAACCTCGCCTGTGGGTCCAGTTTTAGATTCCAATGCTTCAATTCAGGTTTACTGTATACCTTGCAACTTCTTATTGTCGATGAAACACAGAAATTGCATCCGAATTTAATACAAAAGGCACAATGCCGACTTAAGTACAAGAGGACAGACACTCTCACTTTATATGATTTGAAGCTCTCCTGTGTGTCCGGTTTTAGATTCCGATGCTTCACTTCTGGTTTACTGTATCC
Organism: Schistocerca americana; assembly: GCF_021461395.2. NCBI lineage: Eukaryota > Metazoa > Arthropoda > Insecta > Orthoptera > Acrididae > Schistocerca > Schistocerca americana. The sequence continues at coordinate 8,566,912 of NC_060126.1, forward strand.
CTTGGACCTTCTTATTGACGATGAAACACAGTAATTGCATCCGAATTTAATACAAAAGGCACAATGCTGACTTAAGTAAAAGAGGAGAGACACTCTCACTTTCTGAGATTTGAACCTCTCCTGTGAGTCCAGATTTGGATTCCGATGCTTCACTTCAGGTTTACTGTATCCCTTGGACCTTCTTATTGACGATGAAACACAGAAATTGCATCCGAATTTAATACAAAATGCACAATGCCGACTTAAGTAAAAGAGGACAGACACTCTCACTTTCTATGATTTGAACTTCTCCTGTGAGTCCAGTTCTAAATTCCGATGATTCACTTCAGTTTTACTGTTTACCTTGAACCTTCTTATTGACGATGAAACATAGAAATTGCATCGGAACTAAATTCAAAAGGCACAATGCCGACTTAAGTACAAGAGCACTGACACTCTAACTCTCTATGATTGGAGCCTCTCCTGTGAGTCCAGTTTTAGATTCCGATGCTTCACTTCAGGTCTACTGTATCCCTTGGACCTTCTTATTGACGATGAAATACAGAAATTGCATCCGAATTTAATACAAAAGGCACAATGCCGACTTAAGTAAAAGAGGACTGACACACTTACTTTCTGTGATTTGAACCTCTCCTGTGAGTCCAGTTTTAGATTCCGATGCTTCACTTCAGGTTTACTGTATACCTTGCACCTTCTTATTGACGATGAAACAGAGAAATTGCATCGGAATTCAATTCAAAAGGCACAATGCCGACTTAAGTACAAGAGGACTGACACTCTAACTTTCTAAGATTTGAAACTATCCTGTGAGTCCAGTTCTAGATTCCGATGCTTCACTTTAGGTTTACTGTATGCCATGGACGTTCTTATTGACGATGAAACACAGAAATTGCATACGAATTTGGTACAAAAGGCACAATGCCGACTTAAGTACAAGAGGACAGACACTCTCACTTTCTATGATTTGAACCTCTACTGTGTGTCCAGTTTTAGATTCCGATGCTCACTTCTGGTTTACTGTATCCCTTGGACCTTCTTATTGACGATGAAACACAGAAATTGCATCGGAATTTAATACATAATGCACAATGCCGACATAAGTACAAGAGGACTGGCACTTTCACTTTCTATGATTTGAACCTCTCCTCTGAGTCCAGTTTTAGATTCCGATGCTTCACTTCAGGTTTACTGTATCCCTTGGACCTTCTTATTGACGATGAAACACAGAAATTGCATCCGAATGTAGTACAAAAGGCACAATGCCGACATAAGTAAAAGAGGACTGTCACTCTCTCTTTCTATGATTTGAACCTCTCCTGTGAGTCCAGTTTAAGATTCCGATGCTTCACTTCAGGTTTACTGTATCCCTTGGACCTTCTTATTGACGATGAAATACAGAAATTGCATCCGAATTTAATACAAAAGGCACAATGCCGACTTAAGTAGAAGAGGACTGTCACTCTCTCTTTCTATGATTTGAACCACTCCTGTGAGTCCAGTTTTAGATTCCGATGCTTCACTTCAGGTTTACTGTATCCCTTGGACCTTCTTATTGACGATGAAATAAAGGTGTTGCATCCGAATTTAATACAAAAGGCACAACGCCGACTTAAGTACAAGAGGAATGACAATCTCCCTTTCTATGATTTGAACATCTCCTGTGAGTCCAGTTTAAGTTTCCGATGCTTCACTTCTGGTTTAGTGTATCCCTTGGACCTTCTTATTGACGATGAAACACAGTAATTGCATCCGAATTTAATACAAAAGGCACAATGCTGACTTAAGTATAAGAGGACAGACACTCTCACTTTCTGAGATTTGAACCTCCCCTGTGAGTCCAGTTTTGGATTCCGATGCTTCACTTCAGGTTTACTGTATCCCTTGGACCTTCTTATTGACGATGAAACACAGAAATTGCATCCGAATTTAATACAAAATGCACAATGCCGACTTAAGTAAAAGAGGACAGACACTCTCACTTTCTTTGATTTGAACTTCACCTGTGAGTCCAGTTCTAAATTCCGATGATTCACTTCAGTTTTACTGTATACTTTGAACCTTCTTATTGACGATGAAACATAGAAATTGCATCGGAACTAAATTCAATAGGCACAATGCCGACTTAAGTACAAGAGCACTGACACTCTAACTCTCTATTATTGGAACCTCTCCTGTGAGTCCAGTTTTAGATTCCGATGCTTCACTTCAGGTCTACTGTATCCCTTGGACCTTCTTATTGACGATGAAACACAGAAATTGCATCCGAATTTAATACATAAGGCCCAATGCCGACTTAAGTAAAAGCGGACTGACACTCTCACTTCCTATGATTTGAACTTCTCCTGTGAGTCCAGTTTTAGATACCGATGCGTCACTTCAGGTTTACCGTATACCTTGCACCTTCTTATTGACGATGAAACACTGAAATTGCATCGGAATTTAATACAAAAGGCACAATGCCGACATAAGTATAAGAGGACTGACACTCTCTCTTTCTATGATTTGAACCTCTCCTGTGGGTCCAGTTTCAGATTCCAATGCTTCACTTCAGGTTTACTGTATACCTTGCACCTTCTTATTGACGATGAAACACAGAAATTGCATCCGAATTTAATACAAAAGGCACAATGCCGACTTAAGTACAAGAGGACTGACAATCTCCGTTTCTATGATTTGAACCTCTCCTGTGAGTCCAGGTTAAGTTTCCGATGGTTCACTTCAGGTTTACTGTATCCCTTGGACCTTCTTATTGACGATGAAACACAGTAATTGCATCCGAATTTAATACAAAAGGCACAATGCTGACTTAAGTAAAAGAGGACTGACACTCTCACTTTCTGTGATTTGAACCTCTCCTGTGAGTCCAGTTTTAGATTCCGATACTTCACTTCAGGATTACTGTATACCTTGCACCTTCTTATTGACGATGAAACACAGAAATTGCATCGGAATTAAATTCAAAAGGCACAATGCCGACTTAAGTACAAGAGGACTGACACTCTAACTTTCAAAGATTTGAACCTGTCCTGTGAGTCCAGTTCTAGATTCCGATGCTTCACTTTAGGTTTACTGTATAGCATGGACCTTCTTATTGACGATGAAACACAGTAATTGCATACGAATTGGGTACAAAAGGCACAATGCCGACTTAAGTACAAGAGGACAGACACTCTCACTTTCTATGATTTGAACCTCTCCTGTGTGTCCAGTTTTAGATTCCGATGCTTCACTTCTGGTTTACTGTATCCCTTGGACCTTCTTATTTACAATGAAACACAGAAATTGCATCCGAATTTAATACATAAGGCACAATGCCGACTTAAGTAAAAGAGGACTGACACTCTCACTTTCTATGATTTGAACTTCTCTTTGTGAGTCCAGTTTTAGATTCCGATGCGTCACTTCAGGTTTACCGTATACCTTGCACTTTCTTATTGACGATGAAACACAGAAATTGATCGGAATTTAATACATAATGCACAATGCCGACATAAGTACAAGAGGACTGACACTTTCACTTTCTATGATTTGAACCTCTCCTGTGAGTCCAGTTTTAGATTCCGATGCTTCACTTCAGGTTTACTGTATCCCTTGGACCTTCTTATTGACGATGAAACACAGAAATTGCTTCCGAATGTAGTACAAAAGGCACAATGCCGACTTAAGTAAAAGAGGACTGTCACTCTCTCTATCTATGATTTGAACCTCTCCTGTGAGTCCAGTTTTAGATTCCGATGCTTCACTTCAGGTTTACTGTATCCCTTGGACCTGCTTATTGATGATGAAATACAGAAATTGCATCCAAATTTAGTACAAAAGGCACAATGCTGACTTAAGTAAAAGAGGACAGACACTCTGTCATTCTATGATTTGAACCTCTCCTGTGGGTCCAGTTTTAGATTCTGATGCTTCACTTCAGGTTTACTGTATACCTTGCACCTTCTTATTGACGATGAAACACAGGTGTTGCATCCGAATTTATTACAAAAGTAACAATGCCGACTTAAGTACAAGAGGACTGACAATCTCCCTTTCTATGATTTGAACCTCTCCTGTGAGTCCGGTTTAAGTTTGCGATGGTTCACTTCAGGTTTACTGTATCCCTCGGACCTTCTTATTGACGATGAAACACAGTAATTGCATCCGAATTTAATACAAAAGGCATAAAGCTGACTTAAGTAAAAGAGGACCGACACTCTCACTTTCTATGATTTGAACTTCTCCTGTGAGTCCAGTTGAAGATTCCGATGATTCACTTCAGTTTAACTCTATACCTTGCACCTTCTTATTGACGATGAAACATAGAAATTGCATCGGAACTAAATTCAAAAGGCACAATGCCGACTTAAGTACACGAGGACTGACACTTCAATTCTCTATGATTGGAACCTCTCCTGTGAATCCAGTTTTAGATTCCGATGCTTCACTTCAGGTCTACTGTATCCCTTGGATCTTCTTATTGTCGATGAAACACAGAAATTGCATCCGAATTTAATACAAAATGCACAATGCCGACTTAAGTATAAGAGGACTGACACTCTCACTTTCTGTGATTTGAGCTTCTCCTGTGAGTCCAGTTTTAGATTCCGATGCGTCACTTCAGGTTTACCGTATACCTTGCACCTTCTTATTGACGATGAAACACTGAAATTGCATCGGAATTTAATACAAAAGGCACAATGCCGACATAAGTATAAGAGGACTGACACTCTCTCTTTCTATGATTTGAACCTCTCCTGTGGGTCCAGTTTCAGATTCCAATGCTTCACTTCAGGTTTACTGTATACCTTGCACCTTCTTATTGACGATGAAACACAGAAATTGCATCCGAATTTAATACAAAAGGCACAATGCCGACTTAAGTACAAGAGGACTGACAATCTCCGTTTCTATGATTTGAACCTCTCCTGTGAGTCCAGGTTAAGTTTCCGATGGTTCACTTCAGGTTTACTGTATCCCTTGGACCTTCTTATTGACGATGAAACACAGTAATTGCATCCGAATTTAATACAAAAGGCACAATGCTGACTTAAGTAAAAGAGGACTGACACTCTCACTTTCTGTGATTTGAACCTCTCCTGTGAGTCCAGTTTTAGATTCCGATACTTCACTTCAGGATTACTGTATACCTTGCACCTTCTTATTGACGATGAAACACAGAAATTGCATCGGAATTAAATTCAAAAGGCACAATGCCGACTTAAGTACAAGAGGACTGACACTCTAACTTTCAAAGATTTGAACCTGTCCTGTGAGTCCAGTTCTAGATTCCGATGCTTCACTTCAGGTTTACTGTATAGCATGGACCTTCTTATTGACGATGAAACACAGTAATTGCATACGAATTGGGTACAAAAGGCACAATGCCGACTTAAGTACAAGAGGACAGACACTCTCACTTTCTATGATTTGAACCTCTCCTGTGTGTCCAGTTTTAGATTCCGATGCTTCACTTCTGGTTTACTGTATCCCTTGGACCTTCTTATTTACAATGAAACACAGAAATTGCATCCGAATTTAATACATAAGGCACAATGCCGACTTAAGTAAAAGAGGACTGACACTCTCACTTTCTATGATTTGAACTTCTCTTTGTGAGTCCAGTTTTAGATTCCGATGCGTCACTTCAGGTTTACCGTATACCTTGCACTTTCTTATTGACGATGAAACACAGAAATTGATCGGAATTTAATACATAATGCACAATGCCGACATAAGTACAAGAGGACTGACACTTTCACTTTCTATGATTTGAACCTCTCCTGTGAGTCCAGTTTTAGATTCCGATGCTTCACTTCAGGTTTACTGTATCCCTTGGACCTTCTTATTGACGATGAAACACAGACATTGCTTCCGAATGTAGTACAAAAGGCACAATGCCGACTTAAGTAAAAGAGGACTGTCACTCTCTCTATCTATGATTTGAACCTCTCCTGTGAGTCCAGTTTTAGATTCCGATGCTTCACTTCAGGTTTACTGTATCCCTTGGACCTGCTTATTGATGATGAAATACAGAAATTGCATCCAAATTTAATACAAAAGGCACAATGCTGACTTAAGTAAAAGAGGACAGACACTCTGTCATTCTATGATTTGAACCTCTCCTGTGGGTCCAGTTTTAGATTCTGATGCTTCACTTCAGGTTTACTGTATACCTTGCACCTTCTTATTGACGATGAAACACAGGTGTTGCATCCGAATTTATTACAAAAGTAACAATGCCGACTTAAGTACAAGAGGACTGACAATCTCCCTTTCTATGATTTGAACCTCTCCTGTGAGTCCGGTTTAAGTTTGCGATGGTTCACTTCAGGTTTACTGTATCCCTCGGACCTTCTTATTGACGATGAAACACAGTAATTGCATCCGAATTTAATACAAAAGGCATAAAGCTGACTTAAGTAAAAGAGGACCGACACTCTCACTTTCTATGATTTGAACTTCTCCTGTGAGTCCAGTTGAAGATTCCGATGATTCACTTCAGTTTAACTCTATACCTTGCACCTTCTTATTGACGATGAAACATAGAAATTGCATCGGAACTAAATTCAAAAGGCACAATGCCGACTTAAGTACACGAGGACTGACACTTCAACTCTCTATGATTGGAACCTCTCCTGTGAATCCAGTTTTAGATTCCGATGCTTCACTTCAGGTCTACTGTATCCCTTGGATCTTCTTATTGTCGATGAAACACAGAAATTGCATCCGAATTTAATACAAAATGCACAATGCCGACTTAAGTATAAGAGGACTGACACTCTCACTTTCTGTGATTTGAACTTCTCCTGTGAGTCCAGTTTTAGATTCCGATGCGTCACCTCAGGTTTACCGTATACCTAGCACATTCTTATTGACGATGAAACACAGAAATTGCATCCGAATTTAATACAAAAGGCACAATGCCGACTTAAGTACAAGAGGACTTACACTCTAACTTTCTATGATTTCAACCTCTCCTGTAAGTCCAGTTTCAGATTCCGATGCTTCACTTCAGGTTTACTGTAGCCCTTGGACCATCTTATTGACGATGAAATACAGAAATTGCATCCGAATTTAATACAAAAGGCACAATGCCGACTGAAGTAAAAGAGGACTGACACTCTCCCTTTCTATGATTTGAAGCTCTCCTGTGAGTCCAGTTTTAGATTCCGATGATTCACTTCAGTTCTACTGTATACCTTGCACCTTCTTATTGACGATGAAACATAGAAATTGAATCGGAACTAAAATAAAAAGGCACAATGCCGACTTAAGTACAAGAGGACTGACACTCTAACTCTCTATGATTGGAACCTCTCCTGTGAGTTTAGTTTAAGATTCCGATGCTTCACTTCAGGTTTACTGTATCCCTTGAACCTTCTTATTGACGATGAAACACAGAAATTGCATCTGAATTTAATACAAAATGCACAATGCCGACTTAAGTACAAGAGGACTGACACTCTAACTTTCTATGATTTGAACCTCTCCTGTGAGTCCAGTTTAAGATTCAGATGCTTCACTTCAGGTTTACTGTATACCTTGGACCTTCTTATTGACGATGAAACACAGAAATTGCATCCGAATTTAATACAAAGTGCACAATGCCGACTTACGTACAAGAGGACTGACAATTTCACTTTCTATGATTTGAACCTCTCCTGTGAGTCCAGTTTTAGATTCCAATGCTTCACTTCAGGTTTATTGTATCCCTTGGACCTTCTTATTGACGATGAAACACAGAAATTCCATCCGAATTTAATACAAAAGGCGTATTGCCGACTTAAGTAAAAGAGGACTGTCACTCTCTCTTTCTATGATTTGAACCTCTCCTGTGAGTCCAGTTTTAGATTCCGATGCGTCACTTCAGGTTTACAGTATACCTTGCACCTTCTTATTGACGATGAAACACAGAAATTGCATCCGAATTTAATACAAACGGCACAATGCCGACTTAAGTACAAGAGGACTGACAATCTCCCTTTCTATGATTTGAACCCCTCCTGTGAGTCCATTTTAAGTTTCCGATGGTTCACTTCAGGTTTACTGTATCCCTTGGACCTACTTATTGACGATGAAACACAGTAATTGCATCCGAATTTAATACAAAAGGCACAATGCTGACTTAAGTAAAAGAGGACTGACACTCTCACTTTCTATCATTTGAACTTCTCCTGTGAGTCCAGTTCTAGATTCCGATGATTCACTTCAGTTTAACTGTATACCTTGCACCTTCTTATTGACGATGAAACATAGAAATTGCATCGGAACTAAATTCAAAAGGCACAATGCCGACTTAAGTACAAGAGGACTGACACTCTAACTCTCTATGATTGGAACCTCTCCTGTGAGTCCAGTTTTAGATTCCGATGCTTCACTTCAGGTCTACTGTATCCCTTGGACCTTCTTATTGACGATGAAACACAGAAATTGCATCCGAATTTAATACAAAATGCACAATGCCGACTTAAGTATAAGTGGACTGTCACTCTCACTTTCTATGATTTGAACTTCTCCTGTGAGTCCAGTTTTAGATTCCGATGCGTCACCTCAAGTTTACCGTATACCTTGCACCTTCTTATTAACGATGAAACACAGAAATTGCATCCGAATTTAATACAAAAGGCACAATGCCGACTTAAGTGCAAGAGGACTGACAATCTCCCTTTCTATGATTTGAACATCTCCTGTGAGTCCAGTTTAAGTTTCCGATGCTTCACTTCTGGTTTAGTGTATCCCTTGGACCTTCTTATTGACGATGAAACACAGTAATTGCATCCGAATTTAATACAAAAGGCACAATGCTGACTTAAGTATAAGAGGACAGACACTCTCACTTTCTGAGATTTGAACCTCTCCTGTGAGTCCAGTTTTGGATTCCGATGCTTCACTTCAGGTTTACTGTATCCCTTGGACCTTCTTATTGACGATGAAACACAGAAATTGCATCCGAATTTAATACAAAATGCACAATGCCGACTTAAGTATAAGAGGACAGACACTCTCACTTTCTGAGATTCGAACCTCTCCTGTGAGTCCAGTTTTGGATTCCGATGCTTCACTTCAGGTTTACTGTATCCCTTGGACCTTCTTATTGACGATGAAACACAGAAATTGCATCCAAATTTAATACAAAAGGCACAATGCTGACTTAAGTAAAAGAGGACAGACACTCTGTCATTCTATGATTTGAACCTCTCCTGTGGGTCCAGTTTTAGATTCTGATGCTTCACTTCAGGTTTACTGTATACCTTGCACCTTCTTATTGACGATGAAACACAGGTGTTGCATCCGAATTTATTACAAAAGTAACAATGCCGACTTAAGTACAAGAGGACTGACAATCTCCCTTTCTATGATTTGAACCTCTCCTGTGAGTCCGGTTTAAGTTTGCGATGGTTCACTTCAGGTTTACTGTATCCCTCGGACCTTCTTATTGACGATGAAACACAGTAATTGCATCCGAATTTAATACAAAAGGCATAAAGCTGACTTAAGTAAAAGAGGACCGACACTCTCACTTTCTATGATTTGAACTTCTCCTGTGAGTCCAGTTGAAGATTCCGATGATTCACTTCAGTTTAACTCTATACCTTGCACCTTCTTATTGACGATGAAACATAGAAATTGCATCGGAACTAAATTCAAAAGGCACAATGCCGACTTAAGTACACGAGGACTGACACTTCAACTCTCTATGATTGGAACCTCTCCTGTGAATCCAGTTTTAGATTCCGATGCTTCACTTCAGGTCTACTGTATCCCTTGGATCTTCTTATTGTCGATGAAACACAGAAATTGCATCCGAATTTAATACAAAATGCACAATGCCGACTTAAGTATAAGAGGACTGACACTCTCACTTTCTGTGATTTGAACTTCTCCTGTGAGTCCAGTTTTAGATTCCGATGCGTCACCTCAGGTTTACCGTATACCTAGCACATTCTTATTGACGATGAAACACAGAAATTGCATCCGAATTTAATACAAAAGGCACAATGCCGACTTAAGTACAAGAGGACTTACACTCTAACTTTCTATGATTTCAACCTCTCCTGTAAGTCCAGTTTCAGATTCCGATGCTTCACTTCAGGTTTACTGTATCCCTTGGACCATCTTATTGACGATGAAATACAGAAATTGCATCCGAATTTAATACAAAAGGCACAATGCCGACTGAAGTAAAAGAGGACTGACACTCTCCCTTTCTATGATTTGAAGCTCTCCTGTGAGTCCAGTTTTAGATTCCGATGATTCACTTCAGTTCTACTGTATACCTTGCACCTTCTTATTGACGATGAAACATAGAAATTGAATCGGAACTAAAATAAAAAGGCACAATGCCGACTTAAGTACAAGAGGACTGACACTCTAACTCTCTATGATTGGAACCTCTCCTGTGAGTTTAGTTTAAGATTCCGATGCTTCACTTCAGGTTTACTGTATCCCTTGAACCTTCTTATTGACGATGAAACACAGAAATTGCATCTGAATTTAATACAAAATGCACAATGCCGACTTAAGTACAAGAGGACTGACACTCTAACTTTCTATGATTTGAACCTCTCCTGTGAGTCCAGTTTAAGATTCAGATGCTTCACTTCAGGTTTACTGTATACCTTGGACCTTCTTATTGACGATGAAACACAGAAATTGCATCCGAATTTAATACAAAGTGCACAATGCCGACTTACGTACAAGAGGACTGACACTTTCACTTTCTATGATTTGAACCTCTCCTGTGAGTCCAGTTTTAGATTCCAATGCTTCACTTCAGGTTTATTGTATCCCTTGGACCTTCTTATTGACGATGAAACACAGAAATTCCATCCGAATTTAATACAAAAGGCGTATTGCCGACTTAAGTAAAAGAGGACTGTCACTCTCTCTTTCTATGATTTGAACCTCTCCTGTGAGTCCAGTTTTAGATTCCGATGCGTCACTTCAGGTTTACAGTATACCTTGCACCTTCTTATTGACGATGAAACACAGAAATTGCATCCGAATTTAATACAAACGGCACAATGCCGACTTAAGTACAAGAGGACTGACAATCTCCCTTTCTATGATTTGAACCCCTCCTGTGAGTCCATTTTAAGTTTCCGATGGTTCACTTCAGGTTTACTGTATCCCTTGGACCTACTTATTGACGATGAAACACAGTAATTGCATCCGAATTTAATACAAAAGGCACAATGCTGACTTAAGTAAAAGAGGACTGACACTCTCACTTTCTATCATTTGAACTTCTCCTGTGAGTCCAGTTCTAGATTCCGATGATTCACTTCAGTTTAACTGTATACCTTGCACCTTCTTATTGACGATGAAACATAGAAATTGCATCGGAACTAAATTCAAAAGGCTCAATGCCGACTTAAGTACAAGAGGACTGACACTCTAACTCTCTATGATTGGAACCTCTCCTGTGAGTCCAGTTTTAGATTCCGATGCTTCACTTCAGGTCTACTGTATCCCTTGGACCTTCTTATTGACGATGAAACACAGAAATTGCATCCGAATTTAATACAAAATGCACAATGCCGACTTAAGTATAAGTGGACTGTCACTCTCACTTTCTATGATTTGAACTTCTCCTGTGAGTCCAGTTTTAGATTCCGATGCGTCACCTCAAGTTTACCGTATACCTTGCACCTTCTTATTAACGATGAAACACAGAAATTGCATCCGAATTTAATACAAAAGGCACAATGCCGACTTAAGTGCAAGAGGACTGACAATCTCCCTTTCTATGATTTGAACATCTCCTGTGAGTCCAGTTTAAGTTTCCGATGCTTCACTTCTGGTTTAGTGTATCCCTTGGACCTTCTTATTGACGATGAAACACAGTAATTGCATCCGAATTTAATACAAAAGGCACAATGCTGACTTAAGTATAAGAGGACAGACACTCTCACTTTCTGAGATTTGAACCTCTCCTGTGAGTCCAGTTTTGGATTCCGATGCTTCACTTCAGGTTTACTGTATCCCTTGGACCTTCTTATTGACGATGAAACACAGAAATTGCATCCGAATTTAATACAAAATGCACAATGCCGACTTAAGTAAAAGAGGACAGACACTCTCACTTTCTTTGATTTGAACTTCACCTGTGAGTCCAGTTCTAAATTCCGATGATTCACTTCAGTTTTACTGTATACTTTGAACCTTCTTATTGACGATGAAACATAGAAATTGCATCGGAACTAAATTCAATAGGCACAATGCCGACTTAAGTACAAGAGCACTGACACTCTAACTCTCTATGATTGGAACCTCTCCTGTGAGTCCAGTTTTAGATTCCGATGCTTCACTTCAGGTCTACTGTATCCCTTGGACCTTCTTATTGACGATGAAACACAGAAATTGCATCCGAATTTAATACATAAGGCCCAATGCCGACTTAAGTAAAAGCGGACTGACACTCTCACTTCCTATGATTTGAACTTCTCCTGTGAGTCCAGTTTTAGATACCGATGCGTCACTTCAGGTTTACCGTATACCTTGCACCTTCTTATTGACGATGAAACACTGAAATTGCATCGGAATTTAATACAAAAGGCACAATGCCGACTTAAGTACAAGAGGACTGACAATCTCCGTTTCTATGATTTGAACCTCTCCTGTGAGTCCAGGTTAAGTTTCCGATGGTTCACTTCAGGTTTACTGTATCCCTTGGACCTTCTTATTGACGATGAAACACAGTAATTGCATCCGAATTTAATACAAAAGGCACAATGCTGACTTAAGTAAATGAGGACTGACACTCTCACTTTCTGTGATTTGAACCTCTCCTGTGAGTCCAGTTTTAGATTCCGATACTTCACTTCAGGATTACTGTATACCTTGCACCTTCTTATTGACGATGAAACACAGAAATTGCATCGGAATTAAATTCAAAAGGCACAATGCCGACTTAAGTACAAGAGGACTGACACTCTAACTTTCAAAGATTTGAACCTGTCCTGTGAGTCCAGTTCTAGATTCCGATGCTTCACTTTAGGTTTACTGTATAGCATGGACCTTCTTATTGACGATGAAACACAGTAATTGCATACGAATTGGGTACAAAAGGCACAATGCCGACTTAAGTACAAGAGGACAGACACTCTCACTTTCTATGATTTGAACCTCTCCTGTGTGTCCAGTTTTAGATTCCGATGCTTCACTTCTGGTTTACTGTATCCCTTGGACCTTCTTATTTACAATGAAACACAGAAATTGCATCCGAATTTAATACATAAGGCACAATGCCGACTTAAGTAAAAGAGGACTGACACTCTCACTTTCTATGATTTGAACTTCTCTTTGTGAGTCCAGTTTTAGATTCCGATGCGTCACTTCAGGTTTACCGTATACCTTGCACTTTCTTATTGACGATGAAACACAGAAATTGATCGGAATTTAATACATAATGCACAATGCCGACATAAGTACAAGAGGACTGACACTTTCACTTTCTATGATTTGAACCTCTCCTGTGAGTCCAGTTTTAGATTCCGATGCTTCACTTCAGGTTTACTGTATCCCTTGGACCTTCTTATTGACGATGAAACACAGAAATTGCTTCCGAATGTAGTACAAAAGGCACAATGCCGACTTAATTTAAAGAGGACTGTCACTCTCTCTATCTATGATTTGAACCTCTCCTGTGAGTCCAGTTTTAGATTCCGATGCTTCACTTCAGGTTTACTGTATCCCTTGGACCTGCTTATTGATGATGAAATACAGAAATTGCATCCAAATTTAATACAAAAGGCACAATGCTGACTTAAGTAAAAGAGGACAGACACTCTGTCATTCTATGATTTGAACCTCTCCTGTGGGTCCAGTTTTAGATTCTGATGCTTCACTTCAGGTTTACTGTATACCTTGCACCTTCTTATTGACGATGAAACACAGGTGTTGCATCCGAATTTATTACAAAAGGCACAATGCCGACTTAAGTACAAGAGGACTGACAATCTCCCTTTCTATGATTTGAACCTCTCCTGTGAGTCCGGTTTAAGTTTACGATGGTTCACTTCAGGTTTACTGTATCCCTCGGACCTTCTTATTGACGATGAAACACAGTAATTGCATCCGAATTTAATACAAAAGGCATAAAGCTGACTTAAGTAAAAGAGGACCGACACTCTCACTTTCTATGATTTGAACTTCTCCTGTGAGTCCAGTTGAAGATTCCGATGATTCACTTCAGTTTAACTCTATACCTTGCACCTTCTTATTGACGATGAAACATAGAAATTGCATCGGAACTAAATTCAAAAGGCACAATGCCGACTTAAGTACACGAGGACTGACACTTCAACTCTCTATGATTGGAACCTCTCCTGTGAATCCAGTTTTAGATTCCGATGCTTCACTTCAGGTCTACTGTATCCCTTGGATCTTCTTATTGTCGATGAAACACAGAAATTGCATCCGAATTTAATACAAAATGCACAATGCCGACTTAAGTATAAGAGGACTGACACTCTCACTTTCTGTGATTTGAACTTCTCCTGTGAGTCCAGTTTTAGATTCCGATGCGTCACCTCAGGTTTACCGTATACCTAGCACATTCTTATTGACGATGAAACACAGAAATTGCATCCGAATTTAATACAAAAGGCACAATGCCGACTTAAGTACAAGAGGACTTACACTCTAACTTTCTATGATTTCAACCTCTCCTGTAAGTCCAGTTTCAGATTCCGATGCTTCACTTCAGGTTTACTGTATCCCTTGGACCATCTTATTGACGATGAAATACAGAAATTGCATCCGAATTTAATACAAAAGGCACAATGCCGACTTAAGTAAAAGAGGACTGACACTCTCCCTTTCTATGATTTGAAGCTCTCCTGTGAGTCCAGTTTTAGATTCCGATGATTCACTTCAGTTCTACTGTATACCTTGCACCTTCTTATTGACGATGAAACATAGAAATTGAATCGGAACTAAAATACAAAGGCACAATGCCGACTTAAGTACAAGAGGACTGACACTCTAACTCTCTATGATTGGAACCTCTCCTGTGAGTTTAGTTTAAGATTCCGATGCTTCACTTCAGGTTTACTGTATCCCTTGAACCTTCTTATTGACGATGAAACACAGAAATTGCATCTGAATTTAATACAAAATGCACAATGCCGACTTAAGTACAAGAGGACTGACACTCTAACTTTCTATGATTTGAACCTCTCCTGTGAGTCCAGTTTAAGATTCAGATGCTTCACTTCAGGTTTACTGTATACCTTGGACCTTCTTATTGACGATGAAACACAGAAATTGCATCCGAATTTAATACAAAGTGCACAATGCCGACTTACGTACAAGAGGACTGACACTTTCACTTTCTATGATTTGAACCTCTCCTGTGAGTCCAGTTTTAGATTCCAATGCTTCACTTCAGGTTTATTGTATCCCTTGGACCTTCTTATTGACGATGAAACACAGAAATTCCATCCGAATTTAATACAAAAGGCGTATTGCCGACTTATGTAAAAGAGGACTGTCACTCTCTCTTTCTATGATTTGAACCTCTCCTGTGAGTCCAGTTTTAGATTCCGATGCGTCACTTCAGGTTTACAGTATACCTTGCACCTTCTTATTGACGATGAAACACAGAAATTGCATCCGAATTTAATACAAACGGCACAATGCCGACTTAAGTACAAGAGGACTGACAATCTCCCTTTCTATGATTTGAACCCCTCCTGTGAGTCCATTTTAAGTTTCCGATGGTTCACTTCAGGTTTACTGTATCCCTTGGACCTACTTATTGACGATGAAACACAGTAATTGCATCCGAATTTAATACAAAAGGCACAATGCTGACTTAAGTAAAAGAGGACCGACACTCTCACTTTCTATCATTTGAACTTCTCCTGTGAGTCCAGTTCTAGATTCCGATGATTCTCTTCAGTTTAACTGTATACCTTGCACCTTCTTATTGACGATGAAACATAGAAATTGCATCGGAACTAAATTCAAAAGGCACAATGCCGACTTAAGTACAAGAGGACTGACACTCTAACTCTCTATGATTGGAACCTCTCCTGTGAGTCCAGTTTTAGATTCCGATGCTTCACTTCAGGTCTACTGTATCCCTTGGACCTTCTTATTGACGATGAAACACAGAAATTGCATCCGAATTTAATACAAAATGCACAATGCCGACTTAAGTATAAGTGGACTGTCACTCTCACTTTCTATGATTTGAACTTCTCCTGTGAGTCCAGTTTTAGATTCCGATGCGTCACCTCAAGTTTACCGTATACCTTGCACCTTCTTATTAACGATGAAACACAGAAATTGCATCCGAATTTAATACAAAAGGCACAATGCCGACTTAAGTGCAAGAGGACTGACAATCTCCCTTTCTATGATTTGAACCTCTCCTGTGAGTCCAGTTTAAGTTTCCGATGGTTCACTTCAGGTTTACTGTATCCCTTGAACCTTCTTATTGACGATGAAACACAGTACTTGCATCCGAATTTAATATAAAAGGCACAATGCCGACTTAGGTAAAAGAGGACTGACACTCTCCCTTTCTATGATTTGAAGCTCTCCTGTGAGTCCAGTTTTGGATTCCGATGATTCACTTCAGTTCTACTGTATACTTTGCACCTTCTTATTGACGATGAAACACAGAAATTGCATCCGAATTTAATACAAAATGCACAATGCCGACTTAAGTACAAGAGGACTGACACTCTAACTTTCTATGATTTAAACCTCTCCTGTGAGTCCAGTTTAAGATTCCGATGCTTCACTTCAGGTTTACTGTATACCTTGCACCTTCTTATTGACGATGAAACACAGAAATTGCATGGGAATTAAATTGAAAAGGCACAATGCCGACTTAAGTAAAAGAGGACTGTCACTCTCTCTTTCTATGATTTTAACTTGTCCTGCTAGTCCAGTTATAAATTCCGATGCGTCACTTCAGGTTTACCGTATACCTTGCACCTTCTTATTGACGATGAAACACAGAAATTGCATCGGAATTTAATACAAAAGGCACAATGCCGACATAAGTACAAGAGGACTGACACTCTAACTTTCTATGATTTGAACCTCTCCTTTGAGTCCAGTTTTAGATTCCGATGCTTCATTTCAGGTTTACTGTATACCTTGGACTTTCTTATTGACGATGGAATACAGAAATTGCATCCGAGTTTAATACAAAAGGCACAATGCCGACTTAATTAAAGAGGACTGACACTCTCTCTTTCAATGATGTGATCCTCTCCTGTGAGTCCAGTTTTAGATTCCGATGCTTCACTTGGGGTTTACTCTATACCTTGCACCTTCTTATTGACGATGCAACATAGAAATTGCATCGGAGTTAAATTCAA
The DNA here is from genome assembly GCF_021461395.2 of Schistocerca americana. NCBI lineage: Eukaryota > Metazoa > Arthropoda > Insecta > Orthoptera > Acrididae > Schistocerca > Schistocerca americana. The sequence goes on from NC_060126.1 coordinate 8,584,236, forward strand.
AATGCACAGTGCCGACTAAAGTACAAGAGGACTGACACTCTAACTTTCTATGGTTTGAACCTCTCCTGTGAGTCCAGTTAATGATTCCGATGCTTCACGGCAGGTTTACTGTATACCTTGCACCTTCTTATTGACGATGAAACACAGAAATTGCATCGGAAATAAATTCAAAAGGCACAATGCCGGCTTAAGTACAAGATTACTGACACTCTAACTTTCTATGATTTGAACCTCTCCTGTGGGTCCAGTTTTAGATTCCGTTGCTTCACTTCAGGTTTACTGTATACCTTGCACCTTCTTATTGACGATGAAACACAGAAATTGCATCCGAATTTAATACAAAAGAGACAATGCCGACTTAGGTACAAGAGGACTGACAATCTCCCTTTCTATTTTTTGAACCGCTCCTGTGAGTCCAGTTTAAGTTTCCGATGGGTACCTTCAGGTTTACTGTATCCCTTGAACCTCCTTATTGACGATGAAACACAGTACTTGCATCCGAATTTAATACAAAAGGCACAATGCTGACTTAAGTAAAAGGGGACTGACACTCTCACTTTCTGAGATTTGAACCTCTCCAGTGAGTGCAGTTTTAGATTCCGATGCTTCACTTCAGGTTTACTGTACACCTTGCACCTTCTTATTGACGATGAAACACAGAAATTGCATCGGAATTAAATTCAAAAGGAACAATGCCGACTTAAGTACAAGAGGACTGACACTCTAACTTTCTAAGATTTGAACCTCTCCTGTGTGTCCAGTTCTTGATTCCGATCCTTCACTTCAGGTTTACTGTATACCTTGGACCTTCGTATTGACGATGAAACACAGAAATTGCATCTGAATTTAGTACAAAAGGCACAATGCCGACTTAACTACAAGAGGACTGACACTCTCACTTTCTATGATTTGAACCTCCCCTGTGAGTCCGGTTCTAGATTGCGATGCTTCACTTCTGGTTTACTGTATCCCTTGGACCTTCTTATTGACGTTGAAACACAGAAATTGCATCCGAATTTAATACAAAAGGCACAATGCCGACTTAAGTAAAAGAGGACTGACACTCTCACTTTCTATGATTTGAACTTCTCATGTGAGTCCAGTTTTAGATTCCGATGCGTCACTTCATTTTCACCGTATACCTCGCACCTTCTTTTGACGATGACACACAGAAATTGCATCTGAATTTAATACAAAAGGCACAATGCCGACATAAGTTTTCTATGATTTCAACCTCTCCTGTGAGTCCAGTTTTAGATTCCGATGATTCACTTCAGGTTTACTGTATACCTTGCACCTTCTTATTGACGATGAAACACAGATATTGCATCGGAATTAAATTCAAAAGGCACAATGCCGACCTAAGTACAAGAGGACTGACACTCTAACTTTCTAAGATTTGAACCTCTCCTGTGAGTCCAGTTCCAGATTCCGATGATTGACTTCAGTTTTACTGTATACCCTGCACCTTCTTATTGACGTTGAAACATAGAAATTGCATCGGAACTATATTCAAAAGGCACAATGCCGACTTAAGTACAAGAGGACTGACACTCTCACTTCCTAAGGTTTGAACTTGTCCTGTGAGTCCAGTTATAAATTTCGATGCGTCACTTCAGGTTTACCATATACCTTGCACCTTCTTATTGACCATGAAATACAGAAATTGCATCGGAATTTAATACAAAAGCCACAATGCTGACATACGTACAAGAGGACTGACACTCTAACTTTCTATGATTTGAGCCTCTCCTTTGAGTCCAGTATTAGATTCCGATGCATCAATTCAGGTTTACTGTATACCTTGGACCTTCTTATTGAAATACAGAAATTGCATCCGAATTTAATACAAAAGGCACAATGCTGACTTAATTAAAGAATACTGACACTCTCTCTTTCAATGATTTGAACCTCTCCTGTGAGTCCAGTTTTAGATTCCGATGCTTCACACAGGTTTACTGTATACCTTGCACCTTCTTATTGACGATGAAACACAGAAATTGCATCGGAATTAAATTCAAAAGGCACAATGCCGACTTAAGTTCAAGATTACTGATACTCTAACTTTCTATGATTTGAACCTCCCCTGTGGGTCCAGTTTTAGATTCCGTTGCATGATTTCAGGTTTACTGTATCCCTTGGACCTTCTTATTGACGATGAATCACAGAAATTGCATCAGAATTTAATACAAAAAGCACAATGCCGACTTAAGTACAAGAGGACTGACAATCTCCCTTTCTATTATTTGAACCTCTCCTGTGAGTCCAGTTTAAGTTTCCGATTGTTCACTTCAGGTTTACTGTATCCCTTGAAGCTTCTTACTGACGATGAAACACAGTAATTTCATCCGAATATAATACAAAGGGCACAATGCTGACTTAAGTAAAAGAGGACTGACACTTTCACTTTCTGTGATTTGAACCTCTTCTGTGAGTCCAGTTTTAGATTCCGATGCTTCACTTCAGGTTTACTGTACGCCTTGCACCTTCTTATTGACGATGAAACACGGAAATTCCATCGGAATTTAATACAAAAGGCACAATGCCGACATAAGTTCAAGGGGACTGACACTCTAACTTTCTATGATTTCAACCTCTCCTGTGAGTCCAGATTTAGATTCCGATGCTTCACTTCAGGTTTACTGTATCCCTTGGACCTTCGTATTGACGATGAAATACAGAAATTGCACCCGAATTTAATACAAAAGGCACAATGCCGACTTAAGTAAAAGAGTACTGACACTCTCACTTTCTATGATTTGAACCTCTCATGTGAGTCCAGTTTTAGATTCCGATGCTTCACTTCAGGTTTACTGTATACCTAGCACCTTCGTATTGACGATGAAACACAGAAATTGCATCGGAATTTAATACAAAAGGCACAATGCCGACTTAAGTAAAAGAGGACAGACACTCTCACTTTCTATGATTTGAACCTCTCCTGTGAGTCCAGTTGTAGATTCCGATGCTTCACTTCAGGTTTGCTGTTTCCCTTGGACCTTCTTATTGACGATGAAACACAGAGTTTGCAGCCGAATTTAATACAAACGGCACAATGCCGACTGAAGTACAAGAGGGCAGGCACTCTAACTTTGTATGATTTGAACCTCTCCTGTGAGTCCAGTTTTAGATTCCAATGCTTCATTTCAGGTTTACTTTATCCCTTGGACTTTCTTATTGACGATGAAACCCAGAAATTGCATCCGAATTTAATACTAAAGCCACAATGCCGACTTAAGTACAAGAGGACTGATACTCTCACTTTCTAGGATTTAAACATCTCCTGTGAGTCCAGTTTTAGATTCCGATGCTTCACTTCAGGTTTACTGTATCCCTATGACCTTCTTATTGACGATGGAATACTGAAATGGCATCCGAATTTAATACAAAAGGCACAATGCCGACTTAAGTAAAAGAGGACTGACACTCTCTCTTTCTATGATTTGAACCTCTCCTGTGAGTCCAGTTTTAGATTCCGATGCTTCATTTCAGGTTTACTGAATCTCTTGGACCTTCTTAGTGACGATGAAACACAGAAATTGCATCGGAATTAGATTCAAAAGACACAATGCCGACTTAAGTACAAGAGGACTGACACTCTAACTCTCTACAATTTGAACCTCTCCTGTGAGTCCAGTTTTAGATTCCGATGCTTCACCTCAGGTTTACTGTATCCCTTGGACCTTCTTATTGACGATGAAATACAGAAATTGCATCCGAATTTAATACAAAAGGCACAATGCCGACTTAAGTAAAAGAGTACTGACACTCTCTCTCTCTATGATTTGAATCTCTCCTGTGAGTCCAGTTTTAGATTCCGATGATTCACTTCAGGTTTACTGTATACCTTGCACCTTCTTATTGACGATGAAACATAGTAATTGCATCGGAACTAAATTCAAAAGGCACAATGCCGACTTAAGTACAAGAGGACTGACACTCTCACTTCCTATGATTTTAACTTGTCCTGTGAGTCCAGTTATAAATTCCGATGCGTCACTTCAGGTTTACCGTATACCTTGCACCTTCTTATTGACGATGAAACACAGAAATTGCATCGGAATTTAATACAAAAGGCACAATGCCGACATAAGTACAAGAGGACTGACACTCTAACTTTCTATGATTTGAACCTCTCCTTTGAGTCCAGTTTTAGATTCCGATGCTTCATTTCAGGTTTACTGTATACCTTGGACTTTCTTATTGACGATGAAATACAGAAATTGCATCCGAATTTAATACAAAAGGCACAATGCCGACTTAAGTAAAAGAGGACTGACACTCTCACTTTCTGTGATTTGAACCTCTCCTGTGAGTCCAGTTTTAGATTCCGAATCTTCAATTCAGGTTTACTGTATACCTTGCACCTTCTTATTGACGATGAAACACAGAAATTGCATTGGAATTAAATTCAAAAGGCACTATGCCGACTTAAGTACAAGAGGACTGACACTCTAACTTTCTAAGATTTGAACCTCTCCTGTGAGTCCAGTTCTAGATTCCGATGCTTCACTTCAGGTTTACTGTATACCATGGACCTTCTTATTGACGATGAAACACAGAAATTGCATACGAATTTGGTACAAAAGGCACAATGCCGACTTAAGTACAAGAGGACAGACACTCTCACTTTCTATTATTTGAACCTCTCCTGTGAGTCCAGTTTAAGTTTCCGATTGTTCACTTCAGGTTTACTGTATCCCTTGAAGCTTCTTACTGACGATGAAACACCGTAATTTCATCCGAATATAATACAAAAGGCACAATGCTGACTTAAGTAGAAGAGGACTGACACTTTCACTTTCTGTGATTTGAACCTCTTCTGTGAGTCCAGTTTTAGATTCCGATGCTTCACTTCAGGTTTACTGTACGCCTTGCACCTTCTTATTGACGATGAAACACGGAAATTGCATCGGAATTTAATACAAAAGGCACAATGCCGACATAAGTTCAAGAGGACTGACACTCTAACTTTCTATGATTTCAACCTCTCCTGTGAGTCCAGTTTTAGATTCCGATGCTTCACTTCAGGTTTACTGTATCCCTTGGACCTTCTTATTGACGATGAAACACAGATATTGCATCCGAATTTAATACCAAAGGCACAATGCCGACTTAAGTAAAAGAGGACTGTCACTCTCTCTTTATATGATTTGAACCACACCTATGAGTCCAGTTTTAGATTCCGAAGCTCCACTTCAGGTTTACTGTATCCCTTGGACCTTCTTATTGACGATGAAACATAGAAATTGCATCCGAATTTAATACGAAGGCACAATGCCGACTTAAGTAAAAGAGGACTGACACTCTCTCTTTCTATGATTTGAACCTCTCCTGTGGGTCCAGTTTTAGATTCCGATGCTTCACTTCAGGTTTACTGTATACCTTGCACCTTCTTATTGACGATGAAACACAGATGTTGCATCCGAATTTAATACAAAAGGCACAATGCCGACTTAAGTACAAGAGGACCGACAATCTCCCTTTCTATGATTTGAACCTCTCCTGTGAGTCCAGTTTAACTTTCCGATGGTTCACTTCAGGTTTACTGTATACCTTGGACCTTCTCATTGACGATGAAACACAGAAATTCCATCCGAATGTAGTACAAAAGGCACAATGCCGACTTAAGTACAAGAGGACTTACACTCTAACTTTCTGTGATTTCAACCTCTCCTGTGAGTCCAGTTTTAGATTCCGATGCTACACTTCTGGTTTACTGTATCCCTTGGACCTTCCTATTGACGATAAAACACAGAAATTGCATCCGAATTTAATACATAAGACACAATGCCGACTTAAGTAAAAGAGGACTGACACTCTCACTTTCTATGATTTGAACTTCTCCTGTGAGTTCAGTTTTGAATCCGATGCGTCACTTCAGGTTTACCGTATACCTTGCACCTTGTAATTGACGATGACACACAGAAATTGCATCGGAATTTAATACAAAAGGCAAATTGCCGACATAAGTACAAGAGGACTGACACTCTAACTTTCTATGATTTCAACCTCTCCTGTGAGTCCAGATTTAGATTCCGATGCTTCACTTCAGGTTTACTGTATCCCTTGGACCTTCGTATTGACGATGAAATACAGAAATTGCATCCGAATTTAATACAATAGGCACAATGCCGACTTAAGTAAAAGAGTACTGACACTCTCACTTTCTATGATTTGAACCTCTCATGTGAGTCCAGTTTTAAATTCCGATGCTTCACTTCAGGTTTACTGTATACCTAGCACCTTCGTATTGACGATGAAACACAGAAATTGCATCGGAATTTAATACAAAAGGCACAATACCGACTTAAGTAAAAGAGGACAGACACTCTCACTTTCTATGATTTGAACCTCTCCTGTGAGTCCAGTTGTAGATTCCGATGCTTCACTTCAGGTTTGCTGTTTCCCTTGGACCTTCTTATTGACGATGAAACACAGAGTTTGCATCCGAATTTAATACAAACGGCACAATGCCGACTGAAGTACAAGAGGGCAGGCACTCTAACTTTGTATGATTTGAACCTCTCCTGTGAGTCCAGTTTTAGATTCCAATGCTTCATTTCAGGTTTACTGTATCCCTTGGACTTTCTTATTGACGATGAAACCCAGAAATTGCATCCGAATTTAATACTAAAGCCACAATGCCGACTTAAGTACAAGAGGACTGATACTCTCACTTTCTAGGATTTAAACATCTCCTGTGAGTCCAGTTTTAGATTCCGATGCTTCACTTCAAGTTTACTGTATCCCTATGACCTTCTTATTGACGATGGAATACTGAAATGGCATCCGAATTTAATACAAAAGGCACAATGCCGACTTAAGTAAAAGAGGACTGACACTCTCTCTTTCTATGATTTGAACCTCTCCTGTGAGTCCAGTTTTAGATTCCGATGCTTCATTTCAGGTTTACTGAATCTCTTGGACCTTCTTAGTGACGATGAAACACAGAAATTGCATCGGAATTAGATTCAAAAGACACAATGCCGACTTAAGTACAAGAGGACTGACACTCTAACTCTCTACAATTTGAACCTCTCCTGTGAGTCCAGTTTTAGATTCCGATGCTTCACCTCAGGTTTACTGTATCCCTTGGACCTTCTTATTGACGATGAAATACAGAAATTGCATCCGAATTTAATACAAAAGGCACAATGCCGACTTAAGTAAAAGAGTACTGACACTCTCTCTTTCTATGATTTGAATCTCTCCTGTGAGTCCAGTTTTAGATTCCGATGATTCACTTCAGGTTTACTGTATACCTTGCACCTTCTTATTGACGATGAAACATAGAAATTGCATCGGAATTAAATTCAAAAGGCACAATGCCGTTTTAAGTACAAGAGGACTGACACTCTAACCCTTTATGATTTGAACCTCTCCTGTGAGTCCAGTTTTAGATTCCGATGCTTCACTTCAGGTTTACTGTATACCTTGGATCTTCTTATTGAAGATGAAACACACTAACTGCAACCGAATTTAATACAAAAGGCACAACGCCGACTTAAGTAAAAGAGGACTGACGCTCTCACTTTCTATGATATGAAATTCTCCTGTGAGTCCAGTTTTAGATCCCGATGCGTCACTTCAGGTTTACCGTATACCTTGCACCTTCTTATTGACGATGAAATACAGAAATTGCATCCGAATTTAATACAAAAGGCACAATGCCGACTTAAGTAAAAGAGGACTGACACTCTCACTTTCTGTGATTTGAACCTCTCCTGTGAGTCCAGTTTTAGATTCCGATGCTTCAATTCAGGTTTACTGTATACCTTGCACCTTCTTATTGACGATGAAACACAGAAATTGCATTGGAATTAAATTCAAAAGGGACAATGCCGACTTAAGTACAAGAGGACTGACACTCTAACTTTCTAAGATTTGAACCTCTCCTGTGAGTCCAGTTCTAGATTCCGATGCTTTACTTCAGGTTTACTGTATACCATGGACCTTCTTATTGACGATGAAACACAGAAATTGCATACGAATTTGGTACAAAAGGCACAATGCCGACTTAAGTACAAGAGGACAGACACTCTCACTTTCTATGACTTGAACCTCTCCTTTGAGTCCAGTTTTAGATTCCGATGCATCAATTCAGGTTTACTGTATCCCTTGCACCTTCTTATTGAAATACAGAAACTGCATCCGATTTAATACAAAAAGCACAATGCTGACTTAATTGAAGAGGACTGACACTCTCTCTTTCAATGATTTGAACCTCTCCTGTGAGTCCAGTTTTAAATTCCGATGCTTCACACAGGTTTACTGTATACTTTGCACCTTCTTATTGACGATGAAACACAGAAATTGCATCGGAATTAAATTCAAAAGGCACAATGCCGACTTAAGTACAAGAGGCCTGACACTCTAACTTTCTAAGATTTAAACCTCTCCTGTGAGTGCAGTTCTAGATTCCGATGATTGACTTCAGTTTTACCGTTTACCTTGCACCTTCTTATTGACGATGAAACATAGAAATTGCATCAGAACTAAATTCAAAAGGCACAATGCCGACTTAAGTACAAGAGGAGTGACACTCTCACTTCCTATGATTTGAACTTGTCCTGTGAGTCCAGTTATAAATTCCGATGCGTCACTTCAGGTTTACCGTATACCTTGCACCTTTTTATTGACGATGAAAATCAGAAATTGCATCGGAATTTAATACAAAAGGCACAATGCCGACTTAAGTAAAAGAGTACTGACACTCTCTCTTTCTATGATTTGAATCTCTCCTGTGAGTCCAGTTTTAGATTCCGATGATTCACTTCAGGTTTACTGTATACCTTGCACCTTCTTATTGACGATGAAACATAGAAATTGCATCGGAATTAAATTCAAAAGGCACAATGCCGTTTTAAGTACAAGAGGACTGACACTCTAACCCTTTATGATTTGAACCTCTCCTGTGAGTCCAGTTTTAGATTCCGATGCTTCACTTCAGGTTTACTGTATCCCTTGGACCTTCTCATTGACGATGAAACACAGAAATTGCATCCGAATTTAATACATAAGGCACAATGCCGACTTAAGTAAAAGAGGACTGACACTCTCTCTTTCTATGATTTGAACCCCTCCTGTGAGTCCAGTTTTAGATTCCGATGATTCACTTCAGGTTTACTGTATACCTTGCACCTTCTTATTGACGATGAAACATAGAAATTGCAACGGAATTAAATTCAAAATGCACAATGCCGTTTTAAGTACAAGAGGACTGACACTCTAACCCTGTATGATTTGAACCTCTCCTGTGAGTCCAGTTTTAGATTCCGCTGCTTCACTTCAGGTTTACTGTATCCATTGGATCTTCTTATTGACGATGAAACACACTAATTGCATCCGAATTTAATACAAAAGGCACAACGCCGACTTAAGTAAAAGAGGACTGACGCTCTCACTTTCTATGATATGAACTTCTCCTGTGAGTCCAGTCTTAGATTCCGATGCGTCACTTCAGGTTTACCGTGTACCTTGCACCTTCTTATTGACGATGAAATACAGAAATTGCATCCGAATTTAATACAAAAGGCACACTGCCGACTTAAGTAAAAGAAGACTGACACTCTCACTTACTGTGATTTGAGCCTCTCCTGTGAGTCCAGTTTTAGATTCCGATGCTTCACTTCAGGTTTACTGTATACCTTGCACCTTCTTATTGACGATGAAACACAGAAATTGCATTGGAATTAAATTCAAAAGGCACAATGCCGACTTAAGTACAAGAGGACTGACCCTCTAACTTTCTAAGATTTGAACCTCTCCTGTGAGTCCAGTTCTAGATTCCGATGATTGACTTCAGTTTTACTGTATACCTTGCACCTTCTTATTGACGATGAAACATAGAAATTGCATCGGAACTAATTTCAAAAGGCACAATGTCGACTTAAGTACAAGAGGACTGACACTCTCACTTCCTATGATTTGAACTTGTCCTGTGAGTCCAGTTATAAATTCCGATGCGTCACTTCAGGTTTACCGTATACCTAACACCTTCGTATTGACGATGAAACATAGAAATTGCATCGGAGTGAAATTCAAAAGACACAATGCCGACTTACGTACAAGAGGACTGACACTCTAACTTTCTATGGTTGGAACCTCTCCTGTGAGTCCAGTTAAATATTCCGAAGCTTCACGTCGGGTTTACTGTATACCTTGCACCTCCTTATTGACGATGAAACACAGAAATTGCATCGGAATGAAATTCAAAAGGCACAATGCCGACTTAAGTACAAGATTACTGACACACTAACTTTCTATCATTTGAACCTCACCTGTGGGTCCAGTTTTAGATTCCGTTGCTTGACTTCAGGTTTACTGTATACCTTGCACCTTCTTAATGACGATGAAACACAGAAATTGCATCCGAATTTAATACAAAAGGCACAATGCCGACTTAAGTACAAGAGGACTGACAATCTCCCTTTCTATTATTTGAACCTCTCCTGTGAGTCCAGTTTAAGTTTCCGATGGTTCACTTCAGGTTTACTGTATGCCTTGCACCTTCTTATTGACGATGAAACACAGAAATTGCATCGGAATTATATTCAAAAGGCACAATGCCGACTTAAGTACAAGAGGACTGACACTCTAACTTTCTAAGATTTGAACCTCTCCTGTGAGACCAGTTCTAGATTCCGATGCATCACTTCAGGTTTACTGTGTACCATGGACCTTCTTATTGACGATGAAACACAGAAATTGCATACGAACTTATTACAAAAGGCACAATGCCGACTTAAGTACAAGAGGACTGACACTCTCACTTTCTATGATTTGAATCTCTCCTGTGAGTCCAGTTTTAGATTCCGATGCTTCACTTCTGGTTTACTGTATCCCTTGGACCTTCTTATTGACGATGAAACACAGAAATTGCATCCGAATTTAATACATAAGGCACAATGCCGACTTAAGTAAAAGAGGACTGACACTCTCACTTTCTATGATTTGAACTTCTCCTGTGAGTCTAGTTTTAGATTCCGATGCGTCACTTCGGGTATACCGTATTTCTTGCACCTTCTTATTGACGATGAAACACAGAAATTGCATCGGAATTTAATACAAAAGGCACAATGCCGACATAAGTACAAGAGGACTGACACTCTAACTTTCTATGATTTCAACCACTCCTGTGAGTCCAGTTTTAGATTCCGATGCTTCACTTCAGGTTTACTGTATCCCTTGGACCTTCTTATTGATGATGAAACACAGAAATTGCATCCGAATTTAATACAAATGGCACAATGCCGACTTAAGTAAAAGAGGACTGTCACTCTCTCTTTATATGATTTGAACCTCTCCTGTGAGTCCAGTTTTAGATTCCGAAGCTCCACTTCAGGTTTACTGTATACCTTGGACCTTCTTATTGACGATGAAATACAGAAATTGCATCCCAATTTAATACAAAAGGTACAATGCCGACTTAAGTAAAAGAGGACTGACACTCTCTCTTTCTATGATTTGAACCACTCCTGTGGGTCCAGTTTTAGATTCCGATGCTTCACTTCAGGTTTACTGTATACTTTGCACCCTCTTATTGACGATGAAACACAGATGTTGCATCCGAATTTAATACAAAAGGCACAATGCCGACTTAAGTAAAAGAGGACTGACACTCTCACTTTCTAGGATTTAAACCTCTCCTGTGAGTCCAGTTTTAGATTCCGATGCTTCACTTCAGGTTTACTGTATCCCTTTGACCTTCTTATTGACGATGGAATACAGAAATTGCATCCGAATTTAATACAAAAGGCACAATGCCGACTTAAGTAAAAGAGAACTGACACTCTAACTCTCTACAATTTGAACCTCTAATGTGAGTCCAGTTTTAGATTCCGATGCTTCACTTCTGGTTTACTGTATATCTTGCACCTTCCTATTGACGATGAAACACAGAAATTGCATCGGAATTTAATACAAAAGGCACCATGCCGACTTAAGTACAAGAGGACTGAAAATTTAACTATGATTTGAACATCTCCTGTGAGTCCAGTTTTAGATTCCGATGCTTCACTTCAGGTGTACTGTATTCCTTGGACCTTCTTATTGACGATGAAACACAGAAATTGCATCCGAATTAAATACAAAAGGCACTATGCCGACTTAAGTACAAGAGGACTGACACTCTCCCTTTCTATGATTTGAACCTCTCCTGTGTGTCCAGTTTTAGATTCCGATGCTTCACATATGGTTCACTGAATCCCTTGGTCCTTCTTATTGACGATGAAAGACAGAAATTTCATCGGAATTTAATTCAAAAGGCACAATGCCGACTTATGTAAAATAGGACTGTCACTCTCTCTTTCTATGATTTGAACCTCTCCTGTGAGTCCAGTTTTGGATTCCGATGCTTCACTTCAGGTTTACTGTATCCCTTGGACCTTCTCATTGCCGATGAAACACAGAAATTGCATCCGAATTTAATACATAAGGCACAATGCCGACTTAAGTAAAAGAGGACTGACACTCTCACTTTCTATGATTTGAAATTCTCCTGTGAGTCCACTTTTAGATTCCGATGCGTCACTTGAGGCTTACCGTATACCTTGCACCTTCTTATTGACGATGAAACACAGAAATTGCATCGGAATTTAATACAAAAGGCAAAATGCCGACATAAGTACAAGAGGACTGACACTGTAACTTTTATTGATTTGAACCTCTCCTGTGAGTCCAGTTTTAGATTCCGATGCTTCACCTCAGGTTTACTGTATCCCTTGGACCTTCTTATTGACGAGGAAATACAAAAATTGCATCCGAATTTAATACAAAATGCGCAATGCCGACTTAAGTAAAAGAGGACTGACACTCTCTCTTTCTATGATTTGAACCTCTGCTGTGAGTCCAGTTTTAGATTCCGATGATTCACTTCAGGTTTACTGTATCCCTTGGATCTTCTTATTGACGATGAAACACACTAATTGCATCCGAATTTAATACAAAAGGCACAACGCCGACTTAAGTAAAAGAGGCCTGACGCTCTCACTTTCTATGATATGAACTTCTCCTGTGAGTCCAGTTTTAGATTCCGATGCGTCACTTCAGGTTTACCGTATACCTTGCACCTTCTTATTGACGATGAAATACAGAATTTGCATCCGAATTTAATACAAAAGGCACAATGCCGACTTAAGTAAAAGAGGAATGACACTCTCACTTACTGTGATTTGAACCTCTCCTGTGAGTCCAGTTTTACATTCCGATGCTTCACTTCAGGTTTACTGTATACCTTGCACCTTGTTATTGACGATGAAACACAGAAATTGCATTGGAATTAAATTCAAAAGGCACAATGCCGACTTAAGTACAAGAGGACTGACACTCTAACTTTCTAAGATTTTAACCTCTCCTGTGAGTCCAGTTCTAGATTCCGGTGCTTCACTTCAGGTTTACTGTATACCATGGACCATCTTATTGACGATGAAACACAGAAATTGCATACGAATTTGGTACAAAAGGCACAATGCCGACTTAAGTACAAGAGGACAGACACTCTCACTTTCTATGATTTGAACCTCTCCTGTGAGTCCAGTTTTAGATTCCGATGCTTCACTTCAGGTTTACTGTATACCTTGCACCTTCTTATTGACGATGAAACACAGAAATTGCATCCGAATTTAATACATAAGGCACAATGCCGACTTAAGTAAAAGAGGACTGACACTCTCACTTTCTATGATTTGAACTTCTCCTGTGAGTCCAGTTTTAGATTCCGATGCGTCACTTCAGGTTTACCGTATACCTTGCACCTTCTTATTGACGATGAAACACAGAAATTGCATCGGAATTCAATACAAAACGCACAATGCCGACATAAGTACAAGAGGACTGACACTCTAGCTTTCCATGATTTCAACCTCTCCTGTGAGTCCAGTTTTAGATTCCGATGCTTCACTTCAGGTTTACTGTATCCCTTGGACCTTCTTATTGACGATGAAATGCAGAAATTGCATCCGGATTTAATACTAAAGGCACAATGCCGACTTAAGTACAAGAGAACTGACAATCTCCCTTTCTATGATTTGAAACTCTCCTGTGAGTCCAGTTTAAGTTTCCGATGGTTCACTTCAGGTTTACTGTATCCCTTGGACCTTCTTATTGACGATGAAACACAGTAATTGCATCCGTATTTAATACATAAGGCACAATGCCGACTTAAGTAAAAGAGGACTGACACTCTCACTTTCTATGATTTGAACTTCTCATGTGAGTCCAGTTTAGATTCCGATGCGTCACTTCAGGTTTACCGTATACCTTGCACCTTCTTATTGACGATGACACACAGAAATTGCATCGGAATTTAATACAAAAGGCACAATGCCGACATAAGTACAAGAGGACTGACACTCTAACTTTCTCTGATTTCAACCTCTCCTGTGAGTCCAGTTTTAGATTCCGAAACTCCACTTCAGGTTTACTGTATACCTTGGACCTTCTTATTGACGATGAAATACAGAAATTACATCCGAATTTAATACAAAAGGTACAATGCCGACTTAAGTAAAAGAGGACTGACACTCTCTCTTTCTATGATTTGGACCTCTCCTGTGGGTCCAGTTTTAGATACCGATGCTTCACTTCAGGTTTACTGTATACCTTGCACCCTGTTATTGACGATGAAACACAGATGTTGCATCCGAATTTAATACAAAAGGCACAATGCCGACTTAAGTACAAGAGGACTGACAATCTCCCTTAATATGATTTGTACCTCTCCTGTGAGTCCAGTTTAAGTTTCCGATGGTTCACTTCAGGTTTACTGTATACCTTGGACCTTCTTATTGACGATAAAACACAGAAATTGCATCCGAATTTAATACATAAGGCACAATGCCGACTTAAGTAAAAGAGGACTGACACTCTCACTTTCTATGATTTGAACTTCTCCTATGAGTCCAGTTTTAGATTCCGATGCGTCACCTCAGGTTCACCGTTACCTTGCACCTTCTTATTGACGATGACACGCAGAAATTGCATCGGAATTTAATACAAAAGGCAAATTGCCGACATAAGTACAAGAGGTCTGACACTCTAACTTTCTATGATTTCAAACTCTCCTGTGAGTCCAGTTTTAGATTCCGATGCTTCACTTCAGGTTTACTGTATCCCTTGGACCTTCTTATTGACGATGAAATACAGAAATTGCATCCGAATTAAAAACAAAGGCACAATGCCGACTTAAGTAAAAGAGGACTGACACTCTCACTTTCTATGATTTGAACCTCTCATGTGAGTCCACTTTTAGATTCCGATGCTTCACCTCAGGTTTACTGTATACCTAACGCCTTCGTATTGACGATGAAACACAGAAATTGCATCGGAATTTAATACAAAAGGCACAATGCCGACTTAAGTAAAAGAGGACAGAGACTCTCACTTTCTATGATTTGAACCTCTCCTGTGAGTCCAGTTGTAGATTCCGATGCTTTACTTCAGGTTTACTGTATACCTTGCAACTTCTTGTTGACGATGAAACACAGGAATTGCATACGAATTTAATACAAAAACCACAATGGCGACTTAAGTAAAAGAGGACTGACACTCTCACTTTATAGGATTTAAACCTCTCCTGTGAGTCCAGTTTTAGATTCCGATGCTTCACTTCAGGTTAACTGTATCCCTTTGACCTTCTTATTGACGATGGAATACAGAAATTGCATCCGAATTTAATACAAAAGGCACAATGCCGACTTAAGTAAAAGAGAACTGACACTCTAACTCTCTACAATTTGAATCTCTAATATGAGTCCAGTATTAGATTCCGATGCTTCACTTCTCGTTTACTGTATACCTTGCACCTTCCTATTGACGATGAAACACAGAAATTGCATCGGAATTTAATACAAAAGGCACCATGCCGACTTAAGTACAAGAGGACTGAAAATTTAAGTATGATTTGAACATCTCCTGTGAGTCCAGTTTTAGATTCCGATGCTTCACTTCAGGTGTACTGTATTCCTTGGACCTTCTTATTGACGATGAAACTAAGAAATTGCATCCGAATTTAATACAAAAGGCACAATGCCGACTTAAGTAAAAGAGGATTGACACTCTCACTTTCTATGATTTGAACCTCACATGTGAGTCCAGTTTTAGATTCCGATGCTTCACTTCAGGTTTACTGTGTACCTTGCACCTTCTTATTGACGATGAAACACAGAAATTGCATCCGAATTTAATACAAAAGGCACTATGCCGACTTAAGTACAAGAGGACTGACACTCTCCCTTTCTATGATTTGAACCACTCCTGTGAGTCCAGTTTTAGATTCCGATGCTTCACATATGGTTCACTGTATCCCTTGGTCCTTCTTATTGACGATGAAAGACAGAAATTTCATCGGAATTTAATTCAAAAGGCACAATGCCGACTTAAGTAAAAGAGGACTGTCACTCTCTCTTTCTATGATTTGAACCTCTCCTGTGTGTCCAGTTTTAGATTCCGATGCTTCACCTCAGGTTTACTGTATCCCTTGGACCTTCTTATTGACGAGGAAATACAAAAATTGCATCCGAATTTAATACAAATTGCGCAATGCCGACTTAAGTAAAAGAGGACTGACACTCTCTCTTTCTATGATTTGAACCTCTCCTGTGAGTCCAGTTTTAGATTCCGATGATTCACTTCAGGTTTACTGTATACCTTGCACCTTCTTATTGACGATGAAACATAGAAATTGCATCGGAATTAAATTCAAAAGGCACAATGCCTTTTTAAGTACAAGAGGACTGACACTCTAACCCTCTATGATTTGAACCTCTCCTGTGAGTCCAGTTTTAGATTCCGATGCTTCACTTCAGGTTTACTGTATCCCTTGGATCTTCTTATTGACGATAAGACACACTAATTGCATCCGAATTTAATACAAAAGGCACAACGCCGACTTAAGTAAAAGAGGCCTGACGCTCTCACTTTCTATGATATGAACTTCTCCTGTGAGTCCAGTTCTAGATTCCGATGCTTCACTTCAGGTTTACTGTATACCTTGCACCTTGTTATTGACGATGAAACACAGAAATTGCATTGGAATTAATTTCAAAAGGCACAATGCCGACTTAGGTACATGAGGACTGACAATCTCACTCTCTATGATTTGAACCTCTCCTGTGAGTCCAGTTCTAGATTCCGATGCTTCACTTCAGGTTTACTGTATACCATGGACCATCTTATTGACGATGAAACACAGAAATTGCATACGAATTTGGTACAAGAGGCACAATGCCGACTTAAGTACAAGAAGACAGACATTCTCACTTTCTATGGTTTGAACCTCTCCTGTGAGTCCAGTTTAAGTTTCCGATGGTTCACTTTAGGTTTACTGTATCCCTTGGACCTTCTTATTGACGATGAAACACAGTAATTGCATCCGAATTTAATACATAAGGCACAATGCCACTCAAGTAAAAGAGGACTGACACTCTCACTTTCTATGATTTGAACTTCTCATGTGAGTCCAGTTTAGATTCCGATGCGTCACTTCAGGTTTACCGTATACCTTGCACCTTCTTATTGACGATGACACACAGAAATTGCTTCGGAATTTAATACAAAAGGCACAATGCCGACATAAGTACAAGAGGACTGACACTCTAATTTTCTATGATTTGAACCTCTCCTTTGAGTCCAGTTTTAGATTCCGATGCTTCAATTCAAGTTTACTGTAACCCTTGGACCTTCTTATTGACGATGTAATACAGAAACTGCATCCGAATTTAATACAAAAGGCACAATGCCGACTTAATTAAAGTGGACTGACACTCTCTCTTTCAATGATTTGAACCTCTCCTGTGAGTCCAGTTTAAGTTTCCGATGGTTCATTTAAGGTTTACTGTATCCCTTGAACCTTCTTATTGACGATGAAACACAGTAATTGCATCCGAATTTAATACAAAATGCACAATGCTGACTTAAGTAAAAGAGGACTGACACTCTCACTTTCTGAGATACGATCCTCTCCTGTGAGTCCAGTTTTAGATTCCGATGCTTCACTTGAGGTTTACTGTATACCTTGCACCTTCTTATTGACGGTGGAACACAGAAATAGCATCGGAATTAAATTCAAAAGGCATAATGCCGACATAAGCAAAATAGGACAGACACTCTCACTTTCTATGATTTTAACCTCTTCTGTGAGTCCAGTTTTAGATTCCGATGCTTCACTTCAGGTTTACTGTACACCTTGCACCTTCTTATTGACGAAGAAACACAGAAATTGCATCCGAATTTAATACAAAAGCCACAATGACGACTTAAGTACAAGAGGACTGACACTCTCACTTTCTAGGATTTAAACCTCTCCTGTGAGTCCAGTTTTAGATTCCGATGCTTCACTTCAGGTTTACTCTACACCTTGCACCTTCTTATTGACGATGAAACACAGAAATTGCATCCGAATTTAGTACAAAAGCCACAATGCCGACTTAAGTACAGGAGGACTGACACTCTCACTTTCTAGGATTTAAACCTCTCCTGTGAGTCCAGTTTTAGATTCCGATGCTTCACTTCAGGTTTACTGTATCCCTTGGACCTTCTTATTGACGATGAAACACAGAAATTGCATCGGAATTAGATTCAAAAGGCACAATGCCGACTTAAGTACAAGAGGACTGACACTCTTACTCTCTACAATTTGAACCTCTCCTGTGAGTCCAGTTTTAGATTCCGATGCTTCACTTTTGGTTTACTGTATACCTAGCACCTTCCTATTGACAATGAAACACAGATATTGCATCAGAATTTAATACAAAAGGCACAATGCCGACTTAAGTACAAGAGGACTGACAATTTAACTATGATTTGGACATCTCCTGTGAGTCCAGTTTTAGATTCCGATGCTTCACTTCAGGTGTACTGTATTCCTTGGACCTTCTTATTGACGATGAAACTAAGAAATTGCATCCGAATTTAATACAAGAGGCACAATGCCGACTTAAGTGAAAGAGGATTGACACTCTCACTTTCTATGATTTGAACCTCACATGTGAGTCCAGTTTTAGAATCCGATGCATCACTTCAGGTTTACTGTATACCTTGCACCTTCTTATTGACGATGAAACACAGAAATTGCATCCGAATTTAATCCAAAAGGCACAATGCCGGCTTAAGTACAAGAGGACTGACACTCTCACTTTCTATGATTTGAACCTCTCCTGTGAGTCCAGTTTAAGATTCCGATGCTTCATTTCAGGTTAACTGTATCCCTTGGACCTTCTTATTGATGATGAAACACAGAAATTGCATCCGAATTTAATACAAAAGGCACAATGACGACTTAAGTACATGAAGACTGACACTCCCACTTTCTATCATTTGAACCTCTCCTGTGAGTCCAGTTTTAGATGCCGATGCTTCACTTCAGGTTTACTGTAACCTTTGGACCTTCTTATTGACGATGAAACACAGAAATTGCATCCGAATTTAATACAAAAGGCACAAAACCGACTTAAGTAAAAGAGGACTGACACTCTCACTTTCTATGATTTGAACCTCTCATGTGAGTCCAGTTTTAGATTCCGATGCTTCACTTCAGGTTTACTGTATACCTTGCACCTTCCTGTTGACGATGAAACACAGAAATTGCATCGGAATTTAATAAAAAAAGGCACATTGCCGACTTAAGTATAAGAGAACTGACAATTTAACTATGATTTGAACATCTCCTGTGAGTCCAGTTTTAGATTCCGCTGCTTCACTTCAGGATTACTGTATTCCTTGGACCTTCTTATTGACGATGAAACAAAGAAATTGCATCCGAATTTAATACAAAAGGCACAATGTCGACTTAAGTACTAGAGGACTGACACTCTCCCTTTCTATGATTTGAACCTCTCCTGTGAGTCCAGTTTTAGATTCCGATGCTTCACTTATGGTTTACTGTATCCCTTGGTCCTTCTTATTGACGATGAAAGACAGAAATTTCATCGGAATTTAATTCAAAAGGCACAATGCCGACTTAAGTAAAAGAGGACTGTCACTCTCTCTTTCTATGATTTCAACCACTCCTGTGAGTCCAGTTTTAGATTCCGATGCTTCACTTCAGGTTTACTGTATCCCTTGGTACTTCTCATTGACGATGAAACACAGAAATTGCATCCGAATTTAATACATAAGGCACAATGCAGACTTAAGTAAAAGAGGACTGACACTCTCACTTTCTATGATTTCAAATTCTCCTGTAAGTCCAGTTTTAGATTCCGATGCGTCACTTCAGGTTTACCATGTACCTTGAACCTTCTTATTGACGATGAAACACAGAAATTGCATCGGAATTTAATACAAAATGCACAATGCCGACTTAAGAACAAGAGGACTGACACTCTAACTTTCTATGATTTGAACCTCCCCTGTGAGTCAAGTTTTAGATTCCGATGCTTCACTTCAGGTTTAATGTATCCCTTGGACCTTCTTATTGACGATGAAATACGGAAATTGCATCGGAATTAAATTCAAAAGGCACAATGCCGACTTAAGTACAAGAGGACTGACACTCTAACTTTCTATGATTTGAACCTCTCCTATGAGTCCAGTTTCAGATTCCGATGCTTCGTTTCAGGTTTACTGTATCCCTTGGACCTTCTTATTGACGATGAAACACAGAAATTGCATCCGGATTTAATATAAATGCACAATGCCGACTTAAGTACTCGAGGACTGACACTCTCACTTTCTATGATTTGAACCCCTCCTGTGAGTCCAGTTTTAGATTACGATGCTTCACTTCAGGTTTACTGTTTACCTTGGACCCTCTTATTGACGATGGAAAACAGAAATTGCTTTCGAATGTAATACAAAAGGCACAATGCCTACTTAAGAGAAAGAGGACTGACACTCTCTCTTTCTATGATTTGAACCTCTCCTGTGAGTCCAGTTTTAGATTCCGATGCTTCATTTCAGGTTTACTGTATCCCTTGGACCTTCTTATTGATGATGAAACACAGATATTGCATCGGAATTAAATTCAAAAGGCACAATGCCGACTTAAATACAAGAGGACTGACACTCTAGCTCTCTACAATTTGAACCTCTCCTGTGAGTCCAGTTTTAGATTCCGTTGCTTCACTTCAGGATTACTGTATACCTTGCACCTTCTTATTTACGATGAAACATAGAAATTGGATCGGAATTAAATTCAATAGGCACAATGCCGTTTTAAGTACAAGAGGACTGACACTCTAACCCTCTATGGTTTGAACCTCTCGTGTGAGTCCAGTTTTAGATTCCGATGCTTCACTTCAGGTTTACTGTACCCCTTGGATCTCGTTATTGACGATGAAACACACTAACTGCATCCGAATTTAATACAAAAGGCACAACGCCCACTTAAGTAAAAGAGGACTGACACTCTCACTTTCTGTGATTTGAACCTCTCCAGTGAGTCCAGTTTTAGATTCCGATGCATCACTTCAGGTTTACTGTATCCCTTGGACCTTCTTATTGACGATGAAACACAGAAATTGCATCGGAATTTAATACAAAATAAACAATGCCGACTTAAGTAAAAGAAGACTGATACTCTCACTTACTGTGATTTGAACTCTTCCTGTGAGTCCAGTTATAAATTCCGATGCGTCACTTCAGGTTTACCGTATACCTTGCACCTTCTTATTGACGATGAAACACAGAAATTGCATCGGAATTTAATACAAAACGCACAATGCCGACATAAGTACAAGAGGACTGACACTCTAACTTTCTATGATTTGAACCTCTCCTGTGAGTCCAGTTTTAGATTCCGATGCTTCACTTCAGGTTTACTGTATCCCTCGGACCTTTTAATTGACGATGAAACACGGAAATTGCACCGAATTTAATACAAAAGGCACAATGCCGACATAGTTACAAGGGGACTGACACTCTCACTTTCTATGATTTGAACCTCTCATGTGAGTCCAGTTTTAGATTCCGATGCTTCACTTCAAGTTTACTGTATACCTAGCACCTTCTTATTGACGATGAAACACAGAAATTGCATCGGAATTTAATACAAAAGGCACAATGCCGACTTAAGTAAAAGAGGACAGACACGCTAATTTTCTATGATTTGAACCTATCCTGTGAGCCCAGTTTTAGATTCCAATGCTTCATTTCAAGTTTACTGTATCCCTTGGACCTTCTTATTGACGATGAAACCCAGAAATTGCATCCGAAGTTAATACAAAAGGCACAATGCCGACTTAAGTACATGAGGACTGACACTCTCACTTTCTACGATTTGAACGTCTCCTGTGAGTCCAGTTTTAGATTCCGATGCTTCACTTCAGGTTTACTGTATCCCTTGGACCTTCTTATTGACGATGAAACACAGAAATTGCATCCGAATTTAATACAAAAGGCACAATGCCGACTTAAGCAAAATAGGACTGACACTCTCACTTTCTATGATTTGAACCTCTCCAGTGAGTCCAGTTTTAGATTCCGATGCATCACTTCAGGTTTACTGTATACCTTGCACCTTCTAATTGACGATGAAACACAGAAATTGCATCCGAATTTAATACAAAAGGCACAATGCCGACTTAAGTACAAGAGGACTAACACTCTCACTTTCTAGGATTTAAACCTCTCCTGTGAGTCCAGTTGTAGATTCCGATGCTTTACTTCAGGTTTACTGTATCCCTTTGACCTTCTTATTGACGATGAAACACAGATATTGCATCGGAATTAAATTCAAAAGGCACAATGCCGACTTAAATACAAGAGGACTGACACTCTAGCTCTCTACAATTTGAACCTCTCCTGTGAGTCCAGTTTTAGATTCCGATGCTTCACTTCAGGATTACTGTATACCTTGCACCTTCTTATTTACGATGAAACATAGAAATTGGATCGGAATTAAATTCAATAGGCACAATGCCGTTTTAAGTACAAGAGGACTGACACTCTAACCCTCTATGGTTTGAACCTCTCGTGTGATTCCAGTTTTAGATTCCGATGCTTCACTTCAGGTTTACTGTACCCCTTGGATCTCCTTATTGACGATGAAACACACTAACTGCATCAGAATTTAATACAAAAGGCACAACGCCCACTTAAGTAAAAGAGGACTGACACTCTCACTTTCTGTGATTTGAACCTCTCCAGTGAGTCCAGTTTTAGATTCCGATGCATCACTTCAGGTTTACTGTATCCCTTGGGCCTTCTTATTGACGATGGAACACAGAAATTGCATCGGAATTTAATACAAAATGCACAATGCCGACTTAAGTAAAAGAAGACTGATACTCTCACTTACTATGATTTGAACTTGTCCTGTGAGTCCAGTTATAAATTCCGATGCGTCACTTCAGGTTTACCGTATACCTTGCACCTTCTTATTGACGATGAAACACAGAAATTGCATCGGAATTTAATACCAAACGCACAATGCCGACATAAGTACAAGAGGACTGACACTCTAACTTTCTATGATTTGAACCTCTCCTGTGATTCCAGTTTTAGATTCCGATGCTTCACTTCAGGTATACTGTATCCCTCGGACCTTTTAATTGACGATGAAACACGGAAATTGCACCGAATTTAATACAAAAGGCACAATGCCGACATAGCTACAAGAGGACTGACACTCTCACTTTCTATGATTTGAACCTCTCATGTGAGTCCAGTTTTAGATTCCGATGCTTCACTTCAGGTTTACTGTATACCTAGCACCTTCTTATTGACGATGAAACACAGAAATTGCATCGGAATTTAATTCAAAAGGCACAATGCCGACTTAAGTAAAAGAGGACAGACACGCTAATTTTCTATGATTTGAACCTATACTGTGAGCCCAGTTTTAGATTCCAATGCTTCATTTCAAGTTTACTGTATCCCTTGGACCTTCTTATTGACGATGAACCCCAGAAATTGCATCCGAATTTAATACAAAAGGCACAATGCCGACTTAAGTACATGAGGACTGACACTCTCACTTTCTACGATTTGAACGTCTCCTGTGAGTCCAGTTTTAGATTCCGATGCTTCACTTCAGGTTTACTTTATCCCTTGGACCTTCTTATTGACGATGAAACACAGAAATTGCATCCGAATTTAATACAAAAGGCACAATGCCGACTTAAGCAAAATAGGACTGACACTCTCACTTTCTATGATTTGAACCTCTCCAGTGAGTCCAGTTTTAGATTCCGATGCTTCACTTCAGGTTTACTGTTTACCTTGCACCTTCTTATTGACGATGAAACACAGAAATTGCATCCGAATTTAATACAAAAGGCACAATGCCGACTTAAGTACAAGAGGACTAACACTCTCACTTTCTAGGATTTAAACCTCTCCTGTGAGTCCAGTTGCAGATTCCGATGCTTCACTTCAGGTTTACTGTATCCCTTTGACCTTCTTATTAACGATGGAATACAGAAATTGCATCCGAATTTAATACAAAAGGCACAATGCCGACTTAAGTAAAAGAGGACTGACACTCTCTCTTTCTATGATTTGAACCTCTCCTGTGAGTCCAGTTTTAGTTTCCGATGCTTCATTTCAGGTTTACTGAATCCCTTGGACCTTCTTATTGACGATGAAACACAGACATTGCATCGGAATTAGATTCAGAAGGCACAATGCCGACATAACTACAAGAGGACTGACACTCTAACTCTCTATGATTTGAACCTCTCCTGTGAGTCGAGTTTTAGATTCCGATGCTTCACTTCAGGTTTACTGTATCCATTGGATCTTCTTATTGACGATGAAACACAGAAATTGCATCCGAATTTAATACAAAAGGCACAATGCCGACTTAAGCAAAATAGGACTGACACTCTCACTTTCTATGATTTGAACCTCTCCAGTGAGTCCAGTTTTAGATTCCGATGCTTCACTTCAGGTTTACTGTATACCTTGCACCTTCTTATTGACGATGAACCACAGAAATTGCATCCGAATTTAATACAAAAGGCACAATGCCGACTTAAGTACAAGAGGACTAACACTCTCACTTTCTAGGATTTAAACCTCTCCTGTGAGTCCAGTTGCAGATTCCGATGCTTCACTTCAGGTTTACTGTATCCCTTTGACCTTCTTATTAACGATGGAATACAGAAATTGCATCCGAATTTAATACAAAAGGCACAATGCCGACTTAAGTAAAAGAGGACTGACACTCTCTCTTTCTATGATTTGAACCTCTCCTGTGAGTCCAGTTTTAGATTCCGATGATTCACTTCAGGTTTACTGTATACCTTGCACCTTCTTATTGACGATGAAACATAGAAATTGCATCGGAATTAAATTCAAAAGGCACAATGCCGTTTTAAGTACAAGAGGACTGACACTCTAAAGCTCTATGATTTGAACCTCTCCTGTGTGTCCAGTTTTAGATTCCGATGCTTCACTTCAGGTTTACTGTATCCATTGGATCTTCTTATTGACGATGAAACACAGTAATTGCATCCGAATTTATCACAAGAGGCACATCGCAGACTTAAGTAAAAGAGGACTGGCGCTCTCACTTTCTATGATATGAACTTCTCCTGTGAGTCCAGTTTTAGATTCCGATGCATCACTTCAGTTTTACCGTATACCTTGCACCTTCTTATTGACGATGAAATACAGAAATTGCATCTGAATTTAATACAAAAGGCACAATGCCGCCTTAAGTAAAAGAGGACTGACACTCTCACTTTCTGTGATTTGAACCTCTGCTGTGAGTCCAGTTTTAGATTCCGATTTTCACTTCAGGTTTACTGTATACCTTGCACCTTCTTATTGACGATGAAACACAGAAATTGAATCGGAATTAAAATCAAAAGGCACAATGCCGACTTAGGTGCAAGAGGACTGGCACTCTAACTTTCTATGATTTGAACCTCTCCTGTGAGTCCAGTTTTAGATTCCGATGCTTGATTTCATGTTTACTGTATCCCTTGGACCTTCTTATTGACGATGAAACACAGAAATTGCATCCGAATTTAATACAAAAGGCACAATGCCGACTTAAGTACAAAAGGACTGACACTCTCCCTTTCTATGATTTGAACCTCTCCTGTGAGTCCAGTTTTAGATTCCGATGCTTCACTAATGGTTTACTGTATCCCTTGGTCCTTGTTATTGACGATGAAAGACAGAAATTTCATCGGAATTTAATTCAAAGGGCACAATGCCGACTTAAGTAAAAGAGGACTGTCACTCTCTCTTTCTATGATTTGAACCTCTCCTGTGAGTCCAGTTTTAGATTCCGATGCTTCACTTTAGGTTTACTGTATCACTTGGACCTTCTCATTGACGATGAAACACAGAAATTGCATCCGAATTTAATACATAAGGCACAATGCCGACTTAAGTAAAAGAAAACTGACACTCTCACTTTCTATGATTTGAAATTCTCCTGTGAGTCCAGTTTTAGATTCCGATGCGTCACTTCAGGTTTACCGAATACCTTGCACCTTCTTATTGACGATGAAACACAGATATTGCATCGGAATTTAATACAAAAGGCACAATGCCGACATAAGTACAAAAGGACTGACACACTAACTTTCTATGATTTGAACCTCTCCTGTGAGACCGGTCTTAGATTCCGATGCTTCACTTCAGGTTTACTGTATCTCTTGGATCTCCTTATTGACGATGAAACACACTAACTGCATCCGAATTTAATACAAAAGGCACAACGCCCACTTAAGTAAAAGAGGACTGACACTCTCACTTTCTGTGATTTGAACCTCTCCAGTGAGTCCAGTTTTAGATTCCGATGCATCACTTCAGGTTTACTGTATCCCTTGGACCTTCTTATTGACGATGAAACACAGAAATTGCATCGGAATTTAATACAAAATGCACAATGCCGACTTAAGTAAAAGAAGACTGGTACTCTCACTTACTATGATTTGAACTTGTCCTGTGAGTCCAGTTATAAATACCGATGCGTCACTTCAGGTTTACCGTATACCTTGCACCTTCTTATTGACGATGAAACACAGAAATTGCATCGGAATTTGATACAAAACGCACAATGCCGACATAAGCACAAGAGGACTGACACTCTAACTTTCTATGATTTGAACCTCTCCTGTGAGTCCAGTTTTAGATTCTGATG
The DNA here is from genome assembly GCF_021461395.2 of Schistocerca americana. NCBI lineage: Eukaryota > Metazoa > Arthropoda > Insecta > Orthoptera > Acrididae > Schistocerca > Schistocerca americana. The sequence goes on from NC_060126.1 coordinate 8,611,279, forward strand.
CTTCACTTCGGGTTTACTGTATCCCTCGGACCTTTTAATTGACGATGAAACACGGAAATTGCACCGAATTTAATACAAAAGGCACAATGCCGACTTAGCTACAAGAGGACTGACACTCTCACTTTCTATGATTTGAACCTCTCATGTGAGTCCAGTTTTAGATTCCGATGCTTCACTTCAGGTTTACTGTATACCTAGCACCTTCTTATTGACGATGAAACACAGAAATTGCATCGGAATTTAATACAAAAGGCACAATGCCGACTTAAGTAAAAGAGGACAGACACGCTAATTTTCTATGATTTGAACCTATCCTGTGAGCCCAGTTTTAGATTCCAATGCTTCATTTCAAGTTTACTGTATCCCTTGGACCTTCTTATTGGCGATGAAACCCAGAAATTGCATCCGAATTTAATACAAAAGGCACAATGCCGACTTAAGTACATGAGGACTGACACTCTCACTTTCTACGATTTGAACGTCTCCTGTGAGTCCAGTCTTAGATTCCGATGCTTCACTTCAGGTTTACTGTATCCCTTGGACCTTCTTATTGACGATGAAACACAGAAATTGCATCCGAATTTAATACAAAAGGCACAATGCCGACTTAAGCAAAATAGGACTGACACTCTCACTTTCTATGATTTGAACCTCTCCAGTGAGTCCAGTTTTAGATTCCGATGCTTCACTTCAGGTTTACTGTATACCTTGCACCTTCTTATTGACGATGAAACACAGAAATTGCATCCGAATTTAATACAAAAGGCACAATGCCGACTTAAGTACAAGAGGACTAACACTCTCACTTTCTAGGATTTAAACCTCTCCTGTGAGTCCAGTTGTAGATTCCGATGCTTCACTTCAGGTTTACTGTATCCCTTTGACCTTCTTATTGACGATGGAATACAGAAATTGCATCCGAATTTAATACAAAAGGCACAATGCCGACTTAAGTACAAGAGGACTGACACTCTCACTTTCTATGATTTGAACCTCTCCTGTGAGTCCAGTTTTAGTTTCCGATGCTTCATTTCAGGTTTACTGAATCCCTTGGACCTTCTTATTGACGATGAAACACAGACATTGCATCGGAATTAGATTCAGAAGGCACAATGCCGACATAACTACAAGAGGACTGACACTCTAACTCTCTATGATTTGAACCTCTCCTGTGAGTCGAGTTTTAGATTCCGATGCTTCACTTCAGGTTTACTGTATCCCTTGGACCTTCTCATTGACGATGAAACACAGAAATTGCATCCGAATTTAATACATAAGGAACAATGCCGAATTAAGTAAAAGAGAACTGACACTCTAACTTTCTATGATTTGAACCTCTCCTGTGAGTCCAGTTTTACATTCCGATGCTTTACCTCAGATTTACTGTATCCCTTGGACCTTCTTATTGACGATGAAATACAGAAATTGCATCCGAATTTAATACAAAAGGCACAATGCCGACTTAAGTAAAAGAGGACTGACACTCTCGCTTTCTATGATTTGAACCTCTCCTGTGAGTCCAGTTTTAGATTCCGATGATTCACTTCAGGTTTACTGTATACCTTGCACCTTCTTATTGACGATGAAACATAGAAATTGCATCGGAATTAAATTCGAAAGGCACAATGCCGTTTTAAGTACAAGAGGACTGACACTCTAACCCTCTATGATTTGAACCTCTCCTGTGAGTCCAGTTTTAGATTCCGATGCTTCACTTCAGGTTTACTGTATCTATTGGATCTTCTTATTGACGATGAAACACACTAATTGCATCCGAATTTATTACAAAAGGCACAACGCAGACTTAAGTAAAAGAGGACTGGCGCTCTCACTTTCGATGATATTAACTTCTCCTGTGAGTCCAGTTTTAGATTCCGATGCGTCACTTCAGTTTTACCGTATACCTTGCACCTTCTTATTGCCGATGAAATACAGAAATTGCATCTGAATTTAATACAAAAAGCACAATGCCGACTTAAGTAAAAGAGGACTGACACTCTCACTTTCTGTGATTTGAACCCCTGCTGTGAGTCCAGTTTTAGATTCCGATTTTCACTTCAGGTTTACTGTATACCTTGCACCTTCTTATTGACGATGAAACACAGAAATTGCATCGGAACTAAATTCAAAAGGCACAATGCCGACTTAGGTGCAAGAGGACTGACACTCTAACTTTCTATGATTTGAACCTCTCCTGTGAGTCCAGTTTTAGATTCCGATGCTTGATTTCATGTTTACCGTATCCCTTGGACCTTCTTATTGACGATGAAACACAGAAATTGCATCGGAAATAAATTCAAAAGGCACAATGCCGACTTAGGTGCAAGAGGACTGACACTCTAACTTTCTATGATTTGAACCTCTCCTGTGAGTCCAGTTTTAGATTCCGATGCTTCACTTCAGGTTTACTGTATACCTTGGACCTTTTATTGACGATGAAACACAGAAATTGCATCCGAATTTAATACAAAAGGCACAATGCCGACTTAAGTACAAAAGGACTGACACTCTCCCTTTCTATGATTTGAACCTCTCCTGTGAGTCCAGTTTTAGATTCCGATGATTCACTTATGGTTTACTGTATCCCTTGGTCCTTGTTATTGACGATGAAAGACCGAAATTTCATCGGAATTTAATTCAAAAGGCACAATGCCGACTTAAGTAAAAGAGGACTGTCACTCTCTCTTTCTATGATTTGAACCTCTCCTGTGAGTCCAGTTTTAGATTCCGATGCTTCACTTTAGGTTTACTGTATCCCTTGGACCTCCTCATTGACGATGAAACACAGAAATTGCATCCGAATTTAATACATAAGGCACAATGCCGACTTAAGTAAAAGAAAACTGACACTCTCACTTTCTATGATTTGAAATTCTCCTGTGAGTCCAGTTTTAGATTCCGATGCGTCACTTCAGGTTTACCATATACCTTGCACCTTCTTATTGACGATGAAACACAGATATTGCATCGGAATTTAATACAAAAGGCACAATGCCGACATAAGTACAAGAGGACTGACACTCTAACTTTCTACGATTTGAACCTCTCCTGTGAGTCCAGTTTTAGATTCCGATGCTTCATTTCCGGTTTACTGTATCTCTTGGACCTTCTTATTGACGATGAAACACAGAAATTGCATCTGAATTTAATACAAAAGGCACAATGCCGACTTAAGTACATGAGGACTGACACTCTCACTTTGTACGATTTGAACGTCTCCTGTGAGTCCAGTCTTAGATTCCGATGCTTCACTTCAGGTTTACTGTATCCCTTGGACCTTCTTATTGACGATGAAACACAGAAATTGCATCGGAATTTAATACAAAACGCACAATGCCGACATAAGCACAAGAGGACTGACACTCTAACTTTCTATGATTTGAACCTCTCCTGTGAGTCCAGTTTTAGATTCTGATGCTTCACTTCGGGTTTACTGTATCCCTCGGACCTTTTAATTGACGATGAAACACGGAAATTGCACCGAATTTAATACAAAAGGCACAATGCCGACTTAGCTACAAGAGGACTGACACTCTCACTTTCTATGATTTGAACCTCTCATGTGAGTCCAGTTTTAGATTCCGATGCTTCACTTCAGGTTTACTGTATACCTAGCACCTTCTTATTGACGATGAAACACAGAAATTGCATCGGAATTTAATACAAAAGGCACAATGCCGACTTAAGTAAAAGAGGACAGACACGCTAATTTTCTATGATTTGAACCTATCCTGTGAGCCCAGTTTTAGATTCCAATGCTTCATTTCAAGTTTACTGTATCCCTTGGACCTTCTTATTGACGATGAAACCCAGAAATTGCATCCGAATTTAATACAAAAGGCACAATGCCGACTTAAGTACATGAGGACTGACACTCTCACTTTCTACGATTTGAACGTCTCCTGTGAGTCCAGTCTTAGATTCCGATGCTTCACTTCAGGTTTACTGTATCCCTTGGACCTTCTTATTGACGATGAAACACAGAAATTGCATCCGAATTTAATACAAAAGGCACAATGCCGACTTAAGCAAAATAGGACTGACACTCTCACTTTCTATGATTTGAACCTCTCCAGTGAGTCCAGTTTTAGATTCCGATGCTTCACTTCAGGTTTACTGTATACCTTGCACCTTCTTATTGACGATGAAACACAGAAATTGCATCCGAATTTAATACAAAAGGCACAATGCCGACTTAAGTACAAGAGGACTAACACTCTCACTTTCTAGGATTTAAACCTCTCCTGTGAGTCCAGTTGTAGATTCCGATGCTTCACTTCAGGTTTACTGTATCCCTTTGACCTTCTTATTGACGATGGAATACAGAAATTGCATCCGAATTTAATACAAAAGGCACAATGCCGACTTAAGTACAAGAGGACTGACACTCTCACTTTCTATGATTTGAACCTCTCCTGTGAGTCCAGTTTTAGTTTCCGATGCTTCATTTCAGGTTTACTGAATCCCTTGGACCTTCTTATTGACGATGAAACACAGACATTGCATCGGAATTAGATTCAGAAGGCACAATGCCGACATAACTACAAGAGGACTGACACTCTAACTCTCTATGATTTGAACCTCTCCTGTGAGTCGAGTTTTAGATTCCGATGCTTCACTTCAGGTTTACTGTATCCCTTGGACCTTCTCATTGACGATGAAACACAGAAATTGCATCCGAATTTAATACATAAGGAACAATGCCGAATTAAGTAAAAGAGAACTGACACTCTAACTTTCTATGATTTGAACCTCTCCTGTGAGTCCAGTTTTAGATTCCGATGCTTTACCTCAGATTTACTGTATCCCTTGGACCTTCTTATTGACGATGAAATACAGAAATTGCATCCGAATTTAATACAAAAGGCACAATGCCGACTTAAGTAAAAGAGGACTGACACTCTCGCTTTCTATGATTTGAACCTCTCCTGTGAGTCCAGTTTTAGATTCCGATGATTCACTTCAGGTTTACTGTATACCTTGCACCTTCTTATTGACGATGAAACATAGAAATTGCATCGGAATTAAATTCGAAAGGCACAATGCCGTTTTAAGTACAAGAGGACTGACACTCTAACCCTCTATGATTTGAACCTCTCCTGTGAGTCCAGTTTTAGATTCCGATGCTTCACTTCAGGTTTACTGTATCTATTGGATCTTCTTATTGACGATGAAACACACTAATTGCATCCGAATTTATTACAAAAGGCACAACGCAGACTTAAGTAAAAGAGGACTGGCGCTCTCACTTTCGATGATATTAACTTCTCCTGTGAGTCCAGTTTTAGATTCCGATGCGTCACTTCAGTTTTACCGTATACCTTGCACCTTCTTATTGCCGATGAAATACAGAAATTGCATCTGAATTTAATACAAAAAGCACAATGCCGACTTAAGTAAAAGAGGACTGACACTCTCACTTTCTGTGATTTGAACCCCTGCTGTGAGTCCAGTTTTAGATTCCGATTTTCACTTCAGGTTTACTGTATACCTTGCACCTTCTTATTGACGATGAAACACAGAAATTGCATCGGAACTAAATTCAAAAGGCACAATGCCGACTTAGGTGCAAGAGGACTGACACTCTAACTTTCTATGATTTGAACCTCTCCTGTGAGTCCAGTTTTAGATTCCGATGCTTGATTTCATGTTTACCGTATCCCTTGGACCTTCTTATTGACGATGAAACACAGAAATTGCATCGGAAATAAATTCAAAAGGCACAATGCCGACTTAGGTGCAAGAGGACTGACACTCTAACTTTCTATGATTTGAACCTCTCCTGTGAGTCCAGTTTTAGATTCCGATGCTTCACTTCAGGTTTACTGTATACCTTGGACCTTTTATTGACGATGAAACACAGAAATTGCATCCGAATTTAATACAAAAGGCACAATGCCGACTTAAGTACAAAAGGACTGACACTCTCCCTTTCTATGATTTGAACCTCTCCTGTGAGTCCAGTTTTAGATTCCGATGATTCACTTATGGTTTACTGTATCCCTTGGTCCTTGTTATTGACGATGAAAGACCGAAATTTCATCGGAATTTAATTCAAAAGGCACAATGCCGACTTAAGTAAAAGAGGACTGTCACTCTCTCTTTCTATGATTTGAACCTCTCCTGTGAGTCCAGTTTTAGATTCCGATGCTTCACTTTAGGTTTACTGTATCCCTTGGACCTCCTCATTGACGATGAAACACAGAAATTGCATCCGAATTTAATACATAAGGCACAATGCCGACTTAAGTAAAAGAAAACTGACACTCTCACTTTCTATGATTTGAAATTCTCCTGTGAGTCCAGTTTTAGATTCCGATGCGTCACTTCAGGTTTACCATATACCTTGCACCTTCTTATTGACGATGAAACACAGATATTGCATCGGAATTTAATACAAAAGGCACAATGCCGACATAAGTACAAGAGGACTGACACTCTAACTTTCTACGATTTGAACCTCTCCTGTGAGTCCAGTTTTAGATTCCGATGCTTCATTTCCGGTTTACTGTATCTCTTGGACCTTCTTATTGACGATGAAACACAGAAATTGCATCTGAATTTAATACAAAAGGCACAATTCCGACTTAAGTACATGAGGACTGACACTCTCACTTTCTATGATTTGAACCTCTCCTGTGAGTCCAGATTTTGATTCCGATGCATCACTTCAGGTTTACTGTATCCCTTGGACCTTCTTATTGACGATGAAACACAGAAATTGCATCGGAATTTAATACAAAATGCACAATGCCGACTTAAGTAAAAGAAGACTGATACCCTCACTTACTATGATTTGAACCTCTCCTGTGAGTCCAGTTTTAGATTCCGATGCGTCACTTCAGGTTTACCGTATACCTGTCACCTTCTTATAGCCGATGAAACACAGAAATTGCATCCGAATTTAATACAAAAGGCACAATGCCGACTTAAATACAAGAGGACTGACACTCTCACTTCCTATGATTTGAACTTGTCCTGTGAGTCCAGTTATAAATTCCGATGCGTCACTTCAGGTTTACCGTATACCTTGCACCTTCTTATTGACGATGAAACACAGAAATTGCATCGGAATTTAATACAAAATGCACAAAGCCGACATAAGTACAAGAGGACTGACACTCTAACTTTCTATGATTTGAACCTCTCCTGTGAGTCCAGTTTTAGATTCCGATGCTTCACTTCAGGTTTACTGTATCCCTCGGACCTTTTAATTGACGATGAAACACGGAAATTGCACCGAATTTAATACAAAAGCCACAATGCCGACTTAGCTACAAGAGGACTGACACTCTCAATTTCTATGATTTGAACCTCTCATGTGAGTCCAGTTTTAGATTCCGATGCTTCACTTCAGGTTTACTGTATACCTAGCACCTTCTTATTGACGATGAAACACAGAAATTGCATCGGAATTTAATACAAAAGGCACAATGCCGACTTAAGTACAAGAGGACTAACACTCTCACTTTCTAGGATTTAAAAATCTCCTGTGAGTCCAGTTGTAGATTCCGATGCTTCACTTCAAGTTTACTGTATCCCTTTACCTTCTTATTGACGATGGAATACAGAAATTGCATCCGAATTTAATACAAAAGGCACAATGCCGACTTAAGTAAAAGAGGACTGACACTCTCTCTTTCTATGATTTGAACCTCTCCTGTGAGTCCAGTTTTAGTTTCCGATGCTTCATTTCAGGTTTACTGAATCCCTTGGACCTTCTTATTGACGATGAAACACAGACATTGCATCGGAATTTGATTCAGAAGGCACAATGCCGACATAACTACAAGATTACTGACACTCTAACTCTCTATGATTTGAACCTCTCCTGTGAGTCGAGTTTTAGATTCCGATGCTTCACTTCAGGTTTACTGTATCCCTTGGACCATCTCATTGACGATGAAACACAGAAATTGCATCCGAATTTAATACATAAGGAACAATGCCGTATTAAGTAAAAGAGGACTGACACTCTAACTTTCTATGATTTGTACCTCTCCTGTGAGTCCAGTTTTAGATTCCGATGCTTCACCTCAGATTTACTGTATCCCTTGGACCTTCTTATTGACGATGAAATACAGAAATTGCATCCGAATTTAATACAAAAGGCACAATGCCGACTTAAGTAAAAGAGGACTGACACTCTCTCTTTCTATGATTCGAACCTCTCCTGTGAGTCCAGTTTTAGATTCCGATGATTCACTTCAGGTTTACTGTATACCTTGCACCTTTTTATTGACGATGAAACATAGAAATTGCATCGGAATTAAATTCAAAAGGCACAATGCCGTTTTAAGTACAAGAGGACTGACACTCTAACCCTCTATGATTTGAACCTCTCCTGTGAGTCCAGTTTTGGATTCCGATGCTTCACTTCAGGTTTACTGTATCCATTGGATCTACTTATTGACGATGAAACACACTAATTGCATCCGAATTTATTACAAAAGGCACAACGCAGACTTAAGTAAAAGAGGACTGGCGCTCTCACTTTCTATGATATGAACTTCTCCTGTGAGTCCAGTTTTAGATTCCGATGCGTCACTTCAGTTTTACCGTATACCTTGCACCTTCTTATTGACGTTGAAATACAGAAATTGCATCTGAATTTAATACAAAAGGCACAATGCCGACTTAAGTAAAAGAGGACCGACACTCTCACTTTCTGTGATTTGAACCTCTGCTGTTAGTCCAGTTTTAGATTCCGATTTTCACTTCAGGTTTACTGTATACCTTGCACCTTCTTATTGACGATGAAACACAGAAATTGCATCCGAAATTAATACAAAAGGCACAATGCCGACTTAAGTACATGAGGACTGACACTCTCACTTTCTATCATTTGAACCTCTCCTGTGAGTCCAGTCTTAGATTCCGATGCTTCACTTCAGGATTACTGTATCCTTTGGAACTTCTTATTGACGATGAAACACAGAAATTGCATCCGAATTTAATACAAAAGGCACAAATCCGACTTAAGTAAAAGAGGACTGACACTCTAACTTTCTATGATTTGAACCTCTCCTGTGAGTCCAGTTTTAGATTCCGATGCTTCACTTCAGGTTTACTGTATACCTTAGACCTTTTATTGACGATGAAACACAGAAATTGCATCCGAATTTAATACAAAAGGCACAATGCCGACTTAAGTACAAAAGGACTGACACTCTCCCTTTCTATGATTTGAACCTCTCCTGTGAGTCCAGTTTTAGATTCCGATGCTTCACTTATGGTTTACTGTATCCCTTGGTCCTTGTTATTGACGATGAAAGACAGAAATTTCATCGTTATTTAATTCAAAAGGCACAATGCCGACTTAAGTAAAAGAGGACTGTCACTCTCTCTTTCTATGATTTGAACCTCTCCTGTGAGTCCAGTTTTAGATTCCGATGCTTCACTTTAGGTTTACTGTATCCCTTGGACCTTCTCATTGACGATGAAACACAGATATTGCATCGGAATTTAATACAAAAGGCACAATGCCGACATAAGTACAAAAGGACTGACACTCTAACTTTCTATGATTTGAACCTCTCCTGTGAGACCGGTTTTAGATTCCGATGCTTCACTTCAGGTTTACTGTATCCCTTGGACCTTCTTATTGACGACAAAATACAGAAATTGCATCCGAATTTAATACAAAAGGCACAATGCCGACTTAAGTAAAAGAGGACAGACACTCTCTCTTTCTATGATTTGAACCTCTCCTGTGAGTCCAGTTTTAGATTCCGATGCTTCATTTCCAGTTTACTGTATCCCTTGGACCTTCTTATTGACGATGAAACACAGAAATTGCATCTGAATTTTATACAAAAGGCACAATGCCGACTTAAGTACATGAGGACTGACACTCTCACTTTCTATGATTTGAACTTCTCCTGTGAGTCCAGTTTTAGATTCCGATGCGTCACTTCAGGTTTACCGTATACCTGTCACCTTCTTATAGCCGATGAAACACAGAAATTGCATCCGAATTTAATACAAAAGGCACAATGCCGACTTAAATACAAGAGGACTGACACTCTCACTTCCTATGATTTGAACTTGTCCTGTGAGTCCAGTTATAAATTCCGATGCGTCACTTCAGGTTTACCGTATACCTTGCACCTTCTTATTGACGATGAAACACAGAAATTGCATCGGAATTTAATACAAAATGCACAATGCCGACATAACTACAAGAGGACTGACACTCTAACTTTCTATGATTTGAACCTCTCCTGTGAGTCCAGTTTTAGTTTCCGATGCTTCACTTTAGGTTTACTGTATCCCTCGGACCTTTTAATTGACGATGAAACACGGAAATTGCACCGAATTTAATACAAAAGCCACAATGCCGACTTAGCTACAAGAGGACTGACACTCTCACTTTCTATGATTTGAACCTCTCATGTGAGTCCAGTTTTAGATTCCGATGCTTCACTTCAGGTTTACTGTATACGTAGCACCTTCTTATTGACGATGAAACACAGAAATTGCATCGGAATTTAATACAAAAGGCACAATGCCGACTTAAGTAAAAGAGGACAGACACTCTAATTTTCTATGATTTGAACCTCTCCTGTGAGCCCAGTTTTAGATTCCAATGCTTCATTTCAACTTTACTGTATCCCTTGGACCTTCTTATTGACGATGAAACCCAGAAATTGCATCCGAATTTAATACACAAGGCACAATGCCGACTTAAGTACATGAGGACTGACAATCTCACTCTCTATGATTTGAACCACTCCTGTGAGTCCAGTTTTAGGTTCCGATGCTTCACCTCAGATTTACTGTATCCCTTGGACCTTCTTATTGACGATGAAATACAGAAATTGCATCCGAATTTAATACAAAAGGCACAATGCCGACTTAAGTAAAAGAGGACTGACACTTTCTCTTTCTATGATTTGAACCTCTCCTGTGAGTCCAGTTTTAGATTCCGATAATTCACTTCAGGTTTACTGTATACCTTGCACCTTCTTATTGACGATGAAACATAGAAATTGCATGGGAATTAAATTCAAAAGGCACAATGCCGTTTTAAGTACAAGAGGACTGACACTCTAACCCTCTATGATTTGAACCTCTCCTGTGAGTCCATTTTTAGATTCCGATGCTTCACTTCAGGTTTACTGTATCCATTGGATCTTCTTATTGACGATGAAACACACTAATTGCATCCGAATTTATTACAAAAGGCACAACGCAGACTTAAGTAAAAGAGGACTGGCGCTCTCACTTTCTATGATATGAACTTCTCCTGTGAGTCCAGTTTTAGATTCCGATGCGTCACTTCAGTTTTACCGTATACCTTGCACTTTCTTATTGACGATGAAATACAGAAATTGCATCCGAATTTAATACAAAAGGCACAATGCCGACTTAAGTAAAAGAGGACTGACATTCTCACTTTCTGTGATTTGAACCTCTGCTGTGAGTCCAGTTTTAGATTCCGATTTTCACTTCAGGTTTACTGTATTCCTTGCACCTTCTTATTGACGATGAGACACAGAAATTGCATTGGAATTAAATTCAAAAGGCACAATGCCGACTTAGGTGCAAGTGGACTGACACTCTAACTTTCTATGATTTGAACCTCTCCTGTGAGTCCAGTTTTAGATTCCGATGCTTGATTTCATGTTTACTGTATCCCTTGGACCTTCTTATTGACGATGAAACACAGAAATTGCATCCGAATTTAATACAAAAGGCACAATGCCGACTTAAGCAAAATAGGACTGACACTCTCACTTTCTATGATTTGAACCTCTCCAGTGAGTCCAGTTTTAGATTCCGATGCTTCACTTCAGGTTTACTGTATACCTTGCACCTTCTTATTGACGATGAAACACAGAAATTGCATCCGAATTTAATACAAAAGGCACAATGCCGACTTAAGTACAAGAGGACTAACACTCTCACTTTCTAGGATTTAAACCTCTCCTGTGAGTCCAGTTGTAGATTCCGATGCTTCACTTCAGGTTTACTGTATCCCTTTGACCTTCTTATTGACGATGGAATACAGAAATTGCATCCGAATTTAATACAAAAGGCACAATGTAGACTTATGTAAAAGAGGACTGACACTCTCTCTTTCTATGATTTGGACCTCTCCTGTGAGTGCAGTTTTAGTTTCCGATGCTTCATTTCAGGTTTACTGAATCCCTTGGACCTTCTTATTGACGATGAAACACAGACATTGCATCGGAATTAGATTCAAAAGGCACAATGCCGACATAACTACAAGAGGACTGACACTCTAACTCTCTATGATTTCAACCTCTCCTGTGAGTCGAGTTTTAGATTCGGATGCTTCACTTCAGGTTTACTGTATCCCTTGGACCTTCTCATTGACGATGAAACACAGAAATTGCATCCGAATTTAATACATAAGGAACAATGCCGAATTAAGTAAAAGAGGTCTGACACTCTAACTTTCTATGATTTGAACCTCTCCTGTGAGTCCAGTTTTAGATTCCGATGCTTCACCTCAGATTTACTGTTTCCCTTGGACCTTCTTATTGACGATGAAATACAGAAATTGCATCCGAATTTAATACAAAAGGCACAATGCCGACTTAAGTAAAAGAGGACTGACACTCTCTCTTTCTATGATTTGAACCTCTCCTGTGAGTCCAATTTTAGAATCCGATGATTCACTTCAGGTTTACTGTATACCTTGCACCTTCTTATTGACGATGAAACATAGAAATTGCATGGGAATTAAATTCAAAAGGCACAATGCCGTTTTAAGTACAAGAGGACTGACACTCTAACCCTCTATGATTTGAACCTCTCCTGTGAGTCCAGTTTTAGATTCCGATGCTTCACTTCAGGTTTACTGTATCCATTGGATCTTCTTATTGACGATGAAACACACTAATTGCATCCGAATTTATTACAAAAGGCACAACGCAGACTTAAGTAAAAGAGGACTGGCGCTCTCACTTTCTATGATATGAACTTCTCCTGTGAGTCCAGTTTTAGATTCCGATGCGTCACTTCAGTTTTACCGTATACCTTGCACCTTCTTATTGACTTTGAAATACAGAAATTGCATCCGAATTTAATACAAAAGGCACAATGCTGACTTAAGTAAAAGAGGACTGACACACTCACTTTCTGTGATTTGAACCTCTGCTGTGAGTCCAGTTTTAGATTCCGATTTTCACTTCAGGTTTACTGTATTCCTTGCACCTTCTTATTGACGATGAAACACAGAAATTGCATCGGAATTATATTCAAAAGGCACAATGCCGACTTAGGTGCAAGAGGACTGACACTCTAACTTTCTATGATTTGAACCTCTCCTGTGAGTCCAGTTTTAGATTCCGATGCTTGATTTCATGTTTACTGTATCCCTTGGACCTTCTTATTGACGATGGAACACAGAAATTGCATTCGAATTTAATACAAAAGGCACAATGCCGACTTAAGTACATGAGGACTGACACTCTCACTTTCTATCATTTGAACCTCTCCTGTGAGTCCAGTCTTATATTCCGATGCTTCACTTCAGGTTTACTGTATCCTTTGCACCTTCTTATTGACGATGAAACACAGAAATTGCATCCGAATTTAATACAAAAGGCACAAATCCGACTTAAGTAAAAGAGGACTGACACTCTAACTTTCTATGATTTGAACCTCTCCTGTGAGTCCAGTTTTAGATTCCGATGCTTAACTTCAGGTTTACTGTATACCTTGGACCTTTTATTGACGATGAAACACAGAAATTATATCCGAATTTAATACAAAAGGCACAATGCCGACTTAAGTACAAAAGGACTGACACTCTCCCTTTCTATGATTTGAAGCCCTCCTGTGAGTCCAGTTTTAGATTCCGATGCTTCACTTATGGTTTACTGTATCCCTTGGTCCTTGTTATTGACGATGAAAGACAGAAATTTCATCGGAATTTAATTCAAAAGGCACAATGCCGACTTAAGTAAAAGAGGACTGTCACTCTCTCTTTCTATGATTTGAACCTCTCCTGTGAGTCCAGTTTTAGATTCTGATGCTTCACTTTAGGTTTACTGTATCCCTTGGACCTTCTCATTGACGATGAAACACAGAAATTACATCCGAATTTAATACATAAGGCACAATGCCGACGTAAGTAAAAGAAAACTGACACTCTCACTTTCTATGATTTGAAATCCTCCTGTGAGTCCAGTTTTAGATTCCGATGCGTCACTTCAGGTTTACCGTATACCTTGCACCTTCTTATTGACGACGAAATACAGAAATTGCATCCGAATTTAATACAAAAGGCACAACGCAGACTTAAGTAAAAGAGGACTGGCGCTCTCACTTTCTATGATATGAACTTCTCCTGTGAGTCCAGTTTTAGATTCCGATGCGTCACTTCAGTTTTACCGTATACCTTGCACCTTCTTATTGACGATGAAACACAGAAATTGCATCGGAATTTAATACAAAAGGCACAATGCCGCCATAAGTACAAAAGGACTGACACTCTAACTTTCTATGATTTGAACCTCTCCTGTGAGACCGGTTTTAGATTCCGATGCTTCACTTCAGGTTTACTGTAACCCCTTGGACCTTCTTATTGACGTCAAAATACAGAAATTGCATCCGAATTTAATGCAAAAGGCACAATGCCGACTTAAGTAAAAGAGGACAGACACTCTCTCTTTCTATGATTTGAACCTGTCCTGTGAGTCCAGTTTAGATTCCGATGGTTCACTTCAGGTTTACTGTTTACCTTGCACCTTCTTATTGACGATGAAACCTTGAAATTTCATCGGAATTAAATTCAAAAGGCACAATGCCGTTTTAAGTACAAGAGAACTGACACTCTAATCCTCTATGATTTGAACCTCTCCTGTGAGTCCAGTTTTAGATTCCGATGCGACACTTCAGGTTTACCGTATACCTTGCACCTTCTTATTGACGACGAAATACAGAAATTGCATCCGAATTTAATACAAAAGGCACAATGCCGACTTAAGTAAAGGAGGACTGACACTCTCACTTTCTGAGATTTGAACCTCTCCTGTGAGTCCAGTTTTAGATTCCGATGATCCACTTCAGGTTTACTGTATACCTTGCACCTTCTTATTGACGATGAAACTCAGAAATTGCATCGGAATTAAATTCAAAAGGCACAATGCCGACTTATGTACAATTGGACTGACACTCTAACTTTCTATGATTTGAACCTCTCCTGTGAGTCCAGTTTCAGATTCCGATGCTTCGTTTCAGGTTTACCGTATCCCTTGGACTTTCTTATTGACGATGAAACACAGAAATTGCATCGGAATTTAATACAAAAGGCACAGTGCCGACTTAAGTACATGAGGACTGACACTCACACTTTCTGTGTTTTGAACCTCTCCTGTGAGTCCAGTTTTAGATTCCGATGCTTCACTTCAGGTTTACTGTATTCCTTGCACCATCTTATTGACGATGAAACACAGATGTTGCATCCGAATTTAATACAAAAGGCATAATGCCGACTTAAGTACAAGAGGACTGACAATCTCTCTTTCTATGATTTGAACCTCTCCTGTGAGTCCAGTTTAAGTTTCCGATGGTTCACTTCATGTTTACTGTATCCCTTGCACCTTCTTATTGACGATGAAACACAGATGTTGCATCCGAATTTAATACAAAAGGCACAATGCCGACTTAAGTAAAAGAGGAATGACGCTCTCTTTTTTTATGATTTGAACCTCTCCTGTGAGTCCAGTTTTAGATTCCGATGGTTCACTTCAATTTTACTGTATACCTTGCACCTTCTTATTGACGATGAAACGTAGAAATTGCATCGGAACTAAATTCAAAAGGCACAATGCCGACTTAAGTACAGGAGGTCTGACACTCTAACTCTCTATGATTAGAACCTCTACTGTGAGTCCAGTTTTAGATTCCGATGCTTCACTTCAGGTTTGCTGTATCCCTTGGACCTTCTTATTGACGATGAAACACAGAAATTGCATCCGAATTTAATACAAAATGCAGAATGCCGACTTAAGTAAAAGAGGACTGACACTTTCGCTTTCTATGATTTAAACTTCTCCTGTGAGTCCAGTTTTAGATTACGATGCGTCACTTCAGGTTTACCATATACCTTGCACCTTCTTATAGCCCATGAAACACAGAAATTGCATCTGAATTTAATACAAATGGCACAATGCCGACTTAAGTACAAGAGGACTGACACTCTCACATCCTATGATTTGAACTTGTCCTGTGAGTCCAGTTATAAATTCCGAAGCGTCACTTCAGGTTTACTGTATACCTTGCACCTTCTTATTGACGATGAAACACAGAAATTGCATCGGAATTTAATACAAAAAGCCCAATGCCGACTTAGGTAAAAGAGGACAGACACTCTCACTTTCTATGAATTGAACATCTCCTGTGAGTCCAGTTTTAGATTCCGATGCTTCACTTCAGGTTTACTGGATCCCTGGGACCTTCTTATTGACGATGTAACACAGAAGTTGCATCGGAATTAGATTCAAAAGGCACAATGCCGACATAAGTACAAGAGGACTGACACTCTAACTCTCTACAATTTTAACCTCTCCTGTGAGTCTTGTTTTAGATTCCGATCCTTCACTTCTGGTTTACTGTATACCTTGCACCTTCCTATTGACGATGAAACACAGAAATAGCATCGGAATTTAATACAAAAGGCACAATGCCGACTTAAGTACAAGAGGACTGACAATTGAACTATGATTTGAACATCTCCTGTGAGACCAGTTTTAGATTCCGATGCTTCACTTCAGGTTTACTGTATTCCTCGGACCTTCTTATTGACGATGAAACAAAGAAATTGCATCCGATTTTTAATACAAAAGGCACAATGCCGACTTAAGTACAAGAGGACTGACACTCTCACATCCTATGATTTGAACTTGTCCTGTGAGTCCAGTTATAAATTCCGAAGCGTCACTTCAGGTTTACTGTATACCTTGCACCTTCTTATTGACGATGAAACACAGAAATTGCATCGGAATTTAATACAAAAGGCACAATGCCGATAGAAGTACAAGAGGGCAGACGCTCTAACTTTCTATGATTTGAACCTCTCCTGTGAGCCCAGTTTTAGATTCCGATGCTTCATTTCAGGTTTACTGAATCCCTGGGACCTTCTTATTGACGATGTAACACAGAAGTTGCATCGGAATTAGATTCAAAAGGCACAATGCCGACATAAGTACAAGAGGACTGACACTCTAACTCTCTACAATTTTAACCTCTCCTGTGAGTCCTGTTTTAGATTCCGATCCTTCACTTCTGGTTTACTGTATACCTTGCACCTTCCTATTGACGATGAAAAACAGAAATAGCATCGGAATTTAATACAAAAGGCACAATGCCGACTTAAGTACAAGAGGACTGACAATTGAACTATGATTTGAACATCTCCTGTGAGACCAGTTTTAGATTCCCATGCTTCACTTCAGGTTTACTGTATTCCTCGGACCTTCTTATTGACGATGAAACAAAGAAATTGCATCCGATTTTTAATACAAAAGGCACAATGCCGTCTTAAGTAAAAGAGGACCGACACTCTCACTTTCTATGATTTGAACCTCACATGTGAGTCCAGTTTTAGATTCCGATGCTTCACTTCAGGTTTACTGCATACCTTGCACCTTCTTACTGACGATGAAACACAGAAATTGCATCCGAATTTAATACAAAAGGCACAATGCCGACTTAAGTACAAGAGGACTGGCACTCTCCCTTTCTATGATTTGAACCTCTCCTGTGAGTCCAGCTTTAGATTCCGATGCTTTACTTATGTTTTACTGTATCCCTTGTACCTTCTCATTGACGATGAAACACAGAAATTGCATCCGAATTTAATACATAAGGCACAATGCCGACTTAAGTTAAAGTGGACTGACACTCTCACATTCTATGATTTGAAATTCTCCTGTGAGTCCAGTTTTAGATTCCGATGCGTCACTTCAGGTTTAACGTATACCTTGCACCTTCTTATTGACGATCAAACACAGAAATTGCATCGGAATTTAATGCAAAAGGCTCAATGCCGACATAAGAACTAGAGGACTGACACTCTAACTTTCTATGATTTGAACCTCTCCTGTGAGTCCAGTTTTAGATTCCGATGCTTCACTTCAGGTTTACTGTATCCCATGGACCTTCTTATTGACGATGAAATATAGAAATTGCATCCGAATTTAATACAAAAGGCACAATGGCGACTTAAGTATAAGAGGACTGACTCTCTCTCTTTCTATGATTTTAACTTCTCAAGTGAGTCCAGTTTTACATTCCGATGCTTCACTTCAGGTTTACTGTATACCAAGCACCTTCTTATTGACGATGAAACACAGAAATTGCATCGGAATTTAATACAAAAGGCACAATGCCGACTTAAGTAAAAGAGGACAGACACTCTCACTTTCTATGATTTGAACCTCTCCTGTGAGTCCAGTTTTAGATTCCGATGCTTCACTTCAGGTTTACTGTTCCGTTGGACCTTCTTATTGACGATGAAACACAGCGTTTGCATCCGAATTTAATACAAAAGGCTCAATGCCGACTGAAGTACAAGAGGGCAGACACTCTGACTTTCTATGTTTTGAACCTCTCCTGTGAGCCCAGCTTTAGATTCCAATGCTTCATTTCAAGTTTACTGTAACCCTTGGACCTTCTTATTGACTATGAAACCCAGAAATTGCATCTGAATTTAATACAAAAGGTACAATGCCGACTTAAGTAAAAGTGGACTGACACTCTCACTTTCTATGATTTGAAATTCTCCTGTGTGTCCAGTTTTAGATTCCGATGCGTCACTTCAGGTTTAACGTATACCTTGCACCTTCTTATTGACGATCAAACACAGAAATTGCATCGGAATTAGATTCAAAAGGCACAATGCCGACTTAAGTACAAGAGGACTGACACTCTAACTCTCTACAATTTTAACCTCTCCTGTGAGTCCAGTTTTAGATTCCGATGCTTCACTTCTGGTTTACTGTATACCTTGCACCTTCCTATTGACGATGAAACACAGAAATAGCATCGGAATATAATACAAAAGGCACAATGCCGACTTAAGTACAAGAGGACTGACAATTGAACTATGATTTGAACATCTCCTGTGAGACCAGTTTTAGATTCCGATGCTTAACTTTAGGTTTACCGTATTCCTCGGACCTTCTTATTGACGATGAAACAAAGAAATTGCATCCGATTTTTAATTCAAAAGGCACAATGCCGACTTAAGTAAAAGAGGATTGACACTCTCACTTTCTATGATTTGAACCTCACATGTGAGTCCAGTTTTAGATTATGATGCTTCACTTCAAGTTTACTGCATACCTTGCACCTTCTTACTGACGATGAAACACAGAAATTGCATCCGAATTTAATACAAAAGGCACAATGCCGACTTAAGTACAAGTGGACTGGCACTCTCCCTTTCTATGATTTGAACCTCTCCTGTGAGTCCAGCTTTAGATTCCGATGCTTTACTTATGTTTTACTGTATCCCTTGGTCCTTCTTATTGACGATGAAAGACAGAAATTTCATCGGAATTGAATTCAAAAGGCACAATGCCGACTTAGATAAAAGAGGACTGTCACTCTCTCTTTCTATGATTTGAACCTCTCATGTGAATCCAGTTTTAGATTCCGATGCTTCACTTCAGGTTTACTGTATCCCTTGGACCTTCTTATTGACGATGAAACACAGAAATTGCATCCGAATTTAATACATAAGGCACAATGCCGACTTAAGTTAAAGTGGACTGACACTCTCACTTTCCATGATTTGAAATTCTCCTGTGAGTCCAGTTTTAGATTCCGATGCGTCACTTCAGGTTTAACGTATACCTTGCACCTTCTTATTGACGATCAAACACAGAAATTGCATCGGAATTTAATACAAAAGTCTCAATGCCGACATAAGTACTAGACGACTGACACTCTTAACTTTCTATGATTTGAACCTCTCCTGTGAGTCCAGTTTTAGATTCCGATGCTTCACTTCAGGTTTACTGTATCCCTTGGACCTTCTTATTGACGATGAAATACAGAAATAGCATCCGAATTTAATACAAAAGGCACAATGGCGACTTAAGTATAAGAGGACTGACACTCTTTCTTTCTATGATTTGAACCTCTTCTGTGAGTCCAGTTTTAGATTCCGATGATTCACTTCTGGTTTACTGTATACCTTGCACCTTCCTATTGACGATGAAACACAGAAATAGCATCGGAATTTAATACAAAAGGCACAATGCCGACTTAAGTACAAGAGGACTGACAATTGAACTATGATTTGAACATCTCCTGTGAGACCAGTTTTAGATTCCGATGCTTAACTTCAGGTTTACTGTATACCTTGCACCTTCTTACTGACGATGAAACACAGATATTGCATCCGAATTTAATACAAAAGGCACAATGCCGACTTAAGTACAAGAGGACTGGCACTTTCGCTTTCTATGAACTGAACGTCTCCAGTGAGTCCAGTTTTAGATTCCGATGCTTCACTTATGGTTTACTGTATCCCTTGGTCCTTCTTATTGACGATGAAAGACAGAAATTTCATCGGAATTTAATTCTAAGGGCACAATTCCGACTTAGATAAAAGAGGACTGTCACTCTCTTTCTATGATTTGAACCTCTCCTGTGAGTCCATTTTTAGATTCCGATGCTTCACTTCAGGTTTACTGTATCCCTTGGACCTTCTCATTGACGATGAAACACAGAAAATACATCCGAATTTAATACATAAGGCACAATGCCGACTTAAGTAAAAGAGGACTGACACTCTCACTTTCTATGATTTGAAATTCTCCGGTGAGTCCAGTTTTAGATTCCGATGCGTCACTTCAGGTTTACCGTATACCTTGCTCCTTCTTATTGACGGTGAAACACAGAAATTGCATCGGAATTAGATTCAGGAGGCACAATGCCGACTTAAGTACAAGAGGACTGACACTCTAACTCTCTGCAATTTTAACCTCTCCTGTGAGTCCAGTTTTAGATTCCGATGCTTCACTTCTGGTTTACTGTATACCTTGCACCTTCCTATTGACGATGAAACACAGAAATAGCATCGGAATTTAATACAAACGGCACAATGCCGACTTAAGTACAAGAGGACTGACAATTGAACTATGATTTGAACATCTCCTGTGAGACCAGTTTTAGATTCCGATGCTTAACTTCAGGTTTACCGTATTCCTCGGACCTTCTTATTGACGATGAAACAAAGAAATTGCATCTGATTTTTAATACAAAAGGCACAATGCCGACTTAAGTAAAAGAGGATTGACACTCTCACTTTCTATGATTTGAACCTCACATGTGAGACCAGTTTTAGATTCCGATGCTTCACTTCAGGTTTACTGCATACCTTGCACCTTCTTACTGACGATGAAACACAGAAATTGCATCCGAATTTAATACAAAAGGCACAATGCCGACTTAAGTACAAGAGGACTGGCACTCTCCCTTTCTATGATTTGAACCTCTCCTGTGAGTCCAGCTTTAGATTCCGATGCTTTACTTATGTTTTACTGTATCCCTTGGTCTTTCTTATTGACGATGAAAGACAGAAATTTCATCGGAATTTAATTCAAAAGGCACAATGCCGACATAGATAAAAGAGGACTGTCACTCTCTCTTTCTATGATTGGAACCTCTCCTGTGAGTCCAGTTTTAGATTCCGATGCTTCACTTCATGTTTACTGTATCCCTTGCACCTTCTTATTGACGATGAAACACAGATGTTGCATCCGAATTTAATACAAAAGGCACAATGCCGACTTAAGTAAAAGAGGAATGACGCTCTCTTTTTTTATGATTTGAACCTCTCCTGTGAGTCCAGTTTTAGATTCCGATGGTTCACTTCAGTTTTACTGTATACCTTGCACCTTCTTATTGACGATGAAACATAGAAATTGCATCGGAACTAAATTCAAAAGGCACAATGCCGACTTACGTACAAGAGGTCTGACACTCTAACTCTCTATGATTAGAACCTCTACTGTGAGTCCAGTTTTAGATTCCGATGCTTCACTTCAGGTTTGCTGTATCCCTTGAACCTTCTTATTGACGATGAAACACAGAAATTGCATCCGAATTTAATACAAAATGCAGAATGCCGACTTAAGTAAAAGAGGACTGACACTTTCACTTTCTATGATTTAAACTTCTCCTGTGAGTCCAGTTTTAGATTCCGATGCGTCACTTCAGGTTTGCCATATACCTTGCACCTTCTTATAGCCCATGAAACACAGAAATTGCATCTGAATTTAATACAAATGGCACAATGCCGTCTTAAGTACAAGAGGACTGACACTCTCACATCCTATGATTTGAACTTGTCCTGTGAGTCCAGTTATAAATTCCGAAGCGTCACTTCAGGTTTACTGTATACCTTGCACCTTCTTATTGACGATGAAACACAGAAATTGCATCGGAATTTAATACAAAAAGCCCAATGCCGACTTAAGTAAAAGAGGACAGACACTCTCACTTTCTATGAATTGAACCTCTCCTGTGAGTCCAGTTTTAGTTTCCGATGCTTCACTTCAGGTTTACTGTATCCCTTGGACCTTCTTATTGACTATGAAACACAGAAATTGCATCCGAATTTAATACAAAAGGCACAAATCCGTCTTAAGTACATGAGGACTGACACTCTCACTTTCTATGATTTGAACCTCTCCTGTGAGTCCAGTTTTAGATTCCGATGCTTCACTTCAGGTTTACTGTATACCTTGCACCTTTTTATTGACGATGAAACACAGAAATTGCATCCGAATTTACTACAAAAAGCACAATGTCGACTTAAGTACAAGAGGACTAACACTCTCACTTTCTGAGATTTGAACCTCTCCTGTGAGTCCAGTTTTAGATTCCGACGCTGCACCTCAGGTTTACTGTTTCCCTTGGACCTTCTTATTGACGATGAAACACTGAGTTTGCATCCGAATTTAATACAAAAGGCACAATGCCGATTGAAGTACAAGAGGGCAGACGCTCTAACTTTCTATGATTTGAACCTCTCCTGTGAGCCCAGTTTTAGATTCCGATGCTTCATTTCAGGTTTACTGAATCCCTGGGACCTTCTTATTGACGATGTAACACAGATATTGCATCGGAATTAGATTCAAAATGCACAATGCCGACTTAAGTACAAGAGGACTGACACTCTAACTCTCTACAATTTTAACCTCTCCTGTGAGTCCTGTTTTAGATTCCGATCCTTCACTTCTGGTTTACTGTATACCTTGCACCTTCCTATTGACGATGAAACACAGAAATAGCATCGGAATTTAATACAAAAGGCACAATGCCGACTTAAGTACAAGAGGACTGACAATTGAACTATGATTTGAACATCTCCTGTGAGACCAGTTTTAGATTCCGATGCTTCACTTCAGGTTTACTGTATTCCACGGACCTTCTTATTGACGATGAAACAAAGAAATTGCATCCGATTTTTAATACAAAAGGCACAGTGCCGACATAAGTAAAAGAGGATTGACACTCTCACTTTCTATGATTTGAACCTCACATGTGAGTCCAGTTTTAGATTCCGATGCTTCACTTCAGGTTTACTGCATACCTTGCACCTTCTTACTGACGATGAAACACAGAAATTGCATCCGATTTTAATACAAAAGGCACAATGCCGACTTAAGTACAAGAGGACTGGCACTCTCCCTTTCTATGATTTGAACCTCTCCTGTGAGTCCAGCTTTAGGTTCCGATGCTTTACTTATGTTTTACTGTATCCCTTGGACCTTCTCATTGACGATGAAACACAGAAATTGCATCCGAATTTAATACATAAGGCACAATGCCGACTTAAGTTAAAGTGGACTGACATTCTCACTTTCTATGATTTGAAATTCTCCTGTGAGTCCAGTTTTAGATTCCGATGCGTCACTTCAGGTTTAACGTATACCTTGCACCTTCTTATTGACGATCAAACACAGAAATTGCATCGGAATTTAATACAAAAGGCTCAATGCCGACATAAGAACTAGAGGACTGACACTCTAACTTTCTATGATTTGAACCTCTCCTGTGAGTCCAGTTTTAGATTCCGATGCTTCACTTCAGGTTTACTGTATCCCATGGACCTTCTTATTGACGATGAAATACAGAAATTGCATCCGAATTTAATACAAAAGGCACAATGGCGACTTAAGTATAAGAGGACAGACACTCTCACTTTCTATGATTTGAACCTCTCCTGTGAGTCCAGTTTTAGATTCCGATGCTTCACTTCAGGTTTACTGTTCCGTTGGACCTTCTTATTGACGATGAAACACAGCGTTTGCATCCGAATTTAATACAAAAGGCTCAATGCCGACTGAAGTACAAGAGGGCAGACACTCTGACTTTCTATGTTTTGAACCTCTCCTGTGAGCCCAGCTTTAGATTCCAATGCTTCATTTCTAGTTTACTGTAACCCTTGGACCTTCTTATTGACGATGAAACCCAGAAATTGCATCGGAATTTAATACAAAAGGCACAATGCCGACTTAAGTAAAAGTGGACTGACACTCTCACTTTCTATGATTTGAAATTCTCCTGTGAGTCCAGTTTTAGATTCCGATGCGTCACTTCAGGTTTAACGTATACCTTGCACCTTCTTATTGACGATCAAACACAGAAATTGCATCCGAATTTAATACAAAAGGCTCAATGCCGACATAAGAACTAGAGGACTGACACTCTAACTTTCTATGATTTGAACCTCTCCTGTGAGTCCAGTTTTAGATTCCGATGCGTCACTTCAGGTTTACCGTATACCTTGCTCCTTCTTATTGACGTTGAAACACAGAAATTGCATCGGAATTAGATTCAAAAGGCACAATGCCGACTTAAGTACAAGAGGACTGACACTCTAACTCTCTACAATTTTAACCTCTCCTGTGAGTCCAGTTTTAGATTCCGATGCTTCACTTCTGGTTTACTGTATACCTTGCACCTTCCTATTGACGATGAAACACAGAAATAGCATCGGAATTTAATACAAAAGGCACAATGCCGACTTAAGTACAAGAGGCCTGACAATTGAACTATGATTTGAACATCTCCTGTGAGACCAGTTTTAGATTCCGATGCTTAACTTCAGGTTTACCGTATTCCTCGGACCTTCTTATTGACGATGAAACAAAGAAATTGCATCTGATTTTTAATACAAAAGGCACAATGCCGACTTAAGTAAAAGAGGATTGACACTCTCACTTTCTATGATTTGAACCTCACATGTGAGACCAGTTTTAGATTCCGATGCTTCACTTCATGTTTACTGCATACCTTGCACCTTCTTACTGACGATGAAACACAGAAATTGCATCCGAATTTAATACAAAAGGCACAATGCCGACTTAAGTACAAGAGGACTGGCACTCTCCCTTTCTATGATTTGAACCTCTCCTGTGAGTCCAGCTTTAGATTCCGATGCTTTACTTATGTTTTACTGTATCCCTTGGTCCTTCTTATTGACGATGAAAGACAGAAATTTCATCGGAATTTAATTCAAAAGGCACAATGCCGACATAGATAAAAGAGGACTGTCACTCTCTCTTTCTATGATTGAACCTCTCCTGTGAGTCCAGTTTTAGATTCCGATGCTTCACTTCAGGTTTACTGAACCCCTTGGACCTTCTTATTGACGATGAAACACAGAAATTGCATCGGAATTTAATACAAAAGGCACAATGCCGACTTAAGTACAAGAGGACTGACAATTTAACTATGATTTGAACATCTCCTGTGAGTCCAGTTTTAGATTCCGATGCTTCATTTCAGGTTTACTGTATTCCTCGGACCTTCTTATTGACGATGAAACAATGAAATTGCATCCGAATTTGATACAAAAGGCACAATGCCGACTTACGAAAAAGAGGATTGACACTCTCACTTTCTACGATTTGAACCTCACATGTGACTCCAGTTTTAGATTCCGATGTATCACTTCAGGTTTACTGTATACCTTGCACCTTCTTACTGACGATGAAACACAGATATTTCATCCGAATTAAATACAAAAGGCACAATGCCGACTTAAGTACAAGAGGACTGGCACTTTCGCTTTCTATGATTTGAACGTCTCCTGTGAGTCCAGTTTTAGATTCCGATGCTTCACTTATGGTTTACTGTATCCCTTGGTCCTTCTTATTGACGATGAAAGACAGAAATTTCATCGGAATTTAATTCAAAGGGCACATTGCCGACTTAGATAAAAGAGGACTGTCACTCACTTTCTATGATTTGAACCTCTCCTGTGAGTCCAGTTTTAGATTCCGATGCTTCACTTCAGGTTTACTGTATCCCTTGGACCTTCTCATTGACGATGAAACACAGAACATACATCCGAATTTAATACATAAGGCACAATGCCGACTTAAGTAAAAGAGGACTGACACTCTCACTTTCTATGATTTGAAATTCTCCTGTGAGTCCAGTTTTAGATTCCGATGCGTCACTTCAGGTTTACCGTATACCTTGCTCCTTCTTATTGACTATGAAACACAGAAATTGCATCGGAATTAGATTCAAAAGGCACAATGCCGACTTAAGTACAAGAGGACTGACACTCTAACTTTCTACAAATTTAACGTCTCCTGTGAGTCTAGTTTTAGATTCCGATGCTTCACTTCTGGTTTACTGTATACCTTGCACCTTCCTATTGACGATGAAACACAGAAATAGCATCGGAATTTAATACAAAAGGCACAATGCCGACTGAAGTACAAGAGGACTGACAATTGAACTATGATTTGAACATTTGATGTGAGACCAGTTTTAGATTCCGATGCTTAACTTCAGGTTTACCGTATTCCTCGGACCTTCTTATTGACGATGAAACAAAGAAATGGCATCCGATTTTTAATACAAAAGGCACAATGCCGACTTAAGTAATAGAGGATTGACACTCTCACTTTCTATGATTTGAACCTCACATGTGATTCCAGTTCTAGATTTAGATGCTTCACTTCAGGTTCACTGCATACCTTGCACCTTCTTACTGACGATGAAACACAGAAATTGCATCCGAATTTAATACAAAAGGCAGAATGCCGACTTAAGTACAAGAGGACTGGCACTCTCCCTTTCTATGATTTGAACCTCTCCTGTGAGTCCAGCGTTAGATTCCGATGCTTTACTTATGTTTTACTGTATCCCTTGGTCCTTCTTATTGACGATGAAAGACAGATATTTCATCGGAATTTAAATCAAAAGGCACAATGCCGACTTAGATAAAAGAGGACTGTCACTCTCTGTTTCTATGATTTGAACCTCTCCTGTGAGTCCAGTTTCAGATTCCGATGCTTCACTTCAGGTGTACTGTATCCCTTGGACCTTCTTATTGACGATGAAACACAGAAATAGCATCCGAATTTAATACATAAGGCACAATGCTGACTTAAGTGAAAGTGGACTGACACTCTCACTTTCTATGATTTGAAATTCTCCTGTGAGTCCAGGTTTAGATTCCGATGCGTCACTTCAGGTTTAACGTATACCTTGCACCTTCTTATTGACGATCAAACACAGAAATTGCATCGGAATTTAATACAAAAGGCTCAATGCCGACATAAGTACTAGACGACTGACACTCTAACTTTCTATGATTTGAACCTCTCCTGTGAGTCCAGTTTTAGATTCCGATGCTTCACTTCAGGTTTACTGTATCCCTTGGACCTTCTTATTGACGATGAAATACAGAAATTGCATCCGAATTTAATACAAAAGGCACAATGGCGACTTAAGTATAAGAGGACTGACACTCTTTCTTTCTATGATTTGAACCTCTCCTGTGAGTCCAGTTTTAGATTCCGATGCTTCACTTCAGGTTTACTGTTTCCGTTGGACGTTCTTATTGATGATGAAACACAGCGTTTGCATCCAAATTTAATACGAAAGGCACAATGCCGACTGAAGTACAAGAGGGCAGACACTCTGCCTTTCTATGTTTTGAACCTCTCCTGTGAGCCCAGTTTTAGATTCCAATGTTTCATTTCAAGTTTACTGTATCCCTTGTACCTTCTTATTGACGATGAAACCCAGAAATAGCATCCGAATTCAATACAAAAGGCACAATGCCGACTTAAGTACATGAAGACTGACAATCTCACTCTCTATGATTTGAACCTCTCCTGTGAGTCCAGTTTTAGATTCCGATGCTTCACTTCAGGTTTACTGAATCCCTTGGACCTTCTTATTGACGATGAAACACAGAAATTGTATCGGAATTTAATACAAAAGGCACAATGCCGACTTAAGTACAAGAGGACTGACAATTTAACTATGTTTTGAACATCTCCTGTGAGTCCAGTTTTAGATTCCGATGCTTCATTTCAGGTTGTCTGTATTCCTCGGACCTTCTTATTGACGATGAAACAATGAAATTGCATCCGAATTTCATACAAAAGGCACAATGCCGACTTAAGAAAAAGAGGATTGACACTCTCACTTTCTACGATTTGAACCTCACATGTGACTCCAGTTTTAGATTCCGATGCTTCACTTCAGGTTTACTTTATACCTTGCACCTTCTTACTGACGATGAAACACAGATATTGCATCCGAATTTAATACAAAAGGCACAATGCCGACTTAAGTGCAAGAGGACTGGCACTTTCGCTTTCTATGATTTGAACGTCTCCTGTGAGTCCAGTTTTAGATTCCGATGCTTCACTTATGGTTTACCGTATCCCTTAATCCTTCTTATTGACGATGAAAGACAGAAATTTCATCGGAATTTAATTCAAAGGGCACAATGCCGACTTAGATAAAAGAGGACTGTCACTCTCTTTCTATGATTTGAACCTCTCCTGTGAGTCCAGTTTTAGATTCCGATGCTTCACTTCAGGTTTACTGTATCCCTTGGACCTTCTCATTGACGATGATACACGGAAAATGCATCCGAATTAAATACATAAGGCACAATGCCGACTTAAGTAAAAGAGGACTGACACTCTCACTTTCTATGATTTGAAATTCTCCTGTGAGTCCAGTTTTAGATTCCGATGCGTCACTTCAGGTTTACCGTATACCTTGCTCCTTCTTATTGACGATGAAACACAGAAATTGCATCGGAATTTAATACAAAAAGCACATTGCCGTCATAAGTACAAGAGGATTGACACTCTAACTTTCTATGATTTGAACCTCTCCTGTGAGTCCAGTTTTAGATTCCGATGCTTCACTTCAGGTTCACTGTATCCCTAGGACCTTCTTATTGACGATGAAATACAGAAATTGCATCCGAATTTAATACAAAAGGCACAATGGCGACTTAAGTAAAAGAGGACTGACGATCTCACTTTCTAGGATATGAACTTCTCCTGTGAGTCCAGTTTTAGATTCCGATGCGTCACTTCAGGTTTACCGTATACCTTGCACCTTCTTATTGACGATGAAATACAGAAATTGCATCCGAATTTAATACAAAAGGCACAATGCCGACTTAAGTAAAAGAGGACTGACACTCTCACTTTCTGTGATTTGAACCTCTCCTGTGAGTCCAGTTTTAGATTCCGATGCTTCACTTCAGGTTTACTGTATACCTTCCACCTTCCTATTGACGATGAAACACAGAAATTGCATCGGAATTAAATTCAAAAGGCACAATGCAGACTTAAGTACAAGAGGACAGACACACTAAGTTTCTATGATTTGAACCTCTCCTGTGAGTCCAGTTTTAGATTCCGATGATTCATTTCAGGTTTACTGTATCTCTTGGACCTTCTTATTGACGATGAAACACAGAAATTGCATCCGAATTTAATACAAAAGGCACAATGCCGACTGAAGTACATGAGGACTGACACTCTCACTTTCTATGATTTGAACCCCTCCTGTGAGTCCAGTTTTAGATTCCGATGCTACACTTCAGGTTTACTGTATCCCTTGGACCTTCTTATTGACGATGGAATACAGAAATTGCTTCCGAATGTAATACAAAAGGAACAATGCTGACTTAAGTGAAAGAGGACTGACACTCTCTCTTTCTATGATTTGAACCTCGCCTGTGAGTCCAGTTTTAGATTCCGATGCTTCATTTCCGGTTTACTGTATCCCTTGGACCTTCTTATTGACGATGAAACACAGATATTGCATCGGAATTAAATTCAAAAGGCACAATGCCGACTTAAGTACAAGAGGACTGACACCCTAGCTCTCTACAATTTGAACCTCTCCTGTGAGGACAGTTTTAGATTCCGATGCTTCACTTCTGGTTTACTGTATACCTTGCACCCTCTTATTGACTATGAAACACAGAAATTGCATCGGAATTTAATACAAAAGGCTCAATGCCGACATAAGTACAAGAGGACTGACACTCTGACTTTCTATGATTTGAACCTCTCCATTGAGTCCAGTTTTAGATTCCGATGCTTCACTTCAGGTTTACAGTATCCCTTGGACCTTCTTATTGACGATGAAATACAGAAATTGCATGCGAATTTAATACAAAAGGCACAATGCCTACTTAATTAAAGAGGACTGACACTCTCTCCTTCAATGATTTGAACCTCTCCTGTGAGTCCAGTTTTAGATTCCGATGCTTCACTTCAGGTTTACTGTATACCTTGCACCTTCTTATTGACGATGAAACATAAAAATTGCATCGGAATTAATTTCAAAAGGCACAATGCCGTTTTAAGTACAAGAGGACTGACACTCTAACCCTCTATGATTTGAACCTCTCCTGTGAGTCCAGTTTTAGATTCCGATGCTTCACTTCAGGTTTACTGTATCCCTTGGATCTTCTTATTGACGATGAAACACACTAATTGCATCCGAATTTTATACAAAAGGCACAACGCCGACTTAAGTAAAAGAGGACTGACACTCTCACTTTCTATGATTTGAACCTCTCCTGTGAGTCCAGTTTTAGATTCCGATGCTTCACTTCAAGTTTACTGTATCCCTTGGACTTTCTTATTGACGATGAAACACAGAAATTGCATCCGAATTGAACACAAAAGGCACAATGCCGACTTAAGTACAAGAGGACTGACACACTAGCTCTCTACAATTTGAACCTCTCCTGTGAGGACAGTTTTAGATTCCGATGCTTCACTTCTGGTTTACTGTATACCTTGCACCCTCTTATTGACTATGAAACACAGAAATTGCATCGGAATTTAATACAAAAGGCTCAATGCCGACATAAGTACAAGAGGACTGACACTCTAACTTTCTATGATTTGAACCTCTCCATTGAGTCCAGTTTTAGATTCCGATGCTTCACTTCAGGTTTACAGTATCCCTTGGACCTTCTTATTGACGATGGAATACAGAAATTGCTTCCGAATGTAATACAAAAGGCACAATGCCAACTTAAGTAAAAGAGGACTGACACTCTCTCTTTCTATGATTTGAACGTAACCTGTGAGTCCAGTTTTAGATTCCGATGCCTCATTTCAGGTGTACTGTATCCCTTGGACCTTCTTATTGACGATGAAACACAGATATTGCATCGGAATTAAATTCAAAAGGCACAATGCCGACTTAAGTACAAGAGGACTGACACTCTAGCTCTCTACAATTTGAACCTCTCCTGTGAGTCCAGTTTTAGACTCCGATGCTTCACTTCTGGTTTACTGTATACCTTGCACCCTCTTATTGACTATGAAACAAAGAAATTGCATCGGAATTAAATTCAAAAGGCACAATGCCGATTTAAGTACAACAGGACTGACACTCTAACTATCTATGATTTGAACCTCTCCTGTGAGTCCAGTTTTAAGTTCCGGAGCTTCACTTCAGGTTTACTGTATCCCTTGGACCTTCTAATTGACGATGAAACACAGAAATTGAGCCGAATTCAATACAAAAGGCACAATGCCGACTTAACTACAAGAGGACTGACACTCTCACTTTCTATGATTTGAACCTCTCCTGTGAGTCCAGTTTTAGATTCCGATGCTTCACTTCAGGTTTACTGTATACCTAGCACATTCTTATTGACGATGAAACACAGATATTGCATCGGAATATAATAGAAAAAACACAATGCCGACTTAAGTAAAAGAGGACAGACACTCTCACTTTCTATGATTTGAACGTCTCCTGTCAGTCCAGTTTTAGATTCCGATGCCTCACTTCAGGATTACTGTATACCTTGCAGCTTCTTATTGGCGATGAAACACTGAAACTGCATCGGAATTAAATTCAAAAGGCACAATGCCAACTTAAGTACAAGAGGACTGACACTCTAACTATCTATGGTTTGAACCTCTCCTGTGAGTCCAGTTTTAGATTCCGATGCTTCACTTCAGGTTTACTGTATCCCTTGGACCTTCTAATTGACGATGAAACACAAATATTGAACCGAATTCAATACAAAAGGCACAATGCCGACTTAACTACAAGAGGACTGACACTCTTACTTTCTATGATTTGAACCTCTCTTGTGAGTCCAGTTTTAGATTCCGATGCTTCACTTCAGGTTTACTGTATACATAACACCTTCTTATTGACGATTAAACACAGAAATTGCATCGGAATTTAATACAAAAGGCACAATGCCGACTTAAGTAAAAGAGGACAGACACTCTGACTTTCTATGTTTTGAACCTCTCCTGTGAGCCCAATTTTAGATTCCAATGCTTCATTTCAAGTTTACTGTATCCCTTGGACCTTCTTATTGACGATGAAACCCAGAAATTGCATCCGAATTTAATACAAGAGGCACAATGCGGACTTAAGTACAAGAGGACTGACAATTTAACTATGATTTGAACAACTCCCGTGAGTCCAGTTTTAGATTCCGATGCTTCATTTCAGGTTTACTGTATTCCTCGGACCTTCTTATTGACGATGAAACAAAGAAATTGCATCCGAATTTGATACAAAAGGCACAAAGCCGACTTAAGAAAAAGAGGATTGACACTCTCACTTTGTACGATTTGAACCTCACATGTGAGTCCAGTTTTAGATTCCGATGCTTCACTTCAGGTTTACTGTATACCTTGCACCTTCTTACTGACGATGAAACACAGAAATTGCATCCGAATTTAATACAAAAGGCACAATGCCGACTTAAGTACAAGAGGACTGACACTTTCCCTTTCTATGATTTGAACGTCTCCTGTGAGTCCAGTTTTAGATTCCGATGCTTTACTTATGGTTTACTGTATCCCTTGGTCCTTCTTATTGACGATGAAAGACAGAAATTTCATCGGAATGTAATTCAAAGGGCACAGTGCCGACTTAGATAAAAGAGGACTGTCACTCTCTTTCTATGATTTGAACCTCTCCTGTGAGTCCAGTTTTAGATTCCGATGCTTCACTTCAGGTTTACTGTATCCCTTGGACCTTCTCATTGACGATGAAACATAGAAATTACATCGGAATTAAATTCTAAAGGCACAATGCCGATTTAGGTACAAGAGGACTGACACTCTAACCCTCAATGATTTGAACCTCTCCTGTGAGTCCAGCTTTAGATTCCGATGCTTCACTTCAGGTTCACTGTATCCCTTGGACCTTCTTATTGACGATGAAATACAGAAATTGCATCCGAATTTAATACAAAAGGCACAATGCCGACTTAAGTAAAAGAGGACTGACACTCTCACTTTCTGAGATGTGAACCTCTCCTGTGAGTCCAGTTTTAGATTCCGATGCTTCACTTCAGGTTTACTGTATACCTTGCACCTTCCTATTGACGATGAAACACAGAAATTGCATCGGATTTAAATTCAAAAGGCACAATGCAGACTTAAGTAAAGGAGGACTGACACTCTAAGTTTCTATGATTTGAACCTCTCCTGTGAGTCCAGTTTTAGATTCCGATGCTTCACTTCAGGTTTACTGTATCCCTTGGAACTTCTTATTGACGATGAAACACACTAATTGCATCCGAATTTAATACAAAAGCACAACGCCGACTTAAGTAAAAGAGGACTGACACTCTCACTTTCTATGATTTGAACCTCTCCTGTGAGTCCAGTTTTAGATTCCGATGCTTCACTTCAAGTTTACTGTATCCCTTGGACTTTCTTATTGACGATGAAACACAGACATTGCATCCGAATTTAATACAAAAAGCACAAATCCGACTTAAGTAAAAGAGGACTGACACTCTCACTTTCTATGATTTGAACGTCTCCTGTGGGTCCAGTTTTAGATTCCGATGCTTCACTTCAGGTTTACTGTATACCGTGCACCTTTTTCATGACGATGAAACACAGAAATTGCATCCGAATTTACTACAAAAGGCACAATGTCGACTTAAGTACAAGAGGACAAACACTCTCCCTTGCTATGATTTGAACCTCTCCTGTGAGTCCAGATTTAGATTCCGATGCTTCACTTCAGGTTTACTGTATCCCTTGGACCTTCTTATTGACGATGGAATACAGAAATTGCTTCCGAATGTAATACAAAAGGCACAATGCCGACTTAAGTAAAAGAGGACTGACACTCTCTCTTTCTATGATTTGAACCTATCCTGTGAGTCCAGTTTTAGATTCCGATGCCTCATTTCAGGTTTACTGTATCCCTTGGACCTTCTTATTGACGATGAAACACAGATATTGCATCGGAATTAAATTCAAAAGGCACAATGCCGACTTAAGTACAAGAGGACTGACACTCTAGCTCTCTACAATTTGAACCTCTCCTGTGAGTCCAGTTTTAGACTCCGATGCTTCACTTCTGGTTTACTGTATACCTTGCACCCTCTTATTGACTATGAAACAAAGAAATTGCGTCGGAATTAAATTCAAAAGGCACAATGCCGATTTAAGTACAACAGGACTGACACCCTAACTATCTATGATTTGAACCTCTCCTGTGAGTCCAGTTTGAGATTCCGGAGCTTCACTTCAGGTTTACTGTATCCCTCGGACCTTCTAATTGACGATGAAACACAGAAATTGAGCCGAATTCAATACAAAAGGCACAATGCCGACTTAACTACAAGAGGACTGACACTCTCACTTTCTATGATTTAAACCTCTCCTGTGAGTCCAGTTTTAGATTCCGATGCTTCACTTCAGGTTTACTGTATACCTAGCATCTTCTTATTGACGATGTAACACCGAAATTGCATCGGAATTTAATACAAAAGACACAATGCCGACTTAAGTAAAAGAGGACAGACACTCTCACTTTCTATAATTTGAACGTCTCCTGTGAGTCCAGTTTTAGATTCCGATGCTTCACGTCAGGATTACTGTATACCTTCCAGTTTCTTATTGGCGATGAAACACAGAAATTGATCGGAATTAAATTCAAAAGGCACAATGCCGACTTAAGTACAACAGCACTGACACTCTAACTATCTATGGTTTGAACCTCTCCTGTGAGTCCAGTTTTAGATTCCGATGCTTCACTTCAGGTTTACTGTATTCCTTGGACCTTCTAATTAACGATGAAACACAGAAATTGAACCGAATTCAATACAAAAGGCACAATGCCGACTTAACTACAAGAGGACTTACACTCTTACTTTCTATGATTTGAACCTCTCTTGTGAGTCCAGTTTTAGATTCCGATGCTTCACTTCAGGTTTACAGTATACATAGCACCTTCTTATTGACGATGAAACACAGAAATTGCATCGGAATTTAATACAAAAGGCACAATGCCGACTCAAGTAAAAGAGGACAGACACTCTCACTTTCTATGATTTGAACCTCTCCTGTGAGTCCAGTTTTAGATTCCGATGCTTCACTTCAGGTTTACTGTATCCCTTGGTCCTTCTTATTGAGGATGAAACGCAGAAATTGCATCGGAATTAAATTCAAAAGGCACAATGCAGACTTAAGTACAAGAGGACTTACACTCTAACTTTCTATGATTTTAACCTTTCCTGTGAGTCCAGTTTTAGATTCCGATGCTTCATTTCAGAATTACTGTATCCCTTAGACTTTCTTATTGACGATGAAACACAGAAATTGCATCCGAATTTAATACAAAAGGCACAATGCCGACTTAAGTACATGAGGACTGACACTCTCACTTTCCATGATTTGAACCTCTCCTGTGAGTCCAGTTTTAGATTCCGATGCTTCACTTCAGGTTTACTGTATCCGTTGGATTTTCTTATTGACGATGAAACACAGATATTGTATCCGAATTTAATACAAAAGGCACAATGCCGACTTAAGTAAAAGAGGAATGACACTCTCATTTTCTATGATTTGAACCTCTCCTGTGAGTCAAGTTTTAGATTCCGATGCTTCACTTCAGGTTTACTGTATACCTTGCACCTTCTTATTGACGATGAAACACAGAAATTGCCTCCTAATTTATTACAAAAGGCACAATGCCGACTTAAGTGCAAGAGGACTAACACTCTCACTTTCTATGATTTGAACCTCTCCTGTGAGTCCAGTTTTAGATTCCGATGCTTCACTTCAGGTTTACTGTATCCGTTGGACCCTCTTATTGAAAGACTGAATACAGAAATTGCATCCGAATTTAATACAAAAGGCACAGTGCCGACTTAAGTAAAAGAGGGCTGACACTCTCACTTTCTGTGATTTGAACCTCCCCAGTGAGTCCAGTTTTAGATTCCGATGCTTCACTTCAGGATTACTGTATACCTTGCACCTTCTTATTGACGATGAAACACGGAAATTGCATCGGAATTAAATTCAAAAATGCACAATGCCGACTTAAGTACAAGAGGACTGACACTCTAACTTTCTATGATTTGAACCTCTCCTGTGAGTCCAGTTTTAGATTCCGATCTTTCATTTCAGGTTTACTGTATCCCTTGGACCTTCTTATTGACGATGAAACACAGAAATTGCATCCGAATATAATACAAAAGGCACAATGCCGACTTAAGTACATGAGGACTGACACTCACACTTTCTATGACTTGAACCTCTCCTGTGAGTCCAGTTTTAGATTCCGATGCTTCACTTCATGTTTACTGTATCCCTTGGACCTTCTTATTGACGAAGAAACACAGAAATGGCATCCGAATTTAATACAAGAGGCACAAATCCGACTTACGTACGAGAGGACTAACACTCTAGCTCTCTACAATTTGAACCTCTCCTGTGAGTCCAGTTTTAGATTCCGATGATTCACTTCAGGTTTACTGTATACCTAGCACCTTCTTATTGACGATGAAACACAGAAATTGCATCGGAATTAAATTCAAAAGGCACAATGCCGACTTAAGTACAAGAGGACTGACACTCTAAATTTCTATGATTTCAACCTTTCCTGTAAGTCCAGTTTTAGATTCCGATGCTTCATTTCAGAATTACTGTATCCCTTGGACTTTCTTATTGACGATGAAACACAGAAATTGCATCCGAATTTAATACAAAAGGCACAATGCCGACTTAAGTACATGAGGACTGACACTCTCACTTTCTATCATTTGAACCTCTCCTGTGAGTCCAGTTTTAGACTCCGATGCTTCACTTCTGGTTTACTGTATACCTTGCACCCTCCTATTGACTATGAAACAAAGAAATTGCATCGGAATTAAATTCAAAAGGCACAATGCCGATTTAAGTACAACAGGACTGACACTCTAACTATCTATGATTTGAACCTCTTCTGTGAGTCCAGTTTTAGATTCCGGAGCTTCACTTCAGGTTTACTGTATCCCTTGGACCTTCTAATTGACGATGAAACACAGAAATTGAGCCGAATTCAATACAAAAGGCACAATGCCGACTTCACTACAAAAGGACTGACACTCTCACTTTCTATGATTTGAACCTCTCCTGTGAGTCCAGTTTTAGATTCCGATGCTTCACTTCAGGTTTACTGTATACCTAGCACCTTCTTATTGACGATGTAACACCGAAATTGCATCGGAATTTAATACAAAAGACACAATGCCGACTTAAGTAATAGAGGACAGACACTCTCACTTTCTATGATTTGAACGTCTCCTGTGAGTCCAGTTTTAGATTCCGATGCTTCACTTCAGGATTACTGTATACCTTGCAGCTTCTTATTGGCGATGAAACACAGAAATTGATCGGAATTAAATTCAAAAGGCACAATGCCGACTTAAGTACAAGAGGAGTGACACTCTAACTATCTATGGTTTGAACCTCTCCTGTGAGTCCAGTTTTAGATTCCGATGCTTCACTTCAGGATTACTGTATACCTTGCACCTTCTTATTGACGATGAAACATAGAAATTGCATCGGAATTAAATTCAAAAGGCACAATGCCGACTTAAGTACAACAGGACTGACACTCTAACTCCCTATGATTTGAACCTCCCCTGCGAGTCCAGTTTTAGATTCCGAAGCTTCACTTCAGGTTTACTGTATCCCTGGGACCTTCTTATTGACGAAGGAACACAGAATTTGCATCCGAATTTAATACAAAAGGCACAATGCCGATTTAAGTAAAAGAGGACTGACACTCTCACTTTCTGTGATTTGAACCTCACCTGTGAGTCCAGTTTCAGATTCCGATGCTTCACTTCAGGGTTACCTTATACCTTGCACCTTCTTATTGACGATGAAACACAGAAATTGCATCGGAATTAAATTCAAAAGGCACAATGCCGACTTAAGTACAACAGGACTGACACTTTAACTTTCTATGAGTTGAACCTCTCCTGTGAATCCAGTTTTCGATACCGATGTTTCATTTCAGGTTTACTGTTTCCCTTGGACCTTCTTATTGCGATGAAACACAGAAATTGCATCCGAATTTAATACAAAAGGCACAATGCCGACTTCAGTACATGAAGACTGACACTCTCACTTTCTATGATTTGAACCTCTCCTGTGAGTCCAGTTTTAGATTCCGATGCTTCACTTCAGGTTTACTGTATCCCTTGGAGCTTCTTATTGACGATGAAACACAGAAATTGCACCCGAAATTAATACAAAAGGCCCAATGCCGACTTAAGTACAAGAGGACTAACACTCTCACTTTCTATGATTTGAACCTCTCCTGTGAGTCCAGTTTTAGATTCCGATGCGTCACTTCAGGTTTACCGTATACCTTGCACCTTCTTATTGACGATGAAGCACAGAAATTGCATCGGAATTCAATAAAAAAGGCACAATGCAAACATAAGTACAAGAGGATTGATACTCAAACTTTCTATGATTTGAACCTCTTCTGTGAGTCCAGTTTTAGATTCCGATGCTTCACTTCACGTTTACTGTATTCCTTGGACCTTCTTATTGACGATGAAACACAGAGTTTGCATCCGAATTTAATACAAAAGGCACAATGCCGACTGAAGTACAAGAGGGCAGAATCCCTAACTATCTATGATTTGAACCTCTCCTGTGAGTCCAGTTTCAGATTCCGATGCTTCACTTCAGGGTTACCTTATACCTTGCACCTTCTTATTGACGATGAAACACAGAAATTGCATCAGAATTAAATTCAAAAGGCACAATACCGACTTAAATAAAAGAGGACTGACACTCTCACTTTCTATGATTTGAACTTCTCCTGTGAGTCCAGTTTTAGATTCCGATGCGTCACTTCAGGTTTACCGTATACCTTGCACCTTCTTATTGACGATGAAACACAGAAATTGCATCGGATTTTAATACAAAAGGCACAATGCCAACATAAGTACAAGAGGATTGACACTCTAACTTTCTATGATTTGAACCTCTCCTGTGAGTCCAATTTTATATTCCGGTGCTTCACTTCAGGTTTACTGTATCCCTTGGACCTTCTTATTGACGATGAAATACAGAAATTGCATCCGAATTTAATACAAAAGGCACAATGTCGACTTAAGTAAAAGAGGACTGACACTCTCTCTTTCTATGATTTGAACCTCTCCCATGAGTCCAGTTTTAGATTCCGATGATTCACTTCAGGAGTACTGTTTACCTTGACCTTCTTATTGACGATGAAACATAGAAATTGCATCGGAATTAAATTCAAAAGGCACAATGCCGACTTAAGTACAACAGGACTGACACTCAAACTCCCTATGATTTGAACCTCCCCTGCGAGTCCAGTTTTAGATTCCGAAGCTTCACTTCAGGTTTACTGTATCCCTGGGACCTTCTTATTGACGAAGGAGCACAGAATTTGCATCCGAATTTAATACAAAAGGCACCATGCCGATTTAAGTAAAAGAGGACTGACACTCTCACTTTCTGTGACTTGAACCTCACCTGTGAGTCCAGTTTCAGATTCCGATGCTTCACTTCAGGGTTACCTTATACCTTGCACCTTCTTATTGACGATGAAACACAGAAATTGCATCGGAATTAAATTCAAAAGGCACAATGCCGACATAAGTACAACAGGACTGACACTTTAACTTTCTATGATTTGAACCTCTCCTGTGAATCCAGTTTTCGATTCCGATGCTTCATTTCAGGTTTACTGTTTCCCTTGGACCTTCTTATTGCGATGAAACACAGAAATTGCATCCGAATTTAATACAAAAGGCACAATGCCGACTTCAGTACATGGAGACTGACACTCTCACTTTCTATGATTTGAACCTCTCCTGTGAGTCCAGTTTTAGATTCCGATGCTTCACTTCAGGTTTACTGTATCCCTTGGAGCTTCTTATTGACGATGAAACACAGAAATTGCACCCGAAATTAATACAAAAGGCCCAATGCCGACTTAAGTACAAGAGGACTAACACTCTCACTTTCTATGATTTGAACCTCTCCTGTGAGTCCAGATTTAGATTCCGATGCTTCACTTCAGGTTTACTGTATCCCTTGGGCTTGCTTATTGACGATGAAACACAGAAATTGCATCCGAATTTAATACATAAGGCACAATGCCGACTTAAGTAAAAGAGGACAGACACTCTCACTTTCTATGATTTGAACTTCTCCTGTGAGTCCAGTTTTAGATTCCGATGCGTCACTTCAGGTTTACCGTATACCTTGCACCTTCTTATTGACGATGAAGCACAGAAATTGCATCGGAATTCACTAAAAAAGGCACAATGCAAACATAAGTACAAGAGGATTGATACTCAAACTTTCTATGATTTGAACCTCTTCTGTGAGTCCAGTTTTAGATTCCGATGCTTCACTTCACGTTTACTGTATTCCTTGGACCTTCTTATTGACGATGAAACACAGAGTTTGCATCCGAATTTAATACAAAAGGCACAATGCCGACTGAAGTACAAGAGGGCAGAATCCCTAACTATCTATGATTTGAACCTCTCCTGTGAGTCCAGTTTCAGATTCCGATGCTTCACTTCAGGGTTACCTTATACCTTGCACC
Source organism: Schistocerca americana (assembly GCF_021461395.2). Classification (NCBI taxonomy): domain Eukaryota; kingdom Metazoa; phylum Arthropoda; class Insecta; order Orthoptera; family Acrididae; genus Schistocerca; species Schistocerca americana. The sequence goes on from NC_060126.1 coordinate 8,652,451, forward strand.
TTCGTATTGACGATGAAACACAGAAATTGCATCAGAATTAAATTCAAAAGGCACAATACCGACTTAAATAAAAGAGGACTGACACTCTCACTTTCTATGATTTGAACTTCTCCTGTGAGTCCAGTTTTAGATTCCGATGCGTCACTTCAGGTTTACCGTATACCTTGCACCTTCTTATTGACGATGAAACACAGAAATTGCATCGGATTTTAATACAAAAGGCACAATGCCGACTTAAGTAAAAGAGGAATGACACTCTCATTTTCTATGATTTGAACCTCTCCTGTTAGTCAAGTTTTAGATTCCGATGCTTCACTTCAGGTTTACTGTATACCTTGCACCTTCTTATTGACGATGAAACACAGAAATTGCCTCCTAATTTATTACAAAAGGCACAATGCCGACTTAAGTGCAAGAGGACTAACACTCTCACTTTCTATGATTTGAACCTCTCCTGTGAGTCCAGTTTTAGATTCCGATGCTTCACTTCAGGTTTACTGTATCCGTTGGACCCTCTTATTGAAAGACTGAATACAGAAATTGCATCCGAATTTAATACAAAAGGCACAGTGCCGACTTAAGTAAAAGAGGGCTGACACTCTCACTTTCTGTGATTTGAACCTCCCCAGTGAGTCCAGTTGTAGATTCCGATGCTTCACTTCAGGATTACTGTATACCTTGCACCTTCTTATTGACGATGAAACACGGAAATTGCATCGGAATTAAATTCAAAAATGCACAATGCCGACTTAAGTACAAGAGGACTGACACTCTAACTTTCTATGATTTGAACCTCTCCTGTGAGTCCAGTTTTAGATTCCGATCTTTCATTTCAGGTTTACTGTATCCCTTGGACCTTCTTATTGACGATGAAACACAGAAATTGCATCCGAATATAATACAAGAGGCACAATGCCGACTTAAGTACATGAGGACTGACACTCACACTTTCTATGACTTGAACCTCTCCTGTGAGTCCAGGTTTAGATTCCGATGCTTCACTTCATGTTTACTGTATCCCTTGGACCTTCTTATTGACGATGAAACACAGAAATGGCATCCGAATGTAATACAAGAGGCACAAATCCGACTTACGTACAAGAGGACTAACACTCTAGCTCTCTACAATTTGAACCTCTCCTGTGAGTCCAGTTTTAGATTCCGATGATTCACTTCAGGTTTACTGTATACCTAGCACCTTCTTATTGACGATGAAACACAGAAATTGCATCGGAATTAAATTCAAAAGGCACAATGCCGACTTAAGTACAAGAGGACTGACACTCTAAATTTCTATGATTTTAACCTTTCCTGTAAGTCCAGTTTTAGATTCCGATGCTTCATTTCAGAATTACTGTATCCCTTGGACTTTCTTATTGACGATGAAACACAGAAATTGCATCCGAATTTAATACAAAAGGCACAATGCCGACTTAAGTACATGAGGACTGACACTCTCACTTTCTATCATTTGAACCTCTCCTGTGAGTCCAGTTTTAGACTCCGATGCTTCACTTCTGGTTTACTGTATACCTTGCACCCTCCTATTGACTATGAAACAAAGAAATTGCATCGGAATTAAATTCAAAAGGGACAATGCCGATTTAAGTACAACAGGACTGACACTCTAACTATCTACGATTTGAACCTCTTCTGTGAGTCCAGTTTTAGATTCCGGAGCTTCACTTCAGGTTTACTGTATCCCTTGGACCTTCTAATTGACGATGAAACACAGAAATTGAGCCGAATTCAATACAAAAGGCACAATGCCGACTTCACTACAAAAGGACTGACACTCTCACTTTCTATGATTTGAACCTCTCCTGTGAGTCCAGTTTTAGATTCCGATGCTTCACTTCAGGTTTACTGTATACCTAGCACCTTCTTATTGACGATGTAACACCGAAATTGCATCGGAATCTAATACAAAAGACACAATGCCGACTTAAGTAAAAGAGGACAGACACTCTCACTTTCTATGATTTGAACGTCTCCTGTGAGTCCAGTTTTAGATTCCGATGCTTCACTTCAGGATTACTGTATACCTTGCAGCTTCTTATTGGCGATGAAACACAGAAATTGATCGGAATTAAATTCAAAAGGCACAATGCCGACTTAAGTACAAGAGGAGTGACACTCTAACTATCTATGGTTTGAACCTCTCCTGTGAGTCCAGTTTTAGATTCCGATGCTTCACTTCAGGATTACTGTATACCTTGCACCTTCTTATTGACGATGAAACATAGAAATTGCATCGGAACTAAATTCAAAAGGCACAATGCCGACTTAAGTACAACAGGACTGACACTCTAACTCCCTATGATTTGAACCTCCCCTGCGAGTCCAGTTTTAGATTCCGAAGCTTAACTTCAGGTTTACTGTATCCCTGGGACCTTCTTATTGACGAAGGAACACAGAATTTGCATCCGAATTTAATACAAAAGGCACAATGCCGATTTAAGTAAAAGAGGACTGACACTCTCACTTTCTGTGATTTGAACCTCACCTGTGAGTCCAGTTTCAGATTCCGATGCTTCACTTCAGGGTTACCTTATACCTTGCACCTTCTTATTGACGATGAAACACAGAAATTGCATCGGAATTAAATTCAAAAGGCACAATGCCGACTTAAGTACAACAGGACTGACACTTTAACTTTCTATGAGTTGAACCTCTCCTGTGAATCCAGTTTTCGATACCGATGTTTCATTTCAGGTTTACTGTTTCCCTTGGACATTCTTATTGCGATGAAACACAGAAATTGCATCCGAATTTAATACAAAAGGCACAATGCCGACTTCAGTACATGAAGACTGACACTCTCACTTTCTATGATTTGAACCTCTCCTGTGAGTCCAGTTTTAGATTCCGATGCTTCACTTCAGGTTTACTGTATCCCTTGGAGCTTCTTATTGACGATGAAACACAGAAATTGCACCCGAAATTAATACAAAAGGCCCAATGCCGACTTTAGTACAAGAGGACTAACACTCTCACTTTCTATGATTTGAACCTCTCCTGTGAGTCCAGATTTAGATTCCGATGCTTCACTTCAGGTTTACTGTATCCCTTGGACCTGCTTATTGACGATGAAACACAGAAATTGCATCCGAATTTAATACATAAGGCACAATGCCGACTTAAGTAAAAGAGGACAGACACTCTCACTTTCTATGATTTGAACTTCTCCTGTGAGTCCAGTTTTAGATTCCGATGCGTCACTTCAGGTTTACCGTATACCTTGCACCTTCTTATTGACGATGAAGCACAGAAATTGCATCGGAATTCAATAAAAAAGGCACAATGCAAACATAAGTACAAGAGGATTGATACTCAAACTTTCTATGATTTGAACCTCTTCTGTGAGTCCAGTTTTAGATTCCGATGCTTCACTTCACGTTTACTGTATTCCTTGGACCTTCTTATTGACGATGAAACACAGAGTTTGCATCCGAATTTAATACAAAAGGCACAATGCCGACTGAAGTACAAGAGGGCAGAATCCCTAACTATCTATGATTTGAACCTCTCCTGTGAGTCCAGTTTCAGATTCCGATGCTTCACTTCAGGGTTACCTTATACCTTGCACCTTCGTATTGACGATGAAACACAGAAATTGCATCAGAATTAAATTCAAAAGGCACAATACCGACTTAAATAAAAGAGGACTGACACTCTCACTTTCTATGATTTGAACTTCTCCTGTGAGTCCAGTTTTAGATTCCGATGCGTCACTTCAGGTTTACCGTATACCTTGCACCTTCTTATTGACGATGAAACACAGAAATTGCATCGGATTTTAATACAAAAGGCACAATGCCAACATAAGTACAAGAGGATTGACACTCTAACTTTCTATGATTTGAACCTCTCCTGTGAGTCCAATTTTATATTCCGGTGCTTCACTTCAGGTTTACTGTATCCCTTGGACCTTCTTATTGACGATGAAATACAGAAATTGCATCCGAATTTAATACAAAAGGCACAATGTCGACTTAAGTAAAAGAGGACTGACACTCTCTCTTTCTATGATTTGAACCTCTCCCATGAGTCCAGTTTTAGATTCCGATGATTCACTTCAGGAGTACTGTTTACCTTGACCTTCTTATTGACGATGAAACATAGAAATTGCATCGGAATTAAATTCAAAAGGCACAATGCCGACTTAAGTACAACAGGACTGACACTCAAACTCCCTATGATTTGAACCTCCCCTGCGAGTCCAGTTTTAGATTCCGAAGCTTCACTTCAGGTTTACTGTATCCCTGGGACCTTCTTGGTGACAATGAAATACAGAAATTGCATCTGAATTTAATACAAAAGGCACAATGCCGACTTAAGTAAAAGAGGACTGACACTCTCACTTTCTGTGACTTGAACCTCACCTGTGAGTCCAGTTTCAGATTCCGATGCTTCACTTCAGGGTTACCTTATACCTTGCACCTTCTTATTGACGATGAAACACAGAAATTGCATCGGAATTAAATTCAAAAGGCACAATGCCGACTTAAGTACAACAGGACTGACACTTTAACTTTCTATGATTTGAACCTCTCCTGTGAATCCAGTTTTCGATTCCGATAATTCATTTCAGGTTTACTGTTTCCCTTGGACCTTCTTATTGCGATGAAACACAGAAATTGCATCCGAATTTAATACAAAAGGCACAATGCCGACTTCAGTACATGAAGACTGACACTCTCACTTTCTATGATTTGAACCTCTCCTGTGAGTCCAGTTTTAGATTCCGATGCTTCACTTCAGGTTTACTGTATCCCTTGGAGCTTCTTATTGACGATGAAACACAGAAATTGCACCCGAAATTAATACAAAAGGCCCAATGCCGACTTAAGTACAAGAGGACTAACACTCTCACTTTCTATGATTTGAAACTCTCCTGTGAGTCCAGATTTAGATTCCAATGCTTCACTTCAGGTTTATTGTATCCCTTGGACCTGCTTATCGATTCCGATGCTTCATTTCAGGTTTACTGTTTCCCTTGGACCTTCTTATTGCGATGAAACACAGAAATTGCATCCGAATTTAATACAAAAGGCACAGTGCCGACTTAAGTAAAAGAGGACTGTCACTCTCTCTTTCTATAATTTGAACCTCTCCTGTGAGTCCAGTTTTAGATTCCGATAATTCACTTCAGGTTTACTGTATCCCTTGGACCTTCTTATTGACGATGAAACACAGAAATTGCATCCGAATTTAATACAAAAGGCACAATGCCGACTTAAGTAAAAGTGGACTGACACTCTCACTTTCTGTGAATTGAACCTCACCTGTGAGTCCAGTTTTAGATTCCGATGCTTCACTTCAGGGTTACCTTATACGTTGCACCTTCTTATTGACGATGCAACACAGAAATTGCATAGGAATTAAATTCAAAAGGCACAATGCCGACTTAAGTACAAGAGGACTAACACTCTAACTTCCTATGATTTGAACCCCTCCTGTGAGTCCAGTTTTTGATTCCGATGCTTTATTTCAGAATTATTGTATCCCTTGGACCTTCTTATTGACGATGAAACACAGAAATTGCATCCGAATTTAATACAAAAGGCACAATGCCGACATAAGTACATGAGGACTGACACTCTAACTTTCTATGATTTGAACCCCTCCTGTCAGTCCAGTTATAGATTTCGATGCTTCCCTTCAGGTTTACTGTATCCCTTGAACCTTATCATTGACGATGGAATACAGAAATTAAATCCGAATTAAATACAAAAAGCACAATGGCGACTTAAGTAAAAGAGGACTGACACTCTCTCTTTCTATGATTTGAACCTCTCCCATGAGTCCAGTTTTAGATTCCGATGATTCACTTCAGGATTACTGTATACCTTGCACCTTCTTATTGACGATGAAACATAGAAATTGCATCGGAATTAAATTCAAAAGGCACAATGCCGATTTAAGTACAACAGGACTGACACTCTAACTCCCTATGATTTGAACCTCCCCTGTGAGTCCAGTTTCAGATTCCGATGCTTCACTTCAGGGTTACCTTATAACTTGCACCTTCTTATTGACGATGAAACACGGAAATTGCATCGGAATTAAATTCAAAAGGCACAATGCCGACTTAAGTACAACAGGACTGACACTTTAACTTTCTATGAGTTGAACCTCTCCTGTGAATCCAGTTTTCGATTCCGATGCTTCATTTCAGGTTTACTGTTTCCCTTGGACCTTCTTATTGCGATGAAACACAGAAATTGCATCCGAATTTAATACAAAAGGCACAATGCCGACTTCAGTACATGAAGACTGACACTCTCACTTTCTATGATGTGAACCTCTCCTGTGAGTCCAGTTTTAGATTCCGATGCTTCACTTCAGGTTTACTGTATCCCTTGGAGCTTCTTATTGACGATGAAACACAGAAATTGCACCCGAAATTAATACAAAAGGCCCAATGCCGACTTAAGTACAAGAGGACTAACACTCTCACTTTCTATGATTTGAACCTCTCCTGTGAGTCAAGATTTAGATTCCGATGCTTCACTTCAGGTTTACTGTATCCCTTGGACCTGCTTATTGACGATGAAACACAGAAATTGCATCCGAATTTAATACATAAGGCACAATGCCGACTTAAGTAAAAGAGGACAGACACTCTCACTTTCTATGATTTGAACTTCTCCTGTGAGTCCAGTTTTACATTCCGATGCGTCACTTCAGGTTTACCGTATACCTTGCACCTTCTTATTGACGATGAAGCACAGAATTTGCATCGGAATTCAATAAAAAAGGCACAATGCAAACATAAGTACAAGAGGATTGATACTCAAACTTTCTATGATTTGAACCTCTTCTGTGAGTCCAGTTTTAGATTCCGATGCTTCACTTCAGGTTTACTGTATTCCTTGGACCTTCTTATTGACGATGAAACACAGAGTTTGCATCCGAATTTAATACAAAAGGCACAATGCCGACTGAAGTACAAGAGGGCAGAATCCCTAACTATCTATGATTTGAACCTCTCCTGTGAGTCCAGTTTCAGATTCCGATGCTTCACTTCAGGGTTACCTTATACCTTGCACCTTCTTATTGACGATGAAACACAGAAATTGCATCAGAATTAAATTCAAAAGGCACAATGCCAACATAAGTACAAGAGGATTGACACTCTAACTTTCTATGATTTGAACCTCTCCTGTGAGTCCAATTTTATATTCCGGTGCTTCACTTCAGGTTTACTGTATCCCTTGGACCTTCTTATTGACGATGAAATACAGAAATTGCATTCGAATTTAATACAAAAGGCACAATGTCGACTTAAGTAAAAGAGGACTGACACTCTCTCTTTCTATGATTTGAACCTCTCCTGTGAGTCCAGTTTTAGATTCCGATGATTCACTTCAGGATTACTGTATACCTTGCACCTTCTTATTGACGATGAAACACAGAAATTGCATCGGAATTAAATTCAAAAGGCACAATGCCGACTTAAGTACAAGAGGACAGACACTCCAACTTTCTATGATTTGAACCTCTCCTGTGAGTCCAGGTTTAGATTCCGATGCTTCACTTCAGGTTTACTGTATCCCTTGGACCTTCTTATTGACGATGAAACACAGAAATTGCACCCGAAAATAATACAAAAGGCACAATGCAGACTAAAGTACAAGAGGACTAACACTCTCACTTTCTATGATTTGAACTTCTCCTGTGAGTCCAATTTTAGATTCTGGTGCTTCACTTCAGGTTTACTGTATCCCTTGGACCTTCTTATTGACGATGAAATACAGAAATTGCATCCGAATTTAATACAAAAGGCACAATGTCGACTTAAGTAAAAGAGGACTGACACTCTCTCTTTCTATGATTTGAACCTCTCCTGTGACTCCAGTTTTTGATTCCGATGCTTCATTTCAGGTTTGCTGTATCCCTTGGACCTTCTTATTGACGGAGAAACCCTGAAATTGCATCCGAATTTAATACATAAGGCACAATGCCGTCTTAACTAAAAGAGGACTGACACTCTCACTTTCTATGATTTGAACCTCTCGTGTGAGTCCAGTTTTAGATTCCGATGCTTCACTTCAGGTTTACTGTATACCTTGCACCTTCTTATTGACGATGAAACACAGAAATTGCATCCGAATTTAATACAAAGGGCACAATGCCGACTTAAGTACAAGAGGACTAACACTCTCACTTTCTATGATTTGAACCTCTCCTGTGAGTCCAGTTTTAGATTCCGATGCTTCACTTCAGGTTTACTGTATCCCTTTGACCTTCTTATTGACGATGAAACTCAGAAATTGCATCCGAATTTAATATATAAGGCACAATGCCGACTTAAGTAAAAGAGGACTGACACTCTCACTTTCTATGATTTGAACTTCTCCTGTGAGTCCAGTTTTAGATTCCGATGCGTCACTTCAGGTTTACCGTATACCTTGCACCTTCTTATTGACGATGAAACATAGAAATTGCACTGGAATTAAATTCAAAAGGCACAATGCCGACTTAAGTACAAGAGGACTGACACACTGACTCCCTATGATTTGAACTTCTCCTGTGAGTTTAGTTTTCGATTCCGATGCCTCACTTCAATTTTACCGTATACCTTGCACCTTCTTATTGAAGATGAAAAACAGAAATTGCATCGGAATTTAATACAAAAGGCACAATGCCGACATAAGTACAAGAGGACTGACACTCTAACTTTCTATGATTTGAACCTCTCCTTTGACTCGAGTTTTAGATTCCGATGCTTCACTTCAGGTTTACTGTATCTCTTGGACCATGTTATTGACGGTGAAATACAGAAATTGCATCCGAATTTAATACAAAAGGCACAATGCCGACTTAATTAAAGAGGACTGTCACTCTCTCTTTCAATGATTTGAACCTCTCCTGTGAGTCCAGTTTTAGATTCCGATTCTTCACTTCAGGTTTGCTGTATACCTTGTACCTTCTTATTCACGATGAAACATAGGAATTGCATCGGAATTAAATTCAAAAGACACAATGCCGACTGAAGTACAAGAGGACTGACACTCTAAATATCTATGATTTGATCCTCTTCTGTGAGTCCTGTTTTAGATTCCGATGCTTCACTTCAGGTTTACTGTATTCCTTGGACCTTCTCATTGACGATGAAACACAGAAATTGCATCCGAATTTAATACAAAAGGCATAATGCCGACTTAAGTACATGAGGACTGACACTCTCACTTTCTTCGATTTGAACCTCTCCTGTGAGTCCAGTTTTAGATTCCGATGCTTCACTTCAGGTTTACTGAATACCTTGCACCTTCTTATTGACGATGAAACATAGAAATTGCATCGAAATCAAATTCAAAAGGCTCAATGCCGACTTAAGTACAAGAGGACTGACACTCTAAGATTCTATGATTTGAACATCTCCTGTGAGTCCAGTTTTAGTTTCCGATGCTTCATTTCAGGTTTACTGTATCCCTTGGACCTTCTCATTGACGATGAAACACAGAAATTGCATCCGAATTTAATACAAAAGGCATAATGCCGACTTAAGTACATGAGGACTGACACTCTCACTTTCTTCGATTTGAACCTCTCCTGTGAGTCAAGTTTTAGATTCCGATGCTTCACTTCAGATTTACTGTATCCCTTGGACCTTCTTATTAACGATGAAACACACAAATTGCATCCGAATTTAATACGAAAGTCGCAATGCCGACTTAAGTACAAGAGGACTGACACTCTAAATTTCAATGATTTCATCCTCTTTTGTGACTCCTGTTTTAGATTCCGATGCTTCACTTCAGGTTTACTGAATACCTTGCACCTTCTTATTGACGATGAAACACAGAAATTGCATCGAAATCAAATTGAAAAGGCACAATGCCGACTTAAGTTCAAGAGGACTGACACTCTAAATTTCTATGATTTCAACCTGTCCTGTGACTCCAGTTTTAGATTCCGATGCTTCACTTTAGATTTACTGTATCCCCTGGACCTTCTTATTAACGATGAAACACACAAATTGCATCCAAATTTTATACAAAAGGCACAATGCCGACTTAAGTACAAGAGGACAGACACTCTAACTTAGTATGGTTTGAATATCTCCTGTGAGACCAGTTTTGGATTCCGATGCTGCACTTCAGGTTTACTGCATCCCTTGGACCTTCATATTGACGATGAAACACAGAAATTGCATCCGAAATTAATACAAAAGTCACAATGCCGACTTAAGTACAAGAGGACTGATACTCTAATTTTCCACGATTTGAACCTCTCCTGTGAGTCCAGTTTTAGATTCCGATGCATCACTTCAGGTTTACTGTATCCCTTGGGCCTTCTTATTGACGATGAAACACAGAAATTGCATCCGAATTTAATACAAAAGTCACAAAGCCGACTTGAGTACAAGAGGACTGACACTCTAACTTTCTATGATGTGAACCTCTCCTGTGAGTCCAGTTTTAGATTCCGATGCTTCACTTCAGGTTTACTGTATCCCTCGGACCTTCTAATTGACGATGAAGCACAGAAATTGCATCCGAATTTAATACAAAATTCACAATGCCGACTTAAGTACAAGAGGACTCACACTCTAACTTTCTGTGATTTGAACCTCTCCTGTGAGTCCAGTTTTCGATTCCGATGCTACACTTCAGGTTTACTGTATCCCTTGGACCTTCTTATTGACGATGAAACACAGAAATTGCATCCGAATTTAATACAAAAGGCACAATGCCGACTGAAGTACAAGAAGACTGACACACTAACTCTCTATGATTTTAACCTCTCCTGTGAGTCCAGTTTTAGATTCCGATGCTTCACTTCAGGTTTACTGCATCCCTTGGAACCTCCTATTAACGATGAAACACAGAAATTGCATCCGAAATTAATACAAAAGTCACAATCCCGACTTAAGTACAAGAGGACTGACACACTAACTTTCCATGATTTGAACCTCTCCTGTGAGTCCAGTTTTAGATTCCGATGCTTCACTTCAGGTTTACTGTATCCCTTGGACCTTCTTGTTGACGATGAAACACAGAAATTGTATCCGAATTTAATACAAAAGTCACAATGCCGAATTAAGTACAAGAGGACTGAAACTTTTACTTTCTATTATTTGAACTTGTCCTGTGAGTCCAGTTTTAGATTCCGATGCTTCACTTCAGGTTTACTGTATACATAGCACCTTCTTATTGACGATGAAACACAGAAATTGCATCCGAATTTTATACAAAAGTCTCAATGCCGACTTAAGTACAAGAGGACTGACACTCTAAATTTCTATGATTTGAACTTCTCCTGTGAGTCCAGTTTTAGAATCCGATACTTCACTTCAGGTTTACTGTATCCCTTGGACCTTCTTATAGACGATGAAACACAGAAAATGCATCCGAACTTAATACAAAAGTCACAATGCCGACATAAGTACAAGAGAACTTGCACTCTAACTTTCTATGATTTGAATATCTCCTGCGAGTCCAGTTTTGGATTCCGATGCTTCACTTCAGGTTTACTGTATCCCTTGGACCTTCTTATTAACGATGAAACACAGAAATTGCATCCGAATTTAATACAAAAGTCACAATGCCGACTTAAGTACAAGAGGACTAAAACTCTAACTTTCTATGATTTGAACCTGTCCTGTGAATCCAGTTTTAGATTCCGATGCTTCAGTTCAGATTTACTGTATCCCTTGGACCTTCTCATTAACGATGAAACCCACAAATTGCATCCGAATTTAATACAAAAGGGACAATGCCGATTTAAGTACAAGAGGACAGACACTCTAACTTTCTATGGTTTGAATATCTCCTGCGAGTCCAGTTTTGGATTCCGATGCTTCACTTCAGGTTTACTGTATCCCTTGGACCTTCTTATTGGCGATGAAACACAGAAATTGCATCCGAATTTAATACAAAAGTCTCATTGCCGACTAAAGTACAAGAGGACTGACACTCTAACTTTCTATGATTTGAACCTTCTCTGTGAGTCCAGTTTCAGATTCCAATGCTACACTTTAGGTTTACTGTATCCCTTGGACCTTCTTATTAACGATGAAACACAGAAATTCCTTCCGAATTTAATACAAAAGTCACAATGCCGACTTAAGTACAAGAGAATTGACACTCTACCTTTCTATGATTTGAAACCCTCCTGTGAGTCCAGTTTTAGTTTCCGATACTTCACTTCAGGTTTACTGTATTCCTTGGACCTTCTTAATGACGATGAAACACAGAAATTACATCCGAAATTAATACAAAAGTCACATTGCCGAATTAAGTACAAGAGGACTGACACTCTAACTTTCAAAGATTTGAACCTCTCCTATGAGTCCAGTTTTAGATTCCGATGCTTCACTTCCGGTTTACTGTATGTCTTGGACCTCCTTATTGACGATGAAACACAGAAATTGCATCCGAATTTAATACAAAAGTCTCAATGCCGACTTTAGAACAAGAGGACTGATACTCTAAATTTCTGTGATTTGAGCCTCTCCTGTGAGTCCAGTTTTAGATTCCGATGCTTCACTTCAAGTTTACTGTATCCCTTGGCCCTTTTTATTGGCGATGAAATACAGAAATTGCATCCGAATTTAATTCAATAGTCACAATTTCGACTTTAGTACAAGCGGACTGACACTCTCATTTTCTATGATTTGAACCTCTGCTGTGAGTAGAATTTTCGAATCCGTTGCTTCACTTCAGGTTTACTGTATCCCTTGGATCTTCTTATTGACGATGAAACACAGAAATTGCATCCGAATTTAATACAAAATTCACAATGCCGACTTAAGGAAAAGCGGACTGACACTCTCATTTTTTATGATTTGAACCTCTCCTGTGAGTAGAGTTCTCGAATCCGATGCTTCACTTCAGGTTTACTGTATCCCTTGGATCTTCTTATTGACGATGAAACACAGAAATTGCATCCGAATTTAATACAAAAGTCACAATGCCGACTTAAGTACAAGAGAAATGACACTCTACCTTTCTATGATTTGAACCCCTCCTGTGAGTCCAGTTTTAGATTCCGATACTTCACTTCAGGTTTACTGTATTCCTTGGACCTTCTTATTGACGATGAAACACAGAAATTGCATCCGAATTTAATACAAAAGTCACATTGCCGAATTAAGTACAAGAGGACTGACACTCTAACTTCCAAAGGTTTGAACCTCTCGTATGAGTCCAGTTTTAGATTCCAATGCTTCACTTCAGGTTTACTGTATGTCTTGGACCTTCTTATTGACGATGAAACGCTTGAATTGCATCCGAATTTAATACAAAATTCACAATGCCGACTTAAGGACAAGCTGACTGACTCTCTCACTTTCTATGATTTGAACCTCTCCTGTGAGTCCAGTTTTACATTCCGATGCTTCACTTCAAGTTTACTGTATCCCTTGGACCTTCTTATTGACGATGAAACACAGAAATGTCATCCGAATTTAATACAAAAGTCATAAAGCCGACTTGAGTACAAGAGGACTCACACTCTAATTTTCTGTGATTTGAACCTCTCCTGTAAGTCCAGTTTTCGATTCCGATGCCTCTCCTCAGGTTTACTGTATCCCTTGGACCTTCTTATTGACGATGAAACACAGAAATTGCATCCGAATTTAATACAAAAGGCACAATGCCGACTGAAGTACAAGAAGACTGACATACTAACTTTCTATGATTTTAACCTCTCCTGTGAGTCCAGTTTTACATTCCGATGCTTGACTTCAGGTTTACTGTATCCCTTGGACCTTCTTATTGACGTTGAATCACAGAAATTGCATCCCAAATTAATACAAAAGTCACAATGCCGACTTAAGTACAAGAGGACTGACACACTAACTTAACATGATTTGAACCTCTCCTGTGAGTCCAGTTTTAGATTCCGATGCTTCACTTCAGGTTTACTGTATCCCTTGGACATTCTTATTGACGATGAAACACAGAAATTGCATCCGAATTTAATACAAAAGTCTCAATGCCGACTTAAGTACAAGAGGACTGACACTCTAAATTTCTATGATTTGAACCTCTCCTGTGAGTGCAGTTTTTGATTCCGATGCTTCACTTCAGGTTTACTGTATCCCTTGGACCTTCTTATTGACGATGAAACACAGAAATTGCATCCGAAACTAATATAAAGTCACAATGCCGACATATGTACAAGAGGACTGACACACTATCTTTCCATGATTTGAACCTCTCCTGTGAGTCCAGTTTTAGATTACGATGCTTCACTTCAGGTTTACTGTATCCCTTGGACCTTCTTATTGACGATGAAACACAGAAATTGCATTCGAATTTAATACAAAAGTCTCAATGCCGACTTAAGTACAAGAGGACTGACACTCTAAATTTCTATGATTTGAACCTCTCCTGTGAGTCCAGTTTTTGATTCCGATGCTTCAGTTCAGGTTTACTGTATCCTTGGACATTCTTATTGACGATGAAACACAGAAATGGCATCCGAAACTAATATAAAAGTCACAATGCCGACTTAAGAACAAGAATACTGACACTCTAACTTTCTATGATTTGAACACCTCCTGTGAGTCCAATTGTAGATTCGTATACTTCACTTCATGTTTACTGTATCCCTTGGACCTTCTTATTGACGATGAAACACAGAAATTGCATCCGATTTTAAGACAAAAGTCACAATGCCGACTTAAGTACAAAAGCACTGACACTCTAACTTTCTATGATTTGAACCTCTCCTGTGAGTGCAGTTTTAGATACCGATGATTCACTTCAGGTTTACTGTATCCCTTGGACTTTCTTATTAAGGATGAAACACACAAATTGCATCCGAATTTAATACAAAAGGCACAATGCCGACTTCAGTACAAGAGGACTGCCACTCTTACTTTCTATGGTTTGAATATCTCCTGTGAGTCCAGTTTTAGATTACGATGCTTCACTTCAGGTTTACTGTATCTCTTGGACCTTCTTATTGACGATGAAACACAGAAGTTGCATCCGAATTTAATACAAAAGTCTCAATGCCGACTTAAGTACAAGAGGATTGACACAATAAAATTTCTATGATTTGAACCTCTCCCGTGGGTCCAGTTTTAGATTCCGATGCTTCTCTTCAGGATTACTGTATCCCTTGGACCTTCTTATTGACGATGAAACACAGAAATTGCATCCGAACTTAATACAAAAGTCACAATGCCGAATTAAGTACAAGAGGACTGACACTCTAACTTTCTATGATTTGAACCTCTCCTGTGAGTCCAGTTTTAATTTCCGATGTTTCACTTCAGGTTTACTGAATCCCTTGAACCTCCTTATAGACGATGAAACACAGAAATTGCATCCGAACTTAATACAAAAGTCACAATGCCGACATAAGTACAAGAGAACTGACACTCTAAATTTCTATGATTTGAACCACTCCTGTGAGTCCAGTTGTAGATTCGGATACTTCACTTAAGGTTTACTGTATCCCTTGGACCTTCTTATTGACGATGAAACACAGAAATTGCATCCGAACTTAATACAAAAGTCACAGTGCAGACTTAAGTACAAGAAGACTGACACTCTAACTTTCTATGATTTGAACCTCTCCTGTGAGTCCAGTTTTAGATTCCGATGCTTCACTTCAGATTTACTGTATCCCTTGGACCTTCTTATTAACGATGAAACACACAAATTGCATCCGAATTTAATACAAAAGGCACAATGCCGACTTAAGTACAAGAGGACAGACACTCTAACTTAGTACGGTTTGAATATCTCCTGTGAGTCCAGTTTTGGATTCCGATGCTGCACTTCAGGTTTACTGCATCCCTTGGACCTTCTTATTGACGATGAAGCACAGATATTGCATCCGAAATTAATACAAAAGTCACAATGCCGACTTAAGTACAAGAGGACTGACACTCTAACTTTCCATGATTTGAACCTCTGCTGTGAGTCCAGTTTTAGATTCCGATGCTTCACTTCAGGTTTACTGTATGCCTTGGACCTTCTTATTGACGATGAAACACAGAAATTGCATCCGAATTTAATACAAAAGTCACAAAGCCGACTTGAGTACAAGAGGACTGACACTCTAACTTTCTATGATATGAACCTCTGCTGTGAGTCCAGTTTTCGATTCCGATGCTTCACTTCAGGTTTACTGTATCCCTTGGACCGTCTTATTGACGATGAAGCACAGAAATTGCATCCCAATCTAATACAAAAGTCACAATGCCGACTTAAGTACAAGAGGACTCACACTCTCACTTTCTGTGATTTGAACCTCTCCTGTGAGTCCAGTTTTCGATTCCGATGGTTCTCTTCAGGTTTACTGTATCCCTTGTACCTTCTTATTGACGATGAAACACAGAAATTGCATCCGAATTTTATACAAAAGGCACAATGCCGACTGAAGTACAAGAAGACTGACACACTAACTTTCTATGATTTTAATCTCTCCTGTGAGTCCAGTTTTAGATTACGATGCGTCACTTCAGGTTTACTGTATCCCTTGGACCTTCTTATTAACGATGAAACAAAGAAATTGCATCCGAAATTAATACAAAAGTCACAATGCCTACTTAAGAACCAGAGGACTGACACACTAACTTTCCATGATTTGAACCTCTCCTGTGAGTCCAGTTTTAGATTCCGATGTTTCACCTCAGGTTTACTGTATCCCTTGGACCTTCTCATTGACGATGAAACACAGAAACTGTATCCGAATTTAATACAAAAATCACAATGCCGAGTTAAGTACAAGAGGACTGACACTCTAACTTTCTATGATTTGAACCCCTCCTGTGAGTCCAGTTTTAGATTCCGATGCTTCACTTCAGATTTACTGTATCCCTTGGACCTTCTTACTAACGATGAAACACACAAATTGCATCCGAATTAAATACAAAAGGAACAATGCCGACTTAAGTACAAGAGGACTGACACTCTAACTTTCTATGGTTTGAATATATCCTGAGAGTCCAGTTTTCGATTCCGATGCTTCACTTCAGGTTTACTGTATCCCTTGGACCTTCTTATTGACGACGAAACACAGAAATTGCATCCGAATTTAGTACAAAAGTTTATATGCCGACTGAAGTACAAGAGGACTGACACTCTAAATTTCTCTGATTTGAACCTCTCCTGTGAGTCCAGTTTTAGATTCCGATGCTTCACTTCAGGTTTACTATATCTCTTGGTCCTTCTTATAGACGATGAAACACAGAAATTGCATCCGAACTTAATACAAAAGTCTCAATGCCGACATAAGTACAAGAGAACTGACACTCTAACTTTCCATGATTTGAACCCCTCCTGTGAGTCGAGTTGTAGATTCGGATACTTCACTTCAGGGTTACTGTATCCCTTGGACCTTCTTATTGACGATGAAACACAGAAATTGCATCCGAATTTAATACAAAAGTCACAATGCCGACTTAAGTACAAGAAGACTGACACTCTAACTTTCTATGATTTGAACCTCTCCTGTGAGTCCAGTTTTAGATTCCGATGCTTCACTTCAGATTTACTGTATCCCTTGGACCTTCTTATTAACGATGAAACACACAAATTGCATCCGAATTTAATACAAAAGGCACAATGCCGACTTAAATACAAGAGGACAGACACTCTAACTTAGTACGGTTTGAATATCTCCTGTGAGTCCAGTTTTGGATTCCGATGCTGCACTTCAGGTTTACTGCATCCCTTGGACCTTCTTATTGACGATGAAACACAGATATTGCATCCGAAATTATTACAAAAGTCACACTGCCGACTTAAGTACAAGAGGACTGACACTCTAACTTTCCATGATTTGAACCTCTCCTGTGAGTCCAGTTTTAGATTCCGATGCTTCACTTCAGGTTTACTGTATCCCTTGGACCTTCTTATTGACGATTAAACACAGAAATTGCATCCGAATTTAATACAAAAGTCACAAAGCCGACTTGAGTACAAGAGGACTGTCACTCTAACTTTCTATGATATGAAACTCTGCTGTGAGTCCAGTTTTCGATTCCGATGCTTCACTTCAGGTTTACTGTATCCCTTGGACCGTCTTATTGACGATGAAGCACAGAAATTGCATCCCAATCTAATACAAAAGCCACAATGCCGACTTAAGTACAAGAGGACTAAAACTCTAACTTTCTATGATTTGAACCTGTCCTGTGAGTCCAGTTTTAGATTCCGATGCTTCACTTCAGGTTTACTGTATACATAGCACCTTCTTATTGACGATGAAACACAGAAATTGCACCCGAATTTTATACAAAAGTCTCAATGCCGACTTAAGTACAAGAGGACTGACACTCTAAATTTCTATGATTTGAACTTCTCCTGTGAGTCCAGTTTTAGAATCCGATACTTCACTTCAGGTTTACTGTATCCCTTGGACCTTCTTATAGACGATGAAACACAGAAAATGCATCCGAACTTAATACAAAAGTCACAATGCCGACATAAGTACAAGAGAACTTGCACTCTAACTTTCTATGATTTGAACCCCTCCTGTGAGTCCAGTTGTAGATTCGGATACTTCACTTAAGGTTTACTGTATCCCTTGGACCTTCTTATTGACGATGAAACACAGAAATTGCATCCAAATTTAATACTAAAGTCACAATGCCGACTTAAGTACAAGAGCACTGACATTTTAACTTTCTCTGATTTGAACCCCTCCTGTGAGTCCAGTTTTAGATTCCGATGATCCACTTCAGGTTTACTGTATCCCTTGGACCTTCTTATTAACGATGAAACACAGAAATTGCATCCGAATTTAATACAAAAGTCACAATGCCGACTTAAGTACAAGAGGACTAAAACTCTAACTTTCTATGATTTGAACCTGTCCTGTGAGTCCAGTTTTAGATTCCGATGCTTCACTTCAGATTTACTGTATCCCTTGGACCTTCTCATTAACGATGAAACCCACAAATTGCATCCGAATTTAATACAAAAGGGACAATGCCGATTTAAGTACAAGAGGACAGACACTCTAACTTTCTATGGTTTGAATATCTCCTGCGAGTCCAGTTTTGGATTCCGATGCTTCACTTCAGGTTTACTGTATCCCTTGGACCTTCTTATTGGCGATGAAACACAGAAATTGCATCCGAATTTAATACAAAAGTCTCATTGCCGACTAAAGTACAAGAGGACTGACACTCTAACTTTCTATGATTTGAACCTTCTCTGTGAGTCCAGTTTCAGATTCCAATGCTACACTTTAGGTTTACTGTATCCCTTGGACCTTCTTATTAACGATGAAACACAGAAATTCCTTCCGAATTTAATACAAAAGTCACAATGCCGACTTAAGTACAAGAGAATTGACACTCTACCTTTCTATGATTTGAAACCCTCCTGTGAGTCCAGTTTTAGTTTCCGATACTTCACTTCAGGTTTACTGTATTCCTTGGACCTTCTTAATGACGATGAAACACAGAAATTACATCCGAAATTAATACAAAAGTCACATTGCCGAATTAAGTACAAGAGGACTGACACTCTAACTTTCAAAGATTTGAACCTCTCCTATGAGTCCAGTTTTAGATTCCGATGCTTCACTTCCGGTTTACTGTATGTCTTGGACCTTCTTATTGACGATGAAACACAGAAATTGCATCCGAATTTAATACAATAGTCTCAATGCCGACTTTAGAACAAGAGGACTGATACTCTAAATTTCTGTGATTTGAGCCTCTCCTGTGAGTCCAGTTTTAGATTCCGATGCTTCACTTCAAGTTTACTGTATCCCTTGGCCCTTTTTATTGGCGATGAAATACAGAAATTGCATCCGAATTTAATTCAATAGTCACAATTTCGACTTTAGTACAAGCGGACTGACACTCTCATTTTCTATGATTTGAACCTCTGCTGTGAGTAGAATTTTCGAATCCGTTGCTTCACTTCAGGTTTACTGTATCCCTTGGATCTTCTTATTGACGATGAAACACAGAAATTGCATCCGAATTTAATACAAAATTCACAATGCCGACTTAAGGAAAAGCGGACTGACACTCTCATTTTTTATGATTTGAACCTCTCCTGTGAGTAGAGTTTTCGAATCCGATGCTTCACTTCAGGTTTACTGTATCCCTTGGATCTTCTTATTGACGATGAAACACAGAAATTGCATCCGAATTTAATACAAAAGTCACAATGCCGACTTAAGTACAAGAGAAATGACACTCTACCTTTCTATGATTTGAACCCCTCCTGTGAGTCCAGTTTTAGATTCCGATACTTCACTTCAGGTTTATTGTATTCCTTGGACCATCTTATTGACGATGAAACACAGAAATTGCATCCGAATTTAATACAGAAGTCACATTGCCGAATTAAGTACAAGAGGACTGACACTCTAACTTCCAAAGGTTTGAACCTCTCCTATGAGTCCAGTTTTAGATTCCAATGCTTCACTTCAGGTTTACTGTATGTCTTGGACCTTCTTATTGACGATGAAACGCTTAAATTGCATCCGAATTTAATACAAAATTCACAATGCCGACTTAAGGACAAGCTGACTGACTCTCTCACTTTCTATGATTTGAACCTCTCCTGTGAGTCCAGTTTTAGATTCCGATGCTTCACTTCAAGTTTACTGTATCCCTTGGACCTTCTTATTGACGATGAAACACAGAAATGTCATCCGAATTTAATACAAAAGTCATAAAGCCGACTTGAGTACAAGAGGACTCACACTCTAATTTTCTGTGATTTGAACCTCTCCTGTAAGTCCAGTTTTCGATTCCGATGCCTCTCCTCAGGTTTACTGTATCCCTTGGACCTTCTTATTGACGATGAAACACAGAAATTGCATCCGAATTGAATACAAAAGGCACAATGCCGACTGAAGTACAAGAAGACTGACATACTAACTTTCTATGATTTTAACCTCTCCTGTGAGTCCAGTTTTACATTCCGATGCTTGACTTCAGGTTTACTGTATCCCTTGGACCTTCTTATTGACGTTGAATCACAGAAATTGCATCCCAAATTAATACAAAAGTCACAATGCCGACTTAAGTACAAGAGGACTGACACACTAACTTAACATGATTTGAACCTCTCCTGTGAGTCCAGTTTTAGATTCCGATGCTTCACTTCAGGTTTACTGTATCCCTTGGACATTCTTATTGACGATGAAACACAGAAATTGCATCCGAATTTAATACAAAAGTCTCAATGCCGACTTAAGTACAAGAGGACTGACACTCTAAATTTCTATGATTCGAACCTCTCCTGTGAGTGCAGTTTTTGATTCCGATGCTTCACTACAGGTTTACTGTATCCCTTGGACCTTCTTATTGTCGATGAAACACAGAAATTGCATCCGAAACTAATATAAAAGTCACAATGCCGACATATGTACAAGAGGACTGACACACTATCTTTCCATGATTTGAACCTCTCCTGTGAGTCCAGTTTTAGATTCCGATGCTTCACTTCAGGTTTACTGCATCCCTTGGACCTTCTTATTGACGATGAAACACAGAAATTGCATTCGAATTTAATACAAAAGTCTCAATGCCGACTTAAGTACAAGAGGACTGACACTCTAAATTTCTATGATTTGAACCTCTCCTGTGAGTCCAGTTTTTGATTCCGATGCTTCAGTTCAGGTTTACTGTATCCCTTGGACATTCTTATTGACGATGAAACACAGAAATTGCATCCGAAACTAATATAAAAGTCACAATGCCGACTTAAGAACAAGATAACTGACACTCTAACTTTCTATGATTTGAACCCCTCCTGTGAGTCCAATTGTAGATTCGTATACTTCACTTCATGTTTACTGTATCCCTTGGACCTTCTTATTGACGATGAAACACAGAAATTGCATCCGATTTTAAGACAAAAGTCACAATGCCGACTTAAGTACAAAAGCACTGACACTCTAACTTTCTATGATTTGAACCTCTCCTGTGAGTGCAGTTTTAGATACCGATGATTCACTTCAGGTTTACTGTATCCCTGGGACTTTCTTATTAAGGATGAAACACAGAAATTGCATCCGAATTTAATACAAAAGGCACAATGCCGACTTCAGTACAAGAGAACTGCCACTCTTACTTTCTATGGTTTGAATATCTCCTGTGAGTCCAGTTTTAGATTACGATGCTTCACTTCAGGTTTACTGTATCTCTTGGACCTTCTTATTGACGATGAAACACAGAAGTTGCATCCGAATTTAATACAAAAGTCTCAATGCCGACTTAAGTACAAGAGGATTGACACAATAAAATTTCTATGATTTGAACCTCTCCCGTGGGTCCAGTTTTAGATTCCGATGCTTCTCTTCAGGATTACTGTATCCCTTGGACCTTCTTATTGACGATGAAACACAGAAATTGCATCCGAACTTAATACAAAAGTCACAATGCCGAATTAAGTACAAGAGGACTGACACTCTAACTTTCTATGATTTGAACCTCTCCTGTGAGTCCAGTTTTAATTTCCGATGTTTCACTTCAGGTTTACTGAATCCCTTGAACCTCCTTATAGACGATGAAACACAGAAATTGCATCCGAACTTAATACAAAAGTCACAATGCCGACATAAGTACAAGAGAACTGACACTCTAACTTTCTATGATTTGAACCCCTCCTGTGAGTCCAGTTGTAGATTCGGATACTTCACTTAAGGTTTACTGTATCCCTTGGACCTTCTTATTGACGATGAAACACAGAAATTGCATCCGAACTTAATACAAAAGTCACAGTGCAGACTTAAGTACAAGAAGACTGACACTCTAACTTTCTATGATTTGAACCTCTCCTGTGAGTCCAGTTTTAGATTCCGATGCTTCACTTCAGATTTACTGTATCCCTTGGACCTTCTTATTAACGATGAAACACACAAATTGCATCCGAATTTAATACAAAAGGCACAATGCCGACTTAAGTACAAGAGGACAGACACTCTAACTTAGTACGGTTTGAATATCTCCTGTGAGTCCAGTTTTGGATTCCGATGCTGCACTTCAGGTTTACTGCATCCCTTGGACCTTCTTATTGACGATGAAGCACAGATATTGCATCCGAAATTAATACAAAAGTCACAATGCCGACTTAAGTACAAGAGGACTGACACTCTAACTTTCCATGATTTGAACCTCTGCTGTGAGTCCAGTTTTAGATTCCGATGCTTCACTTCAGGTTTACTGTATGCCTTGGACCTTCTTATTGACGATGAAACACAGAAATTGCATCCGAATTTAATACAAAAGTCACAAAGCCGACTTGAGTACAAGAGGACTGACACTCTAACTTTCTATGATATGAACCTCTGCTGTGAGTCCAGTTTTCGATTCCGATGCTTCACTTCAGGTTTACTGTATCCCTTGGACCGTCTTATTGACGATGAAGCACAGAAATTGCATCCCAATCTAATACAAAAGTCACAATGCCGACTTAAGTACAAGAGGACTCACACTCTCACTTTCTGTGATTTGAACCTCTCCTGTGAGTCCAGTTTTCGATTCCGATGCTTCACTTCAGGTTTACTGTATCCCTTGGACCGTCTTATTGACGATGAAGCACAGAAATTGCATCCCAATCTAATACAAAAGTCACAATGCCGACTTAAGTACAAGAGGACTCACACTCTCACTTTCTGTGATTTGAACCTCTCCTGTGAGTCCAGTTTTAGATTCCGATGTTTCACCTCAGGTTTACTGTATCCCTTGGACCTTCTCATTGACGATGAAACACAGAAATTGTATCCGAATTTAATACAAAAATCACAATGCCGAATTAAGTACAAGAGGACTGACACTCTAACTTTCTATAATTTGAACCCCTCCTGTGAGTCCAGTTTTAGATTCCGATGCTTCACTTCAGATTTACTGTATCCCTTGGACCTTCTTACTAACGATGAAACACACAAATTGCATCCGAATTAAATACAAAAGGAACAATGCCGACTTAAGTACAAGAGGACTGACACTCTAACTTTCTATGGTTTGAATATATCCTGTGAGTCCAGTTTTCGATTCCGATGCTTCACTTCAGGTTTACTGTATCCCTTGGACCTTCTTATTGACGACGAAACACAGAAATTGCATCCGAATTTAGTACAAAAGTTTCAATGCCGACTTAAGTACAAGAGGACTGACACTCTAAATTTCTCTGATTTGAACCTCTCCTGTGAGTCCAGTTTTAGATTCCGATGCTTCACTTCAGGTTTACTGTATCTCTTGGTCCTTCTTATAGACGATGAAACACAGAAATTGCATCCGAACTTAATACAAAAGTCTCAATGCCGACATAAGTACAAGAGAACTGACACTCTAACTTTCCATTATTTGAACCCCTCCTGTGAGTCGAGTTGTAGATTCGGATACTTCACTTCAGGTTTACTGTATCCCTTGGACCTTCTTATTGACGATGAAACACAGAAATTGCATCCGAATTTAATACAAAAGTCACAATGCCGACTTAAGTACAAGAAGACTGACACTCTAACTTTCTATGATTTGAACCTCTCCTGTGAGTCCAGTTTTGATTCCGATGCTTCACTTCAGATTTACTGTATCCCTTGGACCTTCTTATTAACGATGAAACACACAAATTGCATCCGAATTTAATACAAAAGGCACAATGCCGACTTAAATACAAGAGGACAGACACTCTAACTTAGTACGGTTTGAATATCTCCTGTGAGTCCAGTTTTTAATTCCGATGCTGCACTTCAGGTTTACTGCATCCCTTGGACCTTCTTATTGACGATGAAACACAGATATTGCATCCGAAATTATTACAAAAGTCACACTGCCGACTTAAGTACAAGAGGACTGACACTCTAACTTTCCATGATTTGAACCTCTCCTGTGAGTCCAGTTTTAGATTCCGATGCTTCACTTCAGGTTTACTGTATCCCTTGGACCTTCTTATTGACGATTAAACACAGAAATTGCATCCGAATTTAATACAAAAGTCACAAAGCCGACTTGAGTACAAGAGGACTGTCACTCTAACTTTCTATGATATGAAACTCTGCTGTGAGTCCAGTTTTCGATTCCGATGCTTCGCTTCAGGTTTACTGTATCCCTTGGACCGTCTTATTGACGATGAAGCACAGAAATTGCATCCCAATCTAACACAAAAGTCACAATGCCGACTTAAGTACAAGAGGACTCACACTCTAACTTTCTGTGATTTGAACCTCTCCTGTGAGTCCAGTTTTTAGATTCCGATGCTTCACTTCAGGTTTACTGTATCCCTTGGACCTTCTTATTAACGATGAAACACAGAAAACGCATCCGAAATTAATACAAAAGTCACAATGCCTATTTAAGTACAAGAGGACTGACACACTAACTTTCCATGATTTGAACCTCTCCTGTGAGTCCAGTTTTAGATTCCGATGCTTCACCTCAGGTTTACTGTATCCCTTGGACCTTCTTATTCACGATGAAACACAGAAATTGTATCCGAATTTAATACAAAAATCACAATGCCGAATTAAGTACAAGAGGACTGACACTCTAATTTTCTATGATTTGAACCCCTCCTGTGAGTCCAGTTGTAGATTCGGATACTTCACTTCAGGTTTACTAAATCCCTTGGACCTTGTTATTGACGATGAAACACAGAAATTGCATACGAACTCAATACAAAAGTCACAATGCCGACATAAGTACAAGAGAACTGACACTCTAACTTTCTATGATTTGAACCTCTCCTGTGAGACCAATTTTAGATTCCTATGCTTCACTTCAGGTTTACTGTATCCCTTGGACCTTCTTATAGACGATGAAACACAGAAATTGCATCCAAACTTAATACAAAAGTCACAATGCCGACATAAGTACAAGAGAACTGACACTTTAACTTTCTATGATTTGAACCCCTCCTGTGAGTCCAGTTGTAGATTCGGATACTTCACTTAAGGTTTACTGTATCCCTTAGACCTTCTTATTGACGATGAAACACAGAAATTGCATCCAAATTTAATACAAAAGTCACAATGCCGAATTAAGTACAAGAGGACTGACACTCTAACTTTCTCTGATTTGAACCTCTCCTGTGAGTCCAGTTTTAGATTCCGATGATCCACTTCAGGTTTACTGTATCCCTTGGACCTTCTTATTGACGATGTAACACAGAAATTGCATCCGAACTTAATACGAAATCACAATGCCGACTTAAGTACAAGAGGACTGACACTCTCACTTTCTATGATTTGAACCTCTCCTGTAAGTCCAGTTTTAGATTTCGATGCTTCGCTTCAGGATTACTGTATACCATGGACCTTCTTATTGACGATGAAACACAGAAATTGCATCCGAATTTAATACAAAAGGCACAATGCCGACTTAAATACAAGAGGACAGACACTCTAACTTAGTACGGTTTGAATATCTCCTGTGAGTCCAGTTTTGGATTCCGATGCTGCACTTCAGGTTTACTGCATCCCTTGGACCTTCTTATTGACGATGAAACACAGATATTGCATCCGAAATTATTACAAAAGTCACACTGCCGACTTAAGTACAAGAGGACTGACACTCTAACTTTCCATGATTTGAACCTCTCCTGTGAGTCCAGTTTTAGATTCCGATGCTTCACTTCAGGTTTACTGTATCCCTTGGACCTTCTTATTGACGATTAAACACAGAAATTGCATCCGAATTTAATACAAAAGTCACAAAGCCGACTTGAGTACAAGAGGACTGTCACTCTAACTTATTATGATATGAAACTCTGCTGTGAGTCCAGTTTTCGATTCCGATGCTTCACTTCAGGTTTACTGTATCCCTTGGACCGTCTTATTGACGACGAAGCACAGAAATTGCATCCCAATCTAATACAAAAGTCACAATGCCGACTTAAGTACAAGAGGACTCACACTCTAACTTTCTGTGATTTGAACCTCTCCTGTGAGTCCAGTTTTTAGATTCCGATGCTTCACTTCAGGTTTACTGTATCCCTTGGACCTTCTTATTAACGATGAAACACAGAAAACGCATCCGAAATTAATACAAAAGTCACAATGCCTATTTAAGTACAAGAGGACTGACACACTAACTTTCCATGATTTGAACCTCTCCTGTGAGTCCAGTTTTAGATTCCGATGCTTCACCTCAGGTTTACTGTATCCCTTGGACCTTCTTATTCACGATGAAACACAGAAATTGTATCCGAATTTAATACAAAAATCACAATGCCGAATTAAGTACAAGAGGACTGACACTCTAATTTTCTATGATTTGAACCCCTCCTGTGAGTCCAGTTGTAGATTCGGATACTTCACTTCAGGTTTACTAAATCCCTTGGACCTTGTTATTGACGATGAAACACAGAAATTGCATCCGAATTTAATACAAAAGTCACAATGCCGACTTAAGTACAAGAAGACTGACACTCTAACTTTCTATGATTTGAACCTCTCCTGTGAGTCCAGTTTTGATTCCGATGCTTCACTTCAGATTTACTGTATCCCTTGGACCTTCTTATTAACGATGAAACACACAAATTGCATCCGAATTTAATACAAAAGGCACAATGCCGACTTAAATACAAGAGGACAGACACTCTAACTTAGTACGGTTTGAATATCTCCTGTGAGTCCAGTTTTGGATTCCGATGCTGCACTTCAGGTTTACTGCATCCCTTGGACCTTCTTATTGACGATGAAACACAGATATTGCATCCGAAATTATTACAAAAGTCACACTGCCGACTTAAGTACAAGAGGACTGACACTCTAACTTTCCATGATTTGAACCTCTCCTGTGAGTCCAGTTTTAGATTCCGATGCTTCACTTCAGGTTTACTGTATCCCTTGGACCTTCTTATTGACGATTAAACACAGAAATTGCATCCGAATTTAATACAAAAGTCACAAAGCCGACTTGAGTACAAGAGGACTGTCACTCTAACTTTCTATGATATGAAACTCTGCTGTGAGTCCAGTTTTCGATTCCGATGCTTCGCTTCAGGTTTACTGTATCCCTTGGACCGTCTTATTGACGATGAAGCACAGAAATTGCATCCCAATCTAACACAAAAGTCACAATGCCGACTTAAGTACAAGAGGACTCACACTCTAACTTTCTGTGATTTGAACCTCTCCTGTGAGTCCAGTTTTTAGATTCCGATGCTTCACTTCAGGTTTACTGTATCCCTTGGACCTTCTTATTAACGATGAAACACAGAAAACGCATCCGAAATTAATACAAAAGTCACAATGCCTATTTAAGTACAAGAGGACTGACACACTAACTTTCCATGATTTGAACCTCTCCTGTGAGTCCAGTTTTAGATTCCGATGCTTCACCTCAGGTTTACTGTATCCCTTGGACCTTCTTATTCACGATGAAACACAGAAATTGTATCCGAATTTAATACAAAAATCACAATGCCGAATTAAGTACAAGAGGACTGACACTCTAATTTTCTATGATTTGAACCCCTCCTGTGAGTCCAGTTGTAGATTCGGATACTTCACTTCAGGTTTACTAAATCCCTTGGACCTTGTTATTGACGATGAAACACAGAAATTGCATACGAACTCAATACAAAAGTCACAATGCCGACATAAGTACAAGAGAACTGACACTCTAACTTTCTATGATTTGAACCTCTCCTGTGAGACCAATTTTAGATTCCTATGCTTCACTTCAGGTTTACTGTATCCCTTGGACCTTCTTATAGACGATGAAACACAGAAATTGCATCCAAACTTAATACAAAAGTCACAATGCCGACATAAGTACAAGAGAACTGACACTTTAACTTTCTATGATTTGAACCCCTCCTGTGAGTCCAGTTGTAGATTCGGATACTTCACTTAAGGTTTACTGTATCCCTTAGACCTTCTTATTGACGATGAAACACAGAAATTGCATCCAAATTTAATACAAAAGTCACAATGCCGAATTAAGTACAAGAGGACTGACACTCTAACTTTCTCTGATTTGAACCTCTCCTGTGAGTCCAGTTTTAGATTCCGATGATCCACTTCAGGTTTACTGTATCCCTTGGACCTTCTTATTGACGATGTAACACAGAAATTGCATCCGAACTTAATACGAAATCACAATGCCGACTTAAGTACAAGAGGACTGACACTCTCACTTTCTATGATTTGAACCTCTCCTGTAAGTCCAGTTTTAGATTTCGATGCTTCGCTTCAGGATTACTGTATACCATGGACCTTCTTATTGACGATGAAACACAGAAATTGCATCCGAATTTAATACAAAAGGCACAATGCCGACTTAAATACAAGAGGACAGACACTCTAACTTAGTACGGTTTGAATATCTCCTGTGAGTCCAGTTTTGGATTCCGATGCTGCACTTCAGGTTTACTGCATCCCTTGGACCTTCTTATTGACGATGAAACACAGATATTGCATCCGAAATTATTACAAAAGTCACACTGCCGACTTAAGTACAAGAGGACTGACACTCTAACTTTCCATGATTTGAACCTCTCCTGTGAGTCCAGTTTTAGATTCCGATGCTTCACTTCAGGTTTACTGTATCCCTTGGACCTTCTTATTGACGATTAAACACAGAAATTGCATCCGAATTTAATACAAAAGTCACAAAGCCGACTTGAGTACAAGAGGACTGTCACTCTAACTTATTATGATATGAAACTCTGCTGTGAGTCCAGTTTTCGATTCCGATGCTTCACTTCAGGTTTACTGTATCCCTTGGACCGTCTTATTGACGACGAAGCACAGAAATTGCATCCCAATCTAATACAAAAGTCACAATGCCGACTTAAGTACAAGAGGACTCACACTCTAACTTTCTGTGATTTGAACCTCTCCTGTGAGTCCAGTTTTTAGATTCCGATGCTTCACTTCAGGTTTACTGTATCCCTTGGACCTTCTTATTAACGATGAAACACAGAAAACGCATCCGAAATTAATACAAAAGTCACAATGCCTATTTAAGTACAAGAGGACTGACACACTAACTTTCCATGATTTGAACCTCTCCTGTGAGTCCAGTTTTAGATTCCGATGCTTCACCTCAGGTTTACTGTATCCCTTGGACCTTCTTATTCACGATGAAACACAGAAATTGTATCCGAATTTAATACAAAAATCACAATGCCGAATTAAGTACAAGAGGACTGACACTCTAATTTTCTATGATTTGAACCCCTCCTGTGAGTCCAGTTGTAGATTCGGATACTTCACTTCAGGTTTACTAAATCCCTTGGACCTTGTTATTGACGATGAAACACAGAAATTGCATACGAACTCAATACAAAAGTCACAATGCCGACATAAGTACAAGAGAACTGACACTCTAACTTTCTATGATTTGAACCTCTCCTGTGAGACCAGTTTTAGATTCCTATGCTTCACTTCAGGTTTACTGTATCCCTTGGACCTTCTTATAGACGATGAAACACAGAAATTGCATCCAAACTTAATACAAAAGTCACAATGCCGACATAAGTACAAGAGAACTGACACTTTAACTTTCTATGATTTGAACCCCTCCTGTGAGTCCAGTTGTAGATTCGGATACTTCACTTAAGGTTTACTGTATCCCTTAGACCTTCTTATTGACGATGAAACACAGAAATTGCATCCAAATTTAATACAAAAGTCACAATGCCGACTTAAGTACAAGAGGACTGACACTCTAACTTTCTCTGATTTGAACCTCTCCTGTGAGTCCAGTTTTAGATTCCGATGATCCACTTCAGGTTTACTGTATCCCTTGGACCTTCTTATTGACGATGTAACACAGAAATTGCATCCGAACTTAATACGAAATCACAATGCCGACTTAAGTACAAGAGGACTGACACTCTCACTTTCTATGATTTGAACCTCTCCTGTAAGTCCAGTTTTAGATTTCGATGCTTCGCTTCAGGATTACTGTATACCATGGACCTTCTTATTGACGATGAAACACAGAAATTGCATCCGAATTTAATACAAAAGGCACAATGCCGACTTAAGTAAAAGCGGACTGACACTATCACTTTCTGTGATTTGAAGCTCTCCTGTGAGTCCAGTTTTAGATTCCGATGCTTCACTTCAGGTCTACTGTATACCTTGCACCTTCTTATTGACGCTGAAACACAGAAATTGCATCGGAATTAAATTCAAAAGGCACAATGCCGACTTAAGTACGATAGGAGTGACACTCTAACTTTCTAAGATTTGAACCTCTACTGGGAGTCCAGTTTTAGATTCTGATGCTTCACTTCAGGTTTGCTGTATATCTTGGACCTTCTTATTGACGATGAAACACAGAAATTGCATCCGAATTTAAAACTAAAGGCACAATGCCGACTTAAGTACAAGAGGACTGACACTCTAACTTTCTCTGGTTTGAACCTCTCCCGTGAGTCCAGTTTTAGATTCCAATGCTTCACTTCAGGTTTACTGTATACCTTACAACTTCATATTGTCGATGAAACACAGATATTGCATCGGGATTAAATTCAAAACGAACAATGCGGACTTAAGTACAAGAGGACTGACACTCTAATTTTCTATGATTTGAACCCCTCCTGTGAGTCCAGTTGTAGATTCGGATACTTCACTTCAGGTTTACTAAATCCCTTGGACCTTGTTATTGACGATGAAACACAGAAATTGAATACGAACTCAATACAAAAGTCACAATGCCGACATAAGTAGAAGAGAACTGACACTCTAACTTTCTATGATTTGAGCCTCTCCTGTGAGACCAGTTTTAGATTCCGATGCTTCACTTCAGGTTTACTGTATCCCTTGGACCTTCTTATAGACGATGAAGCACAGAAATTGCATCCGAACTTAATACAAAAGTCACAATGCCGACATAAGTACAAGAGAACTGACACTTTAACTTTCTATGATTTGAACCCCTCCTGTGAGTCCAGTTGTAGATTCGGATACTTCACTTAAGGTTTACTGTATCCCTTGGACCTTCTTATTGACGATGAAACACAGAAATTGCATCCAAATTTAATACAAAAGTCACAATGCCGACTTAAGTACAAGAGGACTGACACACTAACTTTCTCTGATTTGAACCTCTCCTGTGAGTCCAGTTTTAGATTCCGATGATCCACTTCAGGTTTACTGTATCCCTTGGACCTTCTTATTGACGATGAAACACAGAAATTGCATCCGAACTTAATACGAAATCACAATGCCGACTTAAGTACAAGAGGACTGACACTCTCACTTTCTATGATTTGAACCTCTCCTGCAAGTCCAGCTTTAGATTTCGATGCTTCACTTCAGGATTACTGTATACCATGGACCTTCTTATTGACGATGAAACACAGAAATTGCATCCGAATTCAATACAAAAGGCACAATGCCGATTTAAGTAAAAGCGGACTGACACTATCACTTTCTGTGATTTGAACCTCTCCTGTGAGTCCAGTTTTAGATTCCGATGCTTCACTTCAGGTTTACTGTATCCCTTGGGCCTTCTTATTGACGATGAAACACAGAAATTGCATCCGAATTTAATACAAAAGTCACAAAGCCGACTTGAGTACAAGAGGACTGACACTCTAACTTTCTATGATGTGAACCTCTCCTGTGAGTCCAGTTTTAGATTCCGATGCTTCACTTCAGGTTTACTGTATCCCTTGGACCTTGTAATTGACGATGAAGCACAGAAATTGCATCCGAATTTAATACAAAATTCACAATGCCGACTTAAGTACAAGAGGACTCACACTCTAACTTTCTGTGATTTGAACCTCTCCTGTGAGTCCAGTTTTCGATTCCGATGCTACTCTTCAGGTTTACTGTATCCCTTGGACCTTCTTATTGACAATGAAACACAGAAATTGCATCCGAATTTAATACAAAAGGCACAATGCCGACTGAAGTACAAGAAGACTGACACACTAACTCTCTATGATTTTAACCTCTCCTGTGAGTCCAGTTTTAGATTCCGATGCTTCACTTCAGGTTTACTGCTTCCCTTGGAACCTCTTATTAACGATGAAACACAGAAATTGCATCCGAAATTAATACAAAAGTCACAATCCCGACTTAAGTACAAGAGGACTGACACACTAACTTTCCATGATTTGAACCTCTGCTGTGAGTCCAGTTTTAGATTCCGATGCTTCACTTCAGGTTTACTGTATCCCTTGGACCTTCTTGTTGACGATGAAACACAGAAATTGTATCCGAATTTAATACAAAAGTCACAATGCCGAATTAAGTACAAGAGGACTGAAACTTTAACTTTCTATGATTTGAACTTGTCCTGTGAGTCCAGTTTTAGATTCCGATGCTTCACTTCAGGTTTACTGTATACATAGCACTTTCTTATTGACGATGAAACACAGAAATTGCATCCGAATTTTATACAAAAGTCTCAATGCCGACTTAAGTACAAGAGGACTGACACTCTAAATTTCTATGATTTGAACCTCTCCTGTGAGTCCAGTTTTAGATTCCGATACTTCACTTCAGGTTTACTGTATCCCTTGGACCTTCTTATAGACGATGAAACACAGAATATGCATCCGAACTTAATACAAAAGTCACAATGCCGACATAAGTACAAGAGAACTTGCACTCTAACTTTCTATGATTTGAACCCCTCCTGTGAGTCCAGTTGTAGATTCGGATACTTCACTTAAGGTTTACTGTATCCCTTGGACCTTCTTATTGACGATGAAACACAGAAGTTGCATCCAAATTTAATACTAAAGTCACAATGCCGACTTAAGTACAAGAGCACTGACACTCTAACTTTCTCTGATTTGAACCCCTCCTGTGAGTCCAGTTTTAGATTCCGATGATCCACTTCAGGTTTACTGTATCCCTTGGACCTTCTTATTAACGATGAAACACAGAAATTGCATCCGAATTTAATACAAAAGTCACAATGCCGACTTAAGTACAAGGGGACTAAAACTCTAACTTTCTATGATTTGAACCTTCTCTGTGAGTCCAGTTTCAGATTCCAATGCTACACTTTAAGTTTACTGTATCCCTTGGACCTTCTTATTAACGATGAAACACAGAAATTCCTTCCGAATTTAATACAAAAGTCACAATGCCGACTTAAGTACAAGAGAATTGACACTCTACCTTTCTATGATTTGAAACCCTCCTGTGAGTCCAGTTTTAGTTTCCGATACTTCACTTCAGGTTTACTGTATTCCTTGGACCTTCTTAATGACGATGAAACACAGAAATTACATCCGAAATTAATACAAAAGTCACATTGCCGAATTAAGTACAAGAGGACCGACACTCTAACTTTCAAAGATTTGAACCTCTCCTATGAGTCCAGTTTTAGATTCCGATGCTTCACTTCCGGTTTACTGTATGTCTTGGACCTTCTTATTGACGATGAAACACAGAAATTGCATCCGAATTTAATACAAAAGTCTCAATGCCGACTTTAGAACAAGAGGACTGATACTCTAAATTTCTGTGATTTGAGCCTCTCCTGTGAGTCCAGTTTTAGATTCCGATGCTTCACTTCAAGTTTACTGTATCCCTTGGCCCTTTTTATTGGCGATGAAATACAGAAATTGCATCCGAATTTAATTCAATAGTCACAATTTCGACTTTAGTACAAGCGGACTGACACTCTCATTTTCTATGATTTGAACCTCTGCTGTGAGTAGAATTTTCGAATCCGTTGCTTCACTTCAGGTTTACTGTATCCCTTGGATCTTCTTATTGACGATGAAACACAGAAATTGCATCCGAATTTAATACAAAATTCACAATGCCGACTTAAGGAAAAGCGGACTGACACTCTCATTTTCTATGATTTGAACCTCTCCTGTGAGTAGAGTTTTCGAATCCGATGCTTCACTTTAGGTTTACTGTATCCCTTGGATCTTCTTATTGACGATGAAACACAGAAATTGCATCCGAATTTAATACAAAAGTCACAATGCCGACTTAAGTACAAGAGAAATGACACTCTACCTTTCTATGATTTGAACCCCTCCTGTGAGTCCAGTTTTAGATTCCGATACTTCACTTCAGGTTTACTGTATTCCTTGGACCTTCTTATTGACGATGAAACACAGAAATTGCATCCGAATTTAATACAAAAGTCACATTGCCGAATTAGGTACAAGAGGACTGACACTCTAACTTCCTAAGGTTTGAACCTCTCCTATGAGTCCAGTTTTAGATTCCAATGCTTCACTTCAGGTTTACTGTATGTCTTGGACCTTCTTATTGACGATGAAACACTTAAATTGCATCCGAATTTAATACAAAATTCACAATGCCGACTTAAGGACAAGCTGACTGACTCTCTCACTTTCTATGATTTGAACCTCTCCTGTGAGTCCAGTTTTAGATTCCGATGCTTCACTTCAAGTTTACTGTATCCCTTGGACCTTCTTATTGACGATGATACACAGAAGTTGCATCCGAATTTAATACAAATGTCACAAAGCCGACTTGAGTACAAGAGGACTCACACTCTAATTTTCTGTGATTTGAACCTCTCCTGTAAGTCCAGTTTTCGATTCCGATGCCTCTCCTCAGGTTTACTGTATCCCTTGGACCTTCTCATTGACGATGAAACACAGAAATTGCATCCGAATTTAATACAAAAGGCACAATGCCGACTGTAGTACAAGAAGACTGACATACTAACTTTCTATGATTTTAACCTCTCCTGTGAGTCCAGTTTTAGATTCCGATGCTTGACTTCAGGTTTACTGTATCCCTTGGACCTTCTTATTGACGAAGAAACACAGAAATTGCATTCGAATTTAATACAAAAGTCTCAATGCCGACTTAAGTACAAGAGGACTGACACTCTAAATTTCTATGATTTGAACCTCTCCTGTGAGTGCAGTTTTTGATTCCGATGCTTCACTTCAGGTTTACTGTATCCCTTGGACATTCTTATTGACGATGAAACACAGAAATTGCATCCGAATTTAATACAAAAGTCTCAATGCCGACTTAAGTACAAGAGGACTGACACTCTAAATTTCTATGATTTGAACCTCTCCTGTGAGTGCAGTTTTTGATTCCGATGCTTCACTTCAGGTTTACTGTATCCCTTGGACCTTCTTATTGACGATGAAACACAGAAATTGCATCCGAAACTAATATAAAAGTCACAATGCCGACATACGTACAAGAGGACTGACACACTATCTTTCCATGATTTGAACCTCTCCTGTGAGTCCAGTTTTAGATTCCGATGCTTCACTTCAGGTTTACTGTATCCCTTGGACCTTCTTATTGACGAAGAAACACAGAAATTGCATTCGAATTTAATACAAAAGTCTCAATGCCGACTTAAGTACAAGAGGACTGACACTCTAAATTTCTATGATTTGAACCTCTCCTGTGAGTCCAGTTTTAGATTCCGATGCTTCAGTTAAGGTTTACTGTATCCCTTGGACATTCTTATTGACGATGAAACACAGAAATTGCATCCGAAACTAATATAAAAGTCACAATGCCGACTTAAGAACAAGATAACTGACACTCTAACTTTCTATGATATGAACCCCTCCTGTGAGTCCAATTGTAGATTCGTATACTTCACTTCATGTTTACTGTATCCCTTGGACCTTCTTATTGACGATGAAACACAGAAATTGCATCCGATTTTAATACAAAAGTCACAATGCCGACTTAAGTACAAAAGCACTGACACTCTAACTTTCAATGATTTGAACCTCTCCTGTGAGTGCGGTTTTAGATACCGATGATTAACTTCAGGTTTACTGTATCCCTTGGACCTTCTTATTATCGATGAAACACAGGAATTGCATCCGAATTTAATACAAAAGTCACAATGCCGACTTAAGTACAAGAGGACTGAAACTCTAACTTTATATGGTTTGAACCTGTCCTGTGAGTCCAGTTTTAGATTCCGATGCTTCACTTCAGATTTACTGTATCCCTTGGACTTTCTTATTAAGGATGAAACACACAAATTGCATCCGAATTTAATACAAAAGGCACAATGCCGACTTAAGTACAAGAGGACTGCCACTCTTACTTTCTATGGTATGAATATCTCCTGTGAGTCCAGTTTTAGATTCCGATGCTTCACTTCAGGTTTACTGTATCTCTTGGACCTTCTTATTGACGATGAAACACAGAAGTTGCATCCGAATTTAATACAAAAGTCTCAATGCCGACTTAAGTACAAGAGGATTGACACAATAAAATTTCTATGATTTGAACCTCTCCCGTGAGTCCAGTTTTAGATTCCGATGCTTCTCTTCAGGATTATTGTATCCCTTGGACCTTCTTATTGACGATGAAACACAGAAATTGCATCCGAACTTAATACAAAAGTCACAATGCCGAATTAAGTACAAGAGGACTGACACTCTAACTTTCTATGATTTGAACCCCTCCTGTGAGTCCAGTTGTAGATTCGGATACTTCACTTCAGGTTTACTGTATCCCTTGAACCTTCGTATTGACGATGAAACACAGAAATTACATCCGAACTCAATACAAAAGTCACAATGCCGACAAAAAAACAAGAGAACTGACACTCTAACTTTCTATGATTTGAACCTCTCCTGTAAGTCCAGTTTTAGATTCCGATGCTTCACTTCAGGTTTACTGTATCCCTTGAACCTCCTTATAGACGATGAAACACAGAAATTGCATCCGAACTTAATACAAAAGTCACAATGCCGACATAAGTACAAGAGAACTGACACTCTAACTTTCTATGATTTGAACCCCTCCTGTGAGTCCAGTTGTAGATTCGGATACTTCATTTAAGGTTTACTGTATCCCTTGGACCTTCTTATTGACGATGAAACACAGAAATTGCATCCGAACTTAATACAAAAGTCACAGTGCAGACTTAAGTACAAGAAGACTGACACTCTAACTTTCTATGATTTGAACCTCTCCTGTGAGTCCAGTTTTAGATTCCGATGCTTCACTTCAGATTTACTGTATCCCTTGGACCTTCTTATTAACGATGAAACACACAAATTGCATCCGAATTTAATACAAAAAGCACAATGCCGACTTAAGTACAAGAGGACAGACACTCTAACTTAGTACGGTTTGAATATCTCCTGTGAGTCCAGTTTTGGATTCCGATGCTGCTCTTCAGGTTTACTGCATCCCTTGGACCTTCTTATTGACG
The DNA here is from genome assembly GCF_021461395.2 of Schistocerca americana. Classification (NCBI taxonomy): domain Eukaryota; kingdom Metazoa; phylum Arthropoda; class Insecta; order Orthoptera; family Acrididae; genus Schistocerca; species Schistocerca americana. The sequence goes on from NC_060126.1 coordinate 8,690,468, forward strand.
ATGAAGCACAGATATTGCATTCGAAATTAATACAAAACTCACAATGCCGACTTAAGTACAAGAGGACTGACACTCTAACTTTCCATGATTTGAACCTCTGCTGTGAGTCCAGTTTTAGATTCCAATGCTTCACTTCAGGTTTACTGTATGCCTTGGACCTTCTTATTAACGATGAAACAAAGAAATTGCATCCGAATTTAACACAAAAGTCACAATGCCGACTTAAGTACAAGAAGACTGACACTCTAACTTTCTATGATTTGAACCTCTCCTGTGAGTCCAGTTTTAGATTCCGATGCTTCACTTCAGATTTACTGTATCCCTTGGACCTTCTTATTAACGATGAAACACACAAATTGCATCCGAATTATTACAAAAGGCACAATGCCGACTTAAATACAAGAGGACAGACACTCTAACTTAGTACGGTTTGAATATCTCCTGTGAGTCCAGTTTTGGATTCCGATGCTGAACTTCAGGTTTACTGCATCCCTTGGACCTTCTTATTGACGATGAAACACAGATATTGCATCCGAAATTATTACAAAAGTCACACTGCCGACTTAAGTACAAGAGGACTGACACTCTAACTTTCCATGATTTGAACCTCTCCTGTGAGTCCAGTTTTAGATTCCGATGCTTCACTTCAGGTTTACTGTATCCGTTGGACCTTCTTATTGACGATTAAACACAGAAATTGCATCCGAATTTAATACAAAAGTCACAAAGCCGACTTGAGAACAAGAGGACTGTCACTCTAACTTTCTATGATATGAAACTCTGCTGTGAGTCCAGTTTTCGATTCCGATGCTTCACTTCAGGTTTACTGTATCCCTTGGACCGTCTTATTGACGATGAAGCACAGAAATTGCATCCCAATCTAATACAAAAGTCACAATGCCGACTTAAGTACAAGAGGACTCACACTCTAACTTTCTGTGATTTGAACCTCTCCTGTGAGTCCAGTTTTTAGATTCCGATGCTTCACTTCAGGTTTACTGTATCCCTTGGACCTTCTTATTAACGATGAAACACAGAAAATGCATCCGAAATTAATACAAAAGTCACAATGCCTATTTAAGTACAAGAGGACTGACACACTAACTTTCCATGAATTGAACCTCTCCTGTGAGTCCAGTTTTAGATTCCGATGCTTCACCTCAGGTTTACTGTATCCCTTGGACCTTCTTATTCACGATGAAACACAGAAATTGTATCCGAATTTAATACAAAAATCACAATGCCGAATTAAGTACAAGAGGACTGACACTCTAATTTTCTATGATTTGAACCCCTCCTGTGAGTCCAGTTGTAGATTCGGATACTTCACTTCAGGTTTACTAAATCCCTTGGACCTTGTTATTGACGATGAAACACAGAAATTGCATACGAACTCAATACAAAAGTCACAATGCCGACATAAGTACAAGAGAACTGACACTCTAACTTTCTATGATTTGAACCTCTCCTGTGAGACCAGTTTTAGATTCCTATGCTTCACTTCAGGTTTACTGTATCCCTTGGACCTTCTTATAGGCGATGAAACACAGAAATTGCATCCAAACTTAATACAAAAGTCACAATGCCGACATAAGTACAAGAGAACTGACACTTTAACTTTCTATGATTTGAACCCCTCCTGTGAGTCCAGTTGTAGATTCGGATACTTCACTTAAGGTTTACTGTATCCCTTGGACCTTCTTATTGACGATGAAACACAGAAATAGCATCCAAATTTAATACAAAAGTCACAATGCCGACTTAAGTACAAGAGGACTGACACTCTAACTTTCTCTGATTTGAACCTCTCCTGTGAGTCCAGTTTTAGATTCCGATGATCCACTTCAGGTTTACTGTATCCCTTGGACCTTCTTATTGACGATGTAACACAGAAATTGCATCCGAACTTAATACGAAATCACAATGCCGACTTAAGTACAAGAGGACTGACACTCTCACTTTCTATGATTTGAACCTCTCCTGTAAGTCCAGTTTTAGATTTCGATGCTTCGCTTCAGGATTACTGTATACCATGGACCTTCTTATTGACGATGAAACACAGAAATTGCATCCGAATTTAATACAAAAGGCACAATGCCGACTTAAGTAAAAGCGGACTGACACTATCACTTTCTGTGATTTGAACCTCTCCTGTGAGTCCAGTTTTAGATTCCGATGCTTCACTTCAGGTCTACTGTATACCTTGCACCTTCTTATTGACGATGAAACACAGAAATTGCATCGGAATTAAATTCAAAAGGCACAATGCCGACTTAAGTACGATAGGAGTGACACTCTAACTTTCTAAGATTTGAACCTCTACTGGGAGTCCAGTTTTAGATTCCGATGCTTCACTTCAGGTTTGCTGTATATCTTGGACCTTCTTATTGGCGATGAAACACAGAAATTGCATCCGAATTTAAAACTAAAGGCACAATGCCGACTTAAGTACAAGAGGACTGACACTCTAACTTTCTCTGGTTTGAACCTCTCCCGTGAGTCCAGTTTTAGATTCCGATGCTTCACTTCAGGTTTACTGTATACCTTACAACTTCATATTGACGATGAAACACAGATATTGCATCGGGATTAAATTCAAAAGGCACAATGCGGACTTAAGTACAAGAGGACTGACACTCTAATTTTCTATGATTTGAACCCCTCCTGTGAGTCCAGTTGTAGATTCGGATACTTCACTTCAGGTTTACTAAATCCCTTGGACCTTGTTATTGACGATGAAACACAGAAATTGAATACGAACTCAATACAAAAGTCACAATGCCGACATAAGTACAAGAGAACTGACACTCTAACTTTCTATGATTTGAACCTCTCCTGTGAGACCAGTTTTAGATTCCGATGCTTCACTTCAGGTTTACTGTATCCCTTGGACCTTCTTATAGACGATGAAACACAGAAATTGCATCCGAACTTAATACAAAAGTCACAATGCCGACATAAGTACAAGAGAACTGACACTTTAACTTTCTATGATTTGAACCCCTCCTGTGAGTCCAGTTGTAGATTCGGATACTTCACTTAAGGTTTACTGTATCCCTTGGACCTTCTTATTGACGATGAAACACAGAAATTGCATCCAAATTTAATACAAAAGTCACAATGCCGACTTAAGTACAATAGGACTGACACTCTAACTTTCTCTGATTTGAACCTCTCCTGTGAGTCCAGTTTTAGATTCCGATGATCCACTTCAGGTTTACTGTATCCCTTGGACCTTCTTATTGACGATGAAACACAGAAATTGCATCCGAACTTAATACGAAATCACAATGCCGACTTAAGTAAAAGCGGACTGACACTATCACTTTCTGTGATTTGAACCTCTCCTGTGAGTCCAGTTTTAGATTCCGATGCTTCACTTCAGGTCTACTGTATCCCTTTTACCTTCTTATAGACGATGAAACACAGAAATTGCATCCGAACTTAATACAAAAGTCACAATGCCGACATAAGTACAAGAGAACTGACACTTTAACTTTCTATGATTTGAACCCCTCCTGTGAGTCCAGTTGTAGATTCGGATACTTCACTTAAGTTTTACTGTATCCCTTGGACCTTCTTATTGACGATGAAACTCAGAAATTGCATCCAAATTTAATACAAAAGTCACAATGCCGACTTAAGTACAAGTGGACTGACACTCTAATTTTCTCTGGTTTGAACCTCTCCCGTGAGTCCAGTTTTAGATTCCGATGCTTCACTTCAGGTTTACTGTATAGCTTACAACTTCATATTGACGATGAAACACAGATATTGCATCGGGATTAAATTCAAAAGGCACAATGCGGACTTAAGTACAAGAGGACTGACACTCTAATTTTCTATGATTTGAACCCCTCCTGTGAGTCCAGTTGTAGATTCGGATACTTCATTTAAGGTTTACTGTATCCCTTGGACCTTCTTATTGACGATGAAACACAGAAATTGCATCCAAATTTAATACAAAAGTCACAATGCCGACTTAAGTACAAGAGGACTGACACTCTAACTTTCTCTGGTTTGAACCTCTCCCGTGAGTCCAGTTTTAGATTCCGATGCTTCACTTCAGGTTTACTGTATACCTTACAACTTCATATTGACGATGAAACACAGATATTGCATCGGGATTAAATTCAAAAGGCACAATGCGGACTTAAGTACAAGAGGACTGACACTCTAATTTTCTATGATTTGAACCCCTCCTGTGAGTCCAGTTGTAGATTCGGATACTTCACTTCAGGTTTACTAAATCCCTTGGACCTTGTTATTGACGATGAAACACAGAAATTGCATACGAACTCAATACAAAAGTCACAATGCCGACATAAGTACAAGAGAACTGACACTCTAACTTTCTAAGATTTGAACCTCTACTGGGAGTCCAGTTTTAGATTCCGATGCTTCACTTCAGGTTTACTGTATATCTTGGACCGTCTTATTGACGATGAAACACAGAAATTGCATCCGAATTTAAAACTAAAGTCACAATGCCGACTTAAGTACAAGAGGACTGACACTCTCTGGTTTGAACCTCTCCCGTGAGTCCAGTTTTAGATTCCGATGCTTCACTTCGGGTTTACTGTATACCTTACAACTTCATATTGACGATGAAACACAGATATTGCATCGGGATTAAATTCAAAAGGCACAATGCGGACTTAAGTACAAGAGGACTGACACTCTAACTATCTATGATTTGAACCTCTCCTGTGAGTCCAGATTTAGATTCCGATGCTTCACTTCAGGTTTACTGTATCCCATGGAACTTCTTATTGACGATGAAACACAGAAATTGCATCCGAATTTAATACAAATGTCACAAAGCCGACTAAAGAACTAGAGGACTGACACTCTCACTCTCTATGATTTGAACCTCTCCTGTGAGTCCAGTTTTGGATTCCGATTCTTCATTTCAGGTTTACTGTATCCCTTGGACCTTCTTATTGACGATGAAACACAGAAATTGCATCGGATATGAATTCAAAAGGCACAATGTCGACTTAAGTACAAGAGGACTGACACTCTAAATTTCTGTGACTTGAACCTCTGCTGTGAGTCCAGTTTTAGATTCCGATGCTTCACTTCAGGTTTACTGTATATCTTGGACCTTCTTATTGACGATGAAACAAAGAAATTGCATCCGAATTTAAAACTAAAGGCACAATGCCGACTTAAGTACAAGAGGACTGACACAGTAACTTTCTATGGTTTGAACCTCTCCCGTGAGTCCAGTTTTAGATTCCGATGCTTCACTACAGGTTTACTGTATCCCTTGGACCTTCTTATTGACGATGAAACACAGAAGTTGCATCGGAATTTAATACAAAAGGCACAATGCCGACATAAGTACAAGAGGACTGACACTCTCAATTTCTATGATGTTTACCTGTCCTGTGAGTCCAGTTTTAGATTCCCATGCTTCACTTCAGGTTTCATGTCTCCCTTGGACCATCTTATTGACGATGAAATACAGAAACTGCATCCGAATTTAATACGAAAGGCACAATGCCGACTTAAGTAAAAGACTATAGACACTCTCTCTTTCTATGATTTGAACCTCTCCTGTGAGTCCAGTTTTAGATTCCGATGCTTCACTTCAGGTTTACTGTATACCTTGCACCTTCCTATTGACGATGAAACACAGAAATTGCATCGGAATTAAATTCAAAAGGCACAATGCCGACGTAAGTACAAGAGGACTGACACTCTAACTATCTATGATTTGAACCTCTCCTGTGAGTCCAGATTTAGATTCCGATGCTTCACTTCAGGTTTACTGTATCCCTTGGACCTTCTTATTGACGATGAAACACAGAAATTACATCGGAATTGAATTCAAAATTCACAATGCCGACTTAAGTACAAGAGGACTGACACTCTAACTTTCTGTGACTTGAACCTCTGCTGTGAGTCCAGTTTTAGATTCCGATGCTTCACTTCAGGTTTACTGTATCCCTTGGACCTTCCTACTGACAATGAAACACAGAAATTGCATCCGAATTTAATACAAAAGGCACAATGCCGACATAAGTAAAAGACGACTGACACTCACATTTTCTTTGATGTGAACCTGTCCTGTGAGTCCAGTTTTAAATTCCGACGCGTCACTTCAGGTTTTCTGTATACCTTGCACCTTCTTATTGACGATGAAACACAGAAATTGCATCGGAATTTAATACAAAAGGCACAATGCCGACATAATTACAAGGGGACTGACACTCTCAATTTCTATGATGTTTACCTCTCCTGTGAGTCCAGTTTTAGATTCCGATGCTTCGCTTCAGGTTTAATGTATCCCTTACACCTTGTTATTGACGATGAAACACAGAAATTGCATCCGAATTTAATACAAAAGGCTCAATGCCGACTTAAGTACAAGAGGACTGACACTCTCACTTTCTATGGTTTGAACTCGTCCTGTAAGTCCAGTTTTAGATTCCGATGCTTCACTTCAGGTTTACTGTAACCATGGACCTTCTTATTGACGACGAAACACAGAAATTGCATCCGAATTTAATACAAAAGGCACAATGCCGACTTAAGTAAAAGCGGACTGACACTCTCACTTTCTGTGATTTGAACCTCTCCTGTGAGTCCAGTTTTAGATTCCGATGCTTCACTTCAGGTTTACTGTATACCTTGCACCTTCTTATTGACGATGAAACACAGAAATTGCATCGGAATTAAATTCAAAAGGCACAATGCCGACTTAAGTACAAGAAGAGTGACACTCTAACTTTCTAAGATTTTAACCTCTACTGTGAGTCCAGTTTTGGATTCCGATGCTTTCACTTTAGGTTTACTGTATACCTTGGACCTTCTTATAGACGATGAAACACAGAAATTGCATCCGAATTTAATACAAAAGGCACAAGGCCGACTTAAGTACAAGAGGACTGACACTCAAACATTCTATGGTTTGAACCTTTCCTGTGAGTCCAGTTTTGGATTCCGATGCTTCACTTCAGGTTTACTGTATCCCTTGGACCTTCTTATTGACGATGAAACACAGATATTGCATCCGAATTTAATACAAAAGGCACAATGCCGACTTAAGTAACAGAAGACTGACACTCCCATTTTCTATGATGTGAACTTGTCCTGTGAGTCCAGTTTTAGATTCCGACGCATCACTTCAGGTTTACTGTATACCTTGCACCTTCTTATTGACGATGAAACACAGAAATTGCATCCGAATTTAATACAAAAGGCACAATGCCGGCTTAAGTAAAAGAAGACTGACACTCTCATTTTCTATGATGTGAAGATGTCCTGTGAGTCCAATTTTAGATTCCGACGCGTCACTTCAGGTTTTCTGTATACCTTGCACCTTCTTATTGACGATGAAACACAGAAATTGCATCGGAATTAAATTCAAAAGGCACAATGCCGACTTAAGTACAAGAGGAGTGACACTCTAACTTTCTAAGATTTGAACCTCTACTGGGAGTCCAGTTTTAGATTCCGATGCTTCACTTCAGGTTTACTGTATACCTTGGACCTTCTTATTGACGATGAAACACAGAAATTGCATCCGAATTTAATACAAAAGGCACAATGCCGACTTAAGTACAAGAGAACTGACACTCTAACTTTCTATGGTTTGAACATCTCCCGTGAGTCCTGTTTTAGATTCCGATGCTTCACTACAGGTTTACGGTATCCCTTGGACTTTCTTATTGATGATGAAACACAGAAATTGCATCCGACATTAATACAAATTGCACAAAGCCGACTTATGAACTAGAGGACTGACACTCTCACTTTTTATGATTTGAACCTCTCCTGTGAGTCCAGTTTTGGATTCCGATACTTCACTTCAGGTTTCGTGTATCCCTTGGACCATCTTATTGACGATGAAATACAGAAATTGCATCCGAATTTAATACGAAAGCCACAATGCCGACTTAAGTAAAAGAGGATTGACACTCTCTCTTTCTATGATTTGAACCTCTCCTGTGAGTCCAGTTTTAGATTCCGATGCTTTACTTCAGGTTTACTGTATACCTTGCACCTTCTTAATGACGATGAAACACAGATATTGCATCGGAATTAAATTCAAAAGGCACAATGCCGACATAAGTACAAGAGGACTGACACTCTAACTCTCTACGATTTGAACCTCTCCTGTGAGTTCGGTTTTAGATTCCGATGCTTCACTTCAGGTTTACTGTATACCTTACACCTTTATATAGACGATGAAACACAGATATTGCATCGGGATTAAATTCAAAATTCACAATGCCGACTTAAGTACAAGAGGACTGACACTCTAACTATCTATGATTTGAACCTCTCCTGTGAGTCCAGATTTAGATTACGATGCTTCACTTCAGGTTTACCGTATCCCATGGACCTTCTAATTGACGATGAAATACAGAAATTGCATCCGAATTTAATACAAAAGGCACAATGCCAACTTAAGTACAAGAGGACTGACACTCTCACTTTCTATGATTTGAACCTCTCCTGTGAGCCCAGTTTTAGATTCGGATGCTTCACTTCAGGTTTACTCTATACCTTGCACCTTCTTATTGACGATGAAACACAGAAATTGCATCCGAATTTAATACAAAAGGCACAATGCCGACTTAAGTACAAGAGGACGGACAATCTCCCTTTCTATGATTTGAACCTCTCCTGTGGGTCCAGTTTTAGATTCCGATGCTTCACTTCAGGTTTACTGTATCCCTTCGACCTTCTTGTTGACGATGAAACACAGAAATTGCACCCGAACTTAATACGAAAGGCACAATGCCGACTTAAGTACAAGAGGACTGACACTCTCACTTTCTATGATTTGAACCTCTCCTGTAAGTCCAGTTTTAGATTCCGATGCTTCACTTCAGGTTTACTGTATACCTTGGACCTTTGTATTGTCGATGAAACACAGAAATTGCATCCGAATTTAATACAAAACGCACAATGCCGACTTAGATATTAGAGGATTGACACTCGCACTTTCTATGATTTGAACCTCTTCTGTGAGTTCAGTTTTAGTATCCGATGCTTCACTTCAGGTTTATAGTATCACTTGGACCTTCGTATTGACGATGAAACACAGAAATTGCATCCGAAGTTAATACAAAAGGTACAATCCCGACTTAAGTAAAAGAAGACTGACACTCTCATTTTCTATGATTTGAACCTGTCCTGTGAGTCCAGTTTTAGATTCCGATGCTTCACTTCAGGTTTACAGTATACCTTGCACCATCTTATTGACGATGAAACACAGAAATTGCATCGGGATTAAATTCAAAAGGCAAATTGCCGACTTAAGTACAAGAGGACTGACACTCTCGTTTTCTATGATTTGAACCTCTCCTGTGAGTCCAGTTTTAAATTCCGATGCTTCACTTCAGGTTTACTGTATACCTTGCACCATCTTATTGACGATGAAACACAGAAATTGCATCTGAATTTAATACAAAAGTCACAATACCGACTTAAGTAAAGGCGGACTGTCACTCTCACTTTCTATGATTTGAACCTCACCTGAGAGTCCTGTTTTAGATTCCGATGCTTCACTTCAGGTTTACTGTATCCCTTGGACCATCTTATTGACGATGAAACACAGAGTTTGCATCCGAATTTAATACAAAAGGCACAATGCCGACTAAAGTACAAGAGGACTGACACTAATTCTCTGATTTGAACCTCTCCTGTGTGTCCGGTTTCAGATTCCGATGCTTCACTTCAGGTTTGCTGTATCCCTTGGACCTTCTTATTGACAATGAAACACAGAAATTGCATCGGAAATAAATTCAAAAGGCACAATGCCGACTTAAGTAGAAGAGGACTGACAATCTCCCTTTCTATGATTTGAACCTCTCCTGTGAGTCCTGTTTTAGATTCCGATGCTTCACTTCAGGTTTACTGTATACCTTGCACCTTCTTATTGACGATGAAACACAGAAATTGCATCCGAATTTAATACAAAAGGCACAATGCCGACTTAAGTAGAAGAGGACTGACAATCTCCCTTTCTATGATTTGAACCTCTCCTGTGAGTCCATTTTTAGATTCCGATGCTTCACTTCAGGTCTACTGTATCTCTTGGACCTTCTTATTGACGATGAAACACAGAAATTGCATCCGAACTTAATACGAAAAGCACTATGCCAACTTAAGTACAAGAGGACTGACACTCTCACTTTCTAGGATTTGAACCTCTCCTGCAAATCCAGTTTTAGATTCCGATGCTTCACTTCAGGTTTAGTGTATACCGTGGACCTTCTTATTGACGATGAAACACAGAAATTGCATCCGAATTTAATACAAAAGGCACAATGCTGACTTCAGTAAAAGCGGACTGACACTCTCACTTTCTGTGATTTGAACCGCTCCTGTGAGTCCAGTTTTAGATTCCGATCTTCACTTCACGTTTACTGTATATCTTGCACCTTCTTATTGACGATGAAACACAGAAATTGCATCGGAATTAAATTCAAAAGGCACAATACCGACTTAAGTACAAGAGGAGTGACACTCTAACTTTCTAAGATTTGAACCTCTACTGTGAGTCCAGTTTTGGATTCCGATGCTTCACTTCAGGTTTACTGTATTCCTTGGACCTTCTTATTGACGATGAAACACAGAAATTGCATCCGAATTTAATACAAAAAGCACAAGGCCGACTTAAGTACAAGAGGACTGACACTCTAACATTCTATGGTTTGAACCTCTCCTGTGAGTCCAGTTTATATTCCGATGCTTCACTTCAGGTTTACTGTATCCCTTGGACCTTCTTATTGACGATTAAACACAGAAATTGCATCCGAATTTAATACAAAACGCACAATGCCGACTTCAATACTAGAGGACTGACACTCGCACTTTCTATGGTTTGAACCTCTTCTGTGAGTCCAGTTTTAGATTCCGATGCTTCACTTCAGGTTTACAGTATCCCTTGGACCTTGGTATTGACGATGAAACATAGAAATTGCATCCGAAGTTAATACAAAAGGTACAATGCCGACCTAAGTAAAAGAAGACTGACACTCTCATTTTCTATGATTTGAACCTGTCCTGTGAGTCCAGTTTTAGATTCCGATGCTTCACTTCAGGTTTACTGTTTACCTTGCACCATCTTATTGACGATGAAACACAGAAATTGCATCGGGATTAAATTCAAAATGCACAATGCCGACCTAAGTACTAGAGGACTGACACTCTAACTATCTATGATTTGAACCTGTCCTGTGAGTCCAGATTTAGATTCCGATGCTTCATTTCAGGTTTACTGTATCCCATGGACCTTATAATTGACGATGAAACACAGAAATTGCATCCGAATTTAATACAAAAGGCACAATGCCAACTTAAGCACAAGAGGACTGACACTCTCACTTTCTATGATTTGAACCTCTCCTGTGAGCCCAGTTTTAGATTCGGATGCTTCACATCAGGTTTACTGTATACCTTGCACATTCTTATTGACGATGAAACACAGAAATTGTATCCGAATTCAATACAAAAGGCACAATGCCGACTTAAGTACAAGTGGACTGACAATCTCCCTTTCTATGATTTGAACCTCCCCTGTGAGTCCAGTTTTAGATTCCGATGCTTCACATCAGGTTTACTGTATCCCTTCGACCTTCTTATTGACGATGAAACACAGAAATTGCATCCGAACTTAATACGAAAGGCACAATGCCGACTTAAGTACAAGAGGACTGACACTCTCACTTTCTATAATTTGAACCTCTCCTGTAAGTCCAGTTTTAGATTCCGATGCTTCACTTCAGGTTTACTGTATACCTTGCACCTTCTTATTGACGATGAAACACAGAAATTGCATCGGAATTAAATTCAAAAGGCACATTGCCGACTTAAGTACAAGAGGACTGGCACTCTAACTCTCTATGATTTGAACCCCATCTGTGAGTTCGGTTTTAGATTCCGATGCTTCACTTCCGGTTTACTGTATACCTTACACCTTCATATTGACGATGAAACACAGATATTGCATCGGGATTAAATTCAAAAGGCACAATGCCGACTTAAGTACAAGAGGACTGACACTCTAACTATCTATGATTTGAACCTCTCCTGTGAGTCCAGATTTAGATTCCGATGCTTCACTTCAGGTTTACTGTATCCCATGGACCTTCTAATTGACGATGAAACACAGAAATTGCATCCGAATTTAATACAAAAGGCACAAAGCCAACTTAAGTACAAGAGGACTGACACTTTCACTTTCTATGATTTGAACCTTTCCTGTGAGCCCAGTTTTAGATTCGGATGCTTCACTTCAGGTTTACTGTATACCATGCACCTTCTTATTGACGATGAAACACAGAAATTGCATCCGAATTTAATACAAAATGCACAATGCCGACTTATGTAGAAGAGGACTGACACTCTCACTTTCTATGATTTGAACCTCTCCTGTAAGTCCAGTTTTAGATTCCGATGCTTCACTACAGGTTTACTGTAAACCTTGGACCTTTTTATTGACGATGAAACACAGAAATTGCATCCGAATTTAATACAAAAGTCACAATACCGACTTAAGTAAAAGCGGACTGTCACTCTCACTTTCTATGATTTGAACCTCACCTGTGAGTCCTGTTTTAGATTCCGATGCTTCACTTCAGGTTTACTGTATCCCTTGGATCTTCTTACTGACGATGAAACACAGAGTTTGCATCCGAATTTAATACAAAAGGCACAATGCCGACTAAAGTACAAGAGGACTGACACTCATTCTCTGATTTGAACCTCTCCTGTGTGTCCGGTTTCAGATTCCGATGCTTCACTTCAGGTTTACTGTATCCCTTGGACCTTCTTATTGATGATGAAACACAGAAATTGCATCGGAAATAAATTCAAAAGGCACAATGCCGACTTAAGTACAAGAGGACTGACACACTCACTTTCTATGATTTGAACCTCTCCTCTGAGTCCAGTTTTAGTTTCCGATGCTTCACTTCAGGTTTACTGTGTACCTTGCACCTTCTTATTGACGATGAAACACAGAAATTGCATCCGAATTTAATACAAAAGGCACAACGCCGACTTAAGTAGAAGAGGACTGACAATCTCCCTTTCTATGATTTGAAACTCTCCTGCGAGTCCATTTTTAGATTCCGATGCTTCACTTCAGGTCTACTGTATCTCTTAGACCTTCTTATTGACGATGAAACACAGAAATTGCATCCGAACTTAATACAAAAGGCACAATGCCAACTTAAGTACAAGAGGACTGACACTCTCACTTTCTATGATTTGAACCTCTCCTGCAAGTCCAGTTTTAGATTCCGATGCTTCACTTCAGGTTTAGTGTATACCGTGGACCTTCTTATTGATGATGAAACACAGAAATTGCATCAGAATTTAATACAAAAGGCACAATGCCGACTTCAGTAAAAGCGGACTGACACTCTCACTTTCTATGATTTGAACCTCTTCTGTGAGTCCAGTTTTAGATTCCGATGCTTCACTTCAGGTTTACAGTATCCCTTGGACCTTCTTATTGACGATGAAACGTAGACATTGCATCCGAAGTTAATACAAAAGGTACAATGCCAACTTAAGTAAAAGAAGACTGACACTCTCATTTTCTATGATGTGAACCTGTCCTGTGAGTCCAGTTTTAGATTCCGATGCTTCACTTCAGGTTTACTGTTTACCTTGCACCATCTTATTGTCGATGAAACACAGAAATTGCATCGGGATTAAATTCAAAATGCACAATGCCGACCTAAGTACTAGAGGACTGACACTCTAACTATCTATGATTTGAACCTGTCCTGTGAGTCCAGATTTAGATTCCGATGCTTCATTTCAGGTTTACTGTATTCCATGGACCTTATAATTGACGATGAAACACAGAAATTGTATCCGAATTTAATACAAATGGCACAATGCCGACTTAAGTACAAGAGGACTGACACTCTCGTTTTCTATGATTTGAACCTCTCCTGTGAGTCCAGTTTTAAATTCCGATGCTTCACTTCAGGTTTACTGTATACCTTGCACCATCTTATTGACGATGAAACACAGAAATTGCATCGTAATTTAATACAAAAGTCACAATACCGACTTAAGTAAAGGCGGACTGTCACTCTCACTTTCTATGATTTGAACCTCACCTGTGAGTCCTGTTTTAGATTCCGATGCTTCACTTCAGGTTTACTGTATCCCTTGGACCATCTTATTGACGATGAAACACAGAGTTTGCATCCGAATGTAATACAAAAGGCACAATGCCGACTAAAGTACAAGAGGACTGACACTAATTCTCTGATTTGAACCTCTCCTGTGTGTCCGGTTTCAGATTCCGATGCTTCACTTCAGGTTTACTGCATCCCTTGGACCTCCTTATTGACAATGAAACACAGAAATTGCGTCGGAAATAAATTCAAAAGGCACAATGCAGACTTAAGTACAAGAGGACTGACACTCTCACTTTCTATGATTTGAACCTCTCCTGTGAGTCCTGTTTTAGTTTCCGATGCTTCACTTCAGGTTTACTGTATACCTTGCACCTTCTTATTGACGATGAAACACAGAAATTGCATCCGAATTTAATACAAAAGGCACAATGCCGACTTAAGTAGAATAGGACTGACAATCTCCCTTTCTATGATTTGAACCTCTCCTGTGAGTCCATTTTTAGATTCCGATGCTTCACTTCAGGTCTACTGTATCTCTTGGACCTTCTTATTGGCGATGAAACACAGAAATTGCATCCGAACTTAATACGAAAGGCACAATGCCAACTTAAGTACAAGAGGACTGACACTCTCACTTTCTAGGATTTGAACCTCTCCTGCAAGTCCAGTTTTAGATTCCGATGCTTCACTTCAGGGTTAGTGTATACCGTAAACCTTCTTATTGACGATGAAACACAGAAATTGCATCCGAATTTAATACAAAAGGCACAATGCCGACTTAAGTAGAAGAGGACTGACAATCTCCCTTTCTATGATTTGAACCTCTCCTGTGCGTCCATTTTTAGATTCCGATGCTTCACTTCAGGTCTACTGTATCTCTTGGACCTTCTTATTGGCGATGAAACACAGAAATTGCATCCGAACTTATTACGAAAGGCACAATGCCAACTTAAGTACTAGAGGACTGACACTCTAACTATCTATGATTTGAACCTGTCCTGTGAGTCCAGATTTAGATTCCGATGCTTCATTTCAGGTTTACTGTATCCCATGGACCTTATAATTGACGATGAAACACAGAAATTGTATCCGAATTTAATACAAATGGCACAATGCCGACTTAAGTACAAGAGGACTGACACTCTCGTTTTCTATGATTTGAACCTCTCCTGTGAGTCCAGTTTTAAATTCCGATGCTTCACTTCAGGTTTACTGTATACCTTGCACCATCTTATTGACGATGAAACACAGAAATTGCATCGGAATTTAATACAAAAGTCACAATACCGACTTAAGTAAAGGCGGACTGTCACTCTCACTTTCTATGATTTGAACCTCACCTGTGAGTCCTGTTTTAGATTCCGATGCTTCACTTCAGGTTTACTGTATCCCTTGGACCATCTTATTGACGATGAAACACAGAGTTTGCATCCGAATTTAATACAAAAGGCACAATGCCGACTAAAGTACAAGAGGACTGACACTAATTCTCTGATTTGAACCTCTCCTGTGTGTCCGGTTTCAGATTCCGATGCTTCACTTCAGGTTTACTGTATCCCTCGGACCTTCTTATTGACAAAGAAACACAGAAATTGCATCGGAAATAAATTCAAAAGGCACAATGCCGACTTAAGTACAAGAGGACTGACACTCTCACTTTCTATGATTTGAACCTCTCCTGTGAGTCCTGTTTTAGTTTCCGATGCTTCACTTCAGGTTTACTGTATACCTTGCACCTTCTTATTGACGATGAAACACAGAAATTGCATCCGAATTTAATACAAAAGGCACAATGCCGACTTAAGTAGAAGAGGACTGACAATCTCCCTTCTATGATTTGAACCTCTCCTGTGAGTCCATTTTTAGATTCCGATGCTTCACTTCAGGTCTACTGTATCTCTTGGACCTTCTTATTGGCGATGAAACACAGAAATTGCATCCGAACTTAATACGAAAGGCACAATGCCAACTTAAGTACAAGAGGACTGACACTCTCACTTTCTAGGATTTGAACCTCTCCTGCAAGTCCAGTTTTAGATTCCGATGCTTCACTTCAGGTTTAGTGTATACCGTGGACCTTCTTATTGACGATGAAACACAGAAATTGCATCCGAATTTAATACAAAAGGCACAATGCTGACTTCAGTAAAAGCGGACTGACACTCTCACTTTCTGTGATTTGAACCGCTCCTGTGAGTCCAGTTTTAGATTCCGATCTTCACTTCACGTTTACTGTATATCTTGCACCTTCTTATTGACGATGAAACATAGAGATTGCATCGGAATTAAATTCAAAAGCCACAATACCGACTTAAGTACAAGAGGAGTGACACTCTAACTTTCTAAGATTTGAACCTCTACTGTGAGTCCAGTTTTGGATTCCGATGCTTCACTTCAGGTTTACTGTATTCCTTGGACCTTCTTATTGACGATGAAACACAGAAATTGCATCCGAATATAATACAAAAAGCACAAGGCCGACTTAAGTACAAGAGGACTGAAACTCTAACATTCTATGGTTTGAACCACTCCTGTGAGTCCAGTTTTAGATTCCGATGCTTCACTTCAGGTTTACTGTTTACCTTGCACCATCTTATTGACGATGAAACACAGAAATTGCATCGGGATTAAATTCAAAATGCACAATGCCGACCTAAGTACTAGAGGACTGACACTCTAACTATCTATGTTTTGAACCTGTCCTGTGAGTCCAGATTTAGATTCCGATGCTTCATTTCAGGTTTACTGTATCCCATGGACCTTATAATTGACGATGAAACACAGAAATTGCATCCGAATTTAATACAAAAGGCACAATGCCAACTTAAGCACAAGAGGACTGACAATCTCCCTTTCTATGATTTGAACCTCTCCTGTGCGTCCATTTTTAGATTCCGATGCTTCACTTCAGGTCTACTGTATCTCTTGGACCTTCTTATTGGCGATGAAACACAGAAATTGCATCCGAACTTAATACGAAAGGCACAATGCCAACTTAAGTACTAGAGGACTGACACTCTAACTATCTATGATTTGAACCTGTCCTGTGAGTCCAGATTTAGATTCCGATGCTTCATTTCAGGTTTACTGTATCCCATGGACCTTATAATTGACGATGAAACACAGAAATTGTATCCGAATTTAATACAAATGGCACAATGCCGACTTAAGTACAAGAGGACTGACACTCTCGTTTTCTATGATTTGAACCTCTCCTGTGAGTCCAGTTTTAAATTCCGATGCTTCACTTCAGGTTTACTGTATACCTTGCACCATCTTATTGACGATGAAACACAGAAATTGCATCGGAATTTAATACAAAAGTCACAATACCGACTTAAGTAAAGGCGGACTGTCACTCTCACTTTCTATGATTTGAACCTCACCTGTGTGTCCTGTTTTAGATTCCGATGCTTCACTTCAGGTTTACTGTATCCCTTGGACCATCTTATTGACGATGAAACACAGAGTTTGCATCCGAATTTAATACAAAGAGCACAATGCCGACTAAAGTACAAGAGGACTGACACTAATTCTCTGATTTGAACCTCTCCTGTGTGTCCGGTTTCAGATTCCGATGCTTCACTTCAGGTTTACTGTATCCCTTGGACCTTCTTATTGACAATGAAACACAGAAATTGCATCGGAAATAAATTCAAAAGGCACAATGCCGACTTAAGTACAAGAGGACTGACACTCTCACTTTCTATGATTTGAACCTCTCCTGTGAGTCCTGTTTTAGTTTCCGATGCTTCACTTCAGGTTTACTGTATACCTTGCACCTTCTTATTGACGATGAAACACAGAAATTGCATCCGAATTTAATACAAAATTCACAATGCCGACTTAAGTAGAAGAGGACTGACAATCTCCCTTTCTATGATTTGAACCTCTCCTGTGAGTCCATTTTTAGATTCCGATGCTTCACTTCAGGTCTACTGTATCTCTTGGACCTTCTTATTGGCGATGAAACACAGAAATTGCATCCGAACTTAATACGAAAGGCACAATGCCAACTTAAGTACAAGAGGACTGACACTCTCACTTTCTAGGATTTGAACCTCTCCTGCAAGTCCAGTTTTAGATTCCGGTGCTTCACTTCAGGTTTAGTGTATACCGTGGACCTTCTTATTGACGATGAAACACAGAAATTGCATCCGAATTTAATACAAAAGGCACAATGCTGACTTCAGTAAAAGCGGACTGACACTCTCACTTTCTGTGATTTGAACCGCTCCTGTGAGTCCAGTTTTAGATTCCGATCTTCACTTCACGTTTACTGTATATCTTGCACCTTCTTATTGACGATGAAACATAGAAATTGCATCGGAATTAAATTCAAAAGCCACAATACCGACTTAAGTACAAGAGGAGTGACACTCTAACTTTCTAAGATTTGAACCTCTACTGTGAGTCCAGTTTTGGATTCCGATGCTTCACTTCAGGTTTACTGTATTCCTTGGACCTTCTTATTGACGATGAAACACAGAAATTGCATCCGAATATAATACAAAAAGCACAAGGCCGACTTAAGTACAAGAGGACTGACACTCTAACATTCTATGGTTTGAACCACTCCTGTGAGTCCAGTTTTAGATTCCGATGCTTCACTTCAGGTTTACTGTATCCCTTGGACCTTCTTATTGACGATGAAACACAGAAATTGCATCCGAATTTAATACAAAACGCACAATGCCGACTTCAATACTAGAGGACTGACACTCGCACTTTCTATGATTTGAACCTCTTCTGTGAGTCCAGTTTTAGATTCCGATGCTTCACTTCAGGTTTACAGTATCCCTTGGACCTTTTTATTGACGACGAAACATAGAAATTGCATCCGAAGTTAATACAAAAGGTACAATGCCGACTTAAGTAACAGAAGACTGACACTCTCATTTTCTATGATTTGAACCTGTCCTGTGAGTCCAGTTTTAGATTCCGATGCTTCACTTCAGGTTTACTGTTTACCTTGCACCATCTTATTGACGATGAAACACAGAAATTGCATCGGGATTAAATTCAAAATGCACAATGCCGACCTAAGTACTAGAGGACTGACACTCTAACTATCTATGATTTGAACCTGTCCTGTGAGTCCAGATTTAGATTCCGATGCTTCACATCAGGTTTACTGTATCCCTTCGACCTTCTTATTGACGATGAAACACAGAAATTGCATCCGAACTTAATACGAAAGGCACAATGCCGACTTAAGTACAAGAGGACTGACACTCTCACTTTCTATAATTTGAACCTCTCCTGTAAGTCCAGTTTTAGATTCCGATGCTTCACTTCAGGTTTACTGTATACCTTGCACCTTCTTATTGACGATGAAACACAGAAATTGCATCGGAATTAAATTCAAAAGGCACATTGCCGACTTAAGTACAAGAGGACTGGCACTCTAACTCTCTATGATTTGAACCTTTTCTGTGAGTTCGGTTTTAGATTCCGATGCTTCACTTCAGGTTTACTGTATACCTTACACCTTCGTATTGACGATGAAACACAGATATTGCATCGGGATTAAATTCAAAAGGCACAATGCCGACTTAAGTACAAGAGGACTGACACTCTAACTATCTATGATTTGAACCTCTCCTGTGAGTCCAGATTTAGATTCCGATGCTTCACTTCAGGTTTGCTGTATCCCATGCACCTTCTTATTGACGATGAAACACAGAAATTGCATCCGAATTTAATACAAAATGCACAATGCCGACTTATGTAGAAGAGGACTGACATTCTCACTTTCTATGATTTGAACCTCTCCTGTAAGTCCAGTTTTAAATTCCGATGCTTCACTACAGGTTTACTGTATACCTTGGACCTTCTTATTGACGATGAAACACAGAAATTGCATCCGAATTTAATACAAAAGGCACAATGCCGACTAAAGTACAAGAGGACTGACACTCATTCTCTGATTTGAACCTCTCCTGTGTGTCCGGTTTCAGATTCCGATGCTTCACTTCAGGTTTACTGTATCCCTTGGACCTTCTTATTGACGATGAAACACAGAAATTGCATCGGAAATAAATTCAAAAGGCACAATGCCGACTTAAGTACAAGAGGACTGACACTCTCACTTTCTATGATTTGAACCTCTCCTGTGAGTCCAGTTTTAGTTTCCGATGCTTCACTTCAGGTTTACTGTATACCTTGCACCTTCTTATTGACGATGAAACACAGAAATTGCATCCGAATTTAATACAAAAGGCACAATGCCGACTTAAGTAGAAGAGGACTGACAATCTCCCTTTCTATGATTTGAACCTCTGCTGCGAGTCCATTTTTAGATTCCGATGCTTAACTTCAGGTCTACTGTATCTCTTGGACCTTCGTATTGACGATGAAACACAGAAATTGCATCCGAACTTAATACAAAAGGCACAATGCCAACTTAAGTACAAGAGGACTGACACTCTCACTTTCTATGATTTGAACCTCTCCTGCAAGTCCAGTTTTAGATTCCGATGCTTCACTTCAGGTTTAGTGTATACCGTGGACCTTCTTATTGATGATTAAACACAGAAATTGCATCAGAATTTAATACAAAAGGCACAATGCCGACTTCAGTAAAA
This sequence comes from Schistocerca americana, assembly GCF_021461395.2. NCBI lineage: Eukaryota > Metazoa > Arthropoda > Insecta > Orthoptera > Acrididae > Schistocerca > Schistocerca americana. Next base: position 8,711,181 of record NC_060126.1, read on the forward strand.
GCGGACTGACACTCTCACTTTCTGCGATTTGAAGCGCTCCTGTGAGTCCAGTTTTAGATTCCGATCTTCACTTCACGTTTACTGTATATCTTGCACCTTCTTATTGACGATGAAATACAGAAATTGCATCGGAATTAAATTCAAAAGGCACAATACCGACTTAAGTACAAGAGGAGTGACACTCTAACTTTCTAAGATTTGAACCTCTACTATGAGTCCAGTTTTGGATTCCGATGCTTCACTTCAGGTTTACTGTATTCCTTGGACCTTCTTATTGACGATGAAACACAGAAATTGCATCCGAATTTAATACAAAAAGCACAAGGCCGACTTAAGTACAAGAGGACTGACACTCTAACATTCTATGGTTTGAACCTCTCCTGTGAGTCCAGTTTTAGATTCCGATGCTTCACTTCAGGTTTACTGTATCCCTTGGACCTTCTTATTGACAATGAAACACAGAAATTGCATCCGAATTTAATACAAAAGGCACAATGCCGACTTCAATACTAGAGGACTGACACTCGCACTTTCTATGATTTGAACCTCTTCTGTGAGTCCAGTTTTAGATTCCGATGCTTCACTTCAGGTTTACAGTATCCCTTGGTCCTTCTTATTGACGATGAAACATAGACATTGCATCCGAAGTTAATACAAAAGGTACAATGCCGACTTAAGTAAAAGAAGACTGACACTCTCATTTTCTATGATGTGAACCTGTCCTGTGAGTCCAGTTTTAGATTCCGATGCTTCACTTCAGGTTTACTGTTTACCTTGCACCATCTTATTGTCGATGAAACACAGACATTGCATCGGGATTAAATTCAAAATGCACAATGCCGACCTAAGTACTAGAGGACTGACACTCTAACTATCTATGATTTGAACCTGTCCTGTGAGTCCAGATTTAGATTCCGATGCTTCATTTCAGGTTTACTGTATCCCATGGACCTTATAATTGACGATGAAACACAGAAATTGCATCCGAATTTAATACAAAAGGCACAATGCCAACTTAAGCACAAGAGGACTGACACTCTCACTTTCTATGATTTGAACCTCTCCTGTGAGCCCAGTTTTAGATTCGGATGCTTCACATCAGGTTTACTGTATACCTTGCACATTCTTATTGACGATGAAACACAGAAATTGTATCCGAATTCAATACAAAAGGCACAATGCCGACTTAAGTACAAGAGGACTGACAATCTCCCTTTCCATGATTTGAACCTCCCCTGCGAGTCCAGTTTTAGATTCCGATGCTTCACATCAGGTTTACTGTATCCCTTCGACCTTCTTACTGACGATGAAACACAGAAATTGCATCCGAACTTAATACGAAAGGCACAATGCCGACTTCAGTACAAGAGGACTGACACTCTCACTTTCTATAATTTGAACCTCTCCTGTAAGTCCAGTTTAAGATTCCGATGTTTCACTTCAGGTTTACTGTATACCTTGGACCTTCTTATTGACGATGAAACACAGAAATTGCATCCGAATTTAATACAAAAGGCACAATGCCGACTAAAGTACAAGAGGACTGACACTCATTCTCTGATTTGAACCTCTCCTGTGTGTCCGGTTTCAGATTCCGATGCTTCACTTCAGGTTTACTGTATCCCTTGGACCTTCTTATTGACGATGAAACACATAAATTGCATCGGAAATAAATTCAAAAGGCACAATGCCGACTTAAGTACAAGAGGACTGACACTCTCACTTTCTATGATTTGAACCTCTCCTGTGAGTCCAGTTTTAGTTTCCGATGCTTCACTTCAGGTTTACTGTATACCTTGCACCTTCTTATTGACGATGAAACACAGAAATTGCATCCGAATTTAATACAAAAGGCACAATGCCGACTTAAGTAGAAGAGGACTGACAATCTCCCTTTCTATGATTTGAACCTCTGCTGCGAGTCCATTTTTAGATTCCGATGCTTCACTTCAGGTCTACTGTATCTCTTGGACCTTCTTATTGACGATGAAACACAGAAATTGCATCCGAACTTAATACAAATAGCACAATGCCAACTTAAGTACAAGAGGACTGACACTCTCACTTTCTATGATTTGAACCTCTCCTGCAAGTCCAGTTTTAGATTCCGATGCTTCACTTCAGGTTTAGTGTATACCGTGGACCTTCTTATTGATGATGAAACACAGAAATTGCATCAGAATTTAATACAAAAGGCACAATGCCGACTTCAGTAAAAGCGGACTGACACTCTCACTTTCTGCGATTTGAACCGCTCCTGTGAGTCCAGTTTTAGATTCCGATCTTCACTTCACGTTTACTGTATATCTTGCACCTTCTTATTGACGATGAAATACAGAAATTGCATCGGAATTAAATTCAAAGGGCACAATACCGACTTAAGTACAAGAGGAGTGACACTCTAACTTTCTAAGATTTGAACCTCTACTGTGAGTCCAGTTTTGGATTCCGATGCTTCACTTCAGGTTTACTGTATTCCTTGGACCTTCTTATTGACGATGAAACACAGAAATTGCATCCGAATTTAATACAAAAAGCACAAGGCCGACTTAAGTACAAGAGGACTGACACTCTAACATTCTATGGTTTGAACCTCTCCTGTGAGTCCAGTTTTAGATTCCGATGCTTCACTTCAGGTTTACTGTATCCCTTGGACCTTCTTATTGACAATGAAACACAGAAATTGCATCCGAATTTAATACAAAACGCACAATGCCGACTTCAATACTAGAGGACTGACACTCGCACTTTCTATGATTTGAACCTCTTCTGTGAGTCCAGTTTTAGATTCCGATGCTTCACTTCAGGTTTACAATATCCCTTGGACCTTCTTATTGACGATGAAACATAGACATTGCATCCGAAGTTAATACAAAAGGTACAATGCCGACTTAAGTAAAAGAAGACTGACACTCTCATTTTCTATGATGTGAACCTGTCCTGTGAGTCCAGTTTTAGATTCCGATGCTTCACTTCAGGTTTACTGTTTACCTTGCACCATCTTTTTGTCGATGAAACACAGAAATTGCATCGGGATTAAATTCAAAATGCACAATGCCGACCTAAGTACTAGAGGACTGACACTCTAACTATCTATGATTTGAACCTGTCCCGTGAGTCCAGATTTAGATTCCGATGCTTCATTTCAGGTTTACTGTATCCCATGGACCTTATAATTGACGATGAAACACAGAAATTGCATCCGAAATTAATACAAAAAGCACAATGCGAACTTAAGCACAAGAGGACTGACACTCTCACTTTCTATGATTTGAACCTCTCCTGTGAGCCCAGTTTTAGATTCGGATATTTCACATCAGGTTTACTGTATACCTTGCACATTCTTATTGTCGATGAAACACAGAAATTGTATCCGAATTCAATACAAAAGGCACAATGCCGACTTAAGTACAAGAGGACTGACAATCTCCCTTTCTATGATTTGAACCTCCCCTGTGAGTCCAGTTTTAAATTCCGATGCTTCACATCAGGTTTACTGTATCCCTTCGACCTTCTTATTGACGATGAAACACAGAAATTGCATCCGAACTTAATACGAAAGGCACAATGCCGACTTAAGTACAAGAGGACTGACACTCTCACTTTCTATAATTTGAACCTCTCCTGTAAGTCCAGTTTTAGATTCCGATGCTTCACTTCAGGTTTACTGTATACCTTGCACCTTCTTATTGACGATGAAACACAGAAATTGCATCGGAATTAAATTCAAAAGGCACATTGCCGACTTAAGTACAAGAGGACTGGCACTCTAACTCTCTATGATTTGAACCTTTTCTGTGAGTTCGGTTTTAGATTCCGATGCTTCACTTCAGGTTTACTGTATACCTTACAACTTCATATTGGCGATGAAACACAGATATTGAATCGGGATTAAATTCAAAAGGCACAATGCCGACTTAAGTACAAGAGGACTGACACTCTAACTATCTATGATTTGAACCTCTCCTGTGAGTCCAGATTTAGATTCCGATGCTTCACTTCAGGTTTACTGTATCCCATGGACCTTCTAATTGACGATGAAACACAGAAATTGCATCCGAATTTAATACAAAAGGCACAAAGCCAACTTAAGTACAAGAGGACTGACACTTTCACTTTCTATGATTTGAACCTTTCCTGTGAGCCCAGTTTTAGATTCGGATGCTTCACTTCAGGTTTACTGTATACCTTGCACCTTCCTATTGACGATGAAACACAGAAAATGCATCCGAATTTAATGCAAAATGCACAATGCCGACTTATGTAGAAGTGGACTGACACTCTCACTTTCTATGATTTGAACCTCTCCTGTAAGTCCAGTTTTAGATTCCGATGCTTCACTACAGGTTTACTGTATACCTTGGACCTTTTTATTGACGATGAAACACAGAAATTGCATCCGAATTTATTACAAAAGGCACAATGCCGACATAAGTAAAAGAGGACTGACACTCTCACTTTCTGTGATTTGAACCTCTCCTGTGAGTACAGTTTTAGATTCCGATGCTTCACTTCAGGTTTACTGTATATCTTGCACCTTCTTATTGACGATGAAACACAGAAATTGCATCGGAAATAAATTCAAAAGGCACATGGCCGACTTCAGTACAAGAGGACTGACACTTTCACTTTCTATGATTTGAACCTTTCCTGTGAGCCCAGTTTTAGATTCGGATGCTTCACTTCAGGTTTACTGTATAACTTGCACCTTCTTATTGACGATGAAACACAGAAAATGCATCCGAATTTAATACAAAATGCACAATGCCGACTTATGTAGAAGAGGACTGACACTCTAACTTTCTTAGATTTGAACCTCTACTGTGAGTCCAGTTTTGGATTCCGATGCCTCACTTCAGGTTTACTGTATACCTTGGACCTTCTTATTGACGATGAAACACAGAAATTGCATCCGAATTTAATTCAAAAGGAACAAGGCCGACTTAAGTACAAGAGGACTGATACTCTAACTTTCTATGGTTTGAACCTCTCCTGTGAGTCCAGTTTTAGATTCCGATGCTTCACTTCAGGTTTACTGTATCCCTTGGACCATCTTACTGACGATGAAACACAGAAATTGTATCCGAAGTTAATACAAATGGCACAATGCCGACTTAAGTACAAGAGGACTGACACTCTCGTTTTCTATGATTTGAACCTCTCCTGTGAGTCCAGTTTTAAATTCCGATGCTTCACTTCAGGTCTACTGTATCTCTTGGACCTTCTTATTGACGATGAAACACAGAAATTGCATCGGAATTTAATACAAAAGTCACAATACCGACTTAAATAAAAGCGGACTGTCACTCTCACGTTCTATGATTTGAACCTCACCTGTGAGTCCACTTTTAGATTCCGATGCCTCACTTAAGGTTTACTGTATCCCTTGGACCTTCTTATTGACGATGAAACACAGAGTTTGCATCCGAATTTAATACAAATGGCACAATGCCGACTAAAGTACAAGAGGACTGACACTCATTCTCTGATTTGAACCTCTCCTTTGTGTCCGGTTTTAGATTCTGATGCTTCACTTCAGGTTTACTGTATCCCTTGGACCTTCCTAATGACGATGAAGCACAGAAATTGCATCGGAAATAAATTAAAAGGCACAATGCCGACTTAAGTACAAGAGGACTGACACTCTCACTTTCAACGATTTGAACCTCTCCTGTGAGTCCAGTTTTAGTTTCCGATGCTTCACTTCAGGTTTACTGTATACCTTGCACCGTCTTATTGACGATGAAACACAGAAATTGCATCCGAACTTAATACGAAAGGCACAATGCCGACTTAAGTACAAGAGGACTGACACTCTCACTTTCTATAATTTGAACCTCTCCTGTAAGTCCAGTTTTAGATTCCGTTGCTTCACTTCAGGTTTACTGTATACCTTGCACCTTCTTATTGACGATGAAACACAGAAATTGCATCCGAATTTATTACAAAAGGCACAATGCCGACATAAGTAAAAGAGGACTGACACTCTCACTTTCTGTGATTTGAACCTCTCTTGTGAGCACAGTTTTAGATTCCGATGCTTCACTTCAGGTTTACTGTATATCTTGCACCTTCTTATTGACGATGAAACACAGAAATTGCATCGGAAATAAATTCAAAAGGCACAATGCCCACTTCAGTACAAGAGGACTGACACTTTCACTTTCTATGATTTGAACCTTTCCTGTGAGCCCAGTTTTAGATTCGGATGCTTCCCTTCAGGTTTACTGTATACCTTGCACCTTCTTATTGACGATGAAACACAGAAAATGCATCCGAATTTAAAACAAAATGCACAATGCCGACTTATGTAGAAGAGGACTGACACTCTAACTTTCTTAGATTTGAACCTCTACTGTGAGTCCAGTTTTGGATTCCGATGCCTCACTTCAGGTTTACTGTATACCTTGGACCTTCTTATTGACGATGAAACACAGAAATTGCATCCGAATTTAATTCAAAAGGAACAAGGCCGACTTAAGTACAAGAGGACTGATACTCTAACTTTCTATGGTTTGAACCTCTCCTGTGAGTCCAGTTTTAGATTCCGATGCTTCACTTCAGGTTTATTGTATCCCTTGGCCCTTCTCATTGACGATGAAACACAGAAATTGCATCCGATTTTAATACAAAACGCACAATGCCGACTTAAATATTAGAGGATTGACACTCGCACTTTCTATGATTTGAACCTGTCCTGTGAGTCCAGTTTTAGATTCCGATGCTTCACTTCAGGTTTACAGTATACTTTGCACCATCTTATTGACGATGAAACACAGAAATTGCATCGGGATTAAATTCAAAAGGCACAATGCCGACTTAAGTACAAGAGGACTGACACTGTATCTATCTATGATTTGAACCTCTCCTGTGAGTCCAGTTTTAGATTCCGATGCTTCACTTCAGGTTTACTGTATCCCTTGGACCTTCTTATTGAAGATGAAACACAGAAATTGCATCCGAATTTAATACAAATGGCACAATGCCGACTTAAGTAAAAGCGGACTGACACTCTCTCTGTCTATTATTTGAACCTCTCCTGTGAGTCCAGTTTTAGATTCCGATGCTTCACTTCAGGTTTACTGTATCCCTTGGACCATCTTACTGACGATGAAACACAGAAATTGTATCCGAATTTAATACAAATGGCACAATGCCGACATAAGTACAAGAGGACTGACACTCTCGTTTTCTATGATTTGAACCTCTCCTGTGAGTCCAGTTTTAAATTCCGATGCTTCACTTCAGGTTTACTGTATACCTTGCACCATCTTATTGACGATGAAACACAGAAATTGCATCGGAATTTAATACAAATGTCACAATACCGACTTAAGTAAAAGCGGACTGTCACTCTCACGTTCTATGATTTGAACCTCACCTGTGAGTCCATTTTTACATTCCGATGCCTCACTTCAGGTTTACTGTATCCCTTGGACCTTCTTATTGACGATGAAACACAGAGTTTGCATCCGAATTTAATACAAATGGCACAATGCCGACTAAAGTACAAGAGGACTGACACTCATTCTCTGATTTGAACCTCTCCTTTGTGTCCGGTTTTAGATTCTGATGCTTCACTTCAGGTTTACTGTATCCCTTGGACCTTCCTAATGACGATGAAGCACAGAAATTGCATCGGAAATAAATTAAAAGGCACAATGCCGACTTAAGTACAAGAGGACTGACACTCTCACTTTCAATGATTTGAACCTCTCCTGTGAGTCCAGTTTTAGTTTCCGATGCTTCACTTTAGGTTTACTGTAAACCTTGCACCGTCTTATTGACGATGAAACACAGAAATTGCATCCGAATTTAATACAAAAGGCACAATGCCGACTTAAGTAGAAGAGGACTGACAATCTCCCTTTCTATGATTTGAACCTCTCCTGCGAGTCCATTTTTAGATTCCGATGCTTCACTTCAGGTTTACCGTATCTCTTGGACCTTCTTATTGACGATGAAACACAGAAGTTGCATCCGAACTTAATACGAAAGGCACAATGCCAACTTAAGTACAAGAGGACTGACACTCTCACTTTCTATGATTTGAACCTCTCCTGTAAGTCCAGTTTTAGATTCCGATGCTTCACTTCAGGTTTAGTGTATACCGTGGACCTTCTTATTGACGATGAAACACAGAAATTGCATCCGAATTTAATACAAAAGGCACAAAGCCGACTTAAGTAAAAGCGGACTGACACTCTCACTTTCTGTGATTTGAACCGCTCCTGTGAGTCCAGTTTTAGATTCCGATGCTTCACTTCACGTTTACTGTATATCATGCACCTTCTTATTGACGATGAAACACAGAAACTGCATCGGAATTAAATTCAAAAGGCACAATACCGACTTAAGTACAACAGGAGTGACACTCTAACTTTCTAAGAATTGAACCTCTACTGTGAGTCCAGTTTTGGATTCCGATGCTTCACTTCAGGTTTACTGTATTCCTTGGACCATCTTATTGACGATGGAACACAGAAATTGCATCCGAATTTAATACAAAAGGCACAAGGCCGACTTAAGTACAAGTGGACTGACATTCTAACATTCTATGGTTTGAACCTCTCCTATGAGTCCAGTTTTAGATTCCGATGCTTCACTTCAGGTTTACTGTATCCCTTGGACCTTCTTATTGACGATGAAACACAGAAATTGCATTCGAATTTAATACAAAACGCACAATGCCGACTTAAATTCTAGAGGACTGACACTCGCACTTACTATGATTTGAACCTCTTCTGTGAGTCCAGTTTTAGATTCCGATGCTTCACTTCAGGTTTACAGTATCCCTTGGACCTTCTTATTGACGATGAAACACAGAAATTGCATCCGAAGTTAATACAAAAGGTACAATGCCGACTAAAGTACAAGAGGACTGGCACTCATTCTCTGATTTGAACCTCTCCTGTGTGTCCAGTTTCAGATTCCGATGCTTCACTTTAGGTTTACTGTATCCCTTGGACCTTCTTATTGACGATGAAACACAGAAATTGCATCGGGATTAAATTCAAAAGGCACAATGCCGACTTAAGTACAAGAGGAGTGACACTCTAACTTTCTAAGGTTTGAACCTCTACTGGGAGTCCAGTTTTAGATTCCAAAGCTTCACTTCAGGTTTACTGGATACCTTGGACCTTCTTATTGACGATGAAACACAGAAATTGCATCCGAATTTAATAAGAGAAGCACAATGCCGACTTGAGTACAAGAGGACTGACACTCTAACTTTCTATGGTTTGAACCTCTCCTGCGAGTCCAGTTTTGGATTCCGATGCTTCACTACAGGTTTACTGTATCCCTTGGACCTTATTATTGACCATGAAACACAGAAATTGCATCCGAATTTAATACAAATGGCACAATGCCGACTTAAGAACTAGACGACTGACACTCTCACTTTCTATGATTTGAACCTCTCCTGTGAGTCCAGTTTTGGATTCCGATGCTTCACCACAGGTTCACTGTATACCTTGCACCGTCTTATTGACGATGAAACACAGGTATTGCATCGGAATTAAATTCAAAAGGCACAATGCCGACTTAAGTACAAGAGGACTGACACCCTAACGTTCTATGATCTGAACCTCTCCTGTGAGTCCAGTTTTAGATTCCGATGCTTCACTTCAGGTTTACTGTATCCCTTGGACCTTCTTATTGATGATGAAACACAGAAATTGCATCAGAATTAAATTCAAAAGGCACAATGCCGACTTAAGTACAAGAGGACTGACACTCTAACTTTCTATGATTTCAACCTGTGCTGTGAGTCCAGTTTTAGATTCCGATGCTTCACTTCAGGTTTACTGTATCCCTTGGACCTTCTTATTGACAACGAAACACAGAAATTGCATCCGAATTTAATACAAAAGGCACAATGCCGACTTAAGTAAAAGAGGACTGACACTCTCTCTTTCTATGATTTGAAACTCTCCTGTGAGTCCAGTTTTAGATTCCGATGCTTCACTTCAGGTTTACTGTATCCCTTGCACCATCTTACTGACGATGAAACACAGAAATTGTATCCGAATTTAATACAAATGGCACAATGCCGACTTAAGTACAAGAGGACTGACACTCTCGTTTTCTATGATTTGAACCTCTCCTGTGAGTCCAGTTTTAAATTCCGATAATTCACTTCAGGTTTACTGTATACCTTGCACCATCTTTTTGACGATGAAACACAGAAATTGCATCGGAATTTAACACAAAAGTCACAATGCCGACTTAAGTAAAAGCGGGCTGACACTCTCACTTTCTATGATTTGAACCTCACCTGTGAGTCCTGTTTTAGATTCCGATGCTTCACTTCAGGTTTACTGTATCCCTTGGACCTTCTTATTGACGATGAAACACAGAGTTTGCATCCGAAACTAATACAAAAGGCACAATGCCGACTAAAGTACAAGAGGACTGACACTCATTCTCTGATTTGAATCTCTCCTGTGTGTCTAGTTTCAGATTCCGATGCTTCACTTTGAGTTTACTGTATGCCTTGGACCTTCTTATTGACGATGAAACACAGAAATTGCATCGGGATTAAATTGAAAAGGCACAATGACGACTGAAGTACAAGAGGAGTGACAGTATAATTTTCTAAGATTTGAACCTCTACTGGGAGTCCAGTTTTAGATTCCGAAGCTTCACTTCAGGTTTACTGTATACCTTGGACCTTCGTATTGACGATGAATCACAGAAATTGCATCCGAATTTAATACAAAAGGCACAATGCCGGCTTAAGTACAAGCGGACTGACACTCTAATTTTCTATGGTTTGAACCTGTCCTGTGAGTCCAGTTTTGGATTCCGATGCTTCACTACAGGTTTACTGAATCCGTTGGACCTTCTTATTGACCATGATACACAGAAATTGCATCCGAATTTAATACAAATGGCACAATGCCGACTTAAGAACTAGAGGACCGACACTCTCACTTTCTATGATTTGAACCTCTCCTGTGAGTCCAGTTTTGGATTCCGATGCATCACTTCAGGTTTACTGTATACCTTGCACCGTCTTATTGACGATGAAACACAGATATTGCATCGGAATTAAATTCAAAAGGCACAATGCCGACTTAAGTACAAGAGGAGTGACACTCTATCTTTCTAAGATTTGAACCTCTACTGGGAGTCCAGTTTTAGATTCCGATGCTTCACTTCAGGTTTACTGTATACCTTGGACCTTCTTACTGACGATGAAACACAGATATTGCATCCGAATTTAATACAAAAGGCACAATGACGACTTAAGTACAAGAGGACTGACACTGTAACATTCTATGGTTTGAACCTCTCCTGTGAGTCCAGTTTTAGATTCCGATGCTTCACTACAGGTTTACTGTATCTTTTGGACCTTCTTATTGACGATGAAACACAGAAATTGCATCCGAATTTAATACAAATGGCACAATGCCGACTTAAGAACTAGAGGACTGGCACTCTCACTTTCTATGATTTGAACCTCTCCTGTGAGTCTAGTTTTGGATTCCGATAATTCACTTCAGGGTTACTGTATAACTTGCACCGTCTTATTGACGATGAAACACAGATATTGCATCGGAATTAAATTCAAAAGGCACAATGCCGACTTAAGTACAAGAGGACTGATACTCTAACTTTCAATGATTTGAACCTCTCCTGTGAGTCCAGATTTAGATTCCGATGCTTCACTTCAGGTGTACTGTATCCATTGGACCTTCTTATTGACAATGAAACACAGAAATTGCATCCGAATATAATACAAAAGGCTCAATGACGACTTAAGTTCAAGAGGACTGACACTCTAACGTTCTGTGCTTTCAACCTCTCCTGTGCGTCCAGTTTTAGATTCCGATGCTTCTCTTCAGGTTTACTGTATCCCTTGGACATTCTTATTGACGATGAAACACAAAAATAGCATCCGAATTTAATACAAAAGGCACAATGCCGACTTCAGTACAAGAGGACTGACACTCTCACTTTCTATGATTTGAACCGCTCCTGTGAGTCCAGTTTTAGATTCCGACGCGTCACTTCGGGTTTACTGTATCCCTTGTACCTTCTTATTGAAGATGAAACACAGAAATAGCATCCGAATTTAATAGAAAAGGCACAATGCCGACTTAAGTAAAAGCGGACTGACACTCTCTCTTTCTATGATTTGAACCTCTCCTGTGAGTCCAGTTTTAGATTCCGATGCTTCACTTCAGGTTTACTGTAACCCTTGGACCTTTTTATTGACGATGAAACACAGAAATTGTATCCGAATATAATACAAAAGGCACAATGCCGACTTAAGTAAAAGAGGACTGACATTCTCACTTCCTGTGATTTTAGCCTCTCCTGTGAGTCCAGTTTTAGATTTCGATGCTTCACTTCAGGTTTACTGTATACCTTGCACCTTCGTATTGACGATGAAACACCGAAATTGCATCCGATTTTAATCCAAAAGGCACAAGGCCGACTTAAGTACAAGAGGACTGACACTCTAACTATCTATGATTTGAACCTCTCCTGTGAGTCCAGTTTTAGATTCCGATGCTTCACTTCAGGTTTACTGTATCCCTTGGACCTTCTTATTGAAGATGAAACACAGAAATAGCATCCGAATTTAATAGAAAAGGCACAATGCCGACTTAAGTAAAAGCGGACTGACACTCTCTCTTTCTATGATTTGAACCTCTCCTGTGAGTCTAGTTTTAGATTCCGATGCTTCACTTCAGGTTTACTGTATCCCTTGGACCATCTTACTGACGATGAAACACAGAAATTGTATCCGAATTTAATACAAAAGGCACAATGCCGACTTAAGTAGAAGAGGACTGACACTCTAACTTTCTATGGTTTGAACCTCTACTGTAAGTCCAGTTTTAGATTCCGATGCTTCACTACAGGTTTACTGTATCCCTTGGACCTTCTTATTGACGATGAACCACAGAAATTGCATCGGAATTTAATACAAAAGGCACAATGCCGACTTAAGTACAAGAGGAGTGACACTCTAACTTTCTAAGATTTGAACCTCTCCTGTGAGTCCAGTTTCAGATTCCGATGCTCACTTCAGGTTTACTGTATACCTTGGACCTTCTTATTGACGATGAAACACAGGAATTGCTTTCGAATTTAATACAAAAAGCACAATGCCGACTTAAGTAAAAGAAGACTGACACTCTCATTTTCTATGATTTGAACCTGTCGTGTGAGTCCAGTTTTAGATTCCGACGGGTCACTTCAGGTTTACTGTATACCTTGCACCTTCTTATTGACGATGAACCACAGAAATTGCATCGGAATTCAATACAAAAGGCACAATGCCGACATAAGTACAAGAGGAATGCCACTCTCACTTTCTATGATGTGAACGTCTCCTGTGGGTCCAGTTTTAGATTCCGATGCTTCACTTCATGTTTAATGTATCCCTTGGCCCTTCTTATTAACGATGAAATACAGAAATTAGATCCGAATTTAATACGAAAGGCACAATGCCGACTTAAGTAAAAGAGGATTGACACTCTCTCTTTCTATGATTTGAACCCCTCCTGTGAGTCCAATTTTAGATTCCGATGCTTCACTTCAGGTTTACTGTATACCTTACACCTTCATATTAACGATGAAACACAGAAATTGCATCGGGATTAAATTGAAAAGGCACAATGCCGACTTAAGAACACGAGGACTGACACTCTAACTATCTATGATTTGAACCTCTCCTGTGAGTCCAGATTTAGATTCCGATGCCTCACTTCAGGTTTACTGTATCCCTTGGACCTTCTAAATGACGATGGAACACAGAAATTGCATCCGAATTTAATAGAAAAGACACAATGCAGACTTAAGTAAAAGCGGACTGACACTCTCTTTTTTTATGATTTAAACCTCTCCTGTGAGTCCAGTTTTAGATTCCGATGCTTCACTTCAGGTTTACTGTATACCTTGCACCTTCTTATTGACGATGAAACACAGAAATTGCATCGGAATTAAATTCAAAAGGCACAATGCCGACTTAAGTACAAGAGGAGTGACACTCTAACTTTCTAAGATTTGAACCTCCACTGGGAGTCCAGTTTCAGATTCCGATGCTTCAATTCAGGTTTACTGTATGCCTTGGACCTTCTTATTGACGATGAAACACAGAAATTGCATCCGAATTTAATACAAAAGGCACAATGCCGACCTAAGGACAGGTGACAGACACTCTAACTTTCTATGGTTTGAACCTCTCCTGTGAGTCCAGTTTTAGATTCCGATGCCTCACTACAGGTTTACTGTATCCCATGGATCCTCTTATTGACGATGAAACACAGAAATTGCATCCGAATTTAATACAAATGGCACAATGCCGACTTAAGAACTAGAGGACTAACACTCTCACTTTCTATGATTTGAACCTCTCCTGTGAGTCCAGTTTTGGATTCCAATGCTTCACTTCAGGTTTACTGTATACCATGCACCGTCTTATTGACGATGAAACACAGATATTGCATCGGAATTAAATTCAAAAGGCACAATGCCGACTTAAGTACAAGAGGACTGACACTCTAACTATCTATGATTTGAACCTCTCCAGTGAGTCAAGTTTTAGATTCCGATGCTTCACTTCAGGTTTACTGTATCCCTTGGACCTTCTTATTGACAATGAAACACAGAAATTGCATCCAAATTTAATACAAAAGGCACAATGCCGACTTAAGTAAAAGAGGACTGACACTCTCACTTTCTGTAATTTGAACCTCTCTTGTGAGTCCAGTTTTAGATTCTGATGCTTCACTTCAGGTTTACTGTATGCCTTGGACATTCTTATTGACGATGAGACACAGAAATTGCATCCGAATTTAATACAAAAGGCACAATGACGTCTTAAGTACAAAAGGACTGACACACTAACTGTCTATGTTTTGAACCTCTCCTGTGAGTCCAGTTTTAGATTTCGATGCTTCACTTCAGGTTTACTGTATCCCTTGGACCTTCTTATTGACGATGAAACACAGAGTTTGCATCCGAATTTAATACAAAAGGCACAATGACGAATTAAGTACAAGAGGACTGACACTCTAACTTTCTATGCTTTGAACCTCTCCTGTGAGTCCAGTTTTAGATTCCGATGCTTCTCTTCAGGTTTACTGTATCCCTTGGACCTTCTTATTGACGATGAAACACAAAAATTGCATCCGAATTTAATACAAAAGGCACAATGCCGACTTAAGTACAAGAGGACTGACACTCTCACCTTCTATGATTTGAACCTCTCCTGTGAGTCCAGTTTTAGATTCCGATGCTTCACTTTAGGTATACTGTATCCCTTGGACCTTCTTATGGACGATGAAACACAGAAATTGCTTCCGAATTTAATACAAAAGGCACAATGCCGACTTAAGTGCAAGAGGACTGACACTCTCACCTTCTATGATTTGAACCTCTCCTGTGAGTCCAGTTTTTGAATCCGATGCATCACTTCAGGTTTACTGTATACCTTGCACCGTCTTATTGACGATGAAACACAGATATTGCATCGGAATTACATTCAAAAGGACAATGCCGACTTAAGTACAAGAGGAGTGACACTCTAACTTTCTAAGATTTGAACCTCTACTGGGAGTCCAGTTTTAGATTCCGATGCTTCACTTCAGGTTTACTGTATACCTTGGACCTTCTTACTGACGATGAAACACAGAAATTGCATCCGAATATAATACAAAAGGCTCAATGACGACTTAAGTTCAAGAGGACTGACACTCTAACTTTCTGTGCTTTCAACCTCCCCTGTGAGTCCAGTTTTAGATTCCGATGCTTCTCTTCAGGTTTACTGTATCCCTTGGACCTTCTTATTGACGATGAAACACAAAAATAGCATCCGAATTTAATACAAAACGCACAATGCCGACTTCAGTACAAGAGGACTGACACTCTCACTTTCTATGATTTGAACCTCTCCTGTGAGTCCAGTTTTAGATTCCGACGCGTCACTTCAGGTTTACTGTATCCCTTGGACCTTCTTATTGAAGATGAAACACAGAAATAGCATCCGAATTTAATAGAAAAGGCACAATGCCGAGTTAAGTAAAAGCGGACTGACACTCTCCCTTTCTATGATTTGAACCTCTCCTGTGAGTCCAGTTTTAGATTCCGATGCTTCACTTCAGGTTTACTGTATCCCTTGGACCTTTTTATTGACGATGAAACACAGAAATTGCATCCGAATATAATACAAAAGGCACAATGCCGACTTAAGTAAAAGAGGACTGACACTCTCACTTCCTGTGATTTTAGCCTCTCCTGTGAGTCCAGTTTTAGATTTCGATGCTTCACTTCAGGTTTACTGTATACCTTGCACCTTCGTATTGACGATGAAACACCGAAATTGCATCCGAATTTAATACAAAAGGCACAAGGCCGACTTAAGTACAAGAGGACTGACACTCTAACTATCTATGATTTGAACCTCTCCTGTGAGTCCAATTTTAGATTCCGATGCTTCACTTCAGGTTTACTGTATTCCTTGGACCTTCTTATTGAAGATGAAACACAGAAATAGCATCCGAATTTAATAGAAAAGGCACAATGCCGACTTAAGTAAAAGCGGACCGACACTCTCTCTTTCTATGATTTGAACCTCTCCTGTGAGTCTAGTTTTAGATTCCGATGCTTCACTTCAGGTTTACTGTATCCCTTCAACCATCTTACTGACGATGAAACACAGAAATTGTATCCGAATTTAATACAAAAGGCACAATGCCGACTTCAGTAGAAGAGGACTGACAATCTTCCTTTCTATGATTTGAACCTCTCCTGCGAGTCCATTTTTGGATTCCGATGCTTCACTTCAGGTTTACTGTATCCCTTGGACCTTCTTATTGACGATGAAAGACAGAAATTGCATCCGAACTTAATACGACAGGCACAATGCCGACTTAAGTACAAGAGGAGTGACACTCTAACTTTCTAAGATTTGAACCTCCACTGGGAGTCCAGTTTCAGATTCCAATGCTCACTTCAGGTTTACTGTATACCTTGGACCTTCTTATTGACGATGAAACACAGAAATTGCATCCGAATTTAATACAAATGGCACAATGCCGACTTAAGAACTAGAGGACTGGCACTCTCACTTTCTATGATTTGAACCTCTCCTCTGAGTCCAGTTTTGGATTCCGATAATTCACTTCAGGGTTACTGTATAACTTGCACCGTCTTATTGACGATGAAATACAGATATTGCATCGGAATTAAATTCAAAAGGCACAATGCCGACTTAAGTACAAGAGGACTGATACTCTAACTTTCAATGATTTGAACCTCTCCTGTGAGTCCAGATTTAGATTCCGATGCTTCACTTCAGGGTTACTGTATCCCTTGGACCTTCTTATTGACAATGAAACACAGAAATTGCATCCGAATATAATACAAAAGGCTCAATGACGACTTAAGTTCAAGAGGACTGACACTCTAACTTTCTGTGCTTTCAACCTCTCCTGTGAGTCCAGTTTTAGATTCCGATGCTTCTCTTCAGGTTTACTGTATCCCTTGGACCTTCTTATTGAAGATGAAACACAGAAATAGCATCCGAATTTAATAGAATAGGCACAATGCCGACTTAAGTAAAAGCGGACTGACACTCTCTCTTTCTATGATTTGAACCTCTCCTGTGAGTCCAGTTTTAGATTCCGATGCCTCACTTCAGGTTTACTGTATCCCTTGGACCTTTTTATTGACGATGAAACACAGAAATTGCATCCGAATATTATACAAAAGTCACAATGCCGACTTAAGTAAAAGAGGACTGACACTCTCACTTCCTGTGATTTTAGCCTCTCCTGTGAGTCCAGTTTTAGATTTCGAATTCTTCACTTCAGGTTTACTGTATACCTTGCACCTTCGTATTGACGATGAAACACCGAAATTGCATCCGAATTTAATACAAAAGGCACAAGGCCGACTTAAGTACAAGAGGACTGACACTCTAACTATCTATGATTTGAACCTCTCCTGTGAGTCCAGTTTTAGATTCCGATGCTTCACTTCAGGTATACTGTATCCCTTGGACCTTCTTATTGACGATGAAACACAGAAATTGCTTCCGAATTTAATACAAAAGGCACAATGCCGACTTAAGTGCAAGAGGACTGACACTCTCACCTTCTATGATTTGAACCTCTCCGGTGAGTCCAGTTTTGGATTCCCATGCATCACTTCAGGTTTATTGTATACCTTGCACCGCCTTATTGACGATGAAACACAGATATTGCATCGGAATTAAATTCAAAAGGACAATGCCGACTTAAGTACAAGAGGAGTGACACTCTAACTTTCTAAGATTTGAACCTCTACTGGGAGTCCAGTTTTAGATTCCGATGCTTCACTTCAGGTTTACTGTATACCTTGGACCTTCTTACTGACGATGAAACACAGAAATTGCATCCGAATTTAATACAAAAGGCACAATGACGACTTAAGTACAAGAGGACTGACACTGTAACTTTCTATGGTTTGAACCTCTCCTGTGAGTCCAGTTTTAGATTCCGATGCTTCACTACAGGTTTACTGTATCTTTTGGACCTTCTTATTGACGATGAAACACAGAAATTGCATCCGAATTTAATACAAATGGCACAATGCCGACTTAAGAACTAAAGGACTGGCACTCTCACTTTCTATGATTTGAACCTCTCCTGTGAGTCCAGTTTTGGATTCCGATAATTCACTTCAGGGTTACTGTATAACTTGCACCGTCTTATTGACGATGAAACACAGATATTGCATCGGAATTAAATTCAAAAGGCACAATGCCGACTTAAGTACAAGAGGACTGATACTCTAACTTTCAATGATTTGAACCTCTCCTGTGAGTCCAGATTTAGATTCCGATGCTTCACTTCAGGTGTACTGTATCCCTTGGACCTTCTTATTGACAATGAAACACAGAAATTGCATCCGAATATAATACAAAAGGCTCAATGACGACTTAAGTTCAAGAGGACTGACACTCTAACTTTCTGTGCTTTCAACCTCTCCTGTGAGTCCAGTTTTAGATTCCGATGCTTCTCTTCAGGTTTACTGTATCCCTTGGACCTTCTTATTGACGATGAAACACAAAAATAGCATCCGAATTTAATACAAAAGGCACAATGCTGACTTCAGTACAAGAGGACTGACACTCTCACTTTCTATGATTTGAACCTCTCCTGTGAGTCCAGTTTTAGATTCCGACGCGTCACTTCAGGTTTACTGTATCCCTTGGACCTTCTTATTGAAGATGAAACACAGAAATAGCATCCGAAATTAATAGAAAAGGCACAATGCCGACTTAAGTAAAAGCGGACTGACACTCTCTCTTTCTATGATTTGAACCTCTCCTGTGAGTCCAGTTTTAGATTCCGATGCTTCAATTCAGGTTTACTGTATCCCTTGGACCTTTTTATTGACGATGAAACACAGAAATTGCATCCGAATATAATACAAAAGGCACAATGCCGACTTAAGTAAAAGAGGACTGACACTCTCACTTCCTGTGATTTTAGCCTCTCCTGTGAGTCCAGTTTTAGATTTCGAATTCTTCACTTCAGGTTTACTGTATCCCTTGGACCATCTTACTGACGATGAAACACAGAAATTGTATCCGAATTTAATACAAAAGGCACAATGCCAACTTAAGTAGAAGAGGACTGACAATCTTCCTTTCTATGATTTGAACCTCTCCTGCGAGTCCATTTTTGGATTCCGATGCTTCACTTCAGGTTTACTGTATCCCTTGGACCTTCTTATTGACGATGAAAGACAGAAATTGCATCCGAACTTAATACGAAAGGCACAATGCCGACTTAAGTACAAGAGGAGTGACACTCTAACTTTCTAAGATTTGAACCTCCACTGGGAGTCCAGTTTCAGATTCCGATGCGCACTTCAGGTTTACTGTATACCTTGGACCTTCTTATTGACGATGAAACGCAGAAATTGCATCCGAATTTAATACAAAAGGCACAATGCCGACTTAAGAACAAGGGGACTGACACTCTAACTTTCTATGGTTTGAACCTCTCCTGTAAGTCCAGTTTTAGATTACGATGCTTCACTACAGGTTTACTGTATCCCTTGGACCTTCTTATTGATGATGAAACACAGAAATTGCATCCGAATTTAATACAAATGGCACAATGCCGACTTAAGAACTAGAGGACGAACACTCACACTTTCTATGATTTGAACCTCTCCTGTGAGTCCAGTGTTGGATTCCAATGCTTCACTTCAGGTTTACTGTATACCATGCACCGTCTTATTGACGATAAAACTCAGATATTGCATCGGAATTAAATTCAAAAGGCACAATGCCGACTTAGGTACAAGAGGACTGACACACTAACTGTCTGTGTTTTGAACCTCTCCTCTGAGTCCAGTTTTAGATTCCGATGCTTCACTTCAGGTTTACTGTATCCCTTGGACCTTCTTATTGACGATGAAACACAGAGTTTGCATCCAAATTTAATACAAAAGGCACAATGACGACTTAAGTACAAGAGGACTGACACTCTAACTTTCTATGCTTTTCAACCTCTCCTGTAAGTCCAGTTTTAGATTCCGACGCTTCACTTCAGGTTTACTGTATCCCTTGGACCTTCTTATTGACGATGAAACACAAAAATTGCATCCGAACTTAATACAAAAGGCACAATGCCGACTTAAGTACAAGAGGACTGACACTCTCACGTTCTATGAATTGTACCTCTCCTGTGAGTCCAGTTTTAGATTCAGATGCTTCACTTCAGGTTTACTGTATCCCTTGGACCTTCTTATTGACGATGAAACACAGGAATTGCTTTCGAATTTAATACAAAAGGCACAATGCCGACTTAAGTAAAAGAAGACTGACACTCTCATTTTCTATGATTTGAACCTGTCGTGTGAGTCCAGTTTCAGATTCCGACGGGTCACTTCAGGTTTACTGTATACCTTGCACCTTCTTATTGACGATGAAACACAGAAATTGCATCGGAATTAAATTCAAAAGGCGCAATGCCGACTTAAGTACAAGAGGAGTGACACTCTAACTTTCTAAGATTTGAACCTCCACTGGGAGTCCAGTTTCAGATTCCGATGCTTCAATTCAGGTTTACTGTATGCCTTGGACCTTCTTATTGACGATGAAACACAGATATTGCATCGGAATTAAATTCAAAAGGCACAATGCCGACTTAAGTACAAGAGGACTGACACTCTAACTATCTATGATTTGAACCTCTCCAGTGAGTCAAGTTTTAGATTCCGATGCTTCACTTCAGGTTTACTGTATGACTTGGACCTTCTTATTGACGATGAAACACAGAAATAGCATCGGAATTAAATTCAAAAGGCACAATGCCGACTTAAGTACAAGAGGACTGACACTCTAAATTTCTATGATTTGAACCTCTGCTGTGAGTCCAGTTTTAGATTCCGATGCTTCACTTCGGGTTTACTGTATCCCTTGGACCTTCTTATTGACAATGAAACACAGAAATTGCATCCAAATTTAATACAAAAGGCACAATGCCGACTTAAGTAAAAGAGGACTGACACTCTCACTTTCTGTAATTTGAACCTCTCTTGTGAGTCCAGTTTTAGATTCTGATGCTTCACTTCAGGTTTACTGTATGCCTTGGACTTTCTTATTGGCGATGAGACACAGAAATTGCATCCGAATTTAATACAAAAGGCACAATGACGACTTAAGTACAAAAGGACTGACACACTAACTGTCTATGGTTTGAACCTCTCCTGTGAGTCCAGTTTTAGATTCCGATGCCTCACTACAGGTTTACTGTATCCCATGGACCCTCTTATTGACGATGAAACACAGAAATTGCTTCCGAATTTAATACAAATGGCACAATGCCGACTTAAGAACTAGAGGACTAACACTCTCACTTTCTATGATTTGAACCTCTCCTGTGAGTCCAGTTTTGGATTCCAATGCTTCACTTCAGGTTTACTGTATACCATGCACCGTCTTATTGACGATGAAACACAGATATTGCATCGGAATTAAATTCAAAAGGTACAATGCCGACTTAAGTACAAGAGGACTGACACTCTAACTATCTATGATTTGAACCTCTCCAGTGAGTCAAGTTTTAGATTCCGATGCTTCACTTCAGGTCTACTGTATCCCTTGGACCTTCTTATTGACGATGAAACACAGAAATTGCATCGGAATTAAATTCAAAAGGCACAATGCCGACTTAAGTACAAGAGGACTGACACTCTAAATTTCTATGATTTGAACCTCTGCTGTGATTCCAGTTTTAGATTCCGATGCTTCACTTCGGGTTTACTGTATCCCTTGGACCTTCTTATTGACAATGAAACACAGAAATTGCATCCAAATTTAATACAAAAGGCACAATGCCGACTTAAGTAAAAGAGGACTGACACTCTCACTTTCTGTAATTTGAACCTCTCTTGTGAGTCCAGTTTTAGATTCTGATGCTTCACTTCAGGTTTACTGTATGCCTTGGACATTCTTATTGGCGATGAGACACAGAAATTGCATCCGAATTTAATACAAAAGGCACAATGACGACTTAAGTACAAAAGGACTGACACACTAACTGTCTATGTTTTGAACCTCTCCTGTGAGTCCAGTTTTAGATTCCGATGCTTCACTTCAGGTTTACTGTATCCCTTGGACCTTCTTATTGACGATGAAACACAGAGTTTGCATCCGAATTTAATACAAAAGGCACAATGACGACTTAAGTACAAGAGGACTGACACTCTAACTTTCTATGCTTTGAACCTCTCCTGTGAGTCCAGTTTTAGATTCCGATGCTTCACTCCAGGTTTACTGTATCCCTTGGACCTTCTTATTGACGATGAAACACAAAAATTGCATCCGAATTTAATACAAAAGGCACAATGCCGGCTTAAATACAAGAGGACTGACACTCTCACCTTCTATGATTTGAACCTCTCCTGTGAGTCCAGTTTTAGATTCCGATGCTACACTTCAGGTTTACTGTATCCCTCGCACCTTCTTATTGACGATGAAACAAAGAGTTTGCATCCGAGTTTAATACAAAAGGCACAATGCCGACTAAAGTACAAGAGGACTGGCACTCATTCTCTGATTTGAACCTCTCCTGTGTGTCCAGTTTCAGATTCCGATGCTTCACTTTAGGTTTACTGTATCCCTTGGACCTTCTTATTGACGATGAAACACAGAAATTGCATCGGGATTAAATTCAAAAGGCACAATGCCGACTTAAGTACAAGAGGAGTGACACTCTAACTTTCTAAGGTTTGAACCTCTACTGGGAGTCCAGTTTTAGATTCCGAAGCTTCACTTAAGGTTTACTGTATACCTTGGACCTTCTTATTGACGATGAAACACAGAAATTGCATCCGAATTTAATACAAGAGGCACAATGCCGACTTAAGTAAAAGAGGACTGACACTCTAACTTTCTATGGTTTGAACCTCTCCTGTGAGTCCAGTTTTGGATTCCGATGATTCACTACAGGTTAACTGTATCCCTTGGACCTTATTATTGACCATGAAACACAGAAATTGCATTCGAATTTAATACAAATGGCACAATGCGGACTTAAGAACTAGAGGACTGACACACTCACTTTCTATGATTTGAACCTCTCCTGTGAGTCCAGTTTTGGATTCCGATGCTTCACTACAGGTTTACTGTATACCTTGCACCGTCTTGTTGACGATGAAACACAGATATTGCTTCGGAATTAAATTCAAAAGGCACAATGCCGACATAAGTACTAGAGGACTGACACCCTAAGGTTCTATGATTTGAACCTCTCCTGTAGTGTCCAGTTTTAGATTCCGATGCTTCACTTCAGGTTTACTGTATCCCTTGGACCTTCTTATTGACGATGAAACACAGAAATTGCATCGGAATTAAATTCAAAAGGCACAATGCCGACTTAAGTACAAGAGGACTGACACTCTAACTATCTATGATTTCAACCTCTGCTGTGAGTCCAGTTTTAGATTCCGATGCTTCAATTCAGGTTTACTGTATCCCTTGGACCTTCTTATTGACAATGAAACACAGAAATTGCATCCGAATTTAATACAAAAGGCACAATGCCGACTTAAGTAAAAGAGGACTGACACTCTCTCTTTCTATGATTTGAACCTCTCCTGTGAGTCCAGTTTTAGATTCCGATGCTTCACTTCAGGTTTACTGTATCCCTTGCACCATCTTACTGACGATGAAACACAGATTGTATCCGCATTTAATACAATTGGCACAATGCCGACTTAAGTACAAGAGGACTGACACTCTCGTTTTCTATGATTTGAACCTCTCCTGTGAGTCCAGTTTTAAATTCCGATGCTTCACTTCAGGTTTACTGTATACCTTGCACCATCTTTTTGACGATGAAACACAGAAATTGCATCGGAATTTAATACAAAAGTCACAATGCCGACTAAAGTACAAGAGGACTGGCACCATTCTTTGATTTGAACCTCTCCTGTGTGTCCAGTTTCAGATTCCGATGCTTCACTTTAGGTTTACTGTATCCCTTGGACCTTCTTATTGACGATGAAACACAGAAATTGCATCGGGATTAAATTCAAAAGGCACAATGCCGACTTAAGTACAAGAGGAGTGACACTCTAACTTTCTAAGGTTTGAACCTCTACTGGGAGTCCAGTTTTAGATTCCGAAGCTTCACTTAAGGTTTACAGTATACCTTGGATCTTCTTATTGACGATGAAACACAGAAATTGCATCCGAATTTAATACAAGAGGCACAATGCCGACTTAAGTAAAAGAGGACTGACACTCTAACTTTCTATGGTTTGAACCTCTCCTGTGAGTCCAGTTTTGGATTCCGATGCTTCACTACAGGTTTACTGTATCCCTTGGACCTTATTATTGACCATGAAACACAGAAATTGCATCCGAATTTAATACAAATGGCACAATGCCGACTTAAGAACTAGAGGACTGACACTCTCACTTTCTATGATTTGAACCTCTCCTGTGAGTCCAGTTTTGGATTCCGATGCTTCACTACAGGTTTACTGTATACCTTGCACCGTCTTATTGACGATGAAACACAGATATTGCATCGGAATTAAATTCAAAATTCACAATGCCGACTTAAGTACAAGAGGACTGACACCCTAACGTTCTATGATTTGAACCTCTCCTGTGAGTCCAGTTTTAGATTCCGATGCTTCACTTCAGGTTTACTGTATACCTTGGACCTTCTTATTGACGATGAAACACAGAAATTGCATCGGAATTAAATTCAAAAGGCACAATGCCGACTTAAGTACAAGAGGACTGACACTCTAACTTTCTATGATTTCAACCTCTGCTGTGAGTCCAGTTTTAGATTCCGATGCTTCACTTCAGGTTTACTGTATCCCTTGGACCTTCTTATTGACAATGAAACACAGAAATTGCATCCGAATTTAATACAAAAGGCACAATGCCGACTTAAGTAAGAGAGGACTGACACTCTCTCTTTCTATGATTTGAACCTCTCCTGTGAGTCCAGTTTTAGATTCCGATGCATCACTTCAGGTTTGCTGTATCCCTTGCACCATCTTACTGACGATGAAACACAGATTGTATCCGCATTCAATACAAATGGCACAATGCCGACTTAAGTACAAGAGGACTGACACTCTCGTTTTCTATGATTTGAACCTCTCCTGTGAGTCCAGTTTTAAATTCCGATGCTTCACTTCAGGTTTACTGTATCCCTTGGACCTTCTTATTGACGATGAAACACAGAGTTTGCATCCGAATTTAATACAAAAGGCATATGCCGACTAAAGTACAAGAGGACTGACACTCATTCTGTGATTTGAAACTCTCCTGTGTGTCTAGTTTCAGATTCCGATGCTTCACTTTAGGTTTACTGTATCCCTTGGACCTTCTTATTGACGATGAAACACAGAAATTGCATTGGGATTAAATTCAAAAGGCACAATGACGACTGAAGTACAAGAGGAGTGAGACTATAATTTTCTAAGATTTGAACCTCTACTGGGAGTCCAGTTTTAGATTCCGAAGCTTCACTTCAGGTTTACTGTATACCTTGGACCTTCGTATTGACGATGAAACACAGAAATTGCATCCGAATTTAATACAAAAGGCACCATGCCGACTTAAGTACAAGAGGACTGACACTCTAACTTTCTAAAGTTTGAACCTCTCCTGTGAGTCCAGTTTTGGATTCCGATGCTTCACTACAGGTTTACTGTATCCGTTGGACCTTCTTATTGACCATGATACACAGAAATTGCATCCGAATTTAATACAAATGGCACAATGCCGACTTAAGAACTAGAGGACCGACACTCTCACTTTCTATGATTTGAGCCTCTCCTGTGAGTCCAGTTTTGGATTCCGATGCATCACTTCAGGTTTACTGTATACCTTGCACCGTCTTATTGACGATGAAACACAGATATTGCATCGGAATTAAATTCAAAAGGCACAATGCCGACTTAAGTACAAGAGGACTGACACTCTAACGTTCTATGGTTTGAACCTCTCCTGTGAGTCCAGTTTTAGATTCCGATGCTTCACTTCAGGTTTACTGTATACCTTGGACTTCTTATTGACGATGAGACACAGAAATTGCATCCGAATTTAATACAAAAGGCACAATGCCGACTTAAGTACAAGAGGACTGACACACTAACTGTCTATGTTTTGAACCTCTCCTGTGAGTCCAGTTTTAGATTCCGATGCTTCTTTTCAGGTTTACTGTATCCCTTGGACCTTCTCATTGACGATGAAACACAGAGTTTGCATCCGAATTTAATACAAAAGACACAATGACGTCGTAAGTACAACAGGACTGACACTCTAACTTTCTATGCTCTGAACTTCTCCTGTGAGTCCAGTTTTAGATTCCGATGCTTCACTTCAGGTTTACTGTATCCCTTGGACCTTCGTATTGACGATGAAACACAGAAATTGCATCCGAACTTAATACGAAAGGCATAATGCCGACTTAAGTACAAGAGGACTGACACTCTCACTTTCTATGATTTGAACCACTCCTGTAATCCAGTATTAGATTCCGATGCTTCACTTCAGGTTTAGTGTATACCTTGGACCTTCTTATTGACGATGGAACACAGAAATTGCATCCGAATATAATGCAAAAGGCAAATAGCCGACTTAAGTAAAAGCGGACTGACACTCTCACTTTCTGTGATTTGAAACTCTCCTGTGAGTCCAGTTTTAGATTCCGATGCTTCACTTCAGGTTTACTGTATACCTTGCACCTTCTTATTGACGATGAAACACAGAAATTGCATCGGAATTAAATTCAAAAGACTTAATGCCGACTTAAGTACAAGAGGAGTGACACTCTAACTTTCTAAGATTTGAACCTCTACTGGGAGTCCCGTTTTAGATTCCGATGGTTCACTTCAGGTTTACTGTATACCTTGGACCTTCTTATTGACGATGAAACACAGAAATTGCATCCGAATTTAATACAAAAGGCACAATGACGACTTAAGTACAAGAGGACTGACACTGTAACTTTCTATGGTTTGAACCTCTCCTGTGAGTCCAGTTTTAGATTCCGATGCTTCACTACAGGTTTACTGTATCTTTTGGACCTTCTTATTGACGATGAAACACAGAAATTGCATCCGAATTTAATACAAATGGCACAATGCCGACTTAAGAACTAGAGGAGTGGCACTCTCACTTTCTATGATTTGAACCTCTCCTGTGAGTCCAGTATTGGATTCCGATAATTCATTTCAGGGTTACTGTATAACTTGCACCGTCTTATTGACGATGAAACACAGATATTGCATTGGAATTAAATTCAAAAGGCACAATGCCGACTTAAGTACAAGAGGACTGATACTCTAACTTTCTATGATTTGAACCTCTCCTGTGAGTCCAGATTTAGATTCCGATGCTTCACTTCAGGTTTACTGTATCCCTTGGACCTTCTTATTGACGATGAAACACAGAAATTGCATCGGAATTAAATTCAAAAGGCACAATGCCGACTTAAGTACAAGAGGACTGACACTCTAACATTCTATGATTTGAACCTCTGCTGTGAGTCCAGTTTTAGATTCCGATGATTCACTTCAGGTTTACTGTATCCCTTTGACCTTCTTATTGACAATGAAACACAGAAATTGCGTCCGAATATAATACAAAAGGCTCAATGACGACTTAAGTTCAAGAGGACTGACACTCTAACTTTCCGTGCTTTCAGCCTCTCCTGTGAGTCCAGTTTTAGATTCCGATGCTTCTCTTCAGGTTTACTGTATCCCTTGGACCTTCTTATTGACGATGAAACACAAAAATAGCATCCGAATTTAATACAAAAGGCACAATGCCGACTTCAGTACAAGAGGACTGACACTCTCACTTTCTATGATTTGAACCTCTCCTGTGAGTCCAGTTTTAGATTCCGATGCTTCACGTCAGGTTTACTGTATCCCTTGGACCATCTTATTGACGATGAAACACAGATATAGCATCCGAATTTAATACAAAATGCACAATGCCGACTTAAGTAAAAGAAGACTGACACGCTCATTTTCTATGATTTGAGCCCGTCCTGTGAGTCCAGTTCTAGATTCCGACGCGTCATTTCAGGTTTACTGTATACCTTGCACGTTCTTATTGACGATGAAACACAGAAATTGCATCGGAATGTAATACATAAGGGACAATGCCGACATAAGTACAAGAGGACTGACACTCTCACTTTCTATGATGTTTACCTCTCCTGTGAGTCCAGTTTTAGATTCCGATGCTTCACTTCAGGTTTAATGTATCCCTTGGACCTTCTTATTGACGATGAAATACAGAAATTGCATCCAAATTTAATACAAAAGCACAATGCCGATTTAAGTAAAAGAGGATTGACACTCTCTCTTTCTATGATTTGAACCTCTCCTGTGAGACCAGTTTTATATTCCGATGCTTCACTTCTGGTTTACTGTATACCTTGCACCTTCTTATTGACGATGAAACACAGAAATTGTATCCGAATTTTATACAAAAGGCACAATGCCGACTAAAGTACAAGAGGACTGACAATCTCCCTTTCTATGATTTGAACCTCTCCTGTGAGTCAAGTTTTAGATTCCGATGGTTCAGTTCAGGTTTACAGTATACCTTGCACCTTCTTATTGACGATGAAACACAGAAATTGCATCGGAATTAAATTCAAAAGGCACAATGCCGACTTAAGTACAAGAGGACTTGCACTCTATCTATGATTTGAACCTCACCTGTGAGTCCAGATTTAGATTCCGATGCATCACTTCAGGTTTACTGTATCCCTTGGACCATCTTATTGACGATGAAACACAGATATAGCATCCGAATTTAATACAAAATGCACAATGCCGACTTAAGTAAAAGAAGACTGACACTCTCATTTTCTATGATTTGAGCCCGTCCTGTGAGTCCAGTTTTAGATTCCGATGCTTCACTTCAGGTTTACTGTATACCTTGCACCTTCTAACTGACGATGAAATACCGAAATTGCATCCGAATTTCATACAAAAGGGACAATGCCGACTTAAGAACAAGAGAACTGACAATATCCCTTTCAACGATTTAAACCTCTCCTGTGAGTTCAGTTTTAGATTCCAATGCATCACTTCAGGTTCACTGTATCACTTGGACCTTCTTATTGACGATGAAACACAGAAATTACATCCGAATTTAATAGAAAAGGCACAATGCCGACTTAAGTAAAAAAGGACTGACACTCTCACTTCCTGTGATTTTAGCCTCTCCTGTGAGTCCAGTTTTAGATTTCGATGCTTCACTTCAGGTTTACTGTATACCTTGCACCTTCGTATTGATGATGAAACACCGAAATTGCATCCGAATTTAATACAAAAGGCACAAGGCCGACTTAAGTACAAGAGGACTGACACTCTAACTATCTATGATTTGAACCCCTCCTGTGAGTCCAGTTTTAGATTCCGATGCTTCACTTCAGGTTTACTGTATCCCTTGGACCTTCTTATTGAAGATGAAACACAGAAATAGCATCCGAATTTAATAGAAAAGGCACAATGCCGACTTAAGTAAAAGCGGACTGACACTCTCTCTTTCTATGATTTGAACCTCTCCTGTGAGTCCAGTTTTAGATTCCGATGCTTCACTTCAGATTTACTGTATCCCTTGGACCATCTTACTGACGATGAAACACAGAAATTGTATCCGAATTTAATACAAAAGGCAAAATGCCGACTTAAGTACAAGAGGACTGACACTCTCGTTTTCTATGATTTGAACCTCTCCTGTGAGTCCAGTTTTAAACTCCGATGCTTCACTTCAGGTTTACTGTATACCTTGCACCATCGTATTGACGATTAAACACAGAAATTGCATCGGAATTTAATACAAAAGTCACAATGTTAACTTAAGTAAAAGCGGACTGACACTCTCACTTTCTATGATTTGAACCTCTCCTGTGAGTCCAGTTTTAGATTCCGATGCTTCACTTCAGGTTTACTGTATCCCTTGGACCTTCTTATTGACGATGAAACACAGAGTTTGCATCCGAATTTAATACAAAAGGCACAATGCCGACTAAAGTACAATAGGACTGACACTCATTCTCTGTTTTGAACCTCTCCTGTGAGTCCAGTTACAGATTCCGATGCTTCTATTCAGGTTTACTGTATCCCTTGGTCCTTCTTATTGACGATGAAACACAGAAATTGCATCCGAATATAATACAAAAGGGACAATGCCGACTTAAGTACAAGAGGACTGACACTCTCACCTTCTATGATTTGAACCTCTCCTGTGAGTCCAGTTTTAGATTCCGATGCTTCACATCAGGTTTACTGTATCCCTTGGATCTTCTAATTGCCGATGAAACACAGAAATTGCATCCGAATTTAATACAAATGGCACAATGCCAACTTAAGTACAAGAGGACTGACACTCTCACTTTCTATGATTTGAACCTCTCCTGTGAGTCCAGTTTTAGTTTCCGATGCTTCACTTCAGGTTTACTGTATACCTTGCACCTTCTTATTGACGATGAAACACAGAAATTGCATCCGAATTTAATACAAAAGGCACAATGCCGACTTAAGTAGAAGAGGACTGACAATCTTCCTTTCTATGATTTGAACCTCTCCTGCGAGTTCATTTTTAGATTCCGATGCTTCACTTCAGGTTTACTGTATCCCTTGGACCTTCTTATTGACGATGAAAGACCGAAATTGCATCCGAACTTAATACGAAAGGCACAATGCCGACTTAAGTACAAGAGGACTGACACTCTCACTTTCTATGATTTGAACCTCTCCTGTAAGTCCAGTTTTAGATTTCGATGCTTCACTTCAGGTTAAGTGTATACCGTGGACATTTTTATTGACGATGAAACACAGAAATTGCATTCGAATTTAATACAAAAGGCACAATGCCGACTTAAGTACAAGAGGAGTGACACTCTAACTTTCTAAGATTTGAACCTCTACTGGGAGTCCAGTTTTAGATTCCGATGCTTCACTTCAGGTTTACTGTATACCTTGGACCTTCTTACTGACGATGAAACACAGAAATTGCATCCGAATTTAATACAAAAGGCACAATGACGACTTAAGTACAAGAGGACTGACACTGTAACTTTCTATGGTTTGAACCTCTCCTGTGAGTCCAGTTTTAGATTCCGATGCTTCACTACAGGTTTACTGTATCTTTTGGACCTTCTTATTGACGATGAAACACAGAAATTGCACGTGGTGCCCCTGCATAGGTACTGGACTAGATTCTCCAGTACTGAACTGAACGTCAGCATTCCAAAAGCATTGCATTATAGGTTTCACTATGAATGGAAACCAAAGGTCTTTATCAAGACCTCACCTTGTGATTGTATCAATCAACATAGAAGGATTGTCTGTTGCCAAAGAAGAACTCCTGCAACATATTGCCAAGGAACCTAGGTGTGATATTTTATGTATACAAGAAACCCATCGAGATGACACCATGAGAAGACCAAAAATCCTTGGGATGAAACTGGCAGTTGAGCGACCCCATAGACAATATGGCAGTGCTATCTTTGTGAGGAACGATATAGCTGTTCTCTCTACCTCACTTACAGAATTCAACAATATTGAAATACTGTCTGTAGAACTGAATGGTTGTATTGTGACGTCAATTTACAAACCCCCAGGAGCAGATTTCCAATTTTCACCTACAGACAACTACACCAATCAACAAGCTCACTTTATTGTTGGAGATTTCAATAGTCATAGCAGTGTTTGGGGTTATGCTGAGGACGACAGTAATGGTGAAGCAGTTTTGACTTGGGCTGATACCAACCATCTTAATCTTGTCCATGATAATAAACTCCCACCATCTTTTAACAGTGGGCGCTGGAAACGTGGGTATAACCCCGACTTAATTTTTGTTAGCGAGAACATAGCTCACCAATGCAGAAAAACTGTTCTAAATCCGATACCAAATACTCAACACCGCCCCATAGGCTGCCAAGTGTTTGCAGCCATTACTCCTAGAATCGCATCATTCCGAAGGCGATACAATTTCAAGAAAGCAGACTGGCAGAAGTTTGCTGATCTCCTTGACTCAGAAGTTTCACGCATAGAACCCTCAGTTTCCAACTATGATGAGTTTGTAGAAGCCGTGAAAAGATGCTCAAGACTCTCAACTCCCAGAGGCTGTCGAGTTAACTACATACCTGGCTTGACAGAAGAATCCGTGAAGCATCTACATAACTATATCCAACTTTTCAATGATAATCCTTACAGCATTGAAACCTTAACTGCTGGCCAAAATTTATCCTCAGCCTTAGCCAAATCCAAAAAAGAACGATGGATAGAGCTACTCGAGAACCTTGATATGTCTAAAAGCAGTCAGAAAGCCTGGCAGTTGCTGCGACGCCTGAACAACGACCCTGTCCACAATCATGGCCATGCAAACATTGCACCAGATCAAATTGCTCATCATCTAGTTCAGAATGGAAGGGTCAATTGTTCTAAAGATAGAACAAAACTCAAAAGAGAACCTGAACGTGAAAACAACCATATATCAAATGACTTCATCTTACAAGAACTCAGAACCGCAATTCAGAAATGCAAAAATGGTAAAGCGCCTGGTCTAGACGACCTAATGATTGAGCAAATTAAACATTTTGGTCCCATCACGGAAAGATGGCTTCTGCAATTCTATAATGGTTGTCTGAAGCGGAAACAGATCCCTGCCATCTGGAGGAAAACTAAAGTTATTCCCTTACTAAAACCTGGAAAGGGTGCAGCTGATCCCAAGAACTACCGACCGATTTCGCTCCTTTGCCATTTGTATAAAATCTATGAAAGAATGTTGCTAAATAGACTCACTCCCATTGTTGAAAAACAACTCATACCTCAACAAGCAGGTTTTCGACCTGGAAAGAATTGTACAGCACAAGTCCTTAACCTGACTGAACATATTGAAGAGGGATATGAAAAAGGATACATTTCCGGGGCTGTCTTCGTGGATCTCACAGCAGCATATGACACCATTCAACATCGACAATTATTGCACAAAGTCTACTACATCACTAGAGACATTAATTTCACCAGAACTGTGCAGACACTTTTGGAAAACCGGCGATTCTATGTGGAGTTCCAAGGAAGAAAGAGTAGATGGAGAAGTCAAAGGAATGGCTTGCCTCAGGGTAGTGTCCTTTCCCCCATATTGTTCAACATATTTACAAATGACCAGCCTCAACCTTCTCTTACAAAGAGTTTCATCTATGCAGATGATCTTGCCTTAGTCACACAAGCCAGAGATTTTGACACAGTAGAAAACCAGCTTACTGTTGCTCTCAAGGACCTATCTGAGTACTACAGAGTCAATAACTTAAGACCGAACCCTGCTAAAACTCAAGTTTGTGCTTTCCACCTACGCAATCGAGAGGCCTATAGAAAACTTACAGTGTTTTGGGAAGATCAAGAGCTTGAACATTGTTTCTACCCCAAATATCTGGGTGTCACCTTAGATCGAACGTTGACCTACAGAAAACACTGCACTAACACCAAGCAGAAAGTTGCTGCTCGTAACAACATCCTGCGGAAGCTCACTGGCAGCGTTTGGGGTGCAGATCCCAAACTACTAAGAACATCAGCCTTGGCCTTGTGTTATTCCGCAGCTGAATACGCATGTCCTGTATGGTACAAGTCATCTCATGCAAAGCAGGTTGATGTGGCCCTGAACGAAACCTGCAGGACAGTAACGGGATGCCTCAAAGCTACACCTATTGATAAACTCCATAAACTAGCAGGTATTGCTCCTCCAGACATAAGGCGTGAAGTCGCAGCCAAACTTGAGAGACATAAAGCAGATCATAACACCGATCACCTGCTACATGGATACCAGCTACCAATTAGTAGACTCAAATCTAGGAGGAGCTTCATGAGAACTACTACACCCCTCACCGGTCGGACTGGAGCAGCCAGACTATCTCAGTGGACAGCAAAATCTGACAGTAACGATTGGATGACTCCTTCTGAGACCCTTCCTCCTGGTGGAAATCAAGTCTGGACAGTGTGGAAGTCTCTAAATCGGCTCAGGAGTGGCGTCGGACGAACTAAGGACAATCTGTTTAAATGGGGCTTCATGAAGGAATCTTCCACCTTGTGTGACTGCGGAGAAGAACAGACAACCAAACATTTAATTAACTGTCCTAGATGTCCTGTATCATGTTCCACACAAGAGCTTGTTGATGTTTCAGACAATGCTGCTGCCGTTGCACAATTTTGGGCTAATACCGTTTAGTTTGTTCTTTTATGATTTGACCTGATTTGTTATATTGTATATATTGTAAATATTGTTGTAATGTTTTTGACTCGAAATAAATAAATAAATAAATCCGAATTTAATACAAATGGCACAATGCCGACTTAAGAACTAAAGGACTGGCACTCTCACTTTCTATGATTTGAACCTCTCCTGTGAGTCCAGTTTTGGATTCCGATAATTCACTTCAGGGTTACTGTATAACTTGCACCGTCTTATTGACGATGAAACACAGATATTGCATCGGAATTAAATTCAAAAGGCACAATGCCGACTTAAGTAAAAGAGGACTGATACTCTAACTTTCAATGATTTGAACCTCTCCTGTGAGTCCAGATTTAGATTCCGATGCTTCACTTCAGGTGTACTGTATCCCTTGGACCTTCTTATTGACAATGAAACACAGAAATTGCATCCGAATATAATACAAAGGCTCAATGACGACTTAAGTTCAAGAGGACTGACACTCTAACTTTCTGTGCTTTCAACCTCTCCTGTGAGTCCAGTTTTAGATTCCGATGCTTCTCTTCAGGTTTACTGTATCCCTTGGACCTTCTTATTGACGATGAAACACAAAAATAGCATCCGAATTTAATACAAAAGGCACAATGCTGACTTCAGTACAAGAGGACTGACACTCTCACTTTCTATGATTTGAACCTCTCCTGTGAGTCCAGTTTTAGATTCCGACGCGTCACTTCAGGGTTACTGTATCCCTTGGACCTTCTTATTGAAGATGAAACACAGAAATAGCATCCGAAATTAATAGAAAAGGCACAATGCCGACTTAAGTAAAAGCGGACTGACACTCTCCCTTTCTATGATTTGAACCTCTCCTGTGAGTCCAGTTTTAGATTCCGATGCTTCAATTCAGGTTTACTGTATCCCTTGGACCTTTTTATTGACAATGAAACACAGAAATTGCATCCGAATATAATACAAAAGGCACAATGCCGACTTAAGTAAAAGAGGACTGACACTCTCACTTCCTGTGATTTTAGCCTCTCCTGTGAGTCCAGTTTTAGATTTCGAATTCTTCACTTCAGGTTTACTGTATACCTTGCACCTTCGTATTGACGATGAAACACCGAAATTGCATCCGAATTTAATACAAAAGGCACAAGGCCGACTTAAGTACAAGAGGACTGACACTCTAACTATCTATAATTTGAACCTCTCCTGTGAGTCCAGTTTTAGATTCCGATGCTTCACTTCAGGTTTACTGTATCCCTTGGACCTTCTTATTGAAGATGAAACACAGAAATAGCATCCGAATTTAATAGAAAAGGCACAATGCCGACTTAAGTAAAAGCGGACTGACACTCTCTCTTTCTATGATTTGAACCTCTCCTGTGAGTCTAGTTTTAGATTCCGATGCTTCACTTCAGGTTTACTGTATCCCTTGGACCATCTTACTGACGATGAAACA
Source organism: Schistocerca americana (assembly GCF_021461395.2). Classification (NCBI taxonomy): domain Eukaryota; kingdom Metazoa; phylum Arthropoda; class Insecta; order Orthoptera; family Acrididae; genus Schistocerca; species Schistocerca americana. Next base: position 8,747,378 of record NC_060126.1, read on the forward strand.
CAGAAATTGTATCCGAATTTAATACAAAAGGCACAATGCCAACTTAAGTAGAAGAGGACTGACAATCTTCCTTTCTATGATTTGAACCTCTCCTGCGAGTCCATTTTTGGATTCCGATGCTTCACTTCAGGTTTACTGTATCCCTTGGACCTTCTTATTGACGATGAAAGACAGAAATTGCATCCGAACTTAATACGAAAGGCACAATGCCGACTTAAGTACAAGAGGAGTGACACTCTAACTTTCTAAGATTTGAACCTCCACTGGGAGTCCAGTTTCAGATTCCGATGCTCACTTCAGGTTTACTGTATACCTTGGACCTTCTTATTGACGATGAAACGCAGAAATTGCATCCGAATTTAATACAAAAGGCACAATGCCGACTTAAGAACAAGGGGACTGACACTCTAACTTTCTATGGTTTGAACCTCTCCTGTAAGTCCAGTTTTAGATTAAGATGCTTCACTACAGGTTTACTGTATCCCTTGGACCTTCTTATTGACGATGAAACACAGAAATTGCATCCGAATTTAATAAAAATGGCACAATGCCGACTTAAGAACTAGAGGACGAACACTCTCACTTTCTATGATTTGAACCTCTCCTGTGAGTCCAGTGTTGGATTCCAATGCTTCACTTCAGGTTTACTGTATACCATGCACCGTCTTATTGACGATAAAACTCAGATATTGCATCGGAATTAAATTCAAAAGGCACAATGCCGACTTAAGTACAAGAGGACTGACACACTAACTGTCTGTGTTTTGAACCTCTCCTCTGAGTCCAGTTTTAGATTCCGATGCTTCACTTCAGGTTTACTGTATCCCTTGGACCTTCTTATTGACGATGAAACACAGAGTTTGCATCCAAATTTAATACAAAAGGCACAATGACGACTTAAGTACAAGAGGACTGACACTCTAACTTTCTATGCTTTTCAACCTCTCCTGTGAGTCCAGTTTTAGATTCCGATGCTTCACTTCAGGTTTACTGTATCCCTTGGACCTTCTTATTGACGATGAAACACAAAAATTGCATCCGAACTTAATACAAAAGGCACAATGCCGACTTAAGTACAAGAGGACTGACACTCTCACGTTCTATGAATTGTACCTCTCCTGTGAGTCCAGTTTTAGATTCAGATGCTTCACTTCAGGTTTACTGTATCCCTTGGACCTTCTTATTGACGATGAAACACAGGAATTGCTTTCGAATTTAATACAAAAGGCACAATGCCGACTTAAGTAAAAGAAGACTGACACTCTCATTTTCTATGATTTGAACCTGTCGTGTGAGTCCAGTATCAGATTCCGACGGGTCACTTCAGGTTTACTGTATACCTTGCACCTTCTTATTGACGATGAAACACAGAGTTTGCATCCAAATTTAATACAAAAGGCACAATGACGACTTAAGTACAAGAGGACTGACACTCTAACTTTCTATGCTTTTCAACCTCTCCTGTGAGTCCAGTTTTAGATTCCGACGGGTCACTTCAGGTTTACTGTATACCTTGCACCTTCTTATTAACGATGAAATACAGAAATTGCATCCGAATTTAATACGAAAGGCACAATGCCGACTTAAGTAAAAGAGGATTGACACTCTCTCTTTCTATGATTTGAACCCCTCCTGTGAGTCCAGTTTTAGATTCCGATGCTTCACTTCAGGTTTACTGTATACCTTACACCTTCATATTAACGATGAAACACAGAAATTGCATCGGGATTAAATTGAAAAGGCACAATGCCGACTTAAGAACAAGAGGACTGACACTCTAACTATCTATGATTTGAACCTCTCCTGTGAGTCCAGATTTAGATTCCGATGCCTCACTTCAGGTTTACTGTATTCCTTGGACCTTCTAAATGACGATGGAACACAGAAATTGCATCCGAATTTAATACAAAAGACACAATGCAGACTTAAGTAAAAGCGGACTGACACTCTCTTTTTTTATGATTTGAACCTCTCCTGTTAGTCCAGTTTTAGATTCCGATGCTTCACTTCAGGTTTACTGTATACCATGCACCTTCTTATTGACGATGAAACACAGAAATTGCATCAGAATTAAATTCAAAAGGCGCAATGCCGACTTAAGTACAAGAGGAGTGACACTCTAACTTTCTAAGATTTGAACCTCCACTGGGAGTCCAGTTTCAGATTCCGATGCTTCAATTCAGGTTTACTGTATGCCTTGGACCTTCTTATTGACGATGAAACACAGAAATTGCATCCGAATTTAATACAAAAGGCACAATGCCGACCTAAGGACAAGAGACAGACACTCTCACTTTCTATGATTTGAACCTCTCCTGTGAGTCCAGTTTTGGATTCCAATGCTTCACTTCAGGTTTACTGTATACCATGCACCGTCTTATTGACGATGAAACACAGATATTGCATCGGAATTAAATTCAAAAGGCACAATGCCGACTTAAGTACAAGACGACTGACACTCTAACTATCTATGATTTGAACCTCTCCAGTGAGTCAAGTTTTAGATTCCGATGCTTCACTTCAGGTTTACTGTATCCCTTGGACCTTCTTATTGACGATGAAACACAGAAATTGCATCGGAATTAAATTCAAAAGGCACAATGCCGACTTAAGTACAAGAGGACTGACACTCTAAATTTCTATGATTTGAACCTCTGCTGTGAGTCCAGTTTTAGATTCCGATGCTTCACTTCGGGTTTACTGTATCCCTTGGACCTTCTTATTGACAATGAAACACAGAAATTGCATCCAAATTTAATACAAAAGGCACAATGCCGACTTAAGTAAAAGAGGACTGACACTCTCACTTTCTGTAATTTGAACCTCTCTTGTGAGTCCAGTTTTAGATTCTGATGCTTCACTTCAGGTTTACTGTATGCCTTGGACATTCTTATTGGCGATGAGACACAGAAATTGCATCCGAATTTAATACAAAAGGCACAATGACGACTTAAGTACAAAAGGACTGACACACTAACTGTCTATGGTTTGAACCTCTCCTGTGAGTCCAGTTTTAGATTCCGATGCCTCACTACAGGTTTACTGTATCCCATGGACCCTCTTATTGACGATGAAACACAGAAATTGCTTCCGAATTTAATACAAATGGCACAATGCCGACTTAAGAACTAGAGGACTAACACTCTCACTTTCTATGATTTGAACCTCTCCTGTGAGTCCAGTTTTGGATTCCAATGCCTCACTTCAGGTTTACTGTATACCATGCACCGTCTTATTGACGATGAAACACAGATATTGCATCGGAATTAAATTCAAAAGGCACAATGCCGACTTAAGTACAAGAGGACTGACACTCTAACTATCTATGATTTGAACCTCTCCAGTGAGTCAAGTTTTAGATTCCGATGCTTCACTTCAGGTTTACTGTATCCCTTGGACCTTCTTATTGACGATGAAACACAGAAATTGCATCGGAATTAAATTCAAAAGGCACAATGCCGACTTAAGTACAAGAGGACTGACACTCTAAATTTCTATGATTTGAACCTCTGCTGTGATTCCAGTTTTAGATTCCGATGCTTCACTTCGGGTTTACTGTATCCCTTGGACCTTCTTATTGACAATGAAACACAGAAATTGCATCCAAATGTAATACAAAAGGCACAATGCCGACTTAAGTAAAAGAGGACTGACACTCTCACTTTCTGTAATTTGAACCTCTCTTGTGAGTCCAGTTTTAGATTCTGATGCTTCACTTCAGGTTTACTGTATGCCTTGGACATTCTTATTGGCGATGAGACACAGAAATTGCATCCGAATTTAATACAAAAGGCACAATGACGACTTAAGTACAAAAGGACTGACACACTAACTGTCTATGTTTTGAACCTCTCCTGTGAGTCCAGTTTTAGATTCCGATGCTTCACTTCAGGTTTACTGTATCCCTTGGACTTTCTTATTGACGATGAAACACAGAGTTTGCATCCGAATTTAATACAAAAGGCACAATGACGACTTAAGTACAAGAGGACTGACACTCTAACTTTCTATGCTTTGAACCTCTCCTGTGAGTCCAGTTTTAGATTCCGATGCTTCACTCCAGGTTTACTGTATCCCTTGGACCTTCTTATTGACGATGAAACACAAAAATTGCATCCGAATTTAATACAAAAGGCACAATGCCGGCTTAAATACAAGAGGACTGACACTCTCACCTTCTATGATTTGAACCTCTCCTGTGAGTCCAGTTTTAGATTCCGATGCTACACTTCAGGTTTACTGTATCCCTCGCACCTTCTTATTGACGATGAAACAAAGAGTTTGCATCCGAGTTTAATACAAAAGGCACAATGCCGACTAAAGTACAAGAGGACTGGCACTCATTCACTGATTTGAACCTCTCCTGTGTGTCCAGTTTCAGATTCCGATGCTTCACTTTAGGTTTACTGTATCCCTTGGACCTTCTTATTGACGATGAAACACAGAAATTGCATCGGGATTAAATTCAAAAGGCACAATGCCGACTTAAGTACAAGAGGAGTGACACTCTAACTTTCTAAGGTTTGAACCTCTACTGGGAGTCCAGTTTTAGATTCCGAAGCTTCACTTAAGGTTTACTGTATACCTTGGACCTTCTTATTGACGATGAAACACAGAAATTGCATCCGAATTTAATACAAGAGGCACAATGCCGACTTAAGTAAAAGAGGACTGACACTCTAACTTTCTATGGTTTGAACCTCTCCTGTGAGTCCAGTTTTGGATTCCGATGATTCACTACAGGTTAACTGTATCCCTTGGACCTTATTATTGACCATGAAACACAGAAATTGCATTCGAATTTAATACAAATGGCACAATGCCGACTTAAGAACTAGAGGACTGACACTCTCACTTTCTATGATTTGAACCTCTCCTGTGAGTTCAGTTTTGGATTCCGATGCTTCACTACAGGTTTACTGTATACCTTGCACCGTCTTGTTGACGATGAAACACAGATATTGCTTCGGAATTAAATTCAAAAGGCACAATGCCGACATAAGTACTAGAGGACTGACACCCTAAGGTTCTATGATTTGAACCTCTCCTGTAGTGTCCAGTTTTAGATTCCGATGCTTCACTTCAGGTTTACTGTATCCCTTGGACCTTCTTATTGACGATGAAACACAGAAATTGCATCGGAATTAAATTCAAAAGGCACAATGCCGACTTAAGTACAAGAGGACTGACACTCTAACTATCTATGATTTCAACCTCTGCTGTGAGTCCAGTTTTAGATTCCGATGCTTCAATTCAGGTTTACTGTATCCCTTGGACCTTCTTATTGACAATGAAACACAGAAATTGCATCCGAATTTAATACAAAAGGCACAATGCCGACTTAAGTAAAAGAGGACTGACACTCTCTCTTTCTATGATTTGAACCTCTCCTGTGAGTCCAGTTTTAGATTCCGATGCTTCACTTCAGGTTTACTGTATCCCTTGCACCATCTTACTGACGATGAAACACAGATTGTATCCGCATTTAATACAATTGGCACAATGCCGACTTAAGTACAAGAGGACTGACACTCTCGTTTTCTATGATTTGAACCTCTCCTGTGAGTCCAGTTTTAAATTATGATGCTTCACTTCAGGTTTACTGTATACCTTGCACCATCTTTTTGACGATGAAACACAGAAATTGCATCGGAATTTAATACAAAAGTCACAATGCCGACTAAAGTACAAGAGGACTGGCACCATTCTCTGATTTGAACCTCTCCTGTGTGTCCAGTTTCAGATTCCGATGCTTCACTTTAGATTTACTGTATCCCTTGGACCTTCTTATTGACGATGAAACACAGAAATTGCATCGGGATTAAATTCAAAAGGCACAATGCCGACTTAAGTACAAGAGGAGTGACACTCTATCTTTCTAAGGTTTGAACCTCTACTGGGAGTCCAGTTTTAGATTCCGAAGCTTCACTTAAGGTTTACAGTATACCTTGGATCTTCTTATTGACGATGAAACACAGAAATTGCATCCGAATTTAATACAAGAGGCACAATGCCGACTTAAGTAAAAGAGGACTGACACTCTAACTTTCTATGGTTTGAACCTCTCCTGTGAGTCCAGTTTTGGATTCCGATGCTTCACTACAGGTTTACTGTATCCCTTGGACCTTATTATTGACCATGAAACACAGAAATTGCATCCGAATTTAATACAAATGGCACAATGCCGACTTAAGAACTAGAGGACTGACACTCTCACTTTCTATGATTTGAACCTCTCCTGTGAGTCCAGTTTTGGATTCCGATGCTTCACTACAGGTTTACTGTATACCTTGCACCGTCTTATTGACGATGAAACACAGATATTGCATCGGAATTAAATTCAAAATTCACAATGCCGACTTAAGTACAAGCGGACTGACACCCTAACGTTCTATGATTTGAACCTCTCCTGTGAGTCCAGTTTTAGATTCCGATGCTTCACTTCAGGTTTACTGTATACCTTGGACCTTCTTATTGACGATGAAACACAGAAATTGCATCGGAATTAAATTCAAAAGGCACAATGCCGACTTAAGTACAAGAGGACTGACACTCTAACTTTCCATGATTTCAACCTCTGCTGTGAGTCCAGTTTTAGATTCCGATGCTTCACTTCAGGTTTACTGTATCCCTTGGACCTTCTTATTGACAATGAAACACAGAAATTGCATCCGAATTTAATACAAAAGGCACAATGCCGACTTAAGTAAGAGAGGACTGACACTCTCTCTTTCTATGATTTGAACCTCTCCTGTGAGTCCAGTTTTAGATTCCGATGCATCACTTCAGGTTTGCTGTATCCCTTGCACCATCTTACTGACGATGAAACACAGATTGTATCCGCATTCAATACAAATGGGACAATGCCGACTTAAGTACAAGAGGACTGACACTCTCGTTTTCTATGATTTGAACCTCTCCTGTGAGTCCAGTTTTAAATTCCGATGCTTCACTTCAGGTTTACTGTATCCCTTGGACCTTCTTATTGACGATGAAACACAGAGTTTGCATCCGAATTTAATACAAAAGGCATATGCCGACTAAAGTACAAGAGGACTGACACTCATTCTGTGATTTGAAACTCTCCTGTGTGTCTAGTTTCAGATTCCGATGCTTCACTTTAGGTTTACTGTATCCCTTGGACCTTCTTATTGACGATGAAACACAGAAATTGCATTGGGATTAAATTCAAAAGGCACAATGACGACTGAAGTACAAGAGGAGTGAGACTATAATTTTCTAAGATTTGAACCTCTACTGGGAGTCCAGTTTTAGATTCCGAAGCTTCACTTCAGGTTTACTGTATACCTTGGACCTTCGTATTGACGATGAAACACAGAAATTGCATCCGAATTTAATACAAAAGGCACCATGCCGACTTAAGTACAAGAGGACTGACACTCTAACTTTCTAAAGTTTGAACCTCTCCTGTGAGTCCAGTTTTGGATTCCGATGCTTCACTACAGGTTTACTGTATCCGTTGGACCTTCTTATTGACCATGATACACAGAAATTGCATCCGAATTTAATACAAATGGCACAATGCCGACTTAAGAACTAGAGGACCGACACTCTCACTTTCTATGATTTGAGCCTCTCCTGTGAGTCCAGTTTTGGATTCCGATGCATCACTTCAGGTTTACTGTATACCTTGCACCGTCTTATTGACGATGAAACACAGATATTGCATCGGAATTAAATTCAAAAGGCACAATGCCGACTTAAGTACAAGAGGACTGACACTCTAACGTTCTATGATTTGAACCTCTCCTGTGAGTCCAGTTTTAGATTCCGATGCTTCACTTCAGGTTTACTGTATACCTTGGACTTCTTATTGACGATGAGACACAGAAATTGCATGCGAATTTAATACAAAAGGCACAATGCCGACTTAAGTACAAGAGGACTGACACACTAACTGTCTATGTTTTGAACCTCTCCTGTGAGTCCAGTTTTAGATTCCGATGCTTCACTTCAGGTTTACTGTATCCCTTGGACCTTCTCATTGACGATGAAACACAGAGTTTGCATCCGAATTTAATACAAAAGACACAATGACGTCGTAAGTACAACAGGACTGACACTCTAACTTTCTATGCTCTGAACTTCTTCTGTGAGTCCAGTTTTAGATTCCGATGCTTCACTTCAGGTTTACTGTATCCCTTGGACCTTCTTATTGACGATGAAACACAGAAATTGCTTCCGAACTTAATACGAAAGGCATAATGCCGACTTAAGTACAAGAGGACTGACACTCTCACTTTCTATGATTTGAACCACTCCTGTAATCCAGTATTAGATTCCGATGCTTCACTTCAGGTTTAGTGTATACCTTGGACCTTCTTATTGACGATGGAACACAGAAATTGCATCCGAATATAATGCAAAAGGCAAATAGCCGACTTAAGTAAAAGCGGACTGACACTCTCACTTTCTGTGATTTGAACCTCTCCTGTGAGTCCAGTTTTAGATTCCGATGCTTCACTTCAGGTTTACTGTATACCTTGCACCTTCTTATTGACGATGAAACACAGAAATTGCATCGGAATTAAATTCAAAAGACTTAATGCCGACTTAAGTACAAGAGGAGTGACACTCTAACTTTCTAAGATTTGAACCTCAACTGGGAGTCCCGTTTTAGATTCCGATGGTTCACTTCAGGTTTACTGTATACCTTGGACCTTCTTATTGACGATGAAACACAGAAATTGCATCCGAATTTAATACAAAAGGCACAATGACGACTTAAGTACAAGAGGACTGACACTGTAACTTTCTATGCTTTGAACCTCTCCTGTGAGTCCAGTTTTAGATTCCGATGCTTCACTACAGGTTTACTGTATCTTTTGGACCTTCTTATTGACGATGAAACACAGAAATTGCATCCGAATTTAATACAAATGGCACAATGCCGACTTAAGAACTAGAGGAGTGGCACTCTCACTTTCTATGATTTGAACCTCTCCTGTGAGTCCAGTATTGGATTCCGATAATTCATTTCAGGGTTACTGTATTACTTGCACCGTCTTATTGACGATGAAACACAGATATTGCATTGGAATTAAATTCAAAAGGCACAATGCCGACTTAAGTACTAGAGGACTGATACTCTAACTTTCTATGATTTGAACCTCTCCTGTGAGTCCAGATTTAGATTCCGATGCTTCACTTCAGGTTTACTGTATCCCTTTGACCTTCTTATTGACAATGAAACACAGAAATTGCGTCCGAATATAATACAAAAGGCTCAATGACGACTTAAGTTCAAGAGGACTGACACTCTAACTTTCCGTGCTTTCAGCCTCTCCTGTGAGTCCAGTTTTAGATTCCGATGCTTCTCTTCAGGTTTACTGTATCCCTTGGACCTTCTTATTGACGATGAAACACAAAAATAGCATCCGAATTTAATACAAAAGGCACAATGCCGACTTCAGTACAAGAGGACTGACACTCTCACTTTCTATGATTTGAACCTCTCCTGTGAGTCCAGTTTTAGATTCCGATGCTTCACTTCAGGTTTACTGTATCCCTTGGACCATCTTATTGACGATGAAACACAGATATAGCATCCGAATTTAATACAAAATGCACAATGCCGACTTAAGTAAAAGAAGACTGACACGCTCATTTTCTATGATTTGAGCCCGTCCTGTGAGTCCAGTTCTAGATTCCGACGCGTCATTTCAGGTTTACTGTATACCTTGCACGTTCTTATTGACGATGAAACACAGAAATTGCATCGGAATGTAATACATAAGGGACAATGCCGACATAAGTACAAGAGGACTGACACTCTCACTTTCTATGATGTTTACCTCTCCTGTGAGTCCAGTTTTAGATTCCGATGCTTCACTTCAGGTTTAATGTATCCCTTGGACCTTCTTATTGACGATGAAATACAGAAACTGCATCCAAATTTAATACAAAAGCACAATGCCGATTTAAGTAAAAGAGGATTGACACTCTCTCTTTCTATGATTTGAACCTCTCCTGTGAGACCAGTTTTATATTCCGATGCTTCACTTCTGGTTTACTGTATACCTTGCACCTTCTTATTGACGATGAAACACAGAAATTGTATCCGAATTTTATACAAAAGGCACAATGCCGACTAAAGTACAAGAGGACTGACAATCTCCCTTTCTATGATTTGAACCTCTCCTGTGAGTCAAGTTTTAGATTCCGATGGTTCAGTTCAGGTTTACAGTATACCTTGCACCTTCTTATTGACGATGAAACACAGAAATTGCATCGGAATTAAATTCAAAAGGCACAATGCCGACTTAAGTACAAGAGGACTTGCACTCTATCTATGATTTGAACCTCACCTGTGAGTCCAGATTTAGATTCCGATGCATCACTTCAGGTTTACTGTATCCCTTGGACCATCTTATTGACGATGAAACACAGATATAGCATCCGAATTTAATACAAAATGCACAATGCCGACTTAAGTAAAAGAAGACTGACACTCTCATTTTCTATGATTTGAGCCCGTCCTGTGAGTCCAGTTTTAGATTCCGATGCTTCACTTCAGATTTACTGTATCCCTTGGACCATCTTACTGACGATGAAACACAGAAATTGTATCCGAATTTAATACAAAAGGCAAAATGCCGACTTAAGTACAAGAGGACTGACACTCTCGTTTCCTATGATTTGAACCTCTCCTGTGAGTCCAGTTTTAAACTCCGATGCTTCACTTCAGGTTTACTGTATACCTTGCACCATCGTATTGACGATTAAACACAGAAATTGCATCGGAATTTAATACAAAAGTCACAATGTTAACTTAAGTAAAAGCGGACTGACACTCTCACTTTCTATGATTTGAACCTCTCCTGTGAGTCCAGTTTTAGATTCCGATGCTTCACTTCAGGTTTACTGTATCCCTTGGACCTTCTTATTGACGATGAAACACAGAGTTTGCATCCGAATTTAATACAAAAGGCACAATGCCGACTAAAGTACAATAGGACTGACACTCATTCTCTGTTTTGAACCTCTCCTGTGAGTCCAGTTACAGATTCCGATGCTTCTATTCAGGTTTACTGTATCCCTTGGTCCTTCTTATTGACGATGAAACACAGAAATTGCATCCGAATATAATACAAAAGGGACAATGCCGACTTAAGTAAAAGAGGACTCACACTCTCACTTTCTGTGATTTGAACCTCTCCTGTGAGTCCAGTTTTAGATTCCGATGCTTCACTTCAGGTTTACTGTATCCCTTTGACCTTCTTATTGACGATGAAACACAGAAATTGCATCGGAATTAAATTCAAAAGGCACAATGCCGACTTAAGTACAAGAGGGCTGACACTCGAACTCTCTATGATTTGAACCTCTGCTGTGAGTTCAGTTTTAGGTTCCGATGCTTCACTTCAGGTTTACAGTATACCTTGCACCTTCTTATTGACGATGAAACACAGAAATAGCATCCGAATTTAATACAAAAGGCACAATGCCGACTTAAGTACAAGAGGACTGACACTCTCACCTTCTATGATTTGAACCTCTCCTGTGAGTCCAGTTTTAGATTCCGATGCTTCACATCAGGTTTACTGTATCCCTTGGATCTTCTAATTGCCGATGAAACACAGAAATTGCATCCGAATTTAATACAAATGGCACAATGCCAACTTAAGTACAAGAGGACTGACACTCTCACTTTCTATGATTTGAACCTCTCCTGTGAGTCCAGTTTTAGTTTCCGATGCTTCACTTCAGGTTTACTGTATACCTTGCACCTTCTTATTGACGATGAAACACAGAAATTGCATCCGAATTTAATACAAAAGGCACAATGCCGACTTAAGTAGAAGAGGACTGACAATCTTCCTTTCTATGATTTGAACCTCTCCTGCGAGTCCATTTTTAGATTCCGGTGCTTCACTTCAGGTTTACTGTATCCCTTGGACCTTCTTATTGACGATGAAAGACCGAAATTGCATCCGAAATTAATACGAAAGGCACAATGCCGACTTAAGTACAAGAGGACTGACACTCTCACTTTCTATGATTTGAACCTCTCCTGTAAGTCCAGTTTTAGATTTCGATGCTTCACTTCAGGTTAAGTGTATACCGTGGACATTTTTATTGACGATGAAACACAGAAATTGCATTCGAATTCAATACAAAAGGCACAATGCCGACTTAAGTAAAAGCGGACTGACACCTTCACTTTCTGTGATTTGAACCTCTCCTGTGAGTCCAGTTTTAGATTCCGATGCTTCACTTCAGGTTTACTGTATACCTTGCACCTTCTTATTGACGATGAAACACAGAAAAATCATCGGAATTAAATTCAAAAGGCACTATGCCGACTTAAGTACAAGAGGACTGACACTCTAACTCTCTATGATTTGAACCTCTGCTATGAGTTCAGTTTTAAGTTCCGATGCTTCACTTCAGGTTTACAGTATACCTTGCACCTTCTTATTGACGATGAAACACAGAAATAGCATCCGAATTTAATACAAAAGGCACAATGCCGACTTAAGTACAAGCGGACTGACACTCTCACTTTCTATGATTTGAACCTCTCCTGTGAGTCCAGTTTTAGATTCCGATGCTTCACTTCAGGTTTACTGTATCCCTTGGACCTTCTAATTGACGATGAAACACAGAAATTGCATCCGAATTTAATACAAACGGCACAATGCCAACTTAAGTACAAGAGGACTGACACTCTCACTTTCTATGATTTGAAGCTCTCCTGTGAGTCCAGTTTTAGTTTCCGATGCTTCACTTCAGGTTTACTGTATACCTTGCACCTTCTTATAGACGATGAAACACAGAAATTGCATCCGAATTTAATACAAAAGGCACAATGCCGACTTAAGTAGAAGAGGACTGACAATCTTCCTTTCTATGATTGAACCTCTCCTGCGAGTCCAGTTTTAGATTCCGATGCTTCACTTCAGGTTTACTGTATCCCTTGGACCTTCTTATTGACGATGAAACACAGAGTTTGCATCCGAATTTAATACAAAAGGCACAATGCCGACTAAAGTACAATTTGACTGACACTCATTCTCTGTTTTGAACCTCTCCTGTGAGTCCAGTTACACATTCCGATGCTTCTATTCAGGTTTACTGTATCCCTTGGTCCTTCTTATTGACGATGAAACACAGAAATTGCATCCGAATATAATACAAAAGGGACAATGCCGACTTAAGTAAAAGAGGACTCACACTCTCACTTTCTGTGATTTGAACCTCTCCTGTGAGTCCAGTTTTAGATTCCGATGCTTCACTTCAGGTTTACTGTATCCCTTTGACCTTCTTATTGACGATGAAACACAGAAATTGCATCCGAATTTAATACAAAAGGCACAATGCCGACTTAAGTATTAGAGGATTGACACTCTATCTTTCTATGATATGAACCTCTCTTGTGAGTCCAGTTTTGGATTCCGATGCTTCACTTCAGGTTAACTGTATACCTTGCACCTTCTTATTGACGATGAAACACAGAAATTGCATCGGAATTAAATTCAAAAGGCACAATGCCGACTAAAGTATTAGAGGACTGACACTCTAACTCTCTATGATTTGAACCTCTGCTATGAGTTCAGTTTTAGGTTCCGATGCTTCACTTCAGGTTTACAGTATACCTTGCACCTTCTTATTGACGATGAAACACAGAAATAGCATCCGAATTTAATACAAAAGGCACAATGCCGACTTAAGTACAAGCGGACTGACACTCTCACTTTCTATGATTTGAACCTCTCCTGTGAGTCCAGTTTTAGATTCCGATGCTTCACTTTAGGTTTACTGTATCCCTTGGACCTTCTAATTGACGATGAAACACAGAAATTGCATCCGAATTTAATACAAACGGCACAATGCCAACTTAAGTACAAGAGGACTGACACTCTCACTTTGTATGATTTGAACCTCTCCTGTGAGTCCAGTCTTAGTTTCCGATGCTTCACTTCAGGTTTACTGTATACCTTGTACCTTCTTATTGACGATGAAACACAGAAATTGCATCCGAATTTAATACAAAAGGCACAATGCCGACTTAAGTAGAAGAGGACTGACAATCTTCCTTTCTATGATTTGAACCTCTCCTGCGAGTCCATTTTTAGATTCCGATGCTTCACTTCAGGTTTACTGTATACCATGCACCGTCTTATTGACGATAAAACTCAGATACTGCATCGGAATTAAATTCAAAGGGCACAATGCCGACTTAAGTACAAGAGGACTGACACACTAACTGTCTATGTTTTGAACCTCTCCTGTGAGTCCAGTTTTAGATTCCGATGCTTCACTTCAGGTTTACTGTATCCCTTGGACCTTCTTATTGACGATGAAACACAGAGTTTGCATCCGAATTTAATACAAAAGGCACAATGACGACTTAAGTACAAGAGGACTGACACTCTAACTTTCTATGATGTGAACGTCTCCTGTTTGTCCAGTTTTAGATTCCGATGCTTCACTTCATTTACTGTATCCCTTGGACCTTCTTATTAACGATGAAATACAGAAATTGCATCCGAATTTAATACGAAAGGCACAATGCCGACTTAAGTAAAAGAGGATTGACACTCTCTCTTTCTATGATTTGAACCCCTCCTGTGAGTCCAGTTTTAGATTCCGATGCTTCACTTCTGGTTTACTGTATACCTTGCACCTTCTAATTGACGATGAAACACAGAAATTGCATCGGAATTAAATTCAAAATTCACAATGCCGACTTAAGTACAAGAGGACTGACACTCTAACTCTCTATGATTTGAACCTCTCCTGTGAGTTCAGTTTTAGATTCCGATGCTTCACTTCAGGTTTACTGTATACCTTACACCTTCATATTGACGATGAAACACAGAAATTGCATCGGGATTAAATTGAAAAGGCACAATGCCGACTTAAGAACAAGAGGACTCACACTCTAACTATCTGTGATTTGAACCTCTCCTGTGAGTCCAGATTTAGATTCCGATGCCTCACTTCAGGTTTACTGTATCTCTTGGACCTTCTAAATGACGATGGAACACAGAAATTGCATCCGAATTTAATACAAAAGGCACAATGCCGACCTAAGAACAAGAGGACAGACACTCTAACTTTCTATGGTTTGAACCTCTCCTGTGAGTCCAGTTTTAGATTCCGATGCCTCACTACAGGTTTACTGTATCCCATGGACCCTCTTATTGACGAGGAAACACAGAAATTGCATCCGAATTTAATAAAAATGGCACAATGCCGACTTAAGAACTAGAGGACTAACACTCTCACTTTCTATGATTTGAACCTCTCCTGTGAGTCCAGTTTTGGATTCCAATGCTTCACTTCAGGTTTACTGTATACCATGCACCGCCTTATTGACGATGAAACACAGATATTGCATCGGAATTAAATTCAAAAGGCACAATGCCGATTTAAGTACAAGAGGACTGACACTCTAACTTTCTGTGATTTGAACCTCTCCAGTGAGTAAAGTTTTAGATTCCGATGCTTCACATCAGGTTTACTGTATACCTTGGACCTTCTTATTGACGATGAAACACAGAAATTGCATCGGAATTAAATTCAAAAGGCACAATGCCGACTTAAGTACAAGAGGACTGACACTCTAACTTTCTATGATTTGAACCTCTGCTGTGAGTCCAGTTTTAGATTCCGATGCTTCACTTCGGGTTTACTGTATCCCTCGGACCTTCTTATTGACAATGAAACACAGAAATTGCATCCGAATTTAATACAAAAGGCACAATGTCGACTTAAGTACAAGAGGACTGACACTCAAACCTTCTATGATTTGAACCCCTCCTGTGAGTCCAGTTTTAGATTCCGATGCTTCACTTCAGGTATACTGTATCCCTTGGACCTTCTTATTGACGATGAAACACAGAAATTGCTTCCGAATTTAAAACAAAAGGCACAATCCCGGCTTAAGTAAAGGAAGACTGACACTCTCATTTTCTATGATTTGAACCTGTCCTGTGACTCCAGTTTTAGATTCCGATGCTTCACTTCAGGTTTACTGTATCCCTTGGACCTTCTTATTGACGATGAAACACAAAAATTCCATCCGAAGTTAATACAAAAGGCACAATGCCGACTTAAGTACAAGAGGACTGACAGTCTCACTTTCTATGATTTGAACCTCTCCTGTGACTCCAGTTTTAGATTCCGATGCTTCACTTCAGGTTTACTGTATCCCTTGGACCTTCTTATTGATGATGAAACACAGAGTTTGCATCCGAGTTTAATACCAAAGGCACAATGACGACTTAATTACAAGAGGACTGACACTCTAACTTTCTATGCTTTGAACCTCTCCTGTGAGTCCAGTTTTAGATTCCGATGCTTCACTTCAGGTTTACTGTATCCCCTGGACCTTCTTATTGACGATGAAACACAGAAATTGCATCCGAATTTAATACTAAAGGCCAATGCCGACTTTTATAAAAGAGGATTGACACTCTCCCTTTCTATGATTTGAACCTCTCCTGTGAGTCCAGTTTTGGATTCCGATGCTTCACTTCAGGTTTACTGTATACCTTGCACCTTCTTATTGACGATGAAACACAGAAATTGCATCGGAATTAAATTCAAAAGGCACAATGCCGACTTAAGCACAAGAGGACTGACACTCTAACTCTCTATGATTTGAACCTCTCCTGTGAGTTCAGTTTTAGATTCCGATACTTCACTTCAGGTTTACTGTATACCTTGCACCTTCTTATTGACGATGAAACACAGAAATTGCATCCGAATTTAGTACAAAAGGCACAATACCGACTTAAGTACAAGAGGACTGACACTCTCACTTTCTATGATTTGAACCTCTCCTGTGAGTTCAGTTTTAGATTCCGATGCTTCACTTCAGGTTTACTGTATACCTTGCACCTTCTTATTGACGATGAAACACAGAAATTGCCTCGGAATTTAATACAAAAAGCACAATGCCGACTTAAGTAAAAGAGGACTGATACTCTCACTTTCTATGATTTGAACCTCTACTGGGAGTCCAGTTTCAGATTCCGATGCTTCACTTCACGTTTACTGTATCCATTGGACCTTCTTATTGAAGATGAAACACAGAAATTGCATCGGAATTTAATACAAAATGCACAATGCCGACTTAAGTAAAAGAGGACTAACACTCTCTCTTTCTATGATTTGAACCTCTCCTATGAGTCCAGTTTTAGATTCCGATGCGTCATATGAGGTTTAAAGTGTCCCTTGGACCTTCGTATTGACGATGAAATACAGAAATTGCATCTGAATTTAATACAAATGGCACAATGCCGACTTAAGAACTAAAGGACTAACTCTCTCACTTTCTATGATTTGAACCTCTCCTGTGAGTCCAGTTTTGGATTCCAATGCTTCACTTCAGGTTTACTGTATACCATGCACCGTCTTATTGACGATAAAACTCAGATATTGCATCGGAATTAAATTCAAAAGGCACAATGCCGACTTAAGTACAAGAGGACTGACAAACTAACTGTCTATGTTTTGAACCTCTCCTGTGAGTCCAGTTTTAGATTCCGATGCTTCACTTCAGGTTTACTGTATCCCATGGTCCTTCTTATTGACGATGAAACACAGAGTTTGCATCCGAATTTAATTCAAAAGGCACAATGACGACTTAAGTACAAGAGGACTCACACTCTCACTTTCTATGATTTGAACCTCTCCTGTGAGTCTTGTTTTAGATTCCGATGCTTCACTTCAGGTTTACTGTATCCCTTGGACCTTCTTATTGACGATGAAACACAGGAATTGCTTTCGAATTTAATACAAAAGGCACAATGCAGACTTAAGTAAAAGAAGACTGACACTCTCATTTTCTATGATTTGAACTTGTCCTGTGAGTCCAGTTTTAGGCTCCGACGGGTCACTTCAGGTCTACTGTATACCTTGCACCTTCTTATTGACGATGAACCACAGAAATTGCATCGGAATTTAATACAAAAGGCACAATGCCGACATAAGTACAAGAGGACTGCCACTCTAACTTTCTATGATGTGAACGTCTCCTGTGGGTCCAGTTTTAGATTCCGATGCTTCACTGCATGTTTAATGTATCCCTTGGACCTTCTTATTAACGATGAAATACAGAAATTGCGTCCGAATTTAATACGAAAGGCACAATGCCGGCTTAAGTAAAAGAGGATTGACACTCTCTCTTTCTATGATTTGAACCCCTCCTGTGAGTCCAGTTTTAGATTCCGATGCTTCACTTCAGGTTTACTGTATACCTTGCACCTTCTAATTGACGATGAAACACAGAAATTGCATCGGAATTAAATTCAAAATTCACAATGCCGACTTAAGTACAAGAGGACTGACACTCTAACTCTCTATGATTTGAACCTCTCCTGTGAGTTCAGTTTTAGATTCCGATGCTTCACTTCAGGTTTACTGTATACCTTACACCTTCATATTGACGATGAAACACAAAAATTGCATCGGGATTAAATTGAAAAAGCACAATGCCGACTTAAGAACAAGAGGACTGACACTCTAACTATCTATGATTTGAACCTCTCCTGTGAGTCCAGATTTAGATTCCGATGCCTCAATTCAGGTTTACTGTATCTCTTGGACCTTCTAAATGACGATGGAACACTGAAATTGCATCCGAATTTAATACATAAGACACAATGCAGACTTAAGTAAAAGCGGACTGACACTCTCTTTTTTTTATGATTGGAACCTCTCCTGTGAGTCCAGTTTTAGATTCCGATGCTTCACTTCAGGTTTACTGTATACCTTGCACCTTCTTATTGACGATGAAATACAAAAATTGCATCCGAAGTTAATACAAAAGTCACAATGCCGACTTTAGTACAAGAGGACTGACACTCTCACTTTCTATGATTTGAACCTCTCCTGTGACTCCAGTTTTAGATTCCGATGCTTCACTTCAAGTTTACTGTATCCCTTGGACCTTCTTATTGACGATAAAACACAGAGTTTGCATCCGAATTGAATACAAAAGGCACAATGACGACTTAAGTACAAGAGGACTGACACTCTAACTTTCTATGCTTTAAACCTCTCCTGTGAGTCCAGATTTAGATTCCGATGCTTCACTTCAGGTTTACTGTATACCTTGCACCTTCTTATTGACGATGAAACACAGAAATTGCATTGGAATTAAATTCAAAATTCACAATGCCGACTTAAGTACAAGAGGACTGACACTCTCACTCTCTATGATTTGAACATCTCCTGTCAGTTCAGTTTTAGATTCCGATGCTTCACTTCAGGTTTACTGCATACCTTACACCTTCATATTGACGATGAAACACAGAAATTGCATCGGGATTAAATTCAAAACGCACAATGCCGCTTTAAGGACAAGAGGACTGACACTCTAACTATCTATGATTTGATCCTCTCCTGTGAGT
The DNA here is from genome assembly GCF_021461395.2 of Schistocerca americana. NCBI lineage: Eukaryota > Metazoa > Arthropoda > Insecta > Orthoptera > Acrididae > Schistocerca > Schistocerca americana. The sequence continues at coordinate 8,766,766 of NC_060126.1, forward strand.
CCAGTTTTAGATTCCGATGCTTCACTTCATGTTTACTGTATCCCTTGTACCATCTTACCCACGATGAAACACAGAAATTGTATCCGAATTTAATACAAAAGGCACAATGCCGACTTAAGTACAAGAGGACTGACACTCTCGTTTTCTATGATTTGAACCTCTCCTGTGAGTCCAGTTTTAAATTCCGATGCTTCACTTCAGGTTTACTGTATACCTTGCACCTTCGTATTGACGATGAAACACAGAAATTGCATCGGAATTTGATACAAAAGTCACAATGCCAACTTAAGTAAAAGCGGACTGACACTCTCACTTTCAATGTTTTGAACCTCTCCTGTGAGTCCAGTTTTAGATTCCGATGCTTCACTTCAGCTTTACTGTATCCCTTGGACCTTCTTATTGACGATGAAACACAGAGTTTGCATCCGAATTTAATACAAAAAAGGAACAATGACGACTTAAGTACAAGAGGACTGACACTCTAACTTTCTATGCTTTGAACCTCTCCTGTGAGTCCAGTTTTAGATTCCGATGCTTCACTTCAGGTTTACTGCATACCTTACACCTTCATATTGACGATGAGACACAGAAATTGCATCGGGATTAAATTCAAAAGGCACAATGCCGCTTTAAGGAACAGAGGACTGACACTCTAACTATCTATGATTTGATCCTCTCCTGTGAGTCCAGATTTAGATTCCGATGCTTCACTTCAGGTTTACTGTATACCTTGCACCTTCTTATTGACGATGAAACACAGAAATTGCATTGGAATTAAATTCAAAATTCACAATGCCGACTTAAGTACAAGAGGACTGACACTCTCACTCTCTATGACTTGAACATCTCCTGTCAGTTCAGTTTTAGATTCCGATGCTTCACTTCAGGTTTACTGCATACCTTACACCTTCATATTGACGATGAAACACAGAAATTGCATCGGGATTAAATTCAAAAGGCACAATGCCGCTTTAAGGACAAGAGGACTGACACTCTAACTATCTATGATTTGATCCTCTCCTGTGAGTCCAGTTTTAGATTCCGATGCTTCACTTCAGGTTTACTGTATCCCTTGTACCATCTTACTGACGATGAAACACAGAAATTGTATCCGAATTTAATACAAAAGGCACAATGCTGACTTAAGTACAAGAGGACTGACACTCTCGTTTTCTATGATTTGAACCTCTCCTGTGAGTCCAGTTTTAAATTCCGATGCTTCACTTCAGGTTTACTGTATACCTTGCACCTTCGTATTGACGATGAAACACAGAAATTGCATCGGAATTTGATACAAAAGTCACAATGCCAACTTAAGTAAAAGCGGACTGACACTCTCACTTTCAATGTTTTGAACCTCTCCTGTGAGTCCAGTTTTAGATTCCGATGCTTCACTTCAGGTTTACTGTATCCCTTGGACCTTCTTATTGACGATGAAACACAGAGTTTGCATCCGAATTTAATACAAAAAAGGAACAATGACGACTTAAGTACAAGAGGACTGACACTCTAACTTTCTATGCTTTGAACCTCTCCTGTGAGTCCAGTTTTAGATTCCGATGCTTCACTTCAGGTTTACTGTATCCCTTGGACCTTCTTATTGACGATGAAACACAAAAATTGCATCCGAAGTTAATACAAAAGGCACAATGCCGACTTAAGTACAAGAGGACTGACACTCTCACTTTCTATGATTTGAACCTCTCCTGTGACTCCAGTTTTAGGTTCCGATGCTTCACTTCAGGTTTACTGTATCCCTTGGACCTTCTTATTGACGATGAAACACAGAGTTTGCATCCGAATTTAATACAAAAGGCACAATGACGACTTAAGTACAAGAGGACTGACACTCTCACTTTCTGTGTTTTGAACCCCTCCTGTGAGTCCAGTTTCAGATTCCGATGCTTCACTTCAGGTTTACTGTATCCCCTGGACCTTCTTATTGACGATGAAACACAGAAATTGCATCCGAATTTAATACTAAAGGCCAATGCCGACTTTTAAAAAAGAGGATTGACACTCTCTCTTTCTATGATTTGAACCTCTCCTGTAAGTCCAGTTTTGGATTCCGATGCTTCACTTCAGGTTTACTGTATACCTTGCACCTTCTTATTGACGATGAAACACAGAAATTGCATCGGAATTAAATTCAAAAGGCACAATGCCGACGTAAGTACAAGAGGACTGACACTCTAACTCTCTATGATATGAACCTCTCCTGCGAGTTCAGTTTTAGATTCCGATGCTTCACTTCAGGTTTACTGTATACCTTGCACCTTCTTATTGACGATGAAACACAGAAATTGCATCCGAATTTAGTACAAAAGGCACAATGCCGACTTAAGTACAAGAGGACTGACACTCTCACTTTCTATGATTTGAACCTCTCCTGTGAGTTCAGTTTTAGATTCCGATGCTTCACTTCAGGTTTACTGTATACCTTGCACCTTCTTATTGACGATGAAACACAGAAATTGCATCGGAATTTAATACAAAAAGCACAATGCCGACTTAAGTAAAAGAGGACTGACACTCTCACTTTCTGTGTTTTGAACCCCTCCTGTGAGTCCAGTTTCAGATTCCGATGCTTCACTTCAGGTTTACTGTATCCCTTGGACATTCTTATTGACGATGAAACACAGAGTTTGCATCCAAATTTAATACAAAAGGCACAATACCGACTAAAGTACAAGAGGACTGACACTTTAAATTTCTATGATTTGAACCTCTCCTGTGAGTCCAGTTTCAGATTCCGATGCTTCACTTCAGGTTTACTGTATCCCTTGGACCTTCTTATTGACGATGAAACACAGAGTTTGCATCCGAATTGAATACAAAAGGCACAATGACGACTTAAGTACAAGAGGACTGACACTCTAACTTTCTATGCTTTGAACCTCTCCTGTGAGTCCAGTTTTAGATTCCGATGCTTCACTTCAGGTTTACTGTATCCCTTGGACCTTCTTATTGACGATGAAACACAAAAATTGCATTCGAATTTAATACAAAAGGCACAATGCCGACGTAAGTACAAGAGTACTGACTCTCTCACTATCTACGATTTGAACCTCTCCTGTGAGTCCAGTTTTAGATTCCGATGGTTCACTTCAGGTTTACTGTATCCCTTGGACCTTCTTATTGACGATGAAACACTGAAATTGCTTCCGAATTTACTACAAAAGGCACAATGCCGTCTTAAGTGAAAGAAGACTGACACTCTCATTTTCTATGATTTGAACCTGTCCTGTGAGTCTAGTTTTAGATTCCGACGGGTCACATCAGGTTAACTGTATACCTTGCACCTTCCTATTGACGATGGACCACAGAAATTGCATCGGAATTTAATACAAAAGGCACAATGCCGACATAAGTACAAGAGGTCTGACACTCTCACTTTGTATGTGAACCTCTCCTGTGAGTCCAGTTTTAGATTCCAATGCTTCACTTCAGGTTTAATGTATCCCATGGACCTTCTTATTAACGATGAAATACAGAAATTGCATCCGAATTTAATACGAAAGGCACAATGCCGACTTAAGTAAAAGAGGATTGACACTCTCTCTTTCTATGATTTGAACCTCTCCTGTGAGTCCAGTTTTAGATTCCGATGCTTCACTTCAGGTTTACTGTATACCTTGCACCTTCTTATTGACGATGAAACACAGAAATTGCATTGGAATTAAATTCAAAATTCACAATGCCGACTTAAGTACAAGAGGACTGACACTCTCACTCTCTATGATTTGAACATCTCCTGTCAGTTCAGTTTTAGATTCCGATGCTTCACTTCAGGTTTACTGCATACCTTACACTTTCATATCGACGATGAAACACAGAAATTGCATCGGGATTAAATTCAAAAGGCACAATGCCGACTTAAGGACAAGAGGAGTGACACTCTAACTATCTATGATTTGATCCTCTCCTGTGAGTCCAGTTTTAGAATCCGATGCTTCACTTCAGGTTTACTGTATCCCTTGTACCATCTTACGGACGATGAAACGCAGAAATTGTATCCGAATTTAATACAAAAGGCACAATGCCGATTTAAGTACAAGAGGACTGACACTCTCGTTTTCTATGATTTGAACCTCTCGTGTGAGTCCAGTTTTAAATTCCGATGCTACACTTCAGGTTTACTGTATACCTTGCACCTTCGTATTGACGATGAAACACAGAAATTGCATCGGAATTTGATACAAAAGTCACAATGCCAACTTAAGTAAAAGCGGACTGACACTCTCACTTTCAATGTTTTGAACTTCGCCTGTGAGTCCATTTTTAGATTCCGATGCTTCACTTCAGGTTTACTGTATCCCTTGGACCTTCTTATTGACGATGAAACACAGAGTTTGCATCCGAATTTAATACAAAAAAGGAACAATGACGACTTAAGTACAAGAGGACTGACACTCTAACTTTCTATGCTTTGAACCTCTCCTGTGAGTCCAGTTTTGGATTCCGATGCTTCACTTCAGGTTTACTGTATCCCTTGGACCTTCTTATTGACGATGAAACACAAAAATTGCATCCGAAGTTAATACAAAAGGCACAATGCCGACTTAAGTACAAGAGGACTGACACTCTCACTTTCTATGATTTGAACCTCTCCTGTGACTCCAGTTTTAGATTCCGATGCTTCACTTCAGGTTTACTGTATCCCTTGGACCTTCTTATTGACGATGAAACACAGAGTTTGCATCCGAATTTAATACAAAAGGCACAATGACGACTTAAGTACAAGAGGACTGACACTCTAACTTTCTATGCTTTGAACCTCTCCTGTGAGTCCAGTTTTAGATTCCGATGCTTCACTTCAGGTTTACTGTATCCCCTGGACCTTCTTATTGACGATGGAACACAGAAATTGCATCCGAATTTAATACTAAAGGCCAATGCCGACTTTTAAAAATGAGGATTGACACTCTCTCTTTCTATGATTTGAACCTCTCCTGTGAGTCCAGTTTTGGATTCCGATGCTTCACTTCAGGTTTACCGTATACCTTGCACCTTCTTATTGACGATGAAACACAGAAATTGCATCGGAATTAAATTCAAAAGGCACAATGCCGACTTATGTACAAAAGGACTGACACTCTAACTCTCTATGATTTGAACCTCTCCTGTGAGTTCAGTTTTAGATTCCGATGCTTCACTTCAGGTTTACTGTATACCTTGCACCTTCTTATTGACGATGAAACACAGAAATTGCATCCGAATTTAGTACAAAAGGCACAATGCCGACTTAAGTACAAGAGGACTGACACTCTCACTTTCTATGATTTGAACCTCTCCTGTGAGTTCAGTTTTAGATTCCGATGCTTCACTTCAGGTTTACTGTATACCTTGCACCTTCTTATTGACGATGAAACACAGAAATTGCATCGGAATTTAATACAAAAAGCATAATGCCGACTTAAGTAAAAGAGGACTGACACTCTCACTTTCTGTGTCTTGAACCCCTCCTGTGAGTCCAGTTTCAGATTCCGATGCTTCACTTCAGGTTTACTGTATCCCTTGGACATTCCTATTGACGATGAAACACAGAGTTTGCATCCAAATTTAATACAAAAGGCACAATACCGACTAAAGTACAAGAGGACTGACACTTTAAATTTCTATGATTTGAACCTCTCCTGTGAGTCCAGTTTCAGATTCCGATGCTTCACTTCAGGTTTACTGTATCCCTTGGACCTTCTTATTGACGATGAAACACAGAAATTGCATCCGAATTCAATACAAAAGGCACAATGCCGACTTAAGTACAAGCGAACTGACACTCTCTCTTTCTATGATTTGAGCTCTCCTGTGAGTCCAGTTTTAGATTCCGATGCTTCACTTCAGGTTTACTGTATCCCTTGGACCTTCTTATTGATGATGAAACACAGAAATTGCATCGGAATTTAGTACAAAATGCACAATGCCGACTTAAGTAAAAGAGGACTAACACTCTCTCTTTCTATGATTTGAACCTCTCCTGTGAGTCCAGTTTTAGATTCCGATGCGTCATGTGAGGTTTAAAGTGTCCCTTGGACCTTTGTATTGACGATGAAATACAGAAATTGCATTGGAATTTAATACAAAAGGCACAATGCCGACTTAAGTAAAAGAGGATTGACACTCTCTCTTTCTATGATTTGAACCTCTCCTGTGAGTCCAGTTTAAGATTCCGATGCGTCACTTCAGGTTTACTGTATACCTTGCACCTTCTTATTGACGATGAAACACAGTAATTGCATCCAAATTAAACTCAAAAGGCACAATGCCCACTTAAGTACAAGTGGACTGACACTGTAACTATCTATGATTTGATCCTCTCCTGTGAGTCCAGTTTTAGATTCCTATGCTTTACTTCAGGTTTACTGTATGCTTTGGACCTTCTAATTGACGATGAAACACAGAAATTGCATCCGAATTTAATACAAAAGGCACAATGCCAACTTAAGTACAAGAGGACTGAAACTCTCTCTTTCTATGACTTGAACGTTTCCTGTGAGTCTAGTTTTAGATTCCGATGCTTCACTTCAGGTTTACTGTAACTTTTGGACCATCTTATTGACGATGAAATACAGAAATTGCATCCGAATTTAATACACAAGGCACAATGCCGACTTAAGTACAAGCGGACTGACACTCTCTCTTTCTATGATTTGATTTTCTCCTGTGAGTCCAGTTTTAGATTCCGATGCTTCACTTCAGGTTTACTGTATCCCTTTGGCCTTCTTATTGATGATGAAACACAGAAATTGCATCCGAATTTAATACAAAAGGCACAATGCCGACTTAAGTAACAGAGGACTGACACTCTCTCTTTCTATGATTTGAACCTCTCCTGTGAGTCCTCTTTTAGATTCCGATGCTTCACTTCAGGTTTACTGTATCCCTTGGACTTTCTTATTGACGATGAAACACAGAAATTGCATCGGTATTTAGTACAAAAGGCACAATGCCGACTTAAGTGAAAGAGGACTGACACTCTCTCTTACTATGATTTGAACCTCTCCTGTGAGTCCAGTTTTAGATTCCGATGCCTCACTTCAGGTTTACTGTATCCCCTGGACCTTCTTATTGACGATGAAATACAGATATTGCATCCGAATTTAATACAAAAGGCACAATGCCGACTCAAGTACTAGCGGACTGACACTCTCTCATTCTGTGATTTCATCCTCTCCTGTGAGTCCAGTTTTAGATTCCTATGCTTGACTTCAGGTTTACTGTATCCCTTGGACCTTCTTATTGAAGATGAAACACAGAAATTGCATCCGAATTCAATACAAAGGGCACAATGCCGACTTAAGTAAAAGAGGACTGACACTCTCTCTTTCTATGATTTGAACCTCTCCTGTGAGTCCAGTTTTGGATTCCGATGCTTCACTTCAGGTTTACTGTATCCCTTGGACCTTCTTATTGACGATGAAACACAGAAATTGCATCGGAATTTAATACAAAAGGCACAATGCCGACTTAAGTAAAAGAGGACAGACTCTCTTTCTATTATTTGAACCTCTCCTGTGAGTCCAGTTTTAGATTCCGATGCTTCACTTTATGTTTACTGTATACCTCGCACCTTCTTATTGACGATGAAACACAGAAATTGCATCCGAATTCAATACAAAATGCACAATGCCGACTTAAGTAAAAGAGGACTGACACTCTCTCTTTCTCTGATTTGAACCTCTCCTGTGAGTCCAGTTTTAGATTCCGATGCGTCACGTCAGGTTTAAAGTGTCCCTTGGACCTTCGTATTGACGATGAAATACAGAAATTGCATCCGAATTTAATACAAAAGGCACAATGCCGACTTAAGCAAAAGAGGACTGACACTCTCTCTCTGTATGATTTGAACCTCTCCTGTGAGTCCAGTTTTAGATTCCGATGCGTCACTTCGGGTTTACTGTATACCTTGCACCTTCTTATTGACGATGAAACACAGTAATTGCATCGGAATTAAACTCAAAAGACACAATGCCGACTTAAGTACAAGTGGACTGACACTCTCTCTATGATTTGATCTCTCCTGTTAGTCCAGTTTTAGATTCCGATGCTTCACCTCAGGTTTACTGTATCCCTTGGACCTTCTTATTGATGATGAAACACAGAAATTGCATCCGAATTTAATACAAAAGGCACAATGCCGACTTAAGTAAAAGAGGACTGACACTCTCTCTTTCTATGATTTGAACCTCTCCTGTGAGTCCTCTTTTAGATTCCGATGCTTCACTTCAGGTTTTTCTGTATCCCTTGGACTTTCTTATTGACGATGAAACACAGAAATTGCATCGGAATTTAGTACAAAAGGCACAATGCCGACGTAAGTGAATGAGGACTGACCATCTCTCTTACTATGATTTGAACCTCTCCAGTGAGTCCAGTTTCAGATTCCGATGCCTCACTTCAGGTTTACTGTATCCCCTGGACCTTCTTATTGACGATGAAATACAGAAATTGCATCCGAATTTAATACAAAAGACACAATGCCGACTTAAGTACAAGCGAACTGACACTCTTTCTTTCTATGATTTGAATCTCTCCTGTGAGTCCAGTTTTAGATTCCGATGCTTCACTTCATGTTTACTGTATACCTAGCACCTTCTTATTGACGATGAAACACAGAAATTGCATCCGTAGTCAATACAAAAGGCACAATGCCGACTTAAGTACAAGCGAACTGACACTCTCTCTTTCTATGATTTGAACCTATCCTGTGAGTCCAGTTTTAGATTCCGATGCTTCACTTCAGGCTTACTGTATCCCTTGGACCTTCTCATTGAAGATGAAACACAGAAATTGCATCCGAATTTAATACAAAAGGCACAATGCCGACTCAAGTACAAGCGAACTGACACTCTCTCTTTCTATGATTTGAACCTCTCCTGTGAGTCCAGTTTTGGATTCCGATGCTTCACTTCAGGTTTACTGTATCCCTTGGACCTTCTCATTGACGATGAAACACAGAAATTGCATCGGAATTTAATACAAAAGGCACAATGCCGACTTAAGTAAAAGGGGAATGACGCTCTCACTTTCTACGATTTGAACGTCTCCTGTGAGTCCAGTTTTAGATTCCGATGCTTCTCTTCAGGTTTACTGTATCCCTTGGACCTTCTTATTGACGATGAAACACAGAGTTTGCACATGAATTTAATACAAAAGGCACAATACCGACTAACGTACAAGAGGACTGGCTCTCTAACTTTCTATGATTTGAACTTCTCCTGTGAGTCCAGTTTCGGATTGCGATGCATCACTTCAGGATTACTGTATACCTTGCACCTTCTTATTGACGATGAAACACAGAAATTGCATCGGAATTTAATACAAAAGGCACAATGCCGACTTAAGTAAAAGAGGAATGACACTCTCACTTTCTATGATTTGAACTTCTCCAGTGAGTCCAGTTTCGGATTCCGATGCTTCACTTCAGGTTTACTGTATCAATTGGACCTTCTTACTGACGATGAAACACAGAAATTGCAACCGAAATTAATTCAAAAGGCACAATGCCGACTTAAGTAAAAGAGGACAGACTCTCTTTCTATGATTTGAACCTCTCCTGTGAGTCCAGTTTTAGATTCCGATGCTTCACTTTATGTTTACTGTATACCTCGCACCTTCTTATTGACGATGAAACACAGAAATTGCATCCGAATTCAATACAAAAGGCACAATGCCGACTTAAGTACAAGCGAACTGACACTCTCTCTTTCTATGATTTGAACCTCTCCTGTGAGTCCAGTTTTAGATTCCGATGCTTCACTTCAGGCTTACTGTATCCCTTGGACCTTCTCATTGAAGATGAAACACAGAAATTGCATCCGAATTTAATACAAAATGCACAATGCCGACTTAAGTAGAAGAGGACTGACACTCTCTCTTTCTCTGATTTGAACCTCTCCTGTGAGTCCAGTTTTAGATTCCGATGCGTCACGTCAGGTTTAAAGTGTCCCTTGGACCTTCGTATTGACGATGAAATACAGAAATTGCATCCGAATTTAAAACAAAAGGCACAATGCCGACTTAAGCAAAAGAGGACTGACACTCTCTCTCTGTATGATTTGAACCTCTCCTGTGAGTCCAGTTTTAGATTCCGATGCGTCACTTCAGGTTTACTGTATACCTTGCACCTTCTTATTGACGATGAAACACAGTAATTGAATCGGAATTAAACTCAAAAGACACAATGCCGACTTAAGTACAAGTGGACTGACACTCTCTCTATGATTTGATCTCTCCTGTTAGTCCAGTTTTAGATTCCGATGCTTCACCTCAGGTTTACTGTATCCCTTGGACCTTCTTATTGATGATGAAACACAGAAATTGCATCCGAATTTAATACAAAAGGCACAATGGCGACTTAAGTAAAAGAGGACTGACACTCTCTCTTTCTATGAATTGAACCTGTCCTGTGAGTCCTCTTTTAGATTCCGATGCTTCACTTCAGGTTTTTCTGTATCCCTTGGACTTTCTTATTGACGATGAAACACAGAAATTGCATCTGAATTTAGTACAAAAGGCACAATGCCGACTTAAGTGAATGAGGACTGACCATCTCTCTTACTATGATTTGAACCTCTCCAGTGAGTCCAGTTTAAGATTCCGATGCCTCACTTAAGGTTTACTGTATCCCCTGGACCTTCTTATTGACGATGAAATACAGAAATTGCATCCGAATTTAATACAAAAGACACAATGCCGACTTAAGTACAAGCGAACTGACACTCTCTCTTTCTATGATTTGAACCTCTCCTGTGAGTCCAGTTTTAGATTCCGATGCATCACTTCATGTTTACTGTATACCTAGCACCTTCTTATTGACGATGAAACACAGAAATTGCATCCGAAGTCAATACAAAAGGCACAATGCCGACTTAAGTACAAGCGAACTGACACTCTCTCTTTCTATGATTTGAACCTATCCTGTGAGTCCAGTTTTAGATTCCGATGCTTCACTTCAGGCTTACTGTATCCCTTGGACCCTCTCATTGAAGATGAAACACAGAAATTGCGTCCGAATTTAATACAAAAGGCACAATGCCGACTTAAGTACAAGCGAACTGACACTCTCTCTTTCTATGATTTGAACCTCTCCTGTGAGTCCAGTTTTGGATTCCGATGCTTCACTTCAGGTTTACTGTATCCCTTGGACCTTCTCATTGACGATGAAACACAGAAATTGCATCGGAATTTAATACAAAAGGCACAATGCCGACTTAAGTAAAAGGGGAATGACGCTCTCACTTTCTACGATTTGAACGTCTCCAGTGAGTCCAGTTTTAGATTCCGATGCTTCTCTTCAGGTTCACTGTATCCCTTGGACCTTCTTATTGACGATGAAACACAGAGTTTGCACACAAATTTAATACAAAAGGCACAATACCGACTAACGTACAAGAGGACTGGCTCTCTAACTTTCTATGATTTGAACTTCTCCTGTGAGTCCAGTTTCGGATTGCGATGCATCACTTCAGGATTACTGTATACCTTGCACCTTCTTATTGACGATGAAACACAGAAATTGCATCGGAATTTAATACAAAAGGCACAATGCCGACTTAAGTAAAAGAGGAATGACACTCTCACTTTCTATGATTTGAACTTCTCCAGTGAGTCCAGTTTCGGATTCCGATGCTTCACTTCAGGTTTACTGTATCCCTTGGACCTTCTTACTGACGATGAAACACAGAAATTGCAACCGAAATTAATACAAAAGGCACAATGCCGACTTAAGTAAAAGAGGACAGACTCTCTTTCTATGATTTGAACCTCTCCTGTGAGTCCAGTTTTAGATTCCGATGCTTCACTTTATGTTTACTGTATACCTCGCACCTTCTTATTGACGATGAAACACAGAAATTGCATCCGAATTCAATACAAAAGGCACAATGCCGACTTAAGTACAAGCGAACTGACACTCTCCCTTTCTATGATTTGAACCTCTCCTGTGAGTCCAGTTTTAGATTCCGATGCTTCACTTCAGGCTTACTGTATCCCTTGGACCTTCTCATTGAAGATGAAACACAGAAATTGCATCCGAATTTAATACAAAATGCACAATGCCGACTTAAGTAGAAGAGGACTGACACTCTCTCTTTCTCTGATTTGAACCTCTCCTGTGAGTCCAGTTTTAGATTCCGATGCGTCACGTCAGGTTTAAAGTGTCCCTTGGACCTTCGTATTGACGATGAAATACAGAAATTGCATCCGAATTTAATACAAAAGGCACAATGCCGACTTAAGCAAAAGAGGACTGACACTCTCTCTCTGTATGATTTGAACCTCTCCTGTGAGTCCAGTTTTAGATTCCGATGCGTCACTTCAGGTTTACTGTATACCTTGCACCTTCTTATTGACGATGAAACACAGTAATTGCATCGGAATTAAACTCAAAAGACATCATGCCGACTTAAGTACAAGTGGACTGACACTCTCTCTATGATTTGATCTCTCCTGTTAGTCCAGTTTTAGATTCCGATGCTTCACCTCAGGTTTACTGTATCCCTTGGACCTTCTTATTGATGATGAAACACAGAAATTGCATCCGAATTTAATACAAAAGGCACAATGCCGACTTAAGTAAAAGAGGACTGACACTCTCTCTTTCTATGAATTGAACCTCTCCTGTGAGTCCTCTTTTAGATTCCGATGCTTCACTTCAGGTTTTTCTGTATCCCTTGGACTTTCTTATTGACGATGAAACACAGAAATTGCATCGGAATTCAGTACAAAAGGCACAATGCCGACTTAAGTGAATGAGGACTGACCATCTCTCTTACTATGATTTGAACCTCTCCAGTGAGTCCAGTTTCAGATTCCGATGCCTCACTTCAGGTTTACTGTATCCCCTGGACCTTCTTATTGACGATGAAATACAGAAATTGCATCCGAATTTAATACAAAAGACACAATGCCGACTTAAGTACAAGCGAACTGACACTCTCTCTTTCTATGATTTGAACCTCTCCTGTGAGTCCAGTTTTAGATTCCGATGCTTCACTTCATGTTTACTGTATACCTAGCACCTTCTTATTGACGATGAAACACAGAAATTGCATCCGAAGTCAATACAAAAGGCACAATGCCGACTTAAGTACAAGCGAACTGACACTCTCTCTTTCTATGATTTGAACCTCTCCTGTGAGTCCAGTTTTGGATTCCGATGCTTCACTTCAGGTTTACTGTATCCCTTGGACCTTCTCATTGACGATGAAACACAGAAATTGCATCGGAATTTAATACAAAAGGCACAATGCCGACTTAAGTAAAAGGGGAATGACGCTCTCACTTTCTACGATTTGAACGTCTCCTGTGAGTCCAGTTTTAGATTCCGATGCTTCACTTCAGGTTTACTGTATCCCTTGGACCTTCTTATTGACGATGAAACACAGAGTTTGCACACAAATTTAATACAAAAGGCACAATACCGACTAACGTACAAGAGGACTGGCTCTCTAACTTTCTATGATTTGAACTTCTCCTGTGAGTCCAGTTTCGGATTGCGATGCATCACTTCAGGATTACTGTATACCTTGCACCTTCTTATTGACGATGAAACACAGAAATTGCATCGGAATTTAATACAAAAGGCACAATGCCGACTTAAGTAAAAGAGGAAAGACACTCTCACTTTCTATGATTTGAACTTCTCCAGTGAGTCCAGTTTCGGATTCCGATGCTTCACTTCAGGTTTACTGTATCCCTTGGACCTTCTTACTGACGATGAAACACAGAAATTGCATCCGGATTTAATACAAAAGGCACAATGCCGACTTAAGTAAAAGCGGACTGACTCTCTTTCTATGATTTGAACCTATCCTGTGAGTCCAGTTTTAGATTCCGATGCTTCACTTCATGTTTACTGTATACCTTGCACCTTCTTATTGACGATGAAACACAGAAATTGCATCCGAATTCAATACAAAAGGCAAAATGCCGACTTAAGTACAAGCGAACTGACACTCTCTCTTTCTATGATTTGAACCTCTCCTGTGAGTCCAGTTTTAGATTCCGATGCTTCACTTCAGGCTTACTGTATCCCTTCGACCTTCTCATTGAAGATGAAACACAGAAATTGCATCCGAATTTAATACAAAATGCACAATGCCGACTTAAGTAAATGAGGACTGACACTCTCTCTTTCTCTGATTTGAACCTCTCCTGTGAGTCCAGTTTTAGATTCCGATGCGTCACTTCAGGTTTACTGTATACCTTGCACCTTCTTATTGACGATGAAACACAGTAATTGCATCGGAATTAAACTCAAAAGACACAATGCCGACTTAAGTACAAGTGGACTGACACTCTCTCTATGATTTGATCTTCTCCTGTTGGTCCAGTTTTAGATTCCGATGCTTCACCTCGGGTTTACTGTATCCCTTGGACCTTCTTATTGATGATGAAACACAGAAATTGCATGCGAATTTAATACAAAAGGCACAATGCCGACTTAAGTAAAAGAGGACTGACACTCTCTCTTTCTATGATTTGAACCTCTCCTGTGAGTCCCCTTTTAGATTCCGATGCTTCACTTCAGGTTTTTCTGTATCCCTTGGACTTTCTTATTGACGATGAAACACAGAAATTGCATCGGAATTTAGTACAAAAGGCACAATGCCGACTTAATTGAATGAGGACTGACACTCTCTCTTACTATGATTTGAACCTCTCCAGTGAGTCCAGTTTCAGATTCCGATGCCTAACTTCAGGTTTACTGTATCCCCTGGACCTTCTTATTGACGATGAAATACAGAAATTGCATCCGAATTTAATACAAAAGACACAATGCCGACTTAAGTACAAGCGAACTGACACTCTCTCTTTCTATGATTTGAACCTCTCCTGTGAGTTCAGTTTTAGATTCCGATGCTTCACTTCATGTTTACTGTATACCTTGCACCTTCTTATTGACGATGAAACACAGAAATTGCATGCGAAGTCAATACAAAAGGCACAATGCCGACTTAAGTACAAGCGAACTGACACTCTCTCTTTCTATGATTTGAACCTCTCCTGTGAGTCCAGTTTTAGATTCCGATGCTTCACTTCAGGCTTACTGTATCCCTTGGAACTTCTCATTGAAGATGAAACACAGAAATTGCATCCGAATTTAATACAAAATGCACAATGCCGACTTAAGTAAAAGAGGACTGACACTCTCTCTTTCTATGATTTGAACCTCTCCTGTGAGTCCAGTTTTAGATTCCGATGCGTCACTTCAGGTTTACTGTATACTTTGCACCTTCTTATTGACGATGAAACACAGTAATTGCATCGGAATTAAACTCAAAAGGCACAATGCCGACTTAAGTACAAGTGGACTGACACTCTCTCTTTCTAAGATTGGATCTTCTCCTGTTAGTCCAGTTTTAGATTCCGATGCTTCACTTCAGGTTTACTGTATCCCTTGGACCTTCTCATTGATGATGAAACACAGAAAATTCATCTGAATTTAATACAAAAGGCACAATGCCGACTTAAGTAAAAGGGGACTGACACTCTCTCTTTCTATGATTTGAACCTCTCCTGTGAGTCCTCTTTTAGATTCCGATGTTTCACTTCAGGTTTACTGTATCCCTTGGACTTTCTTATTGTCGATGAAGCACAGAAATTGCATCGGAATTTAGTACAAAAATCACAATGCAGACTTAAGTGAATGAGGACTGACACTCTCTCTTACTATGATTTGAACCTCTCCAGTGAGTCCAGTTTCAGATTCCGATGCCTCACTTCAGGTTTACTGTATCCCCTGGACCTTCTTATTGACGATGAAATACAGAAATTGCATCCGAATTTAATACAAAAGGCACAGTGCCGACTTAAGTACATGCGGACTGACACTCTCTCTTTCTATGATTTCATCCTCTCCTGTGAGTCCAGTTTTAGATTCCTATGCTTGACTTCAGGTTTACTGTATCCCTTGGACCTTCTTATTGAAGATGAAACACAGAAATTGCATCCGAATTTAATACAAAAGGCACAATGCCGACTTAAGTAAAAGAGGACTGACACTCTATCTTTCTATCATTTGAACCTCTCCTGTGAGTCCAGTTTCAGATTCCGATGCTTCACTTCAGGTTTACTGTATCCCTTGGACCTTCTTACTGACGATGAAACACAGAAATTGCATCCGGATTTAATACAAAAGGCACAATGCCGAGTTAAATAAAAGAGGAATGACTCTCTTTCTATGATTTGAACCTCTCCTGTGAGTCCAGTTTTAGATTCCGATGCTTCACTTCATGTTTACTGTATACCTTGCACCTTCTTATTGACGAAGAAACACAGAAATTGCATCCGAATTCAATACAAAAGGCAAAATGCCGACTTAAGTACAAGCGAACTGACACTCTCTCTTTCTTTGATTTGAACCTCTCCTGTGAGTCCAGTTTTAGATTCCGATGCTTCACTCCAGGCTTACTGTATCCCTTGGACCTTCTCATTGAAGATGAAACACAGAAATTGCATCCGAATTTAATACAAAATGAACAATGCTGACTTAAGTAAAAGAGGACTGACACTCTCTCTTTCTCTGATTTGAACCTCTCCTGTGAGACCAGTTTTAGATTCTGATGCGTCACGTCAGGTTTAAAGTGTCCCTTGGACCTTCGTATTGACGATGAAATACAGAAATTGCATCCGAATTTAATACAAAAGGCACAATGCCGTCTTAAGTAAAAGAGGACTGACACTCTCTCTTTCTATGATTTGAACCTCTCCTGTGAGTCCAGTTTTAGATTCCGATGCGTCACTTCAGGTTTACTGTATACCTTGCACCTTCTTATTGACGATGAAACACAGTAATTGCATCGGAATTAAACTCAAAAGCACAATGCCGACTTAAGTACAAGTGGACTGACAGTCTCTCTTTCTATGATTTGATCTTCTCCTGTTAGTCCAGTTTTAGATTCCGATGCTTCACTTCAGGTTTACTGTATCCCTTGGACCTTCTAATTGATGATGAAACACAGAAATTGCATCCGAATTTAATACAAAAAGCGCAATGCCGACTTAAGTAAAAGAGGACTGACACACTCTCTTTCTATGATTTGAACCTCTCCTGTGAGTCCTCTTTTAGATTCCGATGCTTCACTTCAGGTTTACTGTATCCCTTGGACTTTCTTATTGACGATGAAACACAGAAATTGCATCGGAATTTAGTACAAAAGGCACAATGCCGACTTAAGTGAATGAGGACTGACACTCTCTCTTACTATGATTTGAACCTCTCCAGTGAGTCCAGTTTCAGATTCCCATGCCTCACTTCAGGTTTACTGTATCCCCTGGACCTTCTTATTGACGATGAAATACAGAAATTGCATCCGAATTTAATACAAAAGGCACAATGCCGACTTAAGTACAAGCGGTCTGACACTCTCTCTTTCTATGATTTCATCCTCTCCTGTGAGTCCAGTTTTAGATTCCGATGCTTGACTTCAGGTTTCCTGTATCCCTTGGACCTTCTTATTGAAGATGAAACACAGAAATTGCATCCGAATTTAATACAAAAGGCACAATGCCGACTTAAGTAAAAGACGACTGACACTCTCTCTTTCTATGATTTGAACCTCTCCTGTGAGTCCAGTTTTGGATTCCGATGCTTCACTTCAGGTTTACTGTATCCCTTGGACCTTCTTATTGACGATGAAACACAGAAATTGCATCGGAATGTAATACAAAAGGCACAATGCCGACTTAAGTAAAAGAGGACTGACACTCTCACTTTCTATGTTTTGAACCTCTCCTGTGAGTCCTGTTTTAGATTCCGATGCTTCTCTTCAGGTTTACTGTATCCCTTGGACCTTCTTATTGACGATGAAACACAGAGTTTGCTCACAAATTTAATACAAAAGGCACAATACCGACTAACGTACAAGAGGACTGGCACTCTGACTTTCAATGAATTGAACTTCTCCTGTGAGTCCAGTTTCGGATTCCGATGCTTCACTTCAGGATTACTGTAAACCTTGCACCTTCTTATTGACGATGAAACACAGAGATTGCATCCGAAATTAATACAAAAGGCACAATGCCGACTTAAGTAAAAGAGGACTGACACTCTCACTTTCTATGATTTGAACCTCTCCTGTGAGTCCAGTTTCAGATTCCGATGCTTCACTTCAGGTTTACTGTATCCCTTGGACCATCTTACTGACGATGAAACACAGAAATTGCATCCGGATTTAATACAAAAGGCACAATGCCGACTTAAGTAAAAGAGGACTGACACTCTCTCTTTCTATGATTTGAACCTCTCCTGTGAGTCCCGTTTTAGATTCCGATGCTTCACTTCAGGTTTACTGTATCCCTTGGACCTTCTTACTGACGATGAAACACAGACATTGCATCCGAAATTAATACAGAAGGCACAATGCCGACTTAAGTAAAAGAGGACTGACACTCTCCCTTTCTGTGATTTGAACCTCTCCTGTGAGTCCAGTTTTAGATTCCAATGCTTCACTTCAGGTTTACTGTATGCCTTCCACCTTCTTATTGACGATGAAACACAGAGATTTCTTCGGAATTTGATACAAGATTCACAATCTCGGCTTAAGTAAAAGAGGACTGTCACTCTCTCTTTCTATGATTTGAACCTCTCCTGTGAGTCCAGAATTAGATTCCGATGCCTCAATTCAGGTTTACTGTATATCTTGCACCTTCTTATTGACGATGAAACACAGAAATTGCATCCGAATCTAATACAAAAGGCACAATGCCGACTTAAGTACAAGAGGACGGACCTTCTCACTTTCTATAACTTGAACCTCTCCTGTGAGTCCAGTTCTAGATTCCGATGCTTCACTTCAGATTTACTGTATCCCATGGACCTTCTTATTGACGATGAAATACAGAAATTGCATCCGAATTTAATACAAAAGGCACAATGCCAACTTAAGTACAAGCGGACTGACACTCTCTCTTTCTATGATTTGAACCTCTCCTGTGAGTCCAGTTTTAGATTCCGATGCTTCACTTCAGGTTTACAGTATCCCTTGGACCTTCTTATTGACGATGAAACACAGAAATTGCATCGGAATTTAATACAAAAGGCACAATACCGACTTAAGAAAAAGAGGACTGACACTCTCACTTTCTATGATATGAACCTCTCCTGTGAATCCAGTTTTGGATTCCGATGCTTCACTTCAGGCTTACTGTATCCCTTGGAACTTCTCATTGAAGATGAAACACAGAAATTGCATCCGAATTTAATACAAAATGCACAATGCCGACTTAAGTAAAAGAGGACTGACACTCTCTCTTTCTATGATTTGAACCTCTCCTGTGAGTCCAGTTTTAGATTCCGATGCGTCACTTCAGGTTTACTGTATACTTTGCACCTTCTTATTGACGATGAAACACAGTAATTGCATCGGAATTAAACTCAAAAGGCACAATGCCGACTTAAGTACAAGTGGACTGACACTAACTCTTTCTATGATTGGATCTTCTCCTGTTAGTCCAGTTTTAGATTCCGATGCTTCACTTCAGGTTTACTGTATCCCTTGGACCTTCTCATTGATGATGAAACACAGAAAATTCATCCGAATTTAATACAAAAGGCACAATGCCGACTTAAGTAAAAGAGGACTGACACTCTCTCTTTCTATGATTTGAACCTCTCCTGTGAGTCCTCTTTTAGATTCCGATGTTTCACTTCAGGTTTACTGTATCCCTTGGACTTTCTTATTGTCGATGAAGCACAGAAATTGCATCGGAATTTAGTACAAAGGGCACAATGCCGACTTAAGTGAATGAGGACTGACACTCTCTCTTACTATGATTTGAACCTCTCCAGTGAGTCCAGTTTCAGATTCCGATGCCTCACTTCAGGTTTACTGTATCCCCTGAACCTTCTTATTGACGATGAAATACAGAAATTGCATCCGAATTTAATACAAAAGGCACAATGCCGACTTAAGTACAAGCGGACTGACACTCTCTCTTTCTATGATTTCATCCTCTCCTGTGAGTCCAGTTTTAGATTCCGATGCTTGACTTCAGGTTTACTGTATCCCTTGGACCTTCTTATTGAAGATGAAACACAGAAATTGCATCCGAATTTAATACAAAAGGCACAATGCCGACTTAAGTAAAAGAGGACTGACACTCTCTCTTTCTATGATTTGAACCTCTCCTGTGAGTCCAGTTTTGGATTCCGATGCTTCACTTCAGGTTTACTGTATCCCTTGGACCTTCTTATTGACGATGAAACACAGAAATTGCATCCGAATTTAATACAAAAGGCACAATGCCGACTTAAGTAAAAGAGGACTGACACTCTCACTTTCTATGTTTTGAACCTCTCCTGTGAGTCCTGTTTTAGATTCCGATGCTTCTCTTCAGGTTTATTGTATCCCTTGGACCTTCTTATTGACGATGAAACACAGAGTTTGCACACAAATTTAATACAAAAGGCACAATACCGACTTACGTACAAGAGGACTGGCACTCTGACTTTCAATGAATTGAACTTCTCCTGTGAGTCCAGTTTCGGATTCCGATGCTTCACTTCAGGATTACTGTAAACATTGCACCTTCTTATTGACGATGAAACACAGAAATTGCATCCGAAATTAATACAAAAGGCACAATGCCGACTTAAGTAAAAGAGGACTGACACTCTCACTTTCTATGATTTGAACCGCTCCTGTGAGTCCAGTTTCAGATTCCGATGCTTCACTTCAGGTTTACTGTATCCCTTGGACCATCTTACTGACGATGAAACACAGAAATTGCATCCGGATTTAATACAAAAGGCACAATGCCGACTTAAGTAAAAGAGGTCTGACACTCTCTCTTTCTATGATTTGAACCTCTCCTGTGAGTCCCGTTTTAGATTCCGATGCTTCACTTCAGGTTTACTGTATCCCTTGGACCGTCTTACTGACGATGAAACACAGACATTGCATCCGAAATTAATACAGAAGGCACAATGCCGACTTAAGTAAAAGAGGACTGACACTCTCCCTTTCTGTGATTTGAACCTCTCCTGTGAGTCCAGTTTTAGATTAGGATGCTTCACTTCAGGTTTACTGTATGCCTTGGACCTTCTTATTGACGATGAAACACAGAGATTTCTTCGGAATTTAATACAAGATTCACAATGTCGGCTTAAGTAAAAGAGGACTGTCACTCTTTCTTTCTATGATTTGAACCTCTCCTGTGAGTCCAGTATTAGATTCCGATGCCTCAATTCAGGTTTACTGTATATCTTGCACCTTCTTATTGACGATGAAACACAGAAATTGCATCCGAATGTAATACAAAAGGCACAATGCCGACTTAAGTACAAGAGGACGGACCTTCTCTCTTTCTATGACTTGAACCTCTCCTGTGAGTCCAGTTCTAGATTCCGATGCTTCACTTCAGATTTACTGTATCCCATGGACCTTCGTATTGACGATGAAATACAGAAATTGCATCCGAATTTAATACAAAAGGCACAATGCCAACTTAAGTACAAGCGGACTGACACTCTCTCTTTCTATGATTTGAACCTCTCCTGTGAGTCCAGTTTTAGATTCCGATGCTTCACTTCAGGTTTACAGTATCCCTTGGACCTTCTTATTGACGATGAAACACAGAATTTGCATCGGAATTTAATACAAAAGGCACAATACCGACTTAAGAAAAAGAGGACTGACACTCTCACTTTCTATGATATGAACCTCTCCTGTGAATCCAGTTTTAGATTCCGATGCTTCACTTCAGGTTTACTGTATCCCTCGGACCTTCTTATTGACGATGACACGCAGAAATTGCATTGGAATTTAATACAAAAGGCACAATGCCGACTAAAGTACAAGAGAACTGACACTCTAACTTTCTATGATTTGTACCTCTCCTGTGAGTCCAGTTTCAGATTCCGATGCTTCACTTCAGGTTTACTGTATCCCTTGGACCTTCTTATTGACGATGAAACACAGAAATTGCATCCGAAATTAATACAAAAGGCACAATGCCGACTTAAGTAAAAGAGGACTGACACTCTCCCTTTCTGTGATTTGAACCTCTCCTGTAAGTCCAGTTTTAGATTCCGATGCTTCACTTCAGGTTTACAGTATGCCTTGGACCTTCTTATTGACGATGAAACACAGAGATTTCTTCGGAATTTAATACAAGATTCACAATGTCGGCTTAAGTAAAAGAGGACTGTCACTCTCTCTTTCTATGATTTGAACCTCTCCTGTGAGTCCAGTATTAGATTCCGATGCTTCACTTCAGGTTTACTGTATATCTTGCACCTTCTTATTGACGATGAAACACTGAAATTGCATCGGAATTTAATACAAATGGCGCAATGCCGACTTAAGTACAAGAGGACTGACACTCTCACTTACTATGATTTGAACCTCTCTTGTGATTCCAGTGTTAGATACCGATGGTTCACTTCAGGTTTACTGTATACCTTGCACTGTCTTATTGATGATGAAACACAAAAATTGCATCGGAATTAAATACAAAAGGCACAATGCCGACTTAAGTACAAGAGGACTGACACTCTAACCTTCTATGATTCGAACCTCCCCTGTGAGTCCAGTTTTAGATTCCGATGCTTCACTTCAGGTTTACTAGTATCCCTTGGACATTCTTATTGACGATGAAATACAGAAATTGCATCCGAATTTAATACAAAAGGCACATTGCCGACTTAGGTACAAGAGGACTGACACTCTAACTTTCTATTATTTGAACCTCTCCTGTGAGTCCAGTTTTACATTCCGATGCTTCACTTCAGGTTTACTGTATACCTCTCACCTTCTTATTGACGATGAAACACAGTAATTGCATCGGAATCAAATTCAAAAGGAACAATGCCGACTTAAGTACATGAGGACTGACACTCTAACTCTCTATGATTTGAACCTCTCCTGTGCGTCCAGTTTTGGATTCCGATGCTTCACTTCAGGTTTATTGTATACCTTGTACCTTCATAATAACGATGAAACACAGAAATTGCATCGGACTTAAATTCAAAAGGCATAATGCCGACTTAAGTACAAGATGACTGACACTCTAACTTTCTATGATTTGAACCTCTCCTGTGAGTCCAGTGTTAGATTCCGTTGCTTCACTTCAGGTTTACTGTATCCCCTGGACCTTCTTATTGACGATGGAGTACACAAATTGCATCCGAATTCAATACAAAAAGCACAATACCGACTTAAGTACAAGAGGACTGACACTCTCCCTTTCTATGACATGAACCTCTCCTGTGAGTCAAGTTTTAGATTCCGATGCTTCACTTCAGGTTTACTGTATCCGTAGGACCTTCTTATTGACGATGAAACACAGAAATTTCATCGGATTTTAATACAAAAGTCACAATGCCGACCTATGTGAAAGAGGCCTGTCACTCTCTCTTTCTATGATTTGAACCTCTCCTGTGAGTCCAGTTTTAGAATCCGATGCTTCACTTCCGGTTTACTGAATACCTTGCACCCTCTTATTGACGATGAAACACAGAAATTGCATCCGAATGTAATACAAACGGCAAAATGCCGACTTAAGTACGAGAGGACTCACACTCTCACTTTCTATGATTTGAACCTCTCCTGTGAGTCCAGTTTTAGATTTCGATGCTTCACTTCAGGTTTACTGTATCCCATGGACCTTCTTATTGACGATGAAATACAGAAATTGCATCCGAATTTAATACAAGAGGCACAATGCCGACTTAAGTACAAGCGGACTGACACTCTGTCTTTCTATGTTTTGAACCTCTCCTGTGAGTCCAGTTTTAGATTCCGATGCTTCACTTCAGGTTTACTATATCCCTTGGATCTTCGTATTGAAGATGAAACACAGAAATTGCATCCGAATTTAATACAAAAGCACAATGCCGACTTAAGTAAAAGAGGACTGACACTCTCACTTTCTATGATTTAAACCTATCCTGTGAGTCCAGTTTTAGATTCCGATGCTTCACTTCAGGGTTACAGTATCCGTTGGACCTTCTTGTTGACGACGAAACACAGAAATTGCATCGGAATTTAATACAAAAGGCACAATGCCGACTTAAGTAAAAGAGGACAGACACTCTCTTTTTCTATGTTTTGAACCTCTCCTGTTAGTCCAGTTTTAAATTCCGATGCTTCACTTCGGGTTTACTGTATACCTTGCACCTTCTTATTGACGATGACACAAAGAAATTGCATGGGAATTTAATAAAAAAATCACAATGCCGACTTAAGTACAAGAGGACTGACACTCGCACTTACTATTATTTGAACCTCTCCTGTGATTCCAGTTTTAGATTCCGATGCTTCACTTCAGGTTTTCTGTATACCTTGCACATTCTTATTGACGATGAAACACAAATATTGCATCGGAATTAAATTCAAAAAGCACAATGCCGACTTAAGTAAAAGAGCACTGACACTCTAACTCTCTATGATATGAACCTCTCCTGTGAGTCCAGTTTTGGATTCCGATGCTTCTCTTCAGGCTTACTGTATACCTTGCACCTTCTTATTGACGATGAAACACAGAAATTGCATCGGAATTAAATTCAAAAGGCACAATGCCGACTTAAGTAAAAGAAGACTGACAGTCTAACTTTCTATGATTTGAACCTCTCCTGTGAGTCCAGTTTTAGATTCCGATGCTTCACTTCAGGTTTACTGTATCCCTTGGACCTTCTTATTGACGATGAAATACAGAAATTGCATCCGAATTTAATACAAAAGGCACAATGCCGACTTAAGTACAAGAGGACTAACACTCTCACTTTCTATGATTTGAACCTTTCCTGTGAGTCTAGTTTTAGATTCCGATGCTTCTCTTCAGGTTTACTGTATACCTTGCACCTTCTTATTGACGATGAAACACATAAATTGCATCGGAATTAAAATCAAAGGGCACAATGCCGATTTAAGTACAAGAGGACTGAAACTATAAATATCTATGATTTGAACCTCTCCTGTGAGTCCAGTTTTAGATTACGATGCTTCACTTCAGGTTTACTGTATCCCTTGGACCTTCATATTGACGATGAAACACAGAAATTGCATCTGAATTTAATGCAAAAGGCACAATGCCGACTTCAGTAAAAGAGGACTGACACTCTCTCTTTCTATGATTTAACCTCTCCTGTGAGTCCTGTTTTAGATTCCGATGCTTCACTTCAGGTTTACTGTATCCCTTGGACCTTCTTATTGACGATGAAACACAGTAATTGCATCGGAATTTAATACAAAGTGCACAATGCCGACTTAAGTAAAACAGGACTGACACTCTCTCTGTCTAAGATTTGAACCTCTCCTGTGAGTCCAGTTTTACATTCCGATGCTTCACTTCAGGTTTACTGTATACCTTGCACATTCTTATTGACGATGAAACACAGTAATTGCATCGGAATCAAATTCAAAAGGCACAATGCCGACTTAAGTACATGAGGACTGACTCTCTAACTCTCTATGATTTGAACCTCTCCTGTGAGTCCAGTTTTGGATTCCAATGCTTCACTTCAGGTTTACTGTATACCTTGTACCTTCATATTGACGATGAAACACAGAAATTGCATCGGAATTAAATTCAAAAGGCATAATGCCGAGTTAAGTACAAGAGGACTGACACTCTAACTTTCTATGATTTGAACCCCTCCTGTTGTGTTCAGTGATAGATTCCGTTGCTTCTCTTCAGGTTTACTGTATCCCCTGGACTTTCTTATTGACGATGGAACACACAAATTGCATCCAAATTTAATACAAAAAGCACAATACCGACTTAAGTACAAGAGGACTGACACTCTCACTTTCTATGATTTGAACCTCTCCTGTGAGTCCAGTTTTAGATTCCGATGCTTCACTTCAGGTTTACAGTATCCCTTGGACCTTCTTGTTGACGACGAAACACAGAAATTGCATCGGAATTTAATACAAAAGGCACAATGCCGACTTAAGTAAAAGAAGACTGACACTCTCACTTTCTATGATTTGAACCTCTCCTGTGAGTCCAGTTTTAAATTCCGATGCTTCACTTCGGGTTTACTGTATAGCTTGCACCTTCTTATTGACGATGAAACACAAAAATTGCATTGGAATTTAATACAAAAGGCACAATGCCGACTTAAGTACGAGCGGACTGATACTCTCTCTTTCTATGATTTGATCTGTGAGTCCAGTTTTAGATTCCCATGCTTCACTTCAGGTTTACAGTATCCCTTGGACCTTCTTGTTGACGACGAAACACAGAAATTGCATCGCAATTTAATACAAAAGGCACAATGCCGACTTAAGTACAAGAGGACTGACACTCTAACTTTCTATGATTTGAACCTCTCCTGTGAGTCCAGTTTTGGATTCCAATACTTCACTTCAGGTTTACTGTATACCTTGTACCTTCATATTGACGATGAAACACAGAAATTGCATCAGAATTAAATTCAAAAGGCACAATGCCGACTTAAGTACAAGAGGACTGACACTCTAACTTTCTATGATTTGAACCTCTCCTGTGAGTCCAGTTTTAGATTCCGATGCTTCACTTCAGATTTACTGTATCCCTCGGACCTTCTTATTGACGATGGAATACACAAATTGCATCCGAATTTAATACAAATAGCACATTACCGACTTAAGTATAAGAGGACTGACACTCACCCTTTCTATGATTTGAACCTCTCCTGTGAGTCAAGTTTTAGATTCCGATGCTTTACTTCAGGTTTACAGTATCCCTTGGACCTTCTTATTGACGATGAAACACAGAAATTGCATCGGAATTTAATACTAAAGGCACAATGCCGACTTAAGTACAAGAGGACTGACCTTCTCACTTTCTATGACTTGAACCTCTCCTGTGAGTCCAGTTCTAGAATCCGATGCATCACTTCAGGTTTACTGTATCCCATGGCCCTTCTTAGTGACGATGTAATACAGAAATTGCATCGGAATTTAATACAAATGGCACAATGCCGACATAAGTAAAAGAGGACTGACACTCTCACTTTCTATGATATGAACCTCTCCTGTGAATCCAGTTTTAGATTCCGATGCTTCACTTCAGGTTTACTGTATCCCTTGGACCTTCTTATTGACGATGACACGCAGAAATTGCATTGGAATTTAATACAAAAGGCACAATGCCGACTAAAGTACAAGAGAACTGACACTCTAACTTTCTATGATTTGAAACTCTCCTGTGAGTCCAGTTTCAGATTTCGATGCTTCACTTCAGGTTTACTGTATCCCCTGGACGTTCTTATTGACGATGGAATACACAAATTGCATCAGAATTTAATACAAAAAGTACAATACCGACTTAAGTACAAGAGGACTGACACTCTCCCTTTCTATGACTTGAAACTCTCCTGTGAGTCAAGTTTTAGATTCCGATGCTTCACTTCAGATTTACTGTATCCGTAGGACCTTCTTATTGACGATGAAACACAGAAATTGCATCGGAATTTAATACAAAAGTCACAATGCCGACCTATGTGAAAGAGGCCTGTCACTCTCTCCTTCTGTGATTTGAACCTCTCCTGTGAGTCCAGTTTTAGATTCCGATGCTTCACTTCAGGTTTACTGTATACCTTGCACCTTCTTATTGACGATGAAACACAGAAATTGCATCCGAATGTAATACAAAAGGCAAAATGCCGACATAAGTAAAAGAAGACTGACACTCTCACTTTCTATGATTTGAACCTCTCCTGTTAGTCCAGTTTCAGATTCCGATGCTTCACTTCACGTTTACTGTATCCCATGGACCTTCTTATTGACGATGAAATACAGAAATTGCATCCGAATTTAATACAAGAGGCACAATGCCGACTTAAGTACAAGCGGACTGACACTCTCTCTTTCTATGATTTGAACCTCTCCTGTGGGTCCAGTTTTAGATTCCGATGCTTCACTTCAGGTTAACTATATCCCTTGGATCTTCGTATTGAAGATGAAACACAGAAATTGCATCTGAATTTAATACAAAAGCACAATGCTGACTTAAGTAAAAGAGGACTGACACTCTCACTTTCTATGATTTGAACCTCTCCTGTGAGTCCAGTTTTAGATTCCGATGCTTCACTTCAGGTTTACAGTATCCCTTGGACCTTCTTGTTGACGACGAAACACAGAAATTGCATCGGAATTTAATACAAAAGGCACAATGCCGACTTAAGTAAAAGAAGACTGACACTCTCACTTTCTATGATTTGAACCTCTCCTGTTAGTCCAGTTTTAGATTCCGATGCTTCACTTCAGGTTTACTGTATACCTTGCACATTCTTATTGACGATGAAACACAAATATTGCATCGGAATTAAATTCAAAAAGCACAATGCCGACTTAAGTAAAAGAGGACTGACACTCTAACTCTCTATGATTTGAACCTCTCCTGTGAGTCCAGTTTTGGATTCCAATGCTTCACTTCAGGTTTACTGTATACCTTGTACCTTCATATTGACGATGAAACACAGAAATTGCATCGGAATTAAATTCAAAAGGCACAATGCCGACTTAAGTACAAGAGGACTGACACTCAAACTTTCTATGATTTGAACCTCTCCTGTGAGTCCAGTTTTAGATTCCGATGCTTCACTTCAGGTTTACTGTATCCCTCGGACCTTCTTATTGACGATGGAATACACAAATTGCATCCGAATTTAATACAAATGCACAATACCGACTTAAGTATAAGAGGACTGACACTCACCCTTTCTATGATTTGAACCTCTCCTGTGAGTCACGTATTAGATTCCGATGCTTCACTTCAGGTTTACAGTATCCCTTGGACCTTCTTATTGACGATGAAACACAGAAATTACATCGGAATTTAATAGTAAAGGCACAATGCCGACTTAAGTAAAAGAGGACGGTCACTCTCACTTTCTATGATATGAACCTCTCCTGTGAATCCAGTTTTAGATTCCGATGCTTCACTTCAGGTTTACAGTATCCCTTGGACCTTCTTGTTGACGACGAAACACAGAAATTGCATCGGAATTTAATACAAAAGGCACAATGCCGACTTAAGTAAAAGAAGACTGACACTCTCACTTTCTATGATTTGAACCTCTCCTGTGAGTCCAGTTTAAGATTCCGATGCTTCACCTCAGGTTTACTGTATCCCTTTTACCTTCTTATTGACGATGAAACACAGAAATTGCATCGGAATTTAATACAAAAGGCACAATGCCGACATAAGTAAAAGTGGACTGACACTCTCTTTTTCTATGTTTTGAACCTCTCCTGTTAGTCCAGTTTTAAATACCGATGCTTCACTTCGGGATTATAGTATACCTTGCACCTTCTTATTGACGATGAAACACAAAAATTGCATTGGAATTTAATACAAAAGGCACAATGCCGACATGAGTTAAAGAGGACTGACACTCTCACTTTCTATGATTTGAACCTCTCCTGTGAGTCTAGTTTTAGATTCCGATGCTTCACTTCAGGTTTACTGTATCCCTTGGACCTTCTTATAGACGATGGAATACAGAAATTGCATTGGAATTTAATACAAAAGTCACAATGCCAACCTAAGTAAAAGAGTCCTGTCTCTCTCTCATTCTATGATTAGAACCTCTCCAGTGAGTCCAGTTTTAGATTCCCATGCTTCACTTCGGGTTTACTGTATACCTTGCACCTTCCTATTGACGATGAACCAAAGAAATTGCATGGGAATTTAATACAAAAATCACAATGCCGACTTAAGTACAAGAGGACTGACACTCGCACTTACTATTATTTGAACCTCTCCTGTGATTCCAGTTTTGGATTACGATGCTTCGCTTCATGTTTACTGTATGCCTTGCACCGTCTTATTGACGTTGAAACACAAAAATTGCATCGGAATTAACTTCAGAAGGCACAATGCCGACTTATGCACAAACGGAATGACAGTCTAACTTTCTACGAATTGAACCTCTCATGTGAGTCCAGTTTTAGATTCCGATGCTTCACTTCAGGTTTACTGTATCCCTTGGACCTTCTTATTGACGATGAAATACAGAAATTGCATCCGAATTTAATACAAAAGGCACAATGCCGACTTAAGTAAAAGAGGACTGACACTCTAACTTTCTATGATTTGAACCTCTCCTGTTAGTCCAGTTTTACATTCCGAAGCTTCACTTCAGGTTTACTGTATACCTTGCACATTCTTATTGACGATGAAAGACAAATATTGCATCGGAATGAAATTCAAAAAGCACAATGCCGACTTAAGTAAAAGAGGACTGACACTCTAACTCTCTATGATATGAACCTCTCCTGTGAGTCCAGTTTTGGATTCCGATGCTTCTCTTCAGGTTAACTGTATACCTTGCACCTTCTTATTGACGATGAAACACAGAAATTGCATCGGAATTAAACTCCCAAGGCGCAATGCCGACTTAAGTACAAGAGGACTGACAGTCTAACTTTCTATGATTTGAACCTCTCCTGTGAGTCCAGTTTTAGATTCCGATGCTTCACTTCAGGTTTACTGTATCCCTTGGACATTCTTATTGACGATGAAATACAGAAATTGCATCCGAATTTAATACAAAAGGCACAATGCCGACTTAAGTACAAGAGGACTAACACTCTCACTTTCTATGATTTGAACCTCTCCTATGAGTCCAGTTTTGAATTCCAATGCTTCACTTCAGGTTTACTGTATACCTTGTACCTTCATATTAACGATGAAACACAGAAATTGCATCGGAATTAAATTCAAAAGGCACAATGCCGACTTAAGTACAAGAGGACTGACACTCTAACTTTCTATGATTTGAACCTCTCCTGTGAGTACTGTATTAGATTCCGATGTTTCACTTCAGGTTTACTGTATCCCTCGGACCTTCTTATTGACGATGGAATACACAAATTGCATCCGAATTTAATACAAAAAGCACAATACCGACTTAAGTATAAGAGGACTGACACTCTCCCTTCCTATGATTTGAACCTCTCCTGTGAGTCAAGTTTTAGATTCCGATGCTTCACTTTAGGTTTATTGTATCCCTAGGACCTTCTTATTGACGATGAAACACAGAAATTTCATCGGAATTTAATACAAATGTCACAATGCCGACCTATGTAAAAGAAGCCTGTCACTCTCTCTTTCTATGATTCGAACCTCTCCTGTGAGTCCAGTTATAGATTCCGATGCTGCACTTCAGGTTTACTGTATACCTTGCACCTTCTTATTGACGATGAAACACAGAAATTGCATCCGAATTTAATACAAAAGGCACAATGCCGACTTAAGTACGAGAGGACTGACACTCTCACTTTCTATGATATGAACCTCTCCTGTGAGTCCACATTTAGATTCCGATGCTTCACTTCAGGTTTACTGTTTCCCATGGACCTTCTTATTGACGATGAAATACAGAAATTGCATCCGAATTTAATACAAGAGGCACAATGCCGACTTAAGTACATGCGGACTGACACTTTCTCTTTCTATGATTTGAACCTCTCCTGTGAGTCCAGTTTTAGATTCTGATGCTTCACTTCAGGTTTACTGAATCCCTTGGACCTTCGTATTGAAGATGAAACACACAAATTGCATCCGAATTTTATACAAAAAGCACCATGCCGACTTAAGTAAGAGAGGACTGACACTCTCACTTTCTATGATTTGAACCTGTCCTGTGAGCCCAGTTTTAGATTCCGATGCTTCACTTCAGGTTTACACTATCCCTTGGACTTTCTTGTTGACGATGAAACACAGAAATTGCATCGGATTTTAATACAAAAGGCACAATGCCGACTTAAGTAAAAGAGGACTGACACTAACACTTTCTATGATTTGAACCTCTCCTGTGAGTCCAGTTTTAGATTCCGATGCTTCACTTCAGGTTTACTGTATCCCTTGGACCTTCTTATTGACGATGAAACACAGAAATTGCATCGGAATTTAATACAAAAGGCACAATGCGGACTTAAATAAAAGAGGACTGACACTCTCTCTCTCTATGTTTTGAACCTCTCCTGTGAGTCCAGTTTTAAATTCCGATGCTCCACTTCGGGTTTACTGTATACCTTGCACCTTCTTATTGACGATGAAACACATAAATTGCATTGAAATTTAATACAAAAGGCACAATGCCAACTTAAGTAAAAGAGGACTGACACTCTCACATTCTATGATTTGAACCTCTCCTGTGAGTCCAGTTTTAGATTCCGATGCTTCACTGCAGGGTTACTGTATCCCTTGGACCTTCTTATTGACGATGAAACACAGAGTTTGCATCCAAATTTAATACAAAAGGCACAATGCCGACTAAAGTACAAGAGAACTGACACTCCAACTTTCTATGATTTGAACCTCTCCTATGAGTCCAGTTTTAGATTCCGATGCTTCACTTCAGTTTTACTGTATCCCTAGGACCTTCTTATTGACGATGGAATACAGAAATTGCATCGGAATTTAATACAAAAGTCACAATGCCGAACTAAGTGAGAGAGGCTTGTCTCTCTCTCTTTCTATGATTTGAACCTCTCCAGTGATTCCAGTTTTAGATTATGATGCTTCACTTCAGGTTTACTGTATACCTTGCACCTTCTTATTGACG
Source organism: Schistocerca americana (assembly GCF_021461395.2). Classification (NCBI taxonomy): domain Eukaryota; kingdom Metazoa; phylum Arthropoda; class Insecta; order Orthoptera; family Acrididae; genus Schistocerca; species Schistocerca americana. Next base: position 8,799,275 of record NC_060126.1, read on the forward strand.
ATGAAACACAGAAATTGCATCGGAATTTAATATAAAAATCACAATGCCGACTTAACTACAAGAGGACTGACACTCGCACTTACTATGATTTGAACCTCTCCTGTGATTCCAGTTTTAGATTCCGATGCTTCACTTCAGGTTTACTGTATGCCCTGCACCGTCTTATTGACGATGAAACACAAAAATTGCATCGGAATTAAAATCAAAAGGCACAATGCCGACTTAAGTACAAGAGGACTGACAGTCTAACTTTCTATGATTTGAACCTCTCCTGTGAGTCCAGTTTTAGATTCCGATGCTTCACTTCAGGTTTACTGTATCCCTTGGACCTTCTTATTGACGATGAAATACAGTAATTGCATCCGAATTTAATACAAAAGGCACAATGCCGACTTAAGTACAAGAGGAATAACACTCTCACTTTCTATGACTTGAACCTCTCCTGTGAGTCCAGTTTTAGATTCCCATGCTTCTCTTCAGGTTTAGTGTATACCTTGCACCTTCTTATTGACGATGAAACACAGAAATTGCATCGGAATTTAATATAAAAATCACAATGCCGACTTAACTACAAGAGGACTGACACTCTCTTTGTCTAAGATTTGAACCTCTCCTGTGAGTCCAGTTTTACATTCCGATGCTTCACTTCAGGTTTACTGTATACCTTGCACCTTCTTATTGACGATGAAACACAGTAATTGCATCGGAATCAAATTCAAAAGGCACAATGCCGACTTAAGTACATGAATACTGACACTCTAGCTCTCTATGATTTGAACCTCTCCCGTGAGTCCAGTTTTGGATTCCAATGCTTCACTTCAGGTTTACTGTATACCTTGTACCTTCATATTGACGATGAAACACAGAAATTGCATCGGAATTAAATTCAAAAGGCACAATGCCGACTTCAGTACACGAGGACTGACACTCTAACTTTCTATGATTTGAACCTCTCCTGTGAGTACAGTTTTAGATTCCGATGCTTCACTTCAGGTTTACTGTATCCCTCGGACCTTCTTATTGACGATGGAATACACAAATTGCATCCGAATTTAATACAAAAAGCACAATACCGACTTAAGTATAAGAGGACTGACACTCTCCCTTTCTATGATTTGAACCTCTCCTGTGAGTCAAGTTTTAGATTCCGATGCTTCACTTCAGGTTTACTGTATCCCTTGGACCTTCGTATTGAACATGATACACAGAAATTGCATCCGAATTTAATACAAAAAGCACAATGCCGACTTAAGTAAAAGAGGACTGACACTCTCACTTTCTATGATTTGAACCTCTCCTGTGAGTCCAGTTTTAGATTCCGATGCTTCACTTCAGGTTTACAGTATCCCTTGGACCTTCTTGTTGACGATGAAACACAGAAATTGCATCGGAATTTAATACAAAAGGCACAATGCCGACTTAAGTAAAAGAGGACTGACACTCTCACTTTCTATGATTTGAACCTCTCCTGTGAGTCCAGTTTTAGATTCCGATGCTTCACTTCAGGTTTACTGTATCCCTTGGACCTTCTTATTGACGATGAAACACAGAAATTGCATCGGAATTTAATACAAAAGGCACAATGCCGACTTAAGTAAAAGAGGACTGACACACTCTCTTTCTATGTTTTGAACCTCTCCTGTGAGTCCAGTTTTAAATTCCGATGCTTCACTTCGGGTTTACTGTATACCTTGCACCTTCTTATTGATGATGAAACACAAAAATTGCATTGGAATTTAATACAAAAGGCACAATGCCGACTTAAGTAAAAGAGGACTGACACTCTTAGTTTCTATGATTTGAACCTCTCCTGTGAGTCCAGTTTCAGATTCCGATGCTTCACTGCAGGGTTACTGTATCCCTTGGACCTTCTTATTGATGATGAAACACAGAGTTTGCATCCAAGTTTAATACAAAAGGCACAATGCCGACTAAAGTACAAGAGAACTGACACACTAACTTTCTATGATTTGAACCTCTCCTGTGAGTACAGTATTAGATTCCGATGCTTCACTTCAGTTTTTCTGTATTCCTAGGATCTTATTATTGACGATGGAATACAGAAATTGCATCGGAATGTAATACAAAAGTCACAATGCCGACCTAAGTAAAAGATGCCTGTCTCTCTCCCTTTCTATGATTTGAACCTCTCCAGTGAGTCCAGTTTTAGATTCCGATGCTTCACTTCGGGTTTACTGTATACCTTGCACCTTCTTATTGACGATGAAACACAGAAATTGCATCGGAATTTAATATAAAAATCACAATGCCGACTTAAGTAAAAGAGGGCTGACACTCTAACTTTCTTTGATTTGAACCTCTCCTGTTAGTCCAGTATTAGATTCCGATGCTTCACTTCAGGTTTACTGTATACCTTGCACCTTCTTATTGACGATGAAACACAGAAATTGCATCGGAATTAAATTCAAAGGGCACAATGCCGATTTAAGTACCAGAGGACTGACACTCTAACTATCTATGATTTAAACCTCTCCTGTGAGTCCAGTTTTAGATTACGATGCTTCACTTCAGGTTTACTGTATCCCTTTTACTTTCTTATTGACGATGAAACACAGGAATTGCATCCGAATTTAATACAAAAGGCTCAATGCCGACTTAAGTAAAAGAGGACTCTCACTTTCTGCGATTTGAACCTCTCCTGTGAGTCCAGTTTTAGATTCCGATGCTTCGCTTCAGGTTTACTGTATACCTTGCACTTTCTTATTGACGATGAAACACAGAAATTGCATCCGAATGTAACACAAAAGGCAGAATGCCGACATAAGTACGAGAGGACTGACACTCTCACTTTTTATGATTTGAACCTGTCCTGTGAGTCCAGTTTTAGATTCCGATGCTTCACTTCAGGTTTACTGTATCCCTTGGACCTTCGTATTGAAGATGAAACACAGAAATTGCATCCGAATTTAATACAAAATGCACAATGCCGACTTAAGTAAAAGAGGACTGACACTCTCACTTTCTATGATTTGAACCTCTCCTGTGAGTCCAGTTTTAGATTCCGATGCTTCACTTCAGGTTTACAGTATCCCTTGGACCTTCTTATTGACGTTGAAACACAGAAATTGCATCGGAATTTAATACAAAAGGCAGAATGCCGACTTAAGTAAAAGAGGACTGACACTCTCTCTTCCTATGTTTTGAACCTCTCCTGTGAGTCCAGTTTTAAATTCCGATGCTTCACTTCAGGTTTTTTGTATACCTTGCACCTTCTTATTGACGATGAAACACAAAAATTGCATTGGAATTTAATACAAAAGGCACAATGCCGACTTAAGTAAAAGAGGACTGACACTTTCTCTGTCTAAGATTTGAACCTCTCCTGTGAGTCCTGTTTTAGATTCCGATGCTTCACTTCCTATTTACTGTATACCTTGCACCTTCTTATTGACGATGAAACAACGAAATTGCATCGGAATTCAATGCAAAAAGCACAATGCCGACTTAAGTAAAAGAGGACAAACACTTTCACTTTCTATGATTTGACCCTCTCCTGTGAGTCCTGTTTTAGATTCCGATGCATCACTTCAGGTTTACTGTATCCCTTGGACCTTCTTATCGACGATGAAACACTGAAATTGCATCCGAATTTAATACAAAAGGCACAATGCCGACTTAAGTAAAAGAGGACTCACACTCTCACTTTCTGTGATTTGAACATCCCCTGTGAGTCCAGTTTTAGATTCCGATGCTTCACTTCAGGTATACTGTATACCTTGCACCTACTTATTGACGATGAAACACAGAAATTGCATCGGAATTTAATACAAAAGGCACAATGCCGACTTAATTACAAGAGGACTAACACTCTCACTTTCCATGATTCGAACCTCTCTTGTGATTCCAGTTTTAGATTCCGATGCTTCACTTCAGTTTTACTGTATCCCTTGGACCTTCTTATTGACGTTGAAACACAGAAATTGCATCGGAATTTAATACAAATGGCACAATGCTGACTTAAGTAAAAGAGGACTGACACTCTCTCTTCCTATGTTTTGAACCTCTCCTGTGAGTCCAGTTTTAAATTCCGATGCTTCACTTCAGGTTTACTGTATACCTTGCACCTTCTTATTGACGATGAAACACAATAATTGCATTGGAATTTAATACAAAAAGCACAATGCCGACTTAAGTAAAAGAGGACTGACACTCTCACTTTCTATGATTTGAACCACTCCTGTGAGTCCAGTTTTAGATTCCGATGCTTCACTGCAGGGTTACTGTATCCCTTAGACCTTCTTATTGACGATGAAACACAGAGTTTGCATCCAAATTTAATACAAAAGGCACAATGCCGACTAAAGTACAAGAGGACTGACACTCTAACTTTCTATGATTTGAACCTCTCCTGTGAGTCCAGTTTCAGATTCCGATGCTTCACTTCAGGTTTACTGTATCCCTTGGACCTTCTTATTGACGATGAAACACAGAAATTGCATCCGAAATTAATACAAAAGGCACAATGCCGACTTAAGTACATGAGGACTGACACTCTAACTCTCTATGATTTGAACCTCTCCTGTGAGTCCAGTTTTGGATTCCGATGCTTCACTTCGTGTTTACTGTATACCTTGTAACTTCATATTGACGATGAAACACAGAAATTGCATCGGAATTAAATTCAAAAGGCACAATGCCGACTTAAGTACAAGAGGACTGACACTCTAACTTTCTATGATTTGAACCTCTCCTGTGAGTCCGGTTTTAGATTACGATGCTTCACTTCAGGTTTACTGTATCCCTTGGACCTTCTTATTGACGATGGAATACAGAAATTGCATCCGAATTTAATAAAAAAAGCACAATACCGTCTTAAGTACAAGAGGACTGACACTCTCCCTTTCTATGATTTTAACCTCTCCTGTGAGTCCAGTTTAAGATTCCAATGCTTCACTTCAGGTTTACTGTACCCCTTGGTCCTTCTTATTGATTATGAAACATAGAAATTTCATCGGAATTTAATATAAAAGTCACAATGCCGACCTAAGTAAAAGAGGCCTGTCACTCTCTCTTTCTATGATTTGAACTTCTCCTGTGAGTCCAGTTTTAGATTCCGATGCTTCACTTCAGGTTTACTGTATACCTTGCACCTTCTTATTGACGATGAAACACAGAAATTGCAACGGAATTTAATACAAAAATCACATTAGCGACTTAAGTACAAGAGGACTGACACTCTCACTTACTATGATTTGAACCTCTCCTGTGATTCCAGTTTTAGATTCCGATGCTTCACTTCAGGTTAACTGTATACCTTGCACCGTCTTATTTACGATGTAACACAAAAATTGAATCGGAATTAAATTCAAAACGCACAATGCCGACTTAGGTACAATAGGACTGACAGTCTAACTTTTATGATTTGAACCTCTCCTGTGAGTCCAGTTTTAGATTCCGATCCTTCACTTCAGGTTTACTGTTTCCCTTGGTCCAACTTATTGACTGTGAAATACAGTAATTGCATCCGAATTTAATACAAAAGGCACAATGCCGACTTAAGTACAAGAGGACTGACACTCTAACTTTCTATGATTTGAACCTCTCCTGTTAGTCCAGATTTAGATTCCGATGCTTCACTTCAGGTTTACTGTATACCTTGCACATTTGTATTGACTATGAAACACAAATATTGCATCAGAATTAAATTTAAAAGGCACAATGCCGACTTAAGTAAAAGAGGACTGACACTCTAATTCTCTATGATTTGAACCTCCCCTGTGAGTCCAGTTCGGTATTCCGATGCTTCTCTTCAGATTTACTGTATACCTTGCACTTTCTTATTGACGATGAAACACAGAAATTTCATCACAATTAAATTCAAAAGGCACAATGCCGACTTAAGTACAAGACGACTGACACTCTAACTTTATATGATTCGAACCTCTCCTGTGGGTCCAGTTTTAGATTCCGATGCTTCACTTCAGGTTTACTGTATCCCTTGGTCCTACTTATTGACGATGAAATACTGAAATTGCATCCGAATTTCATGCAAAAGACACAATGTCGACTTAAGTAAAAGAGGACTCTCACTTTCTGTGATTTGAACCACTCCTGTGAGTCCAGTTCTGGATTCCGATGCTTCTCTTCAGATTTACTGTATACCTTGCACTTTCTTATTGACGATGAAACACAGAAATTTCATCAGAATTAAATTCAAAAGGCACAATGCCGACTTAAGTACAAGAGGACTGACACTCTAACTTTCTATGATTCGAACCTCTCCTGTGGGTCCAGTTTTAGATTCCGATGCATCACTTCACGTTTACTGTATACCTTGCACCTTCTTATTGACGATGAAACACAGAAATTGCATCTGAATATAATACAAAAGGCACAATGCCGACTAAAGTACAAGAGGAGTAACACTCACACTCTCTATGATTTGAAACTCTCTTGTGATACCAGTTTTAGATTCCGATGCTTCACTTCAGGTTTACTGTATCCCTTGGACCTTCTTATTGACGTTGAAACACAGAAATTGCATCGGAATTAATTACAAAAGGCACAATGCCGACTTATGTACAACAGGACTGACACTCTATCTTTCTTTGATTTGAACCTCTCTTGTGAGTCCAGTTTTAGATTCCGATGCTTCACTTCAGGTTTACTGTATCCCTAGGACTTTCTTATTGACGATGAAACACAGAAATTTCATCGGAATTTAATACAAAAGTCAAAATGCCGACCTAAGTAAAACAGGCCTGTCACTCTCTCTTTCTATGATTTGAACCTCTCCTGTGAGTCCAGTTTTAGATTCCGATGCTTCACTTCAGGTTTACTGTATCCCATGGACCTTCTTATTGACGATGAAATACAGAAATTGCATCCGAATTTAATACAAGAGGCACAATGCCACTTAAGTCTAAGCGGACTGACACTCTCTCTTCCTATGATTTGAACCTCTCCTGTGAGTCTAGTTTTAGATTCCGATGCTTCACTTCAGGTTTACTGTATCCCTTGGACCGTCGTATTGAAGATGAAACACAGATATTGCATCCGAATTTAATACAAAATGCACAATGCCGACTTATATGAGAGAGGACTGACACTCTCACTTTCTATGATTTGAACCTCTCCTGTGAGTCCAGTTTTAGATTCCGATGCTTCACTTCAGGTTTACAGTATCCCTTGGACCTTCTTATTGACGTTGAAACACAGAAATTGCATCGGAATTTAATACAAAAGGCACAATGCCGACTTAAGTAAAAGAGGACTGACACTCTCTCTTCCTATGTTTTGAACCTCTCCTGTGAGTCCAGTTTTAAATTCCGATGCTTCACTTCAGGTTTTTTGTATACCTTGCACCTTCTTATTGACAATGAAACACAAAAATTGCATTGGAATTTAATTCAAAAGGCACAATGCCGACTTAAGTAAAAGAGGACTGACACTTTCTCTGTCTAAGATTTGAACCTCTCCTGTGAGTCCTGTTTTAGATTCCGATGCTTCACTTCCGATTTACTGTATACCTTGCACCTTCTTATTGACGATGAAACAACGAAATTGCATCGGAATTCAATGCAAAAAGCACAATGCCGACTTAAGTAAAAAAGGACAAACACTTTCACTTTCTATGATTTGACCCTCTCCTGTGAGTCCTGTTTTAGATTCCGATGCATCACTTCAGGTTTACTGTATCCCTTGGACCTTCTTATCGACGATGAAACACTGAAATTGCATCCGAATTTAATACAAAAGGCACAATGCCGACTTAAGTAAAAGAGGACTCACACTCTCACTTTCTGTGATTTGAACATCCCCTGTGAGTCCAGTTTTAGATTCCGATGCTTCACTTCAGGTATACTGTATACCTTGCACCTACTTATTGACGATGAAACACAGAAATTGCATCGGAATTTAATACAAAAGGCACAATGCCGACTTAATTACAAGAGGACTAACACTCTCACTTTCCATGATTCGAACCTCTCTTGTGATTCCAGTTTTAGATTCCGATGCTTCACTTCAGGTTTACTGTATCCCTTGGACCTTCTTATTGACGTTGAAACACAGAAATTGCATCGGAATTTAATACAAATGGCACAATGCTGACTTAAGTAAAAGAGGACTGACACTCTCTCTTCCTATGTTTTGAACCTCTCCTGTGAGTCCAGTTTTAAATTCCGATGCTTCACTTCAGGTTTACTGTATACCTTGCACCTTCTTATTGACGATGAAACACAATAATTGCATTGGAATTTAATACAAAAGGCACAATGCCGACTTAAGTAAAAGAGGACTGACACTCTCACTTTCTATGATTTGAACCACTCCTGTGAGTCCAGTTTTAGATTCCGATGCTTCACTGCAGGGTTACTGTATCCCTTAGACCTTCTTATTGACGATGAAACACAGAGTTTGCATCCAAATTTAATACAAAAGGCACAATGCGACTAAAGTACAAGAGGACTGACACTCTAACTTTCTATGATTTGAACCTCTCCTGTGAGTCCAGTTTCAGATTCCGATGCTTCACTTCAGGTTTACTGTATCCCTTGGACCTTCTTATTGACGATGAAACACAGAAATTGCATCCGAAATAAATACAAAAGGCACAACGCCGACTTAAGTACAAGAGGACTGACACTCACACTTACTATGAATTGAACCTATCTTGTGATTCCAGTTTTACATACCGATGCTTCACTTCAGGTTTACTGTATACCTAGCACCGTCTTATTGACGATGAAATACAGTAATTGCATCCGAATTTAATACAAAAATCACAATGCCGACTTACGTACAAGAGGACTGACACTCTCACTTTCGATTATTTGAACCTCTCCTGTGAGTCCAGTTTTACATTCCGATGCTCACTTCAGGTTTACTGTATACCTTACATCTTCCTATTGACGATGAAACACAGTAATTGCATCGGAATCAAATTCAAAAGGCACAATGCCGACTTAAGTACATGAGGACTGACACTCTAACTCTCTATGATTTGAACCTCTCCTGTGAGTCCAGTTTTGGATTCCGATGCTTCACTTCATGTTTACTGTATACCTTGTAACTTCATATTGACCATGAAACACAGAAATTGCATCGGAATTAAATTCAAAAGGCACAATGCCGACTTAAGTACAAGAGGACTGACACTCTAACTTTCTATGATTTGAACCTCTCCTGTGAGTCCGGTTTTAGATTACGATGCTTCACTTCAGGTTTACTGTATCCCTTGGACCTTCTTATTGACGATGGAATACAGAAATTGCATCCGAATTTAATAAAAAAAGCACAATACCGACTTAAGTACAAGAGGACTGACACTCTCCCTCTCTATGATTTTAACCTCTCCTGTGAGTCCAGTTTAAGATTCCAATGCTTCACTTCAGGTTTACTGTACCCCTTGGTCCTTCTTATTGATTATGAAACATAGAAATTTCATCGGAATTTAATATAAAAGTCACAATGCCGACCTAAGTAAAAGAGGCCTGTCACTCTCTCTTTCTATGATTTGAACTTCTCCTGTGAGTCCAGTTTTAGATTCCGATGCTTCACTTCAGGTTTACTGTATACCTTGCACCTTCTTATTGACGATGAAACAAAGAAATTGCATCGGAATTTAATACAAAAATCACATTAGCGACTTAAGTACAAGAGGACTGACACTCTCACTTACTATGATTTGAACCTCTCCTGTGATTCCAGTTTTAGATTCCGATGCTTCACTTCAGGTTAACTGTATACCTTGCACCGTCTTATTTACGATGAAACACAAAAATTGAATCGGAATTAAATTCAAAACGCACAATGCCGACTTAGGTACAATAGGACTGACAGTCTAACTTTTATGATTTGAACCTCTCCTGTGAGTCCAGTTTTAGATTCCGATCCTTCACTTCAGGTTTACTGTATCCCTTGGTCCAACTTATTGACTGTGAAATACAGTAATTGCATCCGAATTTAATACAAAAGGCACAATGCCGACTTAAGTACAAGAGGACTGACACTCTAACTTTCTATGATTTGAACCTCTCCTGTTAGTCCAGTTTTAGATTCCGATGCTTCACTTCAGGTTTACTGTATACCTTGCACATTTGTATTGACGATGAAACACAAATATTGCATCAGAATTAAATTCAAAAGGCACAATGCCGACTTAAGTAAAAGAGGGCTGACACTCTAATTCTCTATGATTTGAACCTCTCCTGTGAGTCCAGTTCTGGATTCCGATGCTTCTCTTCAGATTTACTGTATACCTTGCACTTTCTTATTGACGATGAAACACAGAAATTTCATCAGAATTAAATTCAAAAGGCACAATGCCGACTTAAGTACAAGAGGACTGACACTCTAACTTTCTATGATTCGAACCTCTCCTGTGGGTCCAGTTTTAGATTCCGATGCTTCACTTCAGGTTTACTGTATCCCTTGGTCCTACTTATTGACGATGAAATACTGAAATTGCATCCGAATTTCATGCAAAAGACACAATGTCGACTTAAGTACAAGAGGACTAACACTCTCACTTTCTATGATTTGAACCTCTCCTGTGAGTCCAGTTTTAGATTCCGATGCTTCACTTCAGGTTTACTGTATACCTTGCACCTTCTTATTGACGATGAAAGACAGAAATTGCATCGGAATTAAATACAAAGGGCACAATGCCGATTTAAGTACAAGAGGACTTACACTCTACCTACCTATGATTTGAACCTCTCCTGTGAGTCCAGTTTTAGGTTACGATGCTTCACTTCAGGTTTACTTTACCCCTTGGACCTTCTTATTGACGATGAAACACAGAAATTGCATTTGAATTTAAAACAAAAGGCAAAATGCCGACTTCAGTAAAAGAGGACTGACACTCTCTCTTTCTATGATTTAACCTCTCCTGTGAGTCCAGTTTTACATTCCGATGCTTCACTTCAGGTTTACTGTATCCCTTGGACCTTCTTATTGACGATGAAACAAAGAAATTGCATCGGAATTTAATGCAAAGGCCACAATGCCGACTTAAGTAAAAGAGGACCGACACTCTCTCTGTCTATGATTTGAACCTCTCCTGTGAGTCCAGTTTTAGATTCCGATGCTTCACTTCCAGTTTACTGTATACCTTGCACCTTCTTATTCACGATGAAACACAGAAATTGCATCGGAATTTAATACAAAAGGCACAATGCCGACTTAAGTAAAAGAGGACTGACACTCTCACTTTCTATGATTTGAACCTCTCCTGTGAGTCCAGTTTTAGATTCCGATGCTTCACTTCAGGTTTACTGTATACCTTGCACCTTCTTATTGACGATCAAACCCAGATATTGCATCGGAATTTAATACAAAAGGCGCAATGCCGACTTAAGTACAAGAGGACTAACACTCTCACTTTCTATGATTCGAACCTCTCTTGTGATTCCAGTTTTAGATACCGATGCTTCACTTCAGGTTTACTGTATCCCTCGGACCTTCTTATTGACGATAAAATACTGAAATTGCATTCGAATTTAATACAAAAGGCACAATGCCGACTTAAGTACAAGATGACTGACACTCTAACTTTCTATTATTTGAACCTCTCCTGTGAGTCCAGTTTTAGATTCCGATGCTTCACTTCAGGTTTACTGTATACCTTGCACATTCGTATTGACGATGAAACACAAATTTTGCATCAGAATTAAATTCAAAAGGCACAATGCCGACTTAAGTAAAAGTTGACTGACACTCTAACTCTCTATGATATGAACCTCTCCTGTGAGTCCAGTTCTGGATTCCGATGCTTCTCTTCAGATTTACTGTATACCTTGCACCTTCTTATTGACGATGAAACATAGAAATTGAATCAGAATTAAATTCAAAAGGCACAATGCAGACTTAAGTACAAGACGACTGACACTCTAACTTTCTATGATTCGAACCTCTCCTGTGGGTCCAGTTTTAGATTCCGATGCTTCACTTCAGGTTTACTGTATCCCTTGAACCTTCTTATTGACGATGAAATACTGAAATTGCATCCGAATTTAATACAAAAGGCACAATGCCGACTTAAGTACAAGATGACTGACACTCTAACTTTCTATTATTTGAACCTTTCCTGTGAGTCCAGTTTTAGATTCCGATGCTTCACTTCAGGTTTACTATATACCTTGCGCCCTCTTAATGACGATGAAACACAGAAATTGCATCGGAATCAAATTCAATAGGCACAATGCCGACTTAAGTACAAGAGGACTGACACTCTAGCTTCCTATGATTTGAACCTATCCTGTGAGTCCAGTTTTACATTCCGATGCTTCACTTCAGGTTTACTGTATCCCTTGGACCTTCTTATTGACGATGGAATAAAAAAATTGCATCCGAATTTAATATAAAGGGCATAATACCGACTTAAGTACAGGAGGACTGACACTCTCCCTTTCTATGATTTGAACCTCTCCTGTGAGTCCAGTTTTAGATTCCGATGCTTAACTTCAGGTTTGCTGTATCCCTTGGACCTTCTTATTGACGATGACACACTGAAATCGCATCCGAATTTAATACAAGAGCCACGATGCCGACTAATGTACATGAGGACTGACACTCTCACTTCCTATGATTTGAACCTCTCCTGTGAGTCCAGTTTTAGTTTCCGATGCTTCACTTCAGGTTTTCTGTATCCCTTGGACCTTCTTATTGATGATGAAACACAGAAATTGCATCCGAATTTAATACAAAAGGCACAATGCCGACTTAAGTAAAAGAGGACTGACACTCTCATTTTCTATGATTTGAACCTCTGCTGTGGGTCCAGTTTTAGATTCCAATGCTTAACTGCAGGTTTATACCTTGCACCGTCTTATTGACGATGAAACACAAAAATTGCATCGGAATGAAATTCAAAAGGCACAATGCCGACATAAGTACCAGAGGTCTGACACTCTCTATGATTTGTACTTCTCCTGTGTGTCCAGTTTTTGATTCCGATGCTTCAATTCTGGTTTACTGTATACCTTGCACCTTCTTATTGACGATGAATCACAGAAATTGCATCGGAATTAAATTCAAAAGGCACAATGCCGACTTAAGTAAACAGGACTGACACTCTAACTCTCTATGATATGAACCTCTCCTGTGAGTCCAGTTTTAGATTCTGATGCTTCACTTCTGGTTTACCATATACCTTGCAGCTTCTTATTGACGATGAAACACCGAAATTGCATCGGAATTAAATTCAAAAGACACAATGCCGACTTTAGTACAAGAGGACTGACACTCTTACTATCTATGATTTGAACCTCTCCTGTGGGTCCAGTTTTAGATTCCGATGCTTCACTTCAGGTTTACTGTATCCCTTGGTCCTACTTATTGACGATGAAATACTGAAATTGCATCCGAATTTCATGCAAAAGACACAATGTCGACTTAAGTACAAGAGGACTAACACTCTCATTTTCTATGATTTGAACCTCTCCTGTGAGTCCAGTTTTAGATTCCGATGCTTCACTTCAGGTTTACTGTATACCTTGCACCTTCTTATTGACGATGAAAGACAGAAATTGCATCGGAATTAAATACAAAGGGCACAATGCCGATTTAAGTACAAGAGGACTTACACTCTACCTACCTATGATTTGAACCTCTCCTGTGAGTCCAGTTTTAGGTTACGATGCTTCACTTCAGGTTTACTTTACCCCTTGGACCTTCTTATTGACGATGAAACACAGAAATTGCATTTGAATTTAAAACAAAAGGCAAAATGCCGACTTCAGTAAAAGAGGACTGACACTCTCTCTTTCTATGATTTAACCTCTCCTGTGAGTCCAGTTTTACATTCCGATGCTTCACTTCAGGTTTACTGTATCCCTTGGACCTTCTTATTGACGATGAAACAAAGAAATTGCATCGGAATTTAATGCAAAGGCCACAATGCCGACTTAAGTAAAAGAGGACCGACACTCTCTCTGTCTATGATTTGAACCTCTCCTGTGAGTCCAGTTTTAGATTCCGATGCTTCACTTCCAGTTTACTGTATACCTTGCACCTTCTTATTCACGATGAAACACAGAAATTGCATCGGAATTTAATACAAAAGGCACAATGCCGACTTAAGTAAAAGAGGACTGACACTCTCACTTTCTATGATTTGAACCTCTCCTGTGAGTCCAGTTTTAGATTCCGATGCTTCACTTCAGGTTTACTGTATACCTTGCACCTTCTTATTGACGATCAAACCCAGATATTGCATCGGAATTTAATACAAAAGGCGCAATGCCGACTTAAGTACAAGAGGACTAACACTCTCACTTTCTATGATTCGAACCTCTCTTGTGATTCCAGTTTTAGATACCGATGCTTCACTTCAGGTTTACTGTATCCCTCGGACCTTCTTATTGACGATAAAATACTGAAATTGCATTCGAATTTAATACAAAAGGCACAATGCCGACTTAAGTACAAGATGACTGACACTCTAACTTTCTATTATTTGAACCTCTCCTGTGAGTCCAGTTTTAGATTCCGATGCTTCACTTCAGGTTTACTGTATACCTTGCACATTCGTATTGACGATGAAACACAAATTTTGCATCAGAATTAAATTCAAAAGGCACAATGCCGACTTAAGTAAAAGTTGACTGACACTCTAACTCTCTATGATATGAACCTCTCCTGTGAGTCCAGTTCTGGATTCCGATGCTTCTCTTCAGATTTACTGTATACCTTGCACCTTCTTATTGACGATGAAACATAGAAATTGAATCAGAAATAAATTCAAAAGGCACAATGCCGACTTAAGTACAAGACGACTGACACTCTAACTTTCTATGATTCGAACCTCTCCTGTGGGTCCAGTTTTAGATTCCGATGCTTCACTTCAGGTTTACTGTATCCCTTGAACCTTCTTATTGACGATGAAATACTGAAATTGCATCCGAATTTAATACAAAAGGCACAATGCCGACTTAAGTACAAGATGACTGACACTCTAACTTTTTATTATTTGAACCTTTCCTGTGAGTCCAGTTTTAGATTCCGATGCTTCACTTCAGGTTTACTATATACCTTGCGCCCTCTTAATGACGATGAAACACAGAAATTGCATCGGAATCAAATTCAATAGGCACAATGCCGACTTAAGTACAAGAGGACTGACACTCTAGCTTCCTATGATTTGAACCTATCCTGTGAGTCCAGTTTTACATTCCGATGCTTCACTTCAGGTTTACTGTATCCCTTGGACCTTCTTATTGACGATGGAATAAAAAAATTGCATCCGAATTTAATATAAAGGGCATAATACCGACTTAAGTACAAGAGGACTGACACTCTCCCTTTCTATGATTTGAACCTCTCCTGTGAGTCCAGTTTTAGATTCCGATGCTTAACTTCAGGT
This sequence comes from Schistocerca americana, assembly GCF_021461395.2. Taxonomy (NCBI): domain Eukaryota; kingdom Metazoa; phylum Arthropoda; class Insecta; order Orthoptera; family Acrididae; genus Schistocerca; species Schistocerca americana. Next base: position 8,814,603 of record NC_060126.1, read on the forward strand.
TTGCTGTATCCCTTGGACCTTCTTATTGACGATGACACACTGAAATCGCATCCGAATTTAATACAAGAGCCACGATGCCGACTAAAGTACATGAGGACTGACACTCTCACTTCCTATGATTTGAACCTCTCCTGTGAGTCCAGTTTTAGTTTCCGATGCTTCACTTCAGGTTTACTGTATCCCTTGGACCTTCTTAATGATGATGAAACACAGAAATTGCATCCGAATTTAATACAAAAGGCACAATGCCGACTTAAGTAAAAGAGGACTGACACTCTCATTTTTTTTTATTTGAACCTCTGCTGTGAGTCCAGTTTTAGATTCCAATGCTTAACTGCAGGTTTATACCTTGCACCGTCTTACTGACGATGAAACACAAAAATTGCATCGGAATGAAATTCAAAAGGCACAATGCCGACATAAGTACCAGAGGTCTGACACTCTCTATGATTTGTACTTCTCCTGTGTGTCCAGTTTTTGATTCCGATGCTTCAATTCTGGTTTACTGTATACCTTGCACCTTCTTATTGACGATGAATCACAGAAATTGCATCGGAATTAAATTCAAAAGGCACAATGCCGACTTAAGTAAACAGGACTGACACTCTAACTCTCTATGATTTGAACCTCTCCTGTGAGTCCAGTTTTAGATTCTGATGCTTCACTTCTGGTTTACCATATACCTTGCAGCTTCTTATTGACGATGAAACACAGAAATTGCATCGTAATTAAATTCAAAAGACACAATGCCGACTTTAGTACAAGAGGACTGACACTCTTACTATCTATGATTTGAACCTCTCCTGTGAGTCCAGTTTTAGATTCCGATGCTTCACTTCAGGTTTACTGTATACCTTGCACATTTGTATTGACGATGAAACACAAATATTGCATCAGAATTAAATTCAAAAGGCACAATGCCGACTTAAGTAAAAGAGGACTGACACTCTAATTCTCTATGATTTGAACCTCTCCTGTGAGTCCAGTTCTGGATTCCGATGCTTCTCTTCAGATTTACTGTATACCTTGCACTTTCTTATTGACGATGAAACACAGAAATTTCATCAGAATTAAATTCAAAAGGCACAATGCCGACTTAAGTACAAGAGGACTGACACTCTAACTTTCTATGATTCGAACCTCTCCTGTGGGTCCAGTTTTAGATTCCGATGCTTCACTTCAGGTTTACTGTATCCCTTGGTCCTACTTATTGACGATGAAATACTGAAATTGCATCCGAATTTCATGCAAAAGACACAATGTCGACTTAAGTAAAAGAGGACTCTCACTTTCTGTGATTTGAACCTCTCCTGTGAGTCCAGTTTTAGATTCCGATGCTTCACTTCACGTTTACTGTATACCTTGCACCTTCTTATTGACGATGAAACACAGAAATTGCATCTGAATATAATACAAAAGGCACAATGCCGACTAAAGTACAAGAGGAGTAACACCCACACTCTCTATGATTTGAAACTCTCTTGTGATTCCAGTTTTAGATTCCGATGCTTCACTTCAGGTTTACTGTATCCCTTGGACCTTCTTATTGACGTTGAAACACAGAAATTGCATCGGAATTTAATACAAAAGGCACAATGCCGACTTATGTACAAGAGTACTGACACTCTATCTTTCTTTGATTTGAACCTCTCTTGTGAGTCCAGTTTTAGATTCCGATGCTTCACTCCAGGTTTACTGTATCCCATGGACCTTCTTATTGACGATGAAATACAGAAATTGCATCCGAATTTAATACAAGAGGCACAATGCCACTTAAGTCCAAGCGGACTGACACTCTCTCTTCCTATGATTTGAACCTCTCCTGTGAGTCCAGTTTTAGATTCCGATGCTTCACTTCAGGTTTACTGTATCCCTTGGACCTTCGTATTGAAGATGAAACACAGAAATTGCATCCGAATTTAATACAAAATGCACAATGCCGACTTAAGTAAAAGAGGACTGACACTCTCACTTTCTATGATTTGAACCTCTCCTGTGAGTCCAGTTTTAGATTCCGATGCTTCACTTCAGGTTTACAGTATCCCTTGGACCTTCTTATTGACGTTGAAACACAGAAATTGCATCGGAATTTAATACAAAAGGCACAATGCCGACTTAAGTAAAAGAGGACTGACACTCTCTCTTCCTATGTTTTGAACCTCTCCTGTGAGTCCAGTTTTAAATTCCGATGCTTCACTTCAGGTTTTTTGTATACCTTGCACCTTCTTATTGACGATGAAACACAAAAATTGCATTGGAATTTAATTCAAAAGGCACAATGCCGACTTAAGTAAAAGAGGACTGACACTTTCTCTGTCTATGATTTGAACCTCTCCTGTGAGTCCTGTTTTAGATTCCGATGCTTCACTTCCGATTTACTGTATACCTTGCACCTTCTTATTGACGATGAAACAACGAAATTGCATCGGAATTCAATGCAAAAAGCACAATGCCGACTTAAGTAAAAGAGGACAAACACTTTCACTTTCTATGATTTGACCCTCTCCTGTGAGTCCTGTTATAGATTCCGATGCATCACTTCAGGTTTACTGTATCCCTTGGACCTTCTTATCGACGATGAAACACTGAAATTGCATCCGAATTTAATACAAAAGGCACAATGCCGACTTAAGTAAAAGAGGACTCACACTCTCACTTTCTGTGATTTGAACATCCCCTGTGAGTCCAGTTTTAGATTCCGATGCTTCACTTCAGGTATACTGTATACCTTGCACCTACTTATTGACGATGAATCACAGAAATTGCATCGGAATTTAATACAAAAGGCACAATGCTGACTTAAGTAAAAGAGGACTGACACTCTCTCTTCCTATGTTTTGAACCTCTCCTGTGAGTCCTGTTTTAAATTCCGATGCTTCACTTCAGGTTTACCGTATACCTTGCACCTTCTTATTGACGATGAAACACAATAATTGCATTGGAATTTAATACAAAAGGCACAATGCCGACTTAAGTAAAAGAGGACTGACACTCTCACTTTCTATGATTTGAACCACTCCTGTGAGTCCAGTTTTAGATTCCGATGCTTCACTGCAGGGTTACTGTATCCCTTAGACCTTCTTGTTGACGATGAAACACAGAGTTTGCATCCAAATTTAATACAAAAGGCACAATGCCGACTAAAGTACAAGAGTACTGACACTCTAACTTTCTATGATTTGAACCTCTCCTGTGAGTCCAGTTTCAGATTCCGATGCTTCACTTCAGGTTTACTGTATCCCTTGGACCTTCTTATTGACGATGAAACACAGAAATTGCATCCGAAATTAATACAAAAGGCACAACGCCGACTTAAGTACAAGAGGACTGACACTCACACTTACTATGAATTGAACCTATCTTGTGATTCCAGTTTTACATACCGATGCTTCACTTCAGGTTTACTGTATACCTAGCACCGTCTTATTGACGATGAAATACAGTAATTGCATCCGAATTTAATACAAAAATCACAATGCCGACTTACGTACAAGCGGACTGACACTCTCACTTTCTATTATTTGAACCTCTCCTGTGAGTCCAGTTTTACATTCCGATGCTTCCCTTCAGGTTTACTGTATACCTTACATCTTCCTATTGACGATGAAACACAGTAATTGCATCGGAATCAAATTCAAAAGGCACAATGCCGACTTAAGTACATGAGGACTGACACTCTAACTCTCTATGATTTGAACCTCTCCTGTGAGTCCAGTTTTGGATTCCGATGCTTCACTTCATGTTTACTGTATACCTTGTAACTTCATATTGACGATGAAACACAGAAATTGCATCGGAATTAAATTCAAAAGGCACAATGCCGACTTAAGTACAAGAGGACTGACACTCTAACTTTCTATGATTTGAACCTCTCCTGTGAGTCCGGTTTTAGATTACGATGCTTCACTTCAGGTTTACTGTATCCCTTGGACCTTCTTATTGACGATGGAATACAGAAATTGCATCGGAATTTAATACAAAAATCACATTAGCGACTTAAGTACAAGAGGACTGACACTCTCACTTACTATGATTTGAACCTCTCCTGTGATTCCAGTTTTAAATTCCGATGCTTCACTTCAGGTTAACTGTATACCTTGCACCGTCTTATTTACGATGAAACACAAAAATTGAATCGGAATTAAATTCAAAACGCACAATGCCGACTTAGGTACAATAGGACTGACAGTCTAACTTTTATGATTTGAACCTCTCCTGTGAGTCCAGTTTTAGATTCCGATCCTTCACTTCAGGTTTACTGTATCCCTTGGTCCAACTTATTGACTGTGAAATACAGTAATTGCATCCGAATTTAATACAAAAGGCACAATGCCGACTTAAGTACAAGAGGACTGACACTCTAACTTTCTATGATTTGAACCTCTCCTGTTAGTCCAGTTTTAGATTCCGATGCTTCACTTCAGGTTTACTGTATACCTTGCACATTTGTATTGACGATGAAACACAAATGTTGCATCAGAATTAAATTCAAAAGGCACAATGCCGACTTAAGTAAAAGAGGACTGACACTCTAATTCTCTATGATTTGAACCTCTCCTGTGAGTCCAGTTCTGGATTCCGATGCTTCTCTTCAGATTTACTGTATACCTTGCACTTTCTTATTGACGATGAAACACAGAAATTTCATCAGAATTAAATTCAAAAGGCACAATGCCGACTTAAGTACAAGAGGACTGACACTCTAACTTTCTATGATTCGAACCTCTCCTGTGGGTCCAGTTTTAGATTCCGATGCTTCACTTCAGGTTTACTGTATCCCTTGGTCCTACTTATTGACGATGAAATACTGAAATTGCATCCGAATTTCATGCAAAAGACACAATGTCGACTTAAGTACAAGAGGACTAACACTCTCACTTTCTATGATTTGAACCTCTCCTGTGAGTCCAGTTTAATATTCCGATGCTTCACTTCAGGTTTACTGTATACCTTGCACCTTCTTATTGACGATGAAAGACAGAAATTGCATCGGAATTAAATACAAAGGGCACAATGCCGATTTAAGTACAAGAGGACTGACACTCTACCTACCTATGATTTGAACCTCTCCTGTGAGTCCAGTTTTAGGTTACGATGCTTCACTTCAGGTTTACTTTACCCCTTGGACCTTCTTATTGACGATGAAACACAGAAATTGCATTTGAATTTAAAACAAAAGGCAAAATGCCGACTTCAGTAAAAGAGGACTGACACTCTCTCTTTCTATGATTTAACCGCTCCTGTGAGTCCAGTTTTACATTCCGATGCTTCACTTCAGGTTTACTGTATCCCTTGGACCTTCTTATTGACGATGAAACAAAGAAATTGCATCGGAATTTAATGCAAAGGCCACAATGCCGACTTAAGTAAAAGAGGACCGACACTCTCTCTGTCTATGATTTGAACCTCTCCTGTGAGTCCAGTTTTAGATTCCGATGCTTCACTTCCAGTTTACTGTATACCTTGCACCTTCTTATTCACGATGAAACACAGAAATTGCATCGGAATTTAATACAAAAGGCACAATGCCGACTTAAGTAAAAGAGGACTGACACTCTCACTTTCTATGATTTGAACCTCTCCTGTGAGTCCAGTTTTAGATTCCGATGCTTCACTTCAGGTTTACTGTATACCTTGCACCTTCTTATTGACGATGAAACCCAGATATTGCATCGGAATTTAATACAAAAGGCGCAATGCCGACTTAAGTACAAGAGGACTAACACTCTCACTTTCTATGATTCGAACCTCTCTTGTGATTCCAGTTTTAGATACCGATGCTTCACTTCAGGTTTACTGTATCCCTCGGACCTTCTTATTGACGATAAAATACTGAAATTGCATTCGAATTTAATACAAAAGGCACAATGCCGACTTAAGTACAAGATGACTGACACTCTAACTTTCTATTATTTGAACCTCTCCTGTGAGTCCAGTTTTAGATTCCGATGCTTCACTTCAGGTTTACTGTATACCTTGCACATTCGTATTGACGATGAAACACAAATATTGCATCAGAATTAAATTCAAAAGGCACAATGCCGACTTAAGTAAAAGTTGACTGACACTCTAACTCTCTATGATATGAACCTCTCCTGTGAGTCCAGTTCTGGATTCCGATGCTTCTCTTCAGATTTACTGTATACCTTGCACCTTCTTTTTGACGATGAAACACAGAAATTGAATCAGAATTAAATTCAAAAGGCACAATGCCGACTTAAGTACAAGACGACTGACACTCTAACTTTCTATGATTCGAACCTCTCCTGTGGGTCCAGTTTCAGATTCCGATGCTTCACTTCAGGTTTACTGTATCCCTTGAACCTTCTTATTGACGATGAAATACTGAAATTGCATCCGAATTTAATACAAAAGGCACAATGCCGACTTAAGTACAAGATGACTGACACTCTAACTTTCTATTATTTGAACCTCTCCTGTGAGTCCAGTTTTAGATTCCGATGCTTCACTTCAGGTTTACTATATACCTTGCGCCCTCTTAATGACGATGAAACACAGAAATTGCATCGGAATCAAATTCAATAGGCACAATGCCGACTTAAGTACAAGAGGACTGACACTCTAGCTTCCTATGATTTGAACCTATCCTGTGAGTCCAGTTTTAGATTCCGATGCTTCACTTCAGGTTCACTGTATCCCTTGGACCTTCTTATTGACGATGGAATAAAAAAATTGCATCCGAATTTAATATAAAGGGCATAATACCCGCCTTAAGTACAAGAGGACTGACACTCTCCCTTTCTATGATTTGAACCTCTCCTGTGAGTCCAGTTTTAGATTCCGATGCTTAACTTCAGGTTTGCTGTATCCCTTGGACCTTCTTATTGACGATGACACACTGAAATCGCATCCGAATTTAATACAAGAGGCACGATGCCGACTAAAGTACATGAGGACTGACACTCTCACTTCCTATGATTTGAACCTCTCCTGTGAGTCCAGTTTTAGTTTCCGATGCTTCACTTCAGGTTTACTGTATCCCTTGGACCTTCTTATTGATGATGAAACACAGAAATTGCATCCGAATTTAATACAAAAGGCACAATGCCGACTTAAGTAAAAGAGGACTGACACTCTCATTTTCTATGATTTGAACCTCTGCTGTGAGTCCAGTTTTAGATTCCAATGCTTAACTGCAGGTTTATACCTTGCACCGTCTTATTGACGATGAAACACAAAAATTGCATCGGAATGAAATTCAAAAGGCACAATGCCGACATAAGTACCAGAGGTCTGACACTCTCTATGATTTGTACTTCTCCTGTGTGTCCAGTTTTTGATTCCGATGCTTCAATTCTGGTTTACTGTATACCTTGCACCTTCTTATTGACGATGAATCACAGAAATTGCATCGGAGTTAAATTCAAAAGGCACAATGCCGACTTAAGTAAACAGGACTGACACTCTAACTCTCTATGATTTGAACCTCTCCTGTGAGTCCAGTTTTAGATTCTGATGCTTCACTTCTGGTTTACCATATACCTTGCAGCTTCTTATTGACGATGAAACACAGAAATTGCATCGGAATTAAATTCAAAAGACACAATGCCGACTTTAGTACAAGAGGACTGACACTCTTACTATCTATGATTTGAACCTCTCCTGTGAGTCCAGTTTTAGATTCCGATGCTTCACTTCAGGTTTACTGTATCCCTTGGACCTTCTTATTGACGATGAAACACAGAAATTGCATCCGAATTTAATACAAAAGGCACAATGCCGACTTAAGTACAAGAGGACTGACACTCTCACTTTCTATGATTTGAACCTCTCCTGTGAGTCCAGTTTTAAATTCCGATGCTTCAGTTCACGTTTACTGAATACCTTGCACCTTCTTATTGACGATGAAACACAGAAATTGCATCGGAATTTAATACAAAACGCACAATGCCGACTTAAGTACAAGAGGCCTGACACTCTCTAAGATGTGAACCTCTCCTGTTATTCCAGTTTTAGATTCAGATGCTTCACTTCAGGCTTACTGTATACCTTGCACCGTCATATTGACGATGAAACACAAAAATTGCATAGGAATTAAATTCAAAAGGCACAATGCCGACATAAGTACCAGAGGTCTGACACTCTCTATGATTTGTACCTCCAATGTGTGTCCAGTTTTTGATTCCGATGCTTCAATTCTGGTTTACTGTATACCTTGCACCTTCTTATTGACGATGAATCACAGAAATTGCATCGGAATTAAATTCAAAAGGCACAATGCCGACTAAAGTAAAGAGGACTGACACTCTAACTCTCTATGATTTGAACCTCTCCTGTGAGTCCAGTTTTAGATTCTGTTGCTTCACTTCTGGTTTACCGTATCCCTTGCAGCTTCTTATTGACGATGAAACACAGAAATTGCATCGGAATTAAATTCAAAAGACTCAATGCCGACTTAAGTACAAGAGGACTGACACTCTTACTATCTATGATTTGAACCTCTCCTGTGAGTCCAGTTTTAGATTCCGATGCTTCACTTCAGGTTTACTGTATCCTTTGGACCTTCTTATTGACGATGAAACACAGAAATTGCATCCGAATTTAATACAAAAGGCACAATGCCGACTTAAGTACAAGAGGACTGACACTCTCACTTTCTATGATTTGAACCTCTCCTGTGAGTCCAGTTTTAGATTCCGATGCTTCACTTCAAGTTTACTGTATACCTTGCACCTTCTTATTGACGATGAAACACAGAAATTGCATCCGAATTTAATACAAAAGGCACAATGCCGACTTAAGTACAAGAGGACTGACACTCTCCCTTTCTAAGATTTGAACCTCTCCTGTGAGTCCAGTTTCAGATTCCGATGCTCCACTTCAGGTTCACTGTATCCCTCGGACCTTCTTATTGTCGATGAAACACAGAAATTGCATCGGAATTTAATAAAAAATGCACAATGCCGACTTAAGTAAAAGAGGAGTGACACTCTAACTCTCTGTGATTTGAACCTCACCTGTGAGTCCAGTTTTAGATTCCGATGCTTCACTTCTGGTTTACTGTATACCATGCAGATTCTTATTGACGATGAAACACAGATATTGCATCGGAATTAAATTCAAAAGACACAATGCCGACTTAAGTACAAGAGGACTGACACTCTAACTATCTATGATTTGAACCTCTCCTGTGAGTCCGGTTTTAGATTCCGACGCTTCACTGCAGGTTTACTGTATCCCTTGGACCTTCTTATTGACGATGAAACACAGAAATTGCATCCGAATTTAATACAAAAGGCACAATACCGACTTAAGTACAAGAGGACTGACACACTCACTTTCTATGATTTGAACCTCTCCTGTGAGTTCAGTTTTAGAGTCCGATGCTTCACTTCAGGTTTACTGTATACCTTGCACCTTCTTATTGACGATGAAACACAGAAATTGCATCCGAATTTAATACAAAAGGCACAATTCCGACTTAAATACAAGAGGACCGACACTCTCCCTTTCAATGAGATGAACCTCTCCTGTGAGTCCAGTTTTAGATTCCGATGCTCCACTTCAGGTTTACTGTATCCCTTGGACTTTCTTATTGACGATGAAACACAGAAATTGCATCCGAATTTAATACAAATGGCACAATGCCGACTTAAGTAAAAGAGGACTGTCACTCTCTCTTTCTATGATTTGAACCTCTCCTGTGAGTCCAGTTTGAGATTCCGATGTTTCACTTCTGGTATACTGTATACCTTGCACCTTCTTATTGACGATAAAAACACAGGAGCTGCATCCGAATTTAATACAAAAGGCACAATGCCGACTTAAGTAAAAGAGGACTGACACTCTCTCTTTCTATGATTTGAGCCTCACCTGTGAGTCCAGTTTTAGATTCCGATGCTTCACTTCAGGTTTACTGTATACCTTGCACCTTCTTATTGACGATGAAAATCAGAAATTGCATCGGAATTTAATACAAAAGGCACAATGCCGACTTAAGTACAAGAGGACTAACACTCTCACTTTCTATGATTTGAAAGTCTCCTGTGAGTCCAGTTTTAGATTCCGATGCTTCACTTCAGGTTTACTGTATACCTTGCACCGTCATGTTGAATATGAAACACAAAAATTGCATCGGAATTAAATTCAAAAGGAACAATGCAGACTTAAGTACAAGAGGACTGACACACTCACTTTCTATGATTTGAACCTCTCCTGTGAGTCCAGTTTTAGATTCTGATGCTTCACTTCAGGTTTACTGTATACCTTGCACCTTCGTATTGACGATGAAACACAGAAATTGCATCGGAATTAAATCCAAAAGGCACAATGCCGACTTAAGTAAAGAGGACTGACACTCAAATTCTCTATGATTTGAACCTCTCCTGTGAGTCCAGTTTTAGATTCCGATGCTTCACTTCTGGTTTACTGTATCCCTTGGATCTTCTTATTGACGATGGAACACAGAAATTGCATCCGAATTTATACAAAAGGCACAATGCCGACTTAAGTACAAGAGGACTGATACTTTAACTTTCTATTATTTGAACCTCTCCTGTGAGTCCAGTTTTAGATTCCGATGCTTCACTTCAAGTTTACTGTATACCTTGCACCTTCTTATTGACGATGAAACACAGAAATTGCATCCGAATTTAATACAAAAGGCACAATGCCGACTTAAGTACAAGAGGACTGACACTCTCCCTTTCTATGATTTGAACCTCTCCTGTGAGTCCAGTTTCAGACTCCGATTCTCCACTTCAGGTTCACTGTATCCCTTGGACCTTCTTATTGTCGATGAAACACAGAAGTTGCATCGGAATTTAATAAAAAATGCACAATGCCGACTTAAGTAAAAGAGGACTGACACTCTAACACTCTGTGATTTGAACCTCACCTGTGAGTCCAGTTTTAGATTCCGATGCATCACTTCTGGTTTAATGTATACCTTGCAGATTCGTATTGACGATGAAACACAGAAATTGCATCGGAATTAAATTCAAAAGACACAATGCCGACTTAAGTACAAGAGGACTGACACTCTAACTATCTATGATTAGAACCTCTCCTGTGAGTCCGGTTTTAGATTCCGACGCTTCACTTCAGGTTTACTGTATCCCTTGGACCTTCTTATTGACGATGAAACACAGAAATTGCATCCGAATTCAATACAAAAGGCACAATACTGACTTAAGTACAAGAGGACTGACACTCTCACTTTCTATGATTTGAACCTCTCCTGTGAGTTCAGTTTTAGATTCCGATGCTTCACTTCAGGTTTACTGTATACCTTGCACCTTCTTATTGACGATGAAACACAGAAATTGCATCCGAATTTAATACAAAAGGCACAATTCCGACTTAAATACAAGAGGACCGACACTCTCCCTTTCAATGAGATGAACCTCTCCTGTGAGTCCAGTTTTAGATTCCGATGCTCCACTTCAGGTTTACTGTACCCTTGGGCCTCCTTATTGACGATGAAACACAGAAATTGCATCCGAATTTAATACAAATGGCACAATGCCGACTTAAGTAAAAGAGGACTGTCACTCTCTCTTTCTATGATTTGAACCTCTCCTGTGAGTCCAGTTTTAGATTCCGATGTTTCACTTCTGGTATACTGTATACCTTGCACCTTCTTATTGACGATAAAAACACAGGAATTGCATCCGAATTTAATACAAAAGGCACAATGCCGACTTAAGTAAAAGAGGACTGACACTCTCTCTTTCTATGATTTGAGCCTCACCTGTGAGTCCAGTTCTAGATTCCGATGCTTCACTTCAGGTTTACTGTATACCTTGCACCTTCTTATTGACGATGAAACTCAGAAATTGCGTCGGAATTTAATACAAAAGGCACAATGCCGACTTAAGTACAAGAGGACTAACACTCTCACTTTCTATGATTTGAACCTCTCCAGTGAGCCCAGTTTTAGATTCCGATGCTTCACTTCAGGTTTACTGTGTACCTTGCACCGTCATGTTGACGATGAAACACAAAAATTGCATCGGAATTAAATTCAAAAGGCACAATGCAGACTTAAGTACAAGAGGACTGACACACTCACTTTCTATGATTTGAACCTCTCCTGTGTGTCCAGTTTTAGATTCTGATGCTTCACTTCAGGTTTTCTGTATACCTTGCAACTTCTTATTGACGATGAAACACAGAAATTGCATCGGAATTAAATTCAAAATGCACAATGACGATTTAAGTACATGAGGACTGACACTCTAACTACCTATGGTTTGAACCTCTCCTGTGAGTCCAGTTTTAGATTCCGATGCTTCACTTCAGGTTTACTGTATCCCTTGGACCTTCTTATTGACGATGACATACAGAAATTGCATCCGAATTTAATACAAAAGGCACAATGCCGACTTAAGTAAAAGAGGTCTGACACTCTCTCTTTCTATGATTTGAACGTCTCCTGTGTGTCCAGTTTTAGATTCCGATGCTTCACTTCAGGTTTACTGTATACCTTGCACCTTCGTATTTACGTTGAAACACAGAAATTGCATCGGAATTAAATTCAAAAGGCACAATGCCGACTTAAGTAAAGAGGACTGACACTCTAACTCTCTATGATTTGAACCTCACCTGTGAGTCCAGTTTTAGATTCCGATGCTTCACTTCAGGTTTACTGTATACCTTGCAACTTCTTATTGACGATGAAACACAGAAATTGCATCGGATCTAAATTCAAAAGGCACAATGACGATTTAAGTACGTGAGGACTGACACTCTAACTGTCTATGGTTTGAACCTCTCCTGTGAGTCCAGTTTTAGATTCCAATGCTTCACTTCTGGTTTACTGTATACCTTGTAGCTTCTTATTGACGATGATACACACAAATTGCATCGGAATTAAATTCAAAAGACACAATGCCGACTTAAGTACAAGAGGACTGACACTCTCACTTTCTATGATTTGAACCTCTCCTGTGAGTCCGGTTTTAAATTCCGATGCTTCAGTCCAGGTTTACTGTATACCTTGCACCTTCTTATTGACGATGAAACACAGAAACTGCATTCGAATTTAATACAAAAGGCACAATGCCGACTTAAGTAAAAGAGGACTGTCACTCTCTCTTTATATGATTTGAAACTCTCCTGTGAGTCCAGTTTTAGATTCTGATGCTTCACTTCTGGTTTACCGTATACCTTGCAGCTTCTTATTGACAATGAAACACAGAAATTGCATCGGAATTAAATTCAAAAGACACAATGCCGACTTAAGTACAAGAGGACTGACACTCGTACTATCTATGATTTGAACCTCTCCTTTGAGTCCAGTTTTAGATTCCGATGCTTCACTTCAGGTTTACTGTATCCCTTGGACCTTCTTATTGACGATGGAACAGAGAAATTGCATCCGAATTTAATACAAAAGGCACAATGCCGACTTAAGTACAAGAGGACTGACACTCTCCCTTTCTATGATTTGAACCTCTCCTGTGGGTCCAGTTTCAGATTCCGATACTCCACTTCAGGTTCACTGTATCCCTTGGACCTTCTTATTGTTGATGAAACACAGAAGTTGCATCGGAATTTAATAAAAAATGCACAATGCCCACTTAAGTAAAAGAGGACTGACACTCTAACTTTCTGTGATTTGAACCTCACCTGTGAGTCCAGTTTTAGATTCCGATGCTTCACTTCTGGTTTACTGTATACCTTGCAGATTCTTATTGACGATGAAACACAGAAATTGCATCGGAATTAAATTCAAAAGACACAATGCCGACTTAAGTACAAGAGGACTGACACTCCCTCTTTCTATGATTTGAGCCTCACCTGTGAGTCCAGTTCTAGATTCCGATGCTTCACTTCAGGTTTACTGTATACCCTGCACCGTCATGTTGACGATGAAACACAAAAATTGCATCGGAATTAAATTCAAAAGGCACAATGCAGACTTAAGTACAAGAGGACTGACACACTCACTTTCTATGATTTGAACCTCTCCTCTGTGTCCAGTTTTAGATTCTGATGCTTCACTTCAGGTTTACTGTATACCTTGCACCTTCTTATTGACAATGAAACACAGAAATTGCATCGGAATTACATTCAAAAGGCACAATGACGATTTAAGTACATGAGGACTGACACTCTAACTATCTATGGTTTGAACCTCTCCTGTGAGTCCAGTTTTAGATTCCGATGCTTCACTTCAGGTTTACTGTATCCCTTGGACCTTCTTATTGACGATGACATACAGAAATTGCATCCGAATTTAATACAAAAGGCACAATGCCGACTTAAGTAAAAGAGGTCTGACACTCTCTCTTTCTATGATTTGAACGTCTCCTGTGTGTCCAGTTTTAGATTCCGATGCTTCACTTCAGGTTTACTGTATACCTTGCACCTTCGTATTTACGTTGAAACACAGAAATTGCATCGGAATTAAATTCAAAAGGCACAATGCCGACTTAAGTAAAGAGGACTGACACTCTAACTCTCTATGATTTGAACCTCACCTGTGAGTCCAGTTTTAGATTCCGATGCTTCACTTCAGGTTTACTGTTTACCTTGCAACTTCTTATTGACGATGAAACACAGAAATTGCATCGGATCTAAATTCGAAAGGCACAATGACGATTTAAGTACATGAGGACTGACACTCTAACTGTCTATGGTGTGAACCTCTCCTGTGAGTCCAGTTTTAGATTCCAATGCTTCACTTCTGGTTTACTGTATACCTTGCACCTTCTTATTGACGATGAAACACAGAAATTGCATTCGAATTTAATACAAAAGGCACAATGCCGACTTAAGTACAAGAGAACTGACACTCGTACTATCTATGATTTGAACCTCTCCTTTGAGTCCAGTTTTAGATTCCGATGCTTCACTTCAGGTTTACTGTATCCCTTGGACCTTCTTATTGACGATGGAACAGAGAAATTGCATCCGAATTTAATACAAAAGGCACAATGCCGACTTAAGTACAAGAGGACTGACACTCTCCCTTTCTATGATTTGAACCTCTCCTGTGGGTCCAGTTTCAGATTCCGATACTCCAATTCAGGTTCACTGTATCCCTTGGACCTTCTTATTGTCGATGAAACACAGAAGTTGCATCGGAATTTAATAAAAAATGCACAATGCCCACTTAAGTAAAAGTGGACTGACACTCTAACTTTCTGTGATTTGAACCTCACCTGTGAGTCCAGATTTAGATTCCGATGCTGTACTTCTGGTTTACTGTATACCTTGCAGATTCTTATTGACGATGAAACACAGAAATTGCATCGGAATTAAATTCAAAAGACACAATGCCGACTTAAGTACAAGAGGACTGACACTCTAACTATCTATGATTTGAACCTCTCCTGTGAGTCCGGTTTTAGATTCCGACGCTTCACTTCAGGTTTACTGTATCCCTTGGACCTTCTTATTGACGATGAAACACAGAAATTGCGTCAGAATTTAATACAAAAGGCACAATGCCGACTTAAGTAAAAGAGGACTGTCACTCTCTCTTTCTATGATTTGAACCTCTCCTGTGAGTCCAGTTTTAGATTCCGATGTTTCACTTCTGATATACTGTATACCTTGCACCTTCTTATTGACGATAAAAACACAGGAATTGCATCCGAATTTAATACAAAAGGCACAATGCCGACTTAAGTAAAAGAGGACTGACACTCCCTCTTTCTATGATTTGAGCCTCACCTGTGAGTCCAGTTCTAGATTCCGATGCTTCACTTCAGGTTTACTGTATACCTTAAACCTTCTTATTGACGATGAAACTCAGAAATTGCATCGGAATTTAATACAAAAGGCACAATGCCGACTTAAGTACAAGAGGACTAACACTCTCACTTTCTATGATTTGAACCTCTCCTGTGAGTCCAGTTTTAGATTCCGATGCTTCACTTCAGGTTTACTGTATACCCTGCACCGTCATGTTGACGATGAAACACAAAAATTGCATCGGAATTAAACTCTAAAGGCACAATGCAGACTTAAGTACAAGAGGACTGACACACTCACTTTCTATGATTTGAACCTCTCCTCTGTGTCCAGTTTTAGATTCTGATGCATCACTTCAGGTTTACTGTGTACCTTGCACCTTCTTATTGACAATGAAACACAGAAATTGCATCGGAATTAAATTCAAAAGGCATAATAACGATTTAAGTACATGAGGACTGACACTCAAACTATCTATGGTTTGAACCTCTCCTGTGAGTCCAGTTTTAGATTCCGATGCTTCACTTCAGGTTTCCTGTATCCCTTGGACCTTCTTATTGACGATGACATACAGAAATTGCATCCGAATTTAATACAAAAGGCACAATGCCGACTTAAGTAAAAGAGGTCTGACACTCTCTCTTTCTATGATTTGAACCACTCCTGTGTGTCCAGTTTTAGATTCCGATGCTTCACTTCAGGTTTACTGTATACCTTGCACTTTCGTATTGACGATGAAACACAGAAATTGCATCGGAATTAAATTCAAAAGGCACAATGCCGACTTAAGTAAAGAGGACTGACACTCTAACTCTCTATGATTTGAACCTCGCCTATGAGTCCAGTTTTAGATTCCGATGCTCCACTTCTGGTTTACTGTATACCTTGCAGCTTCTTATTGACGATGAAACACAGAAATTGCATCGGAATTAAATTCAAAAGACACAATGCCGACTTAAGTACAAGAGGACTGACACTCTCACTTTCTGATTTGAACCTCTCCTGTGAGTCCAGTTTTAAATTCCGATGCTTCAGTCCAGGTTTACTGCATACCTTGCACCTTCTTATTGACGATGAAACACAGAAATTGCATTCGAATTTGATACAAAAGGCACAATGCCGACTTAAGTAAAAGAGGACTGACACTCTTACTTTATATGATTTGAACCTCTCCTGTGAGACAAGTTTTAGATTCCGATGCTTCACATCAGGTTTACCGTATCCCTTGGACCTTCTTATTGACGATGGAACAGAGAAATTGCATCCGAATTTAATACAAAAGGCACAATGCCGACTTAAGTACAAGAGGACTGACACCCTAACTTTCTATGATTTGAACCTCTCCTGTGAGTCCACTTTTAGATTCCGATGCTTCACTTCAAGTTTACTGTATACCTTGCACCTTCTTATTGTCGATGAAACACAGAAATTGCATCGGAATTTAATAAAAAATGCACAGTGCCGACTTAAGTAAAAGAGGACTGACACTCTAACTCTCTGTGATTTGAACCTCACCTGTGAGTCCAGTTTTAGATTCCGATGCTTCACTTCTGGTTTACTGTATACCTTGCAGATTCTTATTGACGATGAAACACAGAAATTGCATCGGAATTAAATTCAAAAGACACAATGCCGACTTAAGTACAAGAGGACTGACACTCTAAGTATCTATGATTTGTACCTCTCCTATGAGTCCGGTTTTCGATTCCGACGCTTCACTTTAGGTTTACTGTATCCCTTGGACCTTCTTATTGACGATGAAATACAGAAATTGCATCCGAATTTAATACAAAAGGCACAATACCGACTTAAGTACAAGAGGACTGACACTCTCACTTTCTATGTTTTGAACCTCTCCTGTGAGTTCAGTTTTAGATTCCGGTGCTTCACTTCAGGTTTACTGTATACCTTGCACCTTCTTATTGACGATGAAACACAGAAATTGCATCCGAATTTAATACAAAAGGCACAATTCCGCCTTAAATACAAGAGGACCGACACTCTCCCTTTCAATGAGATGAACCTCTCCTGTGAGTCCTGTTTTAGATTCCGATGCTTCACTTCAGGTTTACTGTATACCTTGCACCGTCATGTTGACGATGAAACACAAAAATTGCATCGGAATTAAATTCAAAAGGAAAAATGCAGACTTAAGTACAAGAGGACTGACACACTCACTTTCTATGATTTGAACCTCTCCTGTGAGTCCAGTTTTAGATTCTGATGCTTCACTTCAGGTTTACTGTATACCTTGCACCTTCTTATTGACGATGAAACACAGAAATTGCATCGGAATTAAATTCAAAAGGCACAATGACGATTTAAGTACATGAGGACTGACACTCTAACTATCTATGGTTTGAACCTCTCCTGTGAGTCCAGTTTTAGATTCCGATGCTTCACTTCAGGTTTACTGTATCCCTTGGACCTTCTTATTGACGATGACATACAGAAATTGCATCCGAATTTAATACAAAAGGCACAATGCCGACTTCAGTAAAAGAGGTCTGACACTCTCTCTTTCTATGATTTGAACCTCTCCTGTGTGTCCAGTTTTAGATTCCGATGCTTCACTTCAGGTTTACTGTATACCTTGCACCTTCGTATTGACGATGAAACACAGAAATTGCATCGGAATTAAATTCAAAAGGCACAATGCCGACTTAAGTAAAGAGGACTGACACTCTAACTCTCTATGATTTGAACCTCTCCTGTGAGTCCAGTTTTAGATTCCGATGCTTCACTTCTGGTTTACTGTATACCTTGCAGCTTCTTATTGACGATGAAACACAGAAATTGCATCGGAATTAAATTCAAAAGACACAATGCCGACTTATGTACAAGAGGACTGACACTCTCACTTTCTATGATTTGAACCTCACCTGTGGGTCCAGTTTTAGATACCGATGCTTCACTTCAGGTTTACTGTATACCTTGCACCGTCATGTTGACGATGAAACACAAAAATTGCATCGGAATTAAATTCAAAAGGAACAATGCAGACTTAAGTACAAGAGGACCGACACACTCACTTTCTATGATTTGAACCGCTCCTGTGAGTCCAGTTTTAGATTCTGATGCTTCACTTCAGGTTTACTGTATACCTTGCACCTTCTTATTGACGATGAAATACAGAAATTGCATCGGAATTAAATTAAAAAGGCACAAAGACGATTTAAGTACATGAGGACTGACACTCTAACTATCTATGGTTTGAACCTTTCCTGTGAGTCCAGTTTTAGATTCCGATGCTTCACTTCAGGTTTACTGTATCCCTTGGACCTTCTTATTGACGATGACATACAGAAATTGCATCCGAATTTAATACAAAAGGCACAATGCCGACTTAAGTAAAAGAGGTCTGACACTCTCTCTTTCTATGATTTTAACCTCTCATGTGTGTCCAGTTTTAGATTCCGATGCTTCACTTCAGGTTTACTGTATACCTTGCACCTTCGTATTGACGATGAAACACAGAAATTGCATCGGAATTAAATTCAAAAGGCACAATGCCGACTTAAGTAAAGAGGACTGACACTCTAACTATCTATGATTTGAACCCCTCCTGTGAGTCCAGTTTTAGATTCCGATGCTTCGCTTTAGGTTTACTGTATCCCTTGGACCTTCTTATTGACGATGAAACACAGAAATTGCATCCGAATTTAATACAAAAGGCACAATGCCGACTTAAGTACAAGAGGACTGACACTCTCACTTTCTATGATTTGAACCTCTCCTGTGACTCCAGTTTTAGATTCCGATGCTTCACTTCAGGTTAACTGTATACCTTGCCCCTTCTTATTGACGATGAAACACAGAAATTGCATCCGAATTTAATACAAAAGGCACAATGCCGACTAAAGTACAAGAGGACCGACACTCTCCCTTTCTATGATTTGAACCTCTCCTGTGAGTCCAGTTTTAGGTTCCGATGCTTCACTTCAGGTTTACTGTATACCTTGCACCGTCTTATTGACGATGAAACACAGAAATTGCATCGGAAATAAATTCAAAAGGCACAATGACGATTTAAGTACAAGAGGACTGACACTCTTACTATCTATGATTAGAACCTCTCCTGTGAGTCAGGTTATAGATTCCGATGCTTCACTTCAGGTTTACTGTATCCCTTGGACCTTCTTATTGACGATGACATACAGAAATTGCATCCGTATTTAATACAAAAGGCACAATGCCGACTTAAGTAAACGAGGTCTGACACTCTCTCTTTCTATGATTTGAACCTCTCCTGTGTGTCCATTTTTAGATTCCAATGCTTCACTTCAGGTTTACTGTATACCTTGCACCTTCTTATTGACGATGAAACAAAGAAATTGCATTGGAATTAAATTCAAAAGGCACAATGCCGACTTAAGTAAAGAGGACTGACACTCTAACACTCCATGATTTGAACCTCTCCTGTGAGTCCAGTCTTAGATTCCGATGCTTCACTTCTGGTTTACTGTATACCTTGCAGCTTTTTATTGACGATGATACCTAGAAATTGCATCGGAATTAAATTGAAAAGACACAATGCCGACTTAAGTACAAGAGGACTGACACTCTACTATCTATGATTTGAACCTCTCCTGTGAGTCCGGTTTTAGATTCCGATCCTTCACTTCAGGTTTGCTGTATCTTTTGGAGCTTCTTATTGACGATGAAACACAGAAATTGCATCCGAATTTAATACAAAAGGCACAATGCCGACTTAAGTACAAGAGGACTGACACTCTCACTTTCTATGATATGAACCTCACCTGTGAGTCCATTTTTAGATTCCGATGCTTCACTTCAGGTTTACTGTATACCATGCACCTTCTTATTGACGATGAAACACAGAAATTGCATCCGAAATTAATACAAAAGGCACAATGCCGACTTAAGTACAAAAGGACCGACACTCTCCCTTTCTATGATTTGAACCTCTCCTGTGAGTCCAGTTTTTGATTCCGATGCTCCACTTCAGGTGTACTGTATCCCTTGGACCTTCTTATTGACGATGAAACACAGAAATTGCATCCGAATTTAATACAAAAGCACAATGCCGACTTAAGTAAAAGAGGACTGTCACTCTCTCTTTCTATGATTTGAATCTCTCCTGTGAGTCCAGTTTTACATTCCGATGCTTCACTTCTGGTTTACTGTACACCTTGCACCTTCTTATTGACGATAAAAACACAGGAATTGCATCCGAAATAATTACAAAAGGCACAATGCCGACTTAAGTAAAGGAGGACTGTCACCCTTTCTTTTTTTGATTTGAGCCTCACCTGTGAGTTCAGTTTTAAATTCCGATGCTTCACTTCAGGTTTTCTGTATACCTTGCACCTTCTTATTGACGATAAAACTCAGAAATTGCATCGGAATTTAATACAAAAGGCACAATGCCGACTTAAGTACAAGAGGACTAACACTCTCATTTCTATGATTTGAACCTCTCCTGTGAGTCCAGTTTTAGATTCCGATGCTTAACTTCAGGTTTACTGTATCCCTTGGAGCTTCTTATTGACGATGACACACAGAAATTGCATCCGATTTTAATACAAAAGGCCCGATGCCGACTTAAGTAAAAGAGTTCAGACACTCTCTCTTTCTATGATTTGAACCTCTCCTGTGTGTCCAGTTTTAGATTCCGTTGCTTCACTTCTGGTTTACTGTATACCTAGCACCTTCTTATTGACAATGAATCACAGAAATTGCTTCGGAATTAAATTCAAAAGGCACAATGCCGACTTAAGTAAAGAGGACTGACACTCTAACTCTCTATGATTTGAACCTCTCCTGTGAGTCCAGTTTTAGATTCCGATGCTTCACTTCTGGTTTACTGTATACCTTGCTCCTTCTTGTTGACGATGAAACACAGAAATTGCATCGGAATTAAATACAAAAGGCACAATGTCGACTTAAGTACAAGAGGACTGGCACTCTTACTTTCTATGATTTGAACCTCTCCTGTGAGTCAGGTTATAGATTCCGATGCTTCACTTACGGTTTACTGTATCCCTTGGACATCTTATTAACGATGCAACACAGAAATTGCATCCGAATTTAATACAAAAGGCACAATGCCGACTTAAGTACAATTGGACTGACACTCTAACTTTCTATGATTTGAACCTCTCCTGTGAGTCCAGTTTTAGTTTCCGATGCTTCACTTCAAGTTTGCTGTATACCTTGCACCTTCTTATTGACGATGAAACACAGAAATTGCATCCGAATTTAATACAAAAGGCACAATGCAGACGTAAGTACAAGAGGACCGAGACTCTCCCTTTCAATGATTTGAACCTCTCCTGTGAATCCAGTTTTAGATTCCGATGCTCCACTTCAGGTTTACTGTATCACTTGGACCTTCTTATTGACGATGAAACACAGAAATTGCATCCGAATTTAATACTAAAGGCACAATGCCGACTTAAGTAAAAGAGTACTGTCACTCTCTCTTTCTATGATTTGAACCTCTCCTGTGAGCCCAGTTTTAAATTCCGATGCTTCAGTTCAGGTTTACTGTATACCTTGCACCTTCTTATGGGCGATGAAACACAGAAATTGCATCCGAATTTAATACAAAAGGCTCAATGCCGACTTACGTAAGAGAGGACTGACACTCTCCCTTTCTATGATTTGAAGCTCTCCTCTGAGTCCAGTTTTAGATTCCGATGCTTCACTTCAGGTTTACTGTATACCTTGCCCCTTCTTATTGACGATGAAACACAGAAATTGCATCCGAATTTAATACAAAAGGCACAAGGCCGACTTAAGTACAAGAGGACCGACACTCTCCCTTTCTATGATTTGAACCTCTCCTGTGAGTCCAGTTTTAGGTTCCGATGCTTCACTTCAGGTTTACTGTAAACCTTGCACCTTCTTATTGACGATGAAACACAGAAATTGCATCGTAAATAAATTCAAAAGGCACAATGACGATTTAAGTACAAGAGGACTGACACTCTAACTATCTATGGTTTGAACATCTCCTGTGAGTCCAGTGTTAGATTCCGATGCTTCACTTCAGGTTTACTGTATCCCTTGGTCCTTCTTATTGACGATGAAACACAGAAATTGCATCCGAATTTAATACAAAAGGCACAATGCCGACTTAGGTAAAAGAGGACAGACCCTCTCCCCATCTATGATTTGAACCTCTCCTGTGAGTCCAGTTTGAGATTCCGATGCTTCACTTCCGGTTTCCTGTATCCCTTGGACCATATTATTGACGATGAAAAATAAAAATTGCATCGGAATTTAATATAAAAAGGCATAATGCCTACTTAAGTAAAAGAGGACTGACACTCTCTCTTTCTATGATTTGAATCTCTCCAGTGAGTCCAGTTTTAGATTCCGATACTTCACTTCAGATTTGCTGTATCCTTTGGACCTTCTTATTGACGATGACATACAGATATTGCATCCGAATTTAATACAAAAGGCACATGCCGACTTAAGTAAAAGAGGTCTGACACTCTATCTTTCTATGATTTGAACCTCTCCTGTGTGTCCATTTTTAGATTCCGATGCTTCACTTCAGGTTTACTGTATACCTTGCACCTTGTTATTGACGATGAAACACAGAAATTGCATCGGAATTGAATACAAAAGGCACAATGCCGACTCAAGTACTAGAGGACCGTCACTCTCCCTTTCTATGATTTGAACCTCTCCTGTGAGTCCAGTTTTAGGTTCCGATGCTTCACTTCAGGTTTACTGTATACCTTGCACCTTCTTATTGACGATGAAACACAGAAATTGCATCGTAAATAAATTCAAAAGGCACAATGACGATTTAAGTACAAGAGGACTGACACTCTAACTATCTATGGTTTGAACCTCTCCTGTAAGTCCAGTGTTAGATTCCGATGCTTCACTTCAGGTTTACTGTATCCCTTGGTCCTTCTTATTGACGATGAAACACAGAAATTGCGTCCGAATTTAATACAAAATGCACACTGCCGACTTAAGTAAAAGAGGACTGTCACTCTCTCTTTCTAAGATTTGAACCTCTCCTGTGAGTCCAGTTTTACATTCCGATGCTTCACTTCTGGTTTACTGTACACCTTGCACCTTCTTATTGACGATAAAACACAGGAATTGCATCCGAAATTAATACAAAAGGCACAATGCCGACTTAAGTAAAAGAGGACTGTCACCCTCTCTTTCTATGATTTGAGCCTCACCTGTGAGTCCAGTTTTAGATTCCGATGCTTCACTTCAGGTTTACTGTATACCTTGCACCTTCTTATTGACGATAAAACTCAGAAATTGCATCGGAATTTAATACAAAAAGCACAATGCCGACTTAAGTACAAGAGGACTGACACTCTCACTTTCTATGATTTGAACCTCTCCTGCGAGTCCAGTTTTAGATTCTGATGCTTAACTTCAGGTTTACTGTATCCCTTGGACCTTCTTATTGACGATGACACACAGAAATTGCATCGGATTTTAATACAAAAGGCACGATGCCGACTAAAGTACATGAGGACTGCCACTCTCACTTCCTATGATTTGAACATCTCCTGTTAGTCCAGTTTTAGTTTCTGATGCTTCACTAAAGGTTTACTCTATCCCTTGGACCTTCTTATTGATGATGAAACACAGAAATTGCATCCGAATTTAATACAAAAGGCACAATGCCGACTTAAGTAAAAGAGGACTGACACTCTCACTTTCAAATGATTTGAACCTCTCCTGTGAGTCCAGTTTTAGATTCCGATGCTTAACTGCAGGTTTACTGTATCCCTTGGACCTTCTTGTTGACAATGAAATACAGAAATTGCATCTGAAATTAATACAAAAGGCACAATGCCGACTTAAGTAAAAGAGTTCTGACACTCTCTCTTTCTATGATTTGAACCTCTCCTGTGTGTCCAGTTTTAGATTCCGTTGCTTCACTTCTGGTTTACTGTATACCTTGCACCTTCTTATTTACAATGAATCACGGAAATTGCATTGGAATTAAATTCAAAAGGCACAATGCCGACTTAAGTAAAGAGGACTGACACTCTAACTCTCTATGATTTGAACCTCTCCTGTGAGTCCAGTTTTAGATTCCGATGCTGCACTTCTGGTTTACTGTATACCTTGCAGCTTCTTATTGACGATGAAACACAGAAATTGCATCGGAATTAAATTCAAAAGACACAAAGCCGACTCAAGTACAAGAGGACTGACACTCTATATATCTATGATTTGAACCTCTCCTGTGAGTCCAGTTTTAGATTCCGATGCTTAACTGCAGGTTTGCTGTATCCCTTGGACCTTCTTGTTGACAATGCAATACAGAAATTGCATCTGAATTTAATACAAAAGGCACAATGCCGACTTAAGTAAAAGAGTTCTGACACTCTCTCTTTCTATGATTTGAACCTCTCCTGTGTGTCCAGTTTTAGATTCCGTTGCTTCACTTCTGGTTTACTGTATACCTTGCACCTTCTTATTTACAATGAATCACAGAAATTGCATCGGAATTAAATTCCAAGGCACAATGCCGACTTAAGTAAAGATAACTGACACTCTAACTCTCTATGATTTGAACCTCTCCTGTGAGTCCAGTTTTAGATTCCGATGCTGTACTTCTGGTTTACTGTATACCTTGCAGCTTCTTATTGACGATGAAACACAGAAATTGCATCGGAATTAAATTCAAAAGACACAAAGCCGACTTAAGTACAAGAGGACTGACACTCTTACTATCTATGAATAGAACCTCTCCTGTGAGTCAGGTTATAGATTCCGATGCTTCACTTCAGGTTTACTGTATCCCTTAGACCTTCTTATTGACGATGACACACAGAAATTGCATCCATTTTAATACAAAAGGCACAATGCCGACATAAGTAAACGAGGTCTGACACTCTCTCTTTCAATGATTTGAACCTCTCCTGTGTGTCCATTTTTAGATTCCAATGCTTCACTTCAGGTTTACTGTATACCTTGCACCTTCTTATTGACGATGAAACACAGAAATTGCATCGGAATTAAATTCAAAAGGCACAATGCCGACTTAAGTAAAGAGGACTGACACTCTAACACTCCATGATTTGAACCTCTCCTGTGAGTCCAGTCTTAGATTGCGATGCTTCACTTCTGGTTTACTGTATACCTTGCAGCTTTTTATTGACGATGATACCTAGAAATTGCATCGGAATTAAATTGAAAAGACACAATGCCGACTTAAGTACAAGAGGACGGACACTCTACTATCTATGATTTGAACCTCTCCTGTGAGTCCGGTTTTAGATTCCAATCCTTCACTTCAGGTTTACTGTATCTTTTGGAGCTTCTTATTGACGATGAAACACAGAAATTGCATCCGAATTTAATACAAAAGGCACAATGCCGACTTATGTACAAGAGGACTGACATTCTCACTTTCTATGATTTGAACCTAACCTGTGAGGCCATTTTTAGATTCCGATGCTTCACTTCAGGTTTTCTGTATACCATGCACCTTCTTATAGACGATGAAACACAGAAATTGCATCCGAAATTAATACAAAAGGCACAATGCCGACTTAAGTACAAAAGGACCGACACTCTCCCTTTCTATGATTTGAACCTCTCCTGTGAGTCCAGTTTTTGATTCCGATGCTCCACTTCAGGTGTACTGTATCCCTTGGACCTTCTTATTGACGATGAAACACAGAAATTGCATCCGAATTTAATACAAAAGGCACAATGCCGACTTAAGTAAAAGAGGACTGTCACTCTCTCTTTCTATGATTTGAATCTCTCCTGTGAGTCCAGTTTTACATTCCGATGCTTCACTTCTGGTTTACTGTACACCTTGCACCTTCTTATTGACGATAAAAACACAGGAATTGCATCCGAAATTAATACAAAAGGCACAATGCCGACTTAAGTAAAAGAGGACTGTCACCCTCTCTTTCTATGATTTGAGCCTCACCTGTGAGTTCAGTTTAAGATTCCGATGCTTCACTTCAGGTTTTCTGTATACCTTGCACCTTCTTATTGACGATAAAACTCAGAAATTGCATCGGAATTTAATACAAAAGGCACAATGCCGACTTAAGTACAAGAGGACTAACACTCTCACTTTCTATGATTTGAACCTCTCCTGTGAGTCCAGTTTTAGATTCCGATGCTTAACTTCTTTTTAACTGTATCCCTTGGACCTTCTTATTGACGATGACACACAGAAATTGCATCCGATTTTAATACAAAAGGCACGATGCCGACTTAAGTAAAAGAGTTCAGACACTCTCTCTTTCTATGATTTGAACCTCTCCTGTGTGTCCAGTTTTAGATTCCGTTGCTTCACTTCTGGTTTACTGTATACCTTGCACCTTGTTATTGACAATGAATCACAGAAATTGCATCGGAATTAAATACAAAAGGCACAATGTCGACTTAAGTACAAGAGGACTGGCACTCTTACTTTCTATGATTTGAACCTCTCCTGTGAGTCAGGTTATAGATTCCGATGCTTCACTTACGGTTTACTGTATCCCTTGGACATCTTATTAACGATGCAACACAGAAATTGCATCCGAATTTAATACAAAAGGCACAATGCCGACTTAAGTACAATTGGACTGACACTCTAACTTTCTATGATTTGAACCTCTCCTGTGAGTCCAGTTTTAGATTCCGATGCTTCACTTCAAGTTTACTGTATGCCTTGCACCTTCTTATTGACGATGAAACACAGAAATTGCATCCGAATTTAATACAAAAGGCACAATGCAGACTTAAGTACAAGAGGACCGAGACTCTCCCTTTCAATGATTTGAACCTCTCCTGTGAGTCCAGTTTTAGATTCCGATGCTCCACTTCAGGTTTACTGTATCACTTGGACCTTCTTACTGACGATGAAACACCGAAATTGCATCCGAATTTAATACTAAAGGCACAATGCCGACTTAAGTAAAAGAGTACTGTCACTCTCTCTTTCTATGATTTGAACCTCTCCTGTGAGTCCAGTTTTAGAGTCCGACGCTTCACTTCTGGTTTACTGTATACCTTGCACCTTCTTATTGGCGTTAAAAATACAGGAATTGCATCCGAATTTAATACTAAAGGCACAATGCCGACTTAAGTAAAAGAGGACTGTCACTCTCTCTTTCTATGATTTGAGCCTCACCTGTGAGTCCAGTTTTAGATTCCGATGCTTCACTTCAGATTTACTGTACACCTTGCACCTTCTTATTGACGATGAAATACAGAAATTGCATCGGAATTTAATACTAAAGGCACAATGCCGACTTAAGTAAAAGAGGACTAACACTCTCACTTTCTATGATTTGAACCTCTCCTGTGAGTCCAGTTTTAGATTCCGATTCTTAACTTCAGGTTTACTGTATCCCTTGGACCTTCTTATTGACGATGACACACAGATATTGCATCGGAATGAAATTCAAAAGGCACAATGCCAACTTAAGTAAAGAGGACTGACACTCTAACTCTCTATGATTTGAACCTGTCCTGTGAGTTCAGTTTTAGATTCCAATGCTTCACTTCTGGTTTACTGTATACCTTGCAGCTTCTTACTGACGATGAAACAAAGAAATTGCATCGGAATTAAATTCAAAAGACACAAAGCCGACTTAAGTACAAGAGGACTGACACTCTCACTTTCTATGATTTGAACCTCTCCTGTGAGTCCTGTTTTTAGATTCCGATGCTTCACTTCGGGTTTACTGTATCCCTTGGGCCTTCTTATTGACGATGAAACACAGAAATTGCATCCGAATTAAATACAAAAGTCACAATGCCGACTTAAGTACAAGAGGACAGACACTCTCACTTTCTATGATTTGAACCTCTCCTGTGAGCCCAGTTTTTAATTCCGATGCTTCAGTTCAGGTTTACTGTATACCTTGCACCTTCTTATGGGCGATGAAACACAGAAATTGCATCCGAATTTAATACAAAAGGCTCAATGCCGACTTACGTACAAGAGGACTGACACTCTCCCTTTCTATGATTTGAAGCTCTCCTCTGAGTCCAGTTTTAGATTCCGATGCTCCACTACAGGTTTACTGTATCCCTTGGACCTTCTTATTGACGATGAAACACAGAAATTGGATCCGAATTTAATACAAAAGGCACAATGCCGAATTAAGTACAAGAGGACTGCCACTCTAACTTTCTATGATTTGAACCTCTCCTGTGAGTCCAGTTTTAGATTCCGATGCTTCACTTCAGGTTTACTGTGTACCTTGCCCCTTCTTATTGACGATGAAACACAGAAATTGCATCCGAATTTAATACAAAAGGCACAATGCCGACTTAAGTACAAGAGGACCGACACTCTCCCTTTCTATGATTTGAACCTCTCCTGTGAGTCCAGTTTTAGGTTCCGATGCTTCACTTCAGGTTTACTGTATACCTTGCACCTTCTTATTGACGATGAAACACAGAAATTGCATCGTAAATAAATTCAAAAGGCACAATGACGATTTAAGTACAAGAGGACTGACACTCTAACTATCTATGGTTTGAACCTCTCCTGTGAGTCCAGTGTTGGATTCCGATGTTCCACTTCAGGTTTACTGTATCCCTTGGTCCTTCTTATTGACGATGAAACACAGAAATTGCATCCGAATTTAATACAAAAGGCACAATGTCGACTTAGGTAAAATAGGACAGACACTCTCCCTTTCTATGATTTGAACCTCTTCTGTGAGTCCAGTTTGAGATTCCAATGCTTCACTTCCGGTTTCCTGTATCCCTTGGACTATATTATTGACGATGAAACATAAAAATTGCATCGGAATTTAATATAAAAGGCATAATGCCTACTTAAGTAAAAGAGGACTGACACTCTCTCTTTCTATGATTTGAATCTCTCCAGTGAGTCCAGTTTTAGATTCCGATACTTCACTTCAGGTTTACTGTATCCCTTGGACCTTCTTATTGACGATGACATACAGATATTGCATCCGAATTTAATACAAAAGGCACATGCCGACTTAAGTAAAAGAGGTCTGACACTCTCTCTTTCTATGATTTGAACCTCTCCTGTGTGTCCATTTTTAGATTCCGATGCTTCACTCCAGGTTTACTGTATACCTTGCACCTTCTTATTGACGATGAAACACAGAAAATGCATCGGAATTAAATTCAAAAGGCACAATGCCGACTTAAGTAAAGAGTACTGACACTTTAACACTCTATGATTTGAACCTCTCCTGTGAGTCCAGTTTTAGATTCCGATGCTTCACTTCTGGTTTACTGTATACCTTGCAGCTTCTTATTGACGATGAAACCTAGAAATTGCATCGGAATTAAATTCAAAAGACACAATGCCGACTTAAGTACAAGAGGACTGACACTCTACTATCTATGATTTGAACCGCTCCTGTGAGTCCGGTTTTAGATTCCGATGCTTCACTTCAGGTTTACTGTATCCCTTGGACCTTCTTATTGACGATGAATCACAGAAATTGCATCCGAATTTAATACAAAAGGCACATTGAGGACTTAAGTAAAAGAGGACTGTCACTCTCTCTTTCTAAGATTTGAACCTCTCCTGTGAGTCCAGTCTTAGATTGCGATGCTTCACTTCTGGTTTACTGTATACCTTGCAGCTTTTTATTGACGATGATACCTAGAAATTGCATCGGAATTAAATTGAAAAGACACAATGCCGACTTAAGTACAAGAGGACGGACACTCTACTATCTATGATTTGCACCTCTCCTGTGAGTCCGGTTTTAGATTCCAATCCTTCACTTCAGGTTTACTGTATCTTTTGGAGCTTCTTATTGACGATGAAACACAGAAATTGCATCCGAATTTAATACAAAAGGCACAATGCCGACTTATGTACAAGAGGACTGACATTCTCACTTTCTATGATTTGAACCTAACCTGTGAGGCCATTTTTAGATTCCGATGCTTCACTTCAGGTTTTCTGTATACCATGCACCTTCTTATAGACGATGAAACACAGAAATTGCATCCGAAATTAATACAAAAGGCACAATGCCGACTTAAGTACAAAAGGACCGACACTCTCCCTTTCTATGATTTGAACCTCTCCTGTGAGTCCAGTTTTTGATTCCGATGCTCCACTTCAGGTGTACTGTATCCCTTGGACCTTCTTATTGACGATGAAACACAGAAATTGCATCCGAATTTAATACAAAAGGCACAATGCCGACTTAAGTAAAAGAGGACTGTCACTCTCTCTTTCTATGATTTGAATCTCTCCTGTGAGTCCAGTTTTACATTCCGATGCTTCACTTCTGGTTTACTGTACACCTTGCACCTTCTTATTGACGATAAAAACACAGGAATTGCATCCGAAATTAATACAAAAGGCACAATGCCGACTTAAGTAAAAGAGGACTGTCACCCTCTCTTTCTATGATTTGAGCCTCACCTGTGAGTTCAGTTTAAGATTCCGATGCTTCACTTCAGGTTTTCTGTATACCTTGCACCTTCTTATTGACGATAAAACTCAGAAATTGCATCGGAATTTAATACAAAAGGCACAATGCCGACTTAAGTACAAGAGGACTAACACTCTCACTTTCTATGATTTGAACCTCTCCTGTGAGTCCAGTTTTAGATTCCGATGCTTAACTTCATTTTTACTGTATCCCTTGGACCTTCTTATTGACGATGACACACAGAAATTGCATCCGATTTTAATACAAAAGGCACGATGCCGACTTAAGTAAAAGAGTTCAGACACTCTCTCTTTCTATGATTTGAACCTCTCCTGTGTGTCCAGTTTTAGATTCCGTTGCTTCACTTCTGGTTTACTGTATACCTTGCACCTTGTTATTGACAATGAATCACAGAAATTGCATCGGAATTAAATACAAAAGGCACAATGTCGACTTAAGTACAAGAGGACTGGCACTCTTACTTTCTATGATTTGAACCTCTCCTGTGAGTCAGGTTATAGATTCCGATGCTTCACTTACGGTTTACTCTATCCCTTGGACATCTTATTAACGATGCAACACAGAAATTGCATCCGAATTTAATACAAAAGGCACAATGCCGACTTAAGTACAATTGGACTGACACTCTAACTTTCTATGATTTGAACCTCTCCTGTGAGTCCAGTTTTAGATTCCGATGCTTCACTTCAAGTTTACTGTATGCCTTGCACCTTCTTATTGACGATGAAACACAGAAATTGCATCCGAATTTAATACAAAAGGCACAATGCAGACTTAAGTACAAGAGGACCGAGACTCTCCCTTTCAATGATTTGAACCTCTCCTGTGAGTCCAGTTTTAGATTCCGATGCTCCACTTCAGGTTTACTGTATCACTTGGACCTTCTTATTGACGATGAAACACCGAAATTGCATCCGAATTTAATACTAAAGGCACAATGCCGACTTAAGTAAAAGAGTACTGTCACTCTCTCTTTCTATGATTTGAACCTCTCCTGTGAGTCCAGTTTTAGAGTCCGACGCTTCACTTCTGGTTTACTGTATACCTTGCACCTTCTTATTGACGTTAAAAATACAGGAATTGCATCCGAATTTAATACTAAAGGCACAATGCCGACTTAAGTAAAAGAGGACTGTCACTCTCTCTTTCTATGATTTGAGCCTCACCTGTGAGTCCAGTTTTAGATTCCGATGCTTCACTTCAGATTTACTGTACACCTTGCAGCTTCTTACTGACGATGAAACAATGAAATTGCATCGGAATTAAATTCAAAAGACACAAAGCCGACTTAAGTACAAGAGGACTGACACTCTCACTTTCTATGATTTGAACCTCTCCTGTGAGTCCAGTTTTTAGATTCCGATGCTTCACTTCGGGTTTACTGTATCCCGTGGGCCTTCTTATTGACGATGAAACACAGAAATTGCATCCGAATTAAATACAAAAGTCACAATGCCGACTTAAGTACAAGAGGACAGACACTCTCACTTTCTATGATTTGAACCTCTCCTGTGAGCCCAGTTTTTAATTCCGATGCTTCAGTTCAGGTTTACTGTATACCTTGCACCTTCTTATGGGCGATGAAACACAGAAATTGCATCCGAATTTAATACAAAAGGCTCAATGCCGACTTACGTACAAGAGGACTGACACTCTCCCTTTCTATGATTTGAAGCTCTCCTCTGAGTCCAGTTTTAGATTCCGATGCTCCACTACAGGTTTACTGTATCCCTTGGACCTTCTTATTGACGATGAAACACAGAAATTGGATCCGAATTTAATACAAAAGGCACAATGCCGAATTAAGTACAAGAGGACTGCCACTCTAACTTTCTATGATTTGAACCTCTCCTGTGAGTCCAGTTTTAGATTCCGATGCTTCACTTCAGGTTTACTGTGTACCTTGCCCCTTCTTATTGACGATGAAACACAGAAATTGCATCCGAATTTAATACAAAAGGCACAATGCCGACTTAAGTACAAGAGGACCGACACTCTCCCTTTCTATGATTTGAACCTCTCCTGTGAGTCCAGTTTTAGGTTCCGATGCTTCACTTCAGGTTTACTGTATACCTTGCACCTTCTTATTGACGATGAAACACAGAAATTGCATCGTAAATAAATTCAAAAGGCACAATGACGATTTAAGTACAAGAGGACTGACACTCTAACTATCTATGGTTTGAACCTCTCCTGTGAGTCCAGTGTTGGATTCCGATGTTCCACTTCAGGTTTACTGTATCCCTTGGTCCTTCTTATTGACGATGAAACACAGAAATTGCATCCGAATTTAATACAAAAGGCACAATGTCGACTTAGGTAAAATAGGACAGACACTCTCACTTTCTATGATTTGAACCTCTTCTGTGAGTCCAGTTTGAGATTCCAATGCTTCACTTCCGGTTTCCTGTATCCCTTGGACCATATTATTGACGATGAAACATAAAAATTGCATCGGAATTCAATATAAAAGGCATAATGCCTACTTAAGTAAAAGAGGACTGACACTCTCTCTTTCTATGATTTGAATCTCTCCAGTGAGTCCAGTTTTAGATTCCGATACCTCACTTCAGGTTTACTGTATCCCTTGGACCTTCTTATTGACGATGACATACAGATATTGCATCCGAATTTAATACAAAAGGCACATGCCGACTTAAGTAAAAGAGGTCTGACACTCTCTCTTTCTATGATTTGAACCTCTCCTGTGTGTCCATTTTTAGATTCCGATGCTTCACTTCAGGTTTACTGTATACCTTGCACCTTCTTATTGACGATGAAACACAGAAAATGCATCGGAATTAAATTCAAAAGGCACAATGCCGACTTAAGTAAAGAGTACTGACACTTTAACACTCTATGATTTGAACCTCTCCTGTGAGTCCAGTTTTAGATTCCGATGCTTCACTTCTGGTTTACTGTATACCTTGCAGCTTCTTATTGACGATGAAACCTAGAAATTGCATCGGAATTAAATTCAAAAGACACAATGCCGACTTAAGTACAAGAGGACTGACACTCTACTATCTATGATTTGAACCGCTCCTGTGAGTCCGGTTTTAGATTCCGATGCTTCACTTCAGGTTTACTGTATCCCTTGGACCTTCTTATTGACGATGAATCACAGAAATTGCATCCGAATTTAATACAAAAGGCACATTGCCGACTTAAGTAAAAGAGGACTGTCACTCTCTCTTTCTAAGATTTGAACCTCTCCTGTGAGTCCAGTTTTACATTCCGATGCTTCACTTCTGGTTTACTGTACACCTTGCACCTTCTTATTGACGATAAAAACACAGGAATTGCATCCAAAATTAATAAAAAAGGCACAATGCCGACTTAAGTAAAAGAGGACTGTCACCCTCTCTTTCTATGATTTGAGCCTCACCTGTGAGTCCAGTTTTAGATTCCGATGCTTCACTTCAGGTTTACTGTGTACCTTGCCCCTTCTTATTGACGATGAAACACAGAAATTGCATCCGAATTTAATACAAAAGGCACAATGCCGACTTAAGTACAAGAGGACCGACACTCTCCCTTTCTATGATTTGAACCTCTCCTGTGAGTCCAGTTTTAGGTTCCGATGCTTCACTTCAGGTTTACTGTATACCTTGCACCTTCTTATTGACGATGAAACACAGAAATTGCATCGTAAATAAATTCAAAAGGCACAATGACGATTTAAGTACAAGAGGACTGACACTCTAACTATCTATGGTTTGAACCTCTCCTGTGAGTCCAGTGTTGGATTCCGATGTTCCACTTCAGGTTCACTGTATCCCTTGGTCCTTCTTATTGACGATGAAACACAGAAATTGCATCCGAATTTAATACAAAAGGCACAATGTCGACTTAGGTAAAATAGGACAGACACTCTCCCTTTCTATGATTTGAACCTCTTCTGTGAGGCCAGTTTGAGATTCCAATGCTTCACTTCCGGTTTCCTGTATCCCTTGGACCATATTATTGACGATGAAACATAAAAATTGCATCGGAATTTAATATAAAAGGCATAATGCCTACTTAAGTAAAAGAGGACTGACACTCTCTCTTTCTATGATTTGAATCTCTCCAGTGAGTCCAGTTTTAGATTCCGATACTTCACTTCAGGTTTACTGTATCCCTTGGACCTTCTTATTGACGATGACATACAGATATTGCATCCGAATTTAATACAAAAGGCACATGCCGACTTAAGTAAAAGAGGTCTGACACTCTCTCTTTCTATGATTTGAACCTCTCCTGTGTGTCCATTTTTAGATTCCGATGCTTCACTTCAGGTTTACTGTATACCTTGCACCTTCTTATTGACGATGAAACAAGAAATTGCATCGGAATTAAAATTCAAAAGGCACAATGCCGACTTAAGTAAAGAGGACTGACACTTTAACACTCTATGATTTGAACCTCTCCTGTGAGTCCAGTTTTAGATTCCGATGCTTCACTTCTGGTTTACTGTATACCTTGCAGCTTCTTATTGACGATGAAACCTAGAAATTGCATCGGAATTAAATTCAAAAGACACAATGCCGACTTAAGTACAAGAGGACTGACACTCTACTATCTCTGATTTGAACCTCTCCTGTGAGTCCGGTTTTAGATTCCGATGCTTCACTTCAGGTTTACTGTATCCCTTGGACCTTCTTATTGACGATGAATCACAGAAATTGCATCCGAATTTAATACAAAAGGCACATTGCCGACTTAAGTAAAAGAGGACTGTCACTCTCTCTTTCTAAGATTTGAACCTCTCCTGTGAGTCCAGTTTTACATTCCGATGCTTCACTTCTGGTTTACTGTACACCTTGCACCTTCTTATTGACGATAAAAACATAGGAATTGCATCCAAAATTAATACAAAAGGCACAATGCCGACTTAAGTAAAAGATGACTGTCACCCTCTCTTTCTATGATTTGAGCCTCACCTGTGAGTCCAGTTTTAGATTCCGATGCTTCACTTCAGGTTTACTGTATACCTTGCACCTTCTTATTGACGATAAAACTCAGAAATTGCATCGGAATTTAATACAAAAAGCACAATGCCGACTTAAGTACAAGAGGACTAACACTCTCACTTTCTATGACTTGAACCTCTCCTGTGAGTCCAGTTTTAGATTCTGATGCTTAACTTCAGGTTTACTGTATCCCTTGGACCTTCTTATTGACGATGACACACAGAAATTGCATCCGATTTTAATACAAAAGGCACGATGCCGACTAAAGTACATGAGGACTGCCACTCTCACTTCCTATGATTTGAACCTCTCCTGTGAGTCCAGTTTTAGTTTCTGATGCTTCACTAAAGGTTTACTCTATCCCTTGGACCTTCTTATTGATGATGAAACACAGAAATTGCATCCGAATTTAATACAAAAGGCACAATGCCGACTTAAGTAAAAGAGGACTGACACTCTCACTTTCAAATGATTTGAACCTCTCCTGTGAGTCCAGTTTTAGATTCCAAATGCTTAACTGCAGGTTTACTGTATCCCTTGGACCTTCTTGGTGACAATGAAATACAGAAATTGCATCTGAATTTAATACAAAAGGCACAATGCCGACTTAAGTAAAAGAGTTCTGACACTCTCTCTTTCTATGATTTGAACCTCTCCTGTGTGTCCATTTTTAGATTCCGATACTTCACTTCAGGTTTACTGTATATCTTGCACCTTCTTATTGACGATGAAACACAGAAATTGCATCGGAATTAAATTCAAAAGGCACAATGCCGACTTAAGTAAAGAGGACTGACACTTTAACACTCTATGATTTGAACCTCTCCTGTGAGTCCAGTTTTAGATTCCGATGCTTCACTTCTGGTTTACTGTATACCTTGCAGCTTCTTATTGACGATGAAACCTAGAAATTGCATCGGAATTAAATTCAAAAGACACAATGCCGACTTAAGTACAAGAGGACTGACACTCTACTATCTATGATTTGAACCGCTCCTGTGAGTCCGGTTTTAGATTCCGATGCTTCACTTCAGGTTTACTGTATCCCTTGGACCTTCTTATTGACGATGAATCACAGAAATTGCATCCGAATTTAATACAAAAGGCACATTGCCGACTTAAGTAAAAGAGGACTGTCACTCTCTCTTTCTAAGATTTGAACCTCTCCTGTGAGTCCAGTTTTACATTCCGATGCTTCACTTCTGGTTTACTGTACACCTTGCACCTTCTTATTGACGATAAAAACACAGGAATTGCATCCAAAATTAATACAAAAGGCACAATGCCGACTTAAGTAAAAGAGGACTGTCACCCTCTCTTTCTATGATTTGAGCCTCACCTGTGAGTCCAGTTTTAGATTCCGATGCTTCACTTCAGGTTTACTGTGTACCTTGCCCCTTCTTATTGACGATGAAACACAGAAATTGCATCCGAATTTAATACAAAAGGCACAATGCCGACTTAAGTACAAGAGGACCGACACTCTCCCTTTCTATGATTTGAACCTCTCCTGTGAGTCCAGTTTTAGGTTCCGATGCTTCACTTCAGGTTTACTGTATACCTTGCACCTTCTTATTGACGATGAAACACAGAAATTGCATCGTAAATAAATTCAAAAGGCACAATGACGATTTAAGTACAAGAGGACTGACACTCTAACTATCTATGGTTTGAACCTCTCCTGTGAGTCCAGTGTTGGATTCCGATGTTCCACTTCAGGTTTACTGTATCCCTTGGTCCTTCTTATTGACGATGAAACACAGAAATTGCATCCGAATTTAATACAAAAGGCACAATGTCGACTTAGGTAAAATAGGACAGACACTCTCCCTTTCTATGATTTGAACCTCTTCTGTGAGGCCAGTTTGAGATTCCAATGCTTCACTTCCGGTTTCCTGTATCCCTTGGACCATATTATTGACGATGAAACATAAAAATTGCATCGGAATTTAATATAAAAGGCATAATGCCTACTTAAGTAAAAGAGGACTGACACTCTCTCTTTCTATGATTTGAATCTCTCCAGTGAGTCCAGTTTTAGATTCCGATACTTCACTTCAGGTTTACTGTATCCCTTGGACCTTCTTATTGACGATGACATACAGATATTGCATCCGAATTTAATACAAAAGGCACATGCCGACTTAAGTAAAAGAGGTCTGACACTCTCTCTTTCTATGATTTGAACCTCTCCTGTGTGTCCATTTTTAGATTCCGATGCTTCACTTCAGGTTTACTGTATACCTTGCACCTTCTTATTGACGATGAAACACAGAAATTGCATCGGAATTAAATTCAAAAGGCACAATGCCGACTTAAGTAAAGAGGACTGACACTTTAACACTCTATGATTTGAACCTCTCCTGTGAGTCCAGTTTTAGATTCCGATGCTTCACTTCTGGTTTACTGTATACCTTGCAGCTTCTTATTGACGATGAAACCTAGAAATTGCATCGGAATTAAATTCAAAAGACACAATGCCGACTTAAGTACAAGAGTTCTGACACTCTACTATCTCTGATTTGAACCTCTCCTGTGAGTCCGGTTTTAGATTCCGATGCTTCACTTCAGGTTTACTGTATCCCTTGGACCTTCTTATTGACGATGAATCACAGAAATTGCATCCGAATTTAATACAAAAGGCACATTGCCGACTTAAGTAAAAGAGGACTGTCACTCTCTCTTTCTAAGATTTGAACCTCTCCTGTGAGTCCAGTTTTACATTCCGATGCTTCACTTCTATTTTACTGTACACCTTGCACCTTCTTATTGACGATAAAAACATAGGAATTGCATCCAAAATTAATACAAAAGGCACAATGCCGACTTAAGTAAAAGATGACTGTCACCCTCTCTTTCTATGATTTGAGCCTCACCTGTGAGTCCAGTTTTAGATTCCGATGCTTCACTTCAGGTTTACTGTATACCTTGCACCTTCTTATTGACGATAAAACTCAGAAATTGCATCGGAATTTAATACAAAAAGCACAATGCCGACTTAAGTACAAGAGGACTAACACTCTCACTTTCTATGACTTGAACCTCTCCTGTGAGTCCAGTTTTAGATTCTGATGCTTAACTTCAGGTTTACTGTATCCCTTGGACCTTCTTATTGACGATGACACACAGAAATTGCATCCGATTTTAATACAAAAGGCACGATGCCGACTAAAGTACATGAGGACTGCCACTCTCACTTCCTATGATTTGAACCTCTCCTGTGAGTCCAGTTTTAGTTTCTGATGCTTCACTAAAGGTTTACTCTATCCCTTGGACCTTCTTATTGATGATGAAACACAGAAATTGCATCCGAATTTAATACAAAAGGCACAATGCCGACTTAAGTAAAAGAGGACTGACACTCTCACTTTCAAATGATTTGAACCTCTCCTGTGAGTCCAGTTTTAGATTCCAAATGCTTAACTGCAGGTTTACTGTATCCCTTGGACCTTCTTGGTGACAATGAAATACAGAAATTGCATCTGAATTTAATACAAAAGGCACAATGCCGACTTAAGTAAAAGAGTTCTGACACTCTCTCTTTCTATGATTTGAACCTCTCCTGTGTGTCCATTTTTAGATTCCGATGCTTCACTTCAGGTTTACTGTATATCTTGCACCTTCTTATTGACGATGAAACACAGAAATTGCATCGGAATTAAATTCAAAATGCACAATGCCGACTTAAGTAAAGAGGACTGACACTTTAACACTCTATGATTTGAACCTCTCCTGTGAGTCCAGTTTTAGATTCCGATGCTTCACTTCTGGTTTACTGTATACCTTGCAGCTTCTTATTGACGATGAAACCTAGAAATTGCATCGGAATTAAATTCAAAAGACACAATGCCGACTTAAGTACAAGAGGACTGACACTCTACTATCTATGATTTGAACCGCTCCTGTGAGTCCGGTTTTAGATTCCGATGCTTCACTTCAGGTTTACTGTATCCCTTGGACCTTCTTATTGACGATGAATCACAGAAATTGCATCCGAATTTAATACAAAAGGCACATTGCCGACTTAAGTAAAAGAGGACTGTCACTCTCTCTTTCTAAGATTTGAACCTCTCCTGTGAGTCCAGTTTTACATTCCGATGCTTCACTTCTGGTTTACTGTACACCTTGCACCTTCTTATTGACGATAAAAACACAGGAATTGCATCCAAAATTAATACAAAAGGCACAATGCCGACTTAAGTAAAAGAGGACTGTCACCCTCTCTTTCTATGATTTGAGCCTCACCTGTGAGTCCAGTTTTAGATTCCGATGCTTCACTTCAGGTTTACTGTGTACCTTGCCCCTTCTTATTGACGATGAAACACAGAAATTGCATCCGAATTTAATACAAAAGGCACAATGCCGACTTAAGTACAAGAGGACCGACACTCTCCCTTTCTATGATTTGAACCTCTCCTGTGAGTCCAGTTTTAGGTTCCGATGCTTCACTTCAGGTTAACTGTATACCTTGCACCTTCTTATTGACGATGAAACACAGAAATTGCATCGTAAATAAATTCAAAAGGCACAATGACGATTTAAGTACAAGAGGACTGACACTCTAACTATCTATGGTTTGAACCTCTCCTGTGAGTCCAGTGTTGGATTCCGATGTTCCACTTCAGGTTTACTGTATCCCTTGGTCCTTCTTATTGACGATGAAACACAGAAATTGCATCCGAATTTAATACAAAAGGCACAATGTCGACTTAGGTAAAATAGGACAGACACTCTCCCTTTCTATGATTTGAACCTCTTCTGTGAGGCCAGTTTGAGATTCCAATGCTTCACTTCCGGTTTCCTGTATCCCTTGGACCATATTATTGACGATGAAACATAAAAATTGCATCGGTATTTAATATAAAAGGCATAATGCCTACTTAAGTAAAAGAGGACTGACACTCTCACTTCCTATGAATTGAACCTCTCCTGTGAGTCCAGTTTTAGTTTCTGATGCTTCACTAAAGGTTTACTCTATCCCTTGGACCTTCTTATTGATGATGAAACACAGAAATTGCATCCGAATTTAATACAAAAGGCACAATGCCGACTTAAGTAAAAGAGGACTGACACTCTCACTTTCAAATGATTTGAACCTCTCCTGTGAGTCCAGATTTAGATTCCAAATGCTTAACTGCAGGTTTACTGTATCCCTTGGACCTTCTTGTTGACAATGAAATACAGAAATTGCATCTGAATTTAATACAAAAGACACAATGCCGACTTAAGTAAAAGAGTTCTGACACTCTCTCTTTCTATGATTTGAACCTCTCCTGTGTGTCCATTTTTAGATTCCGATGCTTTACTTCAGGTTTACTGTATACCTTGCACCTTCTTATTGACGATGAAACACAGAAATTGCATCGGAATTAAATTCAAAAGGCACAATGCCGACTTAAGTAAAGAGGACTGACACTTTAACACTCTATGATTTGAACCTCTCCTGTGAGTCCAGTTTTAGATTCCGATGCTTCACTTCTGGTTTACTGTATACCTTGCAGCTTCTTATTGACGATGAAACCTAGAAATTGCATCGGAATTAAATTCAAAAGACACAATGCCGACTTAAGTACAAGAGGACTGACACTCTACTATCTATGATTTGAACCGCTCCTGTGAGTCTGGTTTTAGATTCCGATGCTTCACTTCAGGTTTACTGTATCCCTTGGACCTTCTTATTGACGATGAATCACAGAAATTGCATCCGAATTTAATACAAAAGGCACATTGCCGACTTAAGTAAAAGAGGACTGTCACTCTCTCTTTCTAAGATTTGAACCTCTCCTGTGAGTCCAGTTTTACATTACGATGCTTCACTTCTGGTTTACTGTACACCTTGCACCTTCTTATTGACGATAAAAACACAGGAATTGCATCCAAAATTAATACAAAAGGCACAATGCCGACTTAAGTAAAAGAGGACTGTCACCCTCTCTTTCTATGATTTGAGCCTCACCTGTGAGTCCAGTTTTAGATTCCGATGCTTCACTTCAGGTTTACTGTATACCTTGCCCCTTCTTATTGACGATGAAACACAGAAATTGCATCCGAATTTAATACAAAAGGCACAATGCCGACTTAAGTACAAGAGGACCGACACTCTCCCTTTCTATGATTTGAACCTCTCCTGTGAGTCCAGTTTTAGGTTCCGATGCTTCACTTCAGGTTTACTGTATACCTTGCACCTTCTTATTGACGATGAAACACAGAAATTGCATCGTAAATAAATTCAAAAGGCACAATGACGATTTAAGTACAAGAGGACTGACACTCTAACTATCTATGGTTTGAACCTCTCCTGTGAGTCCAGTGTTGGATTCCGATGTTCCACTTCAGGTTTACTGTATCCCTTGGTCCTTCTTATTGACGATGAAAGACAGAAATTGCATCCGAATTTAATACAAAAGGCACAATGTCGACTTAGGTAAAATAGGACAGACACTCTCCCTTTCTATGATTTGAACCTCTTCTGTGAGGCCAGTTTGAGATTCCAATGCTTTACTTCCGGTTTCCTGTATCCCTTGGACCATATTATTGACGATGAAACATAAAAATTGCATCGGAATTGAATATAAAAGGCATAATGCCTACTTAAGTAAAAGAGGACTGACACTCTCTCTTTCTATGATTTGAATCTCTCCAGTGAGTCCAGTTTTAGATTCCGATACTTCACTTCAGGTTTACTGTATCCCTTGGACCTTCTTATTGACGATGACATACAGATATTGCATCCGAATTTAATACAAAAGGCACATGCCGACTTAAGTAAAAGAGGTCTGACACTCTCTCTTTCTATGATTTGAACCTCTCCTGTGTGTCCATTTTTAGATTCCGATGCTTCACTTCAGGTTTACTGTATACCTTGCACCTTCTTATTGACGATGAAACACAGAAATTGCATCGAAATTAAATTCAAAAGGCACAATGCCGACTTAAGTAAAGAGGACTGACACTTTAACACTCTATGATTTGAACCTCTCCTGTGAGTCCAGTTTTAGATTCCGATGCTTCACTTCTGGTTTACTGTATACCTTGCAGCTTCTTATTGACGATGAAACCTAGAAATTGCATCGGAATTAAATTCAAAAGACACAATGCCGACTTAAGTACAAGAGGACTGACACTCTACTATCTCTGATTTGAACCTCTCCTGTGAGTCCGGTTTTAGATTCCGATGCTTCACTTCAGGTTTACTGTATCCCTTGGACCTTCTTATTGACGATGAATCACAGAAATTGCATCCGAATTTAAT
Organism: Schistocerca americana; assembly: GCF_021461395.2. NCBI lineage: Eukaryota > Metazoa > Arthropoda > Insecta > Orthoptera > Acrididae > Schistocerca > Schistocerca americana. The sequence continues at coordinate 8,857,859 of NC_060126.1, forward strand.
ACAAAAGGCACATTGCCGACTTAAGTAAAAGAGGACTGTCACTCTCTCTTTCTAAGATTTGAACCTCTCCTGTGAGTCCAGTTTTACATTCCGATGCTTCAATTCTGGTTTACTGTACACCTTGCACCTTCTTATTGACGATAAAAACACAGGAATTGCATCCAAAATTAATACAAAAGGCACAATGCCGACTTAAGTAAAAGAGGACTGTCACCCTCTCTTTCTATGATTTGAGCCTCACCTGTGAGTCCAGTTTTAGATTCCGATGCTTCACTTCAGGTTTACTGTATACCTTGCACCTTCTTATTGACGATAAAACTCAGAAATTGCATCGGAATTTAATACAAAAAGCACAATGCCGACTTAAGTACAAGTGGACTAACACTCTCACTTTCTATGACTTGAACCTCTCCTGTGAGTCCAGTTTTAGATTCTGATGCTTAACTTCAGGTTTACTGTATCCCTTGGACCTTCTTATTGACGATGACACACAGAAATTGCATCCGATTTTAATACAAAAGGCACGATGCCGACTAAAGTACATGAGGACTGCCACTCTCACTTCCTATGATTTGAACCTCTCCTGTGAGTCCAGTTTTAGTTTCTGATGCTTCACTAAAGGTTTACTCTATCCCTTGGACCTTCTTATTGATGATGAAACACAGAAATTGCATCCGAATTTAATACAAAAGGCACAATGCCGACTTAAGTAAAAGAGGACTGACACTCTCACTTTCAAATGATTTGAACCTCTCCTGTGAGTCCAGTTTTAGATTCCAAATGCTTAACTGCAGGTTTACTGTATCCCTTGGACCTTCTTGTTGACAATGAAATACAGAAATTGCATCTGAATTTAATACAAAAGGCACAATGCCGACTTAAGTAAAAGAGTTCTGACACTCTCGCTTTCTATGATTTGAACCTCTCCTGTGTGTCCAGTTTTAGATTCCGTTGCTTCACTTCTGGTTTACTGTATACCTTGCACCTTCTTATTTACAATGAATCACAGAAATTGCATCGGAATTAAATTCAAAAGGCACAGTGCCGACTTAAGTAAAGAGGACTGACACTGTAACTCTCTATGATTTGAACCTCTCCTGTGAGTCCAGTTTTAGATTCCGATGCTGTACTTCTGGTTTACTGTATACCTTGCAGCTTCTTATTGACGATGAAACACAGAAATTGCATCGTAAATAAATTCAAAAGGCACAATGACGATTTAAGTACAAGAGGACTGACACTCTAACTATCTATGGTTTGAACCTCTCCTGTGAGTCCAGTGTTAGATTCCGATGCTTCACTTCAGGTTTACTGTATCCCTTGGTCCTTCTTATTGACGATGAAACACAGAAATTGCATCCGAATTTAATACAAAAGGCACAATGCCGACTTAGGTAAAAGAGGACAGACACTCTCCCTTTCTATGATTTGAACCTCTCCTGTGAGTCCAGTTTTAGATTCCGATGCTGTACTTCTGGTTTACTGTATACCTTGCAGCTTCTTATTGACGATGAAACACAGAAATTGCATCGGAATTAAATTCAAAAGACACAAAGCCGACTTAAGTACAAGAGGACTGACACTCTAACTATCTATGATTTGAACCTCTCCTGTGAGTCCAGTGTTAGATTCCGATGCTTCACTTCAGGTTTACTGTATACCTTGCAGCTTCTTATTGACGATGAAACCTAGAAAATGCATCGGAATTAAATTCAAAAGACACAATGCCGACTTAAGTACAAGAGGACTGACACTCTACTATCTATGATTTGAACCTCTCCTGTGAGTCCGGTTTTAGATTCCGATGCTTCACTTCAGGTTTCCTGTATCCCTTGGACCATATTATTGACGATGAAACATAAAAATTGCATCGGAATTTAATATAAAAGGCATAATGCCTACTTAAGTAAAAGAGGACTGACACTCTAACTATCTATGGTTTGAACCTCTCCTGTGAGCCCAGTTTTAAATTCCGAAGCTTCAGTTCAGGTTTACTGTATACCTTGCACCTTCTTATGGGCGATGAAACACAGAAATTGCATCCGAATTTAATACAAAAGGCTCAATGCCGACTTACGTACCAGAGGACTGACACTCTCCCTTTCTATGATTTGAAGCTCTCCTCTGAGTCCAGTTTTAGATTCCGATGCTCCACTACTGGTTTACTGTATCCCTTGGACCTTCTTATTGACGATGAAACACAGAAATTGGATCCGAATTTAATACAAAAGGCACAATGCCGAATTAAGTACAAGAGGACTGACACTCTAACTTTCTATGATTTGAACCTCTCCTGTGAGTCCAGTTTTAGATTCCGATGCTTCACTTCAGGTTTACTGTATACCTTGCCCCTTCTTATTGACGATGAAACACAGAAATTGCATCCGAATTTAATACAAAAGGCACAATGCCGACTTAAGTACAAGAGGACCGACACTCTCCCTTTCTATGATTTGAACCTCTCCTGTGAGTCCAGTTTTAGGTTCCGATGCTTCACTTCAGGTTTACTGTATACCTTGCACCTTCTTATTGACGATGAAACACAGAAATTGCATCGTAAATAAATTCAAAAGGCACAATGTCGATTTAAGTACAAGAGGACTGACACTCTAACTATCTATGGTTTGAACCTCTCCTGTGAGTCCAGTGTTAGATTCCGATGCTTCACTTCAGGTTTACTGTATCCCTTGGTCCTTCTTATTGACGATGAAACACAGAAATTGCATCCGAATTTAATACAATAGGCACAATGCCGACTTAGGTAACAGAGGACAGACACTCTCCCTTTCTATGATTTGAACCTCTCCTGTGAGTCCAGTTTGAGAATCCGATGCTTCACTTCCGGTTTCCTGTATCCCTTGGACCATATTATTGACGATGAAACATAAAAATTGCATCGGAATTTAATATAAAAGGCATAATGCCTACTTAAGTAAAAGAGGACTGACACTCTCGCTTTCTATGATTTGAATCTCTCCAGTGAGTCCAGTTTTAGATTCCGATGCTTCACTTCTGGTTTACTGTATACCTTGCAGCTTCTTATTGACGATGAAACCTAGAAAATGCATCGGAATTAAATTCAAAAGACACAATGCCGACTTAAGTACAAGAGGACTGACACTCTACTATCTATGATTTGAACCTCTCCTGTGAGTCCGGTTTTAGATTCCGATGCTTCACTTCAGGTTTACTGTATCCCTTGGACCTTCTTATTGACGATGAAACACAGAAATTGCATCCGAATTTAATACAAAAGGCACATTGCCGACTTAAGTAAAAGAGGACTGTCACTCTCTCTTTCTAAGACTTGAACCTCTCCTGTGAGTCCAGTTTTACATTCCGATGCTTCACTTCTGGTTTACTGTACACCTTGCACCTTCTTATTGACGATAAAAACACAGGAATTGCATCCGAAATTAATACAAAAGGCACAATGCCGACTTAAGTAAAAGAGGACTGTCACCCTCTCTTTCTATGATTTGAGCCTCACCTGTGAGTCCAGTTTTAGATTCCGATGCTTCACTTCAGGTTTACTGTATACCTTGCACCTTCTTATTGACGATAAAACTCAGAAATTGCATCGGAATTTAATACAAAATCCACAATGCCGACTTAAGTACAAGAGGACTAACACTATCACTTTCTATGATTTGAACCTCTCCCGTGAGTCCAGTTTTAGATTCTGATGCTTAACTTCAGGATTACTGTATCCCTTGGACCTTCTTATTGACGATGAAACACAGAAATTGGATCCGAATTTAATACAAAAGGCACAATGCCGAATTAAGTACAAGAGGACTGACACTCTAACTTTCTATGATTTGAACCTCTCCTGTGAGTCCAGTTTTAGATTCCGATGCTTCACTTCAGGTTTACTGTATACCTTGCCCCTTCTTATTGACGATGAAACACAGAAATTTCATCCGAATTTAATACAAAAGGCACAATGACTACTTATGTACAAGAGGACCAACACTCTCCCTTTCTATGATTTGAACCTCTCCTGTGAGTCCAGTTTTAGGTTCCGATGCTTCACTTCAGGTTTACTGTATACCTTGCACCTTCTTATTGACGATAAAACACAGAAATTGCATGGTAAATAAATTCAAAAGGCACAATGACGATTTAAGTACAAGAGGACTGACACTCTAACTATCTATGGTTTGAACCTCTCCTGTGAGTCCAGTGTTTGATTCCGATGCTTCACTTCAGGTTTACTGTATCCCTTGGTCCTTCTTATTGACGATGAAACACAGAAATGGCATCCGAATTTAATACAAAAGGCACAATGCCGACTTAGGTAAAAGAGGACAGACACTCTCCCTTTCTATGATTTAAACCTCTCCTGTGAGTCCAGTTTTAGATTCCGATGCTTCACTTCCGGTTTCCTGTATCCCTTGGACCATATTATTGACGATGAAACATAAAAATTGCATCGGAATTTAATATAAAAGGCATAATGCCTACCTAAGTAAAAGAGGACTGACACTCTCTCTTTCTATGATTTGAATCTCTCCAGTGAGTCCACTTTTAGATTCCGATACTTCACTTCAGGTTTACTGTATCCCTTGGACCTTCTTATTGACGATGACATACAGAAATTGCATCCGAATTTAATACAAAAGGCACATGCCGACTTAAGTAAAAGAGGTCTGACACTCTCTCTTTCTATGAATTGAACCTCTCCTGTGTGTCCATTTTTAGATTCGATGCTTCACTTCAGGTTTACTGCATACCTTGCACCTTCTTATTGACGATGAAACACAGAAATTGCATCGGAATTAAATTCAAAAGGCACAATGCCGACTTAAGTAAAGAGGACTGACACTTTAACACTCTATGATTTGAACCTCTCCTGTGAGTCCAGTTTTAGATTCCGATGCTTCACTTCTGGTTTACTGTATACCTTGCAGCTTCTTATTGACGATGAAACCTAGAAATTGCATCGGAATTAAATTCAAAAGGCACAATGCCGACTTAAGTACAAGAGGACTGACACTCTACTATCTATGATTTGAACCTCTCCTGTGAGTCCGGTTTTAGATTCCGATGCTTCACTTCTGGTTTACTGTATCTTTTGGACCTTCTTATTGACGATGAAACACAGAAATTGCATCCGAATATAATACAAAAGTCAGAATGCCGACTGAAGTACAAGAGGACTGACACTCTCACTTTCTATGATTTGAAACTCACCTGTGAGGCCATAGTTAGATTCCGAGGCTTCACTTCAGGTTTACTGTATACCATGCACCTTCTTATTGACGATGAAACACAGAAATTGCATCCGAAATTAATACAAAAGGCACAATGCCGACTTAAGTACAAAAGGACCAACACTCTCCCTTTCTATGATTTGAACCTCTCCTGTGAGTCCAGTTTTTGATTCCGATGCTCCACTTCAGGTTTCCTGTATCCCTTGGACCTTCTTATTGACGATGAAACACAGAAATTGAATCCGAATTTAATACAAAAGGCACATTGCCGACTTAAGTAAAAGAGGACTGTCACTCTCTCTTTCTAAGATTTGAACCTCTCCTGTGAGTCCAGTTTTACATTCCGATGCTTCACTTCTGGTTTACTGTACACCTTGCACCTTCTTATTGACGATAAAAACACAGGAATTGCATCCGAAATTAATACAAAAGGCACAATGCCGACTTAAGTAAAAGAGGACTCTCACCCTCTCTTTCTATGATTTGAGCCTCACCTGTGAGTCCAGTTTTAGATTCCGATGCTTCACTTCAGGTTTACTGTATACCTTGCACCTTCTTATTGACGATAAAACTCAGAAATTGCATCGGAATTTAATACAGAAAGCACAATGCCGACTTAAGTACAAGAGGACTAACACTCTCACTTTCTATGATTTGAACCTCTCCTGTGAGTCCAGTTTTAGATTCTGATGCTTAACTTCAGGTTTACTGTATCCCTTGGACCTTCTTATTGACGATGACACACAGAAATTGCATCCGATTTCAATACAAAAGGCACGATGCCGACTAAAGTACATGAGGACTGCCACTCTCACTTCCTATGATTTGAACCTCTCCTGTGAGTCCAGTTTTAGTTTCTGATGCTTCACTAAAGGTTTACTCTATCCCTTGGACCTTCTTATTGATGATGAAACACAGAAATTGCATCCGAATTTAATATAAAAGGCACAATGCCGACTTAAGTAAAAGAGGACTGACACTCTCACTTTCTATGATTTGAACATCTCCTGTGAGTCCAGTTTTAGATTCCGATGCTTAACTGCAGGTTTACTGTATCCCTTGGACCTTCTTGTTGACAATGAAATACAGAAATTGCATCTGAATTTAATACAAAAGGCACAATGCCGACTTAAGTAAAAGAGTTCTGACACTCTCTCTTTCTATGATTTGAACCTCTCCTGTGTGTCCAGTTTTAGATTCCGTTGCTTCACTTCTGGTTTACTGTATACCTTGCACCTTCTTATTTACAATGAATCACAGAAATTGCATCGGAATTAAATTCAAAAGGCACAATGCCGACTTAAGTAAAGAGGACTGACACTCTAACTCTCTATGATTTGAACCTCTCCTGTGAGTCCAGTTTTAGATTCCGATGCTGCACTTCTGGTTTACTGTATACCTTGCAGCTTCTTATTGACGGTGAAACACAGAAATTGCATCGGAATTAAATTCAAAAGACACAATGCCGACTTAAGTACAAGAGGTCTGACACTCTCACTTTCTATGATTTGAACCTCTCCTGTGGGTCCAGTTTTAAATTCCGATGCTTCAGTTCAAGTTTACTGTATACCTTGCACCTTCTAATTGACGATGAAACACAGAAATTGCATCCGAATTTAATACAAAAGCACAATGCAGACTTAAGTACAAGAGGACCGAGCCTCTCCCCTTCTATGATTTGAACCTCTCCTGTGAGTCCAGTTTTAGATTCCAATACTTCACTTCCGGTTTCCTGTATCCCTTGGACCATATTATTGACGATGAAATATAAAAATTGCATCGGAATTTAATATAAAAGGCATAATGCCTACTTAAGTAAAAGAGGACTGACACTCTCTCTTTCTATGATTTGAATCTCTCCTGTGAGTCCAGTATGAGATTCCGATACTTCACTTCAGGTTTACTGTATCCCTTGGACCTTCTTATTGACGATGACGTACAGAAATTGCATCCGAATTTAATATAAAAGGCACAATGCCGACTTAAGTAAAGGAGGTCTGACACTCTCTCTTTCTATGATTTGAACCTCTCCTGTGTGTCCATTTTTAGATTCCAAAGCTTCACTTCAGCTTTAGTGTACACCTTGCACCTTCTTATTGACGATGAAACACAGAAATTGCATCGGAATTAAATTCAAAAGGCACAATGCCGACTTAAGTACAAGAGGACTGACACTCTACTATCTATGATTTGAACCTCTCCTGTGAGTCCGGTTTTAGATTCCGATGCTTCACTTCAGGTTTACTGTATATTTTGGACCTTGTTATTGACGATGAAACACAGAAGTTGCATCCGATTTTAATACAAAAGGCACAAAGCCGACTTAAGTACAAGAGGACTGACACTCTCACTTTCTATGATTTGAACCTCACCTGTGACGCCATTGTTAGATTCCGATGCTTCACTTCAGGTTTACTGTATACCACGCACCTTCTTATTGACGATGAAACACAGAAATTGCATCCGAAATTAATTCAAAAGGCACAATGAGGACTTAAGTACAAAAGGACCGACACTCTACCTTTCTATGATTTGAGCTTCTCCTGTGAGTCCAGTTTTTGATTCCGATGCTCCACTTCAGGTTTACTATATCCCTTGGACCTTCTTATTGACGATGAAACACAGAAATTGCATCCGAATTTAATAGAAAAGGCACAATGCCGACTTAAGTAAAAGAGGACTGTCACTCTCTCTTTCTAAGATTTGAACCTCTCCTGTGAGTCCAGTTTTGTATTCCGATGCTTCACTTCTGGTTTACTGTACACCTTGCACCTTCTTATTGACGATAAAAACACAGGAATTGCATCCGAAATTAATACAACAGGCACAATGCCGACTTAAGTAAAAGAGAACTGTCACCCTCTCTTTCTATGATTTGAGCCTCACCTGTGAGTCCAGTTTTAGATTCCGATGCTTCACTTCAAGTTTACTGTATCCCTTGGACCTTCTTATTGACGATGACACACAGAAATTGCATCCGATTTTAATACAAAAGGCACGATGCCGACTAAGGTACATGAGGGCTGCCACTCTCACTTCCTATGATTTGAACATCTCCTGTGAGTCCAGTTTTAGTTTCTGATGCTTCACTAAAGGTTTACTCTATCCCTTGGACCTTCTTATTGATGATGAAACACAGAAATTGCATCCGAATTTAATACAAAAGGCACAATGCCGACTTAAGTAAAAGAGGACTGACACTCTCACTTTCTATGATTTGAACCTCTCCTGTGAGTCCAGTTTTAGATTCCGATGCTTAACTGCAGGTTTACTGTATCCCTTGGACCTTCTTGTTGACAATGAAATACAGAAATTGCATCTGAATTTAATACAAACGGCACAATGCCGACTTAAGTAAAGAGGACTGACACTCTAACTCTCTATGATTTGAACCTCTCCTGTGAGTCAGGTTATATATTCCAATGTTTCACTTACGGTTTACTGTATCCCTTGGACATCTTATTAACGATGGAACACAGAAATTACATCCGAATTTAATACAAAAGGCACAATGCCGACTTAAGTAACAGAGTTCTGGCACTCTCTCTTTCTATGATTTGAACCTGTCCTGTGTGTCCAGTTTTAGATTCCGTTGCTTCACTTCTGGTTTACTGTACCTTGCACCTTCTTATTGACAATGAATCACTGAAATTGCATCGGAATTAAATTCAAAAGGCACAATGCCGACTTAAGTAAAGAGGACTGACACTCTAACTCTCTATGATTTGAACCTCTCCTGTGACTCCAGTTTTAGATTCCGATGCTTCACTTCTGGTTTACTGTATACCTTGCAGCTTCTTATTGACGATGAAACACAGAAATTGCATCGGAATTAAATTCAAAAGACACAATGCCGACTTAAGTACAAGAGGACTGACACTCTCACTTTCTATGATTTGAACCTCTCCTGTGAGTCCAGTTTTAAATTCCGATGCTTCAGTTCAGGTTTACTGTATACCTTCCACCTTCTTATTGACGATGAAACACAGAAATTGCATTCGAATTTAATACAAAAGGCACAATGCCGACTTAAGTACAAAAGGACCGACACTCTCCCTTTCTATGATTTGAACTTCTCCTGTGAGTCCAGTTTTTGATTCCGATGCTCCACTTCAGGTTTACTATATCCCTTGGACCTTCTTATTGACGATGAAACACAGAAATTGCATCCGAATTTAATACAAAAGGCACAATGCCGACTTAAGTAAAAGAGGACTGTCACTCTCTCTTTCTAAGATTTGAACCTCTCCTGTGAGTCCAGTTTTGTATTCCGATGCTTCACTTCTGGTTTACTGTACACCTTGCACCTTCTTATTGACGATAAAAACACAGGAATTGCATCCGAAATTAATACAACAGGCACAATGCCGACTTAAGTAAAAGTGGACTGTCACCCTCTCTATCTATGATTTGAGCCTCACCTGTGAGTCCAGTTTTAGATTCCGATGCTTCACTTCAAGTTTACTGTATCCCTTGGACCTTCTTATTGACGATGACACACAGAAATTGCATCCGATTTTAATACAAAAGGCACGATGCCGACTAAAGTACATGAGGGCTGCCACTCTCACTTCCTATGATTTGAACCCCTCCTGTGAGTCCAGTTTTAGTTTCTGATGCTTCACTAAAGGTTTACTCTATCCCTTGGACCTTCTTATTGACGATGAGACACAGAAATTGCATCCGAATTTAATACAAAAGGCACAATGCCGACTTAAGTAAAGAGGACTGACACTCTAACTCTCTATGATTTGAACCTCTCCTGTGAGTCAGGTTATATATTCCAATGTTTCACTTACGGTTTACTGTATCCCTTGGACATCTTATTAACGATGGAACACAGAAATTACATCCGAATTAAATACAAAAGGCACAATGCCGACTTAAGTAACAGAGTTCTGGCACTCTCTCTTTCTATGATTTGAATCTGTCCTGTGTGTCCAGTTTTAGATTCCGTTGCTTCACTTCTGGTTTACTGTACCTTGCACCTTCTTATTGACAATGAATCACTGAAATTGCATCGGAATTAAATTCAAAAGGCACAATGCCGACTTAAGTTACGAGGACTGACACTCTAACTCTCTATGATTTGAACCTCTCCTGTGAGTCCAGTTTTAGATTCCGATGCTTCACTTCTGGTTTACTGTATACCTTGCAGCTTCTTATTGACGATGAAACACAGAAATTGCATCGGAATTAAATTCAAAAGACACAATGCCGACTTAAGTACAAGAGGACTGACACTCTCACTTTCTATGATTTGAACCTCTCCTGTGAGTCCAGTTTTAAATTCCGATGCTTCAGTTCAGGTTTACTGTATACCTTGCACCTTCTTATTGACGATGAAACACAGAAATTGCATTCGAATTTAATACAAAAGGCACAATGCCGACTCAAGTAAAAGAGGACTGTCACTCTCTCTTTATATGATTTGAACCTCCCCTGTGAGTCCAGTTTTAGATTCCGATGCTTCACTTCAGGTTTACTGTATACCTTGCACCTTCTTATTGACGATGAAACACAGAAAATGCATCGGAATTAAATACAAAAGGCACAGTGTCGACTTAAGTACAAGAGGACTGTCACTCTCACTTTCTATGATTTGAACCTCTCCTGTGAGTCAGGTTATATATTCCAATGCTTCACTTACGGTTTACTGTATCCCTTGGACATCTTGTTAACGATGGAACACAGAAATTACATCCGAATTTAATACAAAAGGCACAATGCCGACTGAAGTACAATAGGACTGACACTCTAACTTTCTATGATTTGAACCACTCCTGTGAGTCCAGTTTTAGATTCCGATGTTTCACTTCAAGTTTACTGTATACTTTGCGCCTTCTAATTGACGATGAAACACAGAAATTGCATCCGAATTTAATACAAAAGGCACAATGCAGACTTAAGTACAAGAGGACCGAGATTCTCCCTTTCTATGATTTGAACCTCTCCTATGAGTCCAGTTTTAGATTCCGATGCTCCACTTCAGGTTTACTGTATCACTTGGACCTTCTTGTTGACGATAAAAACACAGGAATTGCATCCGAATTTAATACAAAAGGCGCAATGCCGACTTAAGTAAAAGAGGACTGTCACTATCCCTTTCTATGATTTGAGCCTCACCTGTGAGTCCAGTTTTAGATTCAGATGCTTCACTTCAGATTTACTGTATACCTTGCACCTTCTTATTGACGATGAAATACAGAAATTGCATCGGAATTTAATACTAAAGGCACAATGCCGACTTAAGTACAAGAGGACTGACACTCTAACTTTCTATGATTTGAACCTCTCCTGTGAGTCCAGTTTTAGATTCCGATGCTTCACTTCAGGTTTACTGTATACCTTGCCCCTTCTTATTGACGATGAAGCACAGAAATTGCATCCGAATTTAATACAAAAGGCACAATGCCGACTTAAGTACAAGAGGACCGACACTCTCCCTTTCTATGATTTGAACCTCTCCTGTGAGTCCAGTTTTAGGTTCCGATGCTTCACTTCAGGTTTACTGTATACCTTGCACTTTCGTATTGACGATGTAACACAGAAATTGCATCGTAAATAAATTCACAAGGCACAATGACGATTTAAGTACAAGAGGACTGACACTCTAACTATCTATGGTTTGAACCTCTCCTGTGAGTCCAGTGTTAGATTCCGATGCTTCACTTCAGGATTACTGTATCCCTTGGTCCTTCTTATTGACGATGAAACACAGAAATTGCATCCGAATTTAATACAAAAGGCACAATGCCGACTTAGGTTAAAGAGGACAGACACTCTCCCTTTCTATGATTTGAACCTCTCCTGTGAGTCCAGTTTTAGATTCCGATGCTTCACTTCCGGTTTCCTGTATCCCTTGGACCATATTATTGACGATGAAACATAAAAATTGCATCGGAATTTAATATAAAAGGCATAATGCCTACTTAAGTAAAAGAGGACTGACACTCTCTCTTTCTATGATTTGAATCTCTCCAGTGAGTGCAGTTTTAGATTCCGATACTTCACTTCAGGTTTACTGTATCCCTTGGACCTTCTTATTGACGATGACATACAGAAATTGCATCCGAATTTAATACAAAAGGCACATGCCGACTTAAGTAAAAGAGGTCTGACACTCTCTCTTTCTATGATTTGAACCTCTCCTGTGTGTCCATTTTTAGATTCCGACGCTTCACTTCAGGTTTACTGTATACCTTGCACCTTCTTATTGACGATGAAACACAGAAATTGCATCGGAATTAAATTCAAAAGGCACAATGCCGACTTAAGTAAAGAGGACTGATACTTTAACACTCTATGATTTGAACCTCTCCTGTGAGTCCAGTTTTAGATTCCGATGCTTCACTTCTGGTTTACTGTATACCTTGCAGCTTCTTATTGACGATGAAACCTAGAAATAGCATCGGAATTAAATTCAAAAGACACAATGCCGACTTAAGTACAAGAGGACTGACACTCTACTATCTATGATTTGAAGCTCTCCTGTGAGTCCGGTTTTAGATTCCGATGCTTCACTTCAGGGTTACTGTATCTTTTAGACCTTCTTATTGACGATGAAACACAGAAATTGCATCCGAATATAATACAAAAGTCACAATGCCGACTGAAGTACAAGAGGACTGACACTCTCACTTTCTATGATTTGAAACTCACCTGTGAGGCCATAGTTAGATTCCGAGGCTTCACTTCAGGTTTACTGTATACCATGCACCTTCTTATTGACGATGAAACACAGAAATTGCATCCGAAATTAATACAAAAGGCACAATGCCGACTTAAGTACAAAAGGACCAACACTCTCCCTTTCTATGATTTGAACCTCTCCTGTGAGTCCAGTTTTTGATTTCGATGCTCCACTTCAGGTTTACTGTATCCCATGGACCTTCTTTTTGACGATGAAACACAGAAATTGCATCCGAATTTAATACAAAAGGCACATTGCCGACTTAAGTAAAAGAGGACTGTCACTCTCTCTTTCTAAGATTTGAACCTCTCCTGTGAGTCCAGTTTTACATTCCGATGCTTCACTTCTGGTTTACTGTACACCTTGCACCTTCTTATTGACGATAAAAACACAGGAATTGCATCCGAAATTAATACAAAAGGCCCAATGCCGACTTAAGTAAAAGAGGACTATCACCCTCTCTTTCTATGATTTGAGCCTCACCTGTGAGTCCAGTTTTAGATTCCGATGCTTCACTTCAGGTTTACTGTATACCTTGCACCTTCTTATTGACGATAAAACTCAGAAATTGCATCGGAATTTAATACAAAAAGCACAATGCCGACTAAGTACAAGAGGACTAACACTCTCACTTTCTATGATTTGAACCTCTCCTGTGAGTCCAGTTTTAGATTCTGATGCTTAACTTCAGGTTTACTGTATCCCTTGGACCTTCTTGTTGACAATGAAATACAGAAATTGCATCTGAATTTAATACAAAAGGCACAATGCCGACTTAAGTAAAGAGGACTGACACTCTAACTCTCTATGATTTGAACCTCTCCTGTGAGTCAGGTTATATATTCCAATGTTTCACTTACGGTTTACTGTATCCCTTGGACATCATATTAACGACGGAACACAGAAATTACATCCGAATTTAATACAAAAGGCACAATGCCGACTTAAGTAAAGAGGACTGACACTCTAACTCTCTATGATTTGAACCTCTCCTGTGAGTCAGGTTATATATTCCAATGTTTCACTTACGGTTTACTGTATCCCTTGGACATCATATTAACGACGGAACACAGAAATTACATCCGAATTTAATACAAAAGGCACAATGCCGACTTAAGTAAAGAGGACTGACACTCTAACTCTCTATGATTTGAACCTTTCCTGTGAGTCCAGTTTTAGATTCCGATGCTGCACTTCTGGTTTACTGTATACCTTGCAGCATCTTATTGACGGTGAAACACAGAAATTGCATCGGAATTAAATTCAAAAGACACAATGCCGACTTAAGTACAAGAGGACTGACACTCTCACTTTCTATGATTTGAACATCTCCTGTGGGTCCAGTTTTAAATTCCGATGCTTTAGTTCAGGTTTACTGTATACCTTGCACCTTCTTATTGACGATGAAACACAGAAATTGCATCGGAATTAAATACAAAAGGCACAACGTCGACTTAAGTACAATAGGACTGACACTCTAACTTTCTACGATTTGAACCTCTCCTGTGAGCCCAGTTTTAGATTCCGATGTTTCACTTCAAGTTTACTGTATACCTTGCACCTTCTAATTGACGATGAAACACAGAAATTGCATCCGAATTTAATACAAAAGCACAATGCAGACTTAAGTACAAGAGGACCGAGCCTCTCCCGTTCTAAGATTTGAACCTCTCCTGTGAGCCCAGTTTTAGATTCCGATACTTCACTTCCGGTTTCCTGTATCCATTGGACCATATTATTGACGATGAAACATAAAAATTGCATCGGAATTAAATTCAAAAGACACAATGCCGACTTAAGTACAAGAGGACTGACACTCTACTATCTGTGATTTGAACCTCTCCTGTGAGTCCGGTTTTAGATTCCGATGCTTCACTTCAGGTTTACTGAATCTTTTGGACCTTGTTATTGACGATGAAACACAGAAGTTGCATCCGAATTTAATACAAAAGGCACAATGCCGACTTAAGTACAAGAGGACTGACACTCTCACTTTCTATGATTTGAACCTCACCTGTGACGCCATTGTTAGATTCCGATGCTTCATTTCAGGTTTACTGTATACCATGCACCTTCTTATTGACGATGAAACACAGAAATTGCATCCGAAATTAATACAAAAGGCACAATGCCGACTTAAGTACAAAAGGACCGACACTCTCCCTTTCTATGATTTGAACTTCTCCTGTGAGTCCAGTTTTTGATTCCGATGCTCCACTTCAGGTTTACTATATCCCTTGGACCTTCTTATTGACGATGAAACACAGAAATTGCATCCGAATTTAATACAAAAGGCACAATGCCGACTTAAGTAAAAGAGGACTGTCACTCTCTCCTTCTAAGATTTGAACCTCTCCTGTGAGTCCAGTTTTGTATTCCGATGCTTCACTTCTGGTTTACTGTACACCTTGCACCTTCTTATTGACGATAAAAACACAGGAATTGCATCCGAAATTAATACAAAAGGCACAATGCCGACTTAAGTAAAAGAGGACTGTCACCCTCTCTTTCTATGATTTGAGCCTCACCTGTGAGTCCAGTTTTAGATTCCGATGCTTCACTTCAAGTTTACTGTATCCCTTGGACCTTCTTATTGACGTTGACACACAGAAATTGCATCCGATTTTAATACAAAAGGCACGATGCCGACTAAAGTACATGAGGGCTGCCACTCTCACTTCCTATGATTTGAACCTCTCCTGTGGGTCCAGTTTTAGTTTCTGATGCTTCACTAAAGGTTTACTCTATCCCTTGGACCTTCTTATTGATGATGAAACACAGAAATTGCATCCGAATTTAATACAACAGGCACAATGCCGACTTAAGTAAAAAAGGACTGACACTCTCACTTTCTATGATTTGAACCTCTCCTGTGAGTCTAGTTTTAGATTCCGATGCTTAACTGCAGGTTTACTGCATCCCTTGGACCTTCTTGTTGACAATGAAATACAGAAATTGCATCTGAATTTAATACAAAAGGCACAATGCCGACTTAAGTAAAGAGGACTGACACTCTAACTCTCTATGATTTGAACCTCTCCTGTGAGTCAGGTTATATATTCCAATGTTTCACTTACGGTTTACTGTATCCCTTGGACATCATATTAACGACGGAACACAGAAATTACATCCGAATTTAATACAAAAGGCACAATGCCGACTTAAGTAAAGAGGACTGACACTCTAACTCTCTATGATTTGAACCTCTCCTGTGAGTCAGGTTATATATTCCAATGTTTCACTTACGGTTTACTGTATCCCTTGGACATCATATTAACGACGGAACACAGAAATTACATCCGAATTTAATACAAAAGGCACAATGCCGTTTTAAGTAACAGAGTTCTGGCACTCTCTCTTTCTATGATTTGAACCTGTCCTGTGTGTCCAGTTTTAGATTCCGTTGCTTCACTTCTGGTTTACTGTACCTTGCACCTTCTTATTGACAATGAACCACAGAAATTGCATCGGAATTAAATTCAAAAGGCACAATGCCGACTTAAGTAAAGAGGACTGACACTCTAACTCTCTATGATTTGAACCTCTCCTGTGAGTCCAGTTTTAGATTCCGATGCTCACTTCTGGTTTACTGTATACCTTGCAGCTTCTTATTGACGATGAAACACAGAAATATCATCGGAATTAAATTCAAAAGACACAATGCCGACTTAAGTACAAGAGGACTGACACTCTCACTTTCTATGATTTGAACCTCTCCTGTGAGTCCAGTTTTAAATTCCGATGCTTCAGTTCATGTTTACTGTATACCTTGCACCTTCTTATTGACGATGAAACACAGAAATTGCATTCGAATTTAATACAAAAGGCACAATGCCGACTTAAGTAAAAGAGGACTGCCACTCTCTCTTTATATGATTTGAACCTCCCCTGCGAGTCCAGTTTTAGATTCCGATGCTTCACTTCAGGTTTACTGTATACCTTGCACCTTCTTATTGACGATGAAACACAGAAATTGCATCGGAATTAAATACAAAAGGCACAATGTCGACTTAAGTACAAGAGGACTGACACTCTCACTTTCTATGATTTGAACCTCTCCTGTGAGTCTGGTTATATATTCCAATGTTTCACTTACGGTTTACTGTATCCCTTGGACATCTTGTTAACGATGGAACACAGAAATTACATCCGAATTTAATACAAAAGGCACAATGCCGACTTAAGTACAATAGGATTGACACTCTAACTTTCTATGATTTGAACCTCTCCTGTGAGTCCAGTTTTAGATTCCGATGTTTCACTTCAAGTTTACTGTATACCTTGCGCCTTCTAATTGACGATGAATCACAGAAATTGCATCCGAATTTAATACAAAAGGCACAATGCAGACTTAAGTACAAGAGGACCGAGACTCTCCCTTTCTATGATTTGAACCTCTCCTGTGAGTCCAGTTTTAGATTCCGATGCTCCACTTCAGGTTTACTGTATCACTTGGACCTTCTTGTTGACGATAAAAACACAGGAATTGCATCCGAATTTAATACAAAAGGCACAATGCCGACTTAAGTAAAAGAGGACTGTCACTCTCTCTTTCTATGATTTGAGCCTCACCTGTGAGTCCAGTTTTAGATTCCGATGCTTCACTTCAGATTTACTGTATACCTTGCACCTTCTTATTGACGATGAAATACAGAAATTGCATCGGAATTTGATACTAAAGGCACAATGCCGACTTAAGTACAAGAGGACTAACACTCTCACTTTCTATGATTTGAACCTCTCTTGTGAGTCCAGTTTTAGATTCCGATGCTTAACTTCAGGTTTACTGTATCCCGTGGACCTACTTATTGACGATGACACACAGAAATTGCATCCGAATTTAATACAAAAGGCACAATGCCGACTTAAGTAAAAGAGATCTGACACTCTCTATTTCTATGATTTGAACCTCTCCTGTGCGTCCAGTTTTAGATTTCCGATGCTTCACTTCTGGTTTTCTGCATACCTTGCAAATTCTTCTTGACGATGAATCACAGAAATTGCATCGGAATTAAATTCAAAAGGCACAATGCCGACTTAAGTAAAGAGGACTGACACTCTAGCTCTCTACGATTTGAACCTCTCCTGTGAGTTCAGATTTAGATTCCAATGCTTCACTTCTGGTTTACTGTATACCTTGCAGCTTCTTATTGACGATGAAACACAGAAATTGCATCGGAATTAAATTCAAAAGACACAATGCCGACTTATGTACAAGAGGACTGACACTCTAACTATCTATGATTTGAACCTCTCCTGTGAGTCCAGTTTTAGATTCCGATGCTTCACTTCGGGATTACTGTATCCCTTGGGCCTTCTTTTTGACGATGAAACACAGAAATTGCATCCGAATTAAATACAAAAGGCACAATGCCGACATAAGTACAAGAGGACTGACACTCTCACTTTCTATGATTTGAACCTCTCCTGTGAGCCCAGTTTTAAATTCCGATGCTTCAGTTCAGGTTTACTCTATACCTTGCACCTTCTTATTGACGATGAAACACAGAAATTTCATCCGAATTTAATACAAAAGGCACAATGCCGACTTACGTACAAGAGGACTGACACTCTCTCTTTCTATGATTTGAAGCTCTCCTATGAGTCCCGTTTTAGATTCCGATGCTTAACTTCAGGTTTACTGTATCCCTTGGACCTTCTTATTGACGATAACACACAGAAATTGCATCCGATTTTAATACAAAAGGCACGATGCCGACTAAAGTACATGAGGACTGCCACTCTCACTTCCTATGATTTGAACCTCTCCTGTGAGTCCAGTTTTAGTTTCTGATGCTTCACTAAAGGTTTACTCTATCCCTTGGACCTTCTTATTGATGATGAAACACAGAAACTGCATCCGAATTTAATACAAAAGGCACAATGCCGACTTAAGTAAAAGTGGACTGACACTCTCACTTTCTATGATTTGAACCTCTCCTGTGAGTCCTGTTTTAGATTCCGATGCTTAACTGCAGGTTTACTGTATCCCTTGGACCTTCTTGTTGACAATGAAATACTGAAATTGCATCTGAATTTAATACAAAAGGCACAATGCCGACTCAAGTAAAAGAGTTCTGACACTCTCTCTTTCTATGATTTGAACCTCTCCTGTGTGTCCAGTTTTAGATTCCGTTGCTTCACTTCTGGTTTACTGTATACCTTGCACCTTCTTATTGACAATGAATCACAGAAATTGCATCGGAATTAAATTCAAAAGGCACAATGCCGACTTAAGTAAAGAGGACTGACACTCTAACTCCCTATGATTTGAACCTCTCCTGTGAGTCCAGTTTTAGATTCTGATGCTTCACTTCTGGTTTACTGTATACCTTGCAGCTTCTTATTGACGATGAAACACAGAAATTGCATCGGAATTAAATTCAAAAGACACAATGCCTACTTAAGTACAAGAGGACTGACTCTCTCACTTTCTATGATTTGAACCTCTCCTGTGAGTCCAGTTTTAAATTCCGATGCTTCAGTTCAGGTTTACTGTATACCTTGCACCTTCTTATTGACGATGAAACACAGAAATTGCATTCGAATTTAATACAAAAGGCACAATGCCGACTTGAGTAAAAGAGGACTGTCACTCTCTCTTTATATGATGTGAACCTCTCCTGTGAGTCCAGTCTTAGATTCCGATGCTTCACTTCAGGTTTACTGTATACCTTGCAGCTGCTTATTGACGATGAAACCTAGAAATAGCATCGGAATTTAATTCCAAAGACACAATGCCGACTTAAGTACAAGAGGACTGACACTCTACTATCTATGATTTGAAGCTCTCCTGTGAGTCCGGTTTTAGATTCCGATGCTTCACTTCAGGGTTACTGTATCTTTTGGACCTTCTTATTGACGATGAAACACAGAAATTGCATCCGAATATAATACAAAAGTCACAATGCCGACTGAAGTACAAGAGGACTGACACTCTCACTTTCTATGATTTGAAACTCACCTGTGAGGCCATAGTTAGATTCCGAGGCTTCACTTCAAGTTTACTGTATACCATGCACCTTCTTACTGACGATGAAACACAGAAATTGCATCCGAAATTAATACAAAAGGCACAATGCCGACTTAAGTACAAAAGGACCAACACTCTCCCTTTCTATGATTTGAACCTCTCCTGTGAGTCCAGTTTTTGATTCCGATGCTCCACTTCAGGTTTACTGTATCCCATGGACCTTCTTTTTGACGATGAAACACAGAAATTGCATCCGAATTTAATACAAAAGGCACATTGCCGACTTAAGTAAAAGAGGACTGTCACTCTCTCTTTCTAAGATTTGAACCTCTCCTGTGAGTCCAGTTTTACATTCCGATGCTTCACTTCTGGTTTACTGTACACCTTGCACCTTCTTATTGACGATAAAAACACAGGAATTGCATCCGAAATTAATACAAAAGGCACAATGCCGACTTAAGTAAAAGAGGACTGTCACCCTCACTTTCTATGATTTGAACCTCTCCTGTGGGTCCAGTTTTAGTTTCTGATGCTTCACTAAAGGTTTACTCTATCCCTTGGACCTTCTTATTGATGATGAAACACAGAAATTGCATCCGAATTTAATACAAAAGGCACAATGCCGACTTAAGTAAAAAAGGACTGACACTCTCACTTTCTATGATTTGAACCTCTCCTGTGAGTCTAGTTTTAGATTCCGATGCTTAACTGCAGGTTTACTGCATCCCTTGGACCTTCTTGTTGACAATGAAATACAGAAATTGCATCTGAATTTAATACAAAAGGCACAATGCCGACTTAAGTAAAGAGGACTGACACTCTAACTCTCTATGATTTGAACCTCTCCTGTGAGTCAGGTTATATATTCCAATGTTTCACTTACGGTTTACTGTATCCCTTGGACATCTTATTAACGACGGAACACAGAAATTACATCCGAATTTAATACAAAAGGCACAATGCCGTTTTAAGTAACAGAGTTCTGGCACTCTCTCTTTCTATGATTTGAACCTGTCCTGTGTGTCCAGTTTTAGATTCCGTTGCTTCACTTCTGGTTTACTGTACCTTGCACCTTCTTATTGACAATGAATCACAGAAATTGCATCGGAATTAAATTCAAAAGGCACAATGCCGACTTAAGTAAAGAGGACTGACACTCTAACTCTCTATGATTTGAACCTCTCCTGTGAGTCCAGTTTTAGATTCCGATGCTCACTTCTGGTTTACTGTATACCTTGCAGCTTCTAATTGACGATGAAACACAGAAATATCATCGGAATTAAATTCAAAAGACACAATGCCGACTTAAGTACAAGAGGACTGACACTCTCACTTTCTATGATTTGAACCTCTCCTGTGAGTCCAGTTTTAAATTCCGATGCTTCAGTTCAGGTTTACTGTATACCTTGCACCTTCTTATTGACGATGAAACACAGAAATTGCATTCGAATTTAATACAAAAGGCACAATGCCGACTTAAGTAAAAGAGGACTGCCACTCTCTCTTTATATGATTTGAACCTCCCCTGCGAGTCCAGTTTTAGATTCCGATGCTTCACTTCAGGTTTACTGTATACCTTGCACCTTCTTATTGACGATGAAACACAGAAATTGCATCGGAATTAAATACAAAAGGCACAATGTCGACTTAAGTACAAGAGGACTGACACTCTCACTTTCTATGATTTGAACCTCTCCTGTGAGTCAGGTTATATATTCCAATGCTTCACTTACGGTTTACTGTATCCCTTGGACATCTTGTTAACGATGGAACACAGAAATTACATCCGAATTTAATACAAAAGGCACAATGCCGACTTAAGTACAATAGGATTGACACTCTAACTTTCTATGATTTGAACCTCTCCTGTGAGTCCAGTTTTAGATTCCGATGTTTCACTTCAAGTTTACTGTATACCTTGCGCCTTCTAATTGACGATGAAACACAGAAATTGCATCCGAATTTAATACAAAAGGCACAATGCAGACTTAAGTACAAGAGGACCGAGACTCTCCCTTTCTATGATTTGAACCTCTCCTGTGAGTCCAGTTTTAAATTCCGATGCTCCACTTCAGGTTTACTGTATCACTTGGACCTTCTTGTTGACGATAAAAACACAGGAATTGCATCCGAATTTAATACAAAAGGCACAATGCCGACTTAAGTAAAAGAGGACTGTCACTCTCTCTTTCTATGATTTGAGCCTCACCTGTGAGTCCAGTTTTAGATTCTGATGCTTCACTTCAGATTTACTGTATACCTTGCACCTTCTTATTGACGATGAAATACAGAAATTGCATCGGAATTTAATACTAAAGGCACAATGCCGACTTAAGTACAAGAGGACTAACACTCTCACTTTCTATGATTTGAACCTCTCCTGTGAGTCCAGTTTTAGATTCCGATGCTTAACTTCAGGTTTACTGTATCCCGTGGACCTACTTATTGACGATGACACACAGAAATTGCATCCGAATTTAATACAAAAGGCACAATGCCGACTTAAGTAAAAGAGTTCTGACACTCTCTCTTTCTATGATTTGAACCTCTCCTGTGCGTCCAGTTTTAGATTTCCGATGCTTCACTTCTGGTTTTCTGCATACCTTGCAAATTCTTCTTGACGATGAATCACAGAAATTGCATCGGAATTAAATTCAAAAGGCACAATGCCGACTTAAGTAAAGAGGACTGACACTCTAGCTCTCTACGATTTGAACCTCTCCTGTGAGTTCAGATTTAGATTCCAATGCTTCACTTCTGGTTTACTGTATACCTTGCAGCTTCTTATTGACGATGAAACACAGAAATTGCATCGGAATTAAATTCAAAAGACACAATGCCGACTTATGTACAAGAGGACTGACACTCTAACTATCTATGATTTGAACCTCTCCTGTGAGTCCAGTTTTAGATTCCGATGCTTCACTTCGGGTTTACTGTATCCCTTGGGCCTTCTTTTTGACGATGAAACACAGAAATTGCATCCGAATTAAATACAAAAGGCACAATGCCGACATAAGTACAAGAGGACTGACACTCTCACTTTCTATGATTTGAACCTCTCCTGTGAGCCCAGTTTTAAATTCCGATGCTTCAGTTCAGGTTTACTCTATACCTTGCACCTTCTTATTGACGATGAAACACAGAAATTTCATCCGAATTTAATGCAAAAGGCACAATGCCGACTTACTTACAAGAGGACTGACACTCTCTCATTCTATGATTTGAAGCTCTCCTCTGAGTCCAGTTTTAGATTCCGATGCTTAACTTCAGGTTTACTGTATCCCTTGGACCTTCTTATTGACGATAACACACAGAAATTGCATCCGATTTTAATACAAAAGGCACGATGCCGACTAAAGTACATGAGGACTGCCACTCTCACTTCCTATGATTTGAACCTCTCCTGTGAGTCCAGTTTTAGTTTCTGATGCTTCACTAAAGGTTTACTCTATCCCTTGGACCTTCTTATTGATGATGAAACACAGAAATTGCATCCGAATTTAATACAAAAGGCACAATGCCGACTTAAGTAAAAGTGGACAGACACTCTCACTTTCTATGATTTGAACCTCTCCTGTGAGTCCTGTTTTAGATTCCGATGCTTAACTGCAGGTTTACTGTATCCCTTGGACCTTCTTGTTGACAATGAAATACTGAAATTGCATCTGAATTTAATACAAAAGGCACAATGCCGACTTAAGTAAAAGAGTTCTGACACTCTCTCTTTCTATGATTTGAACCTCTCCTGTGCGTCCAGTTTTAGATTTCCGATGCTTCACTTCTGGTTTTCTGCATACCTTGCACCTTCTTATTGACAATGAATCACAGAAATTGCATCGGAATTAAATTCAAAAGGCACAATGCCGACTTAAGTAAAGAGGACTGACACTCTAACTCCCTATGATTTGAACCTCTCCTGTGAGTCCAGTTTTAGATTCTGATGCATCACTTCTGGTTTACTGTATACCTTGCAGCTTCTTATTGACGATGAAACACAGAAATTGCATCGGAATTAAATTCAAAAGACACAATGCCGACTTAAGTACAAGAGGACTGACTCTCTCACTTTCTATGATTTGAACCTCTCCTGTGAGTCCAGTTTTAAATTCCGATGCTTCAGTTCAGGTTTACTGTATACCTTGCACCTTCTTATTGACGATGAAACACAGAAATTGCATTCGAATTTAATACAAAAGGCACAATGCCGACTTGAGTAAAAGAGGACTGTCACTCTCTCTTTATATGATGTGAACCTCTCCTGTGAGTCCAGTTTTAGATTCCGATGCTTCGCTTCAGGTTTACTGTATACCTTGCAGCTGCTTATTGACGATGAAACACAGAAATTGCATCGGAATTAAATTCAAAAGGCACAATGCCGACTTAAGTAAAGAGGACTGACACTCTAACACTCTATGATTTGAACCGCTCCTGTGAGTCCAGTTTTAGATTCCGATGCTTCACTTCTGGTTTACTGTATACCTTGCAGCTTCATATTGACGATGAAACCTAGAAATTGCATCGGAATTAAATTCAAAAGGCACAATGCCGACTTAAGTACAAGAGGACTGACACTCTACTATCTATGATTTGAACCTCTCCTGTCAGCCCGGTTTTAGATTCCGATGCTTCACTTCAGGTTTACTGTATCTTTTGGACCTTGTTATTGACGATGAAACACAGAAGTTGCATCCGAATTTAATACAAAAGGCACAATGCCGACTTAAGTACAAGAGGACTGACACTCTCACTTTCTATGATTTGAACCTCACCTGTGACGCCATTGTTAGATTCCGATGCTTCATTTCAGGTTTACTGTATACCATGCACCTTCTTATTGACGATGAAACACAGAAATTGCATCCGAAATTAATACAAAAGGCACAATGCCGACTTAAGTACAAAAGGACCAACACTCTCCCTTTCTATGATTTGAACCTCTCCTGTGAGTCCAGTTTTTGATTCCGATGCTCCACTTCAGGTTTACTGTGTCCCATGGACCTTCTTTTTGACGATGAAACACAGAAATTGCATCCGAATTTAATACAAAAGGCACATTGCCGACTTAAGTAAAAGAGGACTGTCACTCTCTCTTTCTAAGATTTGAACCTCTCCTGTGAGTCCAGTTTTACATTCCGATGCTTCACTTCTGGTTTACTGTACACCTTGCACCTTCTTATTGACGATAAAAACACAGGAATTGCATCCGAAATTAATACAAAAGGCACAATGCCGACTTAAGTAAAAGAGGACTATCACCCTCTCTTTCTATGATTTGAGCCTCACCTGTGAGTCCAGTTTTAGATTCCGATGCTTCACTTCAGGTTTACTGTATACCTTGCACCTTCTTATTAACGATAAAACTCAGAAATTGCATCGGAATTTAATACAAAAAGCACAATGCCGACTAAGTACAAGAGGACTAACACTCTCACTTTCTATGATTTGAACCTCTCCTGTGAGTCAAGTTTTAGATTCTGATGCTTAACTTCAGGTTTACTGTATCCCTTGGACCTTCTTATTGACGATGACACACAGAAATTACATCCGATTTTAATACAAATGCACGAAGCAGACTAATGTACATGAGGACTGCCACTCTCACTTCCTATGATTTGAACCTCTCCTGTGAGTCCAGTTTTAGATTCCGTTGCTTCACTTCTGGTTTACTGTATACCTTGCACCTTCTTATTTACAATGAATCACAGAAATTGCATCGGAATTAAATTCAAAAGACACTATGCCGACTTAAGTACAAGAGGACTGACACTCTCACTTTCTATGATTTGAACCTCTCCTGTGGGTCCAGTTTTAAATTCCGATGCTTCAGTTCAGGTTTACTGTATACCTTGCACCTTCTTATTGACGATGAAACACAGAAATTGCATTGGAATTAAATACAAAAGGCACAACGTCGACTTTAGTACAATAGGACTGACACTCTAACTTTCTACGATTTGAACCTCTCCTGTGAGCCCAGTTTTAGATTCCGATGTTTCACTTCAAGTTTACTGTATACCTTGCACCTTCTAATTGACGATGAAACACAGAAATTGCATCCGAATTTAATACAAAAGCACAATGCAGACTTAAGTACAAGAGGACCGAGCCTCTCCCGTTCTAAGATTTAAACCTCTCCTGTGAGCCCAGTTTTAGATTCCGATACTTCACTTCCGGTTTCCTGTATCCCTTGGACCATATTATTGACGATGAAACATAAAAATTGCATCGGAATTTAATATAAAAGGCATAATGCCTACTTAAGTAAAAGAGGACTGACACTCTCTCTTTCTATGATTTGAATCTCTCCTGTGAGTCCAGTTTGAGATTCCGATACTTCACTTCAGGTTTACTGTATCCCTTGGACCTTCTTATTGACGATGACATACAGAAATTGCATCCGAATTTAATATAAAAGGCACAATGCCGACTTAAGTAAAGGAGGTCTGACACTCTCTCTTTCTATGATTTGAACCTCTCCTGTGTGTCCATTTTTAGATTCCGATGCTTCCTTCAGCTTTACTGTATACCTTGCACCTTCTTATTGACGATGAAACACAGAAATTGCATCGGAATTAAATTCAAAAGGCACAATGCCGACTTAAGTAAAGAGGACTGACACTCTAACACTCTATGATTTGAACCGCTCCTGTGAGTACAGTTTTAGATTCCGATGCTTCACTTCTGGTTTACTGTATACCTTGCAGCTTCATATTGACGATGAAACCTAGAAATTGCATCGGAATTAAATTCAAAAGACACAATGCCGACCTAAGTACAAGAGGACTGACACTCTACTATCTATGATTTGAACCTCTCCTGTCAGTCCGGTTTTAGATTCCGATGCTTCACTTCAGGTTTACTGTATCTTTTGGACCTTGTTATTGACGATGAAACACAGAAGTTGCATCCGAATTTAATACAAAAGGCACAATGCCGACTTAAGTACAAGTGGACTGACACTCTCACTTTCTATGATTTGAACCTCACCTGTGACGCCATTGTTAGATTCCGATGCTTCATTTCAGGTTTACTGTATACCATGCACCTTCTTATTGACGATGAAACACAGAAATTGCATCCGAAATTAATACAAAAGGCACAATGCCGACTTAAGTACAAAAGGACCGACACTCTCCCTTTCTATGATTTGAACTTCTCCTGTGAGTCCAGTTTTTGATTCCGATGCTCCACTTCAGGTTTACTATATCCCTTGGACCTTCTTATTGACGATGAAACACAGAAATTGCATCCGAATTTAATAGAAAAGGCACAATGCCGACTTAAGTAAAAGAGGACTGTCACTCTCTCCTTCTAAGATTTGAACCTCTCCTGTGAGTCCAGTTTTGTATTCCGATGCTTCACTTCTGGTTTAGTGTACACCTTGCACCTTCTTATTGACGATAAAAACACAGGAATTGCATCCGAAATTAATACAAAAGGCACAATGCCGACTTAAGTAAAAGAGGACTGTCACCCTCTCTTTCTATGATTTGAGCCTCACCTGTGAGTCCAGTTTTAGATTCCGATGCTTCACTTCAAGTTTACTGTATCCCTTGGACCTTCTTATTGACGTTGACACACAGAAATTGCATCCGATTTTAATACAAAAGGCACGATGCCGACTAAAGTTCATGAGGGCTGCCACTCTCACTTCCTATGATTTGAACCTCTCCTGTGGGTCCAGTTTTAGTTTCTGATGCTTCACTAAAGGTTTACTCTATCCCTTGGACCTTCTTATTGATGATGAAACACAGAAATTGCATCCGAATTTAATACAAAAGGCACAATGCCGACTTAAGTAAAAAAGGACTGACACTCTCACTTTCTATGATTTGAACCTCTCCTGTGAGTCCAGTTTTAGATTCCGATGCTTAACTGCAGGTTTACTGCATCCCTTGGACCTTCTTGTTGACAATGAAATACAGAAATTGCATCTGAATTTAATACAAAAGGCACAATGCCGACTTAAGTAAAGAGGACTGACACTCTAACTCTCTATGATTTGAACCTTTCCTGTGAGTCAGGTTATATATTCCAATGTTTCACTTACGGTTTACTGTATCCCTTGGACATCTTATTAACGACGGAACACAGAAATTACATCCGAATTTAATACAAAAGGCACAATGCCGTTTTAAGTAACAGAGTTCTGGCACTCTCTCTTTCTATGATTTGAACCTGTCCTGTGTGTCCAGTTTTAGATTCCGTTGCTTCACTTCTGGTTTACTGTACCTTGCACCTTCTTATTGACAATGAATCACAGAAATTGCATCGGAAATAAATTCAAAAGGCACAATGCCGACTTAAGTAAAGAGGACTGACACTCTAACTCTCTATGATTTGAACCTCTCCTGTGAGTCCAGTTTTAGATTCCGATGCTTCACTTCTGGTTTACTGTATACCTTGCAGCTTCTTATTGACGATGAAACACAGAAATTTCATCGGAATTAAATTCAAAAGACACAATGCCGACTTAAGTACAAGAGGACTGACACTCTCACTTTCTATGATTTGAACCTCTCCTGTGGTCCAGTTTTAAATTCCGAAGCTTCAGTTCAGGTTAACTGTATACCTTGCACCTTCTTATTGACGATGAAACACAGAAATTGCATTCGAATTTAATACAAGAGGCACAATGCCGACTTAAGTAAAAGAGGACTGTCACTCTCTCTTTATATGATTTGAACCTCCCCTGCGAGTCCAGTTTTAGATTCCGATGCTTCACTTCAGGTTTACTGTATACCTTGCACCTTCTTATTGACGATGAAACACAGAAATTGCATCGGAATTAAATACAAAAGGCACAATGTCGACTTAAGTACAAGAGGACTGACACTCTCACTTTCTATGATTTGAACCTCTCCTGTGAGTCAGGTTATATATTCCAATGCTTCACTTACGGTTTACTGTATCCCTTGGACATCTTGTTAACGATGGAACACAAAATTACATCCGAATTTAATACAAAAGGCACAATGCCGACTTAAGTACAATAGGATTGACACTCTAACTTTCTATGATTTGAACCTCTCCTGTGAGTCCAGTTTTAGATTCCGATGTTTCACTTCAAGTTTACTGTATACCTTGCGCCTTCTAATTGACGATGAAACACAGAAATTGCATCCGAATTTAATACAAAAGGCACAATGCAGACTTAAGTACAAGAGGACCGAGACTCTCCCTTTCTATGATTTGAACCTCTCCTGTGAGTCCAGTTTTAGATTCCGATGCTCCACTTCAGGTTTACTGTATCACTTGGACCTTCTTGTTGACGATAAAAACACAGTAATTGCATCCGAATTTAATACAAAAGGCACAATGCCGACTTAAGTAAAAGAGGACTGTCACTCTCTCTTTCTATGATTTGAGCCTCACCTGTGAGTCCAGTTTTAGATTCCGATGCTTCACTTCAGATTTACTGTATACCTTGCACCTTCTTATTGACGATGAAATACAGAAATTGCATCGGAATTTAATACTAAAGGCACAAAGCCGACTTAAGTACAAGAGGACTAACACTCTCACTTTCTATGATTTGAACCTCTCCTGTGAGTCCAGTTTTAGATTCCGATGCTTAACTTCAGGTTTACTGTATCCCGTGGACCTACTTATTGACGATGACACACAGAAATTGCATCCGAATTTAATACAAAAGGCACAATGCCGACTTAAGTAAAAGAGATCTGACACTCTCTCTTTCTATGATTTGAACCTCTCCTGTGTGTCCAGTTTTAGATTTCCGATGCTTCACTTCTGGTTTTCTGTATACCTTGCAAATTCTTCTTGACGATGAATCACAGAAATTGCATCGGAATTAAATTCAAAAGGCACAATGCCGACTTAAGTAAAGAGGACTGACACTCTAGCTCTCTACGATTTGAACCTCTCCTGTGAGTTCAGATTTAGATTCCAATGCTTCACTTCTGGTTTACTGTATACCTTGCAGCTTCTTATTGACGATGAAACACAGAAATTGCATCGGAATTAAATTCAAAAGACACAATGCCGACTTATGTACAAGAGGACTGACACTCTAACTATCTATGATTTGAACCTCTCCTGTGAGTCCAGTTTTAGATTCCGATGCTTCACTTCGGGTTTACTGTATCCCTTGGGCCTTCTTTTTGACGATGAAACACAGAAATTGCATCCGAATTAAATACAAAAGGCACAATGCCGACTTAAGTACAAGAGGACTGACACTCTCACTTTCTATGATTTGAACCTCTCCTGTGAGCCCAGTTTTAAATTCCGATGCTTCAGTTCAGGTTTACTCTATACCTTGCACCTTCTTATTGACGATGAAACACAGAAATTTCATCCGAATTTAATACAAAAGGCACAATGCCGACTTACGTACAAGAGGACTGACACTCTCTCTTTCTATGATTTGAAGCTCTCCTCTGAGTCCAGTTTTAGATTCCGATGCTTAACTTCAGGTTTACTGTATCGCTTGGACCTTCTTATTGACGATAACACACAGAAATTGCATCCGATTTTAATACAAAAGGCACGATGCCGACTAAAGTACATGAGGACTGCCACTCTCACTTCCTATGATTTGAACCTCTCCTGTAAGTCCAGTTTTAGTTTCTGATGCTTCACTAAAGGTTTACTCTTTCCCTTGGACCTTCTTATTGATGATGAAACACAGAAATTGCATCCGAATTTAATACAAAAGGCACAATGCCGGCTTAAGTAAAAGTGGACTGACACTCTCACTTTCTATGATTTGAACCTCTCCTGTGAGTCCTGTTTTAGATTCCGATGCTTAACTGCAGGTTTACTGTATCCCTTGGATCTTCTTGTTGACAATGAAATACTGAAATTGCATCTGAATTTAATACAAAAGGCACAATGCCGACTCAAGTAAAAGAGTTCTGACACTCTCTCTTTCTATGATTTGAACCTCTCCTGTGTGTCCAGTTTTTGGATTCCGTTGCTTCACTTCTGGTTTACTGTATACCTTGCACCTTCTTATTGACAATGAATCACAGAAATTGCATCGGAATTAAATTCAAAAGGCACAATGCCGACTTAAGTAAAGAGGACTGACACTCTAACTCCCTATGATTTGAACCTCACCTGTGAGTCCAGTTTTAGATTCTGATGCTTCACTTCTGGTTTACTGTATACCTTGCAGCTTCTTATTGACGATGAAACACAGAAATTGCATCGGAATTAAATTCAAAAGACACAATGCCGACTTAAGTACAAGAGGACTGACTCTCTCACTTTCTATGATTTGAACCTCTCCTGTGAGTCCAGTTTTAAATTCCGATGCTTCAGTTCAGGTTTACTGTATACCTTGCACCTTCTTATTGACGATGAAACACAGAAATTGCATTCGAATTTAATACAAAAGGCACAATGCCGACTTGAGTAAAAGAGGACTGTCACTCTCTCTTTATATGATGTGAACCTCTCCTGTGAGTCCAGTTTTAGATTCCGATGCTTCACTTCAGGTTTACTGTATACCTTGCACCTTCTTATTGACGATGAAACACAGAAATTGCATCGGAATTAAATACAAAAGGCACAATGTCGACTTAAGTACAAGAGAACTGCCACCCTTACTTTCGATGATTTGAACTTCTCCTGTGAGTCAGGTTATGGATTCCGATGCTTCACTTACGGTTTACTGTATCCCTTGGACATCTTATTAACGATGGAACACAGAAATTGCATCCGAATTTAATACAAAAGGCACAATGCCGACTTATGTACAATAGGACTGACACTCTAACTTTCTATGATTTGAACCTCTCCTGTGAGTCCAGTTTTAGATTCCGATGCTTCACTTCAAGTTTACTGTATACCTTGCACCTTCTTATTGACGATGAAACACAGAAACTGCATCCGAATTTAATACAAAAGGCACAATGCAGACTTAAGTACAAGAGGACCGAGACTCTCCCTTTCTATGATTTGAACCTCTCCTGTGAGTCCAGTTTTAGATTCCGTTGCTCCACTTCAGGTTTACTGTATCACTTGGACCTTCTTATTGACGATGAAACACAGAAATTGCATCCGAATTTAATACTAAAGGCACAATGCCGACTTAAGTAAAAGAGGACTGTCACTCTCTCTTTCTATGATTTGAACCTCTCCTGCGAGTCCAGTTTTAGAGTCCGACGATTCACTTCTGGTTTACTGTATACTTTGCACCTTCTTATTGACGATAAAAACACAGGAATTGCATCCGAATTTAATACAAAAGGCACAATGCCGACTTAAGTAAAAGAGGACTGTCACTTTCTCTCTCTATGATTTGAGCCTCACCTGTGAGTCCAGTTTTAGAGTCCGACGATTCACTTCTGGTTTACTGTATAACTTGCAGCTTCTTATTGACGATGAAACACAGAAATTGCATCGGAATTAAATTCAAAAGAAACAATGAAGACTTCAGTACAAGAGTACTGACACTATAGCTATCTATGATTTGAACCACTCCTGTGAGTCCGGTTTCAGATTACGATGCTTCACTAAAGGTTTACTGTATCCCTTGGACCTTCATATTGACGATGAAACACAGAAATTGTATCCGAATTTAATACAAAAGGCACAATGCCGACTTAAGTACAAGAGGACTGACACTCTCACTTTCTATGATTTGAACCTCTCCTGTGATTCCAGTTTTAGATTCCGATGCTTCACTTCAGGTTTACTGTACACCTTGCACCGTCTTCCTGACGATGAAGCACAAAAATTGCATCGGAATTAAATTCAAAAGGTACAATACAGACTTAAGTAAAAGTGGACTGACACTCTAACTTTCTATGATTTGAACCTCTCCTGTGAGTCCAGTTTTTGATTCTGATGCTTCACTTCAGGTTTACTGTATTGCCTTGACCTTCTTATTGACGATGAAATACAGAAATTGCATCCAATTTTAATACAAAGGCACAATGCCGACTGAAGTACAAGAGGACTGACACTCTAACTTTCTACTATTTGAACCTCTCCTGTGAGTCCAGTTTTAGATTCCGATGCTTCACATCAGGTTTACTGTATACCTTGAACCTTCTTATTGACGATGAAACACAGAAATTCCATCTGAATTTAATACAAAAGGCACAATGCCGACTTAAGTACAAGAGGACTGACACTCTAACTTTCTATGATTTGAACCTCTCCTGTGAGTCCAGTTTTAAATTCCGATGCTTCATTTCAGGATTACTGTATCCCTTGGACCTTCTAATTGGCAATGACACACAGAAATTGCATCCGAAATTAATACAAAAGGCACAATGACGACCTAAATACATGAGGACTGACACTCTCACTTTCTATGTTTTGAACCTCTCCTGTGAGTCCAGTTCTAGATTCCGATGCTTCACTTCAGGTTTACTGTATCCCTTGGACCTTCTTATTGACGATGAAACACAGATATAGCATCCGAATTTAATACAAAAGGCACAATGCCGACTTAAGTTCAAGAGGACTGACACATAACCTTCTATGCTTTGAACCTCTCCTGTGAGTCCAGTTTTAGATTCCAATGCTTCACTTCAGGTTTACTGTAAACCTTGCACCTTCTTATTGACGATGAAACACAGAAATTGCATCGGAATTTAATACAAAAGGCACATTGCCGACTTAAGTACAAGAGGACTGACACTCTCACTTTCTATGATTCGAACCTCTCCTGTGATTCCAGTTTTAGTTTCCGATGCTTGACTTCAGGTTTATTGTATGCCTTGCACCGTCTTATTGACGATGAAAGCAAAAATTGCATCGGAATTAAATTCAAAAGGAACAATGAAGACTTAAGTACAAGAGGACTGACACTCTAACTTTCTATGTTTTGAACCTCTCCTGTGAGTGCAGTTTTAGATTCCGATGCTTCACTTCAGGTTTACTGTATCCCTTGGTCCTTCTTATTGACGATGAAATACAGAAATTGCATCCGAATTTAATACAAAAGGCACAATGCCGACTTAAGTTCAAGAGGACTGACACATAACCTTCTATGCTTTGAACCTCTCATGTGAGTCCAGTTTTAGATTCCAATGCTTCACTTCAGGTTTACTGTATACCTTGCACATTCTTATTGACGATGAAACACAAAAATTGCATCGGAATTAAATTCAAAAGGCACAATGCCGTCTTAAGTACAAGAGGACTGACACTCTAACTCTCTATGATTTGAACCTCCCCTGTGAGTCCAGTTTTGGATTCCGATGCTTCACTTCAGGTTTACTGTATACCTTGCACCTTCTTATTGACGATGAAACACACATATTGCATCGGATTTAAATTCAAAAGGCACAATTCCGACTTAAGTACAAGAGGACTGACACTCCCACTTTTTATGATTTGAACCTCTCCTGTGAGTCCAGTTTTAGATTTTGATGCTTCACTTCAGGTTTACTGTATTCCTTGGAACATCTTATTGACGATGAAATACAGAAATTACATCCGAATTTAATACAAAAGGCACAATGCCGACTTAAATACAAGAGGACTGACACTCTAACTATCTATGGTTTTGTACAGTTCCTGTGAGTCCAGTTTTATATACCGATGCTTCACTTCAGGTATACTGTATCCCTTGGACCTTCTTATTGACGATGAAACACAGAAATTGCATCCGAATTTAATACAAAAGGCACAATGCCGACTTAAGTAAAAGAGGACTGCCACTCTCTCTTTCTATGATTTGAACCTCTCCTGTGAGTCCAGATTTAGATTCCGATACTTCAGTTCCGGTTTACTGTATCCCTTGGACCTTCTTATTGATGATGAAACACAGAAATTGCATCGGAATTTAATACAAAAGGCACAATGCCGACTTAAGTAAAAGAGGACTGACACTCTCTCTTTCTATGATTTGATCCTCTACTGTGAGTCCAGTTTTGGATTCCGATGCTTCACTTCCAGTTTACTGTATACCTTGCACCTTCTTATTGACGATGAAACACAGAAATTGCTTCGGAATATAATACAAAAGGCACAATGCCGACTTAAGTAAAAAGAGGACTGACACTCTCACTTTCTATGTTTTGAACCTCTCCTATGAGTCCAGTTTTAGATTCCGATGCTTCACTTCAGGTTTACTGTATACCTTGCACCTTCTTATTGACGATGAAACACAGAAATTGCATCCGAATTAAATTCAAAAGGCACAATGCTGACTTAAGTACAAGAGGACTGACACTCTCACTTTCTATGATTTGAACCTCTCCTGTGAGTCCAGTTTTAGATTCCGATGCTTCACTTCAGGTTTACTGTATACCTTGCAACTTCTTATTGACTATGAAACTCAGAAATTGCATCGCAATTTAATACAAAAGGCACAATGCCGACTTAAGTACAAGAGGACTAACACTCTCACTTTCTACGATTTGAACCTCTCCTGTGAGTCCAGTTTTAGATTCCGATGCTTCACTTCCGGTTTACTGTATCCCTTGGATCATATGTTTGACGATGAAACACAGAAATTGCATCCGAATTTAATACAAAAGGCACAATGCCGACTTAAGTAAAAGAGGACTGCCACTCTCTCTTTCTATGATTTGAACCTCTCCTGTGAGTCCAGATTTAGATTCCAATGCTTCACTTCAGGTTTACTGTATCCCTTGGACCTTCTTATTGACGATGAAACACAGAAATTGCATCGGAATTTAATACAAAAGGCACAATGCCGACTTAAGTAAAAGAGGACTGACACTCTAACTCTCTATGATTTGAACCTCCCCTGTGAGTCCAGTTTTGGATTCCGATGCTTCACTTCAGGTTTACTGTATACCTTGCACATTCTTATTGACGATGAAACACAAAAATTGCATCGGAATTAAATTCAAAAGGCACAATGCCGTCTTAAGTACAAGAGGACTGACACTCTAACTCTCTATGATTTGAACCTCCCCTGTGAGTCCAGTTTTGGATTCCGATGCTTCACTTCAGGTTTACTGTATACCTTGCACCTTCTTATTGACGATGAAACACACATATTGCATCGGATTTAAATTCAAAAGGCACAATTCCGACTTAAGTACAAGAGGACTGACACTCCCACTTTTTATGATTTGAACCTCTCCTGTGAGTCCAGTTTTAGATTTTGATGCTTCACTTCAGGTTTACTGTATTCCTTGGAACATCTTATTGACGATGAAGTACAGAAATTACATCCGAATTTAATACAAAAGGCACAATGCCGACTTAAATACAAGAGGACTGACACTCTAACTATCTATGGTTTTGTACAGTTCCTGTGAGTCCAGTTTTATATACCGATGCTTCACTTCAGGTATACTGTATCCCTTGGACCTTCTTATTGACGATGAAACACAGAAATTGCATCCGAATTTAATACAAAAGGCACAATGCCGACTTAAGTAAAAGAGGACTGCCACTCTCTCTTCTATGATTTGAACCTCTCCTGTGAGTCCAGATTTAGATTCCGATACTTCAGTTCCGGTTTACTGTATCCCTTGGACCTTCTTATTGATGATGAAACACAGAAATTGCATCGGAATTTAATACAAAAGGCACAATGCCGACTTAAGTAAAAGAGGACTGACACTCTCTCTTTCTATGATTTGATCCTCTACTGTGAGTCCAGTTTTGGATTCCGATGCTTCACTTCCAGTTTACTGTATACCTTGCACCTTCTTGTTGACGATGAAACACAGAAATTGCTTCGGAATATAATACAAAAGGCACAATGCCGACTTAAGTAAAAAGAGGACTGACACTCTCACTTTCTATGTTTTGAACCTCTCCTATGTGTCCAGTTTTAGATTCCGATGCTTCGCTTCAGGTTTACTGTATACCTTGCACCTTCTTATTGACGATGAAACACAGAAATTGCATCGGAATTAAATTCAAAAGGCACAATGCTGACTTAAGTACAAGAGGACTGACACTCTCACTTTCTATGATTTGAACCTTTCCTGTGAGTCCAGTTTTAGATTCCGATGCTTCACTTCAGGTTTACTGTATACCTTGCAACTTCTTATTGACTATGAAACTCAGAAATTGCATCGCAATTTAATACAAAAGGCACAATGCCGACTTAAGTACAAGAGGACTAACACTCTCACTTTCTATGATTTGAACCTCTCCTGTGAGTCCAGTTTTAGATTCCGATGCTTCACTTCCGGTTTACTGTATCCCTTGGATCATATGATTGACGATGAAACACAGAAATTGCATCCGAATTTAATACAAAAGGCACAATGCCGACTTAAGTAAAAGAGGACTGCCACTCTCTCTTTCTATGAATTGAACCTCTCCTGTGAGTCCAGATTTAGATTCCAATGCTTCACTTCAGGTTTACTGTATCCCTTGGACCTTCTTATTGACGATGAAACACAGAAATTGCATCGGAATTTAATACAAAAGGCACAATGCCGACTTAAGTAAAAGAGGACTGACACCCTCTCTTTCTATGATTTGATCCTCTACTGTGAGTCCAGTTT
Organism: Schistocerca americana; assembly: GCF_021461395.2. Taxonomy (NCBI): domain Eukaryota; kingdom Metazoa; phylum Arthropoda; class Insecta; order Orthoptera; family Acrididae; genus Schistocerca; species Schistocerca americana. The sequence continues at coordinate 8,895,170 of NC_060126.1, forward strand.
TAGATTCCGATGCTTCACTTCCAGTTTACTGTATACCTTGCACCTTCTTATTGACGATGAAACACAGAAATTGCTTCGGAATTTAATACAAAAGGCACAATGCCGACTTAAGTAAAAAGAGGACTGACACTCTCACTTTCTATGTTTTGAACCTCTCCTGTGAGTCCAGTTTTAGATTCCGATGCTTCACTTCAGGTTTACTGTATACCTTGCACCTTCTTATTGACGATGAAACACAGAAATTGCATCGGAATTGAATTCAAAAGGCACAATGCTGACTTAAGTACAAGAGGACTGACACTCTAACTTTCTATGATTTGAACCTTCCCTGTGAGTCCTGTTTTAGATTCCGATGCTTCATTTCAGGTTTACTGTATCCCTTGGCATTTCTTATTGACGATGACACACCGAAATTGCATCCGAATTTAATACAAAAGGCACAATGACGATTTAAATACTTGAGGACTGACACTCTCACTTTCTATGATTTGAACCTCTCCTGTGAGTCCAGTTTAAGATTCCGATGCTTCACTTCAGGTTTACTGTATCCCTTGGACCTTCCAATTGACGATGAAACACATAAATTGCATCCGAAATTAATACAAAAGGCACAATGCCGACTTAAGTAAAAGAGGACTGCCACTCTCACTTTCTATGATTTGAACCTCTCCTGTGAGTCCAGTTTTAGGTTCCGATGCTTCACTTCAGGTTTACTGTATACCTTGCAACTTTTTATTGACGATGAAACTCAGAAATTGCATCGCAATTAAATACAAAACTCACAATGCGGACTTAAGTACAAGAGGACTAACACTCTCACTTTCTATGATTTGAACCTCTCCTGTGAGTCCAGTTTTAGATTCCGATGCTCACTTCAGGTTTACTGTATACCTTGCACCTTCTTATTGACGATGAAACACAGAAATTGCATCGGAATTAAATTCAAAAGGCACAATGCTGACTTAAGTACAAGAGGACTGACTCTCTAACGTTCTATGATTTGAACCTTCCCTGTGAGTCCAGTTTTAGATTCTGATGCTTCAGTTCAGGTTTACTGTATACCTTGCACCTTCTTATTGACGATGAAACACAGAAATTGCATCGGAATTAAATTCAAAAGGCACAATGCTGACTTAAGTACAAGAGGACTGACACTCTAACTTTCTATGATTTGAAACTTCCCTGTGAGTCCAGTTTCAGATTCCGATGCTTCATTTCAGGTTTACTGTATCCCATGGCCCTTCTTATTGACGATGACACACCGCAATTGCATCCGAATTAAATACAAAAGGCACAATGACGACTTAAATACTTGAGGACTGACACTCTCACTTTCTATGATTTGAACCTCTCCTGTGAGTCCAGTTTTAGATTCCGATGCTTCACTTCAGGTTTACTGTATACCTTGCACCTTCTTATTGACGATGAAACACAGAAATTGCATCGGAATTAAATTCAAAAGGCACAATGCTGACTTAAGTACAAGAGGACTGACACTCTAACTTTCTATGATTTGAACCTTCCCTGTGGGTCCAGTTTTAGATTCCGATGCTTCATTTCAGGTTTACTGTATCCCTTGGCCCTTCTTATTGACGATGACACACCGAAATTGCATCCGAATTTAATACAAAAGGCACAATGACGACTTAAATACTTGAGGACTGACACTCTCACTTTCTATGATTTGAACCTCTCCTGTGAGTCCAGTTTTAGATTCCGATGCTTGACTTCAGGTTTACTGTATCCCTTGGACCTTCCAATTGTCGATGAAACACATAAATTCCATCCGAATTTAATACAAAAGGCACAATGCCGACTTAAGTAAAAGAGGACTGCCACTCTCACTTTCTATGATTTGAACCTCTCCTGTGAGTCCAGTTTTAGATTCCGATGCTTCACTTCAGGTTTACTGTATACCTTGCAACTTCTTATTGACGATGAAACTCAGAAATTGCATCGCAATTTAATACAAAAGGCACAATGCCGACTTAAGTACAAGAGGACTAACACTCTCAGTTTCTATGATTTGAACCTCTCCTGTGAGTCCAGTTTTAGATTCCGATGCTTCACTTCCGGTTTACTGTATCGCTTGGATCATATTATTGACGATAAAACACAGAAATTGCATCCGAATTTAATACAAAAGGCACTATGCGGACTTAAGTAAAAGAGGACTGCCACTCTCTCTTTCTATGATTTGAACCCCTCCTGTGAGTCCAGATTTTGATTCCAATGCTTCACTTCAGGTTTACTGTATCCCTTGGACCTTCTTATTGACGATGAAACACAGAAATTGCATCGGAATTTAATACAAAAGACACAATGCCGACTTAAGTAAAAGAGGACTGACACTCACTCTTTCTGTGATTTGATCCTCTACTGTGAGTCCAGTTTTAGATTCCGATGCTTCACTTCCAGTTTACTTTATACCTTGCACCTTCTTATTGACGATGAAACACAGAAATTGCTTCTGAATTTAATACAAAAGGCACAATGCCGACTTAAGTAAAAAGAGGACTGACACTCTCACTTTCTATGTTTTGAACCTCTCCTGTGAGTCCAGTTTTAGATTCCGATGCTTCACTTCAGGTTTACTGTATACCTTGCACCTTCTCATTGACGATGAAACACAGAAATTGCATCGGAATTGAATTCGAAAGGCACAATGCTGACTTAAGTACAAGAGGACTGACACTCTAACTTTCTATGATTTGAACCTTCCCTGTGAGTCCAGTTTTAAATTCCGATGCTTCATTTCAGGTTTACTGTATCCCTTGGCCCTTCTTATTGACGATGCCACATCGAAATTGCATCCGAATTTAATACAAAAGGCACAATGAGGACTTATATACTTGAGGACTGACACTCTCACTTTCTATGATTTGAATCTCTCCTGTGAGTCCAGTTTAAGATTCCGATGCTTCACTTCAGGTTTACTGTATCCCTTGGACCTTCCAATTGACGATGAAACACATAAATTGCATCCGAAATTAATACAAAAAGCACAATGCCGACTTAAGAAAAGAGGACTGCCACTCTCACTTTGTATGATTTGAACCTCTCCTGTGAGTCCAGTTTTAGATTCCGATGCTTCACTTCAGGTTTACTGTATACCTTGCACCGTCATATTGACGATGAAACACAAAAATTGCATCGGAATTAAATTCAAAAGGTACAATGCAGACTTAAGTCCAAGAGGACTGACACTCTCACTTTCTATGATCTGAACCTCTCCTGTGAGTCCAGTTTTAGATTACGATGCTTCACGTCAGGTTTACTGTATACCTTGCACCTTCTTAATGACGATGAAACACAGAAATTGCATCGGAATTGAATTCAAAAGGCACAATGCCGATTTAAGTACAAGAGGACTGACACTCTAACTATCTATGGTTTGAACCTCTCCTCTGAGTCCAGTTTCAGATTCCGATGCTTCACTTCAGGTTTACTGTATCCCTTGGACCTTCTTATTGACGATGAAACACAGAAATTGCATCCGAATTTAATACAAAAGGCTCAATGCCGACTTAAGTAAAAGAGGACTGACACTCTCTCTTTCTATGATTTGAACCTCTCCTGTGAGACCAGTTTTAGATTCCGATACTTCACTTCCGGTTTACTGTATCCTTTGGATCATATTATTAACGATGAAACACAGAAATTGCATCGGAATTTAATATAAAAGGCACAATGCCGACTTAAGTAAAAGAGAACTGACACTCTCTCTTTCTATGATTTGAATCTCTCCTGTGAGTCCAGTTTTAGATTCCGATGCTTCACTTCAGGTTTACTGTATCACTTGGACCTTCTTATTGACGATGACATACAGAAATTGCATCCGAATTTAATACAAATGGCACAATGCCGACTTAAGTAAAAGAGGTCTGACACTCTCTCTTTCTATGATTTGAACCTCTCCTGTGTGTCCAGTTTTCGATTCCGATGCTTCACTTCAGGTTTACTGTATACCTTGCACCTTCTTATTGACGATGAAAAACAGAAATTGCGTCGGAATTAAATTCAAAAGGTACAATGCCGACTTAAGTAAAGAGGACTGACACTCCAACACTCTATGATTTGAACCTCTCCTGTGAGTCCAGTTTTAGATTCCGATGCGTCACTTCTGGTTTACTGTATAACTTGCAGCTTCTTATTGACGATGAAACACAGAAATTGCATCGGAATTAAATTCAAAAGAAACAATGCCGACTTCAGTACAAGAGTACTGGCACTCTAGCTATCTATGATTTGAACCACTCCTTTGAGTCCGGTTTTAGATTCTGATGCTTCACTAAAGGTTTACTGTATCCCTTGGACCTTCATATTGACGATGAAACACAGAAATTGTATCCGAATTTAATACAAAAGGCACAATGCCGACTTAAGTACAAGAGGACTGACACTCTCACTTTCTATGATTTGAACCTCTCCTGTGATTCCAGTTTTAGATTCCGATGCTTCACTTCAGGTTTACTGTACACCTTGCACCGTCTTCTTGACGATGAAGCACAAAAATTGCATCGGAATTAAATTCAAAAGTACAATACAGACTGAGGTACAAGTGGACTGACACGCTAACTTTCTATGATTTGAACCTCTCCTGTGAGTCCAGTTTTTGATTCTGATCCTTCACTTCAGGTTTACTGTATCGCCTTGACCTTCTAATTCACGATGAAATACAGAAATTGCATCCGATTTTAATACAAAGGCACAATGCCGACTTAAGTACAAGAGGACTGACACTCTAACTTTCTACTATTTGAACCTCTCCTGTGAGTCCAGTTTTAGATTCCGATGCTTCACATCAGGTTTACTGTATACCTTGAACCATCTTATTGACGATGAAACACAGAAATTCCATCTGAATTTAATACAAAAGGCACAATGCCGACTTAAGTAAAAGAGGACTGTCACTCTCTCTTTCTATGATTTGAACCTCGCCTGTGAGTCCAGTTTTAGATTCCGATGCTTAACTTCAGGTTTACTGTATACCTCGCACCTTGTTATTGACGATGAAACCCAGAAATTGCATCGGAATTTAATACAAAAGGCACAATGCCGACTTAAGTAAAACGAGGACTGACACTCTCACTTTCTATGATTTGAACCTCTCCTATGAGTCCACTTTTAGATTCCGATGCTTAACTTCAGGTTTACTGTATTCCCTGGACCTTCTTATTGACGATGAAACACAGAAATTGCATCCGAGTTAATAAAAAAAGGCACAATGCCGACTTAAGTAAAAGAGGACTGACACACTCACTTTCTGTGATTTGAATCTCTCCTGTGAGTCCAGTTTTAGATTACGATGCTTCACTTCAGGTTTACTGTATACCTTGCACCTTCTTATTGACGATGAAACACAGAAATTGCATCGGAATTAAATTCAAAAGGCACAATGCCGACTTAAGTACAAGAGGACTGACACTTTCACTTTCTATGTTTTGAACCTCTCCTGTGAGTCCAGTTTTAGATTCCGATGCTTCACTTCAGGTTTACTGTATCCCTTGGACCTTCTTATTGACGATGAAACACAGATATAGCATCTGAATTTAATACAAAAGGCACAATACCGACATAAGTAAAAGAGGACTGAAACACTCACTTTCTATGATTTGAACCTTTCCTGTGAGTCCAGTATTAGATTCCGATGCTTAACTTCAGGTTTACTGTAAACCTTGCACCTTCTTATTGACGATGAAACACAGAAATTGCATCGGAATTTAGTACAAAAGGCACATTGCCGACTTAAGTACAAGAGGACTGACACTCTCACTTTTTATGATTTGAACCTCTCCTGTGATTCCAGTTTTAGTTTCCGATGCTTGACTTCAGATTTATTGTATGCCTTGCACCGTCTTATTGACGATGAAAGCAAAAATTGCATCGGAAATAAATTCAAAAGGAACAATGAAGACTTAAGTACAAGAGGACTGACACTCTAACTTTCTATGTTTTGAACCTCTCCTGTGAGTGCAGTTTTTGATTCCGATGCTTCACTTCAGGTTTACTGTATCCCTTGGTCCTTCTTATTGACGATGAAATACAGAAATTGCATCCGAATTTAATACAAAAGGCACAATGCCGACTTAAGTACAAGAGGACCGACACATAACCTTCTATGCTTTGAACCCCTCCTGTGAGTCCAGTTTTAGATTCCAATGCTTCTCTTCAGGTTTACTGTATACCTTGCACATTCGTATTGACGATGAAACACAAAAATTGCATCGGAATTAAATTCAAAAGGCACAATGCCGTCTTAAGTACAAGAGGACTGACACTCTAACTCTCTATGATTTGAACCTCCCCTGTGAGTACAGTTTTGGATTCCGATGCTTCATTTCAGGTTTACTGTATCCCTTGGCCCTTCTTATTGTCGATGACACACCGAAATTGCATCCGAATTTAATACAAAAGGCACAATGACGACTTAAATACTTGAGGACTGACGCTCTCACTTTCTATGATTTGAACCTCTCCTGTGAGGTCAGTTTTAGATTCCGATGCTTCACTTCAGGTTTACTGTATCCCTTGGACCTTCCAATTGTCGATGAAACACATAAATTCCATCCGAATTTAATACAAGATTCACAATGCCGACTTAAGTAAAAGAGGACTGCCACTCTCACTTTCTATGATTTGAACCTCTCCTGTGAGTCCAGTTTTAGATTCCGATGCTTCACTTCAGGTTTACTGTATTCCTTGGAACATCTTATTGACGATGAAATACAGAAATTACATCCGAATTTAATACAAAAGGCACAATGCCGACTTAAGTACAAGAGGACTGACACTCTAACTATCTATGGTTTTGTACAGTTCCTGTGCGTCCAGTTTTATATACCGATCCTCCACTTCAGGTATACTGTATCCCTTGGACCTTCTTATTGACGATGAAACACAGAAATTGCATCCGAATTTAATACAAAAGGCACAATGCCGACTTAAGTAAAAGAGGACTGCCTCTCTCTCTTTCTATGATTTGAACCTCTCCTGTGAGTCCAGATTTAGATTCCGATGCTTCATTTCCGGTTTACTGTATCCCTTGGACCTTCTTATTGATGATGAAACACAGAAATTACATCGGAATTTAATACAAAAGGCACAATGCCGACTTAAGTAAAAGAGGACTGACACTGTAACTTTCTATGATTTGAACCTTCCCTGTGAGTCCAGTTTTAGATTCCGATGCTTCATTTCAGGTTTACTGTATCCCTTGGCCCTTCTTATTATCGATGACACACCGAAATTGCATCCGAATTTAATACAAAAGGCACAATGACGACTTAAATACTTGAGGACTGACGCTCTCACTTTCTATGATTTGAACCTCTCCTGTGAGTCCAGTTTTAGATTCCGATGCTTCACTTCAGGTTTACTGTATCCCTTGGACCTTCCAATTGTCGATGAAACACATAAATTCCATCCGAATTTAATACAAAAGGCACAATGCCGACTTAAGTAAAAGAGGACTGCCACTCTCACTTTCTATGATTTGAACCTCTCCTGTGAGTCCAGTTTTAGATTCCGATGCTTCACTTCAGGTTTACTGTATACCTTGCAACTTCTTATTGACGATGAAACTCAGAAATTGCATCCCAATTTAATACAAAAGGCACAATGCCGACTTAAGTACAAGAGGACTAACACCATCACTTTCTATGATTTGAACCTCTCCTGTGAGTCCAGTTTTAGATTCCGCTGCTTCACTTCCGGTTTACTGTATCCCTTGGATCATATGATTGACGATGAAACACAGAAATTGCATCCGAATTTAATACAAAAGGCACAATGCCGACTTAAGTAAAAGAGGACTGTCACTCTCTCTTTCTACGATTTGAACCTCGCCTGTGAGTCCAGTTTTAGATTCCGATGCTTAACTTCAGGTTTACTGTATACCTCGCACCTTGTTATTGACGATGAAACCCAGAAATTGCATCGGAATTTAATACAAAAGGCACAATGCCGACTTAAGTAAAACGAGGACTGACACTCTCACTTTCTATGATTTGAACCTCTCCTATGAGTCCACTTTTAGATTCCGATGCTTAACTTCTGGTTTACTGTATTCCCTGGACCTTCTTATTGACGATGAAACACAGATTTTGCATCCGAATTTAATACAAAAGGCACAATGCCGACTTAAGTACAAGAGGACTGACACTCTAACTTTCTATGATTAGAACCTCACCTGTGAGTCTAGTTTTAGATTCCGATGCTTCACTTCAGGTTTACTGTATCCCTTGGACCTTCTTATTGACGATAAAACACAGAAATTGCATCCGAGTTAATAAAAAAAGGCACAATGCCGACTTAAGTAAAAGTGGACTGACACACTCACTTTCTGTGATTTGAATCTCTCCTGTGAGTCCAGTTTTAGATTACGATGCTTCACTTCAGGTTTACTGTATACCTTGCACCTTCTTATTGACGATGAAACACAGAAATTGCATCGGAATTAAATTCAAAAGGCACAATGCCGACTTAAGTACAAGAGGACTGACACTTTCACTTTCTATGTTTTGAACCTCTCCTGTGAGTCCAGTTTTAGATTCCGATGCTTCACTTCAGGTTTACTGTATCCCTTGGACCTTCTTATTGACGATGAAACACAGATATAGCATCTGAATTTAATACAAAAGGCACAATACCGACATAAGTAAAAGAGGACTGAAACACTCACTTTCTATGATTTGAACCTTTCCTGTGAGTCCAGTATTAGATTCCGATGCTTAACTTCAGGTTTACTGTAAACCTTGCACCTTCTTATTGACGATGAAACACAGAAATTGCATCGGAATTTAATACAAAAGGCACATTGCCGACTTAAGTACAAGAGGACTGACACTCTCACTTTTTATGATTTGAACCTCTCCTGTGAATCCAGTTTTAGTTTCCGATGCTTAACTTCAGGTTTATTGTATGCCTTGCACCGTCTTATTGACGATGAAAGCAAAAATTGCATCGGAAATAAATTGAAAAGGAACAATGAAGACTTAAGTACAAGAGGACTGACACTTTCACTTTCTATGTTTTGAACCTCTCCTGGGAGTGCAGTTTTAGATTCCGATGCTTCACTTCAGGTTTACTGTATCCCTTGGTCCTTCTTATTGACGATGAAATACAGAAATTGCATCCGAATTTTATACAAAAGGCACAATGCCGACTTAAGTACAAGAGGACTGACACATAACTTTCTATGCTTTGAACCCCTCCTGTGAGTCCAGTTTTAGATTCCAATGCTTCTCTTCAGGTTTACTGTATACCTTGCACATTCGTATTGACGATGAAACACAAAAATTGCATCGGAATTAAATTCAAAAGGCACAATGCCGTCTTAAGTACAAGAGGACTGACACTCTAACTCTCTATGATTTGAACCTCCCCTGTGAGTACAGTTTTGGATTCCGATGCTTCATTTCAGGTTTACTGTATCCCTTGGCCCTTCTTATTGTCGATGACACACCGAAATTGCATCCGAATTTAATACAAAAGGCACAATGACGACTTAAATACTTGAGGACTGACGCTCTCACTTTCTATGATTTGAACCTCTCCTGTGAGGTCAGTTTTAGATTCCGATGCTTCACTTCAGGTTTACTGTATCCCTTGGACCTTCCAATTGTCGATGAAACACATAAATTCCATCCGAATTTAATACAAAAGGCACAATGCCGACTTAAGTAAAAGAGGACTGCCACTCTCACTTTCTATGATTTGAACCTCTCCTGTGAGTCCAGTTTTAGATTCCGATGCTTCACTTCAGGTTTACTGTATTCCTTGGAACATCTTATTGACGATGAAATACAGAAATTACATCCGAATTTAATACAAAAGGCACAATGCCGACTTAAGTACAAGAGGACTGACACTCTAACTATCTACGGTTTTGTACAGTTCCTGTGAGTCCAGTTTTATATACCGATGCTCCACTTCAGGTATACTGTATCCCTTGGACCTTCTTATTGACGATGAAACACAGAAATTGCATACGAATTTAATACAAAAGGCACAATGCCGACTTAAGTAAAAGAGGACTGCCTCTCTCTCTTTCTATGATTTGAACCTCTCCTGTGAGTCCAGATTTAGATTCCGATGCTTCATTTCCGGTTTACTGTATCCCTTGGACCTTCTTATTGATGATGAAACACAGAAATTACATCGGAATTTAATACAAAAGGCACAATGCCGATTTAAGTAAAAGAGGACTGACACTGTAACTTTCTATGATTTGAACCTTCCCTGTGAGTCCAGTTTTAGATTCCGATGCTTCATTTCAGGTTTACTGTATCCCTTGGCCCTTCTTGTTATCGATGACACACCGAAATTGCATCCGAATTTAATACAAAAGGCACAATGACGACTTAAATACTTGAGGACTGACGCTCTCACTTTCTATGATTTGAACCTCTCCTGTGAGTCCAGTTTTAGATTCCGATGCTTCACTTCAGGTTTACTGTATCCCTTGGACCTTCCAATTGTCGATGAAACACATAAATTCCATCCGAATTTAATACAAAAGGCACAATGCCGACTTAAGTAAAAGAGGACTGCCACTCTCACTTTCTATGATTTGAACCTCTCCTGTGAGTCCAGTTTTAGATTCCGATGCTTCACTTCAGGTTTACTGTATACCTTGCAACTTCTTATTGACGATGAAACTCAGAAATTGCATCGCAATTTAATACAAAAGGCACAATGCCGACTTAAGTACAAGAGGACTAACACCATCACTTTCTATGATTTGAACCTCTCCTGTGAGTCCAGTTTTAGATTCCGCTGCTTCACTTCAGGTTTACTGTATACCTTGCACCTTCTTACTGACGATGAAACACAGAAATTTCATCGGAATTGAATTCAAAAGGCACAATGCTGACATAAGTACAAGAGGACTGACACTCTAACTTTCTATGATTTGAACCTTCCCTGTGAGTCCAGTTTTAGATTCCGATGCTTCATTTCAGGTTTACTGTATCCCTTGGCCCTTCTTATTGACGATGAAACTCAGAAATTGCATCGCAATTAAATACAAAAGGCACAATGCCGACTTAAAGTACAAGAGGACTAACACTCTCACTTTCTATGATTTGAACCTCTCCTGTGAGTCCAGTTTTAGATTCCGATGCTCACTTCAGGTTTACTGTATACCTTGCACCTTCTTATTGACGATGAAACACAGAAATTGCATCGGAATTAAATTCAAAAGGCACAATGCTGACTTAAGTACAAGAGGACTGACACTCTAACTTTCTATGATAATTACCTTCCCTGTGAGTCCAGTTTTAGATTCCGATGCTTCATTTCAAATTTACTGTATCCCTTGGCCCTTCTTATTGACGATGACACACCGAAATTGCATCCGAATTTAATACAAAAGGCTCAATGACGACTTAAATACTTGAGGACTGACACTCTCACTTTCTATGATTTGAACCTCTCCTGTGTGTCCAGTTTTAGATTCCGATGCTTCACTTCAGGTTTACTGTATACCTTGCAACTTCTTATTGACGATGAAACTCAGAAATTGCATCGCAATTTAATACAAAAGGCAGAATGCCGACTTAAGTACAAGAGGACTAACACTCGCACTTTCTATGATTTGAACCTCTCCTGTGAGTCCAGTTATAGATTCCGATGCTTCACTTCCGGTTTACTGTATCGCTTGGATCATATTATTGACGATGAAACACAGAAATTGCATCCGAAACTAATACAAAAGGCACAATGCCGACTTAAGTAAAAGAGGACTGCCACTCTCTCTTTCTATGATTTGAACCTCTCCTGTGAGTCCAGATTTAGATTCCAATGCTTCACTTCAGGTTTACTGTATCCCTTGGACCTTCTTATTGACGATGAAACACAGAAATTGCATCGGAATTTAATACAAAAGGCACAATGCCGACTTAAGTAAAAGAGGACTGACACTCTCTCTTTCTATGATTTGATCCTCTACTGTGAGTCCAGTTTTAGATTCCGATGCTTCACTTCAGGTTTACTGTATCCCTTGGACCTTCCAATTGACGATGAAACACATAAATTGCATCCGAATTTAATACAAAAGGCACAATGCCGACTTATGTAAAAGAGGACTGCCACTCTCACTTTCTATGATTTGAACCTCTCCCGTGAGTCCAGTTTTAGATTCCGATGCTTCACTTCAGGTTTACTGTATACCTTGCAACTTCTTATTGACGATGAAACTCAGAAATTGCATCGCAATTTAATACAAAAGGCACAATGCCGACTTAAGTACAAGAGGACTAACACTCTCACTTTCTATGATTTCAACCTCTCCTGTGAGTCCAGTTGCAGATTCCGATGCTTTACTTCTAATTTACTGCATCCCTTGGACCTTCTTATTGACGACGAAACACAGAAATTGCATCTGAATTTAATACAAAAGGCACAATGCTGACTTAAGTACAAGAGGACTGACACTCTAACTTGCTATGATTTGAACCTTCCCTGTGAGTCCAGTTTTAGATTCCGATGCTTCATTTCAGGTTTACTGTATCCCTTGGACCTTCTTATTGACGATGACACACCGAAATTGCATCCGAATTTAATACAAAAGGCACAATTCCGACTTAAATACATGAGGACTGACACTCTCACTTTCTATGATTTGAACCTCTCCTGTGAGTCCAGTTTTAGATTCCGATGCTTCACTTCAGGTTTACTGTATCCCTTGGACCTTCCAATTGACGATGAAACACATTAATTGCATCCGAATTTAATACAAAAGGCACAATGCCGACTTAAGTAAAAGAGGACTGCCACTCTCACTTTCTATGATTTGAATCTCTCCTGTGAGTCCAGTTTTAGATTCCGATGCTTCACTTCAGGTTTACTGTATACCTTGCAACTTCTTATTGACGATGAAACTCAGAAATTGCATCGCAATTTAATACAAAAGGCACAATGTTGACTTAAGTACAAGAGGACTAACACTCTCACTTTCTATGATTTGAACCTCTCCTGTGAGTCCAGTTTTAGATTCCGATGCTTTACTTCAAATTTACTGCATCCCTTGGACCTTCTTATTGACGATGAAACACAGAAATTGCATCTGAATTTAATACAAAAGGCACAATGCCGACTTAAGAACAAGAGGACTGACACTCTCACTTTCTAAGATTTGAACCTCTCCTGTGAGTCCAGTTTTAGATTCCGATGCTTCTCTTCAGGTTTACTGTATACCTTGCACCTTCTTATTGACGGTGGAACACAGAAATTCCATCCGAATTTAATACAAAAGGCACAATGCCGACTGTAGTACAAGAGGACTGACACTCCCACTTTCTATGATTTGAACCTCTCCTGCGAGTCCAGTTTTAGATTCCGATGCTTCACTTCAGGTTTACTGTAAACCTTGCACCTTCTTATTGACGATGAAACACAGAAATTCCGTCCGAATTTAATAACAAAGGCACAATGCCGACTTAAGTAAAATAGGACTGTCTTTCTCTCTTTCTATGATTTGAACCTCTCCTGTGAGTCCAGTTTTAGATTCCGATGCTTCACTTCAGGTTTACTGTATCCCTTGGATCATATTAGTGACGATGAAACACAGAAATTGCATCGGAATGTAATATAAAAGGCACAATGCCGACTTAAGTAAAAGAGAACCGACACTCTCTCTTTCTATGATTTGAATCTCTCCTGTGAGTCCAGTTTTAGATTCCGATGCTTCACTTCAGGTTTACTGTATCACTTGGACCTTCTTATTGATGATGACATACAGAAATTACATTCGAATTTAATACAAAAGGCACAATGCCGACTTAAGTAAAAGAGGTCTGACACTCTCCCATTTTATGATTTGAACCTCTCCTGTGTGTCCAGTTTTCGATTCCGATGCTTCACTTCAGGTTTACTGCATACCTTGCACCTTCTTATTGACGATGAAACACAGAAATTGCATCGGAATTAAATTCAAAAGGCACAATGCCGACTTAAGTAAAGAGGACTGACACTCCAACACTGTATGATGTGAACCTCTCCTGTGAGTCCAGTTTTAGATTCCGATGCTTCACTTCTGGTTCACTGTATACCTTGCAGCTTCTTATTGACGATGAAACACAGAAATTGCATCGGAATTAAATTCAAAAGAAACAATGCCGACTTCAGTACAAGAGTACTGACACTCTAGCTATCTATGATTTGAACCACTCCTGTGAGTCCGGTTTTAGATTCCGATGCTTCACTAAAGGTTTACTGTATCCCTTGGACCTTCTTATTGACGATGAAACCCAGAAATTGCATCCGAATTTAATACAAAAGGCACAATGCCGACTTAAGTACAAGAGGACTGACACTCTCACTATCTATAATTTGAACCTCTCCTGTGATTCCAGTTTTAGATTCCGATGCTTCACGTCAGGTTTACTGTATACCTTGCACCTTCTTAATGACGATGAAACACAGAAATTGCATCGGAATTAAATTCAAAATTCACAATGCCGATTTAAGTACAAGAGGACTGACACTCTCTCTTTCTATGATTCGAACCTCTCCTGTGAGTCCAGTTTTAGATTCCGATGCTTCACTTCCGGTTTACTGTATCCCTTGGATCATATTATTGACGATGAAACACAGAAATTGCATCCGAATTTAATACAAAAGGCACAATGCCGACTTAAGTAAATGAGGTCTGACACTCTCTCTTTCTATGATTTGAACCTCTCCTGTGTGTCCAGTTTTCGATTCCGATGCTTCACTTCAGGTTTACTGTATACCTTGCACCTTCTTATTGACGATGAAACACAGAAATTGCATCGGAATTAAATTCAAAAGGCACAATGCCGACTTCAGTAAAGAGGACTGACACTCCAACACTCTATGATTTGAACCTCTCCTGTGAGTCCAGTTTTAGATTCCGACGCTTCACTTCTGGTTTACTGTATACCTTGCAGCTTCTTATTGACGATGAAACACAGGAATTGCATAGGAATTAAATTCAAAAGAAACAATGCCGACTTCAGTACAAGAGTACTGACACTCTAGCTATCTATGATTTGAACCACTCCTGTGAGTCAGGTTTAGATTCCGATGCTTCACTAAAGGTTTACTGTATCCCTTGGACCGTCTTATTGACGACGAAACACAGAAATTGCATCCGAATTTAATACAAAAGGCACAATGCCGACTTAAGTACAAGAGGACTGACACTCTCACTTTCTATGATTTGAACCTCTCCTGCGATTCCAGTTTTAGATTCCGATGCTTCACTTCAGGTTTACTGTATACCTTGCACCTTCTTATTGACGATGAAACACAGAAATTCCATCTGAATTTAATACAAAAGGCACAATGCCGACTTAAGTAAAAGAGGACTGTCACTCTCTCTTTCTATGATTTGAACCTCTCCTGTGAGTCCAGTTTTAGATTCCGATGCTTAACTTCAGGTTTACAGTATACCTCGCACCTTCTTATTGACGATGTAACCCAGAAATTGCATTGGAAATTAATACAAAAGGCACAATGCCGACTTAAGTAAAATGAGGACTGACACTCTCACTTTCTATGATTTGAACCTCTCCTATGAGTCCAGTTTTAGATTCCGATGCTTAACTTCAGGTTTACTGTATTCCTTGGACCTTCTTATTGACGATGAAACACAGAGTTTGCATCCGAATTTAATACAAAAGGCACAATGCCGACTTAAGTACAAGAGGACTGACACTCTAACTTTCTATGATTAGAACCTCACCTGTGAGTCTAGTTTTAGATTCCGATGCTTCACTTCAGGTTTACTGTATCCCTTGGACCTTCTTATTGACGATGAAATACAGAAATTGCATCCGAGTTTATAAAAAAAGGCACAATGCCGACTTAAGTAAAAGAGGACTGACACACTCACTTTCTGTGATTTGAACCTCTCCTGTGAGTCCAGTTTTAGATAACGATGCTTCACTTCAGGTTTACTGTATACCTTGCACCATCTTATTGACGATGAAACACAGAAATTGCATCGGAATTAAATTCAAAAGGCACAATGCCGACTTAAGTACAAGAGGATTGACACTCTAACTTTCTATGATTTTAACCTCTCCTGTGAGTTCAGTTTTACATTCCGATGCTTCATTTCTGGTTTACTGTATCCCTTGGACCTTCTAATTGGCAATGACACACAGAAATTGCATCCGAATTTAATACAAAAGGCACAATGGCGACCTAAATACATGAGGACTGACACTCTCACTTTCTATGATTTGAACCTTTCCTGTGAGTCCAGTATTAGATTCCGATGCTTAATTTCAGGTTTACTGTAAACCTTGCACCTTCTTATTGACGATGAAACACAGAAATTGCATCGGAATTTAATACAAAAGGCACATTGCCGACATAAGTACAAGAGGACTGACACTCTCACTTTCTATGATTTGAACCTTTCCTGTGATTCCAGTTTTAGTTTCCGATGCTTCACTTCAGGTTTACTGTATGCCTTGCACCGTCTTATTGACGATGAAACACAAAAATTGCATCGGAATTAAATTCAAAAGGTACAATGAAGACTTAAGTACAAGAGGACTGACACTCTAACTTTCTATGTTTTGAACCTCTCCTGTGAGTGCAGTTTTAGATTCCATTGCTTCACTTCAGGTTTACTGTATCCCTTGGTCCTTCTTATTCACGATGAAATACAGAAATTGCATCCGAATTTAATACAAAAGGCACAATGCCGACTTAAGTACAAGAGGACTGACACATAACTTTCTATGCTTTGAACGTGTCCTGTGAGTCCAGTTTTAGATTCCGATGCTTCACTTCAGGTTTACTGTATAGCTTGCACATTCTTATTGACGATGAACCACAAAAATTGCATCGGAATTAAATTCAAAAAGCACAATGCCGTCTTAAGTACAAGAGGACTGACACTCTAACTCTCTAAGATTTGAACCTCCCCTGTGAGTCCAGTTTTGGATTCCGATGCTTCACTTCAGGTTTACTGTATACCATGCACCTTCTTATTGACGATGAAACACAGAAATTGCATCGGAATTAAATTCAAAAGGCAAAATTCCGACTTAAGTACAAGAGGACTGACACTCCCACTTTCTATGATTTGAACCTCTCCTGTGAGTCCAGTTTTAGATTTCGATGCTTCACTTCAGGTTTACTGTATTCCTTGGAGCTTCTTATTGACGATGAAATACAGAAATTACATCCGAATTTAATACAAAAGGCACAATGCCGACTTAAGTACAAGAGGACTGACACTCTAACTATCTATGGCTTTGTACCTCTCCTGTGAGTCCAGTTTTATATACCGATGCTTCACTTCAGGTATACTGTATCCCTTGGAACTTCTTATTGACGATGAAACACAGAAATTGCATCCGAATTTAATACAAAAGGCACAATGCCGACTAAAGTAAAAGAGGACTGCCACTCTCTCTTTCTATGATTTGAACCTCTCCTGTGAGTCCAGATTTCGATTCCGATGCTTCAGTTCCGGTTTACTGTATCCCTTGGACCTTCTTATTGACGATGAAACACAGAAATTGCATCGGAATTTAATACAAAAGGCACAATGCCGACTTAAGTAAAAGAGGACTGACACACTCTCTTCCTATGATTTGATCCTCTACTGTGAGTCCAGTTTTAGATTCCGATGCTTCACTTCCAGTTTACTGTATACCTTGCACCTTCTTATTGACGATGAAACACAGAAATTGCTTCGGAATTTAATACAAAAGGCACAATGCCGACTTAAGTAAAAAGAGGACTGACACTCTCACTTTTTATGTTTTGAACCTTTCCTGTGAGTCCAGTTTTAGATTCCGATGCTTCACTTCAGGTTTACTGTATACCTTGCACCTTCTTATTGACGATGAAACACAGAAATTGCATCGGAATTAAATTCAAAAGGCACAATGCCGACTTAAGTACGAGAGGACTGACACTCTAACTTTCTATGATTTGAACCTTCCCTGTGAGTCCAGTTTTAGATTCCGATGCTTCACTTCAGGTTTACTGTATACCTTGCAACTTCTTATTGACGATGAAACTCAGAAATTGCTTCGCAATTTAATACAAAAGGCACAATGCCGACTTAAGTACAAGAGGACTAACACTCTCACTTTCTATGATTTGAACCTCTCCTGTGAGTCCAGTTTTAGATTCCGATGCTTTGCTTCAAATTTACTGCATCCCTTGGACCTTCTTATTGACGATGAAACACAGAAATTGCATCTGAATTTAACACAAAAGGCACAATGACGACTTAAGAACAAGAGGACTGACACTCTCACTTTCTATGATTTGAACCTCTCCTGTGAGTCCAGTTTTAGATTCCGATGCTTCTCTTCAGGTTTACTGTATATCTTGCACCTTCTTATTGACGGTGAAACACAGAAATTGCATCCGAATTTAATACAATAGGCACAATGCTGACTTAAGTACAAGAGGACTGACACTCTCCCTTTCTATGATTTGAACCTCTACTGTGAGTCCAGTTTTAGATTCCGATGCTCCACTTCAGGTATACTGTATCCCTTGGACCTTCTTATTGACGATGAAACACAGAAATTGCATCCGAATTTAATACAATATGCACAATGCCGACTTAAGTAGAAGAGGACTGCCACTCTCTCTTTCTATGATTTGAACCTCTCCTGTGAGTCCAGTTTTAGATTCCGATGCTTCACTTCAGGTTTACTGTATACCTTGCACCTTCTTATTGACGATGAAACACAGAAATTGCATCGGAATTTAATACAAAAGGCACAATGCCGACTTAAGTAAAAGAGGACTGACACTCTCTCTTTCTATGATTTGATCCTCTACTGTGAGTCCAGTTTTAGATTCCGATGCTTCAGTTCCGGTTTACTGTATCCCTTGGACCTTCTTATTGACGATGCAACACAGAAATTGCATCGGAATTTAATACAAAAGGCACAGTGCCGACTTAAGTAAAAGAGAACTGACACTCTCTCTTTCTATGAATTGATCCTCTACTGTGAGTCCAGTTTTAGATTCCGATGCTTCACTTCCAGTTTACTGTATACCTTGCACCTTCTTATTGACGATGAAACATAGAAATTGCTTCGGAATTTAATACAAAAGGCACAATGCCGACATAAGTAAAAAGGGGACTGACACTCTCACTTTCTATGTTTTGAACCTCTCCTGAGAGTCCAGTTTTAGATTCCGATGCTTCACTTCAGGTTTACTGTATACCTTGCACCTTCTTATTGACGATGAAACACAGAAATTGCATCGGAATTAAATTCAAAAGGCACAATGCTGACTTAAGTACAAGAGGACTGACACTCTAACTTTCTATGATTTGAACCTTCCCTGTGAGTCCAGTTTTAGATTCCGATGCTTCATTTCAGGTTTACTGTATCCCTTGGACCTTCTTATTGACGATGACACACCGAAACTGCATCCGAATTAAATACAAAAGGCACAATGACGACTTAAATACATGAGGACTGACACTCTCACGTTCTATGATTTGAACCTCTCCTGTGAGTCCAGTTTTAGATTCCGATGCTTCACTTCAGGTTTACTGTATCCCTTGGACTTTCCAATTGACGATGAAACACATAAATTGCATCCGAATTTAATACAAAAGGCACAATGCCGACTTAAGTAAAAGAGGACTGCCACTCTCACTTTCTATGATATGAACCTCTCCTGTGAGTCCAGTTTTAAATTCCGATGCTTCACCTCAGGTTTACTGTATAACTTGCAACTTCTTATTGACGATGAAAAACAGAAATTGCATCAGAATTTAATACAAAAGGCACAATGCCGACTTCAGTACAAGAGGACTAACACTCTCACTTTCTATGATTTGAACCTCTCCTGTGAGTCCAGTTTTAGATTCCGATGCTTTACTTCAAGTTTACTGCATAATTTGGACCTTCTTATTGACGATGAAACACAGAAATTGCATCCGAATTTAATACAAAGGGCACAATGCCGACTTAAGAACAAGAGGAGTGACACTCTCACCCTCTATGATTTGAACCTCCCCTGTGATTCCAGTTTTAGATTCCGATGCTTCTCTTCAGGTTTACTGTATACCTTGCACCCTCTTATTGACGGAGGAACACAGAAACTGCATCCGAATTTAATACAATAGGCACAATGCTGACTTAAGTACAAGATGACTGACACTCTCCCTTTCTATGATTTGAACCTCTACTGTGAGTCCAGTTTTAGATTCCGATGCTCCACTTCAGGTATACTGTATCCCTTGAACCTTCTTATTGACGATGAAACACAGAAATTGCATCCGAATTTCATACAAAAGGCACAATGCCGACTTAAGTAAAAGAGGACTGCCACTCTCTCTTTCTATGATTTGAACCTCTCCTGTGAGTCCAGTTTTAGATTCCGATGCTTCACTTCAGGTTTACTGTATACCTTGCAGCTTCTTATTGACGATGAAATACAGAAATTCCATCCGAATTTAATACAAAAGGCACAAAGCCGACTTAAGTAAAAGAGGTCTGACACTCTCTCCTGTGTGTCCAGTTTTCGATTCCGATGCTTCACTTCAGGTTTACTGTATACCTTGCACCTTCTTATTGACGATGAAACACAGAAATTGCATCGGAATTTAATTCAAAAGGCACAATGCCGACTTAAGTAAAGAGAACTGACACTCCAACACTCTATGATTTGAACCTCTCCTGTGAGTCCAGTTTTAGATTCCGTTGCTTCACTTCTGGTTTACTGTATACCTTGCAGCTTCTTATTGACGATGAAACACAGAAATTGCATCGGAATTAAATTCAAAAGAAACAATGCCGACTTCAGTACAAGAGTACTGACACTCTAGCTATCTATGATTTGAACCACTCCTGTGAGTCCGGTTTTAGATATCGATGCTTCACTAAAGGTTTACTGTATCCCTTGGAACTTCTTATTGACGATGAAACACAGAAATTGCATCCAAATTTAATACAAAAGGCACAATGCCGACTTAAGTACAAGAGGACTGACACTCTCACTTTCTATGATTTGAACCTCTCCTGTGATTCCAGTTTTAGATTCCGATGCTTCACTTCAGGTTTACTGTATACCTTGCACCGTCTTATTGACGATGAAGCACAAAAATTGCATCGGAATTAAATTCAAAAGGTACAATGCAGACTTAAGTACAAGTGGACTGACACTCTAACATTATATGATTTGAACCTCTCCTGTGAGTCCAGTTTTTGATTCTGATGCTTCACTTAAGGTTTACTGTATCACCTTGATTTTCTTATTGACGATGAAATACAGAAATTGCATCCGATTTTAATACAAAGGCACAATGCCGACTTAAGTACAAGAGGACTGACACTCTTACTTTCTACTATTTGAACCTCTCCTGTGAGTCCAGTTTTAGATTCCGATGCTTCACATCAGGTTTACTGTATACCATGCACATTCTTATTGACGATGAAACACAGAAATTCCATCTCAATTTAATATAAAAGGCACAATGCCGACTTAAATACAAGAGGACTGTCACTCTCTCTTTTTATGATTTGAACCTCTCCTGTGAAACCAGTTTTAGATTCCGATGCTTAACTTCAAGTTTACTGTATACCTCGCACCTTCTTATTGACGATGAAACACAGAAATTGCATCGGAATTTAATACAAAAGGCACAATGCCGACATAAGTAAAATAAGGACTGACACTCTGACTTTCTACGATTTGAACCTCTCCTATGAGTCCAGTTTAAGATTCCGATGCTTCACTTCAGGTTTACTGTATTCCCTGGACCTTCTTATTGACGATGAAACACAGAGTTTGCATCCGAATTTAATACAAAAGGCACAATGCCGACTTAAGTACAAGAGGACTGACACTCTAATTTTCTATGATTAGAACCTCACCTGTGAGTCTAGTTTTAGATTCCGATGCTTCACTTCAGGTTTACTGTATCCCTTGGACCTTCTTATTGACGATGAACCACAGAAATTGCATCCGAGTTAATAAAAAAAGGCACAATGCCGACTTAAGTAAAAGAGGACTGACACACTCACTTTCTGTGATTTGAACCTCTCCTGTGAGCCCAGTTTTAGATTACGATGCTTCACTTCAGGTTTACTGTATACCTTGCACTTTCTTATTGACGATGGAACACAGAAATTGCATCGGAATTAAATTCAAAAGGCACAATGCCGACTTAAGTACAAGAGGACTGACACTCTAACTTTCTATGATTTGAACCTCTCCTGTGAGTCCAGTTTTAAATTCCGATGCTTCATTTCAGGTTTACTGTATCCCTTGGACCTTCTAATTGGCGATGACACACAGAAAATGCATCCGAATGTAATACAAAAGGCACAATGACGACCTAAACACATGAGGACTGACACTCTCACTTTCTATGATTTGAACCTCTCCTGTGAGTCCAGTTTTAGATTCCGATGCTTCACTTCAGGTTTACTGTATCCCTTGGACCTTCTTATTGACGGAGAAACACAGAAATAGCATTCGAATTTAATACAAAAGCACAATACCGACATAAGTAAAAGAGGACTGAAACACTCACTTTCTATGATTTGAACCTTTCCTGTGAGTCCAGTATTAGATTCCGATGCTTAACTTCACGTTAACTGTAAACCTTGCACCATCTTATTGACGATGAAACACGGAAATTGCATCGGAATTTAATACAAAAGGCACATTGCCGACTTAAGTACAAGAGGACTGACACTCTCACTTTCTATGATTTGAACCTCTCCTGTGAGTCCAGTTTTGGATTCCGATGCTGCACTTCAGGTTTACTGTATACCTTGCACCTTCTTATTGACGATGAAACACAGAAATTGCATCGGAATTAAATTCAAAAGGCACAATTCCGACTTAAGTACAAGAGGACTGACACTCCCACTTTCTATGATTTGAACCTCTCCTGTGAGTCCAGTTTTAGATTTCGATGCTTCACTTGAGGTTTACTGTATTCCTTGGAACTTCTTATTGACGATGAAATACAGAAATTACATCCGAATTTAATACAAAAGGCACAATGCCGACTTAAGTACAAGAGGACTGACACTCTAACTATCTATGGTTTTGTACCTCTCCTGTGAGTCCAGTTTTATATACCGATGCTTCACTTTAGGTATACTGTATCCCTTGGACCTTCCTATTGACGATGAAACATAGAAATTGCATCCGAATTTAATACAAAAGGCACAATGCCGACTTAAGTAAAAGAGGACTGCCACTCTCTCTTTCTATGATTTGAACCTCTCCTGTGAGTCCAGATTTAGATTCCGATGCTTCAGTTCCGGTTTACTGTATCCCTTGGACCTTCGTATTGACGATGAAACACAGAAATTGCATCGGAATTTAATACAAAAGGCACAATGCCGACTTAAGTAAAAAGAGGACTGACACTCTCACTTTCTATGTTTTGAACCTCTCCTGTGAGTCCAGTTTTAGATTCTGATGCTTCACTTCAGGTTTACTGTGTACCTTGCACCTTCTTATTGACGATGACACACAGAAATTGCATCGGAATTAAATTCAAAAGGCACAATGCTGACTTAAGTACAAGAGGACTGACACTCTAACTTTCAATGATTTCAACCTTCCCTGTGAGTCCAGTTTTAGATTCCGATGCTTCATTTCAGGTTTACTGTATCCCTTGGACCTTCTTATTGACGATGACACATCGAAATTGCATCCGAATTTAATACAAAAGGCACAATGACGATTTAAATACATGAGGACTGACACTCTCACTTTCTATGATTTGAACCTCTCCTGTTATGCCAGTTTTAGATTCCGATGCTTCACTTCAGGTTTGCTGTATCTCTTGGACCTTCCAATTGACGATGAAACTCAGAAATTGCATCGCAATTTAATACAAAAGGCACAATGCCGACTTAAGTACAAGAGGACTAACACTCTCACTTTCTATGATTTGAACCTCTCCTGTGAGTCCAGTTTTAGATTCCGATGCTTTACTTCAAATTTACTGCATCCCTTGGACCTTCTTATTGACAATTAAACACAGAAATTGCATCTGAATATAATACAAAAGACACAATGCCGACTTAAGGACAAGAGGACTGACACTCTCACTTTCTATGATTTGAACCTCTCCTGTGAGTCCAGTTTTAGATTCCGATGCTTCTCTTCAGGTTTACTGTATACCTTGCACCTTGTTATTGACGGTGGAACACAGAAATTGCATCCGAGTTTAATACAATAGGCACAATGCTGACTTAAGTACAAGAGGACTGACACACTCCCTTTCTATGATTTGAACCTCTACTGTGAGTCCAGTTTTAGATTCCGATGCTCCACTTCAGGTATACTGTATCCCTTGGACCTTCTTATTGACGATGAAACACAGAAATTGCATCCGAATTTAATACAAAATGCACAATGCCGACTTAAGTAAAAGAGGACCGTCACTCTCTCTTTCTTTGATTTGAACCTCTCATGTGAGTCCAGTTTTAGATTCCGATGCTTCACTTCAGGTTTACTGTATACCTTGCACCTTCTTATTGACGATGAAGCACAGAAATTCCATCCGAATTTAATACAAAAGGCACAATGCCGACTTTAGTACAAGAGGACTGACACTCTAACTCTCTATTATTTGAACCTCTCCTGTGAGTCCAGTTTTAGATTCAGATGCTTCACTTCAGGTTTACTGTATCCCTTGCACCTTCTTATTGACGATGAAACACAGAAATTCCGTCCGAATTTAATAACAAAGGCACAATGCCGACTTAAGTAAAATAGGACTGTCACTCTTTCTATTATTTGAACCTCTCCTGTGAGTCCAGTTTCAGATTTCGATGCTTCACTTCAGGTTTACTGTATTCCTTGGAACTTCATATTGACGATGAAATACAGAAATTACATCCGAATTTAATACAAAAGGCACAATGCCGACTTAAGTACAAGAGGACTGACACTCCCACTTTCTATGATTTGCACCTCTCCTGTGAGTCCAGTTTTAGATTCCGATGCTTCACTTCAGGTTTACTGTATACCTTGCACCTTCTTATTGACGATGAAACACAGAAATTGCATCGGAATTAAATTCTAAAGGCACAATGCCGATTTAAGTACAAGAGGACTGACACACTAACTATCTATGGTTTTGTACCTCTCCTGTGAGTCCAGTTTTATATTCCGATGCTTCACTTCAGGTTTACTGTATCTCTTGGACCTTCTTCTTGACGATGAAACACAGAAATTGCATCCGAATTTAATACAAAAGGCACAATGCCGACTTAAGTAAAAGAGGACTGACTCTCTTTCTATGATTTGATCCTCTACTGTGAGTCCAGTTTTAGATTCCGATGCTTCACTCCAGTTTACTGTATACCTTGTACCTTCTTATTGACGATGAAACACAGAAATTGCTTCGGAATTTAATACAAAAGGCACAATGCCGACTTAAGTAAAAAGAGGACTGACACTCTCACTTTCTATGTTTTGAACGTCTCCTGTGAGTCCAGTTTTAGATTCCGATGCTTCACTTCAGGTTTACTGTATACCTTGCACCTTCTTATTGACGATGAAACACAGAAATTGCATCGGAATTAAATTCAAAAGGCACAATGCTGACTTAAGTACAAGAGGACTGACACTCAAACTTTCTATGATTTGATTCTTCCCTGTGAGTCCAGTTTTAGATTCCGATGCTTCATTTCA
Source organism: Schistocerca americana (assembly GCF_021461395.2). NCBI lineage: Eukaryota > Metazoa > Arthropoda > Insecta > Orthoptera > Acrididae > Schistocerca > Schistocerca americana. The sequence continues at coordinate 8,920,811 of NC_060126.1, forward strand.
GGTTTACTGTATCCCTTGGACCTTCTTATTCACGATGACACACCGAAATTGCATCCGAATTTAATACAAAAGGCACAATGACGACTTAAATACATGAGGACTGACACTCTCACTCTCTATGATTTGAACCTCTCCTGTGAGTCCAGTTTTAGATTCCGATGCTTCTCTTCAGGTTTACTGTATACCTTGCACCTTCCTATTGACGGTGGAACACAGAAACTGCATCCGAATTTAATACAATAGGCACAATGCTGACTTAAGTACAAGAGGACTGACACTCTCCCTTCCTATGATTTGAACCTCTACTGTGAGTCCAGTTTTAGATTCCGATGCTCCACTTCAGGTATACTGTATCCCTTGGACCTTCTTATTGACGATGAAACACAGAAATTACATCCGAATTCAATACAAAAGGCACAATGCCGACTTAAGTAAAAGAGGACTGTCACTTTCTCTTTCTATGATTTGAACCTCTCCTGTGAGTCCAGTTTTAGATTCCGATGCTTCACTTCTGGTTTACTGTATACCTTGCAGCTTCTTATTGACGATGAAACACAGAAATTCCATCCGAATTTAATACAAAAGGCACAATGCCGACTTTAGTACAAGAGGACTGACACTCTCACTTCCTATGTTTTGAACCTCTCCTGTGATTCCAGTTTTAGATTCCGATGCTTCACTTCAGGTTTACTGTACAACGTGCACCGTCTTATTGACGATGAGACACAAAACTTGCATCGGAATTAAATTCAAAAAGTACAATGAAGACTTAAGTACAAGAGGACTGACACTCTAAGTTTCTATGATTTGCACCTCTCCTGTGAGTCCAGTTTTAGATTCCGATGCTTCACTTCAGGTTTACTGTATTCTTTGGACCTTCTTATAGACGATGAAATACAGAAATTACATCCGAATTTAATACAAAAGGCACAATGCCGACTTAAGTACAAGAGGACTGACACTCCCACTTTCTATGATTTGAACCTCTCCTGTGAGTCCAGTTTTAGATTCCCATGCTTCACTTCAGGTTTACTCTATACCTTGCACCTTCTTATTGACGATGAAATACAGAAATTACATCCGAATTTAATACAAAGGGCACAATGCCGACCTAAGTACAAGATGACTGACACTCCCACTTTCTATGATTTGAACCTCTCCTGTGAGTCCAGTTGTAGATTCCGATGCTTCACTTCTGGTTTACTGTATACTTTGCACCTTCGTATTGACGATGAAACACAGAAATTGCATCGGAATTAAATTCTAAAGGCACAATTTCGATTTAAGTATAAGAGGACTGACACTCTAACTATCTATGATTTTGTACCTCTCCTGTGAGTCCAGTTTTAGATTCCGATGCTTCACTTCAGGTTTACTGTATCCCTTGGAGCTTCATATTGACGATGAAACACAGAAATTGCATCCGAATTTAATACAAAAGGCACAATGCCCACTTAAGTAAAAGAAGACTGACACTCTCTCTTTCTATGATTTGAACCTCTCCTGTGAGTCCAGTTTTAGATTCCAATGCTTCAGTTCCGGTTTACTGTATCCCTTGGACCTTCTTATTGACGATGAAACACATAAAATGCATCGGAATTTAATACAAAAGGCACAATGCCGACTTAAGTAAAAGAGGACTGACACTCTCCCTTCCTACGATTTGAACCTCACCTGTGAGTCCAGTTTTAGATTACGATGCTTCACTTCCGGTTTACTGTATACCTTGCAATTTCTTATTGACGATGAAACACAGAAATTGCTTCGGAATTTAATACAAAAGGCACAATGCCGACTTAAGTAAAAAGAGGACTGACACAATCACTTTCTATGTTTTGAACCTCTCCTGTGAGACCAGTTTTAGATTCCGATGCTTCACTTCAGGTTTACTGTATACCTTGGACCTTCTTATTGACGATGAAACAGAGAAATTGCATCCGAATTTAATACAAAAGGCACAATGCCGACTTAAGAACAAGAGGACTGACACTCTCACTTTCTATGATTTGAACCTCTCCTGTGAGTCCAGTTTTAGATTCCGATGCTTCACTTCAGGTTTACTGTATACCTTGCACCTTCTTATTGACGGTGGAACACAGAAATTGCATCCGAATTTAATACAAAAGGCACAATGCTGACTTAAGTACAAGAGGACTGACACTCTCCCTTTCTATGATTTTAACCTCTACTGTGAGTCCAGTTTTAGATTCCGATGCTCCACTTCAGGTATACTGTAGACCTTGGAACTTCTTATTGACGATGAAACACAGAAATTGCATCCGAATTTAATACAAAAGGCACAATGCCGACTTAAGTAAAAGAGGACTGTCACTCTCTCTTTCTATGATTTGAACCTCTCCTGTAAGTCCAGTTTTAGATTCCGATGCTTCACTTCCGGTTTACTGTATACCTTGCACCTTCTTATTAACGATGAAACACCGAAATTCCATCCGAATTAAATACAAAAGGCACAATGCCGACTTTGATGCAAGAGGACTGACACTCTAACTCTCTATGATTTGAACCTCTCCTGTGAGTCCAGTTTTAGATTCCGATGCTTCACTTCAGGTTTACTGTATACCATGCACCTTCTTATTGACGATGAAACACAGAAATTGCATAGGAATTTAATACAAAAGGCACAATGCCGACTTCAGTACAAGAGGACTGACTCTCTAACTTTCTATGATTTGAATCTCTCCTGTGAGTCCAGTTTTAGATTCCGATGCTTCACTTCAGGTTTACTGTATACCTTGCACATTCTTATTGACGATGAAACACAAAAATTGCATCGGAATTAAATTCAAAAGGCACAATGCTGACTTAAGTACAAGAGGACTGACACTCTAACTCTCCATGATTTGAACCTCACCTGTGAGTCCAGTATTGGATTCCGATGCTTCACTTCAGGTTTACTGTATACCTTGCACCTTCTTATTGACGATGAAACACAGAAATTGCATCGGAATTAAATTCAAAAGCACAATGCCGACTTAAGTACAAGAAGACTGACACTCTAACTTTCTATGATTTGAACCTCTCCTGTGAGTCCAGTTTTAGATTTCGATGCTTCACTTCAGGTTTTTCTGTATTCCTTGGACCTTCTTATTGACGATGAAATACAGAAATTGCATCCGAATTTAATACAAAAGGCACAATGCCGACTTAAGTATAAGAGGACTGACACTCCCACTTTCTATGATTTGAACCTCTCCTGTGAGTCCAGTTTCAGATTCCGATACCTCACTTCAGGTTTACTGTATACCTTGCATCATCTTATTGACGATGAAACACAGAAATTGCATCGGAATTCAATTCCAAAGCCACAATGCCGATTTAAGTACAAGCGGACTGACACTCTAACTATCTATGGTTTGAACCTCTCCTGTGGGTCCAGTTTTAGATTCCGTTGCTTCATTTCAGGTTTACTGTATACATTGGACCTTCTTATTGACGATGACACACAGAAATTGCATCCGAATTTAATACAACAAGCACAATGACGACTTAAATACATGAGGACTGACACTCTCACATTCTATGATTTGAACCTCTCCTGTGAGTCCAGTTTTAGATTCCGATGCTTCACTTCAGGTTTTCTGTATCCCTTGGACCTTCTTATTGACGATGAAACACAGAAATTGCATTCGAAATTAATACAAAAGGAACAATGCCGACTTAAGTAAAAGAGGACTGTCACTCTCTCTTTCTATGATTTGAACCTCTCCTGTGAGTCCAGTTTTAGATTCCGATGCTTCACTTCAGGTTTACTGTATACCTTGCACCTTCTTATTATCGATGAAACACAGAAATTCCATCCGAATTTAATACAAAAGGCACAATACCGACTTAAGTAAAAGAGGACTGTCACTCTCTCTTTCTATGATTTGAACCTCTCCTGTGAGTCCAGTTTTAGATTCCGATGCTTAACTTCAGGTTTACTGTATACCTTGCACCTTCTTATTGACGATGAAACACAGAAATTGCATCGGAATGTAATACAAAAGGCACAATGCCGACTTAAGTACAAGAGGACTGACACTCTCACTTTCTATGATTTGAACCTATCCTGTGATTCCAGTTTTAGATTCCGATGCTTCACTTCAGGTTTACTGTATACCGTGCACCGTCTTATTGACGATGAATCACAAAAGTTGCATCGGAAATAAATTCAAAAGGTACAATGAAGACTTAAGTACAAGAGGACTGACACTCTAACTTTCAATGACTTCAACCTCCCCTGTGAGTCCAGTTTTAGATTCCGATGCTTCATTTCAGGTTTACTGTATCCCTTGGACCTTCTTATTGACGATGACACACCGAAATTGCATACGAATTTAATACAAAAGGCACAATGACGATTTAAATACATGAGGACTGACACTCTCACTTTCTATGATTTGAACCTCTCCTGTTATGCCAGTTTTAGATTCCGATGCTTCACTTCAGGTTTGCTGTATCTCTTGGACCTTCCAATTGACGATGAAACTCAGAAATTGCATCGCAATTTAATACAAAAGGCACAATGCCGACTTAAGTACAAGAGGACTAACACTCTCACTTTCTATGATTTGAACCTCTCCTGTGAGTCCAGTTTTAGATTCCGATGCTTTACTTCAAATTTACTGCATCCCTTGGACCTTCTTATTGACAATTAAACACAGAAATTGCATCTGAATATAATACAAAAGGCACAATGCCGACTTAAGGACAAGAGGACTGACACTCTCACTTTCTATGATTTGAACCTCTCCTGTGAGTCCAGTTTTAGATTCCGATGCTTCTCTTCAGGTTTACTGTATACCTTGCACCTTGTTATTGACGGTGGAACACAGAAATTGCATCCGAGTTTAATACAATAGGCACAATGCTGACTTAAGTACAAGAGGACTGACACACTCCCTTTCTATGATTTGAACCTCTACTGTGAGTCCAGTTTTAGATTCCGATGCTCCACTTCAGGTATACTGTATCCCTTGGACCTTCTTATTGACGATGAAACACAGAAATTGCATCCGAATTTAATACAAAATGCACAATGCCGACTTAAGTAAAAGAGGACCGTCACTCTCTCTTTCTATGATTTGAACCTCTCATGTGAGTCCAGTTTTAGATTCCGATGCTTCACTTCAGGTTTACTGTATACCTTGCACCTTCTTATTGACGATGAAGCACAGAAATTCCATCCGAATTTAATACAAAAGGCACAATGCCGACTTTAGTACAAGAGGACTGACACTCTAACTCTCTATTATTTGAACCTCTCCTGTGAGTCCAGTTTTAGATTCAGATGCTTCACTTCAGGTTTACTGTATCCCTTGCACCTTCTTATTGACGATGAAACACAGAAATTCCGTCCGAATTTAATAACAAAGTCACAATGCCGACTTAAGTAAAATAGGACTGTCACTCTTTCTATTATTTGAACCTCTCCTGTGAGCCCAGTTTCAGATTTCGATGCTTCACTTCAGGTTTACTGTATTCCTTGGAACTTCATATTGACGATGAAATACAGAAATTACATCCGAATTTAATACAAAAGGCACAATGCCGACTTAAGTACAAGAGGACTGACACTCCCACTTTCTATGATTTGCACCTCTCCTGTGAGTCCAGTTTTAGATTCCGATGCTTCACTTCAGGTTTACTGTATACCTTGCACCTTCTTATTGACGATGAAACACAGAAATTGCATCGGAATTAAATTCTAAAGGCACAATGCCGATTTAAGTACAAGAGGACTGACACACTAACTATCTATGGTTTTGTACCTCTCCTGTGAGTCCAGTTTTATCTTCCGATGCTTCACTTCAGGTTTACTGTATCTCTTGGACCTTCTTCTTGACGATGAAACACAGAAATTGCATCCGAATTTAATACAAAAGGCACAATGCCGACTTAAGTAAAAGAGGACTGACACTCTCTCTTTCTATGATTTGAACCCCTCCTGTGAGTCCAGTTTTAGATTCCGATGCTTCAGTTCCGGTTTACTGTATCCCTTGGACCTTCTTATTGACGATGAAACATAGAAATTGCATCGGAATTTAATACAAAAGGCACAATGCCGACTTAAGTAAAAGAGGACTGACTCTCTTTCTATGATTTGATCCTCTACTGTGAGTCCAGTTTTAGATTCCGATGCTTCACTCCAGTTTACTGTATACCTTGTACCTTCTTATTGACGATGAAACACAGAAATTGCTTCGGAATTTAATGCAAAAGGCACAATGCCGACTTAAGTAAAAAGAGGACTGACACTCTCACTTTCTATGTTTTGAACGTCTCCTGTGAGTCCAGTTTTAGATTCCGATGCTTCACTTCAGGTTTACTGTATACCTTGCACCTTCTTATTGACGATGAAACACAGAAATTGCATCGGAATTAAATTCAAAAGGCACAATGCTGACTTAAGTACAAGAGGACTGACACTCAAACTTTCTATGATTTGATTCTTCCCTGTGAGTCCAGTTTTAGATTCCGATGCTTCATTTCAGGTTTACTGTATCCCTTGGACCTTCTTATTCACGATGACACACCGAAATTGCATCCGAATTTAATACAAAAGGCACAATGACGACTTAAATACATGAGGACTGACACTCTCACTCTCTATGATTTGAACCTCTCCTGTGAGTCCAGTTTTAGATTCCGATGCTTCTCTTCAAGTTTACTGTATACCTTGCACCTTCCTATTGACGGTGGAACACAGAAACTGCATCCGAATTTAATACAATAGGCACAATGCTGACTTAAGTACAAGAGGACTGACACTCTCCCTTCCTATGATTTGAACCTCTACTGTGAGTCCAGTTTTAGATTCCGATGCTCCACTTCAGGTATACTGTATCCCTTGGACCTTCTTATTGACGATGAAACACAGAAATTACATCCGAATTCAATACAAAAGGCACAATGCCGACTTAAGTAAAAGAGGACTGTCACTTTCTCTTTCTATGATTTGAACCTCTCCTGTGAGTCCAGTTTTAGATTCCGATGCTTCACTTCTGGTTTACTGTATACCTTGCAGCTTCTTATTGACGATGAAACACAGAAATTCCATCCGAATTTAATACAAAAGGCACAATGCCGACTTTAGTACAAGAGGACTGACACTCTCACTTTCTATGTTTTGAACCTCTCCTGTGATTCCAGTTTTAGATTCCGATGCTTCACTTCAGGTTTACTGTACAACGTGCACCGTCTTATTGACGATGAGACACAAAACTTGCATCGGAATTAAATTCAAAAAGTACAATGAAGACTTAAGTACAAGAGGACTGACACTCTAAGTTTCTATGATTTGCACCTCTCCTGTGAGTCCAGTTTTAGATTCCGATGCTTCACTTCAGGTTTACTGTATTCTTTGGACCTTCTTATAGACGATGAAATACAGAAATTACATCCGAATTTAATACAAAAGGCACAATGCCGACTTAAGTACAAGAGGACTGACACTCCCACTTTCTATGATTTGAACCTCTCCTGTGAGTCCAGTTTTAGATTCCCATGCTTCACTTCAGGTTTACTCTATACCTTGCACCTTCTTATTGACGATGAAATACAGAAATTACATCCGAATTTAATACAAAGGGCACAATGCCGACCTAAGTACAAGATGACTGACACTCCCACTTTCAATGATTTGAACCTCTCCTGTGAGTCCAGTTGTAGATTCCGATGCTTCACTTCTGGTTTACTGTATACTTTGCACCTTCGTATTGACGATGAAACACAGAAATTGCATCGGAATTAAATTCTAAAGGCACAATGCCGATTTAAGTGTAAGAGGACTGACACTCTAACTATCTATGATTTTGTACCTCTCCTGTGAGTCCAGTTTTAGATTCCGATGCTTCACTTCAGGTTTACTGTATCCCTTGGAGCTTCATATTGACGATGAAACACAGAAATTGCATCCGAATTTAATACAAAAGGCACAATGCCCACTTAAGTAAAAGAGGACTGACACTCTCTCTTTCTATGATTTGAACCTCTCCTGTGTGTCCAGTTTTAGATTCCAATGCTTCAGTTCCGGTTTACTGTATCCCTTGGACCTTCTTATTGACGATGAAACACATAAAATTCATCGGAATTTAATACAAAAGGCACAATGCCGACTTAAGTAAAAGAGGACTGACACTCTCCCTTCCTATGATTTGAACCTCACCTGTGAGTCCAGTTTTAGATTACGATGCTTCACTTCCGGTTTACTGTATACCTTGCAATTTCTTATTGACGATGAAACACAGAAATTGCTTCGGAATTTAATACAAAAGGCACAATGCCGACTTAAGTAAAAAGAGGACTGACACAATCACTTTCTATGTTTTGAACCTCTCCTGTGAGACCAGTTTTAGATTCCGACGCTTCACTTCAGGTTTACTGTATACCTTGGACCTTCTTATTGACGATGAAACAGAGAAATTGCATCCGAATTTAATACAAAAGGCACAATGCCGACTTAAGAACAAGAGGACCGACACTCTCACTTTCTATGATTTGAACCTCTCCTGTGAGTCCAGTTTTAGATTCCGATGCTTCACTTCAGGTTTACTGTATACCTTGCACCTTCTTATTGACGGTGGAACACAGAAATTGCATCCGAATTTAATACAAAAGGCACAATGCTGACTTAAGTACAAGAGGACTGACACTCTCCCTTTCTATGATTTTAACCTCTACTGTGAGTCCAGTTTTAGATTCCGATGCTCCACTTCAGGTATACTGTAGACCTTGGAACTTCTTATTGACGATGAAACACAGAAATTGCATCCGAATTTAATACAAAAGGCACAATGCCGACTTAAGTAAAAGAGGACTGTCACTCTCTCTTTCTATGATTTGAACCTCTCCTGTGAGTCCAGTTTTAGATTCCGATGCTTCACTTCCGGTTTACTGTATACCTTGCACCTTCTTATTAACGATGAAACACCGAAATTCCATCCGAATTAAATACAAAAGGCACAATGCCGACTTTGATGCTAGAGGACTGACACTCTAACTCTCTATGATTTGAACCTCTCCTGTGAGTCCAGTTTTAGATTCCGATGCTTCACTTCAGGTTTACTGTATACCTTGCACCTTCTTATTGACGATGAAACACAGAAATTGCATAGGAATTTAATACAAATGGCACAATGCCGACTTCAGTACAAGAGGACTGACTCTCTAACTTTCTATGATTTGAATCTCTCCTGTGAGTCCAGTTTTAGATTCCGATGCTTCACTTCAGGTTTACTGTATACCTTGCACATTCTTATTGACGATGAAACACAAAAATTGCATCGGAATTAAATTCAAAAGGCACAATGCTGACTTAAGTACAAGAGGACTGACACTCTAACTCTCCATGATTTGAACCTCACCTGTGAGTCCAGTATTGGATTCCGATGCTTCACTTCAGGTTTACTGTATACCTTGCACCTTCTTATTGACGATGAAACACAGAAATTGCATCGGAATTAAATTCAAAAGCACAATGCCGACTTAAGTACAAGAAGACTGACACTCTAACTTTCTATGATTTGAACCTCTCCTGTGAGTCCAGTTTTAGATTTCGATGCTTCGCTTCAGGTTTTTCTGTATTCCTTGGACCTTCTTATTGACGATGAAATACAGAAATTGCATCCGAATTTAATACAAAAGGCACAATGCCGACTTAAGTATAAGAGGACTGACACTCCCACTTTCTATGATTTGAACCTCTCCTGTGAGTCCAGTTTCAGATTCCGATACCTCACTTCAGGTTTACTGTATACCTTGCATCATCTTATTGACGATGAAACACAGAAATTGCATCGGAATTCAATTCCAAAGCCACAATGCCGATTTAAGTACAAGCGGACTGACACTCTAACTATCTATGGTTTGAACCTCTCCTGTGGGTCCAGTTTTAGATTCCGTTGCTTCATTTCAGGTTTACTGTATACATTGGACCTTCTTATTGACGATGACACACAGAAATTGCATCCGAATTTAATACAACAAGCACAATGACGACTTAAATACATGAGGACTGACACTCTCACATTCTATGATTTGAACCTCTCCTGTGAGTCCAGTTTTAGATTCCGATGCTTCACTTCAGGTTTTCATTATCCCTTGGACCTTCTTATTGACGATGAAACACAGAAATTGCATTCGAAATTAATACAAAAGGAACAATGCCGACTTAAGTAAAAGAGGACTGTCACTCTCTCTTTCTATGATTTGAACCTCTCCTGTGAGTCCAGTTTTAGATTCCGATGCTTCACTTCAGGTTTACTGTATACCTTGCACCTTCTTATTATCGATGAAACACAGAAATTCCATCCGAATTTAATACAAAAGGCACAATACCGACTTAAGTAAAAGAGGACTGTCACTCTCTCTTTCTATGATTTGAACCTCTCCTGTGAGTCCAGTTTTAGATTCCGATGCTTAACTTCAGGTTTACTGTATACCTTGCACCTTCTTATTGACGATGAAACACAGAAATTGCATCGGAATGTAATACAAAAGGCACAATGCCGACTTAAGTACAAGAGGACTGACACTCTCACTTTCTATGATTTGAACCTATCCTGTGATTCCAGTTTTAGATTCCGATGCTTCACTTCAGGTTTACTGTATACCGTGCACCGTCTTATTGACGATGAATCACAAAAGTTGCATCGGAAATAAATTCAAAAGGTACAATGAAGACTTAAGTACAAGAGGACTGACACCTTAACTTTCTATGATTTGAACCTCTCCTGTGAGTCCAGTTTTAGATTCCGATGCTTCACTTCAGGTTTACTGTTTCCCTTGGACCTTCTTGTTGACGTTGAAATACAGAAATTGCATCCGAATTTAATACAAAAGGCACAATGCCGACTTAAGTACAAGAGGACTGATACTCTAACTTTCTATAATTTGAACCTCTCCTGTGAGTCCAGTTTTAGATTCCGATGCTTCACTTCAGGTTTACTGTATACCTTGCACCTTCTTATTGACGATGAAACACAGAAATTGCATCGGAATTAAATTCAAAAGGCACAATGCCGACTTAAGTACAAGAGGACTGACACTCTAACTTTCTATGATTTGAACCTCTCCTATGAGTCCAGTTTTAAATTTCGATGCTTCACTTCAGGTTTACTGTATTCCTTGGACCTTCTTATTGACGATGAAATACAGAAATTGCATCCGAATTTACTACAAAAGGCCCAATGCCGACTTAAGTACAAGAGGACTGACACTCCCACTTTCTATGGTTTGAACCTCTCCTGTGAGTCCAGTTTTAGATTCCGATGCTTCACTTCAAGTTTACTGTATACCTTGCACCTTCTTGTTGACGATGAAACACATAAATTGCATCGGGATTAAATTCTAAAGGCACAATGCCGGTTTAAGTACAAGCGGACTGACACTCTAACTATCTATGGTTTGAACCGCTCCTGTGAGTCCAGTTTTAGATTCCGTGTTGCTTCACTTCAGGTTTACTGTATCCCTTGGACCTTCTTATTGACGATGAAACACAGAAATTGCAACAGAATTTTATACAAAAGGCACAATGCCGACTTAAGTAAAAGAGGACTGACACTCTCTTTTTCTATGATTTGAACCTCTCCTGTGAGTCCAGTTTAGATTCCGATGCTTCACTTCCGGTTTACTGTATACCTTGCACCTTCTTGTTGACGATGAAACACAGAAATTGCTTCGGAATTTAATACAAAAGGCACAATGCCGACTTAAGTAAAAAGAGGACTGACACTCTCACTTTCTATGATTTGAACCTCTCCTGTGAGTCCAGTTTTAGATTCCGATGCTTCGCTTCAGGTTTACTGTATCCCTAGGACCTTCTTATTGACGATGAAACACAGAGTTTGCATGAGAATGTAATACTAAAGGCACAATGCCGACTTAAGTACAAGAGGACTGACACTCTAACTTCCTATGATTAGAACCTCTCCTGTGAGTCCAGTTTTAGATTCCGATGCTTCACTTCTGGTTTACTGTATCCCTTGGGCCTTCTTATTGACGATGAAACACAGAAATTGCATCCGAATTTAACAAGAAATGCACAATGCCGACATAAGTAAAAGAGCACTGCCACTCTCCCTTTCTGTGATTTGAACCTCTCCTGTGAGTCCAGTTTTAGATTCCGATGCTTCACTTCAGGTTTAGTGTATTCCTTGCACCTTCTTATTGACGATGAAACACAGAAATTGCATCGGAATTAAATTCAAAAGGCACAATGCTGACTTAAGTACAAGGGGACTGACACTCTAACTTTCTATGATTTGAACCTCTCCTGTGAGTCCAGTTTCAGATTCCGATGCTTCATTTCAGGTTTACTGTATCCCTTGGACCTTCTTATTGATGATGAAACACAGAAATTGCATTCGAATTTAATACAAAAGGAACTATGCCGACTTAAGTAAAAGAGGACTGTCACTCTCTCTTTCTATGATTTGAACCTCTCCTGTGAGTCCAGTTTTAGATTCCGATGCTTCACTTCAGGTATACCGTATACCTTGCACATTCTTATTGTCGATGAAACACAGAAATTCCATCCGAATGTAATACCACAGAGACAATGCCGACTTAAGTAAAAGAGGGATGTCACTCTCTCTTTCTATGATTTGAACCTCTCCTGTGAGTCCAGTTTTAGATTCCGATGCTTCACTTCAGGTTTACTGTATACCGTGCACCGTCTTATTGACGATGAAACACAAAACTTGCATCGGAAATAAATTCAAAAGGTACAATGAAAACTTAAGTACATGAGGACTGACACTCTAACTTTCTATGATTTGAACCTCTCCTGTGAGTCCAGTTTTAGATTCCGATGCTTCACTTCAGGTTTACTGTTTCCCTTGGACCTTCTTATTGACGATGAAATACAGAAATGGAATCCGAATTTAATACAAAAGGCACAATGCCGACTTAAGTACAAGAGGACTGACACTCTAACTTTCTATGATTTGAACCTCTCCTGTGAGTCCAGTTTTAGTTTCCGATGCCTCGCTTCAGGTTTACTGTATACCTTGCACATTCTTATTGACGATGAAACACAGAAATTGCATCGGAATTCAATTCCAAAGCCACAATGCCGATTTAAGTACAAGCGGACTGACACTCTAACTATCTATGGTTTGAACCTCTCCTGTGGGTCCAGTTTTAGATTCCGTTGCTTCATTTCAGGTTTACTGTATACATTGGACCTTCTTATTGACGATGACACACAGAAATTGCATCCGAATTTAATACAACAAGCACAATGACGACTTAAATACATGAGGACTGACACTCTCACATTCTATGATTTGAACCTCTCCTGTGAGTCCAGTTTTAGATTCCGATGCTTCACTTCAGGTTTTCTGTATCCCTTGGACCTTCTTATTGACGATGAAACACAGAAATTGCATTCGAAATTAATACAAAAGGAACAATGCCGACTTAAGTAAAAGAGGACTGTCACTCTCTCTTTCTATGATTTGAACCTCTCCTGTGAGTCCAGTTTTAGATTCCGATGCTTCACTTCAGGTTTACTGTATACCTTGCACCTTCTTATTATCGATGAAACACAGAAATTCCATCCGAATTTAATACAAAAGGCACAATACCGACTTAAGTAAAAGAGGACTGTCACTCTCTCTTTCTATGATTTGAACCTCTCCTGTGAGTCCAGTTTTAGATTCCGATGCTTAACTTCAGGTTTACTGTATACCTTGCACCTTCTTATTGACGATAAAACACAGAAATTGCATCGGAATGTAATACAAAAGGCACAATGCCGACTTAAGTACAAGAGGACTGACACTCTCACTTTCTATGATTTGAACCTATCCTGTGATTCCAGTTTTATATTCCGATGCTTCACTTCAGGTTTACTGTATACCGTGCACCGTCTTATTGACGATGAATCACAAAAGTTGCATCGGAAATAAATTCAAAAGGTACAATGAAGACTTAAGTACAAGAGGACTGACACCTTAACTTTCTATGATTTGAACCTCTCCTGTGAGTCCAGTTTAAGATTCCGATGCTTCACTTCAGGTTTACTGTTTCCCTTGGACCTTCTTGTTGACGATGAAATACAGAAATTGCATCCGAATTTAATACAAAAGGCACAATGCCGACTTAAGTACAAGAGGACTGATACTCTAACTTTCTATAATTTGAACCTCTCCTGTGAGTCCAGTTTTAGATTCCGATGCTTCACTTCAGGTTTACTGTATACCTCGCACCTTCTTATTGACGATGAAACACAGAAATTGCATCGGAATTAAATTCAAAAGGCACAATGCCGACTTAAGTACAAGAGGACTGACACTCTAACTTTCTATGATTTGAACCTCTCCTATGAGTCCAGTTTTAAATTTCGATGCTTCACTTCAGGTTTACTGTATTCCTTGGACCTTCTTATTGACGATGAAATACAGAAATTGCATCCGAATTTACTACAAAAGGCCCAATGCCGACTTAAGTACAAGAGGACTGACACTCCCACTTTCTATGGTTTGAACCTCTCCTGTGAGTCCAGTTTTAGATTCCGATGCTTCACTTCAAGTTTACTGTATACCTTGCACCTTCTTGTTGACGATGAAACACATAAATTGCATCGGGATTAAATTCTAAAGGCACAATGCCGGTTTAAGTACAAGCGGACTGACACTCTAACTATCTATGGTTTGAACCGCTCCTGTGAGTCCAGTTTTAGATTCCGTGTTGCTTCACTTCAGGTTTACTGTATCCCTTGGACCTTCTTATTGACGATGAAACACAGAAATTGCAACAGAATTTTATACAAAAGGCACAATGCCGACTTAAGTAAAAGAGGACTGACACTCTCTTTTTCTATGATTTGAACCTCTCCTGTGAGTCCAGTTTAGATTCCGATGCTTCACTTCCGGTTTACTGTATACCTTGCACCTTCTTGTTGACGATGAAACACAGAAATTGCTTCGGAATTTAATACAAAAGGCACAATGCCGACTTAAGTAAAAAGAGGACTGACACTCTCACTTTCTATGATTTGAACCTCTCCTGTGAGTCCAGTTTTAGATTCCGATGCTTCGCTTCAGGTTTACTGTATCCCTAGGACCTTCTTATTGACGATGAAACACAGAGTTTGCATGAGAATGTAATACTAAAGGCACAATGCCGACTTAAGTACAAGAGGACTGACACTCTAACTTCCTATGATTAGAACCTCTCCTGTGAGTCCAGTTTTAGATTCCGATGCTTCACTTCTGGTTTACTGTATCCCTTGGGCCTTCTTATTGACGATGAAACACAGAAATTGCATCCGAATTTAACAAGAAATGCACAATGCCGACATAAGTAAAAGAGCACTGACACTCTCCCTTTCTGTGATTTGAACCTCTCCTGTGAGTCCAGTTTTAGATTCCGATGCTTCACTTCAGGTTTAGTGTATTCCTTGCACCTTCTTATTGACGATGAAACACAGAAATTGCATCGGAATTAAATTCAAAAGGCACAATGCTGACTTAAGTACAAGGGGACTGACACTCTAACTTTCTATGATTTGAACCTCTCCTGTGAGTCCAGTTTCAGATTCCGATGCTTCATTTCAGGTTTACTGTATCCCTTGGACCTTCTTATTGATGATGAAACACAGAAATTGCATTCGAATTTAATACAAAAGGAACTATGCCGACTTAAGTAAAAGAGGACTGTCACTCTCTCTTTCTATGATTTGAACCTCTCCTGTGAGTCCAGTTTTAGATTCCGATGCTTCACTTCAGGTTTACCGTATACCTTGCACATTCTTATTGTCGATGAAACACAGAAATTCCATCCGAATGTAATACCACAGAGACAATGCCGACTTAAGTAAAAGAGGGATGTCACTCTCTCTTTCTATGATTTGAACCTCTCCTGTGAGTCCAGTTTTAGATTCCGATGCTTCACTTCAGGTTTACTGTATACCGTGCACCGTCTTATTGACGATGAAACACAAAACTTGCATCGGAAATAAATTCAAAAGGTACAATGAAAACTTAAGTACATGAGGACTGACACTCTAACTTTCTATGATTTGAACCTCTCCTGTGAGTCCAGTTTTAGATTCCGATGCTTCACTTCAGGTTTACTGTTTCCCTTGGACCTTCTTATTGACGATGAAATACAGAAATTGCATCCGAATTTAATACAAAAGGCACAATGCCGACTTAAGTACAAGAGTACTGACACTCTAACTTTCTATGATTTGAACCTCTCCTGTGAGTCCAGTTTTAGTTTCCGATGCCTCGCTTCAGGTTTACTGTATACCTTGCACATTCTTATTGACGATGAAACACAAAAATTGCATCGGAATTAAATTCAAATGGCACAATGCCGACTTAAGTACAAGAGGACTGACACTCTAACTTTCTATGATTTGAACCTCTCCTGTGAGTCCAGTTTTAGATTTCGATGCTTCACTTCAGGTTTACTGTATTCCTTGGACCTTCTTATTGACGATGAAATACAGATATTGCATCCGAATTTAATACAAAAGGCCCAATGCCGACTTAAGTACAAGAGGACTGACACTCCCACTTTCTATGATTTGAACCTCTCCTGTGAGTCCAGTTTTAGATTCCGATGCTTCACTTCAGGTTTACTGTATACCTTGCACCTTCTTGTTGACGATGAAACACATAAATTGCATCGGAATTAAATTCTAAAGGCACAATGCCGATTTAAGTACAAGCGGACTGACACTCTAAGTATCTATGGTTTGAACCGCTCCTGTGAGTCCAGTTTTAGATTGCGATGCTTCACTTCAGGTTTACTGTATCCCTTGGACCTTCTTATTGACGATGAAACACAGAAATTGCATCGGAATTTAATACAAAAGGCACAATGCCGACTTAAGTAAAAGAGGACTGACACTCTCTCTTTCTATGATTTGAACCTCTCCTGTGAGTCCAGTTTAGATTCCGATGCTTCACTTCCGGTTTACTGTATACCTTGCACCTTCTTGTTGACGATGAAACACAGAAATTGCTTCGGAATTTAATACAAAAGGCACAATGCCGACTAAAGTAAAAAGTGGACTGACACTCTTACTTTCTATGATTTGAACCTCTCCTGTGAGTCCAGTTTTAGATTCCGATGCTTCACTTCAGGTTTACTGCATCCCTAGGACCTTCTTATTGACGATAAAACACAGAGTTTGCATGGGAATTTAATACAAAAGGCACAATGCCGACTTAAGTACACGAGGACAGACACTCTAACTTTCTATGATTAGAATCTCTCCTGTGAGTCCAGTTGTAGATTCGATGCTTCACTTCTGGTTTACCGTATCCCTTGGACCTTCTTATTGACGATGAAACACAGAAATTGCATCCGAATTTAATACAAAAGGCACAATGCCTACTTAAGTACAAGAGGACTGACTCTCTCATTTTCTATGATTTGAACCTCTCCTGTGATTCCAGTTTTAGATTCCGATGCTTCACTTCATGTTTACTGTACACCTTGGACTTTCTTATTGACGATGAAACACAGAAATTGCATCCGAATTTAAAACAAAAGGCACAATGCCGACTTAACTACAAGAGAAGTGACACACTCCCTTTCTATGATTTGAACCTCTCCTGTGATTCCAGTTTTAAATTCCGATGCTTCACTTCAGGTTTACTGTATACCTTGGACCTTCTTATTGACGATGAAACACAGAAATTGCATTCGAATTTAATACAAAAGGCACAGTGCCGACTTAAGTAAAAGAGGACTTTCACTCTCTCTTTCTATAATTTGAACCTCTCCTGTGAGTCCAGTTTTAGATTCCGATACTTCACTTCAGGTTTACTGTATACCTTGCACCTTCTTATTGACGATGAAACACAGAAATTGCATCCGAATTTAATACAAAGCACACAATGCCGACTTAAGTAAAAGAGGACTGTCACTCTCTCTTTCTATGATTTCAACCTCTCCTGTGAGTCCAGTTTTAGATTCTGATGATTCACTTCAGGTTTAATGTATACCTTGGACCTTCGTATTGACGATCAAACACAGAAATTTCATCCGAATTTAATACTAAAGGCACAATGCCGACTTAAGTACAAGAGGACTGACACTCTCATTTTCTATGATTTGAACCTCTCCTGCGATTCCAGTTTTAGATTCCGAAGCTTCACTTCAGGTTTACTGTATACCTTGCACCTTCTTATTGACGACGAAACACAGAAATTTCATCGAAATTAAATACAAAAGGCACAATGTCGACTTAAATACAAGAGGACTGACACTCTCCCTTTCTATGATTTGAACCTCTCCTGTGAGTCCAGTTTTAGATTCTGATGCTTCACTTCAGGTTTACTGTATCCCCTGGACCTTCTCATTGACGATGAAACACAGAAATTGCATCGGAATTAAATTCAAAAGGCACAATGCCGATTTAAGTACAAGAGGACTGACACTCTCACTTTCTATGATTTGAACCTCTCCTGTGATTCCAGTTTTAGATTCCGATGCTTCACTTCAGGTTTACTGTATACCTTGCACCTTCTTATTGACGATGAAACACAGAAATGGCATCCGAATTTAATACAAAAGGCACAATGCCGACTTAAGTACAAGAGGACTGACACTCTCTCTTTCTATGATTTGAACCTCTCCTGTGAGTCCAGTTTTAGATTCCGATGCGTCACTTCAGGTTTACTGTATCCCTTGGACCTTCTTATTGACGATGAAACACACAAATTTCATCGGAATTTAATACAAAATACACAATGCCGACTTAAGTGAAAGAGGATTGTCACTCTCTCTTTCTATGATTTGTACCTCTCCTGTGAGTCCAGTTTTAGATTCCGATGCTTCACTTCAGGTTTACTGTATACCTTGCACCTTCTTATTGACGATGAAACACAGACATTGCATCCAAATTTAATACAAAGGGCACAATGCCGACTTAAGTACAAGAGGACTGACTCTCTCACTTTCTTTGATGTGAACCTCTCCTGTGAGTCCAGTTTTAGATTCCGATGCTTCACGTCAGGTTTACTGTATACGTTGCACCTTCTTATTGACGATGAAACACACAAATTGCATCCGTATATAATACAAAAGGCACAATGCCGACTTAAGTACAAGAGGACTGACACTCTCCCTTTCTATGATATGAACCTCCCCTGTGAGTCAAGTTTTAGATTCCGATGCTTCACTTCAGGTTTACTGTATACCTTGCACCTTCTTAATGACAATGAAACACAGAAATTGCATCTGAATTTAATACAAAAGGCACAATGCCGACTTAACTACAAGAGAACTGACACTCTCCCTTTCTATGATTTGAACCTCTCCTGTGAGTCCAGTTTTAGATTCCGATGCTTCACTTCAGGTTTACTGTATCCCTTGGACCTTCTTATTGACTATGAAACACACAATTTTCATCGGAATTTAATACAAAAGGCACAATGCCGACTTAAGTAAAAGAGGATTGTCACTCTCTCTTTCTATGATTTGTACCTCTAATGTGAGTCCAGTTTTATATTCCGATGCTTCACTTTAGGTTTACTGTATAACTTGCACCTTCTTATTGACGATGAAACACAGACATTGCATCCAAATTTAATACAAAGGGCACAATGCCGACTTAAGTACAAGAGGACTGACTCTCTCACTTTCTATGATGTGAACCTCTCCTGTGAGTCCAGTTTTAGATTCCGATAATTCACCTCAGGTTTACTGTATACGTTGCACCTTCTTATTGACGATGAAACACAGAAATTGCATCCGAATATAATACAAAAGGCACAATGCCGACTTAAGTACAAGAGGACTGACACTCTCCCTTTCTATGTTTTGAACCTCCCCTGTGAGTCAAGTTTTAGATTCCGATGCTTCACTTCAGGCTTACTGTATACCTTGCACCTTCTTATTGACGATGAAACACAGAAATTGCATCTGAATTGAATACAAAAGGCGCAATGCCGACTTAAGTACAAGAGAACTGACACTCTCCCTTTCTATGATTTGAACCTCTCCTGTGACTCCAGTTTTAGAGTCCGAAGCTCCACTTCAGGTTAACTGTATACCTTGCACCTTCTTATTGACGATGAAACACAGAAATTTTATCGGAATTTAATACAAAAGGCACAATGCCTACTTAAGTACAAGAGGACTGACACTCTCATTATCTATGATTTGAACCTCTCCTGTGATTCCAGTTTTAGATTCCGATGCTTCACTTCAGGTTTACTGTATACCTTGGACCTTCTTATTGACGATGAAACACAGAAATTGCATCCGAATTTAATACAAAAGGCACAATGCCGACTTAGGTACAGGAGGACTGACACTCTCCCTTTCTATGCTTTGAACCGCTCCTGTGAGTCCAGTTTTAGATTCCGATGCTTCACTTCAGGTTTACTGTATACCTTGTACCTTCGTATTGATGGTGGAATACAGACATTGCATCCGAATTTAATACAAAAATTACAATGCTTACTTAATGACAAGAGGACTGACACTCTCATTTTCTATGATTTGAACCTCTTCTGTGAGTCCAGTTTTAGATTCCGATGCTCCACTTCAGGTATACTGTATCCCTTGGACCTTCTTATTGACGATGAAACACAGAAATTGCATCCGAATTTAATACAAAAGGCACAATGCCTACTTAAGTACAAGAGGACTGACACTCTCATTATCTATGATTTGAACCTCTCCTGTGATTCCAGTTTTAGATTCCGATGCTTCACTTCAGGTTTACTGTATACCTTGGACCTTCTTATTGACGATGAATCACAGAAATTGCATCCGAATTTAATACAAAAGGCATAATGCCGACTTAACTACAAGAGAACTGACACTCTCCCTTTCTATAATTTGAACCTCCTCTGTGATTCCAGTTTTAGATTCCCATGCTTCACTACAGGTTTACTGAATACCATGGACCTTCTTATTGACGATGAAACACAGAAATTGCATCCGAATTTAATACAAAAGGTACACTGCCGACTTAAGTAAAAGAGGACTGTCCATCTCTCTTTCTATGATTTGAACCTCTCCTCTGAGTCCAGTTTTAGATTCTGATGATTCATTTCAGGTTTACTGTATACCTTGGATCTTCGTATTGACGATCAAACACAGAAATTGCATCCGAATTTAATACAAAAGGCACAATGCCGACTTAAGTACAAGAGGACTGACTCTCTCATTTTCTATGATTTGAACCTTTCCTGCGATTCCAGTTTTAGTTCCGATGCTTCACTTCAGGTTTACTGTATACCTCGCACCTCCTTATTGACGACGAAACACAGAAATTTCATCGAAATTTAATACAAAAAGCACAATGTCGACTTAAGTACAAGAAGACTGACATTCTCATTTTCTATGATTTGAACCTCTCCTGTGAGTCCTGTTTTAGATTCCGATGTTTCACTTCAGGTTTACTGTATACCTTGGACCTTCTTATTGACGATGAAACACAGACATTGCATCCAAATTTAATACAAAGGGCACAATGCCGGCTTAAGTACAAGAGTACTGACACTCTCCCTTTCTATGATATGAACCTCTCCTTTGAGTCCAGTTTTAAATTCCGATGCTTCACTTCAGGTTTACTGTATACCTTGCACCTTCTTATTGACGATGAAACACAGAAATTGCATCCGAATTTAATACAAAAGGCAGAATGCCGACTTAAGTACAAGAGGACTGACACTCTCCCTTTCTATGCTTTGAACCTCCCCTGTGAGTCCAGTTTTAGATTCCGAAGTTCACTTCAGGTTTACTGTATACCGTGTACCTTCTTATTGACGATGAAACACAGAAATTGCATCTGAATTTAATACAAAAGGCACAATGCCGACTTAAGTACAAGAGGACTGACACTCTCACTTTCTATCATTTGAACCTATCCTGTGAGTCGAGTTTTAGAGTCCGAAGCTTCACTTCAGGTTTACTGTACACCTTGCACCTTACTATTGACGATGAAACACAGAAATTTCATCATTATTTAAAACAAAATGCACAATGCCGACTTAAGTAAAAGAGGACTGTCACTCTTTCTTCCTATGATTTGGACCTCTCCTGTGAGTCCAGGTTTAGATTCCGATGCTTCACTTCAGGTTTACTGTATACCTTGCACCTACTTATTGACGATAAAACACAGAAATTGCATCCGAATTTAATACAAAAGGCACAATGCCGACTTAAGTACAAGAGGACTGACACTCTCCCTTCCTATGATATGAACCTCACCTGTGAGTCCAGTTTTAGATTCCGATGCTTCACTTCAAGTTTTCTGTATCGCTTGGACCTTCTTGTTGTTGTTGTTGTGGTCTTCAGTCCTGAGACTGGTTTGATACAGCTCTCCATGCTACTCTATCCTGTGCAAGCTTTCTCATCTCCCAGTACTTACTGCAACCTACATCCTTCTCAATCTGCTTAGTGTATTCATCTCTTGGTCTCCCCCTACGATTTTTACCCTCCACGCTGCCCTCCAATACTAAATTGGTGATCCCTTGATGCTTCATAACATGTCCTACCAACCGATCCCTTCTTCTGGTCAAGTTGTGCCCCAACTTCTCTTATCCCCAATCCCTTCTTATTGACGATGAAACACAGAAATTTCATCCGAATTTAATACAAAAGGCACAATGCCGACTTAAGTAAAAGAGGACTGACACTCTAACTTTCTATGATTTGAACCTCTCTTGTGAGTCCAGTTTTAGATTCCGATGCTTCACTTCAGGTTTACTGTATCCCTTGGACCTTCTTATTGACGATGAAACACAGAAATTGCATCGGAATTAAATTCAAAAGGCACAATGACGACTTAAGTACAAGAGGACTGACACTCTCACTTTCTATGATTTGAACGTCTCCTGTGATTCCAGTACCAGGTTCCGATGCTTCACTTCAGGTTTACTGTGTACCTTGCACCTTCTTATTGACGATGAAACACAGATATTGCATCTGAATTTAATACAGAAGGCACAATGCCGACTTAAGTACAAGACGACTGACACTCTCCCTTTCTATGATTTGAACCTCTCCGGTGAGTCCAGTTTTAGATTCCGATGCTTCACTTCAGGTTTACTGTATACCTTGCACCTTCTTATTGACGATGAAACACAGAAATTGCATCCGAATTTAATACAAAATGCACAATGCCGACTTAAGTACAAGAGGACTGACACTCTCACTTTCTATGATTTGAACCTCTCCTGTGAGTCCAGTTTTAGATTCCGATGCTTCACTTCAGGTTTACTGTATACCTTGCACCTTTTTATTGACGATGAAACACAGAAATTGCATCCAAATTAAATACAAGAGGCACAATGCCGACTTAAGTACAAGAGGACTGACACTCTCACTTTCAATGATTTGAACCTCTCCTGTGAGTCCAGTTTTAGATTCCGATGCTTCACTTCAGGTTTACTGTATACCTTGCACCTTCTTATTGACGATGAAACACAGAAATTTCATCGGAATTTAATACATAAAGCACAATGCCGATTTAAGTAAAACAGGACTGTCACTCTCTCTTTCTATGATTTGAACATCTCCTGTGAGTCCAGTTTTAGAATCCGATGCTTCACTTCAGGTTTACTGTATGCCTTGGACATTCTTATTGACGATGAAACACAGACACTGCATCCGAATTTAATACAAAAGGCACAATGTCGACTTAAGTACAAGAGGACTGACACTCTCACATTCTATGACTTGAACCTCTCCTGTGAGTCCAGTTTTAGAGTCCAATGCTTCACTTTAGGTTTACTGTATACCATGCACCTTCTTATTGACGATGAAACACAGAAATTTCATTGGAATTTAATACAAAAGGCACAATGCCGACTTAAGTAAAAGAGGACTGTCACTCTCTCTTTCTATGATTTGAACTTCTCCTGTGAATCCAGTTTTAGATTCTGATGCTTCACTTCAGGTTTACTCTATACCTTGCACCTTCTTATTGACGATGAAACACAGAAATTGCATCGGAATTCAATACAAAAGGCACAATGCCGGCTTAAGTACAAGAGGAGTGACACTCTCACTTTCTATGATTGGAACCTCTCCTGTGATTCCAGTTTTAGATTCCGATGCTTCACTTTAGGTTTACTGTATATCTTGCACCTTCTTATTGACGATGAAATACAGAAATTGCATCGGAATTTAATATAAAAGGCACAATGCCGACTTAAGTACAAGAGGACTGACACTCTCATCTTCTATGATTTGAACCTCTCCTGTGAGTCCAGTTTTAGATTCCGATGCTTCACTTCAGGTTTACTGTATACCTTGCACCTTCTTATTGACGATGAAACACAGAAATTGCATCCGAATTTAATACAAAAGGCACAATGCCGACTTAAGTACAAGAGGACTGACACTCTCACTTTCTATGATTTGAACCTCTCCTGTGAGTCCAGTTTTAGATTCCGATGCTTCACTTCAGGTTTACTGTATACCTTGCACCTTCTTATTGACGATCAAACACAGAAATTGCATCCGAATTTAATGCAAAAGGCACAATGCCGACTTAAGTACAAAAGGACTGACACTCTCACTTTCTATGATTTGAACCCCTCCTGTGAGTCCAGTTTTAGATTCCGATGCTTCACTTCAGGTTTACTGTATACCTTGCACCTTCTTATTGACGAAGGAACACAGAAATTGCATCCGAATTTAATACAAGAGACACAATGCCGACTTAAGTACAAGAGGACTGACACTCTCACTTTCTATGATATGAACCTCTCCTGTGAGTCCAGTTTTAGATTCCGATGCTTCACTTCAGGTTTACTGTATACCTTGCACCTTCTTATTGACGATGAAACACAGAAATTGCATCTGAATTTAATACAAAAGGCACAATGCCGACTTAAGTACAAGAGGACTGTCGCTCTCCCTTTCTATGATTTGAACCTCTCTTGTGTGTCCAGTTTTAGATTCCGATGCTTCACTTCAGGTTTACTGTATACCTTGCACCTTCTTATTGACGATGAAACACAGAAATTGCATCCGAATTTAATACAAAAAAACAATACCGACTTAAGTAAAAGAGGATTGTCACTCTCCCTTTCTATGATTTCAACCTCTCCTTTGAGTCCAGTTTTAGATTCTGATGATTCACTTCAGGTTTACTGTATACCTTGGACCTTCAAAAGACGATCAAACACAGAAATTGCATCCGAATTTAATACAAAAGGCACAATGCCGACTTAAGTACAAGAGGACTGACACTCTCATTTTCTATGATTTGAACCTCTCTTGCGATTCTAGTTTTAGATTCCGATGCTTCACTTCAGGTTTACTGTATACCTTGCACCATCTTATTGACGACGAAACACAGAAATTTCATCGAAATTTAAAACAAAAGGCACAATGTCGACTTAAGTACAAGAGGACTGACACTCTCCCTTTCTATGATTTGAACCTCTCCTGTGAGTCCAGTTTCAGATTCTGATGCTTCACTCCAGGTTTACTGTACCCCTTGGACCTTCTCATTGACGATGAAACACAGAAATTGCATCGGAATTAAATTCAAAAGGCACAATGCCGACTTAAGTACAAGAGGACTGACACTCTCACTTTCTATGATTTGAACCTCTCCTGTGATTCCAGTTTTAGATTCCGTTGCTTCACTTCAGGTTTACTGTATGCCTTGCACTTTCTTATTGACGATGAAACACAGAAATGGCATCCGAATTTAATGCAAAAGGCACAATGCCGACTTAAGTACAAGAGGACTGACACTCTCACTTTCTATGATTGGAACCTCTCCTGTGATTCCAGTTTTAGATTCCGATGCTTCACTTCAGGTTTACTGTATATCTTGCACCTTCTTATTGACGATGAAATACAGAAATTGCATCGGAATGTAATATAAAAGGCACAATGCCGACTTAAGTACAAGAGGACTGACACTTTCATCTTCTGTGATTTGAACCTCTCCTGTGAGTCCAGTTTTAGATTCCGATGCTTCACTTCAGGTTTACTGTATACCTTGCACCTTCTTATTGACGATGAAACACAGAAATTGCATCCGAATTTAATACAAAGGCACAATGCCGACTTAAGTACAAGAGGACTGACACTCTCACTTTCTATGATTTGAACCTCTCCTGTGAGTCCAGTTTTAGATTCCGATGCTTCACTTCAGGTTTACTGTATACCTTGCACCTTCTTATTGACGATGAAACACAGAAATTGCATCCGAATTTAATACAAGAGACACAATGCCGACTTAAGTACAAGAGGACTGACACTCTCACTTTCTATGATATGAACCTCTCCTGTGAGTCCAGTTTTAGATTCCGACGCTTCACTTCAGGTTTTCTGTATACCTTGCACCTTCTTATTGACGATGAAACACAGAAATTTCATCGGAATTTAATACAAAAGGCACAATGCCGACTTAAGTAAAAGAGAACTGTCACTCTCCCTTTCTATGATTTGAACCTCTCTTGTGAGTCCAGTTTTAGATTCCGATGCTTCACTTCAGGTTTACTGTATACCTTGCACCATCTTATTGACGATGAAACACAGAAATTGCATCCGAATTTAATACAAAAAACACAATGCCGACTTAAGTAAAAGAGGACTGTCACTCTCTCTTTCTATGATTTCAACCTCTCCTGTGAGTCCAGTTTTAGATTCTGATGATTCACTTCAGGTCTACTGTATACCTTGGGCCTTCGTATTGACGATCAAACACAGAAATTGCATCCGAATTTAATACAAAAGGCACAATGCCGACTTAAGTACAAGAGGACTGACACTCTCAGTTTCTATGATTTGAACATCTCCTGCGATTCCAGTTTTAGATTCCGATGCTTCACTTCAGGTTTACTGTATACCTTGCACCTTCTTATTGACGACGAAACACAGAAATTTCATCGAAATTTAACACAAAAGGCACAATGGCGACTTAAGTACAAGACGACTGACACTCTCCCTTTCTATGATTTGAACCTCTCCTGTGAGTCCAGTTTTAGATTCTGATGCTTCACTTCAGGTTTACTGTATCCCTTGGATCATCTCATTGACGATGAAAGACAGAAATTGCATCGGAATTAAATTCAAAAGGCACAATGCCGACTTAAGTACAAGAGGACTGACACTTTCACTTTCTATGATTTGAACCTCTCCTGTGATTCCAGTTTTAGATTCCGATGCTTCGCTTCAGGATTACTGTGTACCTTGCACCTTCTTATTGACGATGAAACACAGAAATGGCATCCGAATGTAATAGAAAAGGCACAATGCCGACTTAAGTACAAGAGGACTGACACTCTCCCTTTCTATGTTTTGAACCTCCCCTGTGAGTCAAGTTTTAGATTCCGATGCTTCACTTCAGGTTTACTGTATACCTTGTACCTTCGTATTGATGGTGGAACACAGAAATTGCATCCGAATTTAATACAAAAAGCACAATGCTTACTTATGTACAAGAGGACTGACACTCTCCTTTTCTATGATTTGAACCTCTCCTGTGAGACCAGTTTTAGATTCCGATGCTCCACTTCAGGTATACTGTATCCCTTGGACCTTCTTATTGACGATGAAACACAGAAATTGCATCCGAATTTAATACAAAAGGCACAATGCCTACTTAAGTACAAGAGGACTGACACTCTCATTATCTATGATTTGAACCTCTCCTGTGATTCCAGTTTTAGATTCCGATGCTTCACTTCAGGTTTACTGTATACCTTGGACCTTCTTATTGACGATGAAACACAGAAATTGTATCCGAATTTAATACAAAAGGCACAATGCCGACTTAACTACAAGAGACCTGACACTCTCCCATTCTATAATTTGAACCTCCCCTGTGATTCCAGTTTTAGATTGCGATGCTTCACTTCAGGTTTACTGAATACCTTGGACCTTCTTATTGACGATGAAACACAGAAATTGCATCCGAATTTAATACAAAAGGCACACTGCCGACTTAAGTAAAAGAGGAATGTCACTCTCTCTTTCTATGATTTGAACCTCTCCTGTGAGTCCAGTTTTAGATTCTGATGATTCACTTCAGGTTTACTGTATACCTTGGACCTTCGTATTGACGATCAAACACAGAAATTGCATCCGAATTTAATACAAAAGGCACAATGCCGACTTAAGTACAAGAGGACTGACTCTCTCATTTTCTATGATTTGAACCTCTCCTGCGATTCCAGTCTTAGATTCCGATGCTTCACTTCAGGTTTACTGTATACCTTGCACCTCCTTATTGACGACGAAACACAGAAATTTCATCGAAATTTAATACAAAAGGCACAATGTGGAGTTAAGTACAAGAGGACTGACACTCTCCCTTTCTATGATTTGAACCTCTCCTGTGAGTCCAGTTTTAGATTCCGATGCTTCACTTCAGGTTTACTGTATCCCTTGGACCTTCTTATTGACGATGAAACACAGAAATTGCATCGGAAATAAATTAAAAAGGCACAATGCCGACTTAAGTACAAGAGGACTGACACTCTCACTTTCTATGATTTGAACCTCTACTGTGATTCCAGTTTTAGATTCCGATGCTTCACTTCAGGTTTACTGTATACCTTGCACCTTCTTATTGACGATGAAACACAGAAATTGCATCCGAATGTAATACAAAAGGCACAATGCCGACTTAAGTACAAGAGGACTGACACTCTCCTTTTCTATGATTTGAACCTCTCCTGTGAGTCCAGTTTTAGATTCCGATGCTTCACTTCAGGTTTACTGTATCCCTTGGACCTTCTTATTGACGATGAAACACAGAAATTTCATCGGAATTTAAAACAAAAGGCACAATGCCGACTTAAGTAAAAGAGGATTGTCACTCTCTCTTTCTATGATTTGAACCTCTCCTGTGAGTACAGTTTTAGATTCCGATGCTTCACTTCAGGTTTACTGTATACCTTGCACCTTCTTATTGACGATGAAACACAGAAATTGCATCCGAATTTTATACAAGAGACACAATGCCGACTTAAGTACAAGAGGACTGACACTCTCACTTTCTATGATATGAACCTCTCCTGTGAGTCCAGTTTTAGATTCCGATGCTTCACTTCAGGTTTACTGTATACCTTGCACCTTCTTATTGACGATGAAACACAGAAATTTCATCGGAATTTAATACAAAATGCACAATGCCGACTTAAGTAAAAGAGAACTGTCACTCTCCCTTTCTATGATTTGAACCTCTCTTGTAAGTCCCGTTTTAGATTCCTATGCTTCACTTCAGGTTTACTGTATACCTTGCACCATCTTATTGACGATGAAACACAGAAATTGCATCCGAATTAAATACAAAAAACACAATGCCGACTTAAGTAAAAGAGGACTGTCACTATCTCTTTCTATGATTTCAACCTCTCCTGTGAGTCCAGTTTTAGATTCTGATGATTCACTTCAGGTTTACTGCATACCTTGGGCCTTCGTATTGACGATCAAACACAGAAATTGCATCCGAATTTAATACAAAAGGCACAATGCCGACTTAAGTACAAGAGGACTGACACTCTCAGTTTCTATGATTTGAACCTCTCCTGCGATTCCAGTTTTAGATTCCGATGCTTCACTTCAAGTTTACTGTATACCTTGCACCTTCTTATTGACGACGAAACACAGAAATTTCATCGAAATTTAATAAAAAAAGCTCAATGCTTACTAAAGTACAAGAGGACTGACACTCTCTTTTCCTATGATTTGAACCTCTCCTGTTAGTCCAGTTTTAGATTCCGATGCTCCACTTCAGGTATAATGTATCCCTGGGACCTTCTTATTGACCATGAAACACAGA
This sequence comes from Schistocerca americana, assembly GCF_021461395.2. Classification (NCBI taxonomy): domain Eukaryota; kingdom Metazoa; phylum Arthropoda; class Insecta; order Orthoptera; family Acrididae; genus Schistocerca; species Schistocerca americana. The sequence continues at coordinate 8,950,548 of NC_060126.1, forward strand.
AATTGCATCCGAATTTAATACAAAAGGCACAATGCCTACTTAAGTACAAGAGGACTGACACTCTCATTATCTATGATTTGAACCTCTCCTGTGATTCCAGTTTTAGATTCCGATGCTTCACTTCAGGTTTACTGTATACCTTGGACCTTCTTATTGACGTTGAAACACAGAAATTGCATCCGAATTTAATACAAAAGGCACAATGCCGACTTAACTACAAGAGAACTGGCACTCTCCCTTTCTATAATTTGAACCTCCCCTGTAATTCCAGTTTTAGATTCCGATGCTTCACTTCAGGTTTACTGAATACCTTGGACCTTCTTATTGACGATGAAACACAGAAATTGCATCCGAATTTAATACAAAAGGCACACTGCCGACTTAAGTAAAAGAGGACTGTCACTCTCCCTTTCTATGATTTGAACCTCTCCTGTGAGTCCAGTTTTAGATTCTGATGATTCACTTCAGGTTTACTGTATACCTTGGACCTTCATATTGACGATCAAACACAGAAATTGCATCCGAATTTAATTCAAAAGGCATAATGCCGACTTAAGTACAAGAGGACTGACTCTCTCATTTTCTATGATTTGAACCTCTCCTGCGGTTCCAGTTTTAGATTCCGATGCTTCACTTCAGGTTTACTGTATACCTTGCACCTCCTTATTCACGACGAAACACAGAAATTTCATCGAAATTTAATACAAAAGGCACAATGTCGACTTAAGTACAAGAGGACTGACACTCTCCCTTTCTATGATTTGAACCTCTCCTGTGAGTCCAGTTTTAGATTCCGATGCTTCACTTCAGGTTTACTGTATCCCTTGGACCTTCTTATTGACGATGAAACACAGAAATTGCATCGGAAATAAATTAAAAAGGCACAATGCCGACTTAAGTACAAGAGGACTGACACTCTCACTTTCTATGATTTGAACCTCTGGTGTGATTCCAGTTTTAGATTCCGATGCTTCACTTCAGGTTTACTGTATACCTTGCACCTTCTTATTGACGATGAAACACAGAAATTGCATCCGAATTTAATACAAAAGGCACAAGGCCGACTTAAGTACAAGAGGACTGACACTCTCCTTTTCTATGATTTGAACCTCTCCTGTGAGTCCAGTTTTAGATTCCGATGCTTCACTTCAGGTTTACTGTGTCCCTTGGACCTCCTTATTGACGATGAAACACAGAAATTTCATCGGAATTTAAAACAAAAGGCACAATGCCGACTTAAGTAAAAGAGGATTGACACTCTATCTTTCTATGATTTGAACCTCTCCTGTGAGTCCAGATTTAGATTCCGATGCTTCACTTCAGGTTTACTGTATACCTTGCACCTTCTTATTGACGATGAAACAAAGATATTGCATCCAAATTTAATACAAAAGGCACAATGCCGACTTAAGTACAAGAGTACTGACACTCTCCCTTTCTATGATATGAAGCTCTCCTTTGAGTCCAGTTTTAAATTCCGATGCTTCACTTCAGGTTTACTGTATACCTTGCACCTTCTTATTGACGATGAAACACAGAAATTGTATCCGAATTTAATACAAAAGGCACAATGCCGACTTAAGTACAAGAGGACTGACACTCTCCCTTTCTATGCTTTGAACCTCCCCTGTGAGTCCAGTTTTAGATTCCGAAGTTCACTTCAGGTTTACTGTATACCTTGCACCTTCTTATTGACGATGAAACACAGAAATTGCATCCGAATTTAATACAAAATGCACAATGCCGACTTAAGTACAAGAGGACTGACACTCTCACTTTCTATGATTTGAACCTCTCCTGTGAGTCGAGTTTTAGAGTCCGAAGCTTCACTTCAGGTTTACTGTCTACCTTGCACCTTATTATTGACGATGAAAGACAGAAATTTCATCATTATTTAATACAAAAGGCACAATGCCGACTTAAGTAAAAGAGGACTGTCACTCTCTCTTCCTATGATTTGGACCTCTCCTGTGAGTCCAGATTTAGATTCCGATGCTTCACTTCAGGTTTACTGTATACCTTGCACCTTCTTGTTGTTGTTGTTGTGGTCTTCAGTGCAGAGACGGGTTTGATGCAGCTCTCCATGCTACTCTATCCTGTGCAAGCTTTTTCATCTCCGAGTACTTACTGCAACCTACATCCTTCTGAATCTGCTTAGTGTATTCATCTCTTGGTCTCCCCCTACGATTTTTACCCTCCACGCTGCCCTCCTCTACTAAATCGGTGATCCCCTGATGCCTCATAACATCTCCTACCAACCGATCCCTTCTTGTGGTCAAGTTGTGCCACAAACTTCTCTTTTCCCCAATCCCTTCTTAGTGAGGATGAAAAAAAAAAATTGCATCCGTCTTTAATACAAAAGGCACAATGCCGACTTAAGTACAAGAGGACTTTACATTCTCCCTTTCTATGTTTTGAACCTCCCCTGTGAGTCAAGTTTTAGATTCCGATGCTTCACTTCAGGTTTACTGTATGCCTTGCACCTTCTTATTGACGATGAGACACAGAAATTGCATCTGAATTTAATACAAGAGGCACAATGCCGACTTAAGTACAAGAGGACTGACACTCTCACTTTGTATGATTTGAACATCTCCTGTGACTCCAGTTTTAGAGTCCGAAGCTTCACTTCAGGTTTACTGTATACCTTGCACCTTCTTATTGACGATGAGACACAGAAATTTCATCGGAATTTAATACAAAAGGCACAATGCCGACTTAAGTAAAAGAGGACTGTCACTCTCACTTTCTATGATTTGAACCTCTCCTGTGAGTCCAGTTTTAGATTCCGATGCTTCACTTCAGGTTTACTGTATTCCTTGCACCTTCTTATTGACGATAAAACACAGAAATTGCATCCGAATTTAATACAAAAGGCACAATTCCGACTTAAGTAAAAGAGGACTGACACTCTCCCTTTCTATGATTTGAACCTCTCCTGTGAGTCCAGTTTTAGATTCCGATGCTTCACTTCAGGTTTACTGTAACCCTTGGACCTTCTTATTGGCGATGAAACACAGAATTTGCATCCAAATTTAATACAAAGGGCACAATGCCGACTTAAGTACAAGAGGACTGACAATCTCACTTTATATGATTTGAACCTCTCCTGTGAGACCAGTTTTAGATTCCGATGTTTCATTTCAGGTTTACTGTATACCTTGCACCTTCTTATTGACGATGAAACACAGAAATTGCATCCGAATTTAATACATAAGGCACAATGCCGACTTAAGTACAGGAGGACTGACACTCTCCCTTTCTATGCTTTGAACCGCTCCTGTGAGTCCAGTTTTAGTTTCCGATGCTTCACTTCAGGTTTACTGTATACCTTGTACCTTCGTATTGATGGTGGAACACAGAAATTGCATCCGAATTTAATACAAAAAGCACAATGCTTACTTAAGTACAAGAGGACTGACACTCTCCTTTTCTGTGATTTGAACCTCTCCTGTGAGTCCAGTTTTAGATTCCGATGCTCCACTTCAGGTATACTGTATCCCTTTGACCTTCTTATTGACGATGAAATACAGAAATTGCATCCGAATTTAATACAAAAGGCACAATGCCTACTTAAGTACAAGAAAACTGACACTCTCATTATCTATGATTTGAACCTCTCCTGTGATTCCAGTTTTAGATTCCGATGCTTCACTTCAGGTTTACTGTATACCTTGGACCTTCTTATTGACGATGAAACACAGAAATTGCATCCGAATTTAATACAAAAGGCACAATGCCGACTTAACTACAAGAGAACTGACACTCTCCCTTTCCATAATTTGAATATCCCCTGTGATTCCAGTTTTAGATTCCGATGCTTCACTTCAGGTTTACTGTATCCCTTGGACCTTCTTATTGACGATGAAACACAGAAATTGCATCGGAAATAAATTAAAAAGGCACAATGCCGACTTAAGTACAAGAGGACTGACACTCTCACTTTCTATGATTTGAACCTCTACTGTGATTCCAGTTTTAGTTTCCGATGCTTCACTTCAGGTTTACTGTATACCTTGCACCTTCTTATTGACGATGAAACACAGAAATTGCATCCGAATTTAATACAAAAGGCACAATGCCGACTTAAGTACAAGAGGACTGACACCCTCCTTTTCTATGATTTGAACCTCTCCTGTGAGTCCAGTTTTAGATTCCGATGCTTCACTTCAGGTTTACTGTATCCCTTGGACCCTCTTATTGACGATGAAACACAGAAATTTCATCGGAATTTAATACAAAAGGCACAATGCCGACTTAAGTAAAAGAGGATTGTCACTCTCTCTTTCTATGATTTGAACCTCTCCTGTGAGTCCAGTTTAAGATTCCGATGCTTCACTTCAGGTTTACTGTATACCTTGCACCATCTTATTGACGATGAAACACAGACATTGCATCCAAATTTAATACAAAAGGCACAATGCCGACTTAAGTACAAGAGTACTGACACTCTCTCTTTCTATGATATGAACCTCTCCTTTGAGTCCAGTTTTAAATTCCGATGCTTCACTTCAGGTTTACTGTATACCTTGCACCTTCTTATTGACGATGAAACACAGAAATTGCATCCGAATTTAATACAAAAGGCACAATGCCGACTTAAGTACAAGAGGACTGACACTCTCCCTTTCTATGCTTTCAACCTCCCCTGTGAGTCCAGTTTTAGATTCCGAAGTTCACTTCAGGTTTACTGTATACCTTGCACCTTCTTATTGACGATGAAACACAGAAATTGCATCTGAATTTAATACAAAATGCACAATGCCGACTTAAGTACAAGAGGACTGACACTCTCACTTTCTATGATTAGAACCTCTCCTGTGAGTCGAGTTTTAGAGTCCGAAGCATCACTTCAGGTTTACTGTATACCTTGCACCTTATTATTGACGATGAAACACAGAAATTTCATCATTATTTAATACAAAAGGCACAATGCCGACTTAAGTAAAAGAGGACTGTCACTCTCTCTTTCTATGATTTGGACCTCTCCTGTGAGTCCAGATTTAGATTCCGATGCTTCACTTCAGGTTTACTGTATACCTTGCACCTTCTTATTGACGATAAAACACAGAAATTGCATTCGAATTTAATACAAAAGGCACAATGCCGACTTAAGTACAAGAGGACTGACACTCTCCCTTTCTATGATTTGAATCTCTCCTGTGAGTCCAGTTTTAGACTCCGATGCTTCAATTCAGGTTTTCTGTATCCCTTGGACCTTCTTGTTGTTGTTGTTGTGGTCTTCAGTCCTGAGACTGGTTTGATGCAGCTCTCCATGCTACTCTATCCTGTGCAAGCTTTTTCATCTCCCAGTACTTACTGCAACCTACATCCTTCTGAATCTGCTTAGTGTATTCATCTCTTGGTCTCCCCCTACGATTTTTACCCTTCACGCTTCCCTCCACTACTAAATTGGTGATCCCTTGATGCCTCATAACATGTCCTACCAACCGATCCCTTCTTCTGGTCAAGTTGTGCCACAAACTTCTCTTCTCCCCAATCCCTTCTTATTGACGATGAAACACAGAAATTGCATCCGAATTTAATACAAAAGGCACAATGCCGACTTAAGTACAAGAGGACTGACACTCTCCCTTTCTATGTTTTGAACCTCCACTGTGAGTCAAGTTTTAGATTCCGATGCTTCACTTCAGGTTTACTGTATACCTTGCACCTTCTTATTGACGATGAAACACAGAAATTGCATCTGAATTTGATACAAAAGGCACAATGCCGACTTAAGTACAAGAGGACTGACACTCTCACTTTCTATGATTTGAACATCTCCTGTGTCTCCAGTTTTAGAGTCCGAAGCTTCACTTCAGGTTTACTGTATACCTTGCACCTTCTTATTGACGATGAAACACAGAAATTTCATCGGAATTTAATACAAAAGGCACAATGCCGACTTAAGTAAAAGAGGACTGTCACTCTCACTTTCTATGATTTGAACCTCTCCTGTGAGTCCAGTTTTAGATTCCGATGCTTCACTTCAGGTTTACTGTATACCTTGTACCTTCGTATTGATGGTGGAACACAGAAATTGCATCCGAATTTAATACAAAAAGCACAATGCTTACTTAAGTACAAGAGGACTGACACTCTCCTTTTCTATGATTTGAACCTCTCCTGTGAGTCCAGTTTTAGATTCCGATGCTCCACTTCAGGTATACTGTATCCCTTGGACCTTCTTATTGACGATGAAACACACAAATTGCATCCGAATTTAAAACAAAAGGCACACTGCCGGCTTAAGTAAAAGAGAACTGTCACTCTCTCTTTCTATGATTTGAACCTCTCCTGTGAGTCCAGTTTTAGATTCTGATGATTCAATTCAGGTTTACTGTATACCTTGGACCTTCGTATTGACGATCAAACACAGAAATTGCATCCGAATTTAATACAAAAGGCACAATGCCGACTTAAGTACAAGAGGACTGACTCTCTCATTTTCTATGATTTGAACCTCTCCTGCGATTCCAGTTTTAGATTCCGATGCTTCACTTCAGGGTTACTGTATACCTTGCACCTCCTTATTGACGACGAAACACAGAAATTTCATCGAAATTTAATACATAAGGCACAATGTCGACTTAAGTACAAGAGGACTGACACTCTCCCTTTCTATGATTTGAACCTCTCCTGTGAGTACAGTTTTAGATTCCGATGCTTCACTTCCGGTTTACTGTATCCCTTGGACCTTCTTATTGGCGATGAAACACAGAAATTGCATCGGAAATAAATTAAAAAGGCACAATGCCGACTTAAGTACAAGAGGACTGACACTCTCTTTTTCTATGATTTGAACCTCTCCTGTGTATCCAGTTTTAGAATCCGATGCTTCACTTCAGGTTTACTGTATGCCTTGGACCTTCTTATTGACGATGAAACACAGAAATTTCATCGGAATTTAATACATAAGGCACAACGCCGACTTAAGTAAAAGAGGATTGTCACTCTCTCTTTCTATGATTTGAACCTGTCCTGTGAGTCCAGTTTTAGATTCCGATGCTTCACTTCAGGTTTACTGTATACCTTGCACCTTCTAATTGACGATGAAACACAGACATTGCATCCAAATTTAATACAAAAGGCACAATGCCGACTTAAGTACAAGAGTACTGACACTCTCCCTTTCTATGATATGAACCTCTCCTTTGAGTCCAGTTTTAAATTCCGATGCTTCACTTCAGGTTTACTGTATACCTTGCACCTTCTTATTGACGATGAAACACAGAAATTGCATCCGAATTTAATACAAAAGGCACAATGCCGACTTAAGTACAAGAGGACTGACACTCTCCCTTTCTATGCTTTGAACCTCCCCTGTGAGTCCAGTTTTAGATTCCAAAGTTCACTTCAGGTTTACTGTATACCTTGCACCTTCTTATTGACGATGAAACACAGAAATTGCATCTGAATTTAATACAAAAGGCACAATGCCGACTTAAGTACAAGAGGACTGACACTGTCACTTTCTATGATTTGAACCTCTCCTGTGAGTCGAGTTTTAGAGTCCGAAGCTTCATTTCAGGTTTACTGTATACCTTGCACCTTATTATTGACGATGAAACACAGAAATTTCATCATTATTTAATACAAAAGGCACAATGCCGACTTAAGTAAAAGAGGACTGTCACTCTCTCTTTCTATGATTTGGACGTCTCCTGTGAGTCCAGATTTAGATTCCGATGCTTCACTTTATGTTGATGTATACCTTGCACCTTCTTATTGACGATAAAACACAGAAATTGCATCCGAATTTAATACAAAAGGCACAATGCCGACTTAAGTACAAGAGGACTGACACTCTCCCTTTCTATGATTTGAACCTCTCCTGTGAGTCCAGTTTTAGATTCCGATGCTTCACTTCAGGTTTTCTGTATCCCTTGGACCTTCTTGTTGTTGTTGTTGTGGTCTTCAGTCCTGAGACTGGTTTGATGCAGCTCTCCATGCTACTCTATCCTTGCAAGCTTTTTCATCCCCAGTACTTACTGCAACCTACATCCTTCTGAATCTGCTTAGTGTATTCATCTTTTGGTCTCCCCCTACGATTTTTACCCTCCACACTGCCCTCCAATACTAAATAGGTGATCCCTTGATGCCTCATAACATATCCTACCAACCGATCCATTCTTCTGGTCAAGTTGTGCCACAAACTTCTCATCTCCCCAATCCCTCCTTATTGACGATGAAACACAGAAATTGCATCCGAATTTAATACAAAAGGCACAATGTCGACTTAAGTACAAGAGAACAGACACTCTCCCTTTCTATGATTTGAACCTCTCCTGTGAGCCTAGTTTTAGATTCAGATGCTTCACTTCAGGTTAACTGTATCCCTTGGACCTTCTTATTGACGTTGAAACACAGAAATTTCATCCGAATTTAATACGAAAGGCACAATGCGCACTTAAGTACAAGAGGACTGACACTCTAACTTTGTATGATTTGAACGTCTCCTGTGATTCCAGTACTAGATTCCGATGCTTCACTTCAGGTTTACTGTGTACCTTGCACCTTCTTATTGACGATGAAACACAGAAATTGCATCTGAATTTAATACAAAAAGCACAATACCGACTTAAGTACAAGACGACTGACACTCTCCCTTTCTATGATTTGAACCTCTCCGGTGAGTCCAGTTTTAGATTCCGATGCTTCACTTCAGGTTTACTGTATACCTTTCACCTTCTTATTGACGATGAAACACAGAAATTGCATCCGAAATTAATACAAATTGGCACAATGCCGACTTAAGTACAAGAGGACTGACACACTCACTTTCTATGATTTGAACCTCTCCTGTGAGTCCAGTTTTAGATTCCGATGCTTCACTTCAGGTTTACTGTATACCTTGCACCTTCTTATTGAAGATGAAACACAGAAATTGCATCCAAATTTAATACAATAGGCACAATGCCGACTTAAGTACAAGAGGACTGACGCTCTCACTTTCTATGATTTGAACCTCTCTGTGAGTCCAGTTTTAGATTCCGATGCTTCACTTCAGGTTTACTGTATACCTTGCACCTTCTTATTGACGATGAAACACAGAAATTTCATCATTATTTAATACAAAAGGCACAATGCCGACTTAAGTAAAAGAGGGTTGTCACTCTCTCTTTCTATGATTTGGACCTCTCCTGTGAGTCCAGGTTTAGATTCCGATGCTTCACTTTAGGTTAATGTATACCTTGCACCTTCTTATTGACGATAAAACACAGAAATTGCATCCGAATTTAATACAAAAGGCACAATGCCGACTTAAGTACAAGAGGACTGACACTCTCCCTTACTATGATTTGAACCTCTCCTGTGAATCCAGTTTTAGATTCCGATGCTTCACTTCAGGTTTTCTGTATCCCTTGGACCTTCTTGTTGTTGTTGTTGTGGTCTTCAGTCCTGAGACTGGTTTGATGCAGCTCTCCATGCTACTCTATCCTTGCAAGCTTTTTCATCCCCAGTACTTACTGCAACCTACATCCTTCTGAATCTGCTTAGTGTATTCATCTTTTGGTCTCCCCCTACGATTTTTACCCTCCACGCTGCCCTCCAATACTAAATAGGTGATTCCTTGATGCCTCATAACATATCCTACCAACCGATCCCTTCTTCTGGTCAAGTTGTGCCACAAACTTCTCATATCCCCAATCCCTCCTTATTGACGATGAAACACAGAAATTGCATCCGAATTTAATACAAATGGCACAATGTCGACTTAAGTACAAGAGAACAGACACTCTCCCTTTCTATGATTTGAACCTCTCCTGTGAGCCTAGTTTTAGATTCAGATGCTTCACTTCAGGTTAACTGTATCCCTTGGACCTTCTTATTGACGATGAAACACAGAAATTTCATCCGAATTTAATACGAAAGGCACAATGCCGACTTAAGTACAAGAGGACTGACACTCTAACTTTCTATGATTTGAACGTCTCCTGTGATTCCAGTACTAGATTCCGATGCTTCACGTCAGGTTTACTGTGTACCTTGCACCTTCTTATTGACGATGAAACACAGAAATTGCATCTGAATTTAATACAAAAAGCACAATGCCGACTTAAGTACAAGACGACTGACACTCTCCCTTTCTATGATTTGAACCTCTCCGGTGAGTCCAGTTTTAGATTCCGATGCTTCACTTCAGGTTTACTGTATACCTTGCACCTTCTTATTGACGATGAAACACAGAAATTGCATCCGAAATTAATACAAATTGGCACAATGCCGACTTAAGTACAAGAGGACTGACACTCTCACTTTCTATGATTTGAACCTCTCCTGTGAGTCCAGTTTTAGATTCCGTTGCTTCACTTCATGTTTACTGTTTACCTTGCACCTTCTTATTGAAGATGAAACACAGAAATTTCATCCAAATTTAATACAATAGGCACAATGCCGACTTAAGTACAAGAGGACTGACGCCCTCACTTTCTATGATTTGAACCTCTCCTGTGAGTCCAGTTTTAGATTCCTATGCTTCACTTCAGGTTTACTGTATACCTTGCACCTTCTTATTGACGATGAAACAAGGAAATTTCATCGGAATTTAATACAAAAAGCACAATGGCGATTTAAGTAAAAGAGGACTGTCACTCTCTCTTTCTATGATTTGAACATCTCCTGTGAGTCCAGTTTTAGATTCCGATGCTTCACTTCAGGTTTACTGTATACCTTGGACATTCTTATTGACGATGAAACACAGAAACTGCATCCGAATTTAATACAAAAGGCACGATGCAGACTGAAGTACAAGAGGACTGACACTCTCACATTCTATGACTTGAACCTCTCCTGTGAATCCAGTTTTTGAGTCCGATGCTTCACTTTAGGTTTACTGTATACCTTGCACCTTCTTATTGACGATGAAACACAGAAATTTCATCGGAATTTAATACAAAAGGCACAATGCCGACTTAAGTAAAAGAGGACTGTCACTCTTTCTTTCTATGATTTGAACCTCTCCTGTGAATCCACTTTTAGATTCTGATGCTTCACTTCAGGTTTACTCTATACCTTGCACCTTCCTATTGACGATGAAACACAGAAATTGCATCGGAATTTAATACAAAAGGCACAATGCCGACTTAAATAAAAGAGGACTGTCACTCTCACTTTCTATGATTTGAACCTCTCCTGTGAGTCCAGTTTTAGATTCCGATGCTTCACTTCAGGTTTACTGAATCCCTTGGACCTTCTTATTGACGATAAAACTCAGAAATTGCATCCAAATTTAATACAAAAGGCACAATGCCGACTTAAGTACAAGAGGACTGACAATCTCACTTTATATGATTTGAACCTCTCCTGTGAGACCAGTTTTAGATTCCGATGTTTCATTTCAGGTTTACTGTATACCTTGCACCTTCTTATTGACGATGAAACACAGAAATTGCATCCGAATTTAATACAAAAAGCACAATGCTTACTTAAGTACAAGAGGACTGACACTCTCCTTTTCTATGATTTAAACCTCTCCTGTGAGTCCAGTTTTAGATTCCGATGCTCCACTTCAGGTATACTGTATCCCTTGGACCTTCTTATTGACGATGAAACACAGAAATTGCATCCGAATTTAATACAAAAGGCACAATGCCTACTTAAGTACAAGAGGACTGACACTCTCACTATCTATGATTTGAACCTGTCCTGTGATTCCAGTTTTAGATTCCGATGCTTCACTTCAGGTTTACTGTATACCTTGGACCTTCTTATTGACGATGAAACACAGAAATTGCATCCGAATTTAATACAAAAGGCACAATGCCGACTTAACTACAAGAGAACTGACACTCTCCCTTTCTATAATTTGAACCGCCCCTGTGATTCCAGTTTTAGATTCCGATGCTTCACTTCAGGTTTACTGAATACCTTGGACCTTCTTATTGACGATGAAACACACAAATTGCATCCGAATTTAATACAAAAGGCACACTGCCGGCTTAAGTAAAAGAGGACTGTCACTCTCTCTTTCTATGATTTGAACCTTTCCTGTGAGTCCAGTTTTAGATTCTGATGATTCACTTCAGGTTTACTGTATACCTTGGACCTTCGTATTGACGATCAAACACAGAAATTGCATCCGAATTTAATACAAAAGCACAATGCCGACTTAAGTACAAGAGGACTGACTCTCTCATTTTCTATGATTTGAACCTCTCCTGCGATTCCAGTTTTAGATTCCGATGCTTCACTTCAGGTTTACTGTATACCTTCCACCTCCTTATTGACGACGAAACACAGAAATTTCATCGAAATTTAATACAAAAGGCACAATGTCGACTCAAGTACAAGAGGACTGACACTCTCCCTTTCTATGATTTGAACCTCTCCTGTGAGTCCAGTTTTAGATTCCGATGCTTCACTTCAGGTTTACTGTATCCCTTGGACCTTCTTATTGACGATGAAACACAGAAATTGCATCGGAAATAAATTAAAAAGGCAAAATGCCGACTTAAGTACAAGAGGACTGACACTCTAAATTTCTATGATTTGAACCTCTACTGTGATTCCAGTTTTAGATTCCAATGCTTCACTTCAATTTTACTGTATACCTTGCACCATCTCATTGACGATGAAACACAGAAATTGCATCCGAATTTAATACAAAAGGCACAATGCCGACTTAAGTACAAGAGGACTGACACTCTCCTTTTCTATGATTTGAACCTCTCCTGTGAGTCCAGTTTTAGAATCCGATGCTTCACTTCAGGTTTACTGTATCCCTTGGACCTTCTTATTGACGATGAAACACAGAAATTTCATCGGAATTTAATACAAAAGGCACAATGCCGACTTAAGTAAAAGAGGATTGTCACTCTCTCTTTCTATGATTTGAACCTCTCCTGTGAGTCCAGTTTAAGATTCCGATGCTTCACTTCAGGTTTACTGTATACCTTGCACCATCTTATTGACGATGAAACACAGACATTGCATCCAAATTTAATACAAAAGGCACAATGCCGACTTAAGTACAAGAGTACTGACACTCTCTCTTTCTATGATATGAACCTCTCCTTTGAGTCCAGTTTTAAATTCCGATGCTTCACTTCAGGTTTACTGTATACCTTGCACCTTCTTATTGACGATGAAACACAGAAATTGCATCCGAATTTAATACAAAAGGCACAATGCCGACTTAAGTACAAGAGGACTGACACTCTCCCTTTCTATGCTTTCAACCTCCCCTGTGAGTCCAGTTTTAGATTCCGAAGTTCACTTCAGGTTTACTGTATACCTTGCACCTTCTTATTGACGATGAAACACAGAAATTGCATCTGAATTTAATACAAAATGCACAATGCCGACTTAAGTACAAGAGGACTGACACTCTCACTTTCTATGATTAGAACCTCTCCTGTGAGTCGAGTTCTAGAGTCCGAAGCATCACTTCAGGTTTACTGTATACCTTGCACCTTATTATTGACGATGAAACACAGAAATTTCATCATTATTTAATACAAAAGGCACAATGCCGACTTAAGTAAAAGAGGACTGTCACTCTCTCTTTCTATGATTTGGACCTCTCCTGTGAGTCCAGATTTAGATTCCGATGCTTCACTTCAGGTTTACTGTATACCTTGCACCTTCTTATTGACGATAAAACACAGAAATTGCATTCGAATTTAATACAAAAGGCACAATGCCGACTTAAGTACAAGAGGACTGACACTCTCCCTTTCTATGATTTGAATCTCTCCTGTGAGTCCAGTTTTAGATTCCGATGCTTCACTTCAGGTTTTCTGTATCCCTTGGACCTTCTTGTTGTTGTTGTTGTGGTCTTCAGTCCTGAGACTGGTTTGATGCAGCTCTCCATGCTACTCTATCCTGTGCAAGCTTTTTCATCTCCCAGTACTTACTGCAACCTACATCCTTCTGAATCTGCTTAGTGTATTCATCTCTTGGTCTCCCCCTACGATTTTTACCCTTCACGCTGCCCTCCACTACTAAATTGGTGATCCCTTGATGCCTCATAACATGTCCTACCAACCGATCCCTTCTTCTGGTCAAGTTGTGCCACAAACTTCTCTTCTCCCCAATCCCTTCTTATTGACGATGAAACACAGAAATTGCATCCGAATTTAATACAAAAGGCACAATGCCGACTTAAGTACAAGAGGACTGACACTCTCCCTTTCTATGTTTTGAACCTCCCCTGTGAGTCAAGTTTTAGATTCCGATGCTTCACTTCAGGTTTACTGTATACCTTGCACCTTCTTATTGACGATGAAACACAGAAATTGCATCTGAATTTGATACAAAAGGCACAATGCCGACTTAAGTACAAGAGGACTGACACTCTCACTTTCTATGATTTGAACATCTCCTGTGTCTCCAGTTTTAGAGTCCGAAGCTTCACTTCAGGTTTACTGTATACCTTGCACCTTCTTATTGACGATGAAACACAGAAATTTCATCGGAATTTAATACAAAAGGCACAATGCCGACTTAAGTAAAAGAGGACTGTCACTCTCACTTTCTATGATTTGAACCTCTCCTGTGAGTCCAGTTTTAGATTCCGATGCTTCACTTCAGGTTTACTGTATACCTTGTACCTTCGTATTGATGGTGGAACACAGAAATTGCATCCGAATTTAATACAAAAAGCACAATGCTTACTTAAGTACAAGAGGACTGACACTCTCCTTTTCTATGATTTGAACCTCTCCTGTGAGTCCAGTTTTAGATTCCGATGCTCCACTTCAGGTATACTGTATCCCTTGGACCTTCTTATTGACGATGAAACACACAAATTGCATCCGAATTTAAAACAAAAGGCACACTGCCGGCTTAAGTAAAAGAGAACTGTCACTCTCTCTTTCTATGATTTGAACCTCTCCTGTGAGTCCAGTTTTAGATTCTGATGATGCACTTCAGGTTTACTGTATACCTTGGACCTTCGTATTGACGATCAAACACAGAAATTGCATCCGAATTTAATACAAAAGGCACAATGCCGACTTAAGTACAAGAGGACTGACTCTCTCATTTTCTATGATTTGAACCTCTCCTGCGATTCCAGTTTTAGATTCCGATGCTTCACTTCAGGTTTACTGTATACCTTGCACCTCCTTATTGACGACGAAACACAGAAATTTCAACGAAATTTAATACAAAAGGCACAATGTCGACTTAAGTACAAGAGGACTGACACTCTCCCTTTCTATGATTTGAACCTCTCCTGTGAGTACAGTTTTAGATTCCGATGCTTCACTTCCGGTTTACTGTATCCCTTGGACCTTCTTATTGGCGATGAAACACAGAAATTGCATCGGAAATAAATTAAAAAGGCACAATGCCGACTTAAGTACAAGAGGACTGACACTCTCTTTTTCTATGATTTGAACCTCTCCTGTGTATCCAGTTTTAGAATCCGATGCTTCACTTCAGGTTTACTGTATGCCTTGGACCTTCTTATTGACGATGAAACACAGAAATTTCATCGGAATTTAATACATAAGGCACAACGCCGACTTAAGTAAAAGAGGATTGTCACTCTCTCTTTCTATGATTTGAACCTCTCCTGTGAGTCCAGTTTTAGATTCCGATGCTTCACTTCAGGTTTACTGTATACCTTGCACCTTCTAATTGACGATGAAACACAGACATTGCATCCAAATTTAATACAAAAGGCACAATGCCGACTTAAGTACAAGAGTACTGACACTCTCCCTTTCTATGATATGAACCTCTCCTTTGAGTCCAGTTTTAAATTCCGATGCTTCACTTCAGGTTTACTGTATACCTTGCACCTTCTTATTGACGATGAAACACAGAAATTGCATCCGAATTTAATACAAAAGGCACAATGCCGACTTAAGTACAAGAGGACTGACACTCTCCCTTTCTATGCTTTGAACCTCCCCTGTGAGTCCAGTTTTAGATTCCAAAGTTCACTTCAGGTTTACTGTATACCTTGCACCTTCTTATTGACGATGAAACACAGAAATTGCATCTGAATTTAATACAAAAGGCACAATGCCGACTTAAGTACAAGAGGACTGACACTGTCACTTTCTATGATTTGAACCTCTCCTGTGAGTCGAGTTTTAGAGTCCGAAGCTTCATTTCAGGTTTACTGTATACCTTGCACCTTATTATTGACGATGAAACACAGAAATTTCATCATTATTTAATACAAAAGGCACAATGCCGACTTAAGTAAAAGAGGACTGTCACTCTCTCTTTCTATGATTTGGACGTCTCCTGTGAGTCCAGATTTAGATTCCGATGCTTCACTTTATGTTGATGTATACCTTGCACCTTCTTATTGACGATAAAACACAGAAATTGCATCCGAATTTAATACAAAAGGCACAATGCCGACTTAAGTACAAGAGGACTGACACTCTCCCTTTCTATGATTTGAACCTCTCCTGTGAGTCCAGTTTTAGATTCCGATGCTTCACTTCAGGTTTTCTGTATCCCTTGGACCTTCTTGTTGTTGTTGTTGTGGTCTTCAGTCCTGAGACTGGTTTGATGCAGCTCTCCATGCTACTCTATCCTTGCAAGCTTTTTCATCCCCAGTACTTACTGCAACCTACATCCTTCTGAATCTGCTTAGTGTATTCATCTTTTGGTCTCCCCCTACGATTTTTACCCTCCACACTGCCCTCCAATACTAAATAGGTGATCCCTTGATGCCTCATAACATATCCTACCAACCGATCCATTCTTCTGGTCAAGTTGTGCCACAAACTTCTCATCTCCCCAATCCCTCCTTATTGACGATGAAACACAGAAATTGCATCCGAATTTAATACAAAAGGCACAATGTCGACTTAAGTACAAGAGAACAGACACTCTCCTTTTCTATGATTTGAACCTCTCCTGTGAGCCTAGTTTTAGATTCAGATGCTTCACTTCAGGTTAACTGTATCCCTTGGACCTTCTTATTGACGATGAAACACAGAAATTTCATCCGAATTTAATACGAAAGGCACAATGCGGACTTAAGTACAAGAGGACTGACACTCTAACTTTGTATGATTTGAACGTCTCCTGTGATTCCAGTACTAGATTCCGATGCTTCACTTCAGGTTTACTGTGTACCTTGCACCTTCTTATTGACGATGAAACACAGAAATTGCATCTGAATTTAATACAAAAAGCACAATACCGACTTAAGTACAAGACGACTGACACTCTCCCTTTCTATGATTTGAACCTCTCCGGTGAGTCCAGTTTTAGATTCCGATGCTTCACTTCAGGTTTACTGTATACCTTTCACCTTCTTATTGACGATGAAACACAGAAATTGCATCCGAAATTAATACAAATTGGCACAATGCCGACTTAAGTACAAGAGGACTGACACACTCACTTTCTATGATTTGAACCTCTCCTGTGAGTCCAGTTTTAGATTCCGATGCTTCACTTCAGGTTTACTGTATACCTTGCACCTTCTTATTGAAGATGAAACACAGAAATTGCATCCAAATTTAATACAATAGGCACAATGCCGACTTAAGTACAAGAGGACTGACGCTCTCACTTTCTATGATTTGAACCTCTCCTGTGAGTCCAGTTTTAGATTCCGATGCTTCACTTCAGGTTTACTGTATACCTTGCACCTTCTTATTGACGATGAAACACAGAAATTTCATCATTATTTAATACAAAAGGCACAATGCCGACTTAAGTAAAAGAGGGTTGTCACTCTCTCTTTCTATGATTTGGACCTCTCCTGTGAGTCCAGGTTTAGATTCCGATGCTTCACTTTAGGTTAATGTATACCTTGCACCTTCTTATTGACGATAAAACACAGAAATTGCATCCGAATTTAATACAAAAGGCACAATGCCGACTTAAGTACAAGAGGACTGACACTCTCCCTTACTATGATTTGAACCTCTCCTGTGAATCCAGTTTTAGATTCCGATGCTTCACTTCAGGTTTTCTGTATCCCTTGGACCTTCTTGTTGTTGTTGTTGTGGTCTTCAGTCCTGAGACTGGTTTGATGCAGCTCTCCATGCTACTCTATCCTTGCAAGCTTTTTCATCCCCAGTACTTACTGCAACCTACATCCTTCTGAATCTGCTTAGTGTATTCATCTTTTGGTCTCCCCCTACGATTTTTACCCTCCACGCTGCCCTCCAATACTAAATAGGTGATTCCTTGATGCCTCATAACATATCCTACCAACCGATCCCTTCTTCTGGTCAAGTTGTGCCACAAACTTCTCATCTCCCCAATCCCTCCTTATTGACGATGAAACACAGAAATTGCATCCGAATTTAATACAAATGGCACAATGTCGACTTAAGTACAAGAGAACAGACACTCTCCCTTTCTATGATTTGAACCTCTCCTGTGAGCCTAGTTTTAGATTCAGATGCTTCACTTCAGGTTAACTGTATCCCTTGGACCTTCTTATTGACGATGAAACACAGAAATTTCATCCGAATTTAATACGAAAGGCACAATGCCGACTTAAGTACAAGAGGACTGACACTCTAACTTTCTATGATTTGAACGTCTCCTGTGATTCCAGTACTAGATTCCGATGCTTCACGTCAGGTTTACTGTGTACCTTGCACCTTCTTATTGACGATGAAACACAGAAATTGCATCTGAATTTAATACAAAAAGCACAATGCCGACTTAAGTACAAGACGACTGACACTCTCCCTTTCTATGATTTGAACCTCTCCGGTGAGTCCAGTTTTAGATTCCGATGCTTCACTTCAGGTTTACTGTATACCTTGCACCTTCTTATTGACGATGAAACACAGAAATTGCATCCGAAATTAATACAAATTGGCACAATGCCGACTTAAGTACAAGAGGACTGACACTCTCACTTTCTATGATTTGAACCTCTCCTGTGAGTCCAGTTTTAGATTCCGATGCTTCACTTCATGTTTACTGTTTACCTTGCACCTTCTTATTGAAGATGAAACACAGAAATTGCATCCAAATTTAATACAATAGGCACAATGCCGACTTAAGTACAAGAGGACTGACGCCCTCACTTTCTATGATTTGAACCTCTCCTGTGAGTCCAGTTTTAGATTCCTATGCTTCACTTCAGGTTTACTGTATACCTTGCACCTTCTTATTGACGATGAAACAAGGAAATTTCATCGGAATTTAATACAAAAAGCACAATGGCGATTTAAGTAAAAGAGGACTGTCACTCTCTCTTTCTATGATTTGAACATCTCCTGTGAGTCCAGTTTTAGATTCCGATGCTTCACTTCAGGTTTACTGTATACCTTGGACATTCTTATTGACGATGAAACACAGAAACTGCATCCGAATTTAATACAAAAGGCACGATGCCGACTGAAGTACAAGAGGACTGACACTCTCACATTCTATGACTTGAACCTCTCCTGTGAATCCAGTTTTTGAGTCCGATGCTTCAGTTTAGGTTTACTGTATACCTTGCACCTTCTTATTGACGATGAAACACAGAAATTTCATCGGAATTTAATACAAAAGGCACAATGCCGACTTAAGTAAAAGAGGACTGTCACTCTTTCTTTCTATGATTTGAACCTCTCCTGTGAATCCAGTTTTAGATTCTGATGCTTCACTTCAGGTTTACTCTATACCTTGCACCTTCCTATTGACGATGAAACACAGAAATTGCATCGGAATTTAATACAAAAGGCACAATGCCGACTTAAATAAAAGAGGACTGTCACTCTCACTTTCTATGATTTGAACCTCTCCTGTGAGTCCAGTTTTAGATTCCGATGCTTCACTTCAGGTTTACTGAATCCCTTGGACCTTCTTATTGACGATAAAACTCAGAAATTGCATCCAAATTTAATACAAAAGGCACAATGCCGACTTAAGTACAAGAGGACTGATAATCTCACTTTATATGATTTGAACCTCTCCTGTGAGACCAGTTTTAGATTCCGATGTTTCATTTCAGGTTTACTGTATACCTTGCACCTTCTTATTGACGATGAAACACAGAAATTGCATCCGAATTTAATACAAAAAGCACAATGCTTACTTAAGTACAAGAGGACTGACACTCTCCTTTTCTATGATTTAAACCTCTCCTGTGAGTCCAGTTTTAGATTCCGATGCTCCACTTCAGGTATACTGTATCCCTTGGACCTTCTTATTGACGATGAAACACAGAAATTGCATCCGAATTTAATACAAAAGGCACAATGCCTACTTAAGTACAAGAGGACTGACACTCTCACTATCTATGATTTGAACCTGTCCTGTGATTCCAGTTTTAGATTCCGATGCTATACTTCAGGTTTACTGTATACCTTGGACCTTCTTATTGACGATGAAACACAGAAATTGCATCCGAATTTAATACAAAAGGCACAATGCCGACTTAACTACAAGAGAACTGACACTCTCCCTTTCTATAATTTGAACCGCCCCTGTGATTCCAGTTTTAGATTCCGATGCTTCACTTCAGGTTTACTGAATACCTTGGACCTTCTTATTGACGATGAAACACACAAATTGCATCCGAATTTAATACAAAAGGCACACTGCCGGCTTAAGTAAAAGAGGACTGTCACTCTCTCTTTCTATGATTTGAACCTCTCCTGTGTGTCCAGTTTTAGATTCTGATGATTCACTTCAGGTTTACTGTATACCTTGGACCTTCGTATTGACGATCAAACACAGAAATTGCATCCGAATTTAATACAAAAGCACAATGCCGACTTAAGTACAAGAGGACTGACTCTCTAATTTTCTATGATTTGAACCTCTCCTGCGATTCCAGTTTTAGATTCCGATGCTTCACTTCAGGTTTACTGTATACCTTCCACCTCCTTATTGACGACGAAACACAGAAATTTCATCGAAATTTAATACAAAAGGCACAATGTCGACTCAAGTACAAGAGGACTGACACTCTCCCTTTCTATGATTTGAACCTCTCCTGTGAGTCCAGTTTTAGATTCCGATGCTTCACTTCAGGTTTACTGTATCCCTTGGACCTTCTTATTGACGATGAAACACAGAAATTGCATTGGAAATAAATTAAAAAGGCACAATGCCGACTTAAGTACAAGGGGACTGACACTCTAAATTTCTATGATTTGAACCTCTACTGTGATTCCAGTTTTAGATTCCAATGCTTCACTTCAGGTTTACTGTATACCTTGCACCATCTCATTGACGATGAAACACAGAAATTGCATCCGAATTTAATACAAAAGGCACAATGCCGACTTAAGTACAAGAGGACTGACACTCTCCTTTTCTATGATTTGAACCTCTCCTGTGAGTCCAGTTTTAGAATCCGATGCTTCACTTCAGGTTTACTGTATCCCTTGGACCTTCTTATTGACGATGAAACACAGAAATTTCATCGGAATTTAATACAAAAGGCACAATGCCGACTTAAGTAAAAGAGGATTGTCACTCTCTCTTTCTATGATTTGAACCTCTCCTGTGAGTCCAGTTTTAGATTCCGATGCTTCACTTCAGCTTTACTGTATACCTTGCACCTTCTTATTGACGATGAAACACAGACATTGCATCCAAATTTAATACAAAAGGCACAATGCCGACTTAAGTACAGGAGTACTGACACTCTCCCTTTCTATGATATGAACTTCTCCTTTGAGTCCAGTTTAAAATTCCGATGCTTCACTTCAGGTTTACTGTATACCTTGCACCTTCTTATTGACGATGAAACACAGAAATTGCATCCGAATTTAATACAAAAGGCACAATGCCGACTTAAGTACAAGAGGACTGACACTCGCACTTTCTATGATTTGAACCCCTCCTGTGAGTCCAGTTTTAGATTCCGATGCTTCACTTCAGGTTTACTGTATACCTTGCACCTTCTTATTGACGAAGGAACACAGAAATTGCATCCGAATTTAATACAAGAGACACAATGCCGACTTAAGTACAAGAGGACTGACACTCGCACTTTCTATGATTTGAACCACTCCTGTGAGTCCAGTTTTAGATTCCGATGCTTCACTTCAGGTTTACTGTATACCTTGCACCTTCTTATTGACGAAGGAATACAGAAATTGCATCCGAATTTAATACAAGAGACACAATGCCGACTTAAGTAAAAGAGGATTGTCACTCTCTCTTTCTATGATTTGAACCTCTCCTGTGAGTCCAGTTTTAGATTCCGATGCTTCACTTCAGGTTTACTGTATACCTTTCACCTCCTTATTAACGATGAAACACAGAAATTGCATCCGAATTTAATACAAAAGGCACAATGCCGACTTAAGTACAAGAGGACTGACACTCGCACTTTCTATGATTTGAACCCCTCCTGTGAGTCCAGTTTTAGATTCCGATGCTTCACTTCAGGTTTACTGTATACCTTGCACCTTCTTATTGACGAAGGAACACAGAAATTGCATCCGAATTTAATACAAGAGACACAATGCCGACTTAAGTAAAAGAGGATTGTCACTCTCTCTTTCTATGATTTGAACCTCTCCTGTGGGTCCAGTTTTAGATTCCGATGCTTCACTTCAGGTTTACTGTATACCTTTCACCTCCTTATTAACGATGAAACACAGAAATTGCATCCGAATTTAATACAAAAGCCACAATGCCGACTTAAGTACAAGAGGACTGACACTCTCACTTTCTATGATTTGAACCTCTCCTGTGAGTCCAGTTTTAGATTCCGATGCTTCACTTCAGGTTTACTGTATACCTTGCACCTTCTTATTGACGATGAAACACAGAAATTGCATCCGAATTTAATGCAAAAGGCACAATGCCGACTTAAGTACAAGAGGACTGACACTCGCACTTTCTATGATTTGAACCCCTCCTGTGAGTCCAGTTTTAGATTCCGATGCTTCACTTCAGGTTTACTGTATACCTTGCCCCTTCTTATTGACGAAGGAACACAGAAATTGCATCCGAATTTAATACAAGAGACACAATGCCGACTTAAGTACAAGAGGACTGACACTCTCACTTTCTATGATATGAACCTCTCCTGTGAGTCCAGTTTTAGATTCCGATGCTTCACTTCAGGGTTACTGTATACCCTGCACCTTCTTATTGACGATGAAACACAGAAATTTCATCGGAATTTAATACAAAAGGCACAATGCCGACTTCAGTAAAAAAGGACTGTCACTCTCCCTTTCTATGATTTGAACCTCTCCTGTGAGTCCAGTTCTAGATTCCGATGCCTCACTTCAGGTTCACTGTATACCATGCACCTTCGTATTGACGATGAAACAAAGAAATTGCATCGGAATTTAATACAAAAGGCACAATGCCGACTTAAGTACAAGAGGACTGACACTTTCACTTTCTATGATTTTAACCTCTCCTGTGAGTCCAGTTTTTGATTCCGATGCTTCACTTCAGGTTTACTGTATACCTTGCACCTTCTTATTGACGATGAAACACAGAAATTGCATCCGAACTTAATACAAAAGGCACAATGCCGACTTAAGTACAAGAGGACTGACACTCTCACTTTCTATGATTTGAACCTCTCCTGTGAGTCCAGTTTTATATTCTGATTCTTCACTTCAGGTTTACTGTATACCTTGCACCTTCTTATTGATGATGAAACACAGAAATTTCATCACAATTTAATACAAAAGGCACAATGCCGACTTAAGTAAAGGAAGACTGTCACTCTCTCTTTCTTTGATTTGAACCTCTCCTGTGAGTCCAGTTTTAGATTCCAATGCTTCACTTCAGGTTTACTGTATACCTTGCACCTTCTTATTGACGATGAAACTCAGAAATTGCATCCGAATTTAATACAAAAGGCACAATGCCGACTTAAGTACAACAGGACTGATACTCTCTCTTTCTATGATTTGAACCTCTCCTGAGAGTCCAGTTTTAGATTCCGATGCTTCACTTCAGGTTTACTGTATCCCTTGAACCTTCTTATTGACGATGAAACACAGAAATTTCATCGGAATTTAATACAAAAGGCACAATGCCGACTTAAATAAAAGAGGACTGTCACTCTCTCTTTCTGTGATTTGAACCTCTCCTGTCAGTCCAGTTTTAGAATCTGATGCTTCACTTCAGGTTTACTCTATACCTTGCACCTTCTTATTGACGATGAAACACAGAAATTGCACCGGAATTTAATACAAAAGGCACAATGCCGACTTAAGTACAAGAGGAGTGACACTCTCACTTTCTATGATTGGAACCTCTCCTGTGAATCCAGTTTTAGATTCCGATGCCTCACTTCAGGTTTACTGTATACCTTGCACCTTCTTATTGACGATGAAACACAGAAATTTCATCGGAATTTAATACAAAAGGCATAATGCCGACTTTAGTAAAAGAGGACTGTCACTCTCCCATTCTATGATTTGAACCTCTCTTGTGAGTCCAGTTTTAGATTCCGATGCTTCACTTCAGGTTTACTGTATACCTTGCACCTTCTTATTGACGAAGGAACACAGAAATTGCATCCGAATTTAATACAAGAGACACAATGCCGACTTAAGTACAAGAGGACTGACACTCGCACTTTCTATGATTTGAACCACTCCTGTGAGTCCAGTTTTAGATTCCGATGCTTCACTTCAGGTTTACTGTATACCTTGCACCTTCTTATTGACGAAGGAATACAGAAATTGCATCCGAATTTAATACAAGAGACACAATGCCGACTTAAGTAAAAGAGGATTGTCACTCTCTCTTTCTATGATTTGAACCTCTCCTGTGAGTCCAGTTTTAGATTCCGATGCTTCACTTCAGGTTTACTGTATACCTTTCACCTCCTTATTAACGATGAAACACAGAAATTGCATCCGAATTTAATACAAAAGGCACAATGCCGACTTAAGTACAAGAGGACTGACACTCGCACTTTCTATGATTTGAACCCCTCCTGTGAGTCCAGTTTTAGATTCCGATGCTTCACTTCAGGTTTACTGTATACCTTGCACCTTCTTATTGACGAAGGAACACAGAAATTGCATCCGAATTTAATACAAGAGACACAATGCCGACTTAAGTAAAAGAGGATTGTCACTCTCTCTTTCTATGATTTGAACCTCTCCTGTGGGTCCAGTTTTAGATTCCGATGCTTCACTTCAGGTTTACTGTATACCTTTCACCTCCTTATTAACGATGAAACACAGAAATTGCATCCGAATTTAATACAAAAGCCACAATGCCGACTTAAGTACAAGAGGACTGACACTCTCACTTTCTATGATTTGAACCTCTCCTGTGAGTCCAGTTTTAGATTCCGATGCTTCACTTCAGGTTTACTGTATACCTTGCACCTTCTTATTGACGATGAAACACAGAAATTGCATCCGAATTTAATGCAAAAGGCACAATGCCGACTTAAGTACAAGAGGACTGACACTCGCACTTTCTATGATTTGAACCCCTCCTGTGAGTCCAGTTTTAGATTCCGATGCTTCACTTCAGGTTTACTGTATACCTTGCCCCTTCTTATTGACGAAGGAACACAGAAATTGCATCCGAATTTAATACAAGAGACACAATGCCGACTTAAGTACAAGAGGACTGACACTCTCACTTTCTATGATATGAACCTCTCCTGTGAGTCCAGTTTTAGATTCCGATGCTTCACTTCAGGGTTACTGTATACCCTGCACCTTCTTATTGACGATGAAACACAGAAATTTCATCGGAATTTAATACAAAAGGCACAATGCCGACTTCAGTAAAAAAGGACTGTCACTCTCCCTTTCTATGATTTGAACCTCTCCTGTGAGTCCAGTTCTAGATTCCGATGCCTCACTTCAGGTTCACTGTATACCATGCACCTTCGTATTGACGATGAAACAAAGAAATTGCATCGGAATTTAATACAAAAGGCACAATGCCGACTTAAGTACAAGAGGACTGACACTTTCACTTTCTATGATTTTAACCTCTCCTGTGAGTCCAGTATTTGATTCCGATGCTTCACTTCAGGTTTACTGTATACCTTGCACCTTCTTATTGACGATGAAACACAGAAATTGCATCCGAACTTAATACAAAAGGCACAATGCCGACTTAAGTACAAGAGGACTGACACTCTCACTTTCTATGATTTGAACCTCTCCTGTGAGTCCAGTTTTATATTCTGATTCTTCACTTCAGGTTTACTGTATACCTTGCACCTTCTTATTGATGATGAAACACAGAAATTTCATCACAATTTAATACAAAAGGCACAATGCCGACTTAAGTAAAGGAAGACTGTCACTCTCTCTTTCTTTGATTTGAACCTCTCCTGTGAGTCCAGTTTTAGATTCCAATGCTTCACTTCAGGTTTACTGTATACCTTGCACCTTCTTATTGACGATGAAACTCAGAAATTGCATCCGAATTTAATACAAAAGGCACAATGCCGACTTAAGTACAACAGGACTGATACTCTCTCTTTCTATGATTTGAACCTCTCCTGAGAGTCCAGTTTTAGATTCCGATGCTTCACTTCAGGTTTACTGTATCCCTTGAACCTTCTTATTGACGATGAAACACAGAAATTTCATCGGAATTTAATACAAAAGGCACAATGCCGACTTAAATAAAAGAGGACTGTCACTCTCTCTTTCTGTGATTTGAACCTCTCCTGTCAGTCCAGTTTTAGAATCTGATGCTTCACTTCAGGTTTACTCTATACCTTGCACCTTCTTATTGACGATGAAACACAGAAATTGCACCGGAATTTAATACAAAAGGCACAATGCCGACTTAAGTACAAGAGGAGTGACACTCTCACTTTCTATGATTGGAACCTCTCCTGTGAATCCAGTTTTAGATTCCGATGCCTCACTTCAGGTTTACTGTATACCTTGCACCTTCTTATTGACGATGAAACACAGAAATTTCATCGGAATTTAATACAAAAGGCATAATGCCGACTTTAGTAAAAGAGGACTGTCACTCTCCCATTCTATGATTTGAACCTCTCTTGTGAGTCCAGTTTTAGATTCCGATGCTTCACTTCAGGTTTACTGTATAGCATGCACCATCTTATTGACGATGAAACACAGAAATTGCATCGGAATTTAATACAAAAGGCACAATGCCGACTTCAGTACAAGAGGACTGACACTTTCACTTTCTATGATTTGAACCTCTCCTGTGAGTCCAGTTTTTGATTCCGATGCTTCACTTCAGGTCTACTGTATACCTTGCTCCTTCTTATTGACGATGAAACACAGAAATTGCATCCGAACTTAATATAAAAGGCACAATGCCGACTTAAGTACAAGAGGACTGACACTCTCACTTTCTATGATTTGAACCTCTCCTGTGAGTCCAGTTTTATATTCTGATGCTTCACTTCAGGTTTACTGTATACCTTGCACCTTTGTATTGACGAAGCAACACAGAAATTGCATACGAATTTAATACAAAAGGCACAATGCCGACTTAAGTACAAGAGGATTGACACTCTCACTTTCTATAATTTGAACCTCTCCTGTGAGTTCAGTTTTAGATTCCGATGCTTCACTTCAGGTTTACTGTATACCTTGCACCTTCTTATTGATGATGAAACACAGAAATGTCATCGGAATTTAATACAAAAGGCACAATGCCGACTTATGTAAAAGAGGACTGTCACTCTCTCTTTCTTTGATTTGAACCTCTCCTGTGAGTCCAGTTTTAGATTCCAATGCTTCACTTCAGGTTTACTGTATACCTCGCACCTTCTTATTGACGATGAAATACAGAAATTGCATCCGAATTTAATACAAAAGGCACAATGCCGACTTAAGTACAACAGGACTGACACTCTCTCTTTCTATGATTTGAACCTCTCCTGTGAGTCCAGTTTTAGATTCCGATGCTTCACTTCAGGTTTACTATATCCCTTGGACCTTCTTATTGACGATGAAACACAGAAATTTCATCGGAATTTATTACAAAAGGCACAATGCCGACTTAAGTAAAAGAGGACTGTCACTCTCTCTTTCTATGATTTGAACCTCTCCTGTGAGTCCAGTTTTAGATTCTGATGCTTCACTTCAGGTTTACTCTATACCTTGCACCTTCTTATTGACGATGAAACACAGAAATTGCATCGGAATTTAATACAAAAGGCACAATGACGACTTAAGTACAAGAGGAGTGACACTCTCACTTTCTATGATGGAACCTCTCCTGTGAATCCAGTTTTAGATTCCGATGCTTCACTTCAGGTTTATTGTATACCTTGCACCTTCTTATTGCCGATGAAATAGAGAAATTGCATCGGAATTTAATACAAAAGACACAATGCCGACTTAAGTGCAAGAGGACTGACACTCTCATCTTCAATGATTTGAACCTCTCCAAGGTGTCTAGTTTTAGATTCCGATGCTTCACTTCAGGTTTACTGTATACCTTGCACCTTCTTATTGACGATGAAACACAGAAATTGCAGCCGAATTTAATACAAAAGGCACAATGCCGACTTAAGTACAAGAGGACTGACATTCTCACTTTCTATGATTTGAACCTCTCCTGTGAGTCCAGTTTTAGATTCCGATGCTTCACTTCAGGTTTACTGTATACCTTGCACCTTCTTATTGACGATGAATCACAGATATTTCATTGGAATTTAATGCAAAAGGCACAATGCCGACTTATGTGAAAGGGGACTGTCACTCTCCCTTTCTATGATTTGAACCTCTCCTGTGATTCCAGTTTTAGATTCCGATGTTTCACTTCAGGTTTACTGTATACCTTGCACCTTCTTATTAACGATGAAACACAGAAATTGCATCAGAATTTAATACAAAAGGCACAATGCCGACTTAAATACAAGAGGACTGACACTCTCCCTTTCTATGCTTTGAACCTCCCCTGTGAGTCCAGTTTTAGATTCCGAAGTTCACTTCAGGTTTACTGTATACCTTGCACCTTCTTATTGACGATTAAACACAGAAATTGCATCTGAATTTAATACAAAAGTCACAATGCCGACTTAAGTACATGAGGACTGTCACTCTCTCTCTCTATGATTTGGACCTCTCCTGTGAGTCCAGATTTAGATTCCGATGCTTCACTTCAGGTTTTCTGTATCCCTTGGACCTTCTTGTTGTTGTTGTTGTGGTCTTCAGTCCTGAGACTGGTTTGATGCAGCTCTCCATGCTACTCTATCCTGTGCAAGCTTTTTCATCTCCCAGTACTTACTGCAACCTACATCCTTCTGAATCTGCTTACTTTATTCATCTCTTGGTCTCCCCCTACGATTTTTACCCTCCACGCTGCCCTCCAATACTAAATTGGTGATCCCTTGATGCCTCATAACATGTCCTACCAACCGATCCCTTCTTCTGGTCAAGTTGTGCCACGAACTTCTCTTCTCCGCAATCCCTTCTTATTGACGATGAAACACAGAAATTGCATCCGAATTTAATACAAAAGGCGCAATATCGACTTAAGTACAAGAGAACTGACACTCTCCCTTTCTATGAATTGAACCTCTCCTGTGAGCCTAGTTTTAGATTCCGATGCTTCACTTCAGGTTAACTGTATCCCTTGGACCTTCTTATTGACGATGAAACACAGAAATTTCATCCGAATTTAATACAAAAGGAACAATGCCGACTTAAGTACAAGAGGACTGACACTCTAACTTTCTATGATTTGAACCTCTCCTGTGAGTCCAGTTTTTGATTCCGATGCTTCACTTCAGGTTTACTGTATCCCTTGGACCTTCTTATTGACGATGAAAAACAGAAATTGCATCGGCATTATTTTCAAAAGGCACAATGCCGACTTGAGTACAAGAGGACTGACAGTCTCACTTTCAATGATTTGACGTCTCCTGTGATTCCAGTACTAGATTCCGATGCTTCACTTCAGGTTTACTGTGTACCTTGCACCTTCTTATTGACGATGAAACACAGAAATTGCATACAAATTTAATACAAGAGGCACAATGCCGACTTCAGTACAAGAGGACTGACACTCTCACTCTCTATGATTTGAACCTCTCCTGTGAGTCCAGTTTTAGATTCCGATGCTTCACTTCAGGTTTACTGTATACCTTGCACCTTCTTATTGACGATGAAACACAGAAATTTCATCGGAATTTAATACAAAAAGCACAATGCCGATTTAAGTGAAAGAGGACTGTCACTCTCTCTTTCTTTGATTTGAACATCTCCTGTGAGTCCAGTTTTAGATTCCGATGCTTCACTTCAGGTTTACTGTATACCTTGGACATTCTTATTGACGATGAAACACAGAAACTGCATCCGAATTTAATACAAAAGGCACAATGCCGACTTAAGTACAAGAGGACTGTCACTCTCACATTCTATGACTTGAACCTCTCCTGTGAGTCCAGTTTTATAGTCCGATGCTTCACTTTAGGTTTACTGTATATCTCGCACCTTCTTATTGACGATGAAACACAGAAATTTCATCGGAATTTAATACAAAAGGCACAATGCCGACTTAAGTAAGGGAGGACTGTCACTCTCTCTTTCTATTATTTGACCTCTCCTGTGAATCCAGTTTTAGATTCTGATGCTTCACTTCAGGTTTACTCTATACCTTGCACCTTCTTATTGACGATGAAACACAGAAATTGCATCGGAATTTAATACAAAAGGCACAATGCCGACTCAAGTACAAGAGGAGTGACACTCTCACTTTCTATGATTGTAACCTCTCCTGTGATTCCAGTTTTAGATTCCGATGCTTCACTTCAGGTTTACTGTATACCTTGCACCTTCTTATTGATGATGAAACACAGAAATTTCATCGGAATTTAATACAAAAGGCACAATGCCGACTTAAGTAAAAGAGGACTGTCACTCTCCCTTTCTATGATTTGAACCTCTCTTGTGAGTCCAGTTTTAGATTCCGATGCTTCACTTCAGGTTTACTGTATACCATGCACCATCTTATTGACGATGAAACACAGAAATTGCATCGGAATTTAATACAAAAGGCACAATGCCGACTTAAGTACAAGAGGACTGCCACTTTCACTTTCTATGATTTGAACCTCTCCTGTGAGTCCAGTTCTTGGTTCCGATGCTTCACTTCAGGTTTACTGTATACCTTGCACCTTCTTATTGACGATGAAACACAGAAATTGCATCCGAACTTAACACAAAAGGCACAATGCCGACTTAAGTACAAGAGTACTGACACTCACACTTTCTATGATTTGAACCTCTCCTGTGAGTCCAGTTTTATATTCTGATGCTTCACTTCAGGTTTACTGTATACCTTGCACCTTCGTATTGACGGAGGAACACAGAAATTGCATACGAATGTAATACAAAAGGCACAATGCCGACTTAAGTACAAGAGGACTGACACTCTCACTTTCTATAATTTGAACCTCTCCTGTGAGTTCAGTTTTAGATTCCGATGTTTCACTTCAGATTTACTGTATACCTTGCACCTTCTTATAGATGATGAAACACAGAAATTTCATCGGAATTTAATACAAAAGGCACAATGCCGACTTAAGTAAAAGAGGACTGTCACTCTCTCTTTCTTTTATTTGAACCACTCCTGTGAGTCCAGTTTTAGATTCCAATGCTTCACTTCAGGTTTACTGTATACCTTGCACCTTCTTATTGACGATGAAATATAGAAATTGCATCGGAATTTAATACAAAAGGCACAATGCCGACTTAAGTACAAGAGGACAGACACTCTCATCTTCTATGATTTTAACCTCTCCTGTGAGTCTTGTTTTAGATTCCGATGCTTCACTTCAGGTTTACTGTATACCTTGCACCTTCTTATTGACGATGAAACACAGAAATTGCAGCCGAATTTAATACAAAAGGCACAATACCGACTTAAGTACAAGAGGACTGACACTCTCACTTTCTTTGATTTGAACCCCTCCTGTGAGTCCAGTTTTAGATTCCGATGCTTCACTTCAGGTTTACTGTATACCTTGCACCTTCGTATTGACGAACGAACACAGAAATTGCATCCGAATTTAATACAAGAGACACAATGCCGACTTAAGTACAAGAGGACTGAAACTCTCACTTTCTATGATATGAACCTCTCCTGTGAGTCCAGTTTTAGATTCCGATGCTTCACTTCAGGTTTACTGTATACCTTGCACCTTCTTATTGACGATGAAACACAGAAATTTCATCGGAATTTAATACAAAAGGCACAATGCCGACTTAAGTAAAAGAGGACTGTCACTCTCCCTTTCTATGATTTGAACCTCTCTTGTGAGTCCAGTTTTAGATTCCGATGCTTCACTTCAGGTTTACTGTATACCATGCACCATCTTATTGACGATTAAACACAGAAATTGCATCGGAATTTAATACAAAAGGCACAATGCCGACTTAAGTACCAGAAGACTGACATTTTCACTTTCTATGATTTGAACCTCTCCTGTGATTCCAGTTCTTGATTCCGATGCTTCACTTCAGGTTTACTGTATACCTTGCACCTTCTTATTGACGATGAAACACAGAAATTGCATCCGAACTTAATACAAAAGTCGCAATGCCGACTTAAGTACAAGAGTACTGAGACTCTCACTTTCTATGATTTTAACCTCTCCTGTGAGTCCAGTTTTATATTCTGATGCTTCACTTCAGGTTTACTGTATACCTTGCACCTTCGTATTGACGAAGGAACACAGAAATTGCATACGAATTTAATACAAAAGGCACAATGCCGACTTAAGTACAGGAGGACTGACACTCTCACATTCTATAATTTGAACCTCTCCTGTGAGTTCAGTTTTTGATTCCGATGCTTCACTTCAGGTTTACTGTATACCTTGCACCTTCTTATTGATGATGAAACACAGAAATTTCATCGGAATTTAATACAAAAGGCACAATGCCGACTTAAGTAAAAGAGGACTGTCACTCTCTCTTTCTTTGATTTGAACCTCTCCTGTGAGTCCAGTTTTAGATTCCAATGCTTCACTTCAGGTTTACTGTATACCTTGCACCTTCTTATTGACGATAAAACACAGAAATTGCATCCGAATTTAATACAAAAGGCACAATGCCGACTTAAGTACAAGAGGAGTGACACTCTCACTTTCTATGATTGGAACCTCTCCTGTGAATCCAGTTTTAGATTCCGATGCTTCACTTCAGGTTTACTGTATAACTTGCACCTTCTTATTGACAATGAAACACAGAAATTGCATCCGAATTTAGTACAAAAGGCACAATGCCGACTTAAGTACAAGAGGACTGACACTCTCACTTTCTATGATTTGAACCTCTCCTGTGAGTCCAGTTTTAGATTACGATGCTTCACTTCAGGTTAACTGTATACCTTGCACCTTCTTATTGACGACGAAACACAAAAATTGCATCCGAATTTAATGCAAAAGGCACAATGCCGACTTAAGTACAAGAGGACTGACACTCTCACTTTCTATGATTTGAACCCCTCCTGTGAGTCCAGTTTTAGATTCCGATGCTTCACTTCAGGTTTACTGAAAACTTTGCACATTCCTATTGACGAAGGAACACAGAAATTGCATCCGAATTTATTACAAGAGACACAATGCCGACTTAAGTAAAAGAGGACTGTCACTCTCTATTTCTTTTATTTGAACCTCTCCTGTGAGTCCAGTTTTAGATTCCAATGCTTCACTTCAGGTTTACTGTATACCTTGCACCTTCTTATTGACGATGAAACAAAGAAGTTGCATCCGAATTTAATACAAAAGGCACAATGCCGACTTAAGTAAAAGAGGACTGTCACTTTCTCTTTCTATGATTTGAACCTCTCCTGTGAGTCCAGTTTTAGATTCTGATGCTTCACTTCAGGTTTACTCTATACCTAGCACCTTTTTATTGACGATGAAACACAGAAATTGCATCGTAATTTAATACAAAAGGCTTAATGCCGACTTAAGTACAAGAGGAGTGACACTCTCGCTTTCTATGATTGGAACCTCTCATGTGAATCCAGTTTTAGATTCCGATGCTTCACTTCAGGATTACTGTATACCTTGCACCTTCTTATTGACGATGAAATACAGAAATTGCATCGGAATTTAATACAAAAGGCACAATGCCGACTTAAGTACAAGAGGACTGACACTCTCATCTTCTATGATTTGAACCTCTCCTGTGAGTCTAGTTTTAGATTCCGATGCTTCACTTCAGGTTTACTGTATACCTTGCACCTTCTTATTGACGATGAAACACAGAAATTGCAGCCGAATTTAATACAAAAGGCACAATACCGACTTAAGTACAAGAGGACTGACACTCTCACTTTCTTTGATTTGAACCTCTCCTGTGAGTCCAGTATTAGATTCCGATGCTTCACTTCAGGTTTACTGTATTCCTTGCACCTTCTTATTGACGATGAAACACAGAAATTGCATCCAAATATAATACAAGAGGCACAATGCCGACTTAAGTACAGGAGGAGTGACACTCTCACTTTCTATGATTGGAACCTCTCCTGTGATTCCAGTTTTAGATTCCGATGCTTCACTTCAGGTTTACTGTATGTCTTGCACCTTCTTATAGACGATGAAATACAGAAATTGCATCGGAATTTACTATAAAAGGCGCAATGCCGACTTAAGTACAAGAGGACTGACACTCTCATCTTCTATGATTTGAACCTCTCCTGTGAGTCCAGTTTTAGATTCCGATGCTTCACTTCAGGTTTACTGTATACCTTGCACCTTCTTATTGACGATGAAACACACAAATTGCATCCGAATTTAATACAAAAGGCACAATGCCGACTTAAGTACAAGAGGACTGACACTCTCACTTTCTATGATTTGAACCTCTCCTGTGAGACCAGTTTTAGATTCCGATGCTTCACTTCAGGTTTACTGTATACCTTGCACCCTCTTATTGACGACGAAACACAGAAATTGCATCCGAATTTAATGCAAAACGCACAATGCCTACTTAAGTACAAGAGGACTGACACTCTCACTTTCTATGATTTGAACCCCTCCTGTGAGTCCAGTTTTAGATTCCGATGCTTCACTTCAGGTTTACTGTATACCATGCACCATCTTATTGACGATGAAACACAGAAATTGCATCGGAATTTAATACAAAAGGCACAATGCCGACTTAAGTACAAGAAGACTGACATTATCACTTTCTATTATTTGAACCTCTCCTGTGAGTCCAGTTCTTGATTCCGATGCTTCACATCAGGTTTACTGTATACCTTGCACCTTCTTATTGACGATGAAACACAGAAATTGCATCCGAACTTAATACAAAAGTCACAATGCCGACTTAAGTACAAGAGTACTGACACTCTCACTTTCTATGATTTGAACCTCTCCTGTGAGTCCAGTTTTATACTCTGATGCTTCACTTCAGGTTTACTGTATACCTTGCACCTTCGTATTGACGAAGGATCACAGAAATTGCATACGAATTTAATACAAAAGGCACAATGCCGACTTAAGTACAAGAGGACTGACACTCTCACTTTCTATAATTTGAACCTCTCCTGTGAGTTCAGTTTTAGATTCCGATGCTTCACTTCAGGTTTACTGTATACCTTGCACCTTCTTATTGATGATGAAACACAGAGATTTCATCGGAATTTAATACAAAAGGCACAATGCCGACTTAAGTAAAAGAGGACTGTCACTCTCTCTTTCTTTGATTTGAACCTCTCCTGTGAGTCCAGTTTTAGATTCCAATGCTTCACTTCAGGTTTACTGTATACCTTGCACCTTCTTATTGACGATAAAACACAGAAATTGCATCCGAATTTAATACAAAAGGCACAATGCCGACTTAAGTACAAGAGGAGTGACACTCTCACTTTCTATGATTGGAACCTCTCCTGTGAATCCAGTTTTAGATTCCAATGCTTCACTTCAGGTTTACTGTATACCTTGCACCTTCTTATTGACAATGAAACACAGAAATTGCATCCGAATTTAATACAAAAGGCACAATGCCGACTTAAGTACAAGAGGACTGACACTCTCACTTTCTATGATTTGAACCTCTCCTGTGAGTCCAGTTTTAGATTACGATGCTTCACTTCAGGTTTACTGTATACCTTGCACCTTCTTATTGACGACGAAACACAGAAATTGCATCCGAATTTAATGCAAAAGGCACAATGCCGACTTAAGTACAAGAGGACTGACAGTCTCACTTTCTATGATTTGAACCCCTCCTGTGAGTAAAGTTTTGGATTCCGATGCTTCACTTCAGGTTTACTGTATACCTTGCACCTTCTTATTGACGATGAAACACAGAGATTGCATCCGAACTTAATACAAAAGGCACAATGCCGACTTAAGTACAAGAGGACTGACACTCTCACTTTCAATGATTTGAACCTCTCCTGTGAGTCCAGTTTTATATTCTGATGCTTCACTTCAGGTTTACTGTATACCTTGCACATTCGTATTGACGAAGGAACACAGAAATTGCATACGAATTTAATACAAAAGGCACAATGCCGACTTAAGTACAAGAGGCCTGACACTCTCACTTTTTGTAATTTGAACCTCTCCTGTGAGTTCAGTTTTAGATTCCGATGCTTCACTTCAGGTTTTCTGTATACCTTGCACCTTTTTATTGATGATGAAACACAGAAATTTCATCGGAATTTAATACAAAAGGCACAATGCCGACTTAAGTAAAAGAGGACTGTCACTCTCTCTTTCATTGATTTGAACCTCTCCTGTGAGTCCAGTTTTAGATTCCAATGCTTCACTTCAGGTTTACTGTATACCTTGCACCTTCTTATTGACGATGAAACACAGAAAGTGCATCCGAATTTAATACAAAAGGCACAATGCCGACTTAAGTACAACAGGACTGACACTCTCTCTTTCTATGATTTGAACCTCTCCTGTGAGTCCAGTTTTAGATTCCGATGCTTCACTTCAGGTTTACTGTATCCCTTGGATCTTCTTATTGACGATGAAACACAGAAATTTCATCGGAATTTAATACAAAAGGCACAATGCCGACTTAAGTAAAAGAGGACTGTCACTCTCTCTTTCTATGATTTGAACCACTCCTGTGAGTCCACTTTTAGATTCCGATGCTTCACATCAGGTTTACTCTATACCTTGCACCTTCTTATTGACGATGAAACACAGAAATTGCATCGGAATTTAATACAAAAGGCACAATGCCGACTTAAGTACAAGAGGAGTGACACTCTCACTTTCTATGATTGTAACCTCTCCTGTGAATCCAATTTTAGATTCCGATGCTTCACTTCAGGTTTACTGTATACCTTGCACCTCCTTATTGACGATGAAATACAGAAATTGCATCGGAATTTAATACAAAAGGCACAATGCCGACTTAAGTACAAGGGGACTGACACTCTCATCTTCTATGATTTGAACCTCTCCTGTGAGTCTAGTTTCAGATTCCGATGCTTCACTTCAGGTTTACTGTATACCTTGCACCTTCTTACTGACGATGAAACACAAAAATTGCAGCCGAATTTAATACAAAAGGCACAATGCCGACTTAAGTACAAGAGGACTGACACTCTAACTTTCTATGATTTGAAACTCTCCTGTGAGTCCAGTTTTAGATTCCGATGCTTCACTTCAGGTTTACTGTATACCTTGCACCTTCTTATTGACGATGAAACACAGAAATCGCATCTAAATTTAATACAAGAGGCACAATGCCGACTTAAGTACATGAGGACTGACATTCTCACTTTCTATGATTTGAACCTCTCCTGTGAGTCCAGTTTTAGATTCGGATGCTTCACTTCAGGTTTACTGTATATCTTGCACCTTCTTATAGACGATGAAATACAGAAATTGCATCGGAATTTAATATAAAAAGCACAATGCCGACTTAAGTACAGGAGGACTGACACTCTCATCTTCTATGATTTGAACCTGTCCTGTGAGTCCAGTTTTAGATTCCGATGCTTCACTTCAGGTTTACTGTATACCTTGCACCTTCTTATTGACGATGAAACACAGAAATTGCATCCGCATTTAATACAAAAGGCACAATGCCGACTTAAGTACAAGAGGACTGACACTCTCACTTTCCATGATTTGAACCTCTCCTGTGAGTCCAGTTTTAGATTCCGATGCTTCACTTCAGGTTTACTGTATACCATACACCTTCGTATTGACGATGAAACACAGAAATTGCATCGGAATTCAATACAAAAGGCACAATGCCGACTTAAGTACAAGAGGACTGACACTTTCACTTTCTTTGATTTGAACCTCTCCTGTGAGTCCAGTTCTTTATTCCGATGCTTCACTTCAGGTTTACTGTATACCTTGCACCTTCTTATTAACGATGAAACACAGAAATTGCATCCGAACTTAATACAAAAGGCACAATGCCGACTTAAGTACAAGAGGACTGACACTCTCACTTTCTATGATTTGAACCTCTCCTGTGAGTCCAGTTTTATATTCTGATGCTTCACTTCAGGTTTACTGTATACCTTGCACCTTCGTATTGACGAAGGAACACAGAAATTGCATACGAATTTAATACAAAAGGCACAAGGCCGACTTAAGTACAAGAGGACTGACACTCTCACTTTCTATAATTTGAACCTCTCCTGTGAGTTCAGTTTTAGATTCCGAAGCTTCACTTCAGGTTTACTGTATACCTTGCATCTTCTTATTGATGATGAAACACAGAAATTTCATCGGAATTAAATACAAAAAGCACAATGCCGACTTAAGTAAAAGAGGACTGTCACTCTCTCTTTCTTTGATTTGAACCTCTCCTGTGAGTCCAGTTTTAGATTCCAATGCTTCATTTCAGGTTTACTGTATACCTTGCACCTTCTTATTGACGATGAAACACAGAAATTAAATCCGAATTTAATACAAAAGGCACAATGCCGACTTAAGTACAACAGGACTGACACTCTCTCATTCTATGATTTGAACCTCTCCTGTGAGTCCAGTTTTAGATTCCGATGCTCCACTTCAGGTTTACTGTATCCCTTGGACCTTCTTATTGACGATGAAACACAGAAATTTCATCGGAACTTAATACAAAAGGCACAATGCCGACTTAAGTAAAAGAGGACTGTCACTCTCTCTTTCTATGATTTGAACCTCTCCTGTGAGTCCAGTTTTAGATTCTGATGCTTCACTTCAGGTTTACTATATACCTTGCACCTTCTTATTGACGATGAAATACAGAAATTGCATCGGAATTTAATACAAAAGGCACAATGCCGACTTAAGTACAAGAGGACTGACACTCTCATCTTCTATGTTTTGAACCTCTCCTGTGAGTCTAGTTTTAGATTCCGATGCTTCACTTCAGGTTTACTGTATACCTTGCACCATCTTGTTGACGATGAAACACAGTAATTGCAGCCGAATTTAATACAAAAGGCACAATGCCGACTTAAGTACAAGAGGACTGACACTCTCACTTTCTATGATTTGAACCTCTCCTGTGAGTCCAGTTTTAGATTCCGATGCTTCACTTCAGGTTTACTGTATACCTTGCACCTTCTTATTGACGATGAAACACAGAAATTGCATCCAAATTTAATACAAAAGGCACAATGCCGACTTAAGTACAAGAGGACTGACACTCTCACATTTTACGATTTGAACCTCTCCTGTGAGTCCAGTTTTAGATTCCGATGCTTCACAGCAGGTTTACTGTATACCTTGCACCTTCTTATTGACGATGAAACACAGAAATTTCATCGGAATTTAATACAAAAAGCACAATGCCGATTTAAGTAAAAGAGGACTGTCACTCTCTCTTTCTATGATTTGAACATCTCCTGTGAGTCCAGTTTTAGATTCCGATGCTTCACTTCAGGTTTACTGTATACCTTGGACATTCTTATTGACGATGAAACACAGAAACTGCATCCGAATTTAATACAAAAGGCACAATGCCGACTTAAGTACAAGAGGACTGAAACTCTCACATTCAATGACTTGAACCTCTCCTGTGAGTCCAGTTTTAGAGTCCAATGCATCACTTTAGGTTTACTGCATACCATGCACCTTCTTATTGACGATGAAACACAGAAATTTCATCGGAATTTAATACAAAAGGCAAAATGCCGACTTAAGTAAAAGAGGACTGTCACTCTCTCTTTCTATGATTTGAACCTCTCCTGTGAATCCAGTTTTAGTTTCTGATGCTTCACTTCAGGTTTACTCTATACCTTGCACCTTCTTATTGACGATGAAACACAGAAATTGCATCGGAATTTAATACAAAAGGCACAATGCCGACTTAAGTACAAGAGGAGTGACACTCTCACTTTCTATGATTGGAACCTCTCTTGTGATTCCAGTTTTAGATTCCGATGCTTCACTTCAGGTTTACTGTATATCTTGCACCTTCTTATTGACGATGAAATACAGAAATTGCATCGGAATTTAATATAAAAGGCACAATGCCGACTTAAGTACAAGAGGACTGACACTCTCATCTTCTATGATTTGAACCTCTCCTGTGAGTCCAGTTTTAGATTCCGATGCTTCACTTCAGGTTTACTGTATACCTTGCACCTTCTTATTGACGATGAAACACAGAAATTGCATCCGAATTTAATACAAAAGGCACAATGCCGACTTAAGTACAAGAGGACTGACACTCTCACTTTCTATGATTTGAACCCCTCCTGTGAGTCCAGTTTTAGATTCCGATGTTTCACTTGAGGTTTACTGTATACCTTGCACCTTCTTATAGATGATGAAACACAGAAATTTCATCGGAATTTAATACAAATGGCACAATGCCGACTTAAGTAAAAGAGGACTGTCACTCTCGCTTTCTATGATTTGAACCTCTCTTGTGAGTCCAGTTTTAGATTCCGATGCTTCACTTCAGGTTTACTGTATACCATGCTCCTTCTTATTGACGATGAAACACAGAAATTGCATCGAAATTTAATACATAAGGCACAATGCCGACTTAAGTACAAGAGGACTGACACTTTCACTTTCTTTGATTTGAACCTCTCCTGTGAGTCCAGTTTTTGATTCCGATGCTTCACTTCAGGTTTACTGTATACCTTGCACCTTCTTATTGACGATGAAACACAGAAATTGCATCCGAACTTAATTCAAAAGGCACAATGCCGACTTAAGTACAAGAGGACTGACGCTCTCACTTTCTATGATATGAACCTCTCCTGTGAGTCCAGTTTTATATTCTGATGCTTCATTTCAGTTTTACTGTATACCTTGCACTTTCGTATTGACGAAGGAACACAGAAATTGCATACGAATTTAATACAAAAGGCACAATGCCGAGTTAAGTACAAGAGGACTGCCACTCTCACTTTCTATAATTTGAACCCCTCCTGTGAGTTCAGTTTTAGATTCCGATGCTTCACTTCAGGTTTACTGTATGCCTTGCACCTTCTTATTGATGATGAAACACAGAAATTTCATCGGAATTTAATACAAAAGGCACAATGCCAACTTGTGTAAAAGAGGGCTGTCACTCTCTCTTTCTTTGATTTGAACCTCTCCTGTGAGTCCAGTTTTAGATTCCAATGCTTCACTTCATGTTTACTGTATACCTTGCACCTTCTTATTGACGATGAAACACAGAAATTGCATACGAATTTAATACAAAAGGCACAATGCCGACTTAAGTACAACAGGACTGACACTCTCTCTTTCTATGATTTGAACCTCTCCTGTGAGTCCAGTTTTAGATTCCGATGCTTCACTTCAGGTTTACTGTATCCCTTGGACCTTCTTATTGACGATGAAACACAGAAATTTCATCGGAATTTAATACAAAAGGCACAATGCCGACTTAAGTAAAAGAGGACTGTCACTCTCTCTTTCTATGATTTGAACCTCTCCTGTGAATCCAGTTTTAGATTCCGATGCTTCACTTCAGGTTTACTGTATACCTTGCACCTTCTTATTGACGATGAAATACAGAAATTGCATCGGAATTTAATACAAAAGGCACAATGCCGACTTAAGTACAAGAGGACTGACACTCTCATCTTCTATGATTTGAACCTCTCTTGTGAGTCCAGTTTTAGATTCCGATGCTTCACTTCAGGTTTACTGTATACCATGCTCCTTCTTATTGACAATGAAACACAGAAATTGCTTCGAAATTTAATACATAAGGCACAATGCCGACTTAAGTACAAGAGGACTGACACTTTCACTTTCTATGATTTGAACCTCTCCTGTGAGTCCAGTTTTTGATTCCGATGCTTCACTTGAGGTTTACTGTATACCTTGCACCTTCTTATTGACGATGAAACACAGAAATTGCATCCGAATTTAATTCAAAAGGCACAATGCCGACTTAAGTACAAGAGGACTGACGCTCTCACTTTCTATGATTTGAACCTCTCCTGTGAGTCCAGTTTTATATTCTGATGCTTCATTTCAGTTTTACTGTATACCATGCACCTTCGTATTGACGAAGGAACACAGAAATTGCATACGAATTTAATACAAAAGGCACAATGCCGAGTTAAGTACAAGAGGACTGACACTCTCACTTTCTATAATTTGAACCTCTCCTGTGAGTTCAGTTTTAGATTCCGAAGCTTCATTTCAGGTTTACTGTATGCCTTGCACCTTCTTATTGATGATGAAACACAGAAATTTCATCGGAATTTAATACAAAAGGCACAATGCCGACTTATGTAAAAAAGGGCTGTCACTCTCTCTTTCTTTGATTTGAACCTCTCCTGTGAGTCCAGTTTTAGATTCCAATGCTTCACTTCAGGTTTACTGTATACCTTGCACCTTCTTATTGACGATGAAACACAGAAATTGCATACGAATTTAATACAAAAGGCACAATGCCGACTTAAGTACAACAGGACTGACACTCTCTCTTTCTATGATTTGAACCTCTCCTGTGAGTCCAGTTTTAGATTCCGATGCTTCACTTCAGGTTTACTGTATCCCTTGGACCTTCGTATTGACGATGAAACACAGAAATTTCATCGGAATTTAATACAAAAGGCACAATGCCGACTTAAGTAAAAGAGGACTGTCACTCTCTCTTTCTATGATTTGAACCTCTCCTGTGAGTCCAGTTTTAGATTCTGATGCTTCACTTCAGGTTTACTATATACCTTGCACCTTCTTATTGACGATGAAATACAGAAATTGCATCGGAATTTAATACAAAAGGCACAATGCCGACTTAAGTACAAGAGGACTGACACTCTCATCTTCTATGTTTTGAACCTCTCCTGTGAGTCTAGTTTTAGATTCCGATGCTTCACTTCAGGTTTACTGTATACCTTGCACCATCTTGTTGACGATGAAACACAGTAATTGCAGCCGAATTTAATACAAAAGGCACAATGCCGACTTAAGTACAAGAGGACTGACACTCTCACTTTCTATGATTTGAACCTCTCCTGTGAGTCCAGTTTTAGATTCCGATGCTTCACTTCAGGTTTACTGTATACCTTGCACCTTCTTATTGACGATGAAACACAGAAATTGCATCCAAATTTAATACAAAAGGCACAATGCCGACTTAAGTACAAGAGGACTGACACTCTCACATTTTACGATTTGAACCTCTCCTGTGAGTCCAGTTTTAGATTCCGATGCTTCACAGCAGGTTTACTGTATACCTTGCACCTTCTTATTGACGATGAAACACAGAAATTTCATCGGAATTTAATACAAAAAGCACAATGCCGATTTAAGTAAAAGAGGACTGTCACTCTCTCTTTCTATGATTTGAACATCTCCTGTGAGTCCAGTTTTAGATTCCGATGCTTCACTTCAGGTTTACTGTATACCTTGGACATTCTTATTGACGATGAAACACAGAAACTGCATCCGAATTTAATACAAAAGGCACAATGCCGACTTAAGTACAAGAGGACTGAAACTCTCACATTCAATGACTTGAACCTCTCCTGTGAGTCCAGTTTTAGAGTCCAATGCATCACTTTAGGTTTACTGCATACCATGCACCTTCTTATTGACGATGAAACACAGAAATTTCATCGGAATTTAATACAAAAGGCAAAATGCCGACTTAAGTAAAAGAGGACTGTCACTCTCTCTTTCTATGATTTGAACCTCTCCTGTGAATCCAGTTTTAGTTTCTGATGCTTCACTTCAGGTTTACTCTATACCTTGCACCTTCTTATTGACGATGAAACACAGAAATTGCATCGGAATTTAATACAAAAGGCA
This sequence comes from Schistocerca americana, assembly GCF_021461395.2. Classification (NCBI taxonomy): domain Eukaryota; kingdom Metazoa; phylum Arthropoda; class Insecta; order Orthoptera; family Acrididae; genus Schistocerca; species Schistocerca americana. The sequence continues at coordinate 8,994,562 of NC_060126.1, forward strand.
CAATGCCGACTTAAGTACAAGAGGAGTGACACTCTCACTTTCTATGATTGGAACCTCTCTTGTGATTCCAGTTTTAGATTCCGATGCTTCACTTCAGGTTTACTGTATATCTTGCACCTTCTTATTGACGATGAAATACAGAAATTGCATCGGAATTTAATATAAAAGGCACAATGCCGACTTAAGTACAAGAGGACTGACACTCTCATCTTCTATGATTTGAACCTCTCCTGTGAGTCCAGTTTTAGATTCCGATGCTTCACTTCAGGTTTACTGTATACCTTGCACCTTCTTATTGACGATGAAACACAGAAATTGCATCCGAATTTAATACAAAAGGCACAATGCCGACTTAAGTACAAGAGGACTGACACTCTCACTTTCTATGATTTGAACCTCTCATGTGAGTCCAGTTTTAGATTCTGATGCTTCACTTCAGGTTTACTCTATACCTTGCACCTTCTTATTGACGATGAAACACAGAAATTGCATCGGAATTTAATACAAAAGGCACAATGCCGACTTAAGTACAAGAGGAGTGACACTCTCCCTTTCTATGATTTGAACCTCTCCTGTGATTCCAGTTTTAGATTCCGATGCTTCACTTCAGGTTTACTGTATACCTTGCACCTTCTTATTGACGATGAAACACAGAAATTGCATCCAAATTTAATACAAGAGGCACAATGCCGACTTAAGTACAAGAGGTCTGACACTCTCTCTTTCTATGATTTGAACATCTCCTGTTAGTCCAGTTTTAGATTCCGATACTTCACTTCAGGTTTACTGTATACCTTGGACATTCTTATTGACGATGAAACACAGAAACTGCATCCGAATTTAATACAAAAGGCACAATGCCGACTTAAGTACAAGAGGACTGACATTCTCACATTCTATGACTTGACCCTCTCCTGTGAGTCCAGTTTTAGAGTCCGATGCTTCACATTAGGTTTACTGCATACCTTGCACCTTCTTATTGACGATGAAACACAGAAATTTCATCGGAATTTAATACAAAAGGCACAATGCCGACTTAAGTAAAAGAGGACTGTCACTCTCTCTTTCTATGATTTGAACCTCTCCTGTGAATCCAGTTTTAGTTTCTGATGCTTCACTTCAGGTTTACTCTATACCTTGCACCTTCTTATTGACGATGAAACACAGAAATTGCATCGGAATTTAATACAAAAGGCACAATGCCAACTTAAGTACAAGAGGAGTGACACTCTCACTTTCTATGATTTGAACCCCTCCTGTGAGTCCAGTTTTAGATTCCGATGCTTCACTTCAGGTTTACTGTATACCTTGCACCTTCTTATTGACGAAGGAACACAGAAATTGCATCCGAATTTAATACAAGAGACACAATGCCGAATTAAGTACAGGAGGACTGACACTCTCATTTTCTATGATATGAACCTCTCCTGTGAGTCCAGTTTTAGATTCCGATGCTTCACTTCAGGTTTACTGTATATCTTGCACCTTCTTATAGATGATGAAACACAGAAATTTCATCGGAATTTAATACAAATGGCACAATGCCGACTTAAGTAAAAGAGGACTGTCACTCTCCCTTTCTATGATTTGAACCTCTCCTGTGAGTTCAGTTTTAGATTCCGATGCTTCACTTCAGGTTTACTGTATACCTTGCACCTTCTTATTGATGATGAAACACAGAAATTTCATCGGAATTTCATACAAAAGGCACAATGCCGACTTAAGTAAAAGAGGACTGTCACTCTCTCTTTCTTTGATTTGAACCTCTCCTGTGAGTCCAGTTATAGATTCCAATGCTTCACTTCAGGTTTACTGTATACCTTGCACCTTCTTACTGACGATGAAACACAGAAATTGCATCCGAATTTAATACAAAAGGCACAATGCCGACTTAAGTACAACAGGACTGACACTCTCTCTTTCTATGATTTGAACCTCTCCTGTGAGTCCAGTTTTAGATTCCGATGCTTCACTTCAGGTTTACTGTATCCCTTGGACCTTCTTATTGAAGATGAAACACAGAAATTTCATCGGAACTTAATACAAAAGGCACAATGCCGACTTAAGTAAAAGAGGACTGTCACTCTCTCTTTCTATGATTTGAACCTCTCCGGTGAGTCCAGTTTTAGATTCTGATGCTTCACTTCAGGTTTACTCTATACCTTGCACCTTCTTATTGACGATGAAACACAGAAATTGCATCGGAATTTAATACAAAAGGCACAATGCCGACGTAAGTACAAGAGGAGTGACACTCTCACTTTCTATGATTGGAACCTGTCCTGTGAATCCAGTTTTAGATTCCGATGCTTCACTTCAGGTTTACTGTATACCTTGCACCTTCTTATTGACGATGAAATACAGAAATTGCATCGGAATTTAATACAAAAGGCACAATGCCGACTTAAGTACAAGAGGACTGGCACTCTCATCTTCTATGATTTGAACCTCTCCTGTGAGTCTAGTTTTAGATTCCGATGCTTCACTTCAGGTTTACTGTATACCTTGCACCTTCTTGTTGACGATGAAACACATAAATTGCAGCCGAATTTAATACAAAAGGCACAATGCCGACTTAAGTACAAGAGGACTGACACTCTCACTTTCTATGATTTGAACCTCTCCTGTGAGTCCAGTTTTAGATTCCGATGCTTCACTTCAGGTTTACTGTATACCATGCACCTTCTTATTGACGATGAAACACAGAAATTGCATCCAAATTTAATACAAGAGGCACAATGCCGACTTAAGTACAAGAGGACTGACACTCTCACTTTCTATGATTTGAACCTCTCCTGTGAGTACAGTTTTAGATTCCGATGCTTCACTTCAGGTTTACTGTATACCTTGCACCTTCTTATTGACCATGAAACACAGAAATTTCATCGGAATTTAATACAAAAAGCACAATGCCGATTTAAGTAAAAGAGGACTGTCACTCTCTCTTTCTATGATTTGAACATCTCCTGTGAGTCCAGTTTTAGATTCCGATGCTTCACTTCAGGTTTACTGTATACCTTGGACATTCTTATTGACGATGAAACACAGAAACTGCATCTGAATTTAATACAAAAGGCACAATGCCGACTTAAGTACAAGAGAACTGACACTCTCACATTCTATGACTTGAACCTCTCCTTTGAGTCCAGTTTTAGAGTCCGATGCTTCACTTTAGGTTTACTGCATACCTTGCACCTTCTTATTGACGATGAAACACCGAAATTTCATCGGCATTTAATACAAAAGGCACAATGCCGACTTAAGTAAAAGAGGACCGTCACTCTCTCTTTCTATGATTTGAACCTCTCCTGTGAATCCAGTTTTAGATTCTGATGCTTCACTTCAGGTTTACTCTATACCTTGCACCTTCTTATTGACGATGAAACACAGAAATTGCATCCGAATCTAATGAAAAAGGCACAATGCCGACTTAAGTACAAGAGGACTCTCACTTTCTATGATTTGAACCTCTCTTGTGAGTCCAGTTTTAGATTCCGATGCTTCACTTCAGGTTTACTGTATACCATGCACCTTCTTATTGACGATGAAACACAGAAATTGCATCGGAATTTAATACATAAGGCACAACGCCGACTTAAGTACAAGAGGACTGACACTTTCACTTTCTATGATTTGAACCTCTCCTGTGAGTCCAGTTTTTGATTCCGATGCTTCACTTCAGGTTTACTGTATACCTTGAACCTTCTTATTGACGATGAGACACAGAAATTGCATCCGAACTTAATTCAAAAGGCACAATGCCGACTTAAGTACAAGAGGACTGACACTCTCACTTTCTATGATTTGAACCTCTCCTGTGAGTCCAGTTTTATATTCTGATGCTTCATTTCAGTTTTACTGTATACCTTGCACCTTCGTATTGACGAAGGAACACAGAAATTGCATACGAATTTAATACAAAAGGCACAATGCCGACTTAAGTACAAGAGGACTGACACTCTCACTTTCTATAATTTGAACCTCTCCTGTGAGTTCAGTTTTAGATTCCGATGCTTCACTTCAGGTTTACTGTATACCTTGCACCTTCTTATTGATGATGAAACACAGAAATTTCATCGGAATTTAATACAAAAGGCACAATGCCGACTTAAGTAAAAGAGGACTGTCACTCTGTCTTTCTTTGATCTGAACCTCTCCTGTGAGTCCAGTTTTAGATTCCAATGCTTCACTTCAGGTTTACTGTATACCTTGCACCTTCTTATTGACGATGAAACACAGAAATTGCATACGAATTTAATACAAAAGGCACAATGCCGACTTAAGTACAACAGGACTGACACTCTCTCTTTCTATGATTTGAACCTCTCCTGTGAATCCAGTTTTAGATTCCGATGCTTCACTTCAGGTTTACTGTATCCCTTAGACCTTCTTATTGGCGATGAAACACAGAAATTTCATCGGAACTTAATACAAAAGGCACAATGCCGACTTAAGTAAAAGAGGACTGTCACTCTCTCTTTCTATGATTTGAACCTCTCCTGTGAGTCCAGTTTTAGATTCTGATGCTTCACTTCAGGTTTACTCTATACCTTGCACCTTCTTATTGACGATGAAACACAGAAATTGCATCGGAACTTAATACAAAAGGCACAATGCCGACTTAAGTACAAGAGGAGTGACACTCTCACTTTCTATGATTGGAACCTGTCCTGTGAATCCAGTTTTAGATTCCGTTGCTTCACTTCAGGTTTACTGTATACCTTGCACCTTCTTATTGACGATGAAATACAGAAATTGCATCGGAATTTAATACAAAAGGCACAATGCCGACTTAAGTACAAGAGGACTGGCACTCTCATCTTCTATGATTTGAACCTCTCCTGTGAGTCTAGTTTTAGATTCCGATGCTTCACTTCAGGTTTACTGTATACCTTGCACCTTCTTGTTGACGATGAAACACAGAAATTGCAGCCGAATTTAATACAAAAGGCACAATGCCGACTTAAGTACAAGAGGACTGACACTCTCACTTTCTATGATTTGGACCTCTCCTGTGAGTCCAGTTTTAGATTCCGATGCTTCACTTCAGGTTTACTGTATACCTTGCACCTTCTTATTGACGATGAAACACAGAAATTGCATCCAAATTTAATACAAGAGGCACAATGCCGACTTAAGTACAAGAGGAATGACACTCTCACTTTCTATGATTTGAACCTCTCCTGTGAGTCCAGTTTTAGATTCCGATGCTTCACTTCAGGTTTACTGTATACCTTGCACCTTCTTATTGATGATGAAACACAGAAATTTCATCGGAATTTAATACAAAAAGCACAAAAGCCGATTTAAGTAAAAGAGGACTGTCACTCTCTCCTTCTATGATTTGAACATCTCCTGTGAGTCCAGTTTTAGATTCCGATGCTTCACTTCAGGTTTACTGTATACCTTGGACATTCTTATTGACGATGAAGCACAGAAACTGCATCCGAATTTGATACAAAAGGCACAATGCCGACTTAAGTACAAGAGAACTGACACTCTCACATTCTATGACTTGAACCTCTCCTTTGAGTCCAGTTTTAGAGTCCGATGCTTCACTTTAGGTTTACTGCATACCTTGCACCTTCTTATTGACGATGAAACACAGAAATTTCATCGGAATTTAATACAAAAGGCACAATGCCGACTTTAGTAAAAGAGGACTGTCACTCTCTCTTTCTATGATTTGAACCTCTCCTGTGAATCCAGTTTTAGATTCTGATGCTTCACTTCAGGTTTACTCTATACCTTGCACCTTCTTATTGACGATGAATCACAGAAATTGCATCGGAATTTAATACTAACGGCACAATGCCGACTTATGTAAAAGAGGAGTGACACTCTCACTTTCTATGATTGGAACCTCTCCTGTGATTCCAGTTTTAGATTCCGATGCTTCACTTAAGGTTTACTGTATATCTTGCACCTTCTTAATGACGATGAAATACAGAAATTGCATCGGAATTTAATATAAAAGGCACAATGCCGACTTAAGTACAAGAGGACTGACACTCTCATCTTCTATGATTTGAACCTCTCCTGTGAGTCCAGTTTTAGATTCCGATGCTTCACTTCAGGTATACTGTATACTTTGCACCTTCTTATTGACGATGAAACACAGAAATTGCATCCGAATTTAATACAAAAGGCACAATGCCGACTTAAGTACAAGAGGACTGACACTCTCACTTTCTATGATTTGAACCTCTCCTGTGAGTCCAGTTTTAAATTCCGATGCTTCACTTCAGGTTTACTGTATACCTTGCACCTTCTTATTGACGATGAAACACAGAAATTACATCCGAATCTAATGAAAAAGGCACAATGCCGACTTAAGTACAAGAGGACACTCACTTTCTATGATTTGAACCACTCCTGAGAGTCCAGTTTTAGATTCCGATGCTTCACTTTAGGTTTACTCTATACCTTGCACCTTCTTATTGACGATGAAACACAGAAATTGCATCCGAATCTAATGAAAAAGGCACAATGCCGACTTAAGTACAAGAGGACTCTCACTTTCTATGATTTGAACCTCTCTTGTGAGTCCAGTTTTAGATTCCGATGCTTCACTTCAGGTTTACTGTATACCATGCACCTTCTTATTGACGATGAAACACAGAAATTGCATCGGAATTTAATACATAAGGCACAATGCCGACTTAAGTACAAGAGGACTGACACTTTCACTTTCTATGATTTGAACCTCTCCTGTGAGTCCAGTTTTTGATTCCGATGCTTCACTTCAGGTTTACTGTATACCTTGAACCTTCTTATTGACGATGAGACACAGAAATTGCATCCGAACTTAATTCAAAAGGCACAATGCCGACTTAAGTACAAGAGGACTGACACTCTCACTTTCTATGATTTGAACCTCTCCTGTGAGTCCAGTTTTATATTCTGATGCTTCATTTCAGTTTTACTGTATACCTTGCACCTTCGTATTGACGAAGGAACACAGAAATTGCATACGAATTTAATACAAAAGGCACAATGCCGACTTAAGTACAAGAGGACTGACACTCTCACTTTCTATAATTTGAACCTCTCCTGTGAGTTCAGTTTTAGATTCCGATGCTTCACTTCAGGTTTACTGTATACCTTGCACCTTCTTATTGATGATGAAACACAGAAATTTCATCGGAATTTAATACAAAAGGCACAATGCCGACTTAAGTAAAAGAGGACTGTCACTCTGTCTTTCTTTGATTTGAACCTCTCCTGTGAGTCCAGTTTTAGATTCCAATGCTTCACTTCAGGTTTACTGTATACCTTGCACCTTCTTATTGACGATGAAACACAGGAATTGCATACGAATTTAATACAAAAGGCACAATGCCGACTTAAGTACAACAGGACTGACACTCTCTCTTTCTATGATTTGAACCTCTCCTGTGAATCCAGTTTTAGATTCCGATGCTTCACTTCAGGTTTACTGTATCCCTTGGACCTTCTTATTGACGATGAAACACAGAAATTTCATCGGAACTTAATACAAAAGGCACAATGCCGACTTAAGTAAAAGAGGACTGTCACTCTCTCTTTCTATGATTTGAACCTCTCCTGTGAGTCCAGTTTTAGATTCTGATGCTTCACTTCAGGTTTACTCTATACCTTGCACCTTCTTATTGACGATGAAACACAGAAATTGCATCGGAACTTAATACAAAAGGCACAATGCCGACTTAAGTACAAGAGGAGTGACACTCTCACTTTCTATGATTGGAACCTGTCCTGTGAATCCAGTTTTAGATTCCGTTGCTTCACTTCAGGTTTACTGTATACCTTGCACCTTCTTATTGACGATGAAATACAGAAATTGCATCGGAATTTAATACAAAAGGCACAATGCCGACTTAAGTACAAGAGGACTGGCACTCTCATCTTCTATGATTTGAACCTCTCCTGTGAGTCTAGTTTTAGATTCCGATGCTTCACTTCAGGTTTACTGTATACCTTGCACCTTCTTGTTGACGATGAAACACAGAAATTGCAGCCGAATTTAATACAAAAGGCACAATGCCGACTTAAGTACAAGAGGACTGACACTCTCACTTTCTATGATTTGGACCTCTCCTGTGAGTCCAGTTTTAGATTCCGATGCTTCACTTCAGGTTTACTGTATACCTTGCACCTTCTTATTGACGATGAAACACAGAAATTGCATCCAAATTTAATACAAGAGGCACAATGCCGACTTAAGTACAAGAGGAATGACACTCTCACTTTCTATGATTTGAACCTCTCCTGTGAGTCCAGTTTTAGATTCCGATGCTTCACTTCAGGTTTACTGTATACCTTGCACCTTCTTATTGATGATGAAACACAGAAATTTCATCGGAATTTAATACAAAAAGCACAAAAGCCGATTTAAGTAAAAGAGGACTGTCACTCTCTCCTTCTATGATTTGAACATCTCCTGTGAGTCCAGTTTTAGATTCCGATGCTTCACTTCAGGTTTACTGTATACCTTGGACATTCTTATTGACGATGAAACACAGAAACTGCATCCGAATTTAATACAAAAGGCACAATGCCGACTTAAGTACAAGAGAACTGACACTCTCACATTCTATGACTTGAACCTCTCCTTTGAGTCCAGTTTTAGAGTCCGATGCTTCACTTTAGGTTTACTGCATACCTTGCACCTTCTTATTGACGATGAAACACAGAAATTTCATCGGAATTTAATACAAAAGGCACAATGCCGACTTTAGTAAAAGAGGACTGTCACTCTCTCTTTCTATGATTTGAACCTCTCCTGTGAATCCAGTTTTAGATTCTGATGCTTCACTTCAGGTTTACTCTATACCTTGCACCTTCTTATTGACGATGAATCACAGAAATTGCATCGGAATTTAATACTAACGGCACAATGCCGACTTATGTAAAAGAGGAGTGACACTCTCACTTTCTATGATTGGAACCTCTCCTGTGATTCCAGTTTTAGATTCCGATGCTTCACTTCAGGTTTACTGTATATCTTGCACCTTCTTAATGACGATGAAATACAGAAATTGCATCGGAATTTAATATAAAAGGCACAATGCCGACTTAAGTACAAGAGGACTGACACTCTCATCTTCTATGATTTGAACCTCTCCTGTGAGTCCAGTTTTAGATTCCGATGCTTCACTTCAGGTATACTGTATACTTTGCACCTTCTTATTGACGATGAAACACAGAAATTGCATCCGAATTTAATACAAAAGGCACAATGCCGACTTAAGTACAAGAGGACTGACACTCTCACATTCTATGATTTGAACCTCTCCTGTGAGTCCAGTTTTAAATTCCGATGCTTCACTTCAGGTTTACTGTATACCTTGCACCTTCTTATTGACGATGAAACACAGAAATTACATCCGAATTTAATGAAAAAGGCACAATGCCGACTTAAGTACAAGAGGACTCTCACTTTCTATGATTTGAACCCCTCCTGAGAGTCCAGTTTTAGATTCCGATGCTTCACTTCAGGTTTACTGTATACCTTGCACCTTCTTATTGACGAAGGAACACAGAAATTGCATCCGAATTTAATACAAGAGACACAATGCCGACTTAAGTACAGGAGGACTGACACTCTCATTTTCTATGATATGAACCTCTCCTGTGAGTCCAGTTTTAGATTCCGATGCTTCACTTCAGGTTTACTGTATACCTTGCACCTTCTTATAGATGATGAAACACAGAAATTTCATCGGAATTTAATACAAATGGCACAATGCCGACATAAGTGAAAGAGGACTGTCACTCTCCCTTTCTATGATTTGAACCTCTCTTGTGAGTCCAGTTTTAGATTCCGATGCTTTACTTCAGGTTTACTGTATACCATGCACCTTCTTATTGACGATGAAACACAGAAATTGCATCGGAATTTAATACATAAGGCACAATGCCGACTTAAGTACAAGAGGACTGACACTTTCACTTTCTATGATTTGAACCTCTCCTGTGAGTCCAGTTTTTGATTCCGATGCTTCACTTCAGGTTTACTGTATACCTTGAACCTTCTTATTGACGGTGAAACACAGAAATTGCATCCGAACTTAATTCAAAAGGCACAATGCGACTTAAGTACAAGAGGACTGACACTCTCACTTTCTATGATTTGAACCTCTCCTGTGAGTCCAGTTTTATATTCTGATGCTTCATTTCAGTTTTACTGTATACCTTGCACCTTCGTATTGACGAAGGAACACAGAAATTGCATACGAATTTAATACAAAAGGCACAATGCCGACTTAAGTACAAGAGGACTGACAGTCTCACTTTCTATAATTTGAACCTCTCCTGTGAGTTCAGTTTTAGATTCCGATGCTTCACTTCAGGTTTACTGTATACCTTGCACCTTCTTATTGATGATGAAACACAGAAATTTCATCGGAATTTAATACAAAAGGCACAATGCCGACTTAAGTAAAAGAGGACTGTCACACTCTCTTTCTTTGATTTGAACCTCTCCGGTGAATCCAGTTTTAGATTCCGATGCTTCACTTCAGGTTTACTGTATACCTGGCACCTTCTTATTGACGATGAAATACAGAAATTGCATCGGAATTTAATACAAAAGGCACAATGCCGACTTAAGTACAAGAGGACTGATACTCTCATCTTCTATGATTTGAACCTCTCCTGTGAGTCCAGTTTTTGATTCCGATGCTTCACTTCAGGTTTACTGTAAACCTTGCACCTTCTTATTGACGATGAAACACAGAAATTGCATCCGAATTTAATACAAAAGGCACAATGCCGACTTAAGTACAAGAGGACTGACACTCTCACTTTCTATGATTTGAACCTCTCCTGTGAGTCCAGTTTTAGATTCCGATGCTTCACTTCAGGTTTACTGTATACTTTGCACTTTCTTATTGACGATGAATCACAGAAATTTCAACGGAATTTAATACAAAAGGCACAATGCCGACTTAAGCAAAGAAAGAGGACTGTCTTTCTCTCTTTCTATGATTTGAACCTCTCCTGTGAATACAGATTTCGATTTGGATGCTTCACTTCAGGTTTACAGTATACCTCGCACCTTCTTATTGACGATGAAACACAGAAATTGCATCCGAATTTAATACAAAAGGCACAATGCCGACTTAAGTACAAGAAGACTGACACTCTCACTTTCTATGATTTGAACCTCTCCTGTGAGTCCAGTTTTAGATTCCGATGCTTCACTACAGGTTTACTTTATACCTTGCACCTTCTTATTGATGAAGGAACACAGAAATTGCATCCGAATTTTATACACAAGGCACAATGCCGACTTAAGTACAAGAGTACTGACACTCTTACTTTCTATGATTTGAACCACTCCTGTGAGTCCAGTTTGCGATTCCGATGCTTCACTTCAGGTTTACTGTATACCTTGCACCTTCTTATTGACGATGAAACACAGACATTTCATCGCAATTTAAAACAAAAAGCACAATGCCGACTTAAGTAAAAGAGGACTGTCACTGTCTCTTTCTATGATTTGAATCTCTCCTGTGGGTCCAGTTTCAGATTCCGATGCTTCACTTCAGGTTTACTGTATACCTTGCACATTCTTATTGACGATGAAACACCGAAATTGCATCGGAATTTAATACAAAAGGCACAATGCCGACTTAAGTACAAGAGGACTGACACTCTCACTTTCTATGATTTGAACCTCTCCTGTGAGTCCAGTTTTAGATTCCGATGCTTCACTTCAGGTTTACTGTATACCTTGCACCTTCTTATTGACGATGAAACACAGAAATTTCAACGGAATTTAATACAAAAGGCACAATGCCGACTTAAGTAAAAGAGAACTGTCACTCTCTTTTTCTATAATTTGAACCTCTCCTGTGAGTCCAGATTTTGAATCCGATGCTTCACTTCAGGTTTACTGTATACCTTGCACCTTTTTATTGACGATGAAACACAGAAATTGCATCCGAATTTAATACAAAAGGCACAATGCCGACTTAAGTACAAGAGGTCTGACACTTTCCCTTTCTATGATTTGAACCACTCCTGTGAGCCCAGTTTTAGATTCCGATGCTTCACTTCTGGTTTACTGTATCCCTAGGACCTTCTTATTGACGAAGGAAAACAGAAATTGCATCCGAATTTAATACAAAAGGCACAATGCCGACTTATGTACAAGAGGACTGACACTCTCACTTTCCATAATTTGAACCTCTCCTGTGAGTCCAGTTTTAGATTCCGATGCTTCACTTCAGGTTTACTGTATACCTTGCACCTTCTTATTGATGATGAAACACAGAAATTGCATCCGAATTTAATACAAAAGGCACAATGCCGACTTAAGTACAAGAGGACTTACATTCTCACTTTCTATGATTTGAACCTCTCCTGTGAGTCCAGTTTTAAATTCCGATGCTTCACTTCAGGTTTACTGTATACCTTGCACCTTCTTATTGACGATGAATCACAGATATTTCAACGGAATTTAATACAAAAGGCACAATGCCTACTTGAGTAAAAGTAGACTGCCACTCTCTCGTTCTATCATTTGAACCTCTCCTGTGAATCCAGATTTCGATTCCGATGCTTCACTTCAGGTTTACAGTATACCTCGCCTTCTTATTAACGATGAAACACAGAAATTGCATCCGAATTTAATACAAAAGGCACAATGCCGACTAAGTACAAGAGGACTGACACTTTCCGTTTCTATGATTTGAACCTCTCCTGTGAGTCCAGTTTTAGATTCCGATGCTTCACTTCAGGTTTACTGTATCCCTAGGACCTTCTTATTCACGATGAAACACAGAAATTTCATCGGTATTTAATACAAAAGGCACAATGCCCACTTAAATATAAGGGGACTGCCACTCTCTCTTTCTATGTTCTGAACCTCTCCTGTGAGTCCAGTTTTAGATTCCGATGCTTCACTTCAGGTTTACTGTATACCTTGCACCTTCTTATTGACGATGAAACACAGAAATTGCATCGGAATTTAATACAAAAGGCACAATGCCGACTTAAATACAAGAGGACTGACACTCTCACTTTCTATAATTTGAACCTCTCCTGTGATTCCAGTTTTAGATTCCGATGCTTCTTTTAGGGTTTCCTGTATACCTTGCACCCTCTTATTGACGATGAAACACTGAAATTGCATCCGAATTTAATACAAAAGGCACAATGCCGACTTAAGTACAAGAAGACTGACACTCTCACTTTCTATGATTTGAACCTCTCCTGTGAGACCAGTTTTAGATTCCGAGGCTTCACTTCAGGTTTACTGTATACCTTGCACCTTCTTATTGATGAAGGAACACAGAAATTGCATCCAAAGTTAATACACAAGGCACAATGCCGACTTAAGTACAAGAGGACTGACACTCTTACTTTCTATGATTTGAACCACTCCTGTGAGTCCAGTTTGCGATTCCGATGCTTTACTTCAGGTTTACTGTATACCTTGCACCTTCTTATTGACGATGAAACACAGACATTTCATCGGAATTTAATACAAAAGGCACAATGCCGACTTAAGTAAAAGAGGACTGTCACTCTCTCTTTCTATGATTTGAACCCCTCCTGTCGGTCCAGTTTTAGATTCCGATGCTTCACTTCAGGTATACTGTATACCTTGCACCTTTGTATTGACAATGAAACACAGAAATTGCATCCGAATTTAATACAAAAGGCACAATGCCGGCGTAAGTACAAGAGGACTGACACTCTCACTTTCTATGATTTGATCCTCTCCTGTGAGTCCAGTTTTAGATTCCGATGCTTCACTTCAGGTTTACTGTATACCTTGCACCTTCTTATTGACGATGATACACCAAAATTGCATCCGAATTTAATGCAAAAGCACAATGCCGACTTAAGTACAAGAGGACTGACACTCTCTCTATCTATGATTTGAACCTCTCCTGTGAGTCCAGTTTTAGATTCCGATGCTTCACCTCAGGTTTACTGTATACCTTGCACCTTCTTATTGACGATGAAACACAGAAATTGCATCGGAATTTAATACAAAATGCACAATGCCGACTTAAATACAAGAGGACTGACACTCTCACTTCCTAAGATTTGAACCTCGCCTGTGATTCCAGATTTAGATTCAGATGTTTCACTTCAGGTTTACTGTATACCTTGCACCTTCTTATTGACGATGAAACACAGAATTTGCATCCGAATTAAATACAAAAGGCACAATGCCGACTTTAGTACAAGAGGTCTGACACTTTCCCTTTCTATGATTTGAACCTCTCCTGTGAGCCCAGTTTTAGATTCCGATGCTTCACTTCTGGTTTACTGTATCCCTAGGACCTTCTCATTGACGATGAAACACAGAAATTTCATCGGAATTTAATACAAAAGGCACGATGCCGACTTTAGTAAAAGAGGACTGTCACTCTCTCTTTCTATGATTTGAACCCCTCCTGTGAGTCCAGTTTTAGATTCCGATGCTTCACCTCAGGTTTACTGTATACCTTGCACCTTCTTATTGACGATGAAACACAGAAATTGCATCGGAATTTAATACAAAAGGCACAATGCCGACTTAAGTAAAAGAGGACTGCACTCTCTCTTTCTATGACTTGAACCTCTCCTGTGAGTCCAGTTTTAGATTCCGATGCTTCACCTCAGGTTTACTGTATACCTTGCACCTTCTTATTGACGATGAAACACAGAAATTGCATCGGAATTTAATACAAAAGGCACAATTCCGACTTAAATACAAGAGGACTGACACTCTAACTTCCTAAGATTTGAACCTCGGATGTGATTCCAGTCTTAGATTCCGATGTTTCACTTCAGGTTTACTGTATACCTTGCACCTTCTTATTGACGATGAAACACAGAAATTTCAACGGAATTTAATACAAAAATCACAATGCCGACTTAAGTAAAAGAGAACTGTCACTCTCTTTTTCTATAATTTGAACCTCTCCTGTGAGTCCAGATTTTGAATCCGATGCTTCACTTCAGGTTTACTGTATACCTTGCACCTTTTTATTGACGATGAAACACAGAAATTGCATCCGAATTTAATACAAAAGGCACAATGCCGACTTAAGTACAAGAGGTCTGACACTTTCCCTTTCTATGATTTGAACCACTCCTGTGAGCCCAGTTTTAGATTCCGATGCTTCACTTCTGGTTTACTGTATCCCTAGGACCTTCTTATTGACGAAGGAAAACAGAAATTGCATCCGAATTTAATACAAAAGGCACAATGCCGACTTATGTACAAGAGGACTGACACTCTCACTTTCCATAATTTGAACCTCTCCTGTGAGTCCAGTTTTAGATTCCGATGCTTCACTTCAGGTTTACTGTATACCTTGCACCTTCTTATTGATGATGAAACACAGAAATTGCATCCGAATTTAATACAAAAGGCACAATGCCGACTTAAGTACAAGAGGACTTACATTCTCACTTTCTATGATTTGAACCTCTCCTGTGAGTCCAGTTTTAAATTCCGATGCTTCACTTCAGGTTTACTGTATACCTTGCACCTTCTTATTGACGATGAATCACAGATATTTCAACGGAATTTAATACAAAAGGCACAATGCCTACTTGAGTAAAAGTAGACTGCCACTCTCTCGTTCTATCATTTGAACCTCTCCTGTGAATCCAGATTTCGATTCCGATGCTTCACTTCAGGTTTACAGTATACCTCGCAATCTTATTAACGATGAAACACAGAAATTGCATCCGAATTTAATACAAAAGGCACAATGCCGACTAAGTACAAGAGGACTGACACTTTCCGTTTCTATGATTTGAACCTCTCCTGTGAGTCCAGTTTTAGATTCCGATGCTTCACTTCAGGTTTACTGTATCCCTAGGACCTTCTTATTCACGATGAAACACAGAAATTTCATCGGTATTTAATACAAAAGGCACAATGCCCACTTAAATATAAGGGGACTGCCACTCTCTCTTTCTATGTTCTGAACCTCTCCTGTGAGTCCAGTTTTAGATTCCGATGCTTCACTTCAGGTTTACTGTATACCTTGCACCTTCCTATTGACGATGAAACACAGAAATTGCATCGCAATTTAATACAAAAGGCACAATGCCGACTTAAATACAAGAGGACTGACACTCTCACTTTCTATAATTTGAACCTCTCCTGTGATCCCAGTTTTAGATTCCGATGCTTCTTTTAGGGTTTCCTGTATACCTTGCACCCTCTTATTGACGATGAAACACTGAAATTGCATCCGAATTTAATACAAAAGGCACAATGCCGACTTAAGTACAAGAAGACTGACACTCTCACTTTCTATGATTTGAACCTCTCCTGTGAGACCAGTTTTAGATTCCGAGGCTTCACTTCAGGTTTACTGTATACCTTGCACCTTCTTATTGATGAAGGAACACAGAAATTGCATCCAAAGTTAATACACAAGGCACAATGCCGACTTAAGTACAAGAGGACTGACACTCTTACTTTCTATGATTTGAACCACTCCTGTGAGTCCAGTTCGCGATTCCGATGCTTTACTTCAGGTTTACTGTATACCTTGCACCTTCTTATTGACGATGAAACACAGACATTTCATCGGAATTTAATTCAAAAGGCACAATGCCGACTTAAGTAAAAGAGGACTGTCACTCTCTCTTTCTATGATTTGAACCCCTCCTGTCGGTCCAGTTTTAGATTCCGATGCTTCACTTCAGGTATACTGTATACCTTGCACCTTTGTATTGACAATGAAACACAGAAATTGCATCCGAATTTAATACAAAAGGCACAATGCCGGCGTAAGTACAAGAGGACTGACACTCTCACTTTCTATGATTTGATCCTCTCCTGTGAGTCCAGTTTTAGATTCCGATGCTTCACTTCAGGTTTACTGTATACCTTGCACCTTCTTATTGACGATGAAACACAGAAATTGCATCGGAATTTAATACAAAAGGCACAATTCCGACTTAAATACAAGAGGACTGACACTCTAACTTCCTAAGATTTGAACCTCGGATGTGATTCCAGTCTTAGATTCCGATGTTTCACTTCAGGTTTACTGTATACCTTGCACCTTCTTATTGACGATGAAACACAGAAATTGCATCGGAATTTAATACAAAAGGCACAATGCCGACTTAAGTACAAGAGGACTGACACTCTAACTATCTATGGTTTGAACCTCTCCTGTGAGTCCAGTTTCAGATTCCGATGCTTCACTTCAGGTTTACTGTATCCCTTGGACCTTCTTATTGACGATGAAACACAGAAATTGCATCCGAATTTAATACAAAAGGCTCAATGCCGACTTAAGTAAAAGAGGACTGACACTCTCTCTTTCTATGATTTGAACCTCTCCTGTGAGACCAGTTTTAGATTCCGATGCTTCACTTCCGGTTTACTGTAACCTTTGGATCATATTATTGACGATGAAACACAGAAATTGCATCGGAATTTAATATAAAAGGCAGAATGCCGACTTAAGTAAAAGAGAACTGACACTCTCTCTTTCTATGATTTGAATCTCTCCTGTGAGTCCAGTTTTAGATTCCGATGCTTCACTTCAGGTTTACTGTATCACTTGGACCTTCTTATTGACGATGACATACAGAAATTGCATCCGAATTTAATACAAATGGCACAATGCCGACTTAAGTAAAAGAGGTCTGACACTCTCTCTTTCTATGATTCGAACCTCTCCTGTGTGTCCAGTTTTCGATTCCGATGCGTCACTTCAGGTTTACTGTATACCTTGCACCTTCTTATTGACGATGAAAAACAGAAATTGCGTCGGATTTAAATTCAAAAGGCACAATGCCGACTTAAGTAAAGAGGACTGACACTCCAACACTCTATGATTTGAACCTCTCCTGTGAGTCCAGTTTTAGATTCCGATGCGTCACTTCTGGTTTACTGTATAACTTGCAGCTTCTTATTGACGATGAAACACAGAAATTGCATCGGAATTAAATTCAAAAGAAACAATGCCGACATCAGTACAAGAGTACTGACACTCTAGCTATCTATGATTTGAACCACTCCTGTGAGTCCGGTTTTAGATTCCGATGCTTCACTAAAGGTTTACTGTATCCCTTGGACCTTCATATTGACGATGAAACACAGAAATTGCATCCGAAATTAATACAAAAGGCACAATGACGACCTAAATACATGAGGACTGACACTCTCACTTTCTATGTTTTGAACCTCTCCTGTGAGTCCAGTTCTAGATTCCGATGCTTCACTTCAGGTTTACTGTATCCCTTGGACCTTCTTATTGACGATGAAACACAGATATAGCATCCGAATTTAATACAAAAGGCACAATGCCGACTTAAGTTCAAGAGGACTGACACATAACCTTCTATGCTTTGAACCTCCTATGTGAGTCCAGTTTTAGATTCCAATGCTTCACTTCAGGTTTACTGTAAACCTTGCACCGTCTTATTGACGATGAAACACAGAAATTGCATCGGAATTTAATACAAAAGGCACATTGCCGACATAAGAACAAGAGGACTGACACTCTCACTTTCTATGATTTGAACCTCTCCTGTGATTCCAGTTTTAGTTTCCGATGCTTGACTTCAGGTTTATTGTATGCCTTGCACCGTCTTATTGACGATGAAAGCAAAAATTGCATCGGAATTAAATTCAAAAGGAACAATGAAGACTTAAGTACAAGAGGACTGACACTCTAACTTTCTATGTTTTGAACCTCTCCTGTGAGTGCAGTTTTAGATTCCGATGCTTCACTTCAGGTTTACTGTATCCCTTGGTCCTTCTTATTGACGATGAAATACAGAAATTGCATCCGAATTTAATACAAAAGGCACAATGCCGACTTAAGTTCAAGAGGACTGACACATAACCTACTATGCTTTGAACCTCTCCTGTGAGTCCAGTTTTAGATTCCAATGCTTCACTTCAGGTTTACTGTATACCTTGCACATTCTTATTGACGATGAAACACAAAAATTGCATCGGAATTAAATTCAAAAGGCACAATGCCGTCTTAAGTACAAGAGGACTGACACTCTAACTCTCTATGATTTGAACCTCCCCTGTGAGTCCAGTTTTGGGTTCCGATGCTTCACTTCAGGTTTACTGTATACCTTGCACCTTCTTATTGACGATGAAACACACATATTGCATCGGAATTAAATTCAAAAGGCACAATTCCGACTTAAGTACAAGAGGACTGACACTCCCACTTTTTATGATTTGAACCACTCCTGTGAGTCCAGTTTTAGATTTTGATGCTTCACTTCAGGTTTACTGTATTCCTTGGAACATCTTATTGACGATGAAATACAGAAATTACATCCGAATTTAATACAAAAGGCACAATGCTGACTTAAGTACAAGAGGACTGACACTCTCACTTTCTATGATTTGAACCTCTCCTGTGAGTCCAATTTTAGATTCCGATGCTTCACCTCAGGTTTACTGTATACCTTGCACCTTCTTATTGACGATGAAACACAGAAATTGCATCGGAATTTAATACAAAAGGCACAATGCCGACTTAAGTAAAAGAGGACTGCACTCTCTCTTTCAATGATTTGAACCTCTCCTGTGAGTCCAGTTTTAGATTCCGATGCTTCACCTCAGGTTTACTGTATACCTTGCACCTTCTTATTGACGATGAAACACAGAAATTGCATCGGAATTTAATACAAAAGGCACAATTCCGACTTAAATACAAGAGGACTGACACTCTAACTTCCTAAGATTTGAACCTCGGATGTGATTCCAGTCTTAGATTCCGATGTTTCACTTCAGGTTTACTGTATACCTTGCACCTTCTTATTGACGATGAAACACAGAAATTTCAACGGAATTTAATACAAAAGGCACAATGCCGACTTAAGTAAAAGAGAACTGTCACTCTCTTTTTCTATAATTTGAACCTCTCCTGTGAGTCCAGATTTTGAATCCGATGCTTCACTTCAGGTTTACTGTATACCTTGCACCTTTTTATTGACGATGAAACACAGAAATTGCATCCGAATTTAATACAAAAGGCACAATGCCGACTTAAGTACAAGAGGTCTGACACTTTCCCTTTCTATGATTTGAACCACTCCTGTGAGCCCAGTTTTAGATTCCGATGCTTCACTTCTGGTTTACTGTATCCCTAGGACCTTCTTATTGACGAAGGAAAACAGAAATTGCATCCGAATTTAATACAAAAGGCACAATGCCGACTTATGTACAAGAGGACTGACACTCTCACTTTCCATAATTTGAACCTCTCCTGTGAGTCCAGTTTTAGATTCCGATGCTTCACTTCAGGTTTACTGTATACCTTGCACCTTCTTATTGATGATGAAACACAGAAATTGCATCCGAATTTAATACAAAAGGCACAATGCCGACTTAAGTACAAGAGGACTTACATTCTCACTTTCTATGATTTGAACCTCTCCTGTGAGTCCAGTTTTAAATTCCGATGCTTCACTTCAGGTTTACTGTATACCTTGCACCTTCTTATTGACGATGAATCACAGATATTTCAACGGAATTTAATACAAAAGGCACAATGCCTACTTGAGTAAAAGTAGACTGCCACTCTCTCGTTCTATCATTTGAACCTCTCCTGTGAATCCAGATTTCGATTCCGATGCTTCACTTCAGGTTTACAGTATACCTCGCAATCTTATTAACGATGAAACACAGAAATTGCATCCGAATTTAATACAAAAGGCACAATGCCGACTAAGTACAAGAGGACTGACACTTTCCGTTTCTATGATTTGAACCTCTCCTGTGAGTCCAGTTTTAGATTCCGATGCTTCACTTCAGGTTTACTGTATCCCTAGGACCTTCTTATTCACGATGAAACACAGAAATTTCATCGGTATTTAATACAAAAGGCACAATGCCCACTTAAATATAAGGGGACTGCCATTCTCTCTTTCTATGTTCTGAACCTCTCCTGTGAGTCCAGTTTTAGATTCCGATGCTTCACTTCAGGTTTACTGTATACCTTGCACCTTCCTATTGACGATGAAACACAGAAATTGCATCGGAATTTAATACAAAAGGCACAATGCCGACTTAAATACAAGAGGACTGACACTCTCACTTTCTATAATTTGAACCTCTCCTGTGATTCCAGTTTTAGATTCCGATGCTTCTTTTAGGGTTTCCTGTATACCTTGCACCCTCTTATTGACGATGAAACACTGAAATTGCATCCGAATTTAATACAAAAGGCACAATGCCGACTTAAGTACAAGAAGACTGACACTCTCACTTTCTATGATTTGAACCTCTCCTGTGAGACCAGTTTTAGATTCCGAGGCTTCACTTCAGGTTTACTGTATACCTTGCACCTTCTTATTGATGAAGGAACACAGAAATTGCATCCAAAGTTAATACACAAGGCACAATGCCGACTTAAGTACAAGAGGACTGACACTCTTACTTTCTATGATTTGAACCACTCCTGTGAGTCCAGTTTGCGATTCCGATGCTTTACTTCAGGTTTACTGTATACCTTGCACCTTCTTATTGACGATGAAACACAGACATTTCATCGGAATTTAATTCAAAAGGCACAATGCCGACTTAAGTAAAAGAGGACTGTCACTCTCTCTTTCTATGATTTGAACCCCTCCTGTCGGTCCAGTTTTAGATTCCGATGCTTCACTTCAGGTATACTGTATACCTTGCACCTTTGTATTGACAATGAAACACAGAAATTGCATCCGAATTTAATACAAAAGGCACAATGCCGGCGTAAGTACAAGAGGACTGACACTCTCACTTTCTATGATTTGATCCTCTCCTGTGAGTCCAGTTTTAGATTCCGATGCTTCACTTCAGGTTTACTGTATACCTTGCACCTTCTTATTGACGATGATACACCAAAATTGCATCCGAATTTAATGCAAAAGCACAATGCCGACTTAAGTACAAGAGGACTGACACTCTCTCTATCTATGATTTGAACCTCTCCTGTGAGTCCAGTTTTAGATTCCGATGCTTCACCTCGGGTTTACTGTATACCTTGCACCTTCTTATTGACGATGAAACACAGAAATTGCATCGGAATTTAATACAAAATGCACAATGCCGACTTAAATACAAGAGGACTGACACTCTCACTTCCTAAGATTTGAACCTCGCCTGTGATTCCAGATTTAGATTCCGATGTTTCACTTCAGGTTTACTGTATACCTTGCACCTTCTTATTGACGATGAAACACAGAATTTGCATCCGAATTAAATACAAAAGGCACAATGCCGACTTTAGTACAAGAGGTCTGACACTTTCCCTTTCTATGATTTGAACCTCTCCTGTGAGCCCAGTTTTAGATTCCGATGCTTCACTTCTGGTTTACTGTATCCCTAGGACCTTCTCATTGACGATGAAACACAGAAATTTCATCGGAATTTAATACAAAAGGCACGATGCCGACTTTAGTAAAAGAGGACTGTCACTCTCTCTTTCTATGATTTGAACCCCTCCTGTGAGTCCAGTTTTAGATTCCGATGCTTCACCTCAGGTTTACTGTATACCTTGCACCTTCTTATTGACGATGAAACACAGAAATTGCATCGGAATTTAATACAAATGGCACAATGCCGACTTAAGTAAAAGAGGACTGCACTCTCTCTTTCTATGATTTGAACCTCTCCTGTGAGTCCAGTTTTAGATTCCGATGCTTCACCTCAGGTTTACTGTATACCTTGCACCTTCTTATTGACGATGAAACACAGAAATTGCATCGGAATTTAATACAAAAGGCACAATTCCGACTTAAATACAAGAGGACTGACACTCTAACTTCCTAAGATTTGAACCTCGGATGTGATTCCAGTCTTAGATTCCGATGTTTCACTTCAGGTTTACTGTATACCTTGCACCTTCTTATTGACGATGAAACACAGAAATTGCATCGGAATTTAATACAAAAGGCACAATGCCGACTTAAGTACAAGAGGACTGACACTCTAACTATCTATGGTTTGAACCTCTCCTGTGAGTCCAGTTTCAGATTCCGATGCTTCACTTCAGGTTTACTGTATCCCTTGGACCTTCTTATTGACGATGAAACACAGAAATTGCATCCGAATTTAATACAAAAGGCTCAATGCCGACTTAAGTAAAAGAGGACTGACACTCTCTCTTTCTATGATTTGAACCTCTCCTGTGAGACCAGTTTTAGATTCCGATGCTTCACTTCCGGTTTACTGTAACCTTTGGATCATATTATTGACGATGAAACACAGAAATTGCATCGGAAATTAATATAAAAGGCAGAATGCCGACTTAAGTAAAAGAGAACTGACACTCTCTCTTTCTATGATTTGAATCTCTCCTGTGAGTCCAGTTTTAGATTCCGATGCTTCACTTCAGGTTTACTGTATCACTTGGACCTTCTTATTGACGATGACATACAGAAATTGCATCCGAATTTAATACAAATGGCACAATGCCGACTTAAGTAAAAGAGGTCTGACACTCTCTCTTTCTATGATTCGAACCTCTCCTGTGTGTCCAGTTTTCGATTCCGATGCGTCACTTCAGGTTTACTGTATACCTTGCACCTTCTTATTGACGATGAAAAACAGAAATTGCGTCGGATTTAAATTCAAAAGGCACAATGCCGACTTAAGTAAAGAGGACTGACACTCCAACACTCTATGATTTGAACCTCTCCTGTGAGTCCAGTTTTAGATTCCGATGCGTCACTTCTGGTTTACTGTATAACTTGCAGCTTCTTATTGACGATGAAACACAGAAATTGCATCGGAATTAAATTCAAAAGAAACAATGCCGACATCAGTACAAGAGTACTGACACTCTAGCTATCTATGATTTGAACCACTCCTGTGAGTCCGGTTTTAGATTCCGATGCTTCACTAAAGGTTTACTGTATCCCTTGGACCTTCATATTGACGATGAAACACAGAAATTGTATCCGAATTTAATACAAAAGGCACAATGCCGACTTAAGTACAAGAGGACTGACACTCTCACTTTCTATGATTTGAACCTCTCCTGTGATTCCAGTTTTAGATTCCGATGCTTCACTTCAGGTTTACTGTACACCTTGCACCGTCTTCTTGACGATGAAGCACAAAAATTGCATCGGAATTAAATTCAAAAGGTACAATACAGACTTAAGTAAAAGTGGACTGACACTCTAACTTTCTATGATTTAAACCTCTCCTGTGAGTCCAGTTTTTGATTCTGATGCTTCACTTCAGGTTTACTGTATCGCCTTGACCTTCTTATTGACGATGAAATACAGAAATTGCATCCAATTTTAATACAAAGGCACAATGCCGACTGAAGTTCAAGAGGACTGACACTCTAACTTTCTACTATTTGAACCTCTCCTGTTAGTCCAGTTTTAGATTCCGATGTTTCACATCAGGTTTACTGTATACCTTGAACCTTCTTATTGACGATGAAACACAGAAATTCCATCTGAATTTAATACAAAAGGCACAATGCCGACTTAAGTACAGGAGGACTGACACTCTAACTTTCTATGATTTGAAACTCTCCTGTGAGTCCAGTTTCAAATTCCGATGCTTCATTTCAGGTTTACTGTATCCCTTGGACCTTCTAATTGGCAATGACACACAGAAATTGCATCCGAAATTAATACAAAAGGCACAATGACGACCTAAATACATGAGGACTGACACTCTCACTTTCTATGTTTTGAACCTCTCCTGTGAGTCCAGTTCTAGATTCCGATGCTTCACTTCAGGTTTACTGTATCCCTTGGACCTTCTTATTGACGATGAAACACAGATATAGCATCCGAATTTAATACAAAAGGCACAATGCCGACTTAAGTTCAAGAGGACTGACACATAACCTTCTATGCTTTGAACCTCCTATGTGAGTCCAGTTTTAGATTCCAATGCTTCACTTCAGGTTTACTGTAAACCTTGCACCGTCTTATTGACGATGAAACACAGAAATTGCATCGGAATTTAATACAAAAGGCACATTGCCGACATAAGAACAAGAGGACTGACACTCTCACTTTCTATGATTTGAACCTCTCCTGTGATTCCAGTTTTAGTTTCCGATGCTTGACTTCAGGTTTATTGTAAGCCTTGCACCGTCTTATTGACGATGAAAGCAAAAATTGCATCGGAATTAAATTCAAAAGGAACAATGAAGACTTAAGTACAAGAGGACTGACACTCTAACTTTCTATGTTTTGAACCTCTCCTGTGAGTGCAGTTTTAGATTCCGATGCTTCACTTCAGGTTTACTGTATCCCTTGGTCCTTCTTATTGACGATGAAATACAGAAATTGCATCCGAATTTAATACAAAAGGCACAATGCCGACTTAAGTTCAAGAGGACTGACACATAACCTACTATGCTTTGAACCTCTCCTGTGAGTCCAGTTTTAGATTCCAATGCTTCACTTCAGGTTTACTGTATACCTTGCACATTCTTATTGACGATGAAACACAAAAATTGCATCGGAATTAAATTCAAAAGGCACAATGCCGTCTTAAGTACAAGAGGACTGACACTCTAACTCTCTATGATTTGAACCTCCCCTGTGAGTCCAGTTTTGGGTTCCGATGCTTCACTTCAGGTTTACTGTATACCTTGCACCTTCTTATTGACGATGAAACACACATATTGCATCGGAATTAAATTCAAAAGGCACAATTCCGACTTAAGTACAAGAGGACTGACACTCCCACTTTTTATGATTTGAACCACTCCTGTGAGTCCAGTTTTAGATTTTGATGCTTCACTTCAGGTTTACTGTATTCCTTGGAACATCTTATTGACGATGAAATACAGAAATTACATCCGAATTTAATACAAAAGGCACAATGCTGACTTAAGTACAAGAGGACTGACACTCTCACTTTCTATGATTTGAACCTCTCCTGTGAGTCCAATTTTAGATTCCGATGCTTCACTTCAGGTTTACTGTATACCTTGCAACTTCTTATTGACGATGAAACTCAGAAATTGCATCGCAATTTAATACAAAAGGTACAATGCCGACTTAAGTACAAGAGGACTAACACTCTCACTTTCTAAGATTTGAACCTCTCCTGTGAGTCCAGTTTTAGATTCCGATGCTTCACTTCCGGTTTACTGTATCCCTTGGATCATATGTTTGACGATGAAACACAGAAATTGCATCCGAATTTAATACAAAAGGCACAATGCCGACTTAGTAAAAGAGGACTGCCACTCTCTCTTTCTATGATTTGAACCTCTCCTGTGAGTCCAGATTTAGATTCCAATGCTTCACTTCAGGTTTACTGTATCCCTTGGACCTTCTTATTGACGATGAAACACAGAAATTGCATCGGAATTTAATACAAAAGGCACAATGCCGACTTAAGTAAAAAAGGACAGACACTCTCTCTTTCTATGATTTGATCCTCTACTGTGAGTCCAGTTTTAGATTCCGATGCTTCACTTCCAGTTTACTGTATACCTTGCACCTTCTTATTGACGATGAAACACAGAAATTGCTTCGGAATTTAATACAAAAGGCACAATGCTGACTTAAGTACAAGAGGACTGACACTCTAACTTTCTATGATTTGAACCTTCCCTGTGAGTCCAGTTTTAGATTCCGATGCTTCATTTCAGGTTTACTGTATCCCTTGGCCCTTCTTATTGACGATGACACACCGAAATTGCATCCGAATTTAATACAAAAGGCACAATGACGACTTAAATACTTGAGGACTGACACGCTCACTTTCTATGATTTGAACCTCTCCTGTGAGTCCAGTTTAAGATTCCGATGCTTCACTTCAGGTTTACTGTATCCCTTGGACCTTCCAATTGACGATGAAACACATAAATTGCATCCGAAATTAACACAAAAGGCACAATGCCGACTTAAGTAAAAGAGGACTGCCACTCTCACTTTCTATGATTTGAACCTATCCTGTGAGTCCAGTTTTAGATTCCGATGCTTCACTTCAGGTTTACTGTATACCTTGCAACTTTTTATTGACGACGAAACTCAGAAATTGCATCGCAATTAAATACAAAAGGCACAATGCGGACTTAAGTACAAGAGGACTAACACTCTCACTTTCTATGATTTGAACCTCTCCTGTGAGTCCAGTTTTAGATTCCGATGCTCACTTCAGGTTTACTGTATATCTTGCACCTTCTTATTGACGATGAAACACAGAAATTGCATCTGGATTAAATTCAAAAGGCATAATGCTGACTTAAGTACAAGAGGACTGACACTCTAACGTTCTATGATTTGAACCTTCCTTGTGAGTCCAGTTTTAGATTCTGATGCTTCACTTCAGGTTTACTGTATACCTTGCACCTTCTTATTGACGATGAAACACAGAAATTGCATCGGAAATAAATTCAAAAGGCACAATGCTGACTTAAGTACAAGAGGACTGACACTCTAACTTTCTATGATTTGAACCTCTCCTGTGAGTCCAGTTTTAGATTCCGATGCTTCACTTCCGGTTTACTGTATCGCTTGGATCATATTATTGACGATGAAACACAGAAATTGCATCCGAATTTAATACAAAAGGCACAATGCGGACTTAAGTAAAAGAGGACTGCCACTCTCGCTTTCTATGATTTGAACCTCTCCTGTGAGTCCAGATTTTGATTCCAATGCTTCACTTCAGGTTTACTGTATCCCTTGGACCTTCTTATTGACGATGAAACACAGAAATTGCATCGGAATTTAATACAAAAGACACAATGCCGACTTAAGTAAAAGAGGACTGACACTCTCTCTTTCTATGATTTGATCCTCTACTGTGAGTCCAGTTTTAGATTCCGATGCTTCACTCTCAGTTTACTGTATACCTTGCACCTTCTTATTGACGATGAAACACAGAAATTGCTTCGGAATTTAATACAAAAGGCACAATGCCGACTTAAGTAAAAAGAGGACTGACACTCTCACTTTCTATGTTTTGAACCTCTCCTGTGAGTCCAGTTTTAGATTCCGATGCTTCACTTCAGGTTTACTGTATACCTTGCACCTTCTTATTGACGATGAAACACAGAAATTGCATCGGAATTGAATTCAAAAGGCACAATGCTGACTTAAGTACAAGAGGACTGACACTCTAACTTTCTATGATTTGAACCTTCCCTCTGAGTCCAGTTTTAAATTCCGATGCTTCATTTCAGGTTTACTGTATCCCTTGGCCCTTCTTATTGACGATGACACACCGAAATTGCATCCGAATTTAATACAAAAGGCACAATGGGGACTTATATACTTGAGGACTGACACTCTCACTTTCTATGATTTGAATCTCTCCTGTGAGTCCAGTTTAAGATTCCGATGCTTCACTTCAGGTTTACTGTATCCCTTGGACTGTCCAATTGACGATGAAACACATAAATTGCATCCGAAATTAATACAAAAAGCACAATGCCGACTTAAGAAAAGAGGACTGCCACTCTCACTTTGTATGATTTGAACCTCTCCTGTGAGTCCAGTTTTAGATTCCGATGCTTCACTTCAGGTTTACTGAATACCTTGCGCCGTCATATTGACGATGAAACACAAAAATTGCATCGGAATTAAATTCAAAAGGTACAATGCAGACTTAAGTACAAGAGGACTGACACTCTCACTTTCTATGATTTGAACCTCTCCTGTGAGTCTAGTTTTAGATTACGATGCTTCACGTCAGGTTTACTGTATACCTTGCACCTTCTTAATGACGATGAAACACAGAAATTGCATCGGAATTAAATTCAAAAGACACAATGCCGATTTAAGTACAAGAGGACTGACACTCTAACTCTCTATGATTTGAACCTCCCCTGTGAGTCCAGTTTTGGGTTCCGATGCTTCACTTCAGGTTTACTGTATACCTTGCACCTTCTTATTGACGATGAAACACACATATTGCATCGGAATTAAATTCAAAAGGCACAATTCCGACTTAAGTACAAGAGGACTGACACTCCCACTTTTTATGATTTGAACCACTCCTGTGAGTCCAGTTTTAGATTTTGATGCTTCACTTCAGGTTTACTGTATTCCTTGGAACATCTTATTGACGATGAAATACAGAAATTACATCCGAATTTAATACAAAAGGCACAATGCTGACTTAAGTACAAGAGGACTGACACTCTCACTTTCTATGATTTGAACCTCTCCTGTGAGTCCAATTTTAGATTCCGATGCTTCACTTCAGGTTTACTGTATACCTTGCAACTTCTTATTGACGATGAAACTCAGAAATTGCATCGCAATTTAATACAAAAGGTACAATGCCGACTTAAGTACAAGAGGACTAACACTCTCACTTTCTAAGATTTGAACCTCTCCTGTGAGTCCAGTTTTAGATTCCGATGCTTCACTTCCGGTTTACTGTATCCCTTGGATCATATGTTTGACGATGAAACACAGAAATTGCATCCGAATTTAATACAAAAGGCACAATGCCGACTTAGTAAAAGAGGACTGCCACTCTCTCTTTCTATGATTTGAACCTCTCCTGTGAGTCCAGATTTAGATTCCAATGCTTCACTTCAGGTTTACTGTATCCCTTGGACCTTCTTATTGACGATGAAACACAGAAATTGCATCGGAATTTAATACAAAAGGCACAATGCCGACTTAAGTAAAAAAGGACAGACACTCTCTCTTTCTATGATTTGATCCTCTACTGTGAGTCCAGTTTTAGATTCCGATGCTTCACTTCCAGTTTACTGTATACCTTGCACCTTCTTATTGACGATGAAACACAGAAATTGCTTCGGAATTTAATACAAAAGGCACAATGCTGACTTAAGTACAAGAGGACTGACACTCTAACTTTCTATGATTTGAACCTTCCCTGTGAGTCCAGTTTTAGATTCCGATGCTTCATTTCAGGTTTACTGTATCCCTTGGCCCTTCTTATTGACGATGACACACCGAAATTGCATCCGAATTTAATACAAAAGGCACAATGACGACTTAAATACTTGAGGACTGACACGCTCACTTTCTATGATTTGAACCTCTCCTGTGAGTCCAGTTTAAGATTCCGATGCTTCACTTCAGGTTTACTGTATCCCTTGGACCTTCCAATTGACGATGAAACACATAAATTGCATCCGAAATTAACACAAAAGGCACAATGCCGACTTAAGTAAAAGAGGACTGCCACTCTCACTTTCTATGATTTGAACCTATCCTGTGAGTCCAGTTTTAGATTCCGATGCTTCACTTCAGGTTTACTGTATACCTTGCAACTTTTTATTGACGACGAAACTCAGAAATTGCATCGCAATTAAATACAAAAGGCACAATGCGGACTTAAGTACAAGAGGACTAACACTCTCACTTTCTATGATTTGAACCTCTCCTGTGAGTCCAGTTTTAGATTCCGATGCTCACTTCAGGTTTACTGTATATCTTGCACCTTCTTATTGACGATGAAACACAGAAATTGCATCTGGATTAAATTCAAAAGGCATAATGCTGACTTAAGTACAAGAGGACTGACACTCTAACGTTCTATGATTTGAACCTTCCTTGTGAGTCCAGTTTTAGATTCTGATGCTTCACTTCAGGTTTACTGTATACCTTGCACCTTCTTATTGACGATGAAACACAGAAATTGCATCGGAAATAAATTCAAAAGGCACAATGCTGACTTAAGTACAAGAGGACTGACACTCTAACTTTCTATGATTTGAACCTCTCCTGTGAGTCCAGTTTTAGATTCCGATGCTTCACTTCCGGTTTACTGTATCGCTTGGATCATATTATTGACGATGAAACACAGAAATTGCATCCGAATTTAATACAAAAGGCACAATGCGGACTTAAGTAAAAGAGGACTGCCACTCTCGCTTTCTATGATTTGAACCTCTCCTGTGAGTCCAGATTTTGATTCCAATGCTTCACTTCAGGTTTACTGTATCCCTTGGACCTTCTTATTGACGATGAAACACAGAAATTGCATCGGAATTTAATACAAAAGACACAATGCCGACTTAAGTAAAAGAGGACTGACACTCTCTCTTTCTATGATTTGATCCTCTACTGTGAGTCCAGTTTTAGATTCCGATGCTTCACTCTCAGTTTACTGTATACCTTGCACCTTCTTATTGACGATGAAACACAGAAATTGCTTCGGAATTTAATACAAAAGGCACAATGCCGACTTAAGTAAAAAGAGGACTGACACTCTCACTTTCTATGTTTTGAACCTCTCCTGTGAGTCCAGTTTTAGATTCCGATGCTTCACTTCAGGTTTACTGTATACCTTGCACCTTCTTATTGACGATGAAACACAGAAATTGCATCGGAATTGAATTCAAAAGGCACAATGCTGACTTAAGTACAAGAGGACTGACACTCTAACTTTCTATGATTTGAACCTTCCCTCTGAGTCCAGTTTTAAATTCCGATGCTTCATTTCAGGTTTACTGTATCCCTTGGCCCTTCTTATTGACGATGACACACCGAAATTGCATCCGAATTTAATACAAAAGGCACAATGGGGACTTATATACTTGAGGACTGACACTCTCACTTTCTATGATTTGAATCTCTCCTGTGAGTCCAGTTTAAGATTCCGATGCTTCACTTCAGGTTTACTGTATCCCTTGGACTGTCCAATTGACGATGAAACACATAAATTGCATCCGAAATTAATACAAAAAGCACAATGCCGACTTAAGAAAAGAGGACTGCCACTCTCACTTTGTATGATTTGAACCTCTCCTGTGAGTCCAGTTTTAGATTCCGATGCTTCACTTCAGGTTTACTGAATACCTTGCGCCGTCATATTGACGATGAAACACAAAAATTGCATCGGAATTAAATTCAAAAGGTACAATGCAGACTTAAGTACAAGAGGACTGACACTCTCACTTTCTATGATTTGAACCTCTCCTGTGAGTCTAGTTTTAGATTACGATGCTTCACGTCAGGTTTACTGTATACCTTGCACCTTCTTAATGACGATGAAACACAGAAATTGCATCGGAATTAAATTCAAAAGACACAATGCCGATTTAAGTACAAGAGGACTGACACTCTAACTCTCTATGATTTGAACCTCCCCTGTGAGTCCAGTTTTGGGTTCCGATGCTTCACTTCAGGTTTACTGTATACCTTGCACCTTCTTATTGACGATGAAACACACATATTGCATCGGAATTAAATTCAAAAGGCACAATTCCGACTTAAGTACAAGAGGACTGACACTCCCACTTTTTATGATTTGAACCACTCCTGTGAGTCCAGTTTTAGATTTTGATGCTTCACTTCAGGTTTACTGTATTCCTTGGAACATCTTATTGACGATGAAATACAGAAATTACATCCGAATTTAATACAAAAGGCACAATGCTGACTTAAGTACAAGAGGACTGACACTCTCACTTTCTATGATTTGAACCTCTCCTGTGAGTCCAATTTTAGATTCCGATGCTTCACTTCAGGTTTACTGTATACCTTGCAACTTCTTATTGACGATGAAACTCAGAAATTGCATCGCAATTTAATACAAAAGGTACAATGCCGACTTAAGTACAAGAGGACTAACACTCTCACTTTCTAAGATTTGAACCTCTCCTGTGAGTCCAGTTTTAGATTCCGATGCTTCACTTCCGGTTTACTGTATCCCTTGGATCATATGTTTGACGATGAAACACAGAAATTGCATCCGAATTTAATACAAAAGGCACAATGCCGACTTAGTAAAAGAGGACTGCCACTCTCTCTTTCTATGATTTGAACCTCTCCTGTGAGTCCAGATTTAGATTCCAATGCTTCACTTCAGGTTTACTGTATCCCTTGGACCTTCTTATTGACGATGAAACACAGAAATTGCATCGGAATTTAATACAAAAGGCACAATGCCGACTTAAGTAAAAAAGGACAGACACTCTCTCTTTCTATGATTTGATCCTCTACTGTGAGTCCAGTTTTAGATTCCGATGCTTCACTTCCAGTTTACTGTATACCTTGCACCTTCTTATTGACGATGAAACACAGAAATTGCTTCGGAATTTAATACAAAAGGCACAATGCTGACTTAAGTACAAGAGGACTGACACTCTAACTTTCTATGATTTGAACCTTCCCTGTGAGTCCAGTTTTAGATTCCGATGCTTCATTTCAGGTTTACTGTATCCCTTGGCCCTTCTTATTGACGATGACACACCGAAATTGCATCCGAATTTAATACAAAAGGCACAATGACGACTTAAATACTTGAGGACTGACACGCTCACTTTCTATGATTTGAACCTCTCCTGTGAGTCCAGTTTAAGATTCCGATGCTTCACTTCAGGTTTACTGTATCCCTTGGACCTTCCAATTGACGATGAAACACATAAATTGCATCCGAAATTAACACAAAAGGCACAATGCCGACTTAAGTAAAAGAGGACTGCCACTCTCACTTTCTATGATTTGAACCTATCCTGTGAGTCCAGTTTTAGATTCCGATGCTTCACTTCAGGTTTACTGTATACCTTGCAACTTTTTATTGACGACGAAACTCAGAAATTGCATCGCAATTAAATACAAAAGGCACAATGCGGACTTAAGTACAAGAGGACTAACACTCTCACTTTCTATGATTTGAACCTCTCCTGTGAGTCCAGTTTTAGATTCCGATGCTCACTTCAGGTTTGCTGTATATCTTGCACCTTCTTATTGACGATGAAACACAGAAATTGCATCTGGATTAAATTCAAAAGGCATAATGCTGACTTAAGTACAAGAGGACTGACACTCTAACGTTCTATGATTTGAACCTTCCTTGTGAGTCCAGTTTTAGATTCTGATGCTTCACTTCAGGTTTACTGTATACCTTGCACCTTCTTATTGACGATGAAACACAGAAATTGCATCGGAAATAAATTCAAAAGGCACAATGCTGACTTAAGTACAAGAGGACTGACACTCTAACTTTCTATGATTTGAACCTCTCCTGTGAGTCCAGTTTTAGATTCCGATGCTTCACTTCCGGTTTACTGTATCGCTTGGATCATATTATTGACGATGAAACACAGAAATTGCATCCGAATTTAATACAAAAGGCACAATGCGGACTTAAGTAAAAGAGGACTGCCACTCTCGCTTTCTATGATTTGAACCTCTCCTGTGAGTCCAGATTTTGATTCCAATGCTTCACTTCAGGTTTACTGTATCCCTTGGACCTTCTTATTGACGATGAAACACAGAAATTGCATCGGAATTTAATACAAAAGACACAATGCCGACTTAAGTAAAAGAGGACTGACACTCTCTCTTTCTATGATTTGATCCTCTACTGTGAGTCCAGTTTTAGATTCCGATGCTTCACTCTCAGTTTACTGTATACCTTGCACCTTCTTATTGACGATGAAACACAGAAATTGCTTCGGAATTTAATACAAAAGGCACAATGCCGACTTAAGTAAAAAGAGGACTGACACTCTCACTTTCTATGTTTTGAACCTCTCCTGTGAGTCCAGTTTTAGATTCCGATGCTTCACTTCAGGTTTACTGTATACCTTGCACCTTCTTATTGACGATGAAACACAGAAATTGCATCGGAATTGAATTCAAAAGGCACAATGCTGACTTAAGTACAAGAGGACTGACACTCTAACTTTCTATGATTTGAACCTTCCCTCTGAGTCCAGTTTTAAATTCCGATGCTTCATTTCAGGTTTACTGTATCCCTTGGCCCTTCTTATTGACGATGACACACCGAAATTGCATCCGAATTTAATACAAAAGGCACAATGGGGACTTATATACTTGAGGACTGACACTCTCACTTTCTATGATTTGAATCTCTCCTGTGAGTCCAGTTTAAGATTCCGATGCTTCACTTCAGGTTTACTGTATCCCTTGGACTGTCCAATTGACGATGAAACACATAAATTGCATCCGAAATTAATACAAAAAGCACAATGCCGACTTAAGAAAAGAGGACTGCCACTCTCACTTTGTATGATTTGAACCTCTCCTGTGAGTCCAGTTTTAGATTCCGATGCTTCACTTCAGGTTTACTGAATACCTTGCGCCGTCATATTGACGATGAAACACAAAAATTGCATCGGAATTAAATTCAAAAGGTACAATGCAGACTTAAGTACAAGAGGACTGACACTCTCACTTTCTATGATTTGAACCTCTCCTGTGAGTCTAGTTTTAGATTACGATGCTTCACGTCAGGTTTACTGTATACCTTGCACCTTCTTAATGACGATGAAACACAGAAATTGCATCGGAATTAAATTCAAAAGACACAATGCCGATTTAAGTACAAGAGGACTGACACTCTAACTATCTATGATTTGAACCTCTCCTGTGAGTCCAGTTTCAGATTCCGATGCTTCACTTCAGGTTTACTGTATCCCTTGGACCTTCTTATTGACGATGAAACACAGAAATTGCATTCGAATTTAATACAAAAGGCTCAATCCCGACTTAAGTAAAAGAGGACTGACACTATCTCTTTCTATGATTTGAACCTCTCCTGTGAGACCAGTTTTAGATTCCGATACTTCACTTCCGGTTTACTGTATCCTTTGGATCATATTATTGACGATGAAACACAGAAATGGCATCGGAATTTAATATAAAAGGCACAATGCCGACTTAAGTAAAAGAGAACTGACACTCTCTCTTTCTATGATTTGAATCTCTCCTGTGAGTCCAGTTTTAGATTCCGATGCTTCACTTCAGGTTTACTGTATCACTTGGACCTTCTTATTGACGATGACATACAGAAATTGCATCCGAATTTAATACAAATGGCACAATGCCGACTTAAGTAAAAGAGGTCTGACACTCTCTCTTTCTATGATTTGAACCTCTCCTGTGTGTCCAGCTTTCGATTCCGATGCTTCACTTTAGGTTTACTGTATACCTTGCACCTTCTTATTGACGATGAAAAACAGAAATTGCATCGGAATTAAATTCAAAAGAAACAATGCCGACTTCAGTACAAGAGCACTGGCACTCTAGCTATCTATTGTTTGAACCACTCCTTTGAGTCCGGTTTTATATTCTGATGCTTCACTAAAGGTTTACTGTATCCCTTGGACCTTCATATTGACGATGAAACACAGAAATTGTATCCGAATTTAATACAAAAGGCACAATGCCGACTTAAGTACAAGAGGACTGACACTCTCACTTTCTATGATTTGAACCTCTCCTGTGATTCCAGTTTTAGATTCCGATGCTTCACTTCAGGTTTACTGTACACCTTGCACCGTCTTCTTGACGATGAAGCACAAAAATTGCATCGGAATTAAATTCAAAAGGTACAATACAGACTTAAGTACAAGTGGACTGACACTCTAACTTTCTATGATTTGAACCTCTCCTGTGAGTCCAGTTTTTGATTCTGATGCTTCACTTCAGGTTTACTGTATCGCCTTGACCTTCTTATTCACGATGAAATACAGAAATTGCATCCGATTTTAATACAAAGGCACAATGCCGACTTAAGTACAAGAGGACTGACACTCTAACTTTCTACTATTTGAACCTCTCCTGTGAGTCCAGTTTTAGATTCCGATGCTTCACATCAGGTTTACTGTATACCTTGAACCTTCTTATTGACGATGAAACACAGAAATTCCATCTGAATTTAATACAAAAGGCACAATGCCGACTTAAGTAAAAGAGGACTGTCACTCTCTCTTTCTATGATTTGAACCTCACCTGTGAGTCCAGTTTTAGATTCCGATGCTTAACTTCAGGTTTACTGTATACCTCGCACCTTGTTATTGACGATGAAACCCAGAAATTGCATCGGAATTTAATACAAAAGGCACAATGCCGACTTAAGTAAAACGAGGACTGACACTCTCACTTTCTATGATTTGAACCTCTCCTATGAGTCCACTTTTAGATTCCGATGCTTAACTTCAGGTTTACTGTATTCCCTGGACCTTCTTATTGACGATGAAGCACAGATTTTGCATCCGAATTTAATACAAAAGGCACAATGCCGACTTAAGTACAAGAGGACTGA
This sequence comes from Schistocerca americana, assembly GCF_021461395.2. NCBI lineage: Eukaryota > Metazoa > Arthropoda > Insecta > Orthoptera > Acrididae > Schistocerca > Schistocerca americana. The sequence goes on from NC_060126.1 coordinate 9,031,478, forward strand.
CACTCTAACTTTCTATGATTAGAACCTCACCTGTGAGTCTAGTTTTAGATTCCGATGCTTCACTTCAGGTTTACTGTATCCCTTGGACCTTCTTATTGACGATAAAACACAGAAATTGCATCCGAGTTATTAAAAAAAGGCACAATGCCGACTTAAGTAAAAGAGGACTGACTCTCAAACTTTCTATGTTTTGAACCTCTCCTGTGAGTGCAGTTTTAGATTCCGATGCTTCACTTCAGGTTTACTGTATCCCTTGGTCCTTCTTATTGACGATGAAATACAGAAATTGCATCCGAATTTAATACAAAAGGCACAATGCCGACTTAAGTACAAGAGGACTGACACATAACCTTCTATGCTTTGAACCCCTCCTGTGAGTCCAGTTTTAGATTCCAATGCTTCACTTCAGGTTTACTGTATACCTTGCACATTCGTATTGACGATGAAACACAAAAATTGCATCGGAATTAAATTCAAAAGGCACAATGCCGTATTAAGTACAAGAGGACTGACACTCTAACTCTCTATGATTTGAACCTCCCCTGTGAGTCCAGTTTTGGATTCCGATGCTTCACTTCAGGTTTACTGTATACCTTGCACCTTCTTATTGACGATGAAACACAGATATTGCATGGGAATTAAATTCAAAAGGCACAATGCCGACTTAAGTAAAAGAGGACTGCCACTCTCACTTTCTATGATTTGAACCTCTCCTGTGAGTCCAGTTTTAGATTCCGATGCTTCACTTCAGGTTTACTGTATACCTTGCAACTTCTTATTGACGATGAAACTCAGAAATTGCATCGCAATTTAATACAAAAGGCACAATGCCGACTTAAGTAAAAGAGGACTAACACTCTCACTTTCTATGATTTGAACCTCTCCTGTGAGTCCAGTTTTAGATTCCGCTGCTTCACTTCCGGTTTACTGTATCCCTTGGATCATATGATTGACGATGAAACACAGAAATTGCATCCGAATTTAATACAAAAGGCACAATGCCGACTTAGGTAAAAGAGGACTGCCACTCTCTCTTTCTATGATTTGAACCTCTCCTGTGAATCCAGATTTAGATTCCAATGCTTCACTTCAGGTTTACTGTATCCCTTGGACCTTCTTATTGACGATGAAACACAGAAATTGCATCGGAATTAAATTCAAAAGCACAATGCCGACTTATGTAAAAGAGGACTGACACTCTCTCTTTCTATGATTTGATCCTCTACTGTGAGTCCAGTTTTAGATTCCGATGCTTCACTTCAGGTTTACTGTATCCCTTGGACCTTCTTATTGACGATGAAACACAGATATAGCATCCGAATTTAATACAAAAGGCACAATACCGACATAAGTAAAAGAGGACTGAAACACCTACTTTCTATGATTTGAACCTCTCCTGTGAGTCCAGTATTAGATTCCGATGCTTAACTTCAGATTTACTGTAAACCTTGCACCTTCTTATTGACGATGAAACACAGAAATTGCATCGGAATTTAATACAAAAGGCACATTGCCGACTTAAGTACAAGAGGACTGACACTCTCACTTTCTATGATTTGAACCTCTCCTGTGATTCCAGTTTTAGTTTCCGATGCTTGACTTCAGGTTTATTGTATGCCTTGCACCGTCTTATTGGCGATGAAAGCAAAAATTGCATCGGAATTAAATTCAAAAGGAACAATGAAGACTTAAGTACAAGAGGACTGACACTCTAACTTTCTATGTTTTGAACCTCTCCTGTGAGTGCAGTTTTAGATTCCGATGCTTCACTTCAGGTATACTGTATCCCTTGGTCCTTCTTATTGACGATGAAATACAGAAATTGCATCCGAATTTAATACAAAAGGCACAATGCCGACTTAAGTACAAGAGGACTGACACTCTAACTTTCTATGATTAGAACCTCACCTGTGAGTCTAGTTTTAGATTCCGATGCTTCACTTCAGGTTTACTGTATCCCTTGGACCTTCTTATTGACGATAAAACACAGAAATTGCATCCGAGTTAATAAAAAAAGGCACAATGCCGACTTAAGTAAAAGAGGACTGACTCTCAAACTTTCTATGTTTTGAACCTCTCCTGTGAGTGCAGTTTTAGATTCCGATGCTTCACTTCAGGTTTACTGTATCCCTTGGTCCTTCTTATTGACGATGAAATACAGAAATTGCATCCGAATTTTATACAAAAGGCACAATGCCGACTTAAGTACAAGAGGACTGACACATAACCTTCTATGCTTTGAACCCCTCCTGTGAGTCCAGTTTTAGATTCCAATGCTTCACTTCAGGTTTACTGTATACCTTGCACATTCGTATTGACGATGAAACACAAAAATTGCATCGGAATTAAATTCAAAAGGCACAATGCCGTATTAAGTACAAGAGGACTGACACTCTAACTCTCTATGATTTGAACCTCCCCTGTGAGTCCAGTTTTGGATTCCGATGCTTCACTTCAGGTTTACTGTATACCTTGCACCTTCTTATTGACGATGAAACACAGATATTGCATGGGAATTAAATTCAAAAGGCACAATGCCGACTTAAGTAAAAGAGGACTGACACTCTAACTTTCTATGATTTGAACCTTCCCTGTGAGTCCAGTTTTAGATTCTGATGCTTCATTTCAGGTTTACTGTATCCCTTGGCCCTTCTTATTGTCGATGACACACCGAAATTGCATCCGAATTTAATACAAAAGCCACAATGACGACTTAAATACTTGAGGACTGACGCTCTCACTTTCTATGATTTGAACCTCTCCTGTGAGTCCAGTTTTAGATTCCGATGCTTCACTTCAGGTTTACTGTATCCCTTGGACCTCCCAATTGTCGATGAAACACATAAATTCCATCCGAATTTAATACAAAAGGCACAATGCCGACTTAAGTAAAAGAGGACTGCCACTCTCACTTTCTATGATTTGAACCTCTCCTGTGAGTCCAGTTTTAGATTCCGATGCTTCACTTCAGGTTTACTGTATACCTTGCAACTTCTTATTGACGATGAAACTCAGAAATTGCATCGCAATTTAATACAAAAGGCACAATGCCGACTTAAGTAAAAGAGGACTAACACTCTCACTTTCTATGATTTGAACCTCTCCTGTGAGTCCAGTTTTAGATTCCGCTGCTTCACTTCCGGTTTACTGTATCCCTTGGATCATATGATTGACGATGAAACACAGAAATTGCATCCGAATTTAATACAAAAGGCACAATGCCGACTTAGGTAAAAGAGGACTGCCACTCTCTCTTTCTATGATTTGAACCTCTCCTGTGAATCCAGATTTAGATTCCAATGCTTCACTTCAGGTTTACTGTATCCCTTGGACCTTCTTATTGACGATGAAACACAGAAATTGCATCGGAATTAAATTCAAAAGCACAATGCCGACTTATGTAAAAGAGGACTGACACTCTCTCTTTCTATGATTTGATCCTCTACTGTGAGTCCAGTTTTAGATTCCGATGCTTCACTTCAGGTTTACTGTATCCCTTGGACCTTCTTATTGACGATGAAACACAGATATAGCATCCGAATTTAATACAAAAGGCACAATACCGACATAAGTAAAAGAGGACTGAAACACCTACTTTCTAAGATTTGAACCTCTCCTGTGAGTCCAGTATTAGATTCCGATGCTTAACTTCAGATTTACTGTAAACCTTGCACCTTCTTATTGACGATGAAACACAGAAATTGCATCGGAATTTAATACAAAAGGCACATTGCCGACTTAAGTACAAGAGGACTGACACTCTCACTTTCTATGATTTGAACCTCTCCTGTGATTCCAGTTTTAGTTTCCGATGCTTGACTTCAGGTTTATTGTATGCCTTGCACCGTCTTATTGGCGATGAAAGCAAAAATTGCATCGGAATTAAATTCAAAAGGAACAATGAAGACTTAAGTACAAGAGGACTGACACTCTAACTTTCTATGTTTTGAACCTCTCCTGTGAGTGCAGTTTTAGATTCCGATGCTTCACTTCAGGTATACTGTATCCCTTGGTCCTTCTTATTGACGATGAAATACAGAAATTGCATCCGAATTTAATAAAAAAGGCACAATGCCGACTTAAGTACAAGAGGACTGACACATAACCTTCTATGCTTTGAACCCCTCCTGTGAGTCCAGTTTTAGATTCCAATGCTTCACTTCAGGTTTACTGTATACCTTGCACATTCGTATTGACGATGAAACACAAAAATTGCATCGGAATTATATTCAAAAGGCACAATGCCGTATTAAGTACAAGAGGACTGACACTCTAACTCTCTATGATTTGAACCTCCCCTGTGAGTCCAGTTTTGGATTCCGATGCTTCACTTCAGGTTTACTGTATACCTTGCACCTTCTTATTGACGATGAAACACAGAAATTGCATCGGGATTAAATTCAAAAGGCATAATGCTGACTTAAGTACAAGAGGACTGACACTCTAACGTTCTATGATTTGAACCTTCCCTGTGAGTCCAGTTTTAGATTCTGATGCTTCACTTCAGGTTTACTGTATACCTTGCACCTTCTTATTGACGATGAAACACAGAAATTGCATCGGAAATAAATTCAAAAGGCACAATGCTGACTTAAGTACAAGAGGACTGACACTCTAACTTTCCATGATTTGAACCTTCCCTGTGAGTCCAGTTTTAGATTCCGATGCTTCATTTCAGGTTTACTGTATCCCTTGGCCCTTCTTATTGACGATGACACACCGCAATTGCATCCGAATTTAATACAAAAGGCACAATGACGACTTAAATACTTGAGGACTGACGCTCTCACTTTCTATGATTTGAACCTCTCCTGTGAGTCCAGTTTTAGATTCCGATGCTTCACTTCAGGTTTACTGTATACCTTGCACCTTCTTATTGACGATGAAACACAGAAATTGCATCGGAATTAAATTCAAAAGGCACAATGCTGACTTAAGTACAAGAGGACTGACACTCTAACTTTCTATGATTTGAACCTTCCCTGTGGGTCCAGTTTTAGATTCCGATGCTTCATTTCAGGTTTACTGTATCCCTTGGCCCTTCTTATTGACGATGACACACCGAAATTGAATCCGAATTTAATACAAAATGCACAATGACGACTTAAATACTTGAGGACTGACACTCTCACTTTCTATGATTTGAACCTCTCCTGTGAGTCCAGTTTCAGATTCCGATGCTTGACTTCAGGTTTACTGTATCCCTTGGACCTTCCAATTGTCGATGAAACACATAAATTCCATCCGAATTTAATACAAAAGGCACAATGCCGACTGAAGTAAAAGAGGACTGCCACTCTCACTTTCTATGATTTGAACCTCTCCTGTGAGTCCAGTTTTAGATTCCGATGCTTCACTTCAGGTTTACTGTATACCTTGCAACTTCTTATTGACGATGAAACTCAGAAATTGCATTGCAATTTAATACAAAAGGCACAATGCCGACTTAAGTACAAGAGGACTAACACTCTCACTTTCTATGATTTGAACCTCTCCTGTGAGTCCAGTTTTAGATTCCGATGCTTCACTTCCGGTTTACTGTATCGCTTGGATCATATTATTGACGATGAAACACAGAAATTGCATCCGAATTTAATACAAAAGGCACAATGCGGACTTAAGTAAAAGAGGACTGCCACTCTCGCTTTCTATGATTTGAACCTCTCCTGTGAGTCCAGATTTTGATTCCAATGCTTCACTTCAGGTTTACTGTATCCCTTGGACCTTCTTATTGACGATGAAACACAGAAATTGCATCGGAATTTAATACAAAAGACACAATGCCGACTTAAGTAAAAGAGGACTGACACTCTCTCTTTCTATGATTTGATCCTCTACTGTGAGTCCAGTTTTAGATTCCGATGCTTCACTCTCAGTTTACTGTATACCTTGCACCTTCTTATTGACGATGAAACACAGAAATTGCTTCGGAATTTAATACAAAAGGCACAATGCTGACTTAAGTACAAGAGGACTGACACTCTAACTTTCTATGATTTGAACCTTCCCTCTGAGTCCAGTTTTAAATTCCGATGCTTCATTTCAGGTTTACTGTATCCCTTGGCCCTTCTTATTGACGATGACACACCGAAATTGCATCCGAATTTAATACAAAAGGCACAATGAGGACTTATATACTTGAGGACTGACACTCTCACTTTCTATGATTTGAATCTCTCCTGTGAGTCCAGTTTAAGATTCCGATGCTTCACTTCAGGTTTACTGTATCCCTAGGACTGTCCAATTGACGATGAAACACATAAATTGCATCCGAAATTAATACAAAAAGCACAATGCCGACTTAAGAAAAGAGGACTGCCACTCTCACTTTGTATGATTTGAACCTCTCCTGTGAGTCCAGTTTTAGATTCCGATGCTTCACTTCAGGTTTACTGAATACCTTGCGCCGTCATATTGACGATGAAACACAAAAATTGCATCGGAATTAAATTCAAAAGGTACAATGCAGACTTAAGTACAAGAGGACTGACACTCTCACTTTCTATGATTTGAACCTCTCCTGTGAGTCTAGTTTTAGATTACGATGCTTCACGTCAGGTTTACTGTATACCTTGCACCTTCTTAATGACGATGAAACACAGAAATTGCATCGGAATTAAATTCAAAAGACACAATGCCGATTTAAGTACAAGAGGACTGACACTCTAACTATCTATGATTTGAACCTCTCCTGTGAGTCCAGTTTCAGATTCCGATGCTTCACTTCAGGTTTACTGCATCCCTTGGACCTTCTTATTGACGATGAAACACAGAAATTGCATTCGAATTTAATACAAAAGGCTCAATCCCGACTTAAGTAAAAGAGGACTGACACTATCTCTTTCTATGATTTGAACCTCTCCTGTGAGACCAGTTTTAGATTCCGATACTTCACTTCCGGTTTACTGTATCCTTTGGATCATATTATTGACGATGAAACACAGAAATGGCATCGGAATTTAATATAAAAGGCACAATGCCGACTTAAGTAAAAGAGAACTGACACTCTCTCTTTCTATGATTTGAATCTCTCCTGTGAGTCCAGTTTTAGATTCCGATGCTTCACTTCAGGTTTACTGTATCACTTGGACCTTCTTATTGACGATGACATACAGAAATTGCATCCGAATTTAATACAAATGGCACAATGCCGACTTAAGTAAAAGAGGTCTGACACTCTCTCTTTCTATGATTTGAACCTCTCCTGTGTGTCCAGCTTTCGATTCCGATGCTTCACTTTAGGTTTACTGTATACCTTGCACCTTCTTATTGACGATGAAAAACAGAAATTGCGTCGGAATTAAATTCAAAAGGCACAATGCCGACTTAAGTAAAGAGGACTGACACTCCAACACTCTATGATTTGAACCTCTCCTGTGAGTCCAATTTTAGATTCCGATGCGTCACTTCTGGTTTACTGTATAACTTGCAGCTTCTTAATGACGATGAAACACAGAAATTGCATCGGAATTAAATTCAAAAGAAACAATGCCGACTTCAGTACAAGAGCACTGGCACTCTAGCTATCTATTGTTTGAACCACTCCTTTGAGTCCGGTTTTATATTCTGATGCTTCACTAAAGGTTTACTGTATCCCTTGGACCTTCATATTGACGATGAAACACAGAAATTGTATCCGAATTTAATACAAAAGGCACAATGCCGACTTAAGTACAAGAGGACTGACACTCTCACTTTCTATGATTTGAACCTCTCCTGTGATTCCAGTTTTAGATTCCGATGCTTCACTTCAGGTTTACTGTACACCTTGCACCGTCTTCTTGACGATGAAGCACAAAAATTGCATCGGAATTAAATTCAAAAGGTACAATACAGACTTAAGTACAAGTGGACTGACACTCTAACTTTCTATGATTTGAACCTCTCCTGTGAGTCCAGTTTTTGATTCTGATGCTTCACTTCAGGTTTACTGTATCGCCTTGACCTTCTTATTCACGATGAAATACAGAAATTGCATCCGATTTTAATACAAAGGCACAATGCCGACTTAAGTACAAGAGGACTGACACTCTAACTTTCTACTATTTGAACCTCTCCTGTGAGTCCAGTTTTAGATTCCGATGCTTCACATCAGGTTTACTGTATACCTTGAACCTTCTTATTGACGATGAAACACAGAAATTCCATCTGAATTTAATACAAAAGGCACAATGCCGACTTAAGTAAAAGAGGACTGTCACTCTCTCTTTCTATGATTTGAACCTCACCTGTGAGTCCAGTTTTAGATTCCGATGCTTAACTTCAGGTTTACTGTATACCTCGCACCTTGTTATTGACGATGAAACCCAGAAATTGCATCGGAATTTAATACAAAAGGCACAATGCCGACTTAAGTAAAACGAGGACTGACACTCTCACTTTCTATGATTTGAACCTCTCCTATGAGTCCACTTTTAGATTCCGATGCTTAACTTCAGGTTTACTGTATTCCCTGGACCTTCTTATTGACGATGAAGCACAGATTTTGCATCCGAATTTAATACAAAAGGCACAATGCCGACTTAAGTACAAGAGGACTGACACTCTAACTTTCTATGATTAGAACCTCACCTGTGAGTCTAGTTTTAGATTCCGATGCTTCACTTCAGGTTTACTGTATCCCTTGGACCTTCTTATTGACGATAAAACACAGAAATTGCATCCGAGTTAATAAAAAAAGGCACAATGCCGACTTAAGTAAAAGAGGACTGACACTCAAACTTTCTATGTTTTGAACCTCTCCTGTGAGTGCAGTTTTAGATTCCGATGCTTCACTTCAGGTTTACTGTATCCCTTGGTCCTTCTTATTGACGATGAAATACAGAAATTGCATCCGAATTTAATACAAAAGGCACAATGCCGACTTAAGTACAAGAGGACTGACACATAACCTTCTATGCTTTGAACCCCTCCTGTGAGTCCAGTTTTAGATTCCAATGCTTCACTTCAGGTTTACTGTATACCTTGCACATTCGTATTGACGATGAAACACAAAAATTGCATCGGAATAAAATTCAAAAGGCACAATGCCGTATTAAGTACAAGAGGACTGACACTCTAACTCTCTATGATTTGAACCTCCCCTGTGAGTCCAGTTTTGGATTCCGATGCTTCACTTCAGGTTTACTGTATACCTTGCACCTTCTTATTGACGATGAAACACAGATATTGCATGGGAATTAAATTCAAAAGGCACAATGCCGACTTAAGTAAAAGAGGACTGACACTCTAACTTTCTATGATTTGAACCTTCCCTGTGAGTCCAGTTTTAGATTCTGATGCTTCATTTCAGGTTTACTGTATCCCTTGGCCCTTCTTATTGTCGATGACACACCGAAATTGCATCCGAATTTAATACAAAAGCCACAATGACGACTTAAATACTTGAGGACTGACGCTCTCACTTTCTATGATTTGAACCTCTCCTGTGAGTCCAGTTTTAGATTCCGATGCTTCACTTCAGGTTTACTGTATCCCTTGGACCTCCCAATTGTCGATGAAACACATAAATTCCATCCGAATTTAATACAAAAGGCACAATGCCGACTTAAGTAAAAGAGGACTGCCACTCTCACTTTCTATGATTTGAACCTCTCCTGTGAGGCCAGTTTTAGATTCCGATGCTTCACTTCAGGTTTACTGTATACCTTGCAACTTCTTATTGACGATGAAACTCAGAAATTGCATCGCAATTTAATACAAAAGGCACAATGCCGACTTAAGTAAAAGAGGACTAACACTCTCACTTTCTATGATTTGAACCTCTCCTGTGAGTCCAGTTTTAGATTCCGCTGCTTCACTTCCGGTTTACTGTATCCCTTGGATCATATGATTGACGATGAAACACAGAAATTGCATCCGAATTTAATACAAAAGGCACAATGCCGACTTAGGTAAAAGAGGACTGCCACTCTCTCTTTCTATGATTTGAACCTCTCCTGTGAGTCCAGATTTAGATTCCAATGCTTCACTTCAGGTTTACTGTATCCCTTGGACCTTCTTATTGACGATGAAACACAGAAATTGCATCGGAATTAAATTCAAAAGCACAATGCCGACTTATGTAAAAGAGGACTGACACTCTCTCTTTCTATGATTTGATCCTCTACTGTGAGTCCAGTTTTAGATTCCGATGCTTCACTTCAGGTTTACTGTATCCCTTGGACCTTCTTATTGACGATGAAACACAGATATAGCATCCGAATTTAATACAAAAGGCACAATACCGACATAAGTAAAAGAGGACTGAAACACCTACTTTCTATGATTTGAACCTCTCCTGTGAGTCCAGTATTAGATTCCGATGCTTAACTTCAGATTTACTGTAAACCTTGCACCTTCTTATTGACGATGAAACACAGAAATTGCATCGGAATTTAATACAAAAGGCACAATGCCGACTTAAGTACAAGAGGACTGACACTCTCACTTTCTATGATTTGAACCTCTCCTGTGATTCCAGTTTTAGTTTCCGATGCTTGACTTCAGGTTTATTGTATGCCTTGCACCGTCTTATTGGCGATGAAAGCAAAAATTGCATCGGAACTAAATTCAAAAGGAACAATGAAGACTTAAGTACAAGAGGACTGACACTCTAACTTTCTATGTTTTGAACCTCTCCTGTGAGTGCAGTTTTAGATTCCGATGCTTCACTTCAGGTTTACTGTATCCCTTGGTCCTTCTTATTGACGATGAAATACAGAAATTGCATCCGAATTTAATAAAAAAGGCACAATGCCGACTTAAGTACAAGAGGACTGACACATAACCTTCTATGCTTTGAACCCCTCCTGTGAGTCCAGTTTTAGATTCCAATGCTTCACTTCAGGTTTACTGTATACCTTGCACATTCGTATTGACGATGAAACACAAAAATTGCATCGGAATTATATTCAAAAGGCACAATGCCGTATTAAGTACAAGAGGACTGACACTCTAACTCTCTATGATTTGAACCTCCCCTGTGAGTCCAGTTTTGGATTCCGATGCTTCACTTCAGGTTTACTGTATACCTTGCACCTTCTTATTGACGATGAAACACAGATATTGCATCGGAATTAAATTCAAAAGGCACAATGCCGACTTAAGTAAAAGAGGACTGACACTCTAACTTTCTATGATTTGAACCTTCCCTGTGAGTCCAGTTTTAGATTCCGATGCTTCATTTCAGTGTTACTGTATCCCTTGGCCCTTCTTATTGTCGATGACACACCGAAATTGCATCCGAATTTAATACAAAAGGCACAATGACGACTTAAATACTTGAGGACTGACGCTCTCACTTTCTATGATTTGAACCTCTCCTGTGAGTCCAGTTTTAGATTCCGATGCTTCACTTCAGGTTTACTGTATCCCTTGGACCTTCCAATTGTCGATGAAACACATAAATTCCATCCGAATTTAATACAAAAGGCACAATGCCGACTTAAGTAAAAGAGGACTGCCACTCTCACTTTCTATGATTTGAACCTCACCTGTGAGTCCAGTTTTAGATTCCGATGCTTCACTTCAGGTTTACTGTATTCCTTGGAACATCTTATTGACGATGAAATACAGAAATTACATCCGAATTTAATACAAAAGGCACAATGCCGACTTAAGTACAAGAGGACTGACACTCTAACTATCTATGGTTTTGTACAGTTCCTGTCAGTCCAGTTTTATATACCGATGCTTCACTTCAGGTATACTGTATCCCTTGGACCTTCTTATTGACGATGAAACACAGAAATTGTATCCGAATTTAATACAAAAGGCACAATGCCGACTTAAGTGAAAGAGGACTGCCACTCTCTCTTTCTATGATTTGAACCTCTCCTGTGAGTCCAGATTTAGATTCCGATGCTTCAGTTCCGGTTTACTGTATCCCTTGGACCTTCTTATTGATGATGAAACACAGAAATTGCATCGGAATTTAATACAAAAGGAACAATGCCGACTTAAGTAAAAGAGGACTGACACTCTAACTTTCTATGATTTGAACCTTCCCTGTGAGTCCAGTTTTAGATTCCGATGCTTCATTTCAGGTTTACTGTATACCTTGGCCCTTCTTATTGTCGATGACACACCGAAATTGCATCCGAATTTAATACAAAAGGCACAATGACGACTTAAATACTTGAGGACTGACGCTCTCACTTTCTATGATTTGAACCTCTCCTGTGAGTCCAGTTTTAGATTCCGATGCTTCACTTCAGGTTTACTGTATCCCTTGGACCTTCCAATTGTCGATGAAACACATAAATTCCATCCGAATTTAATACAAAAGGCACAATGCCGACTTAAGTAAAAGAGGACTGCCACTCTCACTTTCTATGATTTGAACCTCTCCTGTGAGTCCAGTTTTAGATTCCGATGCTTCACTTCAGGTTTACTGTATACCTTGCAACTTCTTATTGACGATGAAACTCAGAAATTGCATCGCAATTTAATGCAAAAGGCACAATGCCGACTTAAGTACAAGAGGACTAACACTCTCACCTTCTATGATTTGAACCTCTCCTGTGAGTCCAGTTTTAGATTCCGCTGCTTCACTTCCGGTTTACTGTATCCCTTAGATCATATGATTGACGATGAAACACAGAAATTGCATCCGAATTTAATACAAAAGGCACAATGCCGACTTAAGTAAAAGAGGACTGCCACTCTCTCTTTCTATGATTTGAACCCCTCCTGTGAGTCCAGATTTAGATTCCAACGCTTCACTTCAGGTTTACTGTATCCCTTGGACCTTCTTATAGACGATGAAACACAGAAATTGCATCGGAATTTAATACAAAAGCACAATGCCGACTTAAGTAAAAGAGGACTGACACTCTCTCTTTCTATGATTTGATCCTCTACTGTGAGTCCAGTTTTAGATTCCGATGCTTCACTTCCAGTTTACTGTATACCTTGCACCTTCTTATTGACGATGAAACACAGAAATTGCTTCGGAATTTAATACAAAGTGCACAATGCCGACTTAAGTAAAAAGAGGACTGACACTCTCACTTTCTATGCTTTGAACCTCTCCTGTGAGTCCAGTTTTAGATTCCGATGCTTCACTTCAGGTTTACTGTATACCTTGCACCTTCTTACTGACGATGAAACACAGAAATTGCATCGGAATTGGATTCAAAAGGCACAATGCTGACTTAAGTACAAGAGGACTGACACTCTAACTTTCTATGATTTGAACCTTCCCTGTGAGTCCAGTTTTAGATTCCGATGCTTCATTTCAGGTTTACTGTATCCCTTGGCCCTTCTTATTGACGATGACACACCGAAATTGCATCCGAATTTAATACAAAAGGCACAATGGCGACTTAAATACTTGAGGACTGACACTCTCACTTTCTATGATTTGAACCTCTCCTGTGAGTCCAGTTTAAGATTCCGATGCTTCACTTCAGGTTTACTGTATCCCTTGGACCTTCCAATTGACGATGAAACATATAAATTGCATCCGAAATTAATACAAAAGGCACAATGCCGACTTAAGTAAAAGAGGACTGCCACTCTCACTTTCTATGATTTGAACCTCTCCTGTGAGTCCAGTTTTAGATTCCGATGCTTCACTTCAGGTTTACTGTATACCTTGCTACTTCTAATTGACGATGAAACTCAGAAATTGCATCGCAATTAAATACAAAAGGCACAATGCCGACTTAAGTACAAGAGGACTAACACTCTCACTTTCTATGATTTGAACCTCTCCTGTGAGTCCAGTTTTAGATTCCGATGCTCACTTCAGGTTTACTGTATACCTTGCACCTTCTTATTGACGATGAAACACAGAAATTGCATCGGAATTAAATTCAAAAGGCACAATGCTGACTGAAGTAACAGAGGACTGACACTCTAACTTTCTATGATTTGAACCTTCCCTGTGAGTCCAGTTTTAGATTCTGATGCTTCACTTCGGGTTTACTGTGTACCTTGCACCTTCTAATTGACGATGAAACTCAGAAATTGCATCGCAATTAAATACAAAAGGCACAATGCTGACTTAAGTACAAGAGGACTGACACTCTAACTTTCTATGATTTGAACCTTCCCTGTGAGTCCAGTTTTAGATTCCGATGCTTCATTTCAGGTTTACTGTATCCCTTGGACCTTCTTATTGACGATGACACACCGAAATTGCATCCGAATTTAATACAAAAGGCACAATGACGACTTAAATACATGAGGACTGACACTCTCACTTTCTATGATTTGAACCTCTCCTGTGAGTCCAGTTTTAGATTCCGATGCTTCACTTCAGGTTTACTGTATCCCTTGGACCTTCCAATTGACGATGAAACACATTAATTGCATCCGAATTTAATACAAAAGGCACAATGCCGACTTAAGTAAAAGAGGACTGCCACTCTCACTTTCTATGATTTGAACCTCTCCTGTGAGTCCAGTTTTAGATTCCGATGCTTTACTTCAAATTTACTGCATCCCTTGGACCTTCTTATTGACGATGAAACACAGAAATTGCATCTGAATTTAATACAAAAGGCACAATGCCGACTTAAGAACAAGAGGACTGACACTCTCACTTTCTATGATTTGAACCTCTCCTGTGAGTCCAGTTTTAGATTCCGATGCTTCTCTTCAGGTTTACTGTGTACCTTGCACCTTCTTATTGACGGTGGAAAACAGAAATTCCATCCGAATTTAATACAAAAGGCACAATGCCGACTTAAGAACAAGAGGACTGACACTCTCACTTTCTATGATTTGAACCTCTCCTGTGAGTCCAGTTTTAGATTCCGATGCTTTACTTCAAATTTACTGCATCCCTTGGACCTTCTTATTGACGATGAAACACAGAAATTGCATCTGAATTTAATACAAAAGGCACAATGCCGACAAGAACAAGAGGACTGACACTCTCACTTTCTATGATTTGAACCTCTCCTGTGAGTCCAGTTTTAGATTCCGATGCTTCACTTCAGGTTTACTGTATCCCTTGGACCTTCCAATTGTCGATGAAACACATAAATTCCATCCGAATTTAATACAAAAGGCACAATGCCGACTTAAGTAAAAGAGGACTGCCACTCTCACTTTCTATGATTTGAACCTCTCCTGTGAGTCCAGTTTTAGATTCCGATGCTTCACTTCAGGTTTACTGTATACCTTGCAACTTCTTATTGACGATGAAACTCAGAAATTGCATCGCAATTTAATACAAAAGGCAGAATGCCGACTTAAGTACAAGAGGACTAACACTCTCACTTTCTATGATTTGAACCTATCCTGTGAGTCCAGTTTTAGATTCCGATGCTTCACTTCCGGTTTACTGTATCGCTTGGATCATATTATTGACGATGAAACACAGAAATTGCTTCGGAATTAAATACAAAAGGCACAATGGCGACTTAAGTAAAAAGAGGACTGACACTCTCACTTTGTATGTTTTGAACCTCTCCTGTGAGTCCAGTTTTAGATTCCGATGCTTCACTTCAGGTTTACTGTACCCCTTGGACCTTCTAATTGACGATGTAACACATAAATTGCATCCGAAATTAATACAAAAGGCACAATGCCGACCTAAGTAAAAGAGGACTGCCACTCTCAATTTCTATGATTTGAACCTCTCCTGTGAGTCCAGTTTTAGATTCCGATGCTTCACTTCAGGTTTACTGTATACCTTGCAACTTCTTATTGACGATGAAACTCAGAAATTGCATCGCAATTAAATACAAAAGGCACAATGCCGACTTAAGTACAAGAGGACTAACACTCTCACTTTCTATGATTTGAACCTCTCCTGTGAGTCCAGTTTTAGATTCCGATGCTCACTTCAGGTTTACTGTATACCTTGCACCTTCTTATTGACGATGAAACACAGAAATTGCATCGGAATTAAATTCAAAAGGCACAATGCTGACTTAAGTACAAGAGGACTGACACTCTAACTTTCTATGATTTGAACCTTCCCTGTGAGTCCAGTTTTAGATTCCGATGCTTCATTTCAGGTTTACTGTATCCCTTGGACCTTCTTATTGACGATGACACACCGACATTGCATCCGAATTTAATACAAAAGGCACAATGACGACTTAAATACATGAGGACTGACACTCTCACTTTCTATGATTTGAACCTCTCCTGTGAGTCCAGTTTTAGATTCCGATGCTTCACTTCAGGTTTACTGTATCCCTTGGACCTTCCAATTGACGATGAAACACATAAATTGCATCCGAATTTAATACAAATGGCACAATGCCGACTTATGTAAAAGAGGACTGCCACTCTCACTTTCTATGATTCGAACCTCTCCTGTGAGTCCAGTTTTAGATTCCGATGCTTCACTTCAGGTTTACTGTAAACCTTGCAACTTCTTATTGACGATAAAACTCAGAAATTGCATCGCAATTTAATACAAAAGGCACAATGCCGACTTAAGTACAAGAGGACTAACACTCTCACTTTCTATGATTTGAACCTCTCCTGTGAGTCCAGTTTCAGATTCCGATGCTTTACTTCTAATTTACTGCATCCCTTGGACCTTCTTACTGACGATGAAACACAGAAATTGCATCTGAATTTAATACTAAAGGCACAATGCTGACTTAAGTACAAGAGGACTGACACTCTAACTTTCTATGATTTGAACCTTCCCTGTGAGTCCAGTTTTAGATTCCGATGCTTCATTTCAGGTTTACTGTATCCCTTGGACCTTCTTATTGACGATGACACACCGAAATTGCATCCGAATTTAATACAAAAGGCACAATGACGACTTAAATACATGAGGACTGACACTCTCACTTTCTATGATTTGAACCTCTCCTGTGAGTCCAGTTTTAGATTCCGATGCTTCACTTCAGGTTTACTGTATCCCTTGGACCTTCCAATTGACGATGAAACACATTAATTGCATCCGAATTTAATACAAAAGGCACAATGCCGACTTAAGTAAAAGAGGACTGCCACTCTCACTTTCTATGATTTGAACCTCTCCTGTGAGTCCAGTTTTAGATTCCGATGCTTTACTTCAAATTTACTGCATCCCTTGGACCTTCTTATTGACGATGAAACACAGAAATTGCATCTGAATTTAATACAAAAGGCACAATGCCGACTTAAGAACAAGAGGACTGACACTCTCACTTTCTATGATTTGAAACTCTCCTGTGAGTCCAGTTTTAGATTCCGATGCTTCTCTTCAGGTTTACTGTGTACCTTGCACCTTCTTATTGACGGTGGAAAACAGAAATTCCATCCGAATTTAATACAAAAGGCACAATGCCGACTTAAGAACAAGAGGACTGACACTCTCACTTTCTATGATTTGAACCTCTCCTGTGAGTCCAGTTTTAGATTCCGATGCTTTACTTCAAATTTACTGCATCCCTTGGACCTTCTTATTGACGATGAAACACAGAAATTGCATCTGAATTTAATACAAAAGGCACAATGCCGACTTAAGAACAAGAGGACTGACACTCTCACTTTCTATGATTTGAACCTCTCCTGTGAGTCCAGTTTTAGATTCCGATGCTTCACTTCAGGTTTACTGTATCCCTTGGACCTTCCAATTGTCGATGAAACACATAAATTCCATCCGAATTTAATACAAAGGGCACAATGCCGACTTAAGTAAAAGAGGACTGCCACTCTCACTTTCTATGATTTGAACCTCTCCTGTGAGTCCAGTTTTAGATTCCGATGCTTCACTTCCGGTTTACTGTATCGCTTGGATCATATTATTGACGATGAAACACAGAAATTGCTTCGGAATTTAATACAAAAGGCACAATGCCGACTTAAGTAAAAAGAGGACTGACACTCTCACTTTGTATGTTTTGAACCTCTCCTGTGAGTCCAGTTTTAGATTCCGATGCTTCACTTCAGGTTTACTGTATACCTTGGACCTTCTTATTGACGATGAAACACAGAAATTGCATCGGAATTAAATTCAAAAGCACAATGCCGACTTATGTAAAAGAGGACTGACACTCTCTCTTTCTATGATTTGATCCTCTACTGTGAGTCCAGTTTTAGATTCCGATGCTTCACTTCAGGTTTACTGTATCCCTTGGACCTTCTTATTGACGATGAAACACAGATATAGCATCCGAATTTAATACAAAAGGCACAATACCGACATAAGTAAAAGAGGACTGAAACACCTACTTTCTATGATTTGAACCTCTCCTGTGAGTCCAGTATTAGATTCCGATGCTTAACTTCAGATTTACTGTAAACCTTGCACCTTCTTATTGACGATGAAACACAGAAATTGCATCGGAATTTAATACAAAAGGCACATTGCCGACTTAAGTACAAGAGGACTGACACTCTCACTTTCTATGATTTGAACCTCTCCTGTGATTCCAGTTTTAGTTTCCGATGCTTGACTTCAGGTTTATTGTATGCCTTGCACCGTCTTATTGGCGATGAAAGCAAAAATTGCATCGGAATTAAATTCAAAAGGAACAATGAAGACTTAAGTACAAGAGGACTGACACTCTAACTTTCTATGTTTTGAACCTCTCCTGTGAGTGCAGTTTTAGATTCCGATGCTTCACTTCAGGTTTACTGTATCCCTTGGTCCTTCTTATTGACGATGAAATACAGAAATTGCATCCGAATTTAATAAAAAAGGCACAATGCCGACTTAAGTACAAGAGGACTGACACATAACCTTCTATGCTTTGAACCCCTCCTGTGAGTCCAGTTTTAGATTCCAATGCTTCACTTCAGGTTTACTGTATACCTTGCACATTCGTATTGACGATGAAACACAAAAATTGCATCGGAATTATATTCAAAAGGCACAATGCCGTATTAAGTACAAGAGGACTGACACTCTAACTCTCTATGATTTGAACCTCCCCTGTGAGTCCAGTTTTGGATTCCGATGCTTCACTTCAGGTTTACTGTATACCTTGCACCTTCTTATTGACGATGAAACACAGATATTGCATCGGAATTAAATTCAAAAGGCACAATGCCGACTTAAGTAAAAGAGGACTGACACTCTAACTTTCTATGATTTGAACCTTCCCTGTGAGTCCAGTTTTAGATTCCGATGCTTCATTTCAGTGTTACTGTATCCCTTGGCCCTTCTTATTGTCGATGACACACCGAAATTGCATCCGAATTTAATACAAAAGGCACAATGACGACTTAAATACTTGAGGACTGACGCTCTCACTTTCTATGATTTGAACCTCTCCTGTGAGTCCAGTTTTAGATTCCGATGCTTCACTTCAGGTTTACTGTATCCCTTGGACCTTCCAATTGTCGATGAAACACATAAATTCCATCCGAATTTAATACAAAAGGCACAATGCCGACTTAAGTAAAAGAGGACTGCCACTCTCACTTTCTATGATTTGAACCTCACCTGTGAGTCCAGTTTTAGATTCCGATGCTTCACTTCAGGTTTACTGTATTCCTTGGAACATCTTATTGACGATGAAATACAGAAATTACATCCGAAATTAATACAAAAGGCACAATGCCGACTTAAGTACAAGAGGACTGACACTCTAACTATCTATGGTTTTGTACAGTTCCTGTGAGTCCAGTTTTATATACCGATGCTTCACTTCAGGTATACTGTATCCCTTGGACCTTCTTATTGACGATGAAACACAGAAATTGCATCCGAATTTAATACAAAAGGCACAATGCCGACTTAAGTGAAAGAGGACTGCCACTCTCTCTTTCTATGATTTGAACCTCTCCTGTGAGTCCAGATTTAGATTCCGATGCTTCAGTTCCGGTTTACTGTATCCCTTGGACCTTCTTATTGATGATGAAACACAGAAATTGCATCGGAATTTAATACAAAAGGAACAATGCCGACTTAAGTAAAAGAGGACTGACACTCTAACTTTCTATGATTTGAACCTTCCCTGTGAGTCCAGTTTTAGATTCCGATGCTTCATTTCAGGTTTACTGTATACCTTGGCCCTTCTTATTGTCGATGACACACCGAAATTGCATCCGAATTTAATACAAAAGGCACAATGACGACTTAAATACTTGAGGACTGACGCTCTCACTTTCTATGATTTGAACCTCTCCTGTGAGTCCAGTTTTAGATTCCGATGCTTCACTTCAGGTTTACTGTATCCCTTGGACCTTCCAATTGTCGATGAAACACATAAATTCCATCCGAATTTAATACAAAAGGCACAATGCCGACTTAAGTAAAAGAGGACTGCCACTCTCATTTTCTATGATTTGAACCTCTCCTGTGAGTCCAGTTTTAGATTCCGATGCTTCACTTCAGGTTTACTGTATACCTTGCAACTTCTTATTGACGATGAAACTCAGAAATTGCATCGCAATTTAATGCAAAAGGCACAATGCCGACTTAAGTACAAGAGGACTAACACTCTCACCTTCTATGATTTGAACCTCTCCTGTGAGTCCAGTTTTAGATTCCGCTGCTTCACTTCCGGTTTACTGTATCCCTTAGATCATATGATTGACGATGAAACACAGAAATTGCATCCGAATTTAATACAAAAGGCACAATGCCGACTTAAGTAAAAGAGGACTGCCACTCTCTCTTTCTATGATTTGAACCCCTCCTGTGAGTCCAGATTTAGATTCCAACGCTTCACTTCAGGTTTACTGTATCCCTTGGACCTTCTTATAGACGATGAAACACAGAAATTGCATCGGAATTTAATACAAAAGCACAATGCCGACTTAAGTAAAAGAGGACTGACACTCTCTCTTTCTATGATTTGATCCTCTACTGTGAGTCCAGTTTTAGATTCCGATGCTTCACTTCCAGTTTACTGTATACCTTGCACCTTCTTATTGACGATGAAACACAGAAATTGCTTCGGAATTTAATACAAAGTGCACAATGCCGACTTAAGTAAAAAGAGGACTGACACTCTCACTTTCTATGCTTTGAACCTCTCCTGTGAGTCCAGTTTTAGATTCCGATGCTTCACTTCAGGTTTACTGTATACCTTGCACCTTCTTACTGACGATGAAACACAGAAATTGCATCGGAATTGGATTCAAAAGGCACAATGCTGACTTAAGTACAAGAGGACTGACACTCTAACTTTCTATGATTTGAACCTTCCCTGTGAGTCCAGTTTTAGATTCCGATGCTTCATTTCAGGTTTACTGTATCCCTTGGCCCTTCTTATTGACGATGACACACCGAAATTGCATCCGAATTTAATACAAAAGGCACAATGGCGACTTAAATACTTGAGGACTGACACTCTCACTTTCTATGATTTGAACCTCTCCTGTGAGTCCAGTTTAAGATTCCGATGCTTCACTTCAGGTTTACTGTATCCCTTGGACCTTCCAATTGACGATGAAACATATAAATTGCATCCGAAATTAATACAAAAGGCACAATGCCGACTTAAGTAAAAGAGGACTGCCACTCTCACTTTCTATGATTTGAACCTCTCCTGTGAGTCCAGTTTTAGATTCCGATGCTTCACTTCATTTTTACTGTATACCTTGCAACTTCTAATTGACGATGAAACTCAGAAATTGCATCGCAATTAAATACAAAAGGCACAATGCCGACTTAAGTACAAGAGGACTAACACTCTCACTTTCTATGATTTGAACCTCTCCTGTGAGTCCAGTTTTAGATTCCGATGCTCACTTCAGGTTTACTGTATACCTTGCACCTTCTTATTGACGATGAAACACAGAAATTGCATCGGAATTAAATTCAAAAGGCACAATGCTGACTGAAGTAACAGAGGACTGACACTCTAACTTTCTATGATTTGAACCTTCCCTGTGAGTCCAGTTTTAGATTCTGATGCTTCACTTCGGGTTTACTGTGTACCTTGCACCTTCTAATTGACGATGAAACTCAGAAATTGCATCGCAATTAAATACAAAAGGCACAATGCTGACTTAAGTACAAGAGGACTGACACTCTAACTTTCTATGATTTGAACCTTCCCTGTGAGTCCAGTTTTAGATTCCGATGCTTCATTTCAGGTTTACTGTATCCCTTGGACCTTCTTATTGACGATGACACACCGAAATTGCATCCGAATTTAATACAAAAGGCACAATGACGACTTAAATACATGAGGACTGACACTCTCACTTTCTATGATTTGAACCTCTCCTGTGAGTCCAGTTTTAGATTCCGATGCTTCACTTCAGGTTTACTGTATCCCTTGGACCTTCCAATTGACGATGAAACACATTAATTGCATCCGAATTTAATACAAAAGGCACAATGCCGACTTAAGTAAAAGAGGACTGCCACTCTCACTTTCTATGATTTGAACCTCTCCTGTGAGTCCAGTTTTAGATTCCGATGCTTTACTTCAAATTTACTGCATCCCTTGGACCTTCTTATTGACGATGAAACACAGAAATTGCATCTGAATTTAATACAAAAGGCACAATGCCGACTTAAGAACAAGAGGACTGACACTCTCACTTTCTATGATTTGAACCTCTCCTGTGAGTCCAGTTTTAGATTCCGATGCTTCTCTTCAGGTTTACTGTGTACCTTGCACCTTCTTATTGACGGTGGAAAACAGAAATTCCATCCGAATTTAATACAAAAGGCACAATGCCGACTTAAGAACAAGAGGACTGACACTCTCACTTTCTATGATTTGAACCTCTCCTGTGAGTCCAGTTTTAGATTCCGATGCTTTACTTCAAATTTACTGCATCCCTTGGACCTTCTTATTGACGATGAAACACAGAAATTGCATCTGAATTTAATACAAAAGGCACAATGCCGACAAGAACAAGAGGACTGACACTCTCACTTTCTATGATTTGAACCTCTCCTGTGAGTCCAGTTTTAGATTCCGATGCTTCACTTCAGGTTTACTGTATCCCTTGGACCTTCCAATTGTCGATGAAACACATAAATTCCATCCGAATTTAATACAAAAGGCACAATGCCGACTTAAGTAAAAGAGGACTGCCACTCTCACTTTCTATGATTTGAACCTCTCCTGTGAGTCCAGTTTTAGATTCCGATGCTTCACTTCAGGTTTACTGTATACCTTGCAACTTCTTATTGACGATGAAACTCAGAAATTGCATCGCAATTTAATACAAAAGGCAGAATGCCGACTTAAGTACAAGAGGACTAACACTCTCACTTTCTATGATTTGAACCTCTCCTGTGAGTCCAGTTTTAGATTCCGATGCTTCACTTCCGGTTTACTGTATCGCTTGGATCATATTATTGACGATGAAACACAGAAATTGCTTCGGAATTAAATACAAAAGGCACAATGGCGACTTAAGTAAAAAGAGGACTGACACTCTCACTTTGTATGTTTTGAACCTCTCCTGTGAGTCCAGTTTTAGATTCCGATGCTTCACTTCAGGTTTACTGTACCCCTTGGACCTTCTAATTGACGATGTAACACATAAATTGCATCCGAAATTAATACAAAAGGCACAATGCCGACCTAAGTAAAAGAGGACTGCCACTCTCAATTTCTATGATTTGAACCTCTCCTGTGAGTCCAGTTTTAGATTCCGATGCTTCACTTCAGGTTTACTGTATACCTTGCAACTTCTTATTGACGATGAAACTCAGAAATTGCATCGCAATTAAATACAAAAGGCACAATGCCGACTTAAGTACAAGAGGACTAACACTCTCACTTTCTATGATTTGAACCTCTCCTGTGAGTCCAGTTTTAGATTCCGATGCTCACTTCAGGTTTACTGTATACCTTGCACCTTCTTATTGACGATGAAACACAGAAATTGCATCGGAATTAAATTCAAAAGGCACAATGCTGACTTAAGTACAAGAGGACTGACACTCTAACTTTCTATGATTTGAACCTTCCCTGTGAGTCCAGTTTTAGATTCCGATGCTTCATTTCAGGTTTACTGTATCCCTTGGACCTTCTTATTGACGATGACACACCGAAATTGCATCCGAATTTAATACAAAAGGCACAATGACGACTTAAATACATGAGGACTGACACTCTCACTTTCTATGATTTGAACCTCTCCTGTGAGTCCAGTTTTAGATTCCGATGCTTCACTTCAGGTTTACTGTATCCCTTGGACCTTCCAATTGACGATGAAACACATAAATTGCATCCGAATTTAATACAAATGGCACAATGCCGACTTATGTAAAAGAGGACTGCCACTCTCACTTTCTATGATTCGAACCTCTCCTGTGAGTCCAGTTTTAGATTCCGATGCTTCACTTCAGGTTTACTGTATACCTTGCAACTTCTTATTGACGATAAAACTCAGAAATTGCATCGCAATTTAATACAAAAGGCACAATGCCGACTTAAGTACAAGAGGACTAACACTCTCACTTTCTATGATTTGAACCTCTCCTGTGAGTCCAGTTTCAGATTCCGATGCTTTACTTCTAATTTACTGCATCCCTTGGACCTTCTTACTGACGATGAAACACAGAAATTGCATCTGAATTTAATACTAAAGGCACAATGCTGACTTAAGTACAAGAGGACTGACACTCTAACTTTCTATGATTTGAACCTTCCCTGTGAGTCCAGTTTTAGATTCCGATGCTTCATTTCAGGTTTACTGTATCCCTTGGACCTTCTTATTGACGATGACACACCGAAATTGCATCCGAATTTAATACAAAAGGCACAATGACGACTTAAATACATGAGGACTGACACTCTCACTTTCTATGATTTGAACCTCTCCTGTGAGTCCAGTTTTAGATTCCGATGCTTCACTTCAGGTTTACTGTATCCCTTGGACCTTCCAATTGACGATGAAACACATTAATTGCATCCGAATTTAATACAAAAGGCACAATGCCGACTTAAGTAAAAGAGGACTGCCACTCTCACTTTCTATGATTTGAACCTCTCCTGTGAGTCCAGTTTTAGATTCCGATGCTTTACTTCAAATTTACTGCATCCCTTGGACCTTCTTATTGACGATGAAACACAGAAATTGCATCTGAATTTAATACAAAAGGCACAATGCCGACTTAAGAACAAGAGGACTGACACTCTCACTTTCTATGATTTGAACCTCTCCTGTGAGTCCAGTTTTAGATTCCGATGCTTCACTTCAGGTTTACTGTGTACCTTGCACCTTCTTATTGACGGTGGAAAACAGAAATTCCATCCGAATTTAATACAAAAGGCACAATGCCGACTTAAGAACAAGAGGACTGACACTCTCACTTTCTATGATTTGAACCTCTCCTGTGAGTCCAGTTTTAGATTCCGATGCTTTACTTCAAATTTACTGCATCCCTTGGACCTTCTTATTGACGATGAAACACAGAAATTGCATCTGAATTTAATACAAAAGGCACAATGCCGACTTAAGAACAAGAGGACTGACACTCTCACTTTCTATGATTTGAACCTCTCCTGTGAGTCCAGTTTTAGATTCCGATGCTTCACTTCAGGTTTACTGTATCCCTTGGACCTTCCAATTGTCGATGAAACACATAAATTCCATCCGAATTTAATACAAAGGGCACAATGCCGACTTAAGTAAAAGAGGACTGCCACTCTCACTTTCTATGATTTGAACCTCTCCTGTGAGTCCAGTTTTAGATTCCGATGCTTCACTTCCGGTTTACTGTATCGCTTGGATCATATTATTGACGATGAAACACAGAAATTGCTTCGGAATTTAATACAAAAGGCACAATGCCGACTTAAGTAAAAAGAGGACTGACACTCTCACTTTGTATGTTTTGAACCTCTCCTGTGAGTCCAGTTTTAGATTCCGATGCTTCACTTCAGGTTTACTGTATACCTTGCACCTTCTTATTGACGATGATACACAGAAATTGCATCGGAATTGAATTCAAAAGGCACAATGCTGACTTAAGTACAAGAGGACTGACACTCTAACTTTGTATGATTTGAACCTTCCCTGTGAGTCCACTTTTAAATTCCGATGCTTCATTTCGGGTTTACTGTATCACTTGGCCCTTCTTATTGACGATGACACACCGAAACTGCATCCGAATTTAATACAAAAGGCACAATGACGACTTATATACTTGAGGACTGACACTCTCATTTTCTATGATTTGAACCTCTCCTGTGAGTCCAGTTTAAGATTCCGATGCTTCACTTCAGGTTTACTGTATCCCTTGGACCTTCCTATTGACGATGAAACACGTAAATTGCATCCGAAATTAATACAAAAGGCACAATGCCGACTTAAGTAAAAGAGGACTGCCACTCTCACTTTCTATGATTTGAACCTCTCCTGTGAGTCCAGTTTTAGATTCCGATGCTTCACTTCAGGTTTACTGTATACCTTGCAACTTCTTATTGACGATGAAACTCAGAAATAGTATCGCAATTAAATACAAAAGGCACAATGCCGACTTAAGTACAAGAGGACTAACACTCTCACTTTCTATGATTTAACCTCTCCTGTGAGTCCAGTTTCAGATTCCGATGCTCACTTCAGGTTTACTGTATACCTTGCACCTTCTTATTGACGATGAAACACAGAAATTGCATCGGAATTAAATTCGAAAGGCACAATGCTGACTTAAGTACAAGAGGACTGACACTCTAACTTTCTATGATTTGAACCTTCCCTGTGAGTCCAGTTTTAGATTCCGATGCTTCATTTCAGGTTTACTGTATCCCTTGGACCTTCTTATTGACGATGACACACCGAAATTGCATCCGAATTTAATACAAAAGGCACAATGACGACTTAAATACATGAGGACTGCCACTCTCACTTTCTATGATTTGAACCTCTCCTGTGAGTCCAGTTTTAGATTCCGATGCTTCACTTCAGGTTTACTGTATACCTTGCAACTTCTTATTGACGATGAAACTCAGAAATTGCATCGCAATTTAATACAAAAGGCAGAATGCCGACTTAAGTACAAGAGGACTAACACTCTCACTTTCTATGATTTGAACCTCTCCTGTGAGTCCAGTTTTAGATTCCGATGCTTCACTTCCGGTTTACTGTATCGCTTGGATCATATTATTCACGATGAAACACAGAAATTGCTTCGGAATTTAATACAAAAGGCACAATGCCGACTTTTGTAAAAGAGGACTGCCACTCTCACTTTCTATGATTTGAACCTCTCCTGTGAGTCCAGTTTTGGATTCCGATGCTTCACTTCAGGTTTACTGTATACCTTGCAACTTCTTATTGACGATGAAACTCAGAAATTGCATCGCAATTTAATACAAAAGGCAGAATGCCGACTTAAGTACAAGAGGACTAACACTCTCACTTTCTATGATTTGAACCTCTCCTGTGAGTCCAGTTTTAGATTCCGATGCTTCACTTCCGGTTTACTGTATCGCTTGGATCATATTATTGACGATGAAACACAGAAATTGCTTCGGAATTTAATACAAAAGGCACAATGCCGACTTAAGTAAAAAGAGGACTGACACTCTCACTTTGTATGTTTTGAACCTCTCCTGTGAGTCCAGTTTTAGATTCCGATGCTTCAGTTCAGGTTTACTGTATACCTTGCACCTTCTTATTGACGATGATACACAGAAATTGCATCGGAATTGAATTCAAAAGGCACAATGCTGACTTAAGTACAAGAGGACTGACACTCTAACTTTGTATGATTTGAACCTTCCCTGTGAGTCCAGTTTTAAATTCCGATGCTTCATTTCAGGTTTACTGTATCCCTTGGACCTTCTTATTGACGATGACACACCGAAATTGCATCCGAATTTAATACAAAAGGCACAATGACGACTTAAATACATGAGGACTGACACTCTCACTTTCTATGATTTGAACCTCTCCTGTGAGTCCAGTTTTAGATTCCGATGCTTCACTTCAGGTTTACTGTATCCCTTGGACCTTCCAATTGACGATGAAACACATTAATTGCATCCGAATTTAATACAAAAGGCACAATGCCGACTTAAGTAAAAGAGGACTGCCACTCTCACTTTCTATGATTTGAACCTCTCCTGTGAGTCCAGTTTTAGATTCCGATGCTTTACTTCAAATTTACTGCATCCCTTGGACCTTCTTATTGACGATGAAACACAGAAATTGCATCTGAATTTAATACAAAAGGCACAATGCCGACTTAAGAACAAGAGGACTGACACTCTCACTTTCTATGATTTGAACCTCTCCTGTGAGTCCAGTTTTAGATTCCGATGCTTCTCTTCAGGTTTACTGTGTACCTTGCACCTTCTTATTGACGGTGGAAAACAGAAATTCCATCCGAATTTAATACAAAAGGCACAATGCCGACTTAAGAACAAGAGGACTGACACTCTCACTTTCTATGATTTGAACCTCTCCTGTGAGTCCAGTTTTAGATTCCGATGCTTTACTTCAAATTTACTGCATCCCTTGGACCTTCTTATTGACGATGAAACACAGAAATTGCATCTGAATTTAATACAAAAGGCACAATGCCGACTTAAGAACAAGAGGACTGACACTCTCACTTTCTATGATTTGAACCTCTCCTGTGAGTCCAGTTTTAGATTCCGATGCTTCACTTCAGGTTTACTGTATCCCTTGGACCTTCCAATTGTCGATGAAACACATAAATTCCATCCGAATTTAATACAAAGGGCACAATGCCGACTTAAGTAAAAGAGGACTGCCACTCTCACTTTCTATGATTTGAACCTCTCCTGTGAGTCCAGTTTTAGATTCCGATGCTTCACTTCCGGTTTACTGTATCGCTTGGATCATATTATTGACGATGAAACACAGAAATTGCTTCGGAATTTAATACAAAAGGCACAATGCCGACTTAAGTAAAAAGAGGACTGACACTCTAACTTTCTATGATTTGAACCTTCCCTGTGAGTCCAGTTTTAGATTCCGATGCTTCATTTCAGGTTTACTGTATCCCTTGGACCTTCTTATTGACGATGACACACCGAAATTGCATCCGAATTTAATACAAAAGGCACAATGACGACTTAAATACATGAGGACTGCCACTCTCACTTTCTATGATTTGAACCTCTCCTGTGAGTCCAGTTTTAGATTCCGATGCTTCACTTCAGGTTTACTGTATACCTTGCAACTTCTTATTGACGATGAAACTCAGAAATTGCATCGCAATTTAATACAAAAGGCAGAATGCCGACTTAAGTACAAGAGGACTAACACTCTCACTTTCTATGATTTGAACCTCTCCTGTGAGTCCAGTTTTAGATTCCGATGCTTCACTTCCGGTTTACTGTATCGCTTGGATCATATTATTCACGATGAAACACAGAAATTGCTTCGGAATTTAATACAAAAGGCACAATGCCGACTTTTGTAAAAGAGGACTGCCACTCTCACTTTCTATGATTTGAACCTCTCCTGTGAGTCCAGTTTTAGATTCCGATGCTTCACTTCAGGTTTACTGTATACCTTGCAACTTCTTATTGACGATGAAACTCAGAAATTGCATCGCAATTTAATACAAAAGGCAGAATGCCGACTTAAGTACAAGAGGACTAACACTCTCACTTTCTATGATTTGAACCTCTCCTGTGAGTCCAGTTTTAGATTCCGATGCTTCACTTCCGGTTTACTGTATCGCTTGGATCATATTATTGACGATGAAACACAGAAATTGCTTCGGAATTTAATACAAAAGGCACAATGCCGACTTAAGTAAAAAGAGGACTGACACTCTCACTTTGTATGTTTTGAACCTCTCCTGTGAGTCCAGTTTTAGATTCCGATGCTTCAGTTCAGGTTTACTGTATACCTTGCACCTTCTTATTGACGATGATACACAGAAATTGCATCGGAATTGAATTCAAAAGGCACAATGCTGACTTAAGTACAAGAGGACTGACACTCTAACTTTGTATGATTTGAACCTTCCCTGTGAGTCCAGTTTTAAATTCCGATGCTTCATTTCAGGTTTACTGTATCACTTGGCCCTTCTTATTGACGATGACACACCGAAATTGCATCCGAATTTAATACAAAAGGCACAATGACGACTTATATACTTGAGGATTGACACTCTCATTTTCTATGATTTGAACCTCTCCTGTGAGTCCAGTTTAAGATTCCGATGCTTCACTTCAGGTTTACTGAATCCCTTGGACCTTCCCATTGACGATGAAACACATAAATTGCATCCGAAATTAATACAAAAGGCACAATGCCGACTTAAGTAAAAGAGGACAGCCACTCTCACTTTCTATGATTTGAACCTCTCCTGTGAGTCCAGTTTTAGATTCCGATGCTTCACTTCAGGTTTACTGTATACCTTGCAACTTCTTATTGACGATGAAACTCAGAAATTGCATCGCAATTAAATACAAAAGGCACAATGCCGACTTAAGTACAAGAGGACTAACACTCTCACTTTCTATGATTTGAACCTCTCCTGTGAGTCCAGTTTTAGATTCCGATGCTCACTTCAGGTTTACTGTATACCTTGCACCTTCTTATTGACGATGAAACACAGAAATTGCATCGGAATTAAATTCAAAAGGCACAATGCTGACTTAAGTACAAGAGGACTGACACTCTAACTTTCTATGATTTGAACCTTCCCTGTGAACCCAGTTTTAGATTCCGATGCTTCATTTCAGGTTTACTGTATCCCCTGGACCTTCTTATTGACGATGACACACCGAAATTGCATCCGAATTCAATACAAAAGGCACAATGCCAACTTAAATACATGAGGACCGACACTCTCACTTTCTATGATTTGAACCTCTCCTGTGAGTCCAGTTTTAGATTCCGATGCTTCACTTCAGGTCTACTGTATCCCTTGGACCTTCCAATTGACGATGAAACACATAAATTGCATCCGAATTTAATACAAAAGGCACAATGCCGACTTATGTAAAAGGGGACTGCCACTCTCACTTTCTATGATTTGAACCTCTCCTGTGAGTCCAGTTTTAGATTCCGATGCTTCACTTCAGGTTTACTGTATACCTTGCAACTTCTTATTGACGATGAAACTCAGAAATTGCATCGCAATTTAATACAAAAGGCACAATGCCGACGTAAGTACAAGAGGACTAACACTCTCACTTTCTATGATTTGAACCTCTCCTGTGAGTCCAGTTTCAGATTCCGATGCTTTACTTCTAATTTACTGCATCCCTTGGACCTTCTTATTGACGATGAAACACAGAAATTGCATCTGAATTTAATACAAAAGGCACAATGCTGACTTAAGTACAAGAGGACTAACACTCTCACTTTCTATGATTTGAACCTCTCCTGTGAGTCCAGTTTTAGATTCCGATGCTCACTTCAAGTTTACTGTATACCTTGCACCTTCTTATTGACGATGAAACACAGAAATTGCATCGGAATTAAATTCAAAAGGCACAATGCTGACTTAAGTACAAGAGGACTGACACTCTAACTTTCTATGATTTGAACCTTCCCTGTGAACCCAGTTTTAGATTCCGATGCTTCATTTCAGGTTTACTGTATCCCTTGGACCTTCTTATTGACGATGACACACCGAAATTGCATCCGAATTCAATACAAAAGGTACAATGTCAACTTAAATACATGAGGACCGACACTCTCACTTTCTATGATTTGAACCTCTCCTGTGAGTCCAGTTTTAGATTCCGATGCTTCACTTCAGGTCTACTGTATCCCTTGGACCTTCCAATTGACGATGAAACACATAAATTGTATCCGAATTTAATACAAAAGGCACAATGCCGACTTATGTAAAAGGGGACTGCCACTCTCACTTTCTATGATTTGAACCTCTCCTGTGAGTCCAGTTTTAGATTCCGATGCTTCACTTCAGGTTTACTGTATACCTTGCAACTTCTTATTGACGATGAAACTCAGAAATTGCATCGCAATTTAATACAAAAGGCACAATGCCGACGTAAGTACAAGAGGACTAACACTCTCACTTTCTATGATTTGAACCTCTCCTGTGAGTCCAGTTTCAGA
The DNA here is from genome assembly GCF_021461395.2 of Schistocerca americana. NCBI lineage: Eukaryota > Metazoa > Arthropoda > Insecta > Orthoptera > Acrididae > Schistocerca > Schistocerca americana. The sequence continues at coordinate 9,063,314 of NC_060126.1, forward strand.
TTCCGATGCTTTACTTCTAATTTACTGCATCCCTTGGACCTTCTTATTGACGATGAAACACAGAAATTGCATCTGAATTTAATACAAAAGGCACAATGCTGAGTTAAGTACAAGAGGACTGACACTCTAACTTTCTATGATTTGAACCTTCCCTGTGAGTCCAGTTTTAGATTCCGATGCTTCATTTCAGGTTTACTGTATCCCTTGGACCTTCTTATTGACGATGACACACCGAAATTGCATCCGAATTTAATACAAAAGGCACAATGTCGACTTAAATACATGAGGACTGACACTCTCACTATCTATGATTTGAACCTCTCCTGTGAGTCCAGTTTTAGATTCCGATGCTTCTCTTCAGGTTTACTGTATACCTTGCACCTTCTTATTGACGGTGGATCACAGAAATTCCATCCGAATTTAATACAAAAGGCACAATGCCGACTTAAGAACAAGAGAACTGACACTCTCACTTTCTATGACTTGAACCTCTCCTGTGAGTCCAGTTTTAGATTCCGATGCTTTACTTCAAATTTACTGCATCCCTTGGACCTTCTTATTGACGATGAAACACAGAAATTGCATCTGAATTTAATACAAAAGGCACAATGCCGACTTAAGAACAAGAGGACTGACACTCTCACTTTCTATGATTTGAACCTCTCCTGTGAGTCCAGTTTTAGATTCCGATGCTTCTCTTCAGGTTTACTGTATACCTTGCACCTTCTTATTGACGGTGGAACACAGAAATTCCATCCGAATTTAATACAAAAGGCACAATGCCGACTGTAGTACAAGAGGACTGACACTCTAACTCTCTATGATTTGAACGTCTCCTGTGAGTCCAGTTTTAGATTCAGATGCTTCACTTCAGAATTACTGTATACCTTGCACCTTCTTATTGACGATGAAACACAGAAATTCCGTCCGAATTTAATAACAAAGGCACAATGCCGACTTAAGTAAAATAGGACTGTCTTTCTCTCTTTCTATGATTTGAACCTCTCCTGTGAGTCCAGTTTTAGATTCCGATGCTTCACTTCAGGTTTACTGTATCCCTTGGACCTTCCAATTGACGATGAAACACATAAATTGCATCCGAATTTAATACAAAAGGCACAATGCCGACTTTTGTAAAAGAGGACTGCCACTCTCACTTTCTATGATTTGAACCTCTCCTGTGAGTCCAGTTTTAGATTCCGATGCTTCACTTCAGGTTTACTGTATACCTTGCAACTTCTTATTGACGATGAAACTCAGAAATTGCATCGCAATTTAATACAAAAGGCAGAATGCCGACTTAAGTACAAGAGGACTAACACTCTCACTTTCTATGATTTGAACCTCTCCTGTGAGTCCAGTTTTAGATTCCGATGCTTCACTTCCGGTTTACTGTATCGCTTGGATCATATTATTCACGATGAAACACAGAAATTGCTTCGGAATTTAATACAAAAGGCACAATGCCGACTTTTGTAAAAGAGGACTGCCACTCTCACTTTCTATGATTTGAACCTCTCCTGTGAGTCCAGTTTTAGATTCCGATGCTTCACTTCAGGTTTACTGTATACCTTGCAACTTCTTATTGACGATGAAACTCAGAAATTGCATCGCAATTTAATACAAAAGGCAGAATGCCGACTTAAGTACAAGAGGACTAACACTCTCACTTTCTATGATTTGAACCTCTCCTGTGAGTCCAGTTTTAGATTCCGATGCTTCACTTCCGGTTTACTGTATCGCTTGGATCATATTATTGACGATGAAACACAGAAATTGCTTCGGAATTTAATACAAAAGGCACAATGCCGACTTAAGTAAAAAGAGGACTGACACTCTCACTTTGTATGTTTTGAACCTCTCCTGTGAGTCCAGTTTTAGATTCCGATGCTTCAGTTCAGGTTTACTGTATACCTTGCACCTTCTTATTGACGATGATACACAGAAATTGCATCGGAATTGAATTCAAAAGGCACAATGCTGACTTAAGTACAAGAGGACTGACACTCTAACTTTGTATGATTTGAACCTTCCCTGTGAGTCCAGTTTTAAATTCCGATGCTTCATTTCAGGTTTACTGTATCACTTGGCCCTTCTTATTGACGATGACACACCGAAATTGCATCCGAATTTAATACAAAAGGCACAATGACGACTTATATACTTGAGGATTGACACTCTCATTTTCTATGATTTGAACCTCTCCTGTGAGTCCAGTTTAAGATTCCGATGCTTCACTTCAGGTTTACTGTATCCCTTGGACCTTCCAATTGACGATGAAACACATAAATTGCATCCGAAATTAATACAAAAGGCACAATGCCGACTTAAGTAAAAGAGGACTGCCACTCTCACTTTCTATGATTTGAACCTCTCCTGTGAGTCCAGTTTTAGATTCCGATGCTTCACTTCAGGTTTACTGTATACCTTGCAACTTCTTATTGACGATGAAACTCAGAAATTGCATCGCAATTAAATACAAAAGGCACAATGCCGACTTAAGTACAAGAGGACTAACACTCTCACTTTCTATGATTTGAACCTCTCCTGTGAGTCCAGTTTTAGATTCCGATGCTCACTTCAGGTTTACTGTATACCTTGCACCTTCTTATTGACGATGAAACACAGAAATTGCATCGGAATTAAATTCAAAAGGCACAATGCTGACTTAAGTACAAGAGGACTGACACTCTAACTTTCTATGATTTGAACCTTCCCTGTGAACCCAGTTTTAGATTCCGATGCTTCATTTCAGGTTTACTGTATCCCCTGGACCTTCTTATTGACGATGACACACCGAAATTGCATCCGAATTCAATACAAAAGGCACAATGTCAACTTAAATACATGAGGACCGACACTCTCACTTTCTATGATTTGAACCTCTCCTGTGAGTCCAGTTTTAGATTCCGATGCTTCACTTCAGGTCTACTGTATCCCTTGGACCTTCCAATTGACGATGAAACACATAAATTGCATCCGAATTTAATACAAAAGGCACAATGCCGACTTATGTAAAAGGGGACTGCCACTCTCACTTTCTATGATTTGAACCTCTCCTGTGAGTCCAGTTTTAGATTCCGATGCTTCACTTCAGGTTTACTGTATACCTTGCAACTTCTTATTGACGATGAAACTCAGAAATTGCATCGCAATTTAATACAAAAGGCACAATGCCGACGTAAGTACAAGAGGACTAACACTCTCACTTTCTATGATTTGAACCTCTCCTGTGAGTCCAGTTTCAGATTCCGATGCTTTACTTCTAATTTACTGCATCCCTTGGACCTTCTTATTGACGATGAAACACAGAAATTGCATCTGAATTTAATACAAAAGGCACAATGCTGACTTAAGTACAAGAGGACTAACACTCTCACTTTCTATGATTTGAACCTCTCCTGTGAGTCCAGTTTTAGATTCCGATGCTCACTTCAGGTTTACTGTATACCTTGCACCTTCTTATTGACGATGAAACACAGAAATTGCATCGGAATTAAATTCAAAAGGCACAATGCTGACTTAAGTACAAGAGGACTGACACTCTAACTTTCTATGATTTGAACCTTCCCTGTGAACCCAGTTTTAGATTCCGATGCTTCATTTCAGGTTTACTGTATCCCTTGGACCTTCTTATTGACGATGACACACCGAAATTGCATCCGAATTCAATACAAAAGGCACAATGTCAACTTAAATACATGAGGACCGACACTCTCACTTTCTATGATTTGAACCTCTCCTGTGAGTCCAGTTTTAGATTCCGATGCTTCACTTCAGGTCTACTGTATCCCTTGGACCTTCCAATTGACGATGAAACACATAAATTGTATCCGAATTTAATACAAAAGGCACAATGCCGACTTATGTAAAAGGGGACTGCCACTCTCACTTTCTATGATTTGAACCTCTCCTGTGAGTCCAGTTTTAGATTCCGATGCTTCACTTCAGGTTTACTGTATACCTTGCAACTTCTTATTGACGATGAAACTCAGAAATTGCATCGCAATTTAATACAAAAGGCACAATGCCGACGTAAGTACAAGAGGACTAACACTCTCACTTTCTATGATTTGAACCTCTCCTGTGAGTCCAGTTTCAGATTCCGATGCTTTACTTCTAATTTACTGCATCCCTTGGACCTTCTTATTGACGATGAAACACAGAAATTGCATCTGAATTTAATACAAAAGGCACAATGCTGAGTTAAGTACAAGAGGACTGACACTCTAACTTTCTATGATTTGAACCTTCCCTGTGAGTCCAGTTTTAGATTCCGATGCTTCATTTCAGGTTTACTGTATCCCTTGGACCTTCTTATTGACGATGACACACCGAAATTGCATCCGAATTTAATACAAAAGGCACAATGTCGACTTAAATACATGAGGACTGACACTCTCACTATCTATGATTTGAACCTCTCCTGTGAGTCCAGTTTTAGATTCCGATGCTTCTCTTCAGGTTTACTGTATACCTTGCACCTTCTTATTGACGGTGGATCACAGAAATTCCATCCGAATTTAATACAAAAGGCACAATGCCGACTTAAGAACAAGAGAACTGACACTCTCACTTTCTATGACTTGAACCTCTCCTGTGAGTCCAGTTTTAGATTCCGATGCTTTACTTCAAATTTACTGCATCCCTTGGACCTTCTTATTGACGATGAAACACAGAAATTGCATCTGAATTTAATACAAAAGGCACAATGCCGACTTAAGAACAAGAGGACTGACACTCTCACTTTCTATGATTTGAACCTCTCCTGTGAGTCCAGTTTTAGATTCCGATGCTTCTCTTCAGGTTTACTGTATACCTTGCACCTTCTTATTGACGGTGGAACACAGAAATTCCATCCGAATTTAATACAAAAGGCACAATGCCGACTGTAGTACAAGAGGACTGACACTCTAACTCTCTATGATTTGAACGTCTCCTGTGAGTCCAGTTTTAGATTCAGATGCTTCACTTCAGAATTACTGTATACCTTGCACCATCTTATTGACGATGAAACACAGAAATTCCGTCCGAATTTAATAACAAAGGCACAATGCCGACTTAAGTAAAATAGGACTGTCTTTCTCTCTTTCTATGATTTGAACCTCTCCTGTGAGTCCAGTTTTAGATTCCGATGCTTCACTTCAGGTTTACTGTATCCCTTGGACCTTCCAATTGACGATGAAACACATAAATTGCATCCGAATTTAATACAAAAGGCACAATGCCGACTTTTGTAAAAGAGGACTGCCACTCTCACTTTCTATGATTTGAACCTCTCCTGTGAGTCCAGTTTTAGATTCCGATGCTTCACTTCAGGTTTACTGTATACCTTGCAACTTCTTATTGACGATGAAACTCAGAAATTGCATCGCAATTTAATACAAAAGGCAGAATGCCGACTTAAGTACAAGAGGACTAACACTCTCACTTTCTATGATTTGAACCTCTCCTGTGAGTCCAGTTTTAGATTCCGATGCTTCACTTCCGGTTTACTGTATCGCTTGGATCATATTATTGACGATGAAACACAGAAATTGCTTCGGAATTTAATACAAAAGGCACAATGCCGACTTAAGTAAAAAGAGGACTGACACTCTCACTTTGTATGTTTTGAACCTCTCCTGTGAGTCCAGTTTTAGATTCCGATGCTTCAGTTCAGGTTTACTGTATACCTTGCACCTTCTTATTGACGATGATACACAGAAATTGCATCGGAATTGAATTCAAAAGGCACAATGCTGACTTAAGTACAAGAGGACTGACACTCTAACTTTGTATGATTTGAACCTTCCCTGTGAGTCCAGTTTTAAATTCCGATGCTTCATTTCAGGTTTACTGTATCACTTGGCCCTTCTTATTGACGATGACACACCGAAATTGCATCCGAATTTAATACAAAAGGCACAATGACGACTTATATACTTGAGGATTGACACTCTCATTTTCTATGATTTGAACCTCTCCTGTGAGTCCAGTTTAAGATTCCGATGCTTCACTTCAGGTTTACTGTATCCCTTGGACCTTCCAATTGACGATGAAACACATAAATTGCATCCGAAATTAATACAAAAGGCACAATGCCGACTTAAGTAAAAGAGGACTGCCACTCTCACTTTCTATGATTTGAACCTCTCCTGTGAGTCCAGTTTTAGATTCCGATGCTTCACTTCAGGTTTACTGTATACCTTGCAACTTCTTATTGACGATGAAACTCAGAAATTGCATCGCAATTTAGTACAAAAGGCACAATGCCGACGTAAGTACAAGAGGACTAACACTCTCACTTTCTATGATTTGAACCTCTCCTGTGAGTCCAGTTTCAGATTCCGATGCTTTACTTCTAATTTACTGCATCCCTTGGACCTTCTTATTGACGATGAAACACAGAAATTGCATCTGAATTTAATACAAAAGGCACAATGCTGACTTAAGTACAAGAGGACTGACACTCTAACTTTCTATGATTTGAACCTTCCCTGTGAGTCCAGTTTTAGATTCCGATGCTTCATTTCAGGTTTACTGTATCCCTTGGACCTTCTTATTGACGATGACACACCGAAATTGCATCCGAATTTAATACAAAAGGCACAATGTCGACTTAAATACATGAGGACTGACACTCTCACTATCTATGATTTGAACCTCTCCTGTGAGTCCAGTTTTAGATTCCGATGCTTCACTTCAGGTTTACTGTATCCCTTGGACTTCCAATTGACGATGAAACACATTAATTGCATCCGAATTTAATACAAAAGGCACAATGCCGACTTAAGGAAAAGAGGACTGCCACTCTCACTTTCTATGATTTGAACCTCTCCTGTGAGTCCAGTTTTAGATTCCGATGCTTTACTTCAAATTTACTGCATCCCTTGGACCTTCTTATTGACGATGAAACACAGAAATTGCATCTGAATTTAATACAAGAGGCACAATGCCGACTTAAGAACAAGAGGACTGACACTCTCACTTTCTATGATTTGAACCTCTCCTGTGAGTCCAGTTTTAGATTCCGATGCTTCTCTTCAGGTTTACTGTATACCTTGCACCTTCTTATTGACGGTGGATCACAGAAATTCCATCCGAATTTAATACAAAAGGCACAATGCCGACTTAAGAACAAGAGGACTGACACTCTCACTTTCTATGACTTGAACCTCTCCTGTGAGTCCAGTTTTAGATTCCGATGCTTTACTTCAAATTTACTGCATCCCTTGGACCTTCTTATTGACGATGAAACACAGAAATTGCATCTGAATTTAATACAAAAGGCACAATGCCGACTTAAGAACAAGAGGACTGACACTCTCACTTTCTATGATTTGAACCTCTCCTGTGAGTCCAGTTTTAGATTCCGATGCTTCTCTTCAGGTTTACTGTATACCTTGCACCTTCTTATTGACGGTGGAACACAGAAATTCCATCCGAATTTAATACAAAAGGCACAATGCCGACTGTAGTACAAGAGGACTGACACTCTAACTCTCTATGATTTGAACGTCTCCTGTGAGTCCAATTTTAGATTCAGATGCTTCACTTCAGGTTTACTGTATACCTTGCACCTTCTTATTGACGATGAAACACAGAAATTCCGTCCGAATTTAATAACAAAGGCACAATGCCGACTTAAGTAAAATAGGACTGTCTTTCTCTCTTTCTATGATTTGAACCTCTCCTGTGAGTCCAGTTTTAGATTTCGATGCTTCACTTCAGGTTTACTGTATTCCTTGGAACTTCTTATTGACGATGAAATACCGAAATTACATCCGAATTTAATACAAAAGGCACAATGCCGACTTAAGTACAAAAGGACTGACACTCCCACTTTCTATGATTTGAACCTCTCCTGTGAGTCCAGTTTTAGATTCCGATGCTTCACTTCAGGTTTACTGTATACCTTGCACCTTCTTATTGACGATGAAACACAGAAATTACATCGGAATTAAATTCAAAAGGCACAATTCCGACTTAAGTACAAGAGGACTGCCACTCCCACTTTCTATGATTTGAACCTCTCCTGTGAGTCCAGTTTTAGATTCCGATGCTTCACTTCAGGTTTACTGTATCCCTTGGATCATATTATTGACGATGAAACACAGAAATTGCATCGGAATTTAATATAAAATGCACAATGCCGACTTAAGTAAAAGAGAACCGACACTCTCTCTTTCTATGATTTGAATCTCTCCTGTGAGTCCAGTTTTAGATTCCGATGCTTCACTTCAGGTTTACTGTATCACTTGGACCTTCTTATTGACGATGACATACAGAAATTGCATTCGAATTTAATACAAAAGGCACAATGCCGACTTAAGTAAAAGAGGTCTGACACTCTCCCTTTTTATGATTTGAACCTCGCCTGTGTGTCCAGTTTTCGATTCCGATGCTTCACTTCAGGTTTACTGCATACCTTGCACCTTCTTATTGAGGATGAAACACAGAAACTGCATCGGAATTAAATTCAAAAGGTACAATGCCGACTTAAGTAAAGAGGACTGACACTCCAACACTCTATGATTTGAACCTCTCCTGTGAGTCCAGTTTTAGATTCCGATGCTTCACTTCTGGTTTACTGTATACCTTGCAGCTTCTTATTGACGATGAAACACAGAAATTGCATCGGAATTAAATTCAAAAGAAACAATGCCGACTTCAGTACAAGAGTACTGACACTCTAGCTATCTATGATTTGAACCACTCCTGTGAGACCGGTTTTAGATTCCGATGCTTCACTAAAGGTTTACTGTATCCCTTGGACCTTCTTATTGACGATGAAACCCAGAAATTGCATCCGAATTTAATACAAAAGGCACAATGCCGACTTAAGTACAAGAGGACTGACACTCTCACTATCTATAATTTGAACCTCTCCTGTGATTCCAGTTTTAGATTCCGATGCTTCACGTCAGGTTTACTGTATACCTTGCTCCTTCTTAATGACGATGAAACACAGAAATTGCATCGGAATTAAATTCAAAAGGCACAATGCCGATTTAAGTACAAGAGGACTGACACTCTAACTATCTATGGTTTGAACCTCTCCTGTGAGTCCAGTTTTAGATTCCGATGCTTCACTTCAGGTTTACTGTATCCCTTGGACCTTCTTATTGACGATGAAACACAGAAATTGCATCCGAATTTAATACAAGAGGCTCAATGCTGACTTAAGTAAAAGAGGACTGACACTCTCTCTCTCTATGATTTGAACCTCTCCTGTGAGTCCAGTTTTAGATTCCGATGCTTCACTTCCGGTTCACTGTATCCCTTGGATCATATTATTGACGATGAAACACAGAAATTGCATCCGAATTTAATACAAAAGGCACAATGCCGACTTAAGTAAATGAGGTCTGACACTCTCTCTTTCTATGATTTGAACCTCTCCTGTGTGTCCAGTTTTCGATTCAGATGCTTCACTTCAGGTTTACTGTATACCTTGCACCTTCTTATTGACGATGAAACACAGAAATTGCATCGGAATTAAATTCAAAAGGCACAATGCCGACTTAAGTAAAGAGGACTGACACTCCAACACTCTATGATTTGAACCTCTCCTGTGAGTCCAGTTTTAGATTCCGATGCTTCACTTCTGGTTTACTGTATACCTTGCAGCTTCTTATTGACGATGAAACACAGAAATTGCATCGGAATTAAATTCAAAAGAAACAATGCCGACTTCAGTACAAGAGTACTGACACTCTAGCTATCTATGATTTGAACCACTCCTTTGAGTCCGGTTTTAGATTCCGATGCTTCACTAAAGGTTTACTGTATCCCTTGGACCTTCTTATTGACGATGAAACCCAGAAATTGCATCCGAATTTAATACAAAAGGCACAATGCCGACTTAAGTACAAGAGGACTGACACTCACACTTTCTATGATTTGAACCTCTCCTGCGATTCCAGTTTTAGATTCCGATGCTTCACTTCAGGTTTACTGTATACCTTGCACCGTCTTATTGACGATGAAGCACAAAAATTGCATCGGAATTAAATTCAAAAGGTACAATGCAGACTTAAGTACAAGTGGACTGACACTCTAACTTTCTATGATTTGAACCGCTGCTGTGAATCCAGTTTTTGATTCTGATGCTTCACTTCAGGTTTACTGTATCACCTTGACCTTCTTATTGACGATGAAATACAGAAATTGCATCCGATTTTAATACAAAGGCACAATGCCGGCTTAAGTACAAGAGGACTGACACTCTAACTTTCTACTATTTGAACCTCTCCTGTGAGTCCAGTTTTAGATTCCGATGCTTCACAACAGGTTAACTGTATACCTTGCATCTTCTTATTGACGATGAAACACAGAAATTCCATCTGAATTTAATACAAAAGGCACAATGCCGACTTAAGTAAAAGAGGACTGTCACTCTCTCTTTCTATGATTTGAACCTCTCCTGTGAGTCCAGTTTTAGATTCCGATGCTTAACTTCAGGTTTACTGTATACCTCGCACCTTCTTATTGACGATGTAACCCAGAAATTGCATTGGAAATTAATACAAAAGGCACAATGCCGACTTAAGTAAAATGAGGACTGGCACTCTCACTTTCTATGATTTGAACCTCTCCTAAGAGTCCAGTTTTAGATTCCGATGCTTAACTTCAGGTTTACTGTATTCCTTGGACCTTCTTATTGACGATGAAACACAGAGTTTGCATCCGAATTTTATACAAAAGGCACAATGCCGACTTAAGTACAAGAGGACTGACACTCTAACTTTCTATGATTAGAACCTCACCTGTGAGTCTAGTTTTAGATTCCGATGCTTCACTTCAGGTTTACTGTATCCCTTGGACCTTCTTATTGACGATGAAACACAGAAATTGCATCCGAGTTTATAAAAAAAGGCACAATGCCGACTTAAGTAAAAGAGGACTGACACACTCACTTTCTGTGATTTGAACCTCTCCTGTGAGTCCAGTTTTAGATTACGATGCTTCACTTCAGGTTTACTGTATACCTTGCACCTTCTTATTGACGATGAAACACAGAAATTGCATCGGAATTAAATTCAAAAGGCACAATGCCGACTTAAGTACAAGAGGACTGACACTCTCACTTTCTATGATTTGAACCTCTCCTGTGATTCCAGTTTTAGTTTCCGATGCTTCACTTCAGGTTTACTGTATGCCTTGCACCGTCTTATTGACGATGAAACACAAAAATTGCATCGGAATTAAATTCAAAAGGTACAATGAAAACTTAAGTACAAGAGGACTGACACTCTAACTTTCTATGCTTTGAACCTCTCCTGTGAGTGCAGTTTTAGATTCCATTGCTTCACTTCAGGTTTACTGTATCCCTTGGTCCTTCTTATTGACGATGAAATACAGAAATTGCATCCGAATTTAATACAAAAGGCACAATGCCGACTTAAGTACAAGAGGACTGACACATAACTTTTCTATGCTTTGAACGTGTCCTGTGAGTCCAGTTTTAGATTCCGATGCTTCACTTCAGGTTTACTGTATAGCTTGCACATTCTTATTGACGATGAACCACAAAAATTGCATCGGAATTAAATTCAAAAAGCACAATGCCGTCTTAAGTACAAGAGGACTGACACTCTAACTCTCTATGATTTTAACCTCCCCTGTGAGTCCAGTTTTGGATTCCGATGCTTCACTTCAGGTTTACTGTATACCCTGCACCTTCTTGTTGACGATGAAACACAGAAATTGCATCGAAATTAAATTCAAAAGGCACAATTCCGACTTAAGTACAAGAGGACTGACACTCCCACTTTCTATGATTTGAACCTCTCCTGTGAGTCCAGTTTTAGATTTCGATGCTTCACTTCAGGTTTACTGTATTCCTTGGAACTTCTTATTGACGATGAAATACAGAAATTACATCCGAATTTAATACAAAAGGCACAATGCCGACTAAAGTAAAAGAGGACTGCCACTCTCTCTTTCTATGATTTGAACCTCTCCTGTGAGTCCAGTTTTAGATTCCGATGCTTCACTTCCAGTTTACTGTATACCTTGGCACCTTCTTATTGACGATGAAACACAGAAATTGCTTCGGAATTTAATACAAAGGGCACAATGCCGACTTAAGTAAAAAGAGGACTGACACTCTCACTTTCTATGTTTTGAACCTCTCCTGTGAGTCCAGTTTTAGATTCTGATGCTTCACTTCAGGTTTACTGTATACCTTGCACCTTCTTATTGACGATGAAACACAGAAATTGCATCGGAATTAAATTCAAAAGGCACAATGCTGACTTAAGTACAAGAGGACTGACACTCTAACTATCTATGATTTGAACCTTCCCTGTGAGTCCAGTTTTAGATTCCGATGCTTCATTTCAGGTTTACTGTATCCCTTGGACCTTCTTATTGACGATGACACACCGAAATTGCATCCGAATTTAATACAAAAGGCACAATGACGACCTAAATACATGAGGACGATGAAACACAGAAATTGCATCGGAATTAAATTCAAAAGAAACAATGCCGACTTCAGTACAAGAGTACTGACACTCTAGCTATCTATGATTTGAACCACTCCTGTGAGTCCAGTTTCAGATTCCGATGCTTCTCTTCAGGTTTACTGTATATCTTGCACCTTCTTATTGACGGTGGAACACAGAAATTGCATCCGAATTTAATACAATAGGCACAACGCCGACTTAAGTACAAGAGGACTGACACTCTCCCTTTCTATGATTTGAACCTCTACTGTGAGTCCAGTTTTAGATTCCGATGCTCCACTTCAGGTATACTGTATCCCTTGGACCTTCTTATTGACGATGAAACACAGAAATTGCATCCGAATTTAATACAATATGCACAAAGCTGAATTAAGTAAAAGAGGACTGTCACTCTCTCTTTCTATGATTTGAACCTCTCCTGTGAGTCTAGTTTTAGATTCCGATGCTTCACTTCAGGTTTACTGTATACCTTGCGTCTTCTTATTGACGATGAAACACAGAAATTCCATCCGAATTTTATAGAAGAGGCGCAATGCCGACTTTAGTACAAGAGGACTGACACTCTAACTCTCTATGATTTGAACCTCTCCTGTGAGTCCAGTTTTAGATTCAGATGCTTCACTTCAGGTTTACTGTATACCTTGCACCTTCTTATTGACGATGAAACACAGAAATTCCGTCCGAATTTAATAACAAAGGCACAATGCCGACTTAAGTAAAATAGGACTGTCACTCTCTCTTTCTATGATTTGAACCTCTCCTGTGAGTCCAGTTTTAGATTTCGATGCTTCACTTCAGGTTTACTGTATTCCTTGGAACGTCTTATTGACGATGAATTACAGAAATTACATCCGAATTTAATACAAAAGGCACAATGCCGACTTAAGTACAAGAGGACTGACACTCCCACTTTCTATGATTTGAACCTCTCCTGTGAGTCCAGTTTTAGATTCCGATGCTTCACTTCAGGTTTACTGTATACCTTGCACCTTCTTATTGACGATGAAACACAGAAATTGCATCGGAATTTAATACAAAAGGCACAATGCCGACTTAAGTAAAAGAGGACTGACACTCTCTCTTTCTATGATTTGATCCTCTACTGTGAGTCCAGTTTTAGATTCCGATGCTTCAGTTCCGGTTTACTGTATCCCTTGGACCTTCTTATTGACGATGCAACACAGAAATTGCATCTGAATTTAATACAAAAGGCACAGTGCCGACTTAAGTAAAAGAGGACTGACACTCTCTCTTTCTATGAATTGATCCTCTACTGTGAGTCCAGTTTTAGATTCCGATGCTTCACTTCCAGTTTACTGTATTCCTTGCACCTTCTTATTGACGATGAAACATAGAAATTGCTTCGGAATTTAATACAAAAGGCACAATGCCGACTTAAGTAAAAAGGGGACTGACACTCTCACTTTCTATGTTTTGAACCTCTCCTGAGAGTGCAGTTTTAGATTCCGATGCTTCACTTCAGGTTTACTGTATACCTTGCACCTTCTTATTGACGATGAAACACAGAAATTGCATCGGAATTAAATTCAAAACGCACAATGCTGACTTAAGTACAAGAGGACTGACACTCTAACTTTCTATGATTTGAACCTTTCCTGTGAGTCCAGTTTTAGATTCCGATGCTTCATTTCAGGTTTACTGTATCCCTTGGACCTTCTTATTGACGATGACACACCGAAATTGCATCCGAATTTAATACAAAAGGCACAATGACGACTTAAATACATGAGGACTGACACTCTCACTCGCTATGATTTGAACCTCCCCTGTGATTCCAGTTTTAGATTCCGATGCTTCTCTTCAGGTTTACTGTATACCTTGCACCCTCTTATTGACGGTGGAACACAGAAACTGCATCCGAATTTAATACAATAGACACAATGCTGACTTAAGTACAAGATGACTGACACTCTCCCTTTCTATAATTTGAACCTCTACTGTGAGTCCAGTTTTAGATTCCGATGCTCCACTTCAGGTATACTGTATCCCTTGAACCTTCTTATTGACGATGAAACACAGAAATTGCATCCGAATTTCATACAAAAGGCACAATGCCGACTTAAGTAAAAGAGGACTGCCACTCTCTCTTTCTATGATTTGAACCTCTCCTGTGAGTCCAGTTTTAGATTCCGATGCTTCACTTCAGGTTAACTGTATACCTTGCAGCTTCTTATTGACGATGAAATACAGAAATTCCATCCGAATTTAATACAAAAGGCACAATGCCGACTTAAGTAAAAGAGGTCTGACACTCTCTCCTGTGTGTCCAGTTTTCGATTCCGATGCTTCACTTCAGGTTTACTGTATACCTTGCACCTTCTTATTGACGATGAAACACAGAAATTGCATCGGAATTTAATTCAAAAGGCACAATGCCGACTTAAGTAAAGAGGACTGACACTCCAACACTCTATGATTTGAACCTCTCCTGTGAGTCCAGTTTTAGATTCCGTTGCTTCACTTCTGGTTTACTGTATACCTTGCAGCATCTTATTGACGATGAAACACAGAAATTGCATCGGAATTAAATTCAAAAGAAACAATGCCGACTTCAGTACAAGAGTACTGACACTCTAGCTATCTATGATTTGAACCACTCCTGTGAGTCCGGTTTTAGATATCGATGCTTCACTAAAGGTTTACTGTATCCCTTGGACCTTCTTATTGACGATGAAACACAGAAATTGCATCCGAGTTAATAAAAAAAGGCACAATGCCGACTTAAGTAAAAGAGGACTGACACACTCACTTTCTGTGATTTGAACCTCTCCTGTGAGTCCAGTTTTAGATTACGATGCTTCACTTCAGGTTTACTGTATACCTTGCACTTTCTTATTGACGATGAAACACAGAAATTGCATCGGAATTAAATTCAAAAGGCACAATGCCGACTTAAGTACAAGAGGACTGACACTCTAACTTTCTATGATTTGAACCTCTCCTGTGAGTCCAGTTTTAAATTCCGATGCTTCATTTCAGGTTTACTGTATCCCTTGGACCTTCTAATTGGCGATGACACACAGAAAATGCATCCGAATTTAATACAAAAGGCACAATGACGACCTAAACACATGAGGACTGACACTCTCACTTTCTATGATTTGAACCTCTCCTGTGAGTCCAGTTTTAGATTCCGATGCTTCACTTCAGGTTTACTGTATCCCTTGGACCTTCTTATTGACGATGAAACACAGAAATAGCATCCGAATTTAATACAAAAGGCACAATACCGACATAAGTAAAAGAGGACTGAAACACTCACTTTCTATGATTTGAACCTTTCCTGTGAGTCCAGTATTAGATTCCGATACTTAACTTCAGGTTTACTGTAAACCTTGCACCATCTTATTGACGATGAAACACAGAAATTGCATCGGAATTTAATACAAAAGGCACATTGCCGACTTAAGTACAAGAGGACTGACACTCTCACTTTCTATGATTTGAACCTCTCCTGTGATTCCAGTTTTAGTTTCCGATGCTTCACTTCAGGTTTACTGTATGCCTTGCACCGTCTTATTGACGATGAAACACAAAAATTGCATCGGAATTAAATTCAAAAGGTACAATGAAGACTTAAGTACAAGAGGACTGACACTCTAACTTTCTATGTTTTGAACCTCTCCTGTGAGTGCAGTTTTAGATTCCGATGCTTCACTTCAGGTTTACTGTATCCCTTGGTCCTTCTTATTGACGATGAAATACAGAAATTGAATCCGAATTTAATTCAAAAGGCACAATGCCGACTTAAGTACAAGAGGACTGACACATAACTTTCTATGCTTTGAACCTCTCCTGTGAGTCCAGTTTTAGATTCCGATGCTTCACTTCAGGTTTACTGTATACCTTGCACATTCTTATTGACGATGAAACACAAAAATTGCATCGGAATTAAATTCAAAAAACACAATGCCGTCTTAAGTACAAGTGGACTGACACTCTTACTCTCTATGATTTGAACCTCCCCTGTGAGTCCAGTTTTGGATTCCGATGCTTCACTTCAGTTTTACTGTATACCTTGCACCTTCTTATTGACGATGAAACACAGAAATTGCATCGGAATTAAATTCAAAAGGCACAATTCCGACTTAAGTACAAGAGGACTGACACTCCCACTTTCTATGATTTGAACCTTCCCTGTGAGTCCAGTTTTAGATTCCGATGCTTCATTTCAGGTTTACTGTATCCCTTGGACCTTCTTATTGACGATGACACACCGAAATTGCATCCGAATTTAATACAAAAGGCACAATGACGACTTAAATACATGAGGACTGACACTCTCACTTTCTATGATTTGAACCTCTCCTGTTAGTCCAGTTTTAGATTCCGATGCTTCACTTCAGGTTTACTGTATCCCTTGGACCTTCCTATTGACGATGAAACATAGAAATTGCATCCGAATTTAATACAAAAGGCACAATGCCGACATAAGTAAAAGAGGACTGCCACTCTCTCTTTCTATGATTTGAACCTCTCCTGTGAGTCCAGATTTAGATCCCGATGCTTCAGTTCCGGTTTACTGTATCCCTTGGACCTTCTTATTGACGATGAAACACAGAAATTGCATCGGAATTTAATACAAAAGGCACAATGCCGACTTAAGTAAAAAAGGACTGCCACTCTCTCTTTCTATGATTGGATCCTCTACTGTGAGTACAGTTTTAGATTCCGATGCTTCACTTCCAGTTTACTGTATACCTGGCACCTTCTTATTGACGATGAAACACAGAAATTGCTTCGGAATTTAATACAAAAGGCACAATGCCGACTTAAGTAAAAAGAGGACTGACACTCTCACTTTCTATGTTTTGAACCTCTCCTGTGAGTCCAGTTTTAGATTCTGATGCTTCACTTCAGGTTTACTGTATACCTTGAACCTTCTTATTGACGATGACACACAGAAATTGCATCGGAATTAAATTCAAAAGGCACAATGCTGACTTAAGTACAAGAGGACTGACACTCTAACTTTCTATGATTTCAACCTTCCCTGTGAGTCCAGTTTTAGATTCCGATGCTTCATTTCAGGTTTACTGTATCCCTTGGACCTTCGTATTGACGATGACACACCGAAATTGCATCCGAATTTAATACAAAAGGCACAATGACGACTTAAATACATGAGGACTGACACTCTCACTCTCTATGATTTGAACCTCCCCTGTGATTCCAGTTTTAGATTCCGATGCTTCTCTTCAGGTTTACTGTATACCTTGCACCCTCTTATTGACGGTGGAACACAGAAACTGCATCCGAATTTAATACAATAGACACAATGCTGACTTAAGTACAAGATGACTGACACTCTCCCTTTCTATAATTTGAACCTCTACTGTGAGTCCAGTTTTAGATGCCGATGCTCCACTTCAGGTATACTGTATCCCTTGAACCTTCTTATTGACGATGAAACACAGAAATTGCATCCGAATTTCATACAAAAGGCACAATGCCGACTTAAGTAAAAGAGGACTGCCACTCTCTCTTTCTATGATTTGAACCTCTCCTGTGAGTCCAGTTTTAGATTCCGATGCTTCACTTCAGGTTAACTGTATACCTTGCAGCTTCTTATTGACGATGAAATACAGAAATTCCATCCGAATTTAATACAAAAGGCACAATGCCGACTTAAGTAAAAGAGGTCTGACACTCTCTCCTGTAAGTCCAGTTTTCGATTCCGATGCTTCACTTCAGGTTTACTGTATACCTTGCACCTTCTTATTGACGATGAAACACAGAAATTGCATCGGAATTTAATTCAAAAGGCACAATGCCGACTTAAGTAAAGAGGACTGACACTCCAACACTCTATGATTTGAACCTCTCCTGTGAGTCCAGTTTTAGATTCCGTTGCTTCACTTCTGGTTTACTGTATACCTTGCAGCATCTTATTGACGATGAAACACAGAAATTGCATCGGAATTAAATTCAAAAGAAACAATGCCGACTTCAGTACAAGAGTACTGACACTCTAGCTATCTATGATTTGAACCACTCCTGTGAGTCCGGTTTTAGATATCGATGCTTCACTAAAGGTTTACTGTATCCCTTGGACCTTCTTATTGACGATGAAACACAGAAATTGCATCCGAGTTAATAAAAAAAGGCACAATGCCGACTTAAGTAAAAGAGGACTGACACACTCACTTTCTGTGATTTGAACCTCTCCTGTGAGTCCAGTTTTAGATTACGATGCTTCACTTCAGGTTTACTGTATACCTTGCACTTTCTTATTGACGATGAAACACAGAAATTGCATCGGAATTAAATTCAAAAGGCACAATGCCGACTTAAGTACAAGAGGACTGACACTCTAACTTTCTATGATTTGAACCTCTCCTGTGAGTCCAGTTTTAAATTCCGATGCTTCATTTCAGGTTTACTGTATCCCTTGGACCTTCTAATTGGCGATGACACACAGAAAATGCATCCGAATTTAATACAAAAGGCACAATGACGACCTAAACACATGAGGACTGACACTCTCACTTTCTATGATTTGAACCTCTCCTGTGAGTCCAGTTTTAGATTCCGATGCTTCACTTCAGGTTTACTGTATCCCTTGGACCTTCTTATTGACGATGAAACACAGAAATAGCATCCGAATTTAATACAAAAGGCACAATACCGACATAAGTAAAAGAGGACTGAAACACTCACTTTCTATGATTTGAACCTTTCCTGTGAGTCCAGTATTAGATTCCGATACTTAACTTCAGGTTTACTGTAAACCTTGCGCCATCTTATTGACGATGAAACACAGAAATTGCATCGGAATTTAATACAAAAGGCACATTGCCGACTTAAGTACAAGAGGACTGACACTCTCACTTTCTATGATTTGAACCTCTCCTGTGATTCCAGTTTTAGTTTCCGATGCTTCACTTCAGGTTTACTGTATGCCTTGCACCGTCTTATTGACGATGAAACACAAAAATTGCATCGGAATTAAATTCAAAAGGTACAATGAAGACTTAAGTACAAGAGGACTGACACTCTAACTTTCTATGTTTTGAACCTCTCCTGTGAGTGCAGTTTTAGATTCCGATGCTTCACTTCAGGTTTACTGTATCCCTTGGTCCTTCTTATTGACGATGAAATACAGAAATTGAATCCGAATTTAATTCAAAAGGCACAATGCCGACTTAAGTACAAGAGGACTGACACATAACTTTCTATGCTTTGAACCTCTCCTGTGAGTCCAGTTTTAGATTCCGATGCTTCACTTCAGGTTTACTGTATACCTTGCACATTCTTATTGACGATGAAACACAAAAATTGCATCGGAATTAAATTCAAAAAACACAATGCCGTCTTAAGTACAAGTGGACTGACACTCTTACTCTCTATGATTTGAACCTCCCCTGTGAGTCCAGTTTTGGATTCCGATGCTTCACTTCAGTTTTACTGTATACCTTGCACCTTCTTATTGACGATGAAACACAGAAATTGCATCGGAATTAAATTCAAAAGGCACAATTCCGACTTAAGTACAAGAGGACTGACACTCCCACTTTCTATGATTTGAACCTTCCCTGTGAGTCCAGTTTTAGATTCCGATGCTTCATTTCAGGTTTACTGTATCCCTTGGACCTTCTTATTGACGATGACACACCGAAATTGCATCCGAATTTAATACAAAAGGCACAATGACGACTTAAATACATGAGGACTGACACTCTCACTTTCTATGATTTGAACCTCTCCTGTTAGTCCAGTTTTAGATTCCGATGCTTCACTTCAGGTTTACTGTATCCCTTGGACCTTCCTATTGACGATGAAACATAGAAATTGCATCCGAATTTAATACAAAAGGCACAATGCCGACATAAGTAAAAGAGGACTGCCACTCTCTCTTTCTATGATTTGAACCTCTCCTGTGAGTCCAGATTTAGATCCCGATGCTTCAGTTCCGGTTTACTGTATCCCTTGGACCTTCTTATTGACGATGAAACACAGAAATTGCATCGGAATTTAATACAAAAGGCACAATGCCGACTTAAGTAAAAAAGGACTGCCACTCTCTCTTTCTATGATTGGATCCTCTACTGTGAGTACAGTTTTAGATTCCGATGCTTCACTTCCAGTTTACTGTATACCTTGCACCTTCTTATTGACGATGAAACACAGAAATTGCTTCGGAATTTAATACAAAAGGCACAATGCCGACTTAAGTAAAAAGAGGACTGACACTCTCACTTTCTATGTTTTGAACCTCTCCTGTGAGTCCAGTTTTAGATTCTGATGCTTCACTTCAGGTTTACTGTATACCTTGAACCTTCTTATTGACGATGACACACAGAAATTGCATCGGAATTAAATTCAAAAGGCACAATGCTGACTTAAGTACAAGAGGACTGACACTCTAACTTTCTATGATTTCAACCTTCCCTGTGAGTCCAGTTTTAGATTCCGATGCTTCATTTCAGGTTTACTGTATCCCTTGGACCTTCGTATTGACGATGACACACCGAAATTGCATCCGAATTTAATACAAAAGGCACAATGACGACTTAAATACATGAGGACTGACACTCTCACTTTCTATGATTTGAACCTCTCCTGTTAGTCCAGTTTTAGATTCCGATGCTTCACTTCAGGTTTACTGTATCCCTTGGACCTTCCAATTGACGATGAAACTCAGAAATTGCATCGCAATTTAATACAAAAGGCACAATGCCGACTTAAGTACAAGAGGACTAACACTCTCACTTTCTATGATTTGAACCTCTCCTGTGAGTCCAGTTTTAGATTCCGATGCTTTACTTCAAATTTACTGCATCCCTTGGACCTTCTTATAGACAATGAAAAACAGAAATTGCATCTGAATATAATACAAAAGGCACAATGCCGACTTAAGGACAAGAGGACTGACACTCTCACTTTCTATGATTTGACCCTCTCCTGTGAGTCCAGTTTTAGATTCCGATGCTTCTCTTCAGGTTTACTGTATACCTTGCACCTTGTTATTGATGGTGGAACACAGAAATTGCATCCGAGTTTAATACAATAGGCACAATGCTGACTTAAGTACAAGAGGACTGACACACTCCCTTTCTATGATTTGAACCTCTACTGTGAGTCCAGTTTTAGATTCCGATGCTCCACTTCAGGTATACTGTATCCCTTGGACCTTCTTATTGACGATGAAACACAGAAATTGCATCCGAATTTAATACAAAATGCACAATGCCGTCTTAAGTAAAAGAGGACCGTCACTCTCTCTTTCTATGATTTGAACCTCTCATGTGAGTCCAGTTTTAGATTCCGATGCTTCACTTCAGGTTTACTTTATACCTTGCACCTTCTTATTGACGATGAAGCACAGAAATTCCATCCGAATTTAATACAAAAGGCACAATGCCGACTTTAGTACAAGAGGACTGACACTCTAACTCTCTATTATTTGAACCTCTCCTGTGAGTCCAGTTTTAGATTCAGATGCTTCACTTCAGGTTTACTGTATCCCTTGCACCTTCTTATTGACGATGAAACACAGAAATTCCGTCCGAATTTAATAACAAAGGCACAATGCCGACGAGAGTAAAATAGGACTGTCACTCTCTCTTTCTATTATTTGAACCTCTCCTGTGAGTCCAGTTTCAGATTTCGATGCTTCACTTCAGGTTTACTGTATTCCTTGGAACTTCATATTGACGATGAAATACAGATATTACATCCGAATTTGATACAAAAGGCACAATGCCGCCTTAAGTACAAGAGGACTGACACTCCCACTTTCTATGATTTGAACCTCTCCTGTGAGTCCAGTTTTAGATTCCGATGCTTCACTTCAGGTTTACTGTATCCCTTGCACCTTCTTATTGACGATGAAACACAGAAATTGCATCGGAATTAAATTCAAAAGGTACAATGAAGACTTAAGTACAAGAGGACTGACACTCTAACTTTCTATGTTTTGAACCTCTCCTGTGAGTGCAGTTTTAGATTCCGATGCTTCACTTCAGGTTTACTGTATCCCTTGGTCCTTCTTATTGACGATGAAATACAGAAATTGCATCCGAATTTAATTCAAAAGGCACAATGCCGACTTAAGTACAAGAGGACTGACACATAACTTTCTATGCTTTGAACCTCTCCTGTGAGTCCAGTTTTAGATTCCGATGCTTCACTTCAGGTTTACTGTATACCTTGCACATTCTTATTGACGATGAAACACAAAAATTGCATCGGAATGAAATTCAAAAAACACAATGCCGTCTTAAGTACAAGTGGACTGACACTCTAACTCTCTATGATTTGAACCTCCCCTGTGAGTCCAGTTTTGGATTCCGATGCTTCACTTCAGTTTTACTGTATACCTTGCACCTTCTTATTGACGATGAAACACAGAAATTGCATCGGAATTAAATTCAAAAGGCACAATTCCGACTTAAGTACAAGAGGACTGACACTCCCACTTTCTATGATTTGAACCTTCCCTGTGAGTCCAGTTTTAGATTCCGATGCTTCATTTCAGGTTTACTGTATCCCTTGGACCTTCTTATTGACGATGACACACCGAAATTGCATCCGAATTTAATACAAAAGGCACAATGACGACTTAAATACATGAGGACTGACACTCTCACTTTCTATGATTTGAACCTCTCCTGTTAGTCCAGTTTTAGATTCCGATGCTTCACTTCAGGTTTACTGTATCCCTTGGACCTTCCTATTGACGATGAAACATAGAAATTGCATCCGAATTTAATACAAAAGGCACAATGCCGACTTAAGTAAAAGAGGACTGAAACTCTCTCTTTCTATGATTTGAACCTCTCCTGTGAGTCCAGATTTAGATCCCGATGCTTCAGTTCCGGTTTACTGTATCCCTTGGACCTTCTTATTGACGATGAAACACAGAAATTGCATCGGAATTTAATACAAAAGGCACAATGCCGACTTAAGTAAAAAAGGACTGCCACTCTCTCTTTCTATGATTTGATCCTCTACTGTGAGTACAGTTTTAGATTCCGATGCTTCACTTCCAGTTTACTGTATACCTTGCACCTTCTTATTGACGATGAAACACAGAAATTGCTTCGGAATTTGATACAAAAGGCACATGCCGACTTAAGTAAAAAGAGGACTGACACTCTCACTTTCTATGTTTTGAACCTCTCCTGTGAGTCCAGTTTTAGATTCTGATGCTTCACTTCAGGTTTACTGTATACCTTGATCCTTCTTATTGACGATGACACACAGAAATTGCATCGGAATTAAATTCAAAAGGCACAATGCTGACTTAAGTACAAGAGGACTGACACTCTAACTTTCTATGATTTCAACCTTCCCTGTGAGTCCAGTTTTAGATTCCGATGCTTCATTTCAGGTTTACTGTATCCCATGGACCTTCTTATTGACGATGACACACCGAAATTGCATCCGAATTTAATACAAAAGGCACAATGACGACTTAAATACATGAGGACTGACACTCTCACTTTCTATGATTTGAACCTCTCCTGTTAGTCCAGTTTTAGATTCCGATGCTTCACTTCAGGTTTACTGTATCCCTTGGACCTTCCAATTGACGATGAAACTCAGAAATTGCATCGCAATTTAATACAAAAGGCACAATGCCGACTTAAGTACAAGAGGACTAACACTCTCACTTTCTATGATTTGAACCTCTCCTGTGAGTCCAGTTTTAGATTCCGATGCTTTACTTCAAATTTACTGCATCCCTTGGACCTTCTTATAGACAATGAAACACAGAAATTGCATCTGAATATAATACAAAAGGCACAATGCCGACTTAAGGACAAGAGGACAGACACTCTCACTTTCTATGATTTGAACCTCTCCTGTGAGTCCAGTTTTAGATTCCGATGCTTCTCTTCAGGTTTACTGTATACCTTGCACCTTGTTATTGATGGTGGAACACAGAAATTGCATCCGAGTTTAATACAATAGGCACAATGCTGACTTAAGTACAAGAGGACTGACACACTCCCTTTCTATGGTTTGAACCTCTACTGTGAGTCCAGTTTTAGATTCCGATGCTCCACTTCAGGTATACTGTATCCCTTGGACCTTCTTATTGACGATGAAACACAGAAATTGCATCCGTATTTAATACAAAATGCACAATGCCGACTTAAGTACAAGAGGACTGACACATAACTTTCTATGCTTTGAAACTCTCCTGTGAGTCCAGTTTTAGATTCCGATGCTTCACTTCAGGTTTACTGTATACCTTGCACATTCTTATTGACGATGAAACACAAAAATTGCATCGGAATTAAATTCAAAAAACACAATGCCGTCTTAAGTACAAGTGGACTGACACTCTAACTCTCTATGATTTGAACCTCCCCTGTGAGTCCAGTTTTGGATTCCGATGCTTCACTTCAGTTTTACTGTATACCTTGCACCTTCTTATTGACGATGAAACACAGAAATTGCAACGGAATTAAATTCAAAAGGCACAATTCCGACTTAAGTACAAGAGGACTGACACTCCCACTTTCTATGATTTGAACCTTCCCTGTGAGTCCAGTTTTAGATTCCGATGCTTCATTTCAGGTTTACTGTATCCCTTGGACCTTCTTATTGACGATGACACACCGAAATTGCATCCGAATTTAATACAAAAGGCACAATGACGACTTAAATACATGAGGACTGACACTCTCACTTTCTATGATTTGAACCTCTCCTGTTAGTCCAGTTTTAGATTCCGATGCTTCACTTCAGGTTTACTGTATCCCTTGGACCTTCCTATTGACGATGAAACATAGAAATTGCATCCGAATTTAATACAAAACGCACAATGCCGACTTAAGTAAAAGAGGACTGCCACTCTCTCTTTCTATGATTTGAACCTCTCCTGTGAGTCCAGATTTAGATCCCGATGCTTCAGTTCCGGTTTACTGTATCCCTTGGACCTTCTTATTGACGATGAAACACAGAAATTGCACCGGAATTTAATACAAAAGGCACAATGCCGACTTAAGTAAAAAAGGACTGCCACTCTCTCTTTCTATGATTTGATCCTCTACTGTGAGTACAGTTTTAGATTCCGATGCTTCACTTCCAGTTTACTGTATACCTTGCACCTTCTTATTGACGATGAAACACAGAAATTGCTTCGGAATTTAATACAAAAGGCACAATGCCGAATTAAGTAAAAAGAGGACTGACACTCTCACTTTCTATGTTTTGAACCTCTCCTGTGAGTCCAGTTTTAGATTCTGATGCTTCACTTCAGGTTTACTGTATACCTTGAACCTTCTTATTGACGATGACACACAGAAATTGCATCGGAATTAAATTCAAAAGGCACAATGCTGACTTAAGTACAAGAGGACTGACACTCTAACTTTCTATGATTTCAACCTTCCCTGTGAGTCCAGTTTTAGATTCCGATGCTTCATTTCAGGTTTACTGTATCCGTTGGACCTTCTTATTGACGATGACACACCGAAATTGCATCCGAATTTAATACAAAAGGCACAATGACGACTTAAATACATGAGGACTGACACTCTCACTTTCTATGATTTGAACCTCTCCTGTTAGTCCAGTTTTAGATTCCGATGCTTCACTTCAGGTTTACTGTATCCCTTGGACCTTCCAATTGACGATGAAACTCAGAAATTGCATCGCAATTTAATACAAAAGGCACAATGCCGACTTAAGTACAAGAGGACTAACACTCTCACTTTCTATGATTTGAACCTCTCCTGTGAGTCCAGTTTTAGATTCCGATGCTTTACTTCAAATTTACTGCATCCCTTGGACCTTCTTATAGACAATGAAACACAGAAATTGCATCTGAATATAATACAAAAGGCACAATGCCGACTTAAGGACAAGAGGACTGACACTCTCACTTTCTATGATTTGAACCTCTCCTGTGAGTCCAGTTTTAGATTCCGATGCTTCTCTTCAGGTTTACTGTATACCTTGCACCTTGTTAGTGATGGTGGAACACAGAAATTGCATCCGAGTTTAATACAATAGGCACAATGCTGACTTAAGTACAAGAGGACTGACACACTCCCTTTCTATGATTTGAACCTCTACTGTGAGTCCAGTTTTAGATTCCGATGCTCCACTTCAGGTATACTGTATCCCTTGGACCTTCTTATTGACGATGAAACACAGAAATTGCATCCGAATTTAATACAAAATGCACAATGCCGACTTAAGTACAAGAGGACTGACACATAACTTTCTGTGCTTTGAACCTCTCCTGTGAGTCCAGTTTTAGATTCCGATGCTTCACTTCAGGTTTACTGTATACCTTGCACATTCTTATTGACGATGAAACACAAGAATTGCATCGGAATTAAATTCAAAAAACACAATGCCGTCTTAATTACAAGTGGACTGACACTCTAACTCTCTATGATTTGAACCTCCCCTGTGAGTCCAGTTTTGGATTCCGATGCTTCACTTCAGTTTTACTGTATACCTTGCACCTTCTTATTGACGATGAAACACAGAAATTGCATCGGAATTAAATTCAAAAGGCACAATTCCGACTTAAGTACAAGAGGACTGACACTCCCACTTTCTATGATTTGAACCTTCCCTGTGAGTCCAGTTTTAGATTCCGATGCTTCATTTCAGGTTTACCGTATCCCTTGGACCTTCTTATTGACGATGACACACCGAAATTGCATCCGAATTTAATACAAAAGGCACAATGACGACTTAAATACATGAGGACTGACACTCTCACTTTCTATGATTTGAACCTCTCCTGTTAGTCCAGTTTTAGATTCCGATGCTTCACTTCAGGTTTACTGTATCCCTTGGACCTTCCTATTGACGATGAAACATAGAAATTGCATCCGAATTTAATACAAAAGGCACAATGCCGACTTAAGTAAAAGAGGACTGCCACTCTCTCTTTCTATGATTTGAACCTCTCCTGTGAGTCCAGATTTAGATCCCGATGCTTCAGTTCCGGTTTACTGTATCCCTTGGACCTTCTTATTGACGATGAAACACAGAAATTGCATCGGAATTTAATACAAAAGGCACAATGCCGACTTAAGTAAAGAAGGACTGCCACTCTCTCTTTCTATGATTTGATCCTCTACTTTGATTACAGTTTTAGATTCCGATGCTTCACTTCCAGTTTACTGTATACCTTGAACCTTCTTATTGAAGATGACACACAGAAATTGCATCGGAATTAAATTCAAAAGGCACAATGCTGACTTAAGTACAAGAGGACTGACACTCTAACTTTCTATGATTTCAACCTTCCCTGTGAGTCCAGTTTTAGATTCCGATGCTTCATTTCAGGTTTACTGTATGCCTTGGACCTTCTTATTGACGATGACACACCGAAATTGCATCCGAATTTAATACAAAATGCACAATGGCGACTTAAATACATGAGGACTGACACTCTCACTTTCTATGATTTGAACCTCTCCTGTTAGTCCAGTTTTAGATTCCGATGCTTCACTTCAGGTTTACTGTATCCCTTGGACCTTCCAATTGACGATGAAACTCAGAAATTGCATCGCAATTTAATACAAAAGGCACAATGCCGACTTAAGTACAAGGGGACTAACACTCTCACTTTCTATGATTTGAACCTCTCCTGTGAGTCCAGTTTTAGATTCCGATGCTTTACTTCAAATTTACTGCATCCCTTGGACCTTCTTATAGACAATGAAACACAGAAATTGCATCTGAATATAATACAAAAGGCACAATGCCGACTTAAGGACAAGAGGACTGACACTCTCATTTTCTATGATTTGAACCTCTCCTGTGAGTCCAGTTTTAGATTCCGATGCTTCTCTTCAGGTTTACTGTATACCTTGCACCTTGTTATTGATGGTGGAACACAGAAATTGCATCCGAGTTTAATACAATAGGCACAATGCTGACTTAAGTACAAGAGGACTGACACACTCCCTTTCTATGATTTGAACCTCTACTGTGAGTTCAGTTTTAGATTCCGATGCTCCACTTCAGGTATACTGTATCCCTTGGACCTTCTTATTGACGATGAAACACAGAAATTGCATCCGAATTTAATACAAAATGCACAATGCCGACTTAAGTAAAAGAGGACCGTCACTCTCTCTTTCTATGATTTGAACCTCTCATGTGAGTCCAGTTTTAGATTCCGATGCTTCACTTCAGGTTTACTGTATACCTTGCACCTTCTTATTGACGATGAAGCACAGAAATTCCATCCGAATTTAATACAAAAGGCACAATGCCGACTTTAGTACAAGAGGACTGACACTCTAACTCTCTATTATTTGAACCTCTCCTGTGAGTCCAGTTTTAGATTCAGATGCTTCACTTCAGGTTTACTGTATCCCTTGCACCTTCTTATTGACGATGAAACACAGAAATTCCGTCCGAATTTAATAACAAAGGCACAATGCCGACGAGAGTAAAATAGGACTGTCACTCTCTCTTTCTATTATTTGAACCTCTCCTGTGAGTCCAGTTTCAGATTTCGATGCTTCACTTCAGGTTTACTGTATTCCTTGGAACTTCATATTGACGATGAAATACAGAAATTACATCCGAATTTAATACAAAAGGCACAATGCCGCCTTAAGTACAAGAGGACTGACACTCCCACTTTCTATGATTTGAACCTCTCCTGTGAGTCCAGTTTTAGATTCCGATGCTTCACTTCAGGTTTACTGTATACCTTGCACCTTCTTATTGACGATGAAACACAGAAATTGCATCGGAATTAAATTCTAAAGGCACAATGCCGATTTAAGTACAAGAGGACTGACACACTAACTATCTATGGTTTTGTACCTCTCCTGTGAGTCCAGTTTTGTATTCCGATGCTTCACTTCAGGTTTACTGTATCCCTTGGAACTTCTTCTTGACGATGAAACACAGAAATTGCATCCGAATTTAATTCCAAAGGCACAATGCCGACTTAAGTAAAAGAGGACTGACACTCTCTCTTTCTATGATTTGAACCTCTCCTGTGAGTCCAGTTTTAGATTCCGATGCTTCAGTCCCGGTTTACTGTATCCCTTGGACCTTCTTATTGACGATGAAACATAGAAATTGCATCGGAATTTAATACAAAAGGCATAATGCCGACTTAAGTAAAAGAGGACTGACACTCTCTCTTTCTATGATTTGATCCTCGACTGTGAGTCCAGTTTTAGATTCCGATGCTTCACTCCAGTTTACTGTATACCTTGTACCTTCTTATTGACGATGAAACACAGAAATTGATTCGGAAGTTAATACAAAAGGCACAATGCCGAATTAAGTAAAAAGAGGACTGACACTCTCACTTTCTATGTTTTGAACCTCTCCTGTTAGTCCAGTTTTAGATTCTGATGCTTCACTTCATGTTTACTGTATACCTTGCACCGTCTTATTGACGATGACACACAGAAATTGCATCGGAATTAAATTCAAAAGGCACAATGCTGACTTAAGTACAGGAGGACTGACACTCTAACTTTCTATGATTTCAACCTTCCCTGTGAGTCCAGTTTTAGATTCCGATGCTTCATTTCAGGTTTACTGTATCCCTTGGACCTTCTTATTGACGATGACACACCGAAATTGCATCCGAATTTAATACAAAAGGCACAATGACGACTTAAATACATGAGGACTGACACTCTCACTTTCTATGATATGAACCTCTCCTGTTAGTCCAGTTTTAGATTCCGATGCTTCACTTCAGGTTTACTGTATCCCTTGGACCTTCCAATTGACGATGAAACTCAGAAATTGCATCGCAATTTAATACAAAAGGCACAATGCCGACTTAAGTACAAGAGGACTAACACTCTCACTATCTATGATTTGAACCTCTCCTGTGAGTCCAGTTTTAGATTCCGATGCTTTACTTCAAATTTACCGCATCCCTTGGACCTTCTTATTGACAATGAAACACAGAAATTGCATCTGAATATAATACAAAAGGCACAATGCCGACTTAAGGACAAGAGGACTGACACTCTCACTTTCTATGATTTGAACCTCTCCTGTTAGTCCAGTTTTAGATGCCGATGCTTCTCTTCAGGTTTACTGTATACCTTGCACCTTGTTATTGATGGTGGAACACAGAAATTGCATCCGAGTTTAATACAATAGGCACAATGCTGACTTAAGTACAAGAGGACTGACACACTCCCTTTCTATGATTTGAACCTCTACTGTGAGTCCAGTTTTAGATTCCGATGCTCCACTTCAGGTATACTGTATCCCTTGGACCTTCTTATGGACGATGAAACACAGAAATTGCATCCGAATTTAATACAAAATGCACAATGCCGACTTAAGTAAAAGAGGACCGTCACTCTCTCTTTCTATGATTTGAACCTCTCATGTGAGTCCAGTTTTAGATTCCGATGCTTCACTTCAGGTTTACTGTATACCTTGCACCTTCTTATTGACGATGACACACAGAAATTGCATCGGAATTAAATTCAAAAGGCACAATGCTGACTTAAGTACAAGAGGACTGACACTCAAACTCTCTATTATTTGAACCTCTCCTGTGAGTCCAGTTTTAGATTCAGATGCTTCACTTCAGGTTTACTGTATCCCTTGCACCTTCTTATTGACGATGAAACACAGAAATTCCGTCCGAATTTAATAACAAAGGCACAATGCCGACTTAAGTAAAATAGGACTGTCACTCTCTCTTTCTAATATTTGAACCTCTCCTGTGAGTCCAGTTTCAGATTTCGATGCTTCACTTCAGGTTTACTGTATTCCTTGGAACTTCATATTGACGATGAAATACAGAAATTACATCCGAATTTAATACAAAAGGCACAATGCCGACTTTAGTACAAGAGGACTGACACTCCCACTTTCTATGATTTGAACCTCTCCTGTGGGTCCTGTTTTAGATTCCGATGCTTCACTTCAGGTTTACTGTATACCTTGCACCTTCTTATCGACGATGAAACACAGAAATTGCATCGGAATTAAATTCTAAAGGCACAATGCCGATTTAAGTACAAGAGGACTGACACACTAACTATCTATGGTTTTGTACCTCTCTTGTGAGTCCAGTTTTATATTCCGATGCTTCACTTCAGGTTTACTGTATCCCTTGGACCTTCTTCTTGACGATGAAACACAGAAATTGCATCCGAATTTAATACAAAAGGCACAATGCCGACTTAAGTAAAAGAGGACTGACACTCTCTCTTTCTATTATTTGAACCTCTCCTGTGAGTCCAGTTTTAGATTCCGATGCTTCAGTTCCGGTTTACCGTATCCCTTGGACCTTCTTATTGACGATGAAACATAGAAATTGCATCGGAATTTAATACAAAAGGCACAATGCCGACTTAAGTAAAAGAGGACTGACACTCTCTCCTTCTATGATTTGATCCTCTACTGTCAGTCCAGTTTTAGATTCCGATGCTTCACTCCAGTTTACTGTATACCTTGTACCTTCTTATTGACGATGAAACACAGAAATTGCTTCGGAATTTAATGCAAAAGGCACAATGCCGACTTAAGTAAAAAGAGGACTGACACTCTCACTTTCTATGTTTTGAACGTCTCCTGTGAGTCCAGTTTTAGATTCCGATGCTTCACTTCAGGTTTACTGTATACCATGCACCTTCTTATTGACGATGAAACACAGAAATTGCATCGGAATTAAATTCAAAAGGCACAATGCTGACTTAAGTACAAGAGGACTGACACTCAAACTTTCTATGATTTGATTCTTCCCTGTGAGTCCAGTTTTAGATTCCGATGCTTCATTTCAGGTATACTGTATCCCATGGACCTTCTTATTGACGATGACACACCGAAATTGCATCCGAATTTAATACAAAAGGCACAATGACGACTTAAATACATGAGGACTGACACTCTCACTCTCTATGATTTGAACCTCTCCTGTGAGTCCAGTTTTAGATTCCGATGCTTCTCTTCAGGTTTACTGTATACCTTGCACCTTCCTATTGACGGTGGAACACAGAAACTGCGTCCGAATTTAATACAATAGGCACAATGCTGACTTAAGTACAAGATGACTGACACTCTCCCTTCCTATGATTTGAACCTCTACTGTGGGTCCAGTTTTAAGATTCCGATGCTCCACTTCATGTATACTGTATCCCTTGGACCTTCTTATTGACGATGAAACACAGAAATTACATCCGAATTCAATACAAAAGGCACAATGCCGACTTAAGTAAAAGAGGACTGTCACTTTCTCTTTCTATGATTTGAACCTCTCCTGTGAGTCCAGTTTTAGATTCCGATGCTTCACTTCAGGTTTACTGTATACCTTGCAGCTTCTTATTGATGATGAAACACAGAAATTCCATCCGAATTTAATACAAAAGGCACAATGCCGACTTTAGTACAAGAGGACTGACACTCTCACTTTCTATGTTTTGAACCTCTCCTGTGATGCCAGTTTTAGATTCCGATGCTTCACTTCAGGTTTACTGTACAACGTGCACCGTCTTATTGACGATGAGACACAAAACTTGCATCGGAATTAAATTCAAAAAGTACAATGAAGACTTAAGTACAAGAGGACTGACACTCTAAGTTTCTATGATTTGCACCTCTCCTGTGAGTCCAGTTTTAGATTCCGATGCTTCACTTCAGGTTTACTGTATTCTTTGGACCTTCTTATTGACGATGAAATTCAGAAATTACATCCGAATTTAATACAAAAGGCACAATGCCGACTTAAGTACAAGAGGACTGACACTCTCCCTTCCTATGATTTGAACCTCACCTGTGAGTCCAGTTTTAGATTACGATGCTTCACTTCCGGTTTACTGTATACCTTGCAACTTCTTATTGACGATGAAACACAGAAATTGCTTCGGAATTTAATACAAAAGGCACAATGCCGACTTAAGTAAAAAGAGGACTGACACAATCACTTTCTATGTTTTGAACCTCTCCTGTGAGATCAGTTTTAGATTCCGATGCTTCACTTCAGGTTTACTGTATACCTTGGACCTTCTTATTGATGATGAAACAGAGAAATTGCATCCGATTTTAATACAAAAGGCACAATGCCGACTTAAGAACAAGAGGACTGACACTCTCACTTTCTATGATTTGAACCTCTCCTGTGAGTCCAGTTTTAGATTCCGATGCTTCACTTCAGGTTTACTGTATACCTTGCACCTTCTTATTGACGGTGGAACACAGAAATTGCATCCGAATTTAATACAAAAGGCACAATGCTGACTTAAGTACAAGAGGACTGACACTCTCCCTTTCTATGATTTTAACCTTTACTGTGAGTCCAGTTTCAGATTCCGATGCTCCACTTCAGGTATACTGTAGACCTTGGAACTTCTTATTGACGATGAAACACAGAAATTGCATCCGAATTTAATACAAAAGGCACAATGCCGACTTAAGTAAAAGAGGACTGTCACTCTCTCTTTCTATGATTTGAACCTCTCCTGTGAGTCCAGTTTTAGATTCCGATGCTTCACTTCCGGTTTACTGTATACCTTGCACCTTCTTATTAACGATGAAAC
Source organism: Schistocerca americana (assembly GCF_021461395.2). Taxonomy (NCBI): domain Eukaryota; kingdom Metazoa; phylum Arthropoda; class Insecta; order Orthoptera; family Acrididae; genus Schistocerca; species Schistocerca americana. The sequence goes on from NC_060126.1 coordinate 9,097,257, forward strand.
ACCGAAATTCCATCCGAATTAAATACAAAAGGCACAAGCCGACTTTGATGCAAGAGGACTGACACTCTAACTCTCTATGATTTGAACCTCTCCTGTGAGTCCAGTTTTGGATTCCGATGCTTCACTTCAGGTTTACTGTATACCTTGCACCTTCTTATTGACGATGAAACACAAAAATTGCATCGGAATTAAATTCAAAAGGCACAATGCTGACTTAAGTACAAGAGGACTGACACTCTAACTCTCTATGATTTGAACCTCTCCTGTGAGTCCAGTTTTGGATTCCGATGCTTCACTTCAGGTTTACTGTATACCTTGCACCTTCTTATTGACGATGAAACACAGAAATTGCATCGGAATTAAATTCAAAAGCACAATGCCGACTTAAGTACAAGAAGACTGACACTCTAACTTTCTATGATTTGAACCTCTCCTGTGAGTCCAGTTTTAGATTTCGATGCTTCACTTCAGGTTTTTCTGTATTCCTTGGACCTTCTTATTGACAATGAAATACAGAAATTGCATCCGAATTTAATACAAAAGGCACCATGCCGACATTAGTATAAGAGGACTGACACTCCCACTTTCTATGATTTGAACCTCTCCTGTGAGTCCAGTTTCAGATTCCGATGCCTCACTTCAGGTTTACTGTATACCTTGCATCATCTTATTGACGATGAAACACAGAAATATCATCGGAATTCAATTCCAAAGGCACAATGCCGATTTAAGTACAAGCGGACTGACACTCTAACTATCTATGGTTTGAACCTCTCCTGTGGGTCCAGTTTTAGATTCCGTTGCTTCATTTCAGGTTTACTGTATCCATTGGACCTTCTTATTGACGATGACACACAGAAATTGCATCCGAATTTAATACAACAAGCACAATGACGACTTAAATACATGAGGACTGACACTCTCACATTCTATGATTTGAACCTCTCCTGTGAGTCCAGTTTTAGATTCCGATGCTTCACTTCAGGTTTTCTGTATCCCTTGGACCTTCTTATTGACGATGAAACACAGAAATTGCATTCGAATTTAATACAAAAGGAACAATGCCGAGTTAAGTAAAAGAGGACTGTCACTCTCTCTTTCTATGATTTGAACCTCTCCTGTGAGTCCAGTTTTAGATTCCGATGCTTCACTTCAGGTTTACTGTATACCTTGCACCTTCTTATTGTCGATGTAACACAGAAATTCCATCCGAATTTAATACAAAAGGCACAATGCCGACTTAAGTACAAGACGACTGATACTCTAACTTTCTATAATTTGAACCTCTCCTGTGAGTCCAGTTTCAGATTCCAATGCTTCATTTCAGGTTTACTGTATCCCTTGGACCTTCTTATTGATGATGAAACACAGAAATTGCAACAGAATTTTATACAAAAGGCACAATGCCGACTTAAGCAAAAGAGGACTGACACTCTCTTTTTCTATGATTTGAACCTCTCCTGTGAGTCCAGTTTAGATTCCGATGCTTCACTTCCGGTTTACTGTTTACCTTGCACCTTCTTGTTGACGATGAAACACAGAAATTGCTTCGGAATTTAATACAAAAGGCACAATGCCGACTTAAGTAAAAAGAGGACTGACACTCTCACTTTCTATGATTTGAACCTCTCCTGTGGGTCCAGTTTTAGATTCCGATGCTTCACTTCAGGTTTACTGTATACCTAGGACCTTCTTATTGACGATGAAACACAGAGTTTGCATGAGAATGTAATACTAAAGGCACAATGCCGACTTAAGTACAAGAGGACTGACACTCTAACTTCCTATGATTAGAACCTCTCCTGTGAGTCCAGTTTTAGATTCCGATGCTTCACTTCTGGTTTACTGTATCCCTTGGGCCTTCTTATTGACGATGAAACACAGAAATTGCATCCGAATTTAATAAAAAATGCACAATGCCGACATAAGTAAATGAGGACTGCCACTCTCCCTTTCTGTGATTTGAACCTCTCCTGTGAGTCCAGTTTTAGATTCCGATGCTTCACTTCAGGTTTAGTGTATACCTTGCACCTTCTTATTGACGATGAAACACAGAAATTGCATCGGAATTAAATTCAAAAGGCACAATGCTGACTTAAATACAAGGGGACTGACACTCTAACTTTCTATGATTTGAACCTCTCCTGTGAGTCCAGTTTCAGATTCCAATGCTTCATTTCAGGTTTACTGTATCCCTTGGACCTTCTTATTGATGATGAAACACAGAAATTGCATTCGAATTTAATACAAAAGGAACTATGCCGACTTAAGTAAAAGAGGACTGTCACTCTCTCTTTCTATGATTTGAACCTCTCCTGTGAGTCCAGTTTTAGATTCCGATGCTTCACTTCAGGTTTATCGTATACCTTGCACATTCTTATTGTCGATGAAACACAGAAATTCCATCCGAATGTAATACCACAGAGACAATGCCGACTTAAGTAAAAGAGGGATGTCACTCTCTCTTTCTATGATTTGAACCTCTCCTGTGAGTCCAGTTTTAGATTCCGATGCTTCACTTCAGGTTTACTGTATACCGTGCACCGTCTTATTGACGATGAAACACAAAACGTGCATCGGAAATAAATTCAAAATGTACAATGAAGACTTAAGTACATGAGGACTGACACTCTAACTTTTTATGATTTGAACCTCTCCTGTGAGTCCAGTTTTAGATTCCGATGCTTCACTTCAGGTTTACTGTTTCCCTTGGACCTTCTTATTGACGATGAAATACAGAAATTGCATCCGAATTTAATACAAAAGGCACAATGCCGACTTAAGTACAAGAGGACTGACACTCTAACTTTCTATGATTTGAACCTCTCCTGTGAGTCCAGTTTTAGTTTCCGATGCTTCACTTCAGGTTTACTGTATACCTTGCACATTCTTATTGACGATGAAACACAAAAATTGCATCGGAATTAAATTCAAATGGCACAATGCCGACTTAAGTACAAGAGGACTGACATTCTAACTCTCTATGATTTGAACATCCCCTGTGAGTCCAGTTTTGGATTCCGATGCTTCACTTCAGGTTTACTGTATACCTTGCACCTTCTTATTGACGATGAAACACAGAAATTGCATCGGAATTAAATTCAAAAGGCACAATGCCGACTTAAGTACAAGAGGACTGACACTCTAACTTTCAATGATTTGAACCTCTCCTGTGAGTCCAGTTTTAGATTTCGATGCTTCACTTCAGGTTTACTGCATTCCTTGGACCTTCTTATTGACGATGAAATACAGATATTGCATCCGAATTTAATACAAAAGGCCCAATGTCGACTTAAGTACAAGAGGACTGACACTCCCACTTTCTATGATTTGATCCTCTCCTGTGAGTCCAGTTTTAGATTCCGATGCTTCACTTCAGGTTTACTGTATACCTTGCACCTTCTTGTTGACGATGAAACACATAAATTGCATCGGAATTAAATTCCAAAGGCACAATGCCGATTTAAGTACAAGCGGACTGACACTCTAAGTATCTATGGTTTGAACCGCTACTGTGAGTCCAGTTTTAGATTCCGATGCTTCACTTCAGGTTTACTGTATCCCTTGGACCTTCTTATTGACGATGAAACACAGAAATTGCATCGGAATTTAATACAAAAGGCACAATGCCGACTTAAGTAAAAGAGGACTGACACTCTCTCTTTCTATGATTTGAACCTCTCCTGTGAGTCCAGTTTAGATTCCGATGCTTCACTTCCGGTTTACTGTATACCTTGCACCTTCTTGTTGACGATGAAACACAGAAATTGCTTCGGAATTTAATACAAAAGGCACAATGCCGACTAAAGTAAAAAGTGGACTGACACTCTTACTTTCTATGATTTGAACCTCTCCTGTGAGTCCAGTTTTAGATTCCGATGCTTCACTTCAGGTTTACTGCATCCCTAGGACCTTCTTATTGACGATAAAACACAGAGTTTGCATGGGAATTTAATACAAAAGGCACAATGCCGACTTAAGTACAAGAGGACAGACACTCTAACTTTCTATGATTAGAATCTCTCCTGTGAGTCCAGTTGTAGATTCGATGCTTCTCTTCTGGTTTACCGTATCCCTTGGACCTTCTTATTGACGATGAAACACAGAAATTGCATCCGAATTTAATACAAAAGGCACAATGCCTACTTAAGTACAAGAGGACCGACACTCTCAATTTCTATGATTTGAACCTCTCCTGTGTTTCCAGTTTTAGATTCCGATGCTTCACTTCATGTTTACTGTACACCTTGGACTTTCTTATTGACGATGAAACACAGAAATTGCATCCGAATTTAAAACAAAAGGCACAATGCCGACTTAACTACAAGAGAACTGACACACTCCCTTTCTATGATTTGAACCTCTCCTGTGATTCCAGTTTTAGATTCCGATGCTTCACTTCAGGTTTACTGTATACCTTGGACCTTCTTATTGACGATGAAACACAGAAATTGCATCCGAATTTAATACAAAAGGCACAGTGCCGACTTAAGTAAAAGAGGACTGTAACTCTCTCTTTCTATAATTTGAACCTCTCCTGTGAGTCCAGTTTTAGATTCCGATGCTTCTCTTCAGGTTTACTGTATACCTTGCACCTTCTTATTGACGATGAAACACAGAAATTGCATCCGAATTTTATACAAAACACACAATGCCGACTTAAGTAAAAGAGGACGGTCACTCTCTCTTTCTATGATTTCAACCTCTCCTGTGAGTCCAGTTTTAGATTCTGATGCTTCACTTCAGGTTTACTGTATCCCCTGGACCTTCTCATTGACGATGAAACACAGAAATTGCATCGGAATTAAATTCAAAAGGCACAATGCCGATTTAAGTACAAGAGGACTGACACTCTCACTTTCTATGATTTGAACCTCTCCTGTGATTCCAGTTTTAGATTCCGATGCTTCACTTCACTTTTACTGTATACCTTGCACCTTCTTATTGACGATGAAACACAGAAATTGCATCCGAATTTAATAAAAAATGCACATTGCCGACATAAGTAAAAGAGGACTGCCACTCTCCCTTTCTGTGATTTGAACCTCTCCCGTGAGTCCAGTTTTAGATTCCGATGCTTCACTTCAGGTTTAGTGTATACCTTGCACCTTCTTATTGACGATGAAACACAGAAATTGCATCGGACTTAAATTCAAAAGGCACAATGCTGACTTAAGTATAAGGGGACTGACACTCTAACTTTCTATGATTTGAACCTCTCCTGTGAGTCCAGTTTCAGATTCCGATGCTTCATTTCAGGTTTACTGTATCCCTTGGACCTTCTTATTGATGATGAAACACAGAAATTGCATTCGAATTTAATACAAAAGGAACTATGCCGACTTAAGTAAAAGAGGACTGTCACTCTCTCTTTCTATGATTTGAACCTCTCCTGTGAGTCCAGTTTTAGATTCCGATGCTTCACTTCAGGTTTACCGTATACCTTGCACATTCTTATTGTCGATGAAACACAGAAATTCCATCCGAATGTAATACCACAGAGACAATGCCGACTTAAGTAAAAGAGGGATGTCACTCTCTCTTTCTATGATTTGAACCTCTCCTGTGAGTCCAGTTTTAGATTCCGATGCTTCACTTCATGTTTACTGTATACCGTGCACCGTCCTATTGACGATGAAACACAAAACGTGCATCGGAAATAAATTCAAAAGGTACAATGAAGACTTAAGTACATGAGGACTGACACTCTATCTTTCTATGATTTGAACCTCTCCTGTGAGTCCAGTTTTAGATTCCGATGCTTCACTTCAGGTTTACTGTTTCCCTTGGACCTTCTTATTGACGATGAAATACAGAAATTGCATCCGAATTTAATACAAAAGGCACAATGCCGACTTAAGTACAAGAGGACTGACACTCTAACTTTCTATGATTTGAACCTCTCCTGTGAGTCCAGTTTTAGTTTCCGATGCTTCACTTCAGGTTTACTGTATACCTTGCATATTCTTATTGACGATGAAACACAAAAATTGCATCGGAATTAAATTCAAATGGCACAATGCCGACTTAAGTACAAGAGGACTGACATTCTAACTCTCTATGATTTGAAAATCTCCTGTGAGTCCAGTTTTGGATTCCGATGCTTCACTTGAGGTTTACTGTATACCTTGCACCTTCTTATTGACGATGAAACACAGAAATTGCATCGGAATTAAATTCAAAAGGCACAATGCCGACTTAAGTACAAGAGGACTGACACTCTAACTTTCTATGATTTGAACCTCTCCTGTGAGTCCAGTTTTAGATTTCGATGCTTCACTTCAGGTTTACTGCATTCCTTGGACCTTCTTATTGACGATGAAATACAGATATTGCATCCGAATTTAATACAAAAGGCCCAATGCCGACTTAAGTACAAGAGGACTGACACTCCCACTTTCTATGATTTGAACCTCTCCTGTGAGTCCAGTTTTAGATTCCGATGCTTCACTTCAGGTTTACTGTATACCTTGCACCTTCTTGTTGACGATGAAACACATAAATTGCATCGGAATTAAATTCTAAAGGCACAATGCCGATTTAAGTACAAGCGGACTGACACTCTAAGTATCTATGGTTTGAACCGCTCCTGTGAGTCCAGTTTTAGATTCCGATGCTTCACTTCAGGTTTACTGTATCCCTTGGACCTTCTTATTGACGATGAAACACAGAAATTGCATCGGAATTTAATACAAAAGGCACAAAGCCGACTTAAGTAAAAGAGGACTGACACTCTCTCTTTCTATGATTTGAACCTCTCCTGTGAGTCCAGTTTAGATTCCGATGCTTCACTTCCGGTTTACTGTATACCTTGCACCTTCTTGTTGACGATGAAACACAGAAATTGCGTCGGAATTTAATACAAAAGGCACAATGCCGACTAAAGTAAAAAGTGGACTGACACTCTTACTTTCTATGATTTGAACCTCTCCTGTGAGTCCAGTTTTAGATTCCGATGCTTCACTTCAGGTTTACTGCATCCCTAGGACCTTCTTATTGACGATAAAACACAGAGTTTGCATGGGAATTTAATACAAAAGGCACAATGCCGACTTAAGTACAAGAGGACGGACACTCTCATTTTCTATGATTTGAACCTCTCCTGCGATTCCAGTTTTAGATTCCGATGCTTCACTTCATGTTTACTGTACACCTTGGACTTTCTTATTGACGATGAAACACAGAAATTGCATCCGAATTTAAAACAAAAGGCACAATGCCGACTTAACTACAAGAGAACTGACACACTCCCTTTCTATGATTTGAACCTCTCCTGTGATTCCAGTTTTAGATTCCGATGCTTCACTTCAGGTTTACTGTATACCTTGCACCTTCTTATTGACGATGAAACACAGAAATTGCATCCGAATTTAATACAAAACACACAATGCCGACTTAAGTAAAAGAGGACTGTCACTCTCTCTTTCTATGATTTCAACCTCTCCTGTGAGTCCAGTTTTAGATTCTGATGATTCACTTCAGGTTTAATGTATACCTTGGACCTTCGTATTGACGATCAAACACAGAAATTGCATCCGAATTTAATACAAAAGGCACAATGCCGACTTAAGTACAAGAGGACTGACACTCTCATTTTCTATGATTTGAACCTCTCCTGCGATTCCAGTTTTAGATTCCGAAGCTTCACTTCAGGTTTACTGTATACCTTGCACCTTCTCATTGACGACGAAACACAGAAATTTCATCGAAATTAAATACAAAAGGCACAATGTCGACTTAAGTACAAGAGGACTGACACTCTCCCTTTCTATGATTTGAACCTCTCCTGTGAGTCCAGTTTTAGATTCTGATGCTTCACTTCACGTTTACTGTATCCCCTGGACCTTCTCATTGACGATGAAACACAGAAATTGCATCGGAATTAAATTCAAAAGGCACATTGCCGATTTAAGTACAAGAGGACTGACACTCTCTCTTTCTATGATTTGAACCTCTCCTGTGAGTCCAGTTTTAGATTCCGATGCTTCACTTCAGGTTTACTGTATACCTTGCACCTTCTTATTGACGATGAAACACAGACATTGCATCCAAATTTAATACAAAGGGCACAATGCCGACTTAACTACAAGAGAACTGACACTCTCCCTTTCTATGATTTGAACCTCTCCTGTGAGTCCAGTTTTAGATTCCGATGCTTCACGTCAGGTTTACTGTATACGTTGCACCTTCTTATTGACGATGAAACACAGAAATTGCATCCGTATATAATACAAAAGGCACAATGCCGACTTAAGTACAAGAGGACTGACACTCTCCCTTTCTATGATATGAACCTCCCCTGTGAGTCAAGTTTCAGATTCCGATGCTTCACTTCAGGTTTACTGTATACCTTGCACCTTCTTATTGACGATGAAACACAGAAATTGCATCTGAATTTAATACAAAAGGCACAATGCCGACTAAACTACAAGAGAACTGACACTCTCCCTTTCTATGATTTGAACCTCTCCTGTGATTCCAGTTTTAGATTCCGATGCTTCACTTCAGGTTTACTGTATACCTTGCACCTTCTTATTGACGATGAAACACAGAAATTGCATCCGAATTTAATACAAAAGGCACAGTGCGACTTAAGTAAAAGAGGACTGTCACTCTCTCTTTCTATGATTTGAACCTCTCCTGTGAGTCCAGTTTTAGATTCCGATGCTTCACTTCAGGTTTACTGTATACCATGCACCTTCTTATTGACGAGAAACACAGAAATTGCATCCGAATTTAATACAAAACACACAATGCCGACTTAAGTAAAAGAGGACTGTCACTCTCTCTCTCTATGATTTCAACCTCTCCTGTGAGTCCAGTTTTAGATTCTGATGATTCACTTCAGGTTTAATGTATACCTTGGACCTTCGTATTGACGATCAAACACAGAAATTGCATCCGAATTTAATACAAAAGGCACAATGCCGACTTAAGTACAAGAGGACTGACACTCTCATTTTCTATGATTTGAACCTCTCCTGCGATTCCAGTTTTAGATTCCGAAGCTTCACTTCAGGTTTACTGTATACCTTGCACCTTCTTATTGACGACGAAACTCAGAAATTTCATCGAAATTTAATACAAAAGGCACAATGTCGACTTAAGTACAAGAGGACTGACACTCTCCCTTTCTATGATTTGAACCTCTCCTGTGAGTCCAGTTTTAGATTCTGATGCTTCACTTCATGTTTACTGTATCCCCTGGACCTTCTCATTGACGATGAAACACAGAAATTGCATCGGAATTAAATTCAAAAGGCACAATGCCGATTTAAGTACAAGAGGACTGACACTCTCACTTTCTATGATTTGAACCTCTCCTGTGATTCCAGTTTTAGATTCCGATGCTTCACTTCAGGTTTACTGTATACCTTTTACCTTCTTATTGACGATGAAACACAGAAATGGCATCCGAATTTAATACAAAAGGCACAATGCCGACTTAAGTACAAGAGGACTGACACTCTCCCTTTCTATGATTTGAACGTCTCCTGTGAGTCCAGTTTTAGATTCCGATGCTTCACTTCAGGTTTACTGTATCCCTTGGACCTTCTTATTGACGATGAAACACACAATTTTCATCGGAATTTAATACAAAAGGCACAATGCCGACTTAAGTAAAAGAGGATTGTCACTCTCTCTTTCTATGATTTGTACCTCTAATGTGAGTCCAGTTTTAGATTCCGATGCTTCACTTCAGGTTTACTGTATAACTTGCACCTTCTTATTGACGATGAAACACAGACATTGCATCCAAATTTAATACAAAGGGCACAATGCCGAGTTAAGTACAAGAGGACTGACTCTCTCACTTTCTATGATGTGAACCTCTCCTGTGAGTCCAGTTTTAGATTCCGATGCTTCACGTCAGGTTTACTGTATACGTTGCACCTTCTTATTGACGATGAAACACAGAAATTGCATCCGAATATAATACAAAAGGCACAATGCCGACTTAAGTACAAGAGGACTGACACTCTCCCTTTCTATGTTTTGAACCTCCCCTGTGAGTCAAGTTTTAGATTCCGATGCTTCACTTCAGGCTTACTGTATACCTTGCACCTTCTTATTGACGATGAAACACAGAAATTGCATCTCAATTGAATACAAAAGGCACAATGCCGACTTAAATACAAGAGGACTGACACTCTCACTTTCTATGATTTGAACCTCTCCTGTGACTCCAGTTTTAGAGTCCGAAGCTCCACTTCAGGTTAACTGTATACCTTGCACCTTCTTATTGACGATGAAACACAGAAATTTCATCGAAATTTAATACAAAAGGCACAATGCCGACTTATGTAAAAGAGGACTGTCACTCTCACTTTCTATGATTTGAACCTCTCCTGTGAGTCCAGTTTTAGATTCCGATGCTTCACTTCAGGTTTACTGCATTCCTTGCACCTTCTGATTGACGATAAAACACAGAAATTGCATCCGAATTTAGTACAAAAGGCACAATTCCGACTTAAGTAAAAGAGGACTGACACTCTCCATTTCTATGGTTTGAACCTCTCCTGTGAGTGCAGTTTTAGATTCCGATGCTTCCCTTCAGGTTTACTGTCTCCCTTGGACATTCTTATTGACGATGAAACACAGAAATTGCATCCAAATTTAATACAAAAGGCACAATGCCGACTTAAGTACAAGAGGAGTGACAATCTCACTTTCTATGATTTGAACCTCTCCTGTGAGACCAGTTTTGGATTCCGATGCTTCATTTCAGATTTACTGTATACCTTGCACCTTCTTATTGACGATGAAACACAGAAATTGCATCAGAATTTAATACAAAAGGCACAATGCCGACTTAAGTACAGGAGGACTGACACTCTCCCTTTCTATGCTTTGAACCGCTCCTGTGAGTCCAGTTTTAGATTCCGATGCTTCACTTCAGGTTTACTGTATACCTTGTACCTTCGTATTGATGGTGGAACACAGAAATTGCATCCGAATTTAATAAAAAAAGCACAATGCTTACTTAAGGACAAGAGGACTGACACTCTCATTTTCTATGATTTGAACCTCTCCTGTGAGTCCAGTTTTAGATTCCGATGCTCCACTTCAGGTATACTGTATCCCTTGGACCTTCTTATTGACGATGAAACACAGAAATTGCATCCGAATTTAATACAAAAGGCACGATGCCTACTTAAGTACAAGAGGACTGACACTCTCATTATCTATGATTTGAACCTCTCCTGTGATTCCAGTTTTAGATTCCGATGCTTCACTTCAGGTTTACTGTATACCTTGGACCTTCTTATTGACGATGAAACACAGAAATTGCATCCGAATTTAATACAAAAGGCACAATGCCGACTTAACTACAAGAGAACTGACACTCTCCCTTTCTATAATTTGAACCTCCCCTGTGATTCCAGTTTTAGATTCCCATGCTTCGCTTCAGGTTTACTGAATACCATGGACCTTCTTATTGACGATGAAACACAGAAATTGCATCCGAATTTAATACAAAAGGTACACTGCCGACTTAAGTAAAAGAGGACGGTCACTCTCTCTTTCTATGATTTGAACCTCTCCTCTGAGTCCAGTTTGGATTCTGATGATTCACTTCAGGTTTACTGTATACCTTGCACCTCCTTATTGACGACGAAACACAGAAATTTCATCGAAATTTAATACAAAAAGCACAATGTCGACTTAAGTACAAGAAGACTGACACTCTCCCTTTCTATGATTTGAACCTCTCCTGTGAGTCCTGTTTTAGATTCCGATGCTTCACTTCAGGTTTACTGTATACCTTGGACCTTCTTATTGACGATGAAACACAGACATTGCATCCAAATTTAATACAAAAGGCACAATGCCGACTTAAGTACAAGAGTACTGACACTCTCCCTTTCTATGATATGAACCTCTCCTTTGAGTCCAGTTTTAAATTCCGATGCTTCACTTCAGGTTTACTGTATACCTTGCACCTTCTTATTGACGATGAAACACAGAAATTGCATCCGAATTTAATACAAAAGGCACAATGCCGACTTAAGTACAAGAGGACTGACACTCTCCCTTTCTATGCTTTGAACCTCCCCTGTGAGTCCACTTTTAGATTCCAGAGTTCACTTCAGGTTTACTGTATACCTTGCACCTTCTTATTGACGATGAAACACAGAAATTGCATCTGAATTTAATACAAAAGGCACAATGCCGACTTAAGTACAAGAGGACTGACACTCTCACTTTCTATCATTTGAACCTCTCCTGTGAGTCGAGTTTTAGAGTCCGAAGCTTCACTTCTGGTTTACTGTATACCTTGCACCTTATTATTGACGATGAAACACAGAAATTTCATCATTATTTAATACAAAATGCACAATGCCGACTTAAGTAAAAGAGGACTGTCACTCTCTCTTCCTATGATTTGGACCTCTCCTGTGAGTCCAGGTTTAGATTCCGATGCTTCACTTCAGGTTTACTGTATACCTTGCACCTTCTTATTGACGATAAAACACAGAAATTGCATCCGAATTTAATACAAAAGGCACAATGCCGACTTAAGTACAAGAGGACTGACACTCTCCCTTTCTATGATATGAACCTCACCTGTGAGTCCAGTTTTAGATTCCGATGCTTCACTTCAAGTTTTCTGTATCCCTTGGACCTTCTTGTTGTTGTTGTTGTGGTCTTCAGTCCTGAGACTGGTTTGATACAGCTCTCCATGCTACTCTATCCTGTGCAAGCTTTTTCATCTCCCAGTACTTACTGCAACCTACATCCTTCTCAATCTGCTTAGTGTATTCATCTCTTGGTCTCCCCCTACGATTTTTACCCTTCACGCTGCCCTCCAATACTAAATTGGTGATCCCTTGATGCTTCATAACATGTCCTACCAACCGATCCCTTCTTCTGGTCAAGTTGTGCCCCAACTTCTCTTATCCCCAATCCCTTCTTATTGACGATGAAACACGGAAATTTCATCCGAATTTAATACAAAAGGCACAATGCCGACTTAAGTAAAAGAGGACTGACACTCTAACTTTCTATGATTTGAACCTCTCTTGTGAGTCCAGTTTTAGATTCCGATGCTTCACTTCAGGTTTACTGTATCCCTTGGACCTTCTTATTGACGATGAAACACAGAAATTGCATCGGAATTAAATTCAAAAGGCACAATGACGACTTAAGTACAAGAGGACTGACACTCTCACTTTCTATGATTTGAACGTCTCCTGTGATTCCAGTACCAGGTTCCGATGCTTCACTTCAGGTTTACTGTGTACCTTGCACCTTCTTATTGACGATGAAACACAGAAATTGCATCTGAATTTAATACAAAAGGCACAATGCCGACTTAAGTACAAGACGACTGACACTCTCTCTTTCTATGATTTGAACCTCTCCGGTGAGTCCAGTTTTAGATTCCGATGCTTCACTTCAGGTTTACTGTATACCTTGCACCTTCTTATTGACGGTAAAACACAGAAATTGCATCCGAATTTAATACAAAATGCACAATGCCGACTTAAGTACAAGAGGACTGACACTCTCACTTTCTATGATTTGAACCTCTACTGTGAGTCCAGTTTTAGATTCCGATGCTTCACTTCTGGTTTACTGTATACCTTGCACATTTTTATTCACGATGAAACACAGAAATTGCATCCAAATTAAATACAAGAGGCACAATGCCGACTTAAGTACAAGAGGACTGACACTCTCACTTTCAATGATTTGAACCTCTCCTGTTAGTCCAGTTTTAGATTCCGATGCTTCACTTCAGGTTTACTGTGTACCTTGCACCTTCTTATTGACGATGAAACACAGAAATTTCATCGGAATTTAATACATAAAGCACAATGCCGATTTAAGTAAAACAGGACTGTCACTCTCTCTTTCTATGATTTGAACATCTCCTGTGAGTCCAGTTTTAGAATCCGACGCTTCACTTCAGGTTTACTGTATGCCTGGGACATTCTTATTGACGATGAAACACAGACACTGCATCCGAATTTAATACAAAAGGCACAATGCCGACTTAAGTACAAGAGGACTGACACTCTCACATTCTATGACTTGAACCTCTCCTGTGAGTCCAGTTTTAGAGTCCGATGCTTCACTTTAGGTTTACTGTATACCTTGCACCTTATTATTGACGATGAAACACAGAAATTTCACCGGAATTTAATACAAAAGGCACAATGCCGACTTAAGTACAAGAGGACTGACACTCTCATCTTCTATGATTTGAACCTCTCCTGTAAGTCCAGTTTTAGATTCCGATGCTTTACTTCAGGTTTACTGTATACCTTGCACCTTCTTATTGACGATGAAACACAGAAATTGCATCCGAATTTAATACAAAAGGCACAATGCCGACTTAAGTACAAGAGGACTGACACTCTCACTTTCTATGATTTGAACCTCTCCTGTGAGTCCAGTTTTAGATTCCGATGCTTCACTTCAGGTTTACTGTATACCTTGCACCTTCTTATTGACGATGAAACACAGATATTGCATCCGAATTTAATGCAAAAGGCACAATGCCGACTTAAGTACAAGAGGACTGACACTCTCACTTTCTATGATTTGAACCCCTCCTGTGAGTCCAGTTTTAGATTCCGATGCTTCACTTCAGGTTTACTGTATACCTTGCACCTTCTTATTGACGAAGGAACACGGAAATTGCATCCGAATTTATTACAAGAGACACAATGCCGACTTAAGTACAAGAGGACTGACACTCTCACTTTCTATGATATGAACCTCTCCTGTGAGTCCAGTTTTAGATTCCGATGCTTCACTTCAGGTTTACTGTATACCATGCACCTTCTTATTGACGATGAAACACAGAAATTGCATCTGAATTTAATACAAAAGGCACAATGCCGACTTAAGTACAAGAGGACTGTCACTCTCCCTTTCTATGATTTGAACCTCTCTTGTGTGTCCAGTTTTAGATTCCGATGCTTCACTTCAGGTTTACTGTATACGTTGCACCTTCTTATTGACGATGAAACACAGAAATTGCATCCGAATTTAATACAAAACACACAATACCGACTTAAGTAAAAGAGGATTGTCACTCTCTCTTTCGATGATTTCAACCTCTCCTTTGAGTCCAGTTTTAGATTCTGATGATTCACTTCAGGTTTACTGTATACCTTGGACATACGTATTGACGATCAAACACAGAAATTGCATCCGAATTTAATACAAAAGGCACAATGCCGACTTAAGTACAAGAGGACTGACACTCTCATTTTCTATGATTTGAACCTCTCTTGCGATTCTAGTTTTAGATTCCGATGCTTCACTTCAGGTTTACTGTATACCTTGCACCATCTTATTGACGACGAAACACAGAAATTTCATCGAAATTTAAAACAAAAGGCACAATGTCGACTTAAGTACAAGAGGACTGACACTCTCCCTTTCTATGAATTGAACCTCTCCTGTGAGTCCAGTTTCAGATTCTTATGCTTCACTTCAGGGTTACCGTACCCCTTGGACCTTCTCATTGACGATGAAACACAGAAATTGCATCGGAATTAAATTCAAAAGGCACAATGCCGACTTAAGTACAAGAGGACTGACACTCTCACTTTCTATGATTTGAACCTCTCCTGTGATTCCAGTTTTAGATTCCGATGCTTCACTTCAGGTTTACTGTATACCTTGCACTTTCTTATTGACGATGAAACACAGAAATGGCATCCGAATTTAATACAAAAGGCACAATGTCGACTTAAGTACAAGAGGACTGACACTCTCTCTTTCTATGATTTGAACCTCTCCTGTGAGTCCAGTTTTAGATTCCGATGCTTCACTTCAGGTATACTGTATCCCTTGGACCTTCTTATTGACGATGAAACACACAAATTTCATCGGAATTTAATACAAAAGGCATAATGCCGACTTAAGTAAAAGAGGATTGTCACTCTCTCTTTCTATGATTTGTACCTCTCCTGTGAGTCCAGTTTTAGATTCCGATGCTTCACTTCAGGTTTACTGTATACCTTGCACCTTCTTATTGACGATGAAACACAGACATTGCATCCAAATGTAATACAAAAGGCACAATGCCGACTTAAGTACAAGAGGACTGACTCTCTCACTTTCTATGATGTGAACCTCTCCTGTGAGTCCAGTTTTAGATTCCGATGCTTCAGGTCAGGTTTACTGTATACATTGCACGTTCTTATTGACGATGAAACACAGAAACTGCATCCGATTTTAATACAACAGACACAGAAATTTCATCGGAATTTAATACAAAAGGCACAATGCCGACTTAAGTACAAGAGGACTGACACTCTCACTTTCTATGATTTGAACCTCTCCTGTGAGTCCAGTTTTAGATTCCGATGCTTCACTTCAGGTTTACTGTATACCTTGCACCTTCTTATTGACGATGAAACACAGAAATTGCATCCGAATTTAATGCAAAAGGCACAATGCCGACTGAAGTACAAGAGGACTGACACTCTCACTTTCTATGATTTGAACCCATCCTGTGAGTCCAGTTTTAGATTCCGATGCTTCACTTCAGGTTTACTGTATACCTTGCACCTTCTTATTGACGAAGGAACACAGAAATTGCATCCGAAATTAATACAAGAGACACAATGCCGACCTTAGTACAAGAGGACTGACACTCTCACTTTCTATGATATGAACCTCTCCTGTGAGTCCAGTTTTAGATTCCGATGCTTCACTTCAGGTTTACTGTATACCTTGCACCTTCTTATTGACGATGAAACACAGAAATTGCATCCGAATTTAATACAAAAGGCACAATGCCGACTTAAGTACAAGAGGACTGACACTCTCACTTTCTATGATTTGAACCTCTCCTGTGAGTCCAGTTTTAGATTCCGATGCTTCACTTCAGGTTTACTGTATACCTTGCACCTTCTTATTGACGATGAAACACAGAAATTGCATCCGAATTTAATGCAAAAGGCACAATGCCGACTTAAGTACAAGAGGACTGACACTCTCACTTTCTATGATTTGAACCCATCCTGTGAGTCCAGTTTTAGATTCCGATGCTTCACTTCAGGTTTACTGTATACCTTGCACCTTCTTATTGACGAAGGAACACAGAAATTGCATCCGAATTTAATACAAGAGACACAATGCCGACTTAAGTACAAGAGGACTGACACTCTCACTTTCTATGATATGAACCTCTCCTGTGAGTCCAGTTTTAGATTCCGATGCTTCACTTCAGGTTTACTGTATACCTTGCACCTTCTTATTGACGATTAAACACAGAAATTTCATCGGAATTTAATACAAAAGGCACAATGCCGACTTAAGTAAAAGAGAACTGTCCCTCTCCCTTTCTATGATGTGAACCTCTCTCGTGAGTCCAGTTTTAGATTCCGATGCTTCACTTTAGGTTTACTGTATACCTTGCACCATCTTATTGACGATGAAACACAGAAATTGCATCCGAATTTAATACAAAAAACACAATGCCGACTTAAGTAAAAGAGGACTGTGACTCTCTCTTTCTATGATTTCAACCTCTCCTGTGAGTCCAGTTTTAGATTCTGATGATTCACTTCAGGTTTACTGTATACCTTGGGCCTTCGTATTGAAAATCAAACACAGAAATTGCATCCGAATGTAATACAAAAGGCGCAATGCCGACTTAAGTACAAGAGGACTGACACTGTCAGTTTCTATGATTTGAACATCTCCTGCGATTCCAGTTTTAGATTCCGATGCTTCACTTCAGGTTTACTGTATACCTTGCACCTTCTTATTGACGACGAAACACAGAAATTTCATCGAAATTTAACACAAAAGGCACAATGTCGACTTAAGTACAAGACGACTGACACTCTCCCTTTCTATGATTTAAACCTCTCCTGTGAGTCCAGTTTTAGATTCTGATGCTTCACTTCAGGTTTACTGTATCCCTTGGATCTTCTCATTGACGATGAAACACAGAAATTGCATCGGAATTAAATTCAAAAGGCACAATGCCGACTTAAGTACAAGAGGACTGACACTCTCACTTTCTATGATTTGAACCTCTCCTGTGATTCCAGTTTTAGATTCCGATGCTTCACTTCAGGATTACTGTGTACCTTGCACCTTCTTATTGACGATGAAACACAGAAATGGCATCCGAATGTAATACAAAAGGCACAATGCCGACTTAAGTACAAGAGGACTGACACTCTCCCTTTCTAAGTTTTGAACCTCCCCTGTGAGTCAAGTTTTAGATTCCGATGCTTCACTTCAGGTTTCCTGTATACCTTGCAGCTTCTTATTGACGATGAAACACAGAAATTGCATCTGAATTTAATAAAAAGGCACAATGCCGACTTAAGTACAAGAGGACTGACACTCTCACTTTCTATGATTTGAACCTCTCCTGTGACTCCAGTTTTAGAGTCCGAAGCTTCACTTCAGGCTTACTGTATACCTTGCACCTTCTTATTGACGATGAAACACAGAAATTTCATCGGAATTTAATACAAAAGGCACAATGCTGACTTAAGTAAAAGAGGACTGACACTCTCCCTTTCTATGATTTGAACCTCTCCTGTGAGTCCAGTTTTAGATTCCGATTCTTCACTTCAGGTTTACTGTATCCCTTGTACCTTCTTATTGACGATGAAACACAGAAATTGCATCCAAATGTAATACAAAAGGCACAATGCCGACTTAAGTACAAGAGGACTGACAATCTCCCTTTCTATGATTTGAACCTCTCCTGTGAGTCCAGTTTTAGATTCCGATGCTTCACTTCAGGTTTTCTGTATCCCATGGACCTTCTTGTTGTTGTTGTTGTGGTCTTCAGTGCAGAGACGGGTTTGATGCAGCTCTCCATGCTACTCTATCCTGTGCAAGCTTTTTCATCTCCGAGTACTTACTGCAACCTACATCCTTCTGAATCTGCTTAGTGTATTCATCTCTTGGTCTCCCCCTACGATTTTTACCCTCCACGCTGCCCTCCACTACTAAATCGGTGATCCCTTGATGCCTCATAACATCTCCTACCAACCGATCCCTTCTTCTGGTCAAGTTGTGCCACAAACTTCTCTTCTCCCCAATCCCTTCTTATTGACGATAAAACAAAGAAATTGCATCCGAATTTAATACAAAAGGCACAATGCCGACTTAAGTACAAGTGGACTGACATTCTCCCTTTCTATGTTTTGAACCTCCCCTGTGAGTCAAGTTTTAGATTCCGATGCTTCACTTCAGGTTTACTGTATGCCTTGCACCTTCTTATTGACGATGAGACACAGAAATTGCATCTGAATTTAATACAAAAGGCACAATGCCGACTTAAGTACAAGAGGACTGACACTCTCACTTTGTATGATTTGAACATCTCCTGTGACTCCAGTTTTAGAGTCCGAAGCTTCACTTCAGGTTTACTGTATACCTTGCACCTTCTTATTGACGATGAAACACAGAAATTTATCGGAATTTAATACAAAAGGCACAATGCCGACTTAAGTAAAAGAGGACTGTCACTCTCACTTTCTATGATTTGAACCTCTCCTGTGAGTCCAGTTTTAGATTCCGATGCTTCACTTCAGGTTTACTGTAATCCTTGCACCTTCGTATTGACGATAAAACACAGAAATTGCATCCGAATTTAATACAAAAGGCACAATTCCGACTTAAGTAAAAGAGTACTGACACTCTCCCTTTCTATGATTTGAACCTCTCCTGTGAGTCCAGTTTTAGATTCCGGTGCTTCACTTCAGGTTTAGTGTATCCCTTGGACCTTCTTATTGGCGATGAAACACAGAATTTGCATCCAAATTTAATACAAAGGACACAATGCCGACTTAAGTACAAGAGCACTGACAATCTCACTTTATATGATTTGAACCTCTCCTGTGAGACCAGTTTTAGATTCCGATGTTTCATTTCAGGTTTACTGTATACCTTGCACCTTCTTATTGACGATGAAACACAGAAATTGCTTCCGAATTTAATACATAAGGCACAATGCCGACTTAAGTACAGGAGGACTGACACTCTCCCTTTCTATGCTTTGAACCGCTCCTGTGAGTCCAGTTTTAGATTCCGATGCTTCACTTCAGGTTTACTGTATACCTTGTACCTTCGTATTGATGGTGGAACACAGAAATTGCATCCGAATTTAATACAAAAAGCACAATGCTTACTTAAGTACAAGAGGACTGACACTCTCCTTTTCTGTGATTTGAACCTCTCCTGTTAGTCCAGTTTTAGATTCCGATGCTTCACTTCAGGTATACTGTATCCCTTGGACCTTCTTATTGACGATGAAACACAGAAATTGCATCCGAATTTAATACAAAAGGCACAATGCCTACTTAAGTACAAGAATACTGACACTCTCATTATCTATGATTTGAACCTCTCCTGTGATTCCAGTTTTAGATTCCGATGCTTCACTTCAGGTTTACTGTATACCTTGGACCTTCTTATTGACGATGAAACACAGAAATTGCATCCGAATTTAATACAAAAGGCACAATGCCGACTTAACTACAAGAGAACTGACACTCTCCCTTTCTATAATTTGAACCTCCCCTGTGATTCCAGTTTTAGATTCCGATGCTTCACTTCAGGTTTACTGTATCCCTTGGACCTTCTTATTGACGATGAAACACAGAAATTGCATCGGAAATAAATTAAAAAGGCACAATGCCGACTTAAGTACAAGAGGACTGACGCTCTCACTTTCTATGATTTGAACCTCTACTGTGATTCCAGTTTTAGTTTCCGATGCTTCACTTCAGGTTTACTGTATACCTTGCACCTTCTTATCGACGATGAAACACAGAAATTGCATCCGAATTTAATACAAAAGGCACAATGCCGACTTAAGTACAAGAGGACTGACACCCTCCTTTTCTATGATTTGAACCTCTCCTGTGAGTCCAGTTTTAGATTCCGATGCTTCACTTCAGGTTTACTGTATCCCTTGGACCCTCTTATTGACGATGAAACACAGAAATTTCATCGGAATTTAATACAAAAGGCACAATGCCGACTTAAGTAAAAGAGGATTGTCACTCTCTCTTTCTATGATTTGAACCTCTCCTGTGAGTCCAGTTTAAGATTCCGATGCTTCACTTCAGGTTTACTGTATACCTTGCACCTTCTTATTGACGATGAAACACAGACATTGCATCCGAATTTAATACAAATGGCACAATGCCGACTTAAGTACAAGAGTACTGACACTCTCTCTTTCTATGATATGAACCTCTCCTTTGAGTCCAGTTTTAAGTTCCGATGCTTCACTTCAGGTTTACTGTATACCTTGCACCTTCTTATTGACGATGAAACACAGAAATTGCATCCGAATTTAATACAAAAGGCACAATGCCGACTTAACTACAAGAGAACTGACACTCTCCCTTTCTATAATTTGAACCTCCCCTGTGATTCCAGTTTTAGATTCCGATGCTTCACTTCAGGTTTACTGTATCCCTTGG
The DNA here is from genome assembly GCF_021461395.2 of Schistocerca americana. Classification (NCBI taxonomy): domain Eukaryota; kingdom Metazoa; phylum Arthropoda; class Insecta; order Orthoptera; family Acrididae; genus Schistocerca; species Schistocerca americana. The sequence goes on from NC_060126.1 coordinate 9,118,691, forward strand.
ACCTTCTTATTGACGATGAAACACAGAAATTGCATCGGAAATAAATTAAAAAGGCACAATGCCGACTTAAGTACAAGAGGACTGACACTCTCACTTTCTATGATTTGAACCTCTACTGTGATTCCAGTTTTAGTTTCCGATGCTTCACTTCAGGTTTACTGTATACCTTGCACCTTCTTATTGACGATGAAACACAGAAATTGCATCCGAATTTAATACAAAAGGCACAATGCTGACTTAAGTACAAGAGGACTGACACCCTCCTTTTCTATGATTTGAACTTCTCCTGTGAGTCCAGTTTTAGATTCCGATGCTTCACTTCAGGTTTTCTGTATCCCTTGGACCTTCTTGTTGTTGTTGTTGTGGTCTTCAGTGCAGAGACTGGTTTGATGCAGCTCTCCATGCTACTCTATCCTGTGCAAGCTTTTTCATCTCCCAGTACTTACTGCAACCTACATCCTTCTGAATCTGCTTAGTGTATTCATCTCTTGGTTTCCCCCTACGATTTTTACCCTTCACGCTGCCCTCCACTACTAAATTGGTGATCCCTTGATGCCTCATAACATGTCCTACCAACTGATCCCTTCTTCTGGTCAAGTTGTGCCACAAACTTCTCTTCTCCCCAATCCCTTCTTATTGACGATGAAACACAGAAATTGCATCCGAATTTAATACAAAAGGCACAGTGCCGACTTAAGTACAAGAGGACTGACACTCTCCCTTTCTATGTTTTGAACCTCCCCTGTGAGTCAAGTTTTAGATTCCGATGCTTCACTTCAGGTTTACTGTATACCTTGCACCTTCTTATTGACGATGAAACACAGAAATTGCATCTGAATTTAATACAAAAGGCACAATGCCGACCTAAGTACAAGAGGACTGACACTCTCACTTTCTATGATTTCAACATCTCCTGTGACTCCAGTTTTAGAGTCCGAAGCTTCACTTCAGGTTTACTGTATACCTTGCACCTTCTTATTGACGATGAAACACAGAAATTTCATCGGAATTTAATACAAAAGGCACAATGCCGACTTAAGTAAAAGAGGACTGTCACTCTCACTTTCTATGATTTGAACCTCTCCTGTGAGTCCAGTTTTAGATTCCGATGCTTCACTTCAGGTTTACTGTATTCCTTGCACCTTCTTATTGACGATAAGACACAGAAATTGCATCCGAATTTAATACAAAAGGCACAATTCCGACTTAAGTAAAAGAGGACCGACACTCTCCCTTTCTATGATTTGAACCTCTCCTGTGAGTCCAGTTTTAGATTCCGATGCTTCACTTCAGGTTTACTGTATCCCTTGGACCTTCTTATTGACGATGAAACACAGAAATTGCATCCAAATTTAATACAAAAGGCACAATGCCGACTTAAGTACAAGAGGACTGACAATCTCACTTTATATGATTTGAACCTCTCCTGTGAGACCAGTTTTAGATTCCGATGTTTCATATCAGGTTTACTGTATACCTTGCACCTTCTTATTGACGATGAAACACAGAAATTGCATCCGAATTTAATACAAAAGGCACAATGTCGACTTAAGTACAGGAGGACTGACACTCTCCCTTTCTATGCTTTGAACCGCTCCTGTGAGTCCAGTTTTAGATTCCGATGCTTCACTTCAGGTTTACTGTATACCTTGTACCTTCGTATTGAAGGTGGAACACAGAAATTGCATCCGAATTTAATACAAAAAGCACAATGCTTACTTAAGTAGAAGAGGACTGACACTCTCCTTTTCTATGATTTGAACCTCTCCTGTGAGTCCAGTTTTAGATTCCGATGCTCCACTTCAGGTATACTGTATCCCTTGGACCTTCTTATTGACGATGAAACACACAAATTGCATCCGAATTTAATACAAAAGGCACACTGCCGGCTTAAGTAAAAGAGAACTGTCACTCTCTCTTTCTATGATTTGAACCTCTCCTGTGAGTCCAGTTTTAGATTCTGATGATTCACTTCAGGTTTACTGTATACCTTGGACCTTCGTATTGACGATCAAACACAGAAATTGCATCCGAATTTAATACAAAAGGCACAATGCCGACTTAAGTACAAGAGGACTGACTCTCTCATTTTCTATGATTTGAACCTCTCCTGCGATTCCAGTTTTAGATTCCGATGCTTCACTTCAGGTTTACTGTATACCTTGCATCTCCTTATTGACGACGAAACACAGAAATTTCATCGAAATTTAATACAAAAGGCACAATGTCGACTTAAGTACAAGAGGACTGACACTCTCCCTTTCTATGATTTGAACCTCTCCTGTGAGTACAGTTTTAGATTCCGATGCTTCACTTCCGGTTTACTGTATCCCTTGGACCTTCTTATTGGCGATGAAACACAGAAATTGCATCGGAAATAAATTAAAAAGGCACAATGCCAACTTAAGTACAAGAGGACTGACACTCGCACTATCTATGATTTGAACCTCTACTGTGATTCCAGTTTTAGATTCCGATGTTTCACTTCAGGTTTACTGTATACCTTGCACTTTCTCATTGACGAAGAAACACAGAAATTGCATCCGAATTTAATACAAAAGGCACAATGCCGACTTAAGTACAAGAGGACTGACACTCTCTTTTTCTATGATTTGAACCTCTCCTGTGAGTCCAGTTTTAGAATCCGATGCTTCACTTCAGGTTTACTGTATCCCTTGGACCTTCTTATTGACGATGAAACACAGAAATTTAATCGGAATTTAATACAAAAGGCACAATGCCGACTTAAGTAAAAGAGGATTGTCACTCTCTCTTTCTATGATTTGAACCTCTCCTGTGAGTCCAGTTTTAGATTCCGATGCTTCCTTTCTGGTTTACTGTATACCTTGCACCTTCTAATTGACGATGAAACACAGACATTGCATCCAAATTTAATACAAAAGGCACAATGCCGACTTAAGTACAAGAGTACTGACACTCTCCCTTTCTATGATATGAACCTCTCCTTTGAGTCCAGTTTTAAATTCCGATGCTTCACTTCAGGTTTACTGTATACCTTGCACCTTCTTATTGACGATGAAACACAGAAATTGCATCCGAATTTAATACAAAAGGCACAATGCCGACTTAAGTACAAGAGGACTGACACTCTCCCTTTCTATGCTTTGAACCTCCCCTGTGAGTCCAGTTTTAGATTCCAAAGTTCACTTCAGGTTTACTGTATACCTTGCACCTTCTTATTGACGATGAAACACAGAAATTGCATCTGAATTTAATACAAAAGGCACAATGCCGACTTAAGTACAAGAGGACTGACACTCTCACTTTCTATGATTTGAACCTCTCCTGTGAGTCGAGTTTTAGAGTCCGAAGCTTCATTTCAGGTTTACTGTATACCTTGCACCTTATTATTGACGATGAAACACAGAAATTTCATCATTATTTAATACAAAAGGCACAATGCCGACTTAAGTAAAAGAGGACTGTCACTCTCTCTTTCTATGATTTGGACCTCTCCTGTGAGTCCAGATTTAGATTCCGATGCTTCACTTTAGGTTTACTGTATACCTTGCACCTTCTTATTGACGACAAAACACAGAAATTGCATCCGAATTTAATACAAAAGGCACAATGCCGACTTAAGTACAAGAGGACTGACACTCTCCCTTTCTATGATTTGAACCTCTCCTGTGAGTCCAGTTTTAGATTCCGATGCTTCACTTCAGGTTTTCTGTATCCCTTGGACCTTCTTGTTGTTGTTGTTGTGGTCTTCAGTCCTGAGACTGGTTTGATGCAGCTCTCCATGCTACTCTATCCTGTGCAAGCTTTTTCATCTCCCAGTACTTACTGCAACCTACATCCTTCTGAATCTGCTTAGTGTATTCATCTTTTGGTCTCCCCCTACGATTTTTACCCTCCACGCTGCCCTGCAATACTAAATAGGTGATCCCTTGATGCCTCATAACATATCCTACCAACCGATCCCTTCTTCTGGTCAAGTTGTGCCACAAACTTCTCTTCTCCCCAATCCCTCCTTATTGACGATGAAACACAGAAATTGCATCCGAATTTAATACAAAAGGCACAATGTCGACTTAAGTACAAGAGAACCGACACTCTCCCTTTCTATGATTTGAACCTCTCCTGTGAGCCTAGTTTTAGATTCACATGCTTCACTTCAGGTTAACTGTATCCCTTGGACCTTCTTATTGACGATGAAACACAGAAATTTCATCCGAATTTAATACGAAAGGCACAATGCCGACTTAAGTACAAGAGGACTGACACTCTAACTTTCTATGATTTGAACGTCTCCTGTGATTCCAGTACTAGATTCCGATGCTTCACTTCAGGTTTACTGTGTACCTTGCACCGTCTTATTGACGATGAAACACAGAAATTGCATCTGAATTTAATACAAAAAGCACAATGCCGACTTAAGTACAAGACGATTGACACTCTCCCTTTCTATGATTTGAACCTCTCCGGTGAGTCCAGTTTTAGATTCCGATGCTTCACTTCAGGTTTACTGTATACCTTGCACCTTCTTATTGACGATGAAACACAGAAATTGCATCCGAAATTAATACAAATTGGCACAATGCCGACTTAAGTACAAGAGGTCTGACACTCTCACTTTCTATGATTTGAACCTCTCCTGTGAGTCCAGTTTTAGATTCCGATGCTTCACTTCAGGTTTACTGTATACCTTGCACCTTCTTATTGAAGATGAAACACAGAAATTGCATCCAAATTTAATACAATAGGCGCAATGCCGACTTAAGTACAAGGGGACTGACGCTCTCACTTTCTACGATTTGAACCTCTCCTGTGAGTCCAGTTTTAGATTCCGATGCTTCACTTCCGGTTTACTGTATACCTTGCACCTTCTTATTGACGATGAAACAAGGAAACTTCATCGGAATTTAATACAAAAAGCACAATGGCGATTTAAGTAAAAGAGGACTGTCACTCTCTCTTTCTATGATTTGAACATCTCCTGTGAGTCCAGTTTTAGATTCCGATGCTTCACTTCAGGTTTACTGTATACCTTGGACATTCTTACTGGCGATGAAACACAGAAACTGCATCCGAATTTAATACAAAAGGCACGATGCCGACTTAAGTACAAGAGGACTGACACTCTCACATTCTATGACTTGAACCTCTCCTGTGAATCCAGTTTTTGAGTCCGATGCTTCACTTTAAGTTTACTGTATACCTTGCACCTTCTTATTGACGATGAAACACAGAAATTTCATCGGAATTTAATACAAAAGGCACAATGCCGACTTAAGTAAAAGAGGACTGTCACTCTTTCTTTGTATGATTTGAACCTCTCCTGTGAATCCAGTTTTAGATTCTGATGCTTCACTTCAGGTTTACTCTATACCTTGCACCTTCTTATTGACGATGAAACACAGAAATTGCATCGGAATTTAATACAAAAGGCACAATGCCGACTTAAATGAAAGAGGACTGTCACTCTCACTTTCTATGATTTGAACCTCTCCTGTGAGTCCAGTTTTAGATTCCGATGCTTCACTTCAGGTTTACTGTATCCCTTGGACCTTCTTATTGACGATAAAACACAGAAATTGCATCCAAATTTAATACAAAAGGCACAATGCCGACTTAAGTACAAGAGGACTGACAATCTCACTTTATATGATTTGAACCTCTCCTGTGAGACCAGTTTAAATTCCGATGTTTCATTTCAGGTTTACTGTATACCTTGCACATTCTTATTGACGATGAAACACAGAAATTGCATCCGAATTTAATACAAAAGGCACAATGCCGACTTAAGAACAGGAGGACTGACACTCTCCCTTTCTATGCTTTGAACCGCTCGTGTGAGTCCAGTTTTAGATTCCGATGCTTCACTTCAGGTTTACTGTATACCTTGTACCTTCGTATTGATGGTGGAACACAGAAATTGCATCCGAATTTAATACAAAAAGCACAATGCTTACTTAAGTACAAGAGGACTGACACTCTCCTTTTCTATGATTTGAACCTCTCCTGTGAGTCCAGTTTTAGATTCCGATGCTCCACTTCAGGTATACTGTATCCCTTGGACCTTCTTATTGACGATGAAACACAGAAATTGCATCCGAATTTAATACAAAATTCACAATGCCTACTTAAGTACAAGAGGACTAACACTCTCATTATCTATGATTTGAACCTGTCCTGTGATTCCAGTTTTAGACTCCGATGCTTCACTTCAGGTTTACTGTATACCTTGGACCTTCTTATTGACGATGAAACACAGAAATTGCATCCGAATTTAATACAAAAGGCACAATGCCGACTTAACTACAAGAGAACTGACACTCTCCCTTTCTATAATTTGAACCTCCCCTGTGATTCCAGTTTTAGATTCCGATGCTTCACTTCAGGTTTACTGAATACCTTGGACCTTCTTATTGACGATGAAACACACAAATTGCATCCGAATTTAATACAAAAGGCACACTGCCGGCTTAAGTAAAAGAGGACTGTCACTCTCTCTTTCTATGATTTGAACCTCTCCTGTGAGTCCAGTTTTAGATTCTGATGATTCACTTCAGGTTTACTGTATACCTTGGACCTTCGTATTGACGATCAAACACAGAAATTGCATACAAATTTAATACAAAAGGCACAATGCCGACTTAAGTACAAGAGGACTGACTCTCTCATTTTCTATGATTTGAACCTTTCCTGCGATTCCAGTTTTAAATTCCGATGCTTCACTTCAGGTTTACTGTATACCTTCCACCTCCTTATTGACGACGAAACACAGAAATTTCATCGAAATTTAATACAAAAGGCACAATGTCGACTTCAGTACAAGAGGACTGACACTCTCCCTTTCTATGATTTGAACCTCTCCTGTGAGTCCAGTTTTAGATTCCGATGCTTCACTTCAGGTTTACTGTATCCCTTGGACCTTCTTATTGACGATGAAACACAGAAATTGCATCGGAAATAAATTAAAAAGGCACAATGCCGACTTAAGTACAAGAGGACTGACACTCTCAATTTCTATGATTTGAACCTCTACTGTGATTCCAGTTTTAGATTCCAATGCTTCACTTTAGGTTTACTGTATACCTTGCACCATCTCATTGACGATGAAACACAGAAATTGCATCCGAATTTAATACAAAAGGCACAATGCCGACTTAAGTACAAGAGGACTGACACACTCTTCTTTTCTATGATTTGAACCTCTCCTGTGAGTCCAGTTTTAGAATCCGATGCTTCACTTCAGGTTTACTGTATCCCTTGGACCTTCTTATTGACGATGAAACACAGAAATTTCATCGGAATTTAATACAAAAGGCACAATGCCGACTTAAGTAAAAGAGGATTGTCACTCTCTCTTTCTATGATTTGAACCTCTCCTGTGAGTCCAGTTTTAGATTCCGATGCTTCACTTCAGTTTTACTGTACACCTTGCACCTTCTTATTGACGATGAAACACAGACATTGCATCCAAATTTAATACAAAAGGCACAATGCGGACTTAAGTACAAGAGTACTGACACTCTCCCTTTCTATGATATGAACCTCTCCTTTGAGTCCAGTTTTAAATTCCGATGCTTCACTTCAGGTTTACTGTATACCTTGCACCTTCTTATTGACGATGAAACACAGAAATTGCATCCGAATTTAATACAAAAGGCACGATGCCGACTTAAGTACAAGAGGACTGACACTCTCCCTTTCTATGCTTTGAACCTCCCCTGTGAGTCCAGTTTTAGATTCCAAAGTTCATTTCAGGTTTACCGTATACCTTGCACCTTCTTATTGACGATGAAACACAGAAATTGCATCTGAATTTAATACAAAAGGCACAATGCCGACTTAAGTACAAGAGGACTGACACTCTCACTTTCTATGATTTGAACCTCTCCAGTGAGTCGAGTTTTAGATTCCGATGCTTCACTTCAGGTTTTCTGTATCCCTTGGACCTTGTTGTTGTTGTTGTTGTGGTCTTCAGTCCTGAGACTGGTTTGATGCAGCTCTCCATGCTACTCTATCCTGTGCAAGCTTTTTCATCTCCCAGTACTTACTGCAACCTACATCCTTCTGAATCTGCTTACCCTCCACGCTGCCTTCGAATACTAAATTGGTGATCCCTTGATGCCTCATAACATGTCCTACCAACCGATCCCTTCATCTGGTCAAGTTGTGCCACAAACTTCTCTTCTCCCCAATCCCTCCTTATTGACGATGAAACACAGAAATTGCATCCGAATTTAATACAAAAGGCACAATGTCGACGTAAGTACAAGAGAACAGACACTCTCCCTTTCTATGATTTGAACCTCTCCTGTGAGCCTAGTTTTAGATTCAGATGCTTCACTTCAGGTTAACTGTATCCCTTGGACCTTCTTATTGACGATGAAACACAGAAATTTCATCCGAATTTAATGCAAAAGGCACAATGCCGACTTAAGTACAAGAGGACTGACACTCGCACTTTCTATGATTTGAACCCTTCCTGTGAGTCCAGTTTTAGATTCCGATGCTTCACTTCAGGTTTACTGTATACCTTGCACCTTCTTATTGACGAAGGAACACAGAAATTGCATCCGAATTTAATACAAGAGACACAATGCCGACTTAAGTACAAGAGGACTGACACTCTCACTTTCTATGATATGAACCTCTCCTGTGAGTCCAGTTTTAGATTCCGATGCTTCACTTCAGGTTTACTGTATACCCTGCACCTTCTTATTGACGATAAAACACAGAAATTTCATCGGAATTTAATACAAAAGGCACAATGCCGACTTCAGTAAAAAAGGACTGTCACTCTCCCTTTCTATGATTTGAACCTCTCCTGTGAGTCCAGTTTTAGATTCCGATGCTTCACTTCAGGTTTACTGTATACCATGCACCTTCGTATTGACGATGAAACAAAGAAATTGCATCGGAATTGAATACAAAAGGCACAATGCCGACTTAAGTACAAGAGGACTGACACTTTCACTTTCTATGATTTTAACCTCTCCTGTGTTTCCAGTTTTTGATTCCGATGCTTCACTTCAGGTTTACTGTATACCTTGCACCTTCTTATTGACGATGAAACACAGAAATTGCATCTGAATTTAATACGAAAGGCACAATGCGGACTTAAGTACAAGAGGACTGACACTCTAACTTTCTATGATTTGAACCTCTCCTGTGAGTCCAGTTTTAGATTCCGATGCTTCACTTCAGGTTTACTGTATCCCTTGGACCTTCTTATTGACGATGAAACACAGAAATTGCATCGGAATTAAATTCAAAAGGCACAATGCCGACTTAAGTACAAGAGGAGTGACACTCTCACTTTCTACGATTTGAACGTCTCCTGTGATTCCAGTACTAGATTCCGATGCTTCACTTCAGGTTTACTGTGTACCTTGCACCTTCTTATTGACGATGAAACACAGAAATTGCATCTGAATTTAATACAAAAGGCACAATGCCGACTTAAGTACAAGACGAATGACACTCTCCCTTTCTATGATTTAAACCTCTCCGGTGAGTCCAGTTTTAGATTCCGATGCTACACTTCAGGTTTACTGTATACCTTGCACCTTCTTATTGACGATGAAACACAGAAATTGCATCCGAAATTAATACAAATTGGCACAATGCCGACTTAAGTACAAGAGGACTGACACTTTCACTTTCTATGATTTGAACCTCTCCTGTGACTCCAGTTTTAGATTCCGATGCTTCACTTCAGGTTTACTGTATACCTTGCACCTTCTTATTGACGATGAAACACAGACATTGCATCGGAATTTAATACAAAAGGCACAATGCCGACTTAAGTAAAAGAGGACTGTCACTCTCTCTTTCTATGATTTGAACCTCTCCTGTGAATCCAGTTTTAGATTCTGGTGCTTCACTTCAGGTTTACTATATACCTTGCACCTTCTTATTGACGATGAAACACAGAAATTGCATCGGAATTTAATACAAAAGGCACAATGCCGACTTAAGTACAAGAGGAGTGACACTCTCACTTTCTATGATTGGAACCTCTCCTGTGATTCCAGTTTTAGATTCCGATGCTTCACTTCAGGTTTACTGTATATCTTGCACCTTCTTATTGAGGATGAAATACAGAAATTGCATCGGAATTTAATATAAAAATCACAATGCCGACTTAAGTACAAGAGGACTGACACTCTCATCTTCTATGATTTGAACCTCTCCTGTGAGTCCAGTTTTAGATTCCGATGCTTCACTTCAGGTTTACTGTATACCTTGCACCTTCTTATTAACGATGAAACACAGAAATTGCATCCGAATATAATACAAAAGCCACAATGCCGACATAAGTACAAGAGGACTGACACTCTCACTTTCTATGATTTGAACCTCTCCTGTGAGTCCAGTTTTAGATTCCGATGCTTCACTTCAGGTTTACTGTATACCTTGCACCATCTTATTGACGATGAAACACAGAAATTGCATCCGAATTTAATGCAAAAGGCACAATGCCGACTTAAGTACAAGAGGACTGACACTCGCACTTTCTATGATTTGAACCCCTCCTGTGAGTCCAGTTTTAGATTCCGATGCTTCACTTTAGGTTTACTGTATACCTTGCACCTTCTTATTGACGAAGGAACACAGAAATTGCATCCGAATTTAATACAAGAGACACAATGCCGACTTAAGTACAAGAGGACTGACACTCTCACTTTCTATGATATGAACCTCTCCTGTGAGTCCAGTTTTAGATTCCGATGCTTCACTTCAGGTTTACTGTATACCCTGCACCTTCTTATTGACGATAAAACACAGAAATTTCATCGGAATTTAATACAAAAGGCACAATGCCGACTTCAGTAAAAAAGGACTGTCACTCTAACTTTCTATGATTTGAACCTCTCCTGTGAGTCCAGTTTTAGATTCCGATGCTTCACTTCAGGTTTACTGTATCCCTTGGACCTTCTTATTGACGATGAAACACAGAAATTGCATCGGAATTAAGTTCAAAAGGCACAATGCCGACTTAAGTAAAAGAGGAGTGACACTCTCACTTTCTACGATTTGAACGTCTCCTGTGATTCCAGTACTAGATTCCGATGCTTCACTTCAGGTTTACTGTGTACCTTGCACCTTCTTATTGACGATGAAACACAGAAATTGCATCTGAATTTAATACAAAAGGCACAATGCCGACTTAAGTACAAGACGAATGACACTCTCCCTTTCTATGATTTAAACCTCTCCGGTGAGTCCAGTTTTAGATTCCGATGCTACACTTCAGGTTTACTGTATACCTTGCACCTTCTTATTGACGATGAAACACAGAAATTGCATCCGAAATTAATACAAATTGGCACAATGCCGACTTAAGTACAAGAGGACTGACACTTTCACTTTCTATGATTTGAACCTCTCCTGTGACTCCAGTTTTAGATTCCGATGCTTCACTTCAGGTTTACTGTATACCTTGCACCTTCTTATTGACGATGAAACACAGACATTGCATCGGAATTTAATACAAAAGGCACAATGCCGACTTAAGTAAAAGAGGACTGTCACTCTCTCTTTCTATGATTTGAACCTCTCCTGTGAATCCAGTTTTAGATTCTGGTGCTTCACTTCAGGTTTACTATATACCTTGCACCTTCTTATTGACGATGAAACACAGAAATTGCATCGGAATTTAATACAAAAGGCACAATGCCGACTTAAGTACAAGAGGAGTGACACTCTCACTTTCTATGATTGGAACCTCTCCTGTGATTCCAGTTTTAGATTCCGATGCTTCACTTCAGGTTTACTGTATATCTTGCACCTTCTTATTGAGGATGAAATACAGAAATTGCATCGGAATTTAATATAAAAATCACAATGCCGACTTAAGTACAAGAGGACTGACACTCTCATCTTCTATGATTTGAACCTCTCCTGTGAGTCCAGTTTTAGATTCCGATGCTTCACTTCAGGTTTACTGTATACCTTGCACCTTCTTATTAACGATGAAACACAGAAATTGCATCCGAATATAATACAAAAGCCACAATGCCGACATAAGTACAAGAGGACTGACACTCTCACTTTCTATGATTTGAACCTCTCCTGTGAGTCCAGTTTTAGATTCCGATGCTTCACTTCAGGTTTACTGTATACCTTGCACCTTCTTATTGACGATGAAACACAGAAATTGCATCCGAATTTAATGCAAAAGGCACAATGCCGACTTAAGTACAAGAGGACTGACACTCGCACTTTCTATGATTTGAACCCCTCCTGTGAGTCCAGTTTTAGATTCCGATGCTTCACTTTAGGTTTACTGTATACCTTGCACCTTCTTATTGACGAAGGAACACAGAAATTGCATCCGAATTTAATACAAGAGACACAATGCCGACTTAAGTACAAGAGGACTGACACTCTCACTTTCTATGATATGAACCTCTCCTGTGAGTCCAGTTTTAGATTCCGATGCTTCACTTCAGGTTTACTGTATACCCTGCACCTTCCTATTGACGATAAAACACAGAAATTTCATCGGAATTTAATACAAAAGGCACAATGCCGACTTCAGTAAAAAAGGACTGTCACTCTCCCTTTCTATGATTTGAACCTCTCCTGTGAGTCCAGTTTTAGATTCCGATGCTTCACTTCAGGTTTACTGTGTACCATGCACCTTCGTATTGACGATGAAACAAAGAAATTGCATCGGAATTTAATACAAAAGGCACAATGCCGACTTAAGTACAAGAGGACTGACACTTTCACTTTCTATGATTTTAACCTCTCCTGTGTTTCCAGTTTTTTAATTCCGATGCTTCACTTCAGGTTTACTGTATACCTTGCACCTTCTTATTGACGATGAAACACAGAAATTGCATCCGAACTTAATACAAAAGGCACAATGCCGACTTAAGTACAAGAGGACTGACACTCTCACTTTCTATGATTTGAACCTCTCCTGTGAGTCCAGTTTTATATTCTGATGCTTCACTTCAGGTTTACTGTATACCATGCACCTTCTTATTGATGATGAAACACAGAAATTTCATCGGAATTTAATACAAAAGGCACAATGCCGACTTAAGTAAAGGAAGACTGTCACTCTCTCTTTCTTTGATTTGAACCTCTCCTGTGAGTCCAGTTTTAGATTCCAATGCTTCACTTCAGGTTAACTGTATACCTTGCACCTTCTTATTGACGATGAAACTCAGAAATTGCATCCGAATTTAATACAAAAGGCACAATGCCGACTTAAGTACAAAAGGACTGACACTCTCTCTTTCTATGATTTGAACCTCTCCTGAGAGTCCAGTTTTAGATTCCGATGCTTCACTTCAGGTTTACTGTATCCCTTGGACCTTCTTATTGACGATGAAACACAGAAATTTCATCGGAATTTAGTACAAAAGGCACAATGCCGACTTAAGTAAAAGAGGACTGTCACTCTCTCTTTCTATGATTTGAACCTCTCCTGTCAGTCCAGTTTTAGAATCTGATGCTTCACTTCAGGTTTACTCTATACCTTGCACCTTCTTATTGACGATGAAACACAGAAATTGCACCGGAATTTAATACAAAAGGCACAATGCCGACTTAAGTACAAGAGGAGTGACACTCTCACTTTCTATGATTGGAACCTCTCCTGTGAATCCAGTTTTAGATTCCGATGCCTTACTTCAGGTTTACTGTATACCTTGCACCTTCTTATTGCCGATGAAATAGAGAAATTGCATCGGAATTTAATACAAAAGCACAATGCCGACTTAAGTGCAAGAGGACTGACACTCTCATCTTCAATGATTTGAACCTCTCCAAGGAGTCTAGTTTTAGATTCCGATGCTTCACTTCAGGTTTACTGTATACCTTGCACCTTCTTATTGACGATGAAACACAGAAATTGCAGCCGAAATTAATACAAAAGCCACAATGCCGACTTAAGTACAAGAGGACTGACATTCTCACTTTCTATGATTTGAACCTCTCCTGTGAGTCCAGTTTTAGATTCCGATGCTTCACTTCAGGTTTACTGTATCCCTTGGACCTTCTTATTGACGATAAAACACAGAAATTGCATCCAAATTTAATACAAAAGGCACAATGCCGACTTAAGTACAAGAGGACTGACAATCTCACTTTATATGATTTGAACCTCTCCTGTGAGACCAGTTTTAGATTCCGATGTTTCATTTCAGGTTTACTGTATACCTTGCACATTCTTATTGACGATGAAACACAGAAATTGCATCCGAATTTAATACAAAAGGCACAATGCCGACTTAAGGACAGGAGGACTGACACTCTCCCTTTCTATGCTTTGAACCGCTCCTGTGAGTCCAGTTTTAGATTCCGATGCTTCACTTCAGGTTTACTGTATACCTCGTACCTTCGTATTGATGGTGGAACACAGAAATTGCATCCGAATTTAATACAAAAAGCACAATGCTTACTTAAGTACAAGAGGACTGACACTCTCCTTTTCTATGATTTGAACCTCTCCTGTGAGTCCAGTTTTAGATTCCGATGCTCCAATTCAGGTATACTGTATCCCTTGGACCTTCTTATTGACGATGAAACACAGAAATTGCATCCGAATTTAATACAAAAGGCACAATGCCTACTTAAGTACAAGAGGACTGACACTCTCATTATCTATGATTTGAACCTGTCCTGTGATTCCAGTTTTAGATTCCGATGCTTCACTTCAGGTTTACTGTATACCTTGGACCTTCTTATTGACGATGAAACACAGAAATTGCATCCGAATTTAATGCAAAAGGCACAATGCCGACTTAACTACAAGAGAACTGACACTCTCCCTTTCTATAATTTGAACCTCCCCTGTGATTCCAGTTTTAGATTCCGATGCTTCACTTCTGGTTTACTGAATACCTTGGACCTTCTTATTGACGATGAAACACACAAATTGCATCCGAATTTAATACAAAAGGCACACTGCCGGCTTAAGTAAAAGAGGACTGTCACTCTCTCTTTCTATGATTTGAGCCTCTCCTGTGAGTCCAGTTTTAGATTCTGATGATTCACTTCAGGTTTACTGTATACCTTGGACCTTCGTATTGACGATCAAACACAGAAATTGCATCCGAATTTAATACAAAAGGCACGATGCCGACTTAAGTACAAGAGGACTGACTCTCTCATTTTCTATGATTTGAACCTCTCCTGCGATTCCAGTTTTAGATTCCGATGCTTCACTTCAGGTTTACTGTATACCTTCCACCTCCTTATTGACGACGAAACACAGAAATTTCATCGAAATTTAATACAAAAGGCACAATGTCGACTTAAGTACAAGAGGACTGACACTCTCCCTTTCTATGATTTGAACCTCTCCTGTGAGTCCAGTTTTAGATTCCGATGCTTCACTTCAGGTTTACTGTATCCCTTGGACCTTCTTATTGACGATGAAACACAGAAATTGCATCGGAAATAAATTAAAAAGGCACAATGCCGACTTAAGTACAAGAGGACTGACACTCTCAATTTCTATGGTTTGAACCTCTACTGTGATTCCAGTTTTAGATTCCAATGCTTCACTTCAGGTTTACTGTATACCTTGCACCATCTCATTGACGATGAAACACAGAAATTGCATCCGAATTTAATACAAAAGGCACAATGCCGACTTAAGTACAAGAGGACTGACACACTCTCCTTTTCTATGATTTGAACCTCTCCTGTGAGTCCAGTTTTAGAATCCGATGCTTCACTTCAGGTTTACTGTATCCCTTGGACCTTCTTATTGACGATGAAACACAGAAATTTCATCGGAATTTAATACAAAAGGCACAATGCCGACTTAAGTAAAAGAGGATTGTCACTCTCTCTTTCTATGATTTGAACCTCTCCTGTGAGTCCAGTTTTAGATTCCGATGCTTCACTTCAGTTTTACTGTACACCTTGCACCTTCTTATTGACGATGAAACACAGACATTGCATCCAAATTTAATACAAAAGGCACAATGCAGACTTAAGTACAAGAGTACTGACACTCTCCCTTTCTATGATATGAACCTCTCCTTTGAGTCCAGTTTTAAATTCCGATGCTTCACTTCAGGTTTACGGTATACCTTGCACCTTCTTATTGACGATGAAACACAGAAATTGCATCCGAATTTAATACGAAAGGCACGTTGCCGACTTAAGTACAAGAGGACTGACACTCTCCCTTTCTATGCTTTGAACCTCCCCTGTGAGTCCAGTTTTAGATTCCAAAGTTCATTTCAGGTTTACTGTATACCTTGCACCTTCTTATTGACGATGAAACACAGAAATTGCATCTGAATTTAATACAAAAGGCACAATGCCGACTTAAGTACAAGAGGACTGACACTCTCACTTTCTATGATTTGAACCTCTCCTGTGAGTCGAGTTTTAGATTCCGATGCTTCACTTCAGGTTTTCTGTATCCCTTGGACCTTCTTGTTGTTGTTGTTGTGGTCTTCAGTCCTGAGACTGGTTTGATGCAGCTCTCCATGCTACTCTATCCTGTGCAAGCTTTTTCATCTCCCAGTACTTACTGCAACCTACATCCTTCTGAATCTGCTTACCCTCCACGCTGCCTTCGAATACTAAATTGGTGATCCCTTGATGCCTCATAACATGTCCTACCAACCGATCCCTTCATCTGGTCAAGTTGTGCCACAAACTTCTCTTCTCCCCAATCCCTCCTTATTGACGATGAAACACAGAAATTGCATCCGAATTTAATACAAAAGGCACAATGTCGACGTAAGTACAAGAGAACAGACACTCTCCCTTTCTATGATTTGAACCTCTCCTGTGTGCCTAGTTTTAGATTCAGATGCTTCACTTCAGGTTAACTGTATCCCTTGGACCTTCTTATTGACGATGAAAAACAGAAATTTCATCCGAATTTAATACGAAAGGCACAATGCGGACTTAAGTACAAGAGGACTGACACTCTAACTTTCTATGATTTGAACCTCTCCTGTGAGTCCAGTTTTAGATTCCGATGCTTCACTTCAGGTTTACTGTATCCCTTGGACCTTCTTATTGACGATGAAACACAGAAATTGCATCGGAATTAAATTCAAAAGGCACAATGCCGACTTAAGTACAAGAGGAGTGACACTCTCACTTTCTACGATTTGAACGTCTCCTGTGATTCCAGTACTAGATTCCGATGCTTCACTTCAGGTTTACTGTGTACCTTGCACCTTCTTATTGACGATGAAACACAGAAATTGCATCTGAATTTAATACAAAAGGCACAATGCCGACTTAAGTACAAGACGAATGACACTCTCCCTTTCTATGATTTAAACCTCTCCGGTGAGTCCAGTTTTAGATTCCGATGCTTCACTTCAGGTTTACTGTATACCTTGCACATTCTTATTGACGATGAAACACAGAAATTGCATCCGAAATTAATACAAATTGGCACAATGCCGACTTAAGTACAAGAGGACTGACACTTTCACTTTCTATGATTTGAACCTCTCCTGTGACTCCAGTTTTAGATTCCGATGCTTCACTTCAGGTTTACTGTATACCTTGCACCTTCTTATTGACGATGAAACACAGAAATTGCATCGGAATTTAATACAAAAGGCACAATGCCGACTTAAGTAAAAGAGGACTGTCACTCTCTCTTTCTATGATTTGAACCTGTCCTGTGAATCCAGTTTTAGATTCTGGTGCTTCACTTCAGGCTTACTATATACCTTGCACCTTCTTATTGACGATGAAACACAGAAATTGCATCGGAATTTAATACAAAAGGCACAATGCCGACTTAAGTACAAGAGGAGTGACACTCTCACTTTCTATGATTGGAACCTCTCCTGTGATTCCCGTTTTAGATTCCGATGCTTCACTTCAGGTTTACTGTATATCTTGCACCTTCTTATTGAGGATGAAATACAGAAATTGCATCGGAATTTAATATAAAAGGCACAATGCCGACTTAAGTACAAGAGGACTGACACTCTCACCTTCTATGATTTGAACCTCTCCTGTGAGTCCAGTTTTAGATTCCGATGCTTCACTTCAGGTTTACTGTATACCTTGCACCTTCTTATTAACGATGAAACACAGAAATTGCATCCGAATATAATACAAAAGCCACAATGCCGACATAAGTACAAGAGGACTGACACTCTCACTTTCTATGATTTGAACCTCTCCTGTGAGTCCAGTTTTAGATTATGATGCTTCACTTCAGGTTTACTGTATACCTTGCACCTTCTTATTGACGATGAAACACAGAAATTGCATCCGAATTTAATGCAAAAGGCACAATGCCGACTTAAGTACAAGAGGACTGACACTCGCACTTTCTATGATTTGAACCCCTCCTGTGAGTCCAGTTTTAGATTCCGATGCTTCACTTCAGGTTTACTGTATACCTTGCACCTTCTTATTGACGAAGGAACACAGAAATTGCATCCGAATTTAATACAAGAGACACAATGCCGACTTAAGTACAAGAGGACTGACACTCTCACCTTCTATCATATGAACCTCACCTGTGAGTCCAGTTTTAGATTCCGATGCTTCACTTCAGGTTTACTGTATACCCTGCACCTTCTTATTGACGATAAAACACAGAAATTTCATCGGAATTTAATACAAAAGGCACAACGCCGACTTCAGTAAAAATGGACTGTCACTCTCCCTTTCTATGATTTGAACCTCCCCTGTGAGTCCAGTTTTAGATTCCGATGCTTCACTTCAGGTTTACTGTATACCATGCACCTTCGTATTGACGATGAAACAAAGAAATTGCATCGGAATTTAATACAAAAGGCACAATGCCGACTTAAGTACAAGAGGACTGACACTTTCACTTTCTATGATTTTAACCTCTCCTGTGAGTCCAGTTTTTGATTCCGATGCTTCACTTCAGGTTTACTGTATACCTTGCACCTTCTTATTGACGATGAAACACAGAAATTGCATCCGAACTCAATACAAAAGGCACAATGCCGACTTAAGTACAAGAGGACTGACACTCTCACTTTCTATGATTTGAACCTCTCCTGTGAGTCCAGTTTTATATTCTGATGCTTCACTTCAGGTTTACTGTATACCATGCACCTTCTTATTGATGATGAAACACAGAAATTTCATCGGAATTTAATACAAAAGGCACAATGCCGACTTAAGTAAAGGAAGACTGTCACTCTCTCTTTCTTTGATTTGAACCTCTCCTGTGAGTCCAGTTTTAGATTCCAATGCTTCACTTCAGGTTAACTGTATACCTTGCACCTTCTTATTGACGATGAAACTCAGAAATTGCATCCGAATTTAATACAAAAGGCACAATGCCGACTTAAGTACAAAAGGACTGACACTCTCTCTTTCTATGATTTGAACCTCTCCTGAGAGTCCAGTTTTAGATTCCGATGCTTCACTTCAGGTTTACTGTATCCCTTGGACCTTCTTATTGACGATGAAACACAGAAATTTCATCGGAATTTAATACAAAAGGCACAATGCCGACTTAAGTAAAAGAGGACTGTCACTCTCTCTTTCTATGATTTGAACCTCTCCTGTCAGTCCAGTTTTAGAATCTGATGCTTCACTTCAGGTTTACTCTATACCTTGCACCTTCTTATTGACGATGAAACACAGAAATTGCACCGGAATTTAATACAAAAGGCACAATGCCGACTTAAGTACAAGAGGAGTGACACTCTCACTTTCTATGATTGGAACCTCTCCTGTGAATCCAGTTTTAGATTCCGATGCCTCACTTCAGGTTTACTGTATACCTTGCACCTTCTTATTGCCGATGAAATAGAGAAATTGCATCGGAATTTAATACAAAAGCACAATGCCGACTTAAGTGCAAGAGGACTGACACTCTCATCTTCAATGATTTGAACCTCTCCAAGGAGTCTAGTTTTAGATTCCGATGCTTCACTTCAGGTTTACTGTATACCTTGCACCTTCTTATTGACGATGAAACACAGAAATTGCAGCCGAATTTAATACAAAAGCCACAATGCCGACTTAAGTACAAGAGGACTGACATTCTCACTTTCTATGATTTGAACCGCTCCTGTGAGTCCAGTTTTAGATTCCGATCTTCACTTCAGGTTTACTGTATCCCTTGGACCTTCTTATTGACGATAAAACACAGAAATTGCATCCAAATTTAATACAAAAGGCACAATGCCGACTTAAGTACAAGAGGACTGACAATCTCACTTTATATGATTTGAACCTCTCCTGTGAGACCAGTTTTAGATTCCGATGTTTCATTTCAGGTTTACTGTATACCTTGCACATTCTTATTGACGATGAAACACAGAAATTGCATCCGAATTTAATACAAAAGGCACAATGCCGACTTAAGGACAGGAGGACTGACACTCTCCCTTTCTATGCTTTGAACCGCTCCTGTGAGTCCAGTTTTAGATTCCGATGCTTAACTTCAGGTTTACTGTATACCTTGTACCTTCGTATTGATGGTCTAACACAGAAATTGCATCCGAATTTAATACAAAAAGCACAATGCTTACTTAAGTACAAGAGGACTGACACTCTCCTTTTCTATGATTTGAACCTCTCCTGTGAGTCCAGTTTTAGATTCCGATGCTCCAATTCAGGTATACTGTATCCCTTGGACCTTCTTATTGACGATGAAACACAGAAATTGCATCCGAATTTAATACAAAAGGCACAATGCCTACTTAAGTACAAGAGGACTGACACTCTCATTATCTATGATTTGAACCTGTCCTGTGATTCCAGTTTTAGATTCCGATGCTTCACTTCTGGTTTACTGTATACCTTGGACCTTCTTATTGACGATGAAACACAGAAATTGCATCCGAATTTAATGCAAAAGGCACAATGCCGACTTAACTACAAGAGAACTGACACTCTCCCTTTCTATAATTTGAACCTCCCCTGTGATTCCAGTTTTAGATTCCGATGCTTCACTTCAGGTTTACTGAATACCTTGGACCTTCTTATTGACGATGAAACACACAAATTGCATCCGAATTTAATACAAAAGGCACACTGCCGGCTTAAGTAAAAGAGGACTGTCACTCTCTCTTTCTATGATTTGAACCTCTCCTGTGAGTCCAGTTTTAGATTCTGATGATTCACTTCAGGTTTACTGTATACCTTGGACCTTCGTATTGACGATCAAACACAGAAATTGCATCCGAATTTAATACAAAAGGCACAATGCCGACTTAAGTACAAGAGGACTGACTCTCTCATTTTCTATGATTTGAACCTCTCCTGCGATTCCAGTTTTAGATTCCGATGCTTCACTTCAGGTTTACTCTATACCTTCCACCTCCTTATTGACGACGAAACACAGAAATTTCATCGAAATTTAATACAAAAGGCACAATGTCGACTTAAGTACAAGAGGACTGACACTCTCCCTTTCTATGATTTGAACCTCTCCTGTGAGTCCAGTTTTAGATTCCGATGCTTCACTTCAGGTTTACTGTATCCCTTGGACCTTCTTATTGACGATGAAACACAGAAATTGCATCGGAAATAAATTAAAAAGGCACAATGCCGACTTAAGTACAAGCGGACTGACACTCTCAATTTCTATGATTTGAACCTCTCCTGTGAGTCCAGTTTTAGAATCCGATGCTTCACTTCAGGTTTACTGTATCCCTTGGACCTTCTTATTGACGATGAAACACAGAAATTTCATCGGAATTTAATACAAAAGGCACAATGCCGACTTAAGTAAAAGAGGATTGTCACTCTCTCTTTCTATGATTTGAACCTCTCCTGTGAGTCCAGTTTTAGATTCCGATGCTTCACTTCAGTTTTACTGTATACCTTGCACCTTCTTATTGACGATGAAACACAGAAATTGCATCCAAATTTAATACAAAAGGCACAATGCCGACTTAAGTACAAGAGTACTGACACTCTCCCTTTCTATGATATGAACCTCTACTTTGAGTCCAGTTTTAAATTCCGATGCTTCACTTCAGGTTTACTGTATACCTTGCACCTTCTTATTGACGATGAAACACAGAAATTGCATCCGAATTTAATACAAAAGGCACGATGCCGACTTAAGTACAAGAGGACTGACACTCTCCCTTTCTATGCTTTGGACCTCCCCTGTGAGTCCAGTTTTAGATTCCAAAGTTCATTTCAGGTTTACTGTATACCTTGCACCTTCTTATTGACGATGAAACACAGAAATTGCATCTGAATTTAATACAAAAGGCACAATGCCGACTTAAGTACAAGAGGACTGACACTCTCACTTTCTATGATTTGAACCTCTCCTGTGAGTCGAGTTTTAGAGTCCGAAGCTTCATTTCAGGTTTACTGTATACCTTGCACCTTATTATTGACGATGAAACACAGAAATTTCATCATTATTTAATACAAAAGGCACAATGCCGACTTAACTAAAAGAGGACTGTCACTCTCTCTTTCTATGATTTGGACCTCTCCTGTGAGTCCAGATTTAGATTCCGATGCTTCACTTCAGGTTTACTGTATACCTTGCGCCTTCTTATTGACGATAAAACACAGAAATTGCATCCGAATTTAATACAAAAGGCACAATGCCGACTTAAGTACAAGAGGACTGACACTCTCCCTTTCTGTGATTTGAACCTCTCCTGTGAGTCCAGTTTTAGATTCCGATGCTTCACTTCAGGTTTTCTGTATCCCTTGGACCTTCTTGTTGTTGTTGTTGTGGTCTTCAGTCCTGAGACTGGTTTGATGCAGCTCTTCATGCTACTCTATCCTGTGCAAGCTTTTTCATCTCCCAGTACTTACTGCAACCTACATCCTTCTGAATCTGCTTACCCTCCACGCTGCCCTCGAATACTAAATTGGTGATCCCTTGATGCCTCATAACATGTCCTACCAACCGATCCCTTCTTCTGGTGAAGTTGTGCCACAAACTTCTCTTCTCCCCAATCCCTCCTTATTGACGATGAAACACAGAAATTGCATCCGAATTTAATACAAAAGGCGCAATGTCGACGTGCTTCACTTCAGGTTAACTGTATCCCTTGGACCTTCTTATTGACGATGAAACACAGAAATTTCATCCGAATTTAATACGAAAGGCACAATGCCGACTTAAGTACAAGAGGACTGACACTCTAACTTTCTATGATTTGAACCTCTCCTGTGAGTCCAGTTTTAGATTCCGATGCTTCACTTCAGGTTTACTGTATCCCTTGGACCTTCTTATTGACGATGAAACACAGAAATTGCATCGGAATTAAATTCAAAAGGCACAATGCCGACTTAAGTACAAGAGGACTGACACTCTCACTTTCTACGATTTGAACGTCTCCTGTGATTCCAGTACTAGATTCCGATGCTTCACTTCAGGTTTACTGTGTACCTTGCACCTTCTTATTGACGATGAAACACAGAAATTGCATCTGAATTTAATACAAAAGGCACAATGCCGACTTAAGTACAAGACGAATGACACTCTCCCTTTCTATGATTTGAACCTCTCCGGTGAGTCCAGTTTTAGATTCCGATGCTTCACTTCAGGTTTACTGTATACCTTGCACCTTCTTATTGACGAAGGAACACAGAAATTGCATCCGAATTTAATACAAGAGACACAATGCCGACTTAAGTAAAAGGGGACTGTCACTCTCTCTTTCTATGATTTGAACCTCTCCTGTGAATCCAGTTTTAGATTCTGGTGCTTCACTTCAGGTTTACTATATACCTTGCACCTTCTTATTGACGATGAAACACAGAAATTGCATCGGAATTTAATACAAAAGGCACAATGCCGACTTAAGTACAAGAGGAGTGACACTCTCACTTTCTATGATTGGAACCTCTCCTGTGATTCCAGTTTTAGATTCCGATGCTTCACTTCAGGTTTACTGTATATCTTGCACCTCCTTATTGAGGATGAAATACAGAAATTGCATCGGAATTTAATATAAAAGGCACAATGCGGACTTAAGTACAAGAGGACTGACACTCGCACTTTCTATGATTTGAACCCCTCCTGTGAGTCCAGTTTTAGATTCCGATGCTTCACTTCAGGTTTACTGTATACCTTGCACCTTCTTATTGACGAAGGAACACAGAAATTGCATCCGAATTTAATGCAAAAGGCACAATGCCGACTTAAGTACAAGAGGACTGACACTCTCACTTTCTATGATATGAACCTCTCCTGTGAGTCCAGTTTTAGATTCCGATGCTTCACTTCAGGTTTACTGTATACCCTGCACCTTCTTATTGACGATGAAACACAGAAATTTCATCGGAATTTAATACAAAAGGCACAATGCCGACTTCAGTAAAAAAGGACTGTCACTCTCCCTTTTTATGATTTGAACCTCTCCTGTGAGTCCAGTTTTAGATTCCGATGCTTCACTTCAGGTTTACTGTATACCATGCACCTTCGTATTGACGATGAAACAAAGAAATTGCATCGGAATTTAATACAAAAGGCACAATGCCGACTTAAGTACAAGAGGACTGACACTTTCACTTTCTATGATTTTAACCTCTCCTGTGAGTCCAGTTTTTGATTCCGATGCTTCACTTCAGGTTTACTGTATACCTTGCACCTTCTTATTGACGATGAAACACAGAAATTGCATCCGAACTTAATACAAAAGGCACAATGCCGACTTAAGTACAAGAGGACTGACACTCTCACTTTCTATGATTTGAACCTCTCCTGTGAGTCCAGTTTTATATTCTGATGCTTCACTTCAGGTTTACTGTATACCTTGCACCTTCTTATTGATGATGAAACACAGAAATTTCATCGGAATTTAATACAAAAGGCACAATGCCGACTTAAGTAAAGGAAGACTGTCACTCTCTCTTTCTTTGATTTGAACCTCTCCTGTGAGTCCAGTTTTAGATTCCAATGCTTCACTTCAGGTTTACTGTATACCTTGCACCTTCTTATTGACGATGAAACTCAGAAATTGCATCCGAATTTAATACAAAAGGCACAATGCCGACTTAAGTACAAGAGGAGTGACACTCTCACTTTCTATGATTGGAACCTCTCCTGTGAATCCAGTTTTAGATTCCGATGCCTCACTTCAGGTTTACTGTATACCTTGCACCTTCTTATTGACGATGAAACACAGAAATTTCATCGGAATTTAATACAAAAGGCATAATGCCGACTTTAGTAAAAGAGGACTGTCACTCTCCCATTCTATGATTTGAACCTCTCTTGTGAGTCCAGTTTTAGATTCCGATGCTTCACTTCAGGTTTACTGTATACCATGCACCTTCTTATTGACGATGAAACACAGAAATTGCATCGGAATTTAATACAAAAGGCACAATGCCGACTTAAGTACAAGAGGACTGACACTTTCACTTTCTATGATTTGAACCTCTCCTGTGAGTCCAGTTTTTGATTCCGATGCTTCACTTCAGGTCTACTGTATACCTTGCACCTTTGTATTGACGAAGCAACACAGAAATTGCATACGAATTTAATACAAAAGGCACAATGCCGACTTAAGTACAAGATGACTGGCACTCTCACTTTCTATAATTTGAACCTCTCCTGTGAGTTCAGTTTTAGATTCCGATGCTTCACTTCAGGTTTACTGTATACCTTGCACCTTCTTATTAATGATGAAACACAGAAATGTCATCGGAATTTAATACAAAAGGCACAATGCCGACTTAAGTAAAAGAGGACTGTCACTCTCTCTTTCTTTGATTTGAACCTCTCCTGTGAGTCCAGTTTTAGATTCCAATGCTTCACTTCAGGTTTACTGTATACCTCGCACCTTCTTATTGAGGATGAAACACAGAAATTGCATCCGAATTTAATACAAAAGGCACAATGCCGACTTAAGTACAACAGGACTGACACTCTCTCTTTCTATGATTTGAACCTCTCCTGTGAGTCCAGTTTTAGATTCCGATGCTTCACTTCAGGTTTACTATATCTCTTGGACCTTCTTATTGACGATGAAACACAGAAATTTCATCGGAATTTATTACAAAAGTCACAATGCCGACTTAAGTAAAAGAGGACTGTCACTCTCTCTTCCTATGATTTGAACCTCGCCTGTGAGTCCAGTTTTAGATTCTGATGCTTCACTTCAGGTTTACTCTATACCTTGCACCTTCTTATTGACGATGAAACACAGAAATTGCATCGGAATTTAATACAAAAGGCACAATGACGACTTAAGTACAAGAGGAGTGACACTCTCACTTTCTATGATGGAACCTCTCCTGTGAATCCAGTTTTAGATTCCAATGCTTCACTTCAGGTTTACTGTATACCTTGCACCTTCTTATTGCCGATGAAATAGAGAAATTGCATCGGAATTTAATACAAAAGGCACAATGCCGACTTAAGTGCAAGAGGACTGACACTCTCATCTTCACTGATTTGAACCTCTCCAAGGAGTCTAGTTTTAGATTCCGATGCTTCACTTCAGGTTTACTGTATACCTTGCACCTTCTTATTGACGATGAAACACAGAAATTGCAGCCGAATTTAATACAAAAGGCACAATGCCAACTTAAGTACAAGAGGACTGACATTCTCACTTTCTATGATTTGAACCTCTCCTGTGAGTCCAGTTTTAGATTCCGATGCTTCACTTCAGGTTTACTGTATACCTTGCACCTTCTTATTGACGATGAATCACAGATATTTCATCGGAATTTAATACAAAAGGCACAATGCCGACTTAAGTGAAAGAGGACTGTCACTCTCCCTTTCTATGATTTGAACCTCTCCTGTGATTCCAGTTTTAGATTCCGATGTTTCACTTCAGGTTTACTGTATACCTTGCACCTTCTTATTAACGATGAAACGCAGAAATTGCATCAGAATTTAATACAAAAGGCACAATGCCGACTTAAATACAAGAGGACTGACACTCTCCCTTTCTATGCTTTGAACCTCCCCTGTGAGTCCAGTTTTAGATTCCGAAGTTCACTTCAGGTTTACTGTATACCTTGCACCTTCTTATTGACGATTAAACACAGAAATTGCATCTGAATTTAATACAAAAGGCACAATGCCGACTTAAGTACATGAGGACTGTCACTCTCTCTTTCTATGATTTGGACCTCTCCTGTGAGTCCAGATTTAGATTCCGATGCTTCACTTCAGGTTTTCTGTATCCCTTGGACCTTCTTGTTGTTGTTGTTGTGGTCTTCAGTCCTGAGACTGGTTTGATGCAGCTCTCCATGCTACTCTATCCTGTGCAAGCTTTTTCATCTCCCAGTACTTACTGCAACCTACATCCTTCTGAATCTGCTTAGTTTATTCATCTCTTGGTCTCCCCCTACGATTTTTACCCTCCACGCTGCCCTCCAATACTAAATTGGTGATCCCTTGATGCCTCATAACATGTCCTACCAACCGATCCCTTCTTCTGGTCAAGTTGTGCCACGAACTTCTCGTCTCCGCAATCCCTTCTTATTGACGATGAAACACAGAAATTGCATCCGAATTTAATACAAAAGTCGCAATATCGACTTAAGTACAAGAGAACTGACACTCTCCCTTTCTATGATTTGAACCTCTCCTGTGAGCCTAGTTTTAGATTCCGATGCTTCACTTCTGGTTAACTGTATCCCTTGGACCTTCTTATTGACGATGAAACACAGAAATTTCATCCGAATTTAATACAAAAGGAACAATGCCGACTTAAGTACAAGAGGACTGACACTCTAACTTTCTATGATTTGAACCTCTCCTGTGAGTCTAGTTTTTGATTCCGATGCTTCACTTCAGGTTTACTGTATCCCTTGGACCTTCTTATTGACGATGAAACACAGAAATTGCATCGGAATTAAATTCAAAAGGCACAATGCCGACTTAAGTACAAGAGGACTGACACTCTCACTTTCTATGATTTGACGTCTCCTGTGATTCCAGTACTAGATTCCGATGCTTCACTTCAGGTTTACTGTGTACCTTGCACCTTCTTATTGACGATGAAACACAGAAATTGCATCTGAATTTAATACAAAAGGCACAATGCCGACTTAAGTACAAGACGAATGACACTCTCCCTTTCTATGATTTGAAACTCTCCGGTGTGTCCAGTTTTAGATTCCGATGCTTCACTTCAGGTTTACTGTATACCTTGCACCTTCTTATTGACGAAGGAACACAGAAATTGCATCCGAATTTAATACAAGAGACACAATGCCGACTTAAGTAAAAGAGGACTGTCACTCTCTCTTTCTATGATTTGAACCTCTCCTGTGAATCCAGTTTTAGATTCTGGTGCTTCACTTCAGGTTTACTATATACCTTGCACCTTCTTATTGACGATGAAACACAAAAATTGCATTGGAATTTAATACAAAAGGCACAATGCCGACTTAAGTACAAGAGGAGTGACACTCTCACTTTCTATGATTGGAACCTCTCCTGTGATTCCAGTTTTAGATTCCGATGCTTCACTTCAGGTTTACTGTATATCTTGCACCTCCTTATTGAGGATGAAATACAGAAATTGCATCGGAATTTAATATAAAAGGCACAATGCCGACTTAAGTACAAGAGGACTGACACTCTCATCTTCTATGATTTGAACCTCTCCTGTGAGTCCAGTTTTAGATTCCGATGCTTCACTTCAGGTTTACTGTATACCTTGCACCTTCTTATTGACGAAGGAACACAGAAATTGCATCCGAATTTAATGCAAAAGGCACAATGCCGACTTAAGTACAAGAGGACTGACACTCTCACTTTCTATGATATGAACCTCTCCTGTGAGTCCAGTTTTAGATTCCGATGCTTCACTTCAGGTTTACTGTATACCCTGCACCTTCTTATTGACGATGAAACACAGAAATTTCATCGGAATTTAATACAAAAGGCACAATGCCGACTTCAGTAAAAAAGGACTGTCACTCTCCCTTTTTATGATTTGAACCTCTCCTGTGAGTCCAATTTTAGATTCCGATGCTTCACTTCAGGTTTACTGTATACCATGCACCTTCGTATTGACGATGAAACAAAGAAATTGCATCGGAATTTAATACAAAAGGCACAATGCCGACTTAAGTACAAGAGGACTGACACTTTCACTTTCTATGATTTTAACCTCTCCTGTGAGTCCAGTTTTTGATTCCGATGCTTCACTTCAGGTTTACTGTATACCTTGCACCTTCTTATTGACGATGAAACACAGAAATTGCATCCGAACTTAATACAAAAGGCACAATGCCGACTTAAGTACAAGAGGACTGACACTCTCACTTTCTATGATTTGAACCTCTCCTGTGAGTCCAGTTTTATATTCTGATGCTTCACTTCAGGTTTACTGTATACCTTGCACCTTCTTATTGATGATGAAACACAGAAATTTCATCGGAATTTAATACAAAAGGCACAATGCCGACTT
Organism: Schistocerca americana; assembly: GCF_021461395.2. NCBI lineage: Eukaryota > Metazoa > Arthropoda > Insecta > Orthoptera > Acrididae > Schistocerca > Schistocerca americana. The sequence goes on from NC_060126.1 coordinate 9,147,988, forward strand.
AAGTAAAGGAAGACTGTCACTCTCTCTTTCTTTGATTTGAACCTCTCCTGTGAGTCCAGTTTTAGATTCCAATGCTTCACTTCAGGTTTACTGTATACCATGCACCTTCTTATTGACGATGAAACACAGAAATTGCATCGGAATTTAATACAAAAGGCACAATGCCGACTTTAGTACAAGAGGACTGACACTTTCACTTTCTATGATTTGAACCTCTCCTGTGAGTCCAGTTTTTGATTCCGATGCTTCACTTCAGGTCTACTGTATACCTTGCACCTTCTTATTGACGATGAAACACAGAAATTGCATCCGAACTTAATATAAAAGGCACAATGCCGACTTAAGTACAAGAGGACTGACACTCTCACTTTCTATGATTTGAACCTCTCCTGTGAGTCCAGTTTTATATTCTGATGCTTCACTTCAGGTTTACTGTATACCTTGCACCTTTGTATTGACGAAGCAACACAGAAATTGCATACGATTTTAATACAAAAGGCACAATGCCGACTTAAGTACAAGATGACTGGCACTCTCACTTTCTATAATTTGAACCTCTCCTGTGAGTTCAGTTTTAGATTCCGATGCTTCACTTCAGGTTTTCTGTATACCTTGCACCTTCTTATTGATGATGAAACACAGAAATGTCATCGGAATTTAATACAAAAGGCGCAATGCCGACTTAAGTAAAAGAGGACTGTCACTCTCTCTTTCTTTGATTTGAACCTCTCCTGTGAGTCCAGTTTTAGATTCCAATGCTTCACTTCAGGTTTACTGTATACCTCGCACCTTCTTATTGAGGATGAAACACAGAAATTGCATCCGAATTTAATACAAAAGGCACAATGCCGACTTAAGTACAACAGGACTGACACTCTCTCTTTCTATGATTTGAACCTCTCCTGTGAGTCCAGTTTTAGATTCCGATGCTTCACTTCAGGTTTACTATATCTCTTGGACCTTCTTATTGACGATGAAACACAGAAATTTCATCGGAATTTATTACAAAAGGCACAATGCCGACTTAAGTAAAAGAGGACTGTCACTCTCTCTTCCTATGATTTGAACCTCGCCTGTGAGTCCAGTTTTAGATTCTGATGCTTCACTTCAGGTTTACTCTATACCTTGCACCTTCTTATTGACGATGAAACACAGAAATTGCATCGGAATTTAATACAAAAGGCACAATGACGACTTAAGTACAAGAGGAGTGACACTCTCACTTTCTATGATGGAACCTCTCCTGTGAATCCAGTTTTAGATTCCAATGCTTCACTTCAGGTTTACTGTATACCTTGCACCTTCTTATTGCCGATGAAATAGAGAAATTGCATCGGATTTTAATACAAAAGGCACAATGCCGACTTAAGTGCAAGAGGACTGACACTCTCATCTTCACTGATTTGAACCTCTCCAAGGAGTCTAGTATTAGATTCCGATGCTTCACTTCAGGTTTACTGTATACCTTGCACCTTCTTATTGACGATGAAACACAGAAATTGCAGCCGAATTTAATACAAAAGGCACAATGCCGACTTAAGTACAAGAGGACTGACATTCTCACTTTCTATGATTTGAACCTCTCCTGTGAGTCCAGTTTTAGATTCCGATGCTTCACTTCAGGTTTACTGTATACCTTGCACCTTCTTATTGACGATGAATCACAGATATTTCATCGGAATTTAATACAAAAGGCACAATGCCGACTTAAGTGAAAGAGGACTGTCACTCTCCCTTTCTATGATTTGAACCTCTCCTGTGATTCCAGTTTTAGATTCCGATGTTTCACTTCAGGTTTACTGTATACCTTGCACCTTCTTATTAACGATGAAACGCAGAAATTGCATCAGAATTTAATACAAAAGGCACAATGCCGACTTAAATACAAGAGGACTGACACTCTCCCTTTCTATGCTTTGAACCTCCCCTGTGAGTCCAGTTTTAGATTCCGAAGTTCACTTCAGGTTTACTGTATACCTTGCACCTTCTTATTGACGATTAAACACAGAAATTGCATCTGAATTTAATACAAAAGGCACAATGCCGACTTAAGTACATGAGGACTGTCACTCTCTCTTTCTATGATTTGGACCTCTCCTGTGAGTCCAGATTTAGATTCCGATGCTTCACTTCAGGTTTTCTGTATCCCTTGGACCTTCTTGTTGTTGTTGTTGTGGTCTTCAGTCCTGAGACTGGTTTGATGCAGCTCTCCATGCTACTCTATCCTGTGCAAGCTTTTTCATCTCCCAGTACTTACTGCAACCTACATCCTTCTGAATCTGCTTAGTTTATTCATCTCTTGGTCTCCCCCTACGATTTTTACCCTCCACGCTGCCCTCCAATACTAAATTGGTGATCCCTTGATGCCTCATAACATGTCCTACCAACCGATCCCTTCTTCTGGTCAAGTTGTGCCATGAACTTCTCTTCTCCGCAATCCCTTCGTATTGACGATGAAACACTGAAATTGCATCCGAATTTAATACAAAAGTCGCAATATCGACTTAAGTACAAGAGAACTGACACTCTCCCTTTCTATGATTTGAACCTCTCCTGTGAGCCTAGTTTTAGATTCCGATGCTTCACTTCAGGTTAACTGTATCCCTTGGACCTTCTTATTGACGATGAAACACAGAAATTTCATCCGAATTTAATACAAAAGGAACAATGCCGACTTAAGTACAAGAGGACTGACACTCTAACTTTCTATGATTTGAACCTCTCCTGTGAGTCTAGTTTTTGATTCCGATGCTTCACTTCAGGTTTACTGTATCCCTTGGACCTTCTTATTGACGATGAAACACAGAAATTGCATCGGAATTAAATTCAAAAGGCACAATGCCGACTTAAGTACAAGAGGACTGACACTCTCACTTTCAATGATTTGACGTCTCCTGTGATTCCAGTACTAGATTCCGATGCTTCACTTCAGGTTTACTGTGTACCTTGCACCTTCTTATTGACGATGAAACACAGAAATTGCATCCAAATTTAATACAAGAGGCACAATGCCGACTTAAGTACAAGAGGACTAACACTCTCACTTTCTATGATTTGAACCTCTCGTGTGAGTCCAGTTTTAGATTCCGATGCTTCACTTCAGGTTTACTGTATACCTTGCACCTTCTTATTGACGATGAAACACAGAAATTTCATCGGAATTTAATACAAAAAGCACAATGCCGATTTAAGTGAAAGAGGACTGTCACTCTCTCTTTCTTTGATTTGAACTTCTCCTGTGAGTCCAGTTTTAGATTCCGATGCTTCACTTCAGGTTTACTGTATACCTTGGACATTCTTATTGACGATGAAACACAGAAACTGCATCCGAATCTAATACAAAAGGCACAATGCCGACTTAAGTACAAGAGGACTGACACTCTCACATTCTATGACTTGAACCTCTCCTGTGAGTCCAGTTTTATAGTCCGATGCTTCACTTTAGGTTTACTGTATATCTCGCACCTTCTTATTGACGATGAAACACAGAAATTTCATCGGAATTTAATACAAAAGGCACAATGCCGACTTAAGTAAGGGAGGACTGTCACTCTCTCTTTCTATTATTTGAACCTCTCCTATGAATCCAGTTTTAGATTCTGATGCTTCACTTCAGGTTTACTCTATACCTTGCACCTTCTTATTGACGATGAAACACAGAAATTGCATCGGAATTTAATACAAAAGGCACAATGCCGACTTAAGTACAAGAGGAGTGACACTCTCACTTTCTATGATTGGAACCTCTCCTGTGATTCCAGTTTTAGATTCCGATGCTTCACTTCAGGTTTACTGTATACCTTGCACCTTCTTATTGATGATGAAACACAGAAATTTCATCGGAATTTAATACAAAAGGCACAATGCCGACTTAAGTAAAAGAGGACTGTCACTCTCCCTTTCTATGATTTGAACCTCTCTTGTGAGTCCAGTTTTAGATTCCGATGCTTCACTTCAGGTTTACTGTAGACCATGCACCATCTTATTGACGATGAAACACAGAAATTGCATCGGAATTTAATACAAAAGGCACAATGCCGACTTAAGTACAAGAGGACTGACACTTTCACTTTCTATGATTTGAACCTCTCCTGTGAGTCCAGTTCTTGATTCCGATGCTTCACTTCAGGTTTACTGTATACTTTGCACCTTCTTATTGATGATGAAACATAGACATTGCATCCGAACTTAATACAAAAGGCACAATGCCGACTTAAGTACAAGAGTACTGACACTCTCACTTTCTATGATTTGAACCTCTCCTGTGAGTCCAGTTTTATATTCTGATGCTTCACTTCAGGTTTACTGTATACCTTGCACCTTCGTATTGACGAAGGAACACAGAAATTGCATACGAATTTAATGCAAAAGGCACAATGCCGACTTAAGTACAAGAGGACTGACACTCTCACTTTCTATAATTTGAACCTCTCCTGTGAGTTCAGTTTTAGATTCCGATGCTTCACTTCAGGTTTACTGTATACCTTGCACCTTCTTATTGATGATGAAACACAGAAATTTTATCGGAATTTAATACAAAAGGCACAATGCCGACTTAAGTAAAAGAGGACTGTCACTCTCTCTTTCTTTTATTTGAACCTCTCCTGTGAGTCCAGTTTTAGATTCCAATGCTTCACTTCAGGTTTACTGTATACCTTGCACCTTCTTATTGACGATGAAACAAAGAAGTTGCATCCGAATTTAATACAAAAGGCACAATGCCGACTTAAGTAAAAGAGGACTGTCACTTTCTCTTTGTATGATTTGAACCTCTCCTGTGAGTCCAGTTTTAGATTCTGATGCTTCACTTCAGGTTTACTCTATACCTTGCACCTTTTTATTGACGATGAAACACAGAAATTGCATCGTAATTTAATACAAAAGGCACAATGCCGACTTAAGTACAAGAGGAGTGACACTCTCACTTTCTATGATTGGAACCTCTCCTGTGAATCCAGTTTTAGATTCCGATGCTTCACTTCAGGTTTACTGTATACCTTGCACCTTCTTATTGACGATGAAATACAGAAATTGCATCGGAATTTAATACAAAAGGCACAATGCCGACTTAAGTACAAGAGGACTGACACTCTCATCTTCTATGATTTGAACCTCTCCTGTGAGTCTTGTTTTAGATTCCGATGCTTTACTTCAGGTTTACTGTATACCTTGCACCTTCTTATTGACGATGAAACACAGAATTTGCAGCCGAATTTAATACAAAAGGCACAATACCGACTTAAGTACAAGAAGACTGACACTCTCACTTTCTTTGATTTGAACCTCTCCTGTGAGTCCAGTATTAGATTCCGATGCTTCACTTCAGGTTTACTGTATTCCTTGCACCTTCTTATTGACGATGAAACACAGAAATTGCATCCAAATATAATACAAGAGGCACAATGCCGACTTAAGTACAGGAGGAGTGACACTCTCACTTTCTATGATTGGAACCTCTCCTGTGATTCCAGTTTTAGATTCCGATGCTTCACTTCAGGTTTACTGTATGTCTTGCACCTTCTTATAGACGATGAAATACAGAAATTGCATCGGAATTTAATATAAAAGGCACAATGCCGACTTAAGTACAAGAGGACTGACACTCTCATCTTCTATGATTTGAACCTCTCCTGTGAGTCCAGTTTTAGATTCCGATGCTTCACTTCAGGTGTACTGTATTCCTTGCACCTTCTTATTGACGATGAAACACACAAATTGCATCCGAATTTAATACATAAGGCACAATGCCGACTTAAGTACAAGAGGACTGACACTCTCACTTTCTATGATTTGAACCTCTCCTGTGAGTCCAGTTTTAGATTCCGATGCTTCACTTCAGGTTTACTGTATACCTTGCACCTTCTTATTGACGACGAAACACAGAAATTGCATCCGAATTTAATGCAAAAGGCACAATGCCGACTTAAGTACAAGAGGACTGACACTCTCCATTTCTATGATTTGAACCTCTCTTGTGAGTCCAGTTTTAGATTCCGATGCTTCACTTCAGGTTTACTGTATACCATGCACCATCTTATTGACGATGAAACACAGAAATTGCATCGGAATTTAATACAAAAGGCACAATGCCGACTTAAGTACAAGAAGACTGACATTTTCACTTTCTATGATTTGAACCTCTCCTGTGATTCCAGTTCTTGATTCCGATGCTTCACTTCAGGTTTACTGTATACCTTGCACCTTCTTATTGACGATGAAACACAGAAATTGCATCCGAACTTAATACAAAAGGCACAATGCCGACTTAAGTACAAGAGTACTGACACTCTCACTTTCTATGATTTGAACCTCTCCTGTGAGTCCAGTTTTATATTCTGATGCATCCCTTCAGGTTTACTGTATACCTTGCACCTTCGTATTGACGAAGGAACACTGAAATTGCAAACGAATTTAATACAAAAGGCACAATGCCGACTTAAGTACAAGAGGACTGACACTCTCACTTTCTATAATTTGAACCTCTCCTGTGAGTTCAGTTTTAGATTCCGATGCTTCACTTCAGGTTTACTGTATACCTTGCACCTTCTTATTGATGATGAAACACAGAAATGTCATCGGAATTTAATACAAAAGGCACAATGCCGACTTAAGTAAAGGAGGACTGTCACTCTCTCTTTCTTTGATTTGAACCTCTCCTGTGAGTCCAGTTTTAGATTCCAATGCTTCACTTCAGGCTTACTGTATACCTTGTACCTTCTTATTGACGATAAAACACAGAAATTGCATCCGAATTTAATACAAAAGGCACAATGCCGACTTAAGTACAAGAGGAGTGACACTCTCACTTTCTATGATTGGAACCTCTCCTGTGAATCCAGTTTTAGATTCCGATGCTTCACTTCAGGTTTACTGTATACCTTGCACCTTCTTATTGACAATGAAACACAGAAATTGCATCCGAATTTAATACAAAAGGCACAATGCCGACTTAAGTACAAGAGGACTGACACTCTCACTTTCTATGATTTGAACCTCTCCTGTGAGTCCAGTTTTAGATTACGATGCTTCACTTCAGGTTTACTGTATACCTTGCACCTTCTTATTGACGACGAAACACAGAAATTGCATCCGAATTTAATGCAAAAGGCACAATGCCGACTTAAGTACAAGAGGACTGACACTCTCACTTTCTATGATTTGAACCCCTCCTGTGAGTCCAGTTTTAGATTCCGATGCTTCACTTCAGGTTTACTTTATACCTTGCACATTCCTATTGACGAAGGAACACAGAAATTGCATCCGAATTTATTACAAGAGACACAATGCCGACTTAAGTAAAAGAGGACTGTCACTCTCTCTTTCTTTTATTTGAACCTCTCCTGTGAGTCCAGTTTTATATTCCAATGCTTCACTTCAGGTTTACTGTATACCTTGCACCTTCTTATTGACGATGAAACAAAGAAGTTGCATCTGAATTTAATACAAAAGGAACAATGCCGACTTAAGTAAAAGAGGACTGTCACTTTCTCTTTCTATGATTTGAACCTCTCCTGTGAGTCCAGTTTTAGATTCTGATGCTTCACTTCAGGTCTACTCTATACCTTGCACCTTTTTATTGACGATGAAACACAGAAATTGCATCGTAATTTAATACAAAAGGCACAATGCCGACTTAAGTACAAGAGGAGTGACACTCTCACTTTCTATGATTGGAACCTCTCCTGTGAATCCAGTTTTAGATTCCGATGCTTCACTTCAGGATTACTGTATACCTTGCACCTTCTTATTGACGATGAAATACAGAAATTGCATCGGAATTTAATACAAAAGGAACAATGCCGACTTAAGTACAAGAGGACTGACACTCTCACTTTCTATGATTTGAACCTCTCCTGTGAGTCCAGTTTTAGATTACGATGCTTCACTTCAGGTTTACTGTATACCTTGCACCTTCTTATTGACGACGAAACACAGAAATTGCATCCGAATTTAATGCAAAAGGCACAATGCCGACTTAAGTACAAGAGGACTGACACTCTCACTTTCTATGTTTTGAACCCCTCCTGTGAGTCCAGTTTTAGATTCCGATGCTTCACTTCAGGTTTACTTTATACCTTGCACATTCCTATTGACGAAGGAACACAGAAATTGCATCCGAATTTATTACAAGAGACACAATGCCGACTTAAGTAAAAGAGGACTGTCACTCTCTCTTTCTTTTATTTGAACCTCTCCTGTGAGTCCAGTTTTATATTCCAATGCTTCACTTCAGGTTTACTGTATACCTTGCACCTTCTTATTGACGATTAAACAAAGAAGTTGCATCTGAATTTAATACAAAAGGAACAATGCCGACTTAAGTAAAAGAGGACTGTCACTTTCTCTTTCTATGATTTGAACCTCTCCTGTGAGTCCAGTTTTAGATTCTGATGCTTCACTTCAGGTTTACTCTATACCTTGCACCTTTTTATTGACGATGAAACACAGAAATTGCATCGTAATTTAATACAAAAGGCACAATGCCGACTTAAGTACAAGAGGAGTGACACTCTCACTTTCTATGATTGGAACCTCTCCTGTGAATCCAGTTTTAGATTCCGATGCTTCACTTCAGGATTACTGTATACCTTGCACCTTCTTATTGACGATGAAATACAGAAATTGCATCGGAATTTAATACAAAAGGCACAATGCCGACTTAAGTACAAGAGGACTGACACTCTCATCTTCTATGATTTGAACCTCTCCTGTGAGTCTAGTTTTAGATTCCGATGCTTCACTTCAGGTTTACTGTATACCTTGCACCTTCTTATTGACGATGAAACACAGAAATTGCAGCCGAATTTAATACAAAAGGCACAATACCGACTTAAGTACAAGAGGACTGACACTCTCTTTCTTTGATTTGAACCTCTCCTGTGAGTCCAGTATTAGATTCCGATGCTTCACTTCAGGTTTACTGTATTCCTTGCACCTTCTTATTGACGATGAAACACAGAAATTGCATCCAAATATAATACAAGAGGCACAATGCCGACTTAAGTACAGGAGGAGTGACACTCTCACTTTCTATGATTGGAACCTCTCCTGTGATTCCAGTTTTAGATTCCGATGCTTCACTTCAGGTTTACTGTATGTCTTGCACCTTCTTATAGACGATGAAATACAGAAATTGCATCGGAATTTAATATAAAAGGCACAATGCCGACTTAAGTACAAGAGGACTGACACTCTCACTGTCTATGATGGAACCTCTCCTGTGAATCCAGTTTTAGATTCCAATGCTTCACTTCAGGTTTACTGTATACCTTGCACCTTCTTATTGCCGATGAAATAGAGAAATTGCATCGGAATTTAATACAAAAGGCACAATGCCGACTTAAGTACAAGAGGACTGACACTCTCACTTTCTATGATTTGAACCCCTCCTGTGAGTCCAGTTTTAGATTCCGATGCTTCACTTCAGGTTTACTTTATACCTTGCACATTACTATTGACGAAGGAACACAGAAATTGCATCCAAATTTATTACAAGAGACACAATGCCGACTTAAGTAAACAAGGACTGTCACTCTCTCTTTCTTTTATTTGAACCTCTCCTGTGAGTCCAGTTTTAGATTCCAATGCTTCATTTCAGGTTTACTGTATACCTTGCACCTTCTTATTGACGATGAAACAAAGAAGTTGCATCCGAATTTAATACAAAAGGAACAATGCCGACTTAAGTAAAAGAGGACTGTCACTTTCTCTTTCTATGATTTGAACCTCTCCTGTGAGTCCAGTTTTAATTCTGATGCTTCACTTCAGGTTTACTCTATACCTTGCACCTTTTTATTGACGATGAAACACAGAAATTGCATCGTAATTTAATACAAAAGGCACAATGCCGACTTAAGTACAAGAGGAGTGACACTCTCACTTTCTATGATTGGAACCTCTCCTGTGAATCCAGTTTTTGATTCCGATGCTTCACTTCAGGTCTACTGTATACTTTGCACCTTCTTATTGACGATGAAACACAGAAATTGCATCCGAACTTAATATAAAAGGCACAATGCCGACTTAAGTACAAGAGGACTGACACTCTCATCTTCTATGATTTGAACCTCTCCTGTGAGTCCAGTTTTAGATTCCGATGCTTCACTTCAGGTGTACTGTATTCCTTGCACCTTCTTATTGACGATGAAACACACAAATTGCATCCGAATTTAATACATAAGGCACAATGCCGACTTAAGTACAAGAGGACTGACACTCTCACTTTCTATGATTTGAACCTCTCCTGTGAGTCCAGTTTTAGATTCCGATGCTTCACTTCAGGTTTACTGTATACCTTGCACCTTCTTATTGACGACGAAACACAGAAATTGCATCCGAATTTAATGCAAAAGGCACAATGCCGACTTAAGTACAAGAGGACTGACACTCTCCATTTCTATGATTTGAACCTCTCTTGTGAGTCCAGTTTTAGATTCCGATGCTTCACTTCAGGTTTACTGTATACCATGCACCATCTTATTGACGATGAAACACAGAAATTGCATCGGAATTTAATACAAAAGGCACAATGCCGACTTAAGTACAAGAAGACTGACATTTTCACTTTCTATGATTTGAACCTCTCCTGTGATTCCAGTTCTTGATTCCGATGCTTCACTTCAGGTTTACTGTATACCTTGCACCTTCTTATTGACGATGAAACACAGAAATTGCATCCGAACTTAATACAAAAGGCACAATGCCGACTTAAGTACAAGAGTACTGACACTCTCACTTTCTATGATTTGAACCTCTCCTGTGAGTCCAGTTTTATATTCTGATGCATCCCTTCAGGTTTACTGTATACCTTGCACCTTCGTATTGACGAAGGAACACTGAAATTGCAAACGAATTTAATACAAAAGGCACAATGCCGACTTAAGTACAAGAGGACTGACACTCTCACTTTCTATAATTTGAACCTCTCCTGTGAGTTCAGTTTTAGATTCCGATGCTTCACTTCAGGTTTACTGTATACCTTGCACCTTCTTATTGATGATGAAACACAGAAATGTCATCGGAATTTAATACAAAAGGCACAATGCCGACTTAAGTAAAGGAGGACTGTCACTCTCTCTTTCTTTGATTTGAACCTCTCCTGTGAGTCCAGTTTTAGATTCCAATGCTTCACTTCAGGCTTACTGTATACCTTGTAGCTTCTTATTGACGATAAAACACAGAAATTGCATCCGAATTTAATACAAAAGGCACAATGCCGACTTAAGTACAAGAGGAGTGACACTCTCACTTTCTATGATTGGAACCTCTCCTGTGAATCCAGTTTTAGATTCCGATGCTTCACTTCAGGTTTACTGTATACCTTGCACCTTCTTATTGACAATGAAACACAGAAATTGCATCCGAATTTAATACAAAAGGCACAATGCCGACTTAAGTACAAGAGGACTGACACTCTCACTTTCTATGATTTGAACCTCTCCTGTGAGTCCAGTTTTAGATTACGATGCTTCACTTCAGGTTTACTGTATACCTTGCACCTTCTTATTGACGACGAAACACAGAAATTGCATCCGAATTTAATGCAAAAGGCACAATGCCGACTTAAGTACAAGAGGACTGACACTCTCACTTTCTATGATTTGAACCCCTCCTGTGAGTCCAGTTTTAGATTCCGATGCTTCACTTCAGGTTTACTTTATACCTTGCACATTCCTATTGACGAAGGAACACAGAAATTGCATCCGAATTTATTACAAGAGACACAATGCCGACTTAAGTAAAAGAGGACTGTCACTCTCTCTTTCTTTTATTTGAACCTCTCCTGTGAGTCCAGTTTTATATTCCAATGCTTCACTTCAGGTTTACTGTATACCTTGCACCTTCTTATTGACGATGAAACAAAGAAGTTGCATCTGAATTTAATACAAAAGGAACAATGCCGACTTAAGTAAAAGAGGACTGTCACTTTCTCTTTCTATGATTTGAACCTCTCCTGTGAGTCCAGTTTTAGATTCTGATGCTTCACTTCAGGTCTACTCTATACCTTGCACCTTTTTATTGACGATGAAACACAGAAATTGCATCGTAATTTAATACAAAAGGCACAATGCCGACTTAAGTACAAGAGGAGTGACACTCTCACTTTCTATGATTGGAACCTCTCCTGTGAATCCAGTTTTAGATTCCGATGCTTCACTTCAGGATTACTGTATACCTTGCACCTTCTTATTGACGATGAAATACAGAAATTGCATCGGAATTTAATACAAAAGGAACAATGCCGACTTAAGTACAAGAGGACTGACACTCTCACTTTCTATGATTTGAACCTCTCCTGTGAGTCCAGTTTTAGATTACGATGCTTCACTTCAGGTTTACTGTATACCTTGCACCTTCTTATTGACGACGAAACACAGAAATTGCATCCGAATTTAATGCAAAAGGCACAATGCCGACTTAAGTACAAGAGGACTGACACTCTCACTTTCTATGTTTTGAACCCCTCCTGTGAGTCCAGTTTTAGATTCCGATGCTTCACTTCAGGTTTACTTTATACCTTGCACATTCCTATTGACGAAGGAACACAGAAATTGCATCCGAATTTATTACAAGAGACACAATGCCGACTTAAGTAAAAGAGGACTGTCACTCTCTCTTTCTTTTATTTGAACCTCTCCTGTGAGTCCAGTTTTATATTCCAATGCTTCACTTCAGGTTTACTGTATACCTTGCACCTTCTTATTGACGATTAAACAAAGAAGTTGCATCTGAATTTAATACAAAAGGAACAATGCCGACTTAAGTAAAAGAGGACTGTCACTTTCTCTTTCTATGATTTGAACCTCTCCTGTGAGTCCAGTTTTAGATTCTGATGCTTCACTTCAGGTTTACTCTATACCTTGCACCTTTTTATTGACGATGAAACACAGAAATTGCATCGTAATTTAATACAAAAGGCACAATGCCGACTTAAGTACAAGAGGAGTGACACTCTCACTTTCTATGATTGGAACCTCTCCTGTGAATCCAGTTTTAGATTCCGATGCTTCACTTCAGGATTACTGTATACCTTGCACCTTCTTATTGACGATGAAATACAGAAATTGCATCGGAATTTAATACAAAAGGCACAATGCCGACTTAAGTACAAGAGGACTGACACTCTCATCTTCTATGATTTGAACCTCTCCTGTGAGTCTAGTTTTAGATTCCGATGCTTCACTTCAGGTTTACTGTATACCTTGCACCTTCTTATTGACGATGAAACACAGAAATTGCAGCCGAATTTAATACAAAAGGCACAATACCGACTTAAGTACAAGAGGACTGACACTCTCTTTCTTTGATTTGAACCTCTCCTGTGAGTCCAGTATTAGATTCCGATGCTTCACTTCAGGTTTACTGTATTCCTTGCACCTTCTTATTGACGATGAAACACAGAAATTGCATCCAAATATAATACAAGAGGCACAATGCCGACTTAAGTACAGGAGGAGTGACACTCTCACTTTCTATGATTGGAACCTCTCCTGTGATTCCAGTTTTAGATTCCGATGCTTCACTTCAGGTTTACTGTATGTCTTGCACCTTCTTATAGACGATGAAATACAGAAATTGCATCGGAATTTAATATAAAAGGCACAATGCCGACTTAAGTACAAGAGGACTGACACTCTCACTGTCTATGATGGAACCTCTCCTGTGAATCCAGTTTTAGATTCCAATGCTTCACTTCAGGTTTACTGTATACCTTGCACCTTCTTATTGCCGATGAAATAGAGAAATTGCATCGGAATTTAATACAAAAGGCACAATGCCGACTTAAGTACAAGAGGACTGACACTCTCACTTTCTATGATTTGAACCCCTCCTGTGAGTCCAGTTTTAGATTCCGATGCTTCACTTCAGGTTTACTTTATACCTTGCACATTACTATTGACGAAGGAACACAGAAATTGCATCCAAATTTATTACAAGAGACACAATGCCGACTTAAGTAAACAAGGACTGTCACTCTCTCTTTCTTTTATTTGAACCTCTCCTGTGAGTCCAGTTTTAGATTCCAATGCTTCATTTCAGGTTTACTGTATACCTTGCACCTTCTTATTGACGATGAAACAAAGAAGTTGCATCCGAATTTAATACAAAAGGAACAATGCCGACTTAAGTAAAAGAGGACTGTCACTTTCTCTTTCTATGATTTGAACCTCTCCTGTGAGTCCAGTTTTAATTCTGATGCTTCACTTCAGGTTTACTCTATACCTTGCACCTTTTTATTGACGATGAAACACAGAAATTGCATCGTAATTTAATACAAAAGGCACAATGCCGACTTAAGTACAAGAGGAGTGACACTCTCACTTTCTATGATTGGAACCTCTCCTGTGAATCCAGTTTTTGATTCCGATGCTTCACTTCAGGTCTACTGTATACTTTGCACCTTCTTATTGACGATGAAACACAGAAATTGCATCCGAACTTAATATAAAAGGCACAATGCCGACTTAAGTACAAGAGGACTGACACTCTCACTTTCTATGATTTGAACCTCTCCTGTGAGTCCAGTTTTATATTCTGATGCTTCACTTCAGGTTTACTGTATACCTTGCACCTTTGTATTGACGAAGCAACACAGAAATTGCATACGAATTTATTACAAAAGGCACAATGCCGACTTAAGTACAAGATGACTGACACTCTCACTTTCTATAATTTGAACCTCTCCTGTGAGTTCTGTTTTAGATTCCGATGCTTCACTTCAGGTTTACTGTATACCTTGCACCTTCTTATTGATGATGAAACACAGAAATGTCATCGGAATTTAATACAAAAGGCACAATGCCGACTTAAGTAAAAGAGGACTGTCACTCTCTCTTTCTTTGATTTGAACCTCTCCTGTGAGTCCAGTTTTAGATTCCAATGCTTCACCTCAGGTTTACTGTATACCTCGCACCTTCTTATTGACGATTAAACACAGAAATTGCATCTGAATTTAATACAAAAGGCACAATGCCGACTTAAGTACATGAGGACTGTCACTCTCTCTTTCTATGATTTGGACCTCTCCTGTGAATCCAGATTTAGATTCCGATGCTTCACTTCAGGTTTACTGTATACCTTGCACCTTCTTATTGACAATGAAACACAGAAATTGCATCCGAATTTAATACAAAAGGCACAATGCCGACTTAAGTACAAGAGGACTGACACTCTCACTTTCTATGATTTGAACCTCTCCTGTGAGTCCAGTTTTAGATTACGATGCTTCACTTCAGGTTTACTGTATACCTTGCACCTTCTTATTGACGACGAAACACAGAAATTGCATCCGAATTTAATGCAAAAGGCACAATGCCGACTTAAGTACAAGAGGACTGACACTCTCACTTTCTATGATTTGAACCCCTCCTGTGAGTCCAGTTTTAGATTCCGATGCTTCACTTCAGGTTTACTTTATACCTTGCACATTCCTATTGACGAAGGAACACAGAAATTGCATCCGAATTTATTACAAGAGACACAATGCCGACTTAAGTAAAAGAGGACTGTCACTCTCTCTTTCTTTTATTTGAACCTCTCCTGTGAGTCCAGTTTTATATTCCAATGCTTCACTTCAGGTTTACTGTATACCTTGCACCTTCTTATTGACGATGAAACAAAGAAGTTGCATCTGAATTTAATACAAAAGGAACAATGCCGACTTAAGTAAAAGAGGACTGTCACTTTCTCTTTCTATGATTTGA
Source organism: Schistocerca americana (assembly GCF_021461395.2). NCBI lineage: Eukaryota > Metazoa > Arthropoda > Insecta > Orthoptera > Acrididae > Schistocerca > Schistocerca americana. Next base: position 9,163,692 of record NC_060126.1, read on the forward strand.
ACCTCTCCTGTGAGTCCAGTTTTAGATTCTGATGCTTCACTTCAGGTTTACTCTATACCTTGCACCTTTTTATTGACGATGAAACACAGAAATTGCATCGTAATTTAATACAAAAGGCACAATGCCGACTTAAGTACAAGAGGAGTGACACTCTCACTTTCTATGATTGGAACCTCTCCTGTGAATCCAGTTTTAGATTCCGATGCTTCACTTCAGGATTACTGTATAATTTGCACCTTCTTATTGACGATGAAATACAGAAATTGCATCGGAATTTAATACAAAAGGCACAATGCCGACTTAAGTACAAGAGGACTGACACTCTCATCTTCTATGATTTGAACCTCTCCTGTGAGTCTAGTTTTAGATTCCGATGCTTCACTTCAGGTTTACTGTATACCTTGCACCTTCTTATTGACGATGAAACACAGAAATTGCAGCCGAATTTAATACAAAAGGCACAATACCGACTTAAGTACAAGAGGACTGACACTCTCTTTCTTTGATTTGAACCTCTCCTGTGAGTCCAGTATTAGATTCCGATGCTTCACTTCAGGTTTACTGTATTCCTTGCACCTTCTTATTGACGATGAAACACAGAAATTGCATCCAAATATAATACAAGAGGCACAATGCCGACTTAAGTACAGGAGGAGTGACACTCTCACTTTCTATGATTGGAACCTCTCCTGTGATTCCAGTTTTAGATTCCGATGCTTCACTTCAGGTTTACTGTATGTCTTGCACCTTCTTATAGACGATGAAATACAGAAATTGCATCGGAATTTAATATAAAAGGCACAATGCCGACTTAAGTACAAGAGGACTGACACTCTCACTTTCTATGATGGAACCTCTCCTGTGAATCCAGTTTTAGATTCCAATGCTTCACTTCAGGTTTACTGTATACCTTGCACCTTCTTATTGCCGATGAAATAGAGAAATTGCATCGGAATTTAATACAAAAGGCACAATGCCGACTTAAGTACAAGAGGACTGACACTCTCACTTTCTATGATTTGAACCTCTCCTGTGATTCCAGTTTTAGATTCCGATGCTTCACTTCAGGTTTACTGTATACCTTGCACCTTCTTATTGATGATGAAACACAGAAATTTCATCGGAATTTAATACAAAAGGCACAATGCCGACTTAAGTAAAAGAGGACTGTCACTCTCCCTTTCTATGATTTGAACCTCTCTTGTGAGTCCAGTTTTAGATTCCGATGCTTCACTTCAGGTTTACTGTATGCCATGCACCATCTTATTGACGATGAAACACAGAAATTGCATCGGAATTTAATACAAAAGGCACAATGCCGACTTAAGTACAAGAGGACTGACACTTTCACTTTCTAAGATTTGAACCTCTCCTGTGAGTCCAGTTCTTGATTCCGATGCTTCACTTCAGGTTTACTGTATACTTTGCACCTTCTTATTGACGATGAAACATAGAAATTGCATCCGAACTTAATACAAAACGCACAATGCCGACTTAAGTACAAGAGTACTGACACTCTCACTTTCTATGATTTGAACCTCTCCTGTGAGTCCAGTTTTATATTCTGATGCTTCACTTCAGGTTTACTGTATACCTTGCATCTTCGTATTGACGAAGGAACACAGAAATTGCATACGAATTTAATGCAAAAGGCACAATGCCGACTTAAGTACAAGAGGACTGACACTCTCACTTTCTATAATTTGAACCTCTCCTGTGAGTTCAGTTTTAGATTCCGATGCTTCACTTCAGGTATACTGTATAACTTGCACCTTCTTATTGATGATGAAACACTGAAATTTTATCGGAATTTAATACAAAAGGCACAATGCCGACTTAAGTAAAAGAGGACTGTCACTCTCTCTTTCTTTTATTTGAACCTCTCCTGTGAGTCCAGTTTTAGATTCCAATGCTTCACTTCAGGTTTACTGTATACCTTGCACCTTCTTATTGACGATGAAACAAAGAAGTTGCATCCGAATTTAATACAAAAGGCACAATGCCGACTTAAGTAAAAGAGGACTGTCACTTTCTCTTTGTATGATTTGAACCTCTCCTGTGAGTCCAGTTTTAGATTCTGATGCTTCACTTCAGGTTTACTCTATACCTTGCACCTTTTTATTGACGATGAAACACAGAAATTGCATCGTTATTTAATACAAAAGGCACAATGCCGACTTAAGTACAAGAGGAGTGACACTCTCACTTTCTATGATTGGAACCTCTCCTGTGAATCCAGTTTTAGATTCCGATGCTTCACTTCAGGTTTACTGTATACCTTGCACCTTCATATTGACGATGAAATACAGAAATTGCATCGGAATTTAATACAAAAGGCACAATGCCGACTTAAGTACAAGAGGACTGACACTCTCATCTTCTATGATTTGAACCTCTCCTGTGAGTCTTGTTTTAGATTCCGATGCTTCACTTCAGGTTTACTGTATACCTTGCACCTTCTTATTGACGATGAAACACAGAAATTGCAGCCGAATTTAATACAAAAGGCACAATACCGACTTAAGTACAAGAGGACTGACACTCTCACTTTCTTTGATTTGAACCTCTCCTGTGAGTCCAGTATTAGATTCCGATGCTTCACTTCAGGTTTACTGTATTCCTTGCACCTTCTTATTGACGATGAAACACAGAAATTGCATCCAAATATAATACAAGAGGCACAATGCCGACTTAAGTACAGGAGGAGTGACACTCTCACTTTCTATGATTGGAACCTCTCCTGTGATTCCAGTTTTAGATTCCGATGCTGCACTTCAGGTTTACTGTATGTCTTGCACCTTCTTATAGACGATGAAATACAGAAATTGCATCGGAATTTAATATAAAAGGCACAATGCCGACTTAAGTACAAGAGGACTGACACTCTCATCTTCTATGATTTGAACCTCTCCTGTGAGTCCAGTTTTAGATTCCGATGCTTCACTTCAGGTTTACTGTATACCTTGCACCTTCCTATTGACGATGAAACACACAAATTGCATCCGAATTTAATACAAAAGGCACAATGCCGACTTAAGTACAAGAGGACTGACACTCTCACTTTCTATGATTTGAACCTCTCCTGTGAGTCCAGTTTTAGATTCCGATGCTTCACTTCAGGTTTACTGTATACCTTGCACCTTCGTATTGACGATAAAACACAGAAATTGCCTCCGAATTTAATACAAAAGGCACAATGCCGACTTAAGTACAAGAGGAGTGACACTCTCACTTTCTATGATTGGAACCTCTCCTGTGAGTCCAGTTTTAGATTCCGATGCTTCACTTCAGGTTTACTGTATACCTTGCACCTTCTTATTGACGATGAAACACACAAATTGCATCCGAATTTAATACAAAAGGCACAATGCCGACTTAAGTACAAGAGGACTGACACTCTCACTTTCTATGATTTGAACCTCTCCTGTGAGTCCAGTTTTAGATTCCGATGCTTCACTTCAGGTTTACTGTATACCTTGCACCTTCTTATTGACGACGAAACACAGAAATTGCATCCGAATTTAATGCAAAAGGCACAATGCCGACTTTAGTACAAGAGGACTGACACTCTCACTTTCTATGATTTGAACCCCTCCTGTGAGTCCAGTTTCAGATTCCGATGCTTCACTTCAGGTTTACTGTATACCTTGCACCTTCTTATTGACGATGAAACACAGAAATTGCAGCCGAATTTAATACAAAAGGCACAATACCGACTTAAGTACAAGAGGACTGACACTCTCACTTTCTTTGATTTGAACCTCTCCTGTGAGTCCAGTATTAGATTCCGATGCTTCACTTCAGGTTTACTGTATTCCTTGCACCTTCTTATTGACGATGAAACACAGAAACTGCATCCAAATATAATACAAGAGGCACAATGCCGACTTAAGTACAGGAGGAGTGACACTCTCACTTTCTATGATTGGAACCTCTCCTGCGATTCCAGTTTTAGATTCCGATGCTTCACTTCAGGTTTACTGTATGTCTTGCACCTTCTTATAGACGATGAAATACAGAAATTGCATCGGAATTTAATATAAAAGGCACAATGCCGACTTAAGTACAAGAGGACTGACACTCTCATCTTCTATGATTTGAACCTCTCCTGTGAGTCCAGTTTTAGATTCCGATGCTTCACTTCAGGTTTACTGTATACCTTGCACCTTCTTATTGACGATGAAACACACAAATTGCATCCGAATTTAATACAAAAGGCACAATGCCGACTTAAGTACAAGAGGACTGACACTCTCACTTTCTATGATTTGAACCTCTCCTGTGAGTCCAGTTTTAGATTCCGATGCTTCACTTCAGGTTTACTGTATACCTTGCACCTTCTTATTGACGACGAAACACAGAAATTGCATCCGAATTTAATGCAAAAGGCACAATGCCGACTTTAGTACAAGAGGACTGACACTCTCAATTTCTATGATTTGAACCCCTCCTGTGAGTCCAGTTTCAGATTCCGATGCTTCACTTCAGGTTTACTGTATACCTTGCACCTTCGTATTGACGAAGGAACACAGAAATTGCATCCGAATTTAATACAAGAGACACAATGCCGACTTAAGTACAAGAGGACTGACACTCTCACTTTCTATGATATGAACCTCTCCTGTGAGTCCAGTTTTAGATTCCGATGCTTCACTTCAGGTTTACTGTATACCTTGCACCTTCTTATTGACGATGAAACACAGAAATTTCATCGGAATTTAATACAAAAGGCACAATGCCGACTTAAGTAAAAGAGGGCTGTCACTCTCCCTTTCTATGATTTGAACCTCTCTTGTGAGTCCAGTTTTAGATTCCGATGCTTCACTTCAGGTTTACTGTATACCATGCACCATCTTATTGACGATGAAACACAGAAATTGCATCCGTACTTAATACAAAAGTCACAATGCCGACTTAAGTACAAGAGTACTGACACTCTCACTTTCTATGATTTGAACCTCTCCTGTGAGTCCAGTTTTATATTCTGATGCTTCCCTTCAGGTTTACTGTATACCTTGCACCTTCGTATTGACGAAGGAACACTGAAATTGCATACGAATTTAATACAAAAGGCACAATGCCGACTTAAGTACAAGAGGACTGACACTCTCACTTTCTATAATTTGAACCTCTCCTGTGAGTTCAGTTTTAGATTCCGATGCTTCACTTCAGGTTTACTGTATACCTTGCACCTTCTTATTGATGATGAAACACAGAAATTTTAATCGGAATTTAATACAAAAGGCACAATGCCGACTTAAGTAAAAGAGGACTGTCACTCTCTCTTTCTTTGATTTGAACCTCTCCTGTGAGTCTAGTTTTAGATTCCAATGCTTCACTTCAGGCTTACTGTATACCTTGCACCTTCTTATTGACGATAAAACACAGAAATTGCATCCGAATTTAATACAAAAGGCACAATGCCGACTTAAGTACAAGAGGAGTGACACTCTCACTTTCTATGATTGGAACCTCTCCTGTGAATCCAGTTTTAGATTCCGATGCTTCACTTCAGGTTTACTGTATACCTTGCACCTTCTTATTGACAATGAAACACAGAAATTGCATCCGAATTTAATACAAAAGGCACAATGCCGACTTAAGTACAAGAGGACTGACACTCTCACTTTCTATGATTTGAACCTCTCCTGTGAGTCCAGTTTTAGATTACGATGCTTCACTTCAGGTTTACTGTATACCTTGCACCTTCTTATTGACGACGAAACACAGAAATTGCATCCGAATTTAATGCAAAAGGCACAATGCCGACTTAAGTACAAGAGGACTGACACTCTCACTTTCTATGATTTGAACCCCTCCTGTGAGTCCAGTTTTAGATTCCGATGCTTCACTTCAGGTTTACTTTATACCTTGCACATTCCTATTGACGAAGGAACACAGAAATTGCATCCGAATTTATTACAAGAGACACAATGCCGACTTAAGTAAAAGAGGACTGTCACCCTCTCTTTCTTTTATTTGAACCTCTCCTGTGAGTCCAGTTTTAGATTCCAATGCTTCACTTCAGGTTTACTGTATACCTTGCACCTTCTTATTGACGATGAAACAAAGAAGTTGCATCCGAATTTAATACAAAAGGAACAATGCCGACTTAAGTAAAAGAGGACTGTCACTTTCTCTTTCTATGATTTGAACCTCTCCTGTGAGTCCAGTTTTAGATTCTGATGCTTCACTTCAGGTTTACTCTATACCTTGCACCTTTTTATTGACGATGAAACACAGAAATTGCATCGTAATTTAATACAAAAGGCACAATGCCGACTTAAGTACAAGAGGAGTGACACTCTCACTTTCTATGATTGGAACCTCTCCTGCGAATCCAGTTTTAGATTCCGATGCTTCACTTCAGGATTACTGTATACCTTGCACCTTCTTATTGACGATGAAATACAGAAATTGCATCGGAATTTAATACAAAAGGAACAATGCCGACTTAAGTACAAGAGGACTGACACTCTCATCTTCTATGATTTGAACCTCTCCTGTGAGTCTAGTTTTAGATTCCGATGCTTCACTTCAGGTTTACTGTATACCTTGCACCTTCGTATTGACGATGAAACACAGAAATTGCAGCCGAATTTAATACAAAAGGCACAATACCGACTTAAGTACAAGAGGACTGACACTCTCACTTTCTTTGATTTGAACCTCTCCTGTGAGTCCAGTATTAGATTCCGATGCTTCACTTCAGGTTTACTGTATTCCTTGCACCTTCTTATTGACGATGAAACACAGAAATTGCATCCAAATATAATACAAGTGGCACAATGCCGACTTAATTACAGGAGGAGTGACACTCTCACTTTCTATGATTGGAACCTTTCCTGTGATTCCAGTTTTAGATTCCGATGCTTCACTTCAGGTTTACTGTATGTCTTGCACCTTCTTATAGACGATGAAATACAGAAATTGCATCGGAATTTAATATAAAAGGCACAATGCCGACTTAAGTACAAGAGGACTGACACTCTCATCTTCTATGATTTGAACCTCTCCTGTGAGTCCAGTTTTAGATTCCGATGCTTCACTTCAGGTTTACTGTATACCTTGCACCTTCTTATTGACGATGAAACACACAAATTGCATCCGAATTTAATACAAAAGGCACAATGCCGACTTAAGTACAAGAGGACTGACACTCTCACTTTCTATGATTTGAACCTCTCCTGAGAGTCCAGTTTTAGATTCCGATGCTTCACTTCAGGTTTACTGTATACCTTGCACCTTCTTATTGACGACGAAACACAGAAATTGCATCCGTATTTAATGCAAAAGGCACAATGCCGACTTAAGTACAAGAGGACTGACACTCTCACTTTCTATGATTTGAACCCCTCCTGTGAGTCCAGTTTTAGATTCCGATGCTTCACTTCAGGTTTACTGTATACCTTGCACCTTCGTATTGACGAAGGAACACAGAAATTGCATCAGAATTTAATACAAGAGACACAAAGCCGACTTAAGTACAAGAGGACTGACACTCTCACTTTCTATGATATGAACCTCTCCTGTGAGTCCAGTTTTAGATTCTGATGCTTCACTTCAGGTTTACTGTATACCTTGCACCTTCTTATTGACGATGAAACACAGAAATTTCATCGGAATTTAATACAAAAGGCACAATGCCGACTTAAGTAAAAGAGGACTGTCACTCTCCCTTTCTATGATTTGAACCTCTCTTGTGAGTCCAGTTTTAGATTCCGATGCTTCACTTCAGGTTTACTGTATACCATGCACCATCTCATTGACGATGAAACACAGAAATTGCATCGGAATTTAATACAAAAGGCACAATGTTGACTTAAGTACAAGAAGACTGACATTTTCACTTTCTATGATTTGAACCTCTCCTGTGAGTCCAGTTCTTGATTCCGATGCTTCACTTCAGGTTTACTGTATACCTTGCACCTTCTTATTGACGATGAAACACAGAAATTGCATCCGAACTTAATACAAAAGTCACAATGCCGACTTAAGTACAAGAGTACTGACACTCTCATTTTCTATGATTTGAACCTCTCCTGTGAGTCCAGTTTTATATTCTGATGCTTCACTTCAGGTTTACTGTATACCTTGCACCTTCGTATTGACGAAGGAACACAGAAATTGCACACGAATTTAATACAAAAGGCACAATGCCGACTTAAGTACAAGAGGACTGACACTCTCACTTTCTATAATTTGAACCTCTCCTGTGAGTTCAGTTTTAGATTCCGATGCTTCACTTCAGGTTTACTGTATACCTTGCACCTTCTTATTGATGATGAAACACAGAAATTTCATAGGAATTTAATACAAAAGGCACAATGCCGACTTAGGTAAAAGAGGACTGTCACTCTCTCTTTCTTTGAATTGAACCTCTCCTGTGAGTCCAGTTTTAGATTAGAATGCTTCACTTCAGGTTTACTGTATACCTTGCACCTTCTTATTGACGATAAAACACAGAAATTGCATCCGAATTTAATACAAAAGGCACAATGCCGACTTAAGTACAAGAGGAGTGACACTCTCACTTTCTATGATTGGAACCTCTCCTGTGAATCCAGTTTTAGATTCCGATGCTTCACTTCAGGTTTACTGTATACCTTGCACCTTCTTATTGACAATGAAACACAGAAATTGCATCCGAATTTAATACAAAAGGCACAATGCCGACTTAAGTACAAGAGGACTGACACTCTCACTTTCTATGATTTGAACCTCTCCTGTGAGTCCAGTTTTAGATTATGATGCTTCACTTCAGGTTTACTGTGTACCTTGCAGCTTCTTATTGACGACGAAACACAGAAATTGCATCCGAATTTAATGCAAAAGGCACAATGCCGACTTTAGTACAAGAGGACTGACACTCTCACTTTCTATGATTTGAACCCCTCCTGTGAGTCCAGTTTTAGATTCCGATGCTTCACTTCAGGTTTACTGTATACCTTGCACACTCCTATTGACGAAGGAACACAGAAATTGCATCCGAATTTATTACAAGAGACACAATGCCGACTTAAGTACAAGAGGACTGACACTCTAACTTTCTATGATATGAACCTCTCCTGTGAGTCCAGTTTTAGATTCCGATGCTTCACTTCTGGTTTACTGTATCCCTTGCACCTTCTTAGTGACGATGAAACACAGAAATTGCATCCGAATTTAATACAAAAGGCACAATGCCGACTTAAGTAAAAGAGGACTGTCACTCTCCCTTTCTATGATTTGAACCTCTCTTGTGAGTCCAGTTTTAGATTCCGATGCTTCACTTCAGGTTTACTGTATACCATGCACCTTCTTATTGACGATGAAACACAGAAATTGCATCGGAATTTAATACAAAAGGCACAATGCCGACTTAAGTACAAGAGGACTGACACTTTCACTTTCTATGATTTGAACCTCTCCTCTGAGTCCAGTTCTTGATTCCGTTGCTTCACTTCAAGTTTACTGTGTACCTTGCACCTTCTTATTGACGATGAAACACAGAAATTGCATCCGAACTTAATACAAAAGGCACAATGCCGACTTAAGTACAAGAGGACTGACACTCTCACTTTCTATGATTTGAACCTCTCCTGTGAGTCCAGTTTTATATTCTGATGCTTCACTTCAGGTTTACTGTATACCTTGCACCTTCGTATTGACGAAGGAACACAGAAATTGCATACGAATTTAATACAAAAGGCACAATGCCGACTTAAGTACAAGAGGACTGACACTCTCACTTTCTGTAATTTGAACCTCTCCTGTGAGTTCAGTTTTAGATTCCGATGCTTCACTTCAGGTTTACTGTATACCTTGCACCTTTTTATTGATGATGAAACACAGAAATTTCATCGGAATTTAATACAAAAGGCACAATGCCGACTTAAGTAAAAGAGGACTGTCACTCTCTCTTTCATTGATTTGAACCTCTCCTGTGAGTCCAGTTTTAGATTCCAATGCTTCACTTCAGGTTTACTGTATACCTTGCACCTTCTTATTGACGATGAAACACAGAAAGTGCATCCGAATTTAATACAAAAGGCACAATGCCGACTCAAGTACAACAGGACTGACACTCTCTCTTTCTATGATTTGAACCTCTCCTGTGAGTCCAGTTTTAGATTCCGATGCTTCACTTCAGGTTTGCTGTATCCCTTGGACCTTCTTATTGACGATGAAACACAGAAATTTCATCGGAATTTAATACAAAAGGCACAATGCCGACTTAAGTAAAAGAGGACTGTCACCCTCTCTTTCTATGATTTGAACCACTCCTGTGAGTCCAGTTTTAGATTCTGATGCTTCACTTCAGGTTTACTCTATACCTTGCACCTTCTTATTGACGATGAAACACAGAAAATTCATCGGAATTTAATACAAAAGGCACAATGCCGACTTAAGTACAAGAGGAGTGACACTCTCACTTTCTATGACTGGAACCTCTCCTGTGAATCCAATTTTAGATTCCGATGCTTCACTTCAGGTTTACTGTATACCTTGCACCTCCTTATTGACGATGAAATACAGAAATTGCATCGGAATTTAATACAAAAGGCACAATGCCGACTTAAGTACAAGAGGACTGACACTCTCATCTTCTATGATTTGAACCTCTCCTGTGAGTCTAGTTTCAGATTCCGATGCTTCACTTCAGGTTTACTGTATACCTTGCACCTTCTTACTGACGATGAAACACAGAAATTGCAGCCGAATTTAATACAAAAGGCACAATGCCGACTTAAGTACAAGAGGACTGACACTCTCACTTTCTATGATTTGAAACTCTCCTGTGAGTCCAGTTTTAGATTCCGATGCTTCACTTTAGGTTTACTGTATACCTTGCACCTTCTTATTGACGATGAAACACAGAAATTGCATCTAAATTTAATACAAGAGGCACAATGCCGACTTAAGTACATGAGGACTGACATTCTCACTTTCTATTATTTGAACCTCTCCTGTGAGTCCAGTTTTAGATTCGGATGCTTCACTTCAGGTTTACTGTATATCTTGCACCTTCTTATAGACGATGAAATACAGAAATTGCATCGGAATTTAATATAAAAGGCACAATGCCGACTTAAGTACAGGAGGACTGACACTCTCATCTTCTATGATTTGAACCTCTCCTGTGAGTCCAGTTTTAGATTCCGATGCTTCACTTCAGGTTTACTGTATACCTTGCACCTTCTTATTGACGATGAAACACAGAAATTGCATTCGCATTTAATACAAATGGCACAATGCCGACTTAAGTTCAAGAGGACTGACACTCTCACTTTCTATGATTTGAACCTCTCCTGTGAGTCCAGTTTTAGATTCCGATGCTTCACTTCAGGTTTACTGTATACCTTGCACCTTCTTATTGACGGCGAGACACAGAAATTGCATCCGAATTTAATGCAAAAGGCACAATGCCGACTTAAGTACAAGAGGACTGACACTCTCACTTTCTATGATATGAACCTCTCCTGTGAGTCCAGTTTTAGATTCCGATGCTTCACTTCAGGTTTACTGTATACCTTGCACCTTCTTATTGACGATGAAACACAGAAATTTCATCGGAATTTAATACAAAAGGCACAATGCCGACTTAAGTAAAAGAGGACTGTCACTCTCCCTTTCTGTGATGTGAACCTCTCTTGTGAGTCCAGTTTTAGATTCCGATGCTTCACTTCAGGTTTACTGTATACCATGCACCTTCTTATTGACGATGAAACACAGAAATTGCATCGGAATTCAATACAAAAGGCACAATGCCGACTTAAGTACAAGAGGACTGACACTTTCACTTTCTTTGATTTGAACCTCTCCTGTGAGTCCAGTTCTTGATTCCGATGCTTCACTTCAGGTTTACTGTATACCTTGCACCTTCTTATTGACGATGAAACATAGAAATTGCATCCGAACTTAATACAAAAGGCACAATGCCGACTTAAGTACAAGAGGACTGACACTCTCACTTTCTATGATTTGAACCTCTCCTGTGAGTCCAGTTTTATATTCTGATGCTTCACTTCAGGTTTACTGTATACCTTGCACCTTCGTATTGACGAAGGAACACAGAAATTGCATACGAATTTAATACAAAAGGCACAATGCCAACTTAAGTACAAGAGGACTGACACTCTCACTTTCTATAATTTGAACCTCTCCTGTGAGTTCAGTTTTTGATTCCGAAGCTTCACTTCAGGTTTACTGTATACCTTGCACCTTCTTATTGATGATGAAACACAGAAATTTCATCGGAATTAAATACAAAAAGCACAATGCCGACTTAAGTAAAAGAGGACTGTCACTCTCTCTTTCTTTGATTTGAACCTCTCCTGTGAGTCCAGTTTTAGATTCCAATGCTTCACTTCAGGTTTACTGTATACCTTGCACCTTCTTATTGACGATGAAACACAGAAATTAAATCCGAATTTAATACAAAAGGCACAATGCCGACTTAATTACAACAGGACTGACACTCTCTCTTTCTATGATTTGAACCTCTCCTGTGAGACCAGTTTTAGATTCCGATGCTTCACTTCAGGTTTACTGTATCCCTTGGACCTTCTTATTGACGATGAAACACAGAAATTTCATCGGAACTTAATACAAAAGGCACAATGCCGACTTAAGTAAAAGAGGGCTGTCACTCTCTCTTTCTATGATTTGAACCTCTCCTGTGAGTCCAGTTTTAGATTCTGATGCTTCACTTCAGGTTTACTATATACCTTGCACCTTCTTATTGACGATGAAATACAGAAATTGCATCGGAATTTAATACAAAAGGCACAATGCCGACTTAAGTACAAGAGGACTCACACTCTCATCTTCTATGATTTGAACCTCTCCTGTGAGTCTAGTTTTAGATTCCGATGCTTCACTTCAGGTTTACTGTATACCTTGCACCATCTTGTTGACGATGAAACACAGTAATTGCAGCCGAATTTAATACGAAAGGCACAATGCCGACTTAAGTACAAGAGGACGGACACTCTCACTTTCTATGATTTGAACCTCTCCTGTGAGTCCAGTTTTAGATTCCGATGCTTCACTTCAGGTTTACTGTATACCTTGCACCTTCTTATTGACGATGAAACACAGAAATTGCATCCAAATTTAATACAAGAGGCACAATGCCGACTTAAGTACAAGAGGACTGACACACTCACATTCTATGATTTGAACCTCTCCTGTGAGTCCAGTTATTGATTCCGATGCTTCACTTCAGGTTTACTGTGTACCTTGCACCTTCTTATTGACGATGAAACACAGAAATTGCATCCGAACTTAATACAAAAGTCACAATGCCGACTTAAGTACAAGAGTACTGACACTCTCACTTTCTATGAATTGAACCTCTCCTGTGAGTCCAGTTTTATATTCTGATGCTTCACTTCAGGTTTACTGTATACCTTGCACCTTCGTATTGACGAAGGAACACAGAAATTGCATACGAATTTAATACAAAAGGCACAATGCCGACTTAAGTACAAGAGGACTGACACTCTCACTTTCTATAATTTGAACCTCTCCTGTGAGTTCAGTTTTAGATTCCGATGCTTCACTTCAGGTTTACTGTATACCTTGCACCTTCTTATTGATGATGAAACACAGAAATTTCATCGGAATTTAATACAAAAGGCACAATGCCGACTTAAGTAAAAGAGGACTGTCACTCTCTTTTTCTTTGATTGGAACCTCTCCTGTGAGTCCAGTTTTAGATTAGAATGCTTCACTTCAGGTTTACTGTATACCTTGCACCTTCTTATTGACGATAAAACACAGAAATTGCATTCGAATTTAATACAAAAGGCACAATGCCGACTTAAGTACAAGAGGAGTGACACTCTCACTTTCTATGATTGGAACCTCTCCTGTGAATCCAGTTTTAGATTCCGATGCTTCACTTCAGGTTTACTGTATACCTTGCACCTTCTTATTGACAATGAAACACAGAAATTGCATCCGAATTTAATACAAAAGGCACAATGCCGACTTAAGTACAAGAGGACTGACACTCTCACTTTCTATGATTTGAACCTCTCCTGTGAGTCCAGTTTTAGATTATGATGCTTCACTTCAGGTTTACTGTATACCTTGCACCTTCTTATTGACGACGAAACACAGAAATTGCATCCGAATTTAATGCAAAAGGCACAATGCCGACTTAAGTACAAGAGGACTGACACTCTCACTTTCTATGATTTGAACCCCTCCTGTGAGTCCAGTTTTAGATTCCGATGCTTCACTTCAGGTTTACTGTATACCTTGCACATTCCTATTGACGAAGGAACACAGAAATTGCATCCGAATTTATTACAAGAGACACAATGCCGACTTAAGTACAAGAGGACTGACAGTCTAACTTTCTATGCTATGAACCTCTCCTGTGAGTCCAGTTTTAGATTCCGATGCTTCACTTCTGGTTTACTGTATACCTTGCACCTTCTTATTGACGATGAAACACAGAAATTGCATCCGAATTTAATACAAAAGGCACAATGCCGACTTAAGTAAAAGAGGACTGTCACTCTCCCTTTCTATGATTTGAACCTCTCTTGTGAGTCCAGTTTTAGATTCCGATGCTTCACTTCAGGTTTACTGTATACCATGCACCTTCTTATTGACGATGAAACACAGAAATTGCATCGGAATTTAATACAAAAGGCACAATGCCGACTTAAGTACAAGAGGACTGACACTTTCACATTCTATGATTTGAACCTCTCCTGTGAGTCCAGTTCTTGATTCCGATGCTTCACTGCAGGTTTACTGTATACCTTGCACCTTCTTATTGACGATGAAACACAGAAATTGCATCCGAACTTAATACAAAAGTCACAATGCCGACTTAAGTACAAGAGTACTGACACTCTCACTTTCTATGATTTGAACCTCTCCTGTGAGTCCAGTTTTATATTCTGATGCTTCACTTCAGGTTTACTGTATACCTTGCACCTTCGTATTGACGAAGGAACACAGAAATTGCATACGAATTTAATACAAAAGGCACAATGCCGACTTAAGTACAAGAGGACTGACACTCTCACTTTCTGTAATTTGAACCTCTCCTGTGAGTTCAGTTTTAGATTCCGATGCTTCACTTCAGGTTTACTGTATACCTTGCACCTTTTTTATTGATGATGTAACACAGAAATTTCATCGGAATTTAATACAAAAGGCACAATGCCGACTTAAGTAAAAGAGGACTGTCACTCTCTCTTTCATTGATTTGAACCTCTCCTGTGAGTCCAGTTTTAGATTCCAATGCTTCACTTCAGGTTTACTGTATACCTTGCACCTTCTTATTGACGATGAAACACAGAAATTAAATCCGAATTTAATACAAAAGGCACAATGCCGACTTAAGTACAACAGGACTGACACTCTCTCTTTCTATGATTTGAACCTCTCCTGTGAGACCAGTTTTAGATTCCGATGCTTCACTTCAGGTTTACTGTATCCCTTGGACCTTCTTATTGACGATGAAACACAGAAATTTCATCGGAACTTAATACAAAAGCACAATGCCGACTTAAGTAAAAGAGGACTGTCACTCTCTCTTTCTATGATTTGGACCTATCCTGTGAGTCCAGTTTTAGATTCTGATGCTTCACTTCAGGTTTACTATATACCTTGCACCTTCTTATTGACGATGAAATACAGAAATTGCATCGGAATTTAATACAAAATGCACAATGCCGACTTAAGTACAAGAGGACTGACACCCTCACTTTCTATGATTTGAACCTCTCCTGTGAGTCCAGTTTTAGATTCCGATGCTTCACTTCAGGTTTACTGTATACCTTGCACCTTCTTATTGACGATGAAACACAGAAATTGCATCCAAATTTAATACAAGAGGCACAATGCCGACTTAACTACAAGAGGACTGACACTCTCACATTCTATGATTTGAACCTCTCCTGTGAGTCCAGTTCTTGATTCCGATGCTTCACTGCAGGTTTACTGTATACCTTGCACCTTCTTATTGACGATGAAACACAGAAATTGCATCCGAACTTAATACAAAAGTCACAATGCCGACTTAAGTACAAGAGTACTGACACTCTCACTTTCTATGATTTGAACCTCTCCTGTGAGTCCAGTTTTATATTCTGATGCTTCACTTCAGGTTTACTGTATACCTTGCACCTTCGTATTGACGAAGGAACACAGAAATTGCATACGAATTTAATACAAAAGGCACAATGCCGACTTAAGTACAAGAGGACTGACACTCTCACTTTCTATAATTTGAACCTCTCCTGTGAGTTCAGTTTTAGATTCCGATGCTTCACTTCAGGTTTACTGTATACCTTGCACCTTCTTATTGATGATGAAACACAGAAATTTCATCGGAATTTAATACAAAAGGCACAATGCCGACTTAAGTAAAAGAGGACTGTCACTCTCTCTTTCTTTGATTGGAACCTCTCCTGTGAGTCCAGTTTTAGATTAGAATGCTTCACTTCAGGTTTACTGTATACCTTGCACCTTCTTATTGACGATAAAACACAGAAATTGCATCCGAATTTAATACAAAAGGCACAATGCCGACTTAAGTACAAGAGGAGTGACACTCTCACTTTCTATGATTGGAACCTCTCCTGTGAATCCAGTTTTAGATTCCGATGCTTCACTTCAGGTTTACTGTATACCTTGCACCTTCTTATTGACAATGAAACACAGAAATTGCATCCGAATTTAATACAAAAGGCACAATGCCGACTTAAGTACAAGAGGACTGACACTCTCACTTTCTATGATTTGAACCTCTCCTGTGAGTCCAGTTTTAGATTATGATGCTTCACTTCAGGTTTACTGTATACCTTGCACCTTCTTATTGACGACGAAACACAGAAATTGCATCCGAATTTAATGCAAAAGGCACAATGCCGACTTAAGTACAAGAGGACTGACACTCTCACTTTCTATGATTTGAACCCCTCCTGTGAGTCCAGTTTTAGATTCCGATGCTTCACTTCAGGTTTACTGTATACCTTGCACATTCCTATTGACGAAGGAACACAGAAATTGCATCCGAATTTATTACAAGAGACACAATGCCGACTTAAGTACAAGAGGACTGACACTCTTACTTTCTATGATATGAACCTCTCCTGTGAGTCCAGTTTTAGATTCCGATGCTTCACTTCTGGTTTACTGTATACCTTGCACCTTCTTATTGACGATGAAACACAGAAATTGCATCCGAATTTAATACAAAAGGCACAATGCCGACTTAAGTAAAAGAGGACTGTCACTCTCCCTTTCTATGATTTGAACCTCTCTTGTGAGTCCAGTTTTAGATTCCGATGCTTCACTTCAGGTTTACTGTATACCATGCACCTTCTTATTGACGATGAAACGCAGAAATTGCATCGGAATTTAATACAAAAGGCACAATGCCGACTTAAGTACAAGAGGACTGACACTTTCACTTTCTATGATTTGAACCTCTCCTGAGAGTCCAGTTCTTGATTCCGATGCTTCACTTCAGGTTTACTGTGTACCTTGCACCTTCTTATTGACGATGAAACACAGAAATTGCATCCGAACTTAATACAAAAGGCACAATGCCGACTTAAGTACAAGAGGACTGACACTCTCACTTTCTATGATTTGAACCTCTCCTGTGAGTCCAGTTTTATATTCTGATGCTTCACTTCAGATTTCCTGTATACCTTGCACCTTCCTATTGACGAAGGAACACAGAAATTGCATACGAATTTAATACAAAAGGCACAATGCCGACTTAAGTACAAGAGGACTGACACTCTCACTTTCTGTAATTTGAACCTCTCCTGTGAGTTCAGTTTTAGATTCCGATGCTTCACTTCAGGTTTACTGTATACCTTGCACCTTTTTATTGATGATGAAACACAGAAATTTCATCGGAATTTAATACAAAAGGCACAATGCCGACTTAAGTAAAAGAGGACTGTCACTCTCTCTTTCATTGATTTGAACCTCTCCTGTGAGTCCAGTTTTAGATTCCAATGCTTCACTTCAGGTTTACTGTATACCTTGCACCTTCTTATTGACGATGAAACACAGAAATTAAATCCGAATTTAATACAAAAGGCACAATGCCGACTTAAGTACAACAGGACTGACACTCTCTCTTTCTATGATTTGAACCTCTCCTGTGAGACCAGTTTTAGATTCCGATGCTTCACTTCAGGTTTACTGTATCCCTTGGACCTTCTTATTGACGATGAAACACAGAAATTTCATCGGAACTTAATACAAAAGGCACAATGCCGACTTAAGTAAAAGAGGACTGTCACTCTCTCTCTCTATGATTTGAACCTCTCCTGTGAGTCCAGTTTTAGATTCTGATGCTTCATTTCAGGTTTACTATATACCTTGCACCTTCTTATTGACGATGAAATACAGAAATTGCATCGGAATTTAAAACAAAATGCACAATGCCGACTTAAGTACAAGAGGACTGACACTCTCATCTTCTATGATTTGAACCTCTCCTGTGAGTCTAGTTTTAGATTCCGATGCTTCACTTCAGGTTTACTGTATACCTTGCACCATCTTGTTGACGATGAAACACAGTAATTGCAGCCGAATTTAATACGAAAGGCACAATGCCGACTTAAGTACAAGAGGACTGACACTCTCACTTTCTATGATTTGAACCTCTCCTGTGAGTCCAGTTTTAGATTCCGATGCTTCACTTCAGGTTTACTGTATACCTTGCACCTTCTTATTGACGATGAAACACAGAAATTGCATCCAAATTTAATACAAGAGGCACAATGCCGACTTAACTACAAGAGGACTGACACTCTCACATTCTATGATTTGAACCTCTCCTGTGAGTCCAGTTCTTGAATCCGATGCTTCACTTCAGGTTTACTGTATACCTTGCACCTTCTTATTGACGATGAAACATAGAAATTGCATCCGAACTTAATACAAAAGTCACAATGCCGACTTAAGTACAAGAGTACTGACACTCTCACTTTCTATGATTTGAACCTCTCCTGTGAGTCCAGTTTTATATTCTGATGCTTCACTTCAGGTTTACTGTATACCTTGCACCTTCGTATTGACGAAGGAACACAGAAATTGCATACGAATTTAATACAAAAGGCACAATGCCGACTTAAGTACAAGAGGACTGACACTCTCACTTTCTATAATTTGAACCTCTCCTGTGAGTTCAGTTTTAGATTCCGATGCTTCACTTCAGGTTTACTGTATACCTTGCACCTTCTTATTGATGATGAAACACAGAAATTTCATCGGAATTTAATACAAAAGGCACAATGCCGACTTAAGTAAAAGAGGACTGTCACTCTCTCTTTCTTTGATTGGAACCTCTCCTGTGAGTCCAGTTTTAGATTAGAATGCTTCACTTCAGGTTTACTGTATACCTTGCACCTTCTTATTGACGATAAAACACAGAAATTGCATCCGAATTTAATACAAAAGGCACAATGCCGACTTAAGTACAAGAGGAGTGACACTCTCACTTTCTATGATTGGAACCTCTCCTGTGAATCCAGTTTTAGATTCCGATGCTTCACTTCAGGTTTACTGTATACCTTGCACCTTCTTATTGACAATGAAACACAGAAATTGCATCCGAATTTAATACAAAAGGCACAATGCCGACTTAAGTACAAGAGGACTGACACTCTTACTTTCTATGATTTGAACCTCTCCTGTGAGTCCAGTTTTAGATTATGATGCTTCACTTCAGGTTTACTGTATACCTTGCACCTTATTATTGACGACGAAACACAGAAATTGCATCCGAATTTAATGCAAAAGGCACAATGCCGACTTAAGTACAAGAGGACTGACACTCTCACTTTCTATGATTTTAACCCCTCCTGTGAGTCCAGTTTTAGATTCCGATGCTTCACTTCAGGTTTACTGTATACCTTGCACATTCCTATTGACGAAGGAACACAGAAATTGCATCCGAATTTATTACAAGAGACACAATGCCGACTTAAGTACAAGAGAACTGACACTCTAACTTTCTATGATATGAACATCTCCTGTGAGTCCAGTTTTAGATTCCGATGCTTCACTTCTGGTTTACTGTATACCTTGCACCTTCTTATTGACGATGAAACACAGAAATTGCATCCGAATTTAATACAAAAGGCACAATGCCGACTTAAGTAAAAGAGGACTGTCACTCTCCCTTTCTATGATTTGAACCTCTCTTGTGAGTCCAGTTTTAGATTCCGATGCTTCACTTCAGGTTTACTGTATACCATGCACCTTCTTATTGACGATGAAACACAGAAATTGCATCGGAATTTAATACAAAAGGCACAATGCCGACTTAAGTACAAGAGGACTGACACTTTCACTTTCTATGATTTGAACCTCTCCTCTGAGTCCAGTTCTTGATTCCGATGCTTCACTTCAGGTTTACTGTGTACCTTGCACCTTCTTATTGACGATGAAACACAGAAATTGCATCCGAACTTAATACAAAAGGCACAATGCCGACTTAAGTACAAGAGGACTGACACTCTCACTTTCTATGATTTGAACCTCTCCTGTGAGTCCAGTTTTATATTCTGATGCTTCACTTCAGATTTACTGTATACCTTGCACCTTCCTATTGACGAAGGAACACAGAAATTGCATACGAATTTAATACAAAAGGCACAATGCCGACTTAAGTACAAGAGGACTGACACTCTCACTTTCTGTAATTTGAACCTCTCCTGTGAGTTCAGTTTTAGATTCCGATGCTTCACTTCAGGTTTACTGTATACCTTGCACCTTTTTATTGATGATGAAACACAGAAATTTCATCGGAATTTAATACAAAAGGCACAATGCCGACTTAAGTAAAAGAGGACTGTCACTCTCTCTTTCATTGATTTGAACCTCTCCTGTGAGTCCAGTTTTAGATTCCAATGCTTCACTTCAGGTTTACTGTATACCTTGCACCTTCTTATTGACGATGAAACACAGAAATTAAATCCGAATTTAATACAAAAGGCACAATGCCGACTTAAGTACAACAGGACTGACACTCTCTCTTTCTATGATTTGAACCTCTCCTGTGAGACCAGTTTTAGATTCCGATGCTTCACTTCAGGTTTACTGTATCCCTTGGACCTTCTTATTGACGATGAAACACAGAAATTTCATCGGAACTTAATACAAAAGGCACAATGCCGACTTAAGTAAAAGAGGACTGTCACTCTCTCTTTCTATGATTTGAACCTCTCCTGTGAGTCCAGTTTTAGATTCTGATGCTTCACTTCAGGTTTACTATATACCTTGCACCTTCTTATTGACGATGAAATACAGAAGTTGCATCGGAATTTAATACAAAAGGCACAAAGCCGACTTAAGTACAAGAGGACTGACACTCTCATCTTCTATGATTTGAACCTCTCCTGTGAGTCTAGTTTTAGATTCCGATGCTTCACTTCAGGTTTACTGTATACCTTGCACCATCTTGTTGACGATGAAACACAGTAATTGCAGCCGAATTTAATACGAAAGGCACAATGCCGACTTAAGTACAAGAGGACTGACACTCTCACTTTCTATGATTTGAACCTCTCCTGTGAGTTCAGTTTTAGATTCCGATGCTTCACTTCAGGTTTACTGTATACCTTGCACCTTCTTATTGATGATGAAACACAGAAATTTCATCGGAATTTAATACAAAAGGCACAATGCCGACTTAAGTAAAAGAGGACTGTCACTCTCTCTTTCTTTGATTTGAACCTCTCCTGTGAGTCCAGTTTTAGATTAGAATGCTTCACTTCAGGTTTACTGTATACCTTGCACCTTCTTATTGACGATAAAACACAGAAATTGCATCCGAATTTAATACAAAAGGCACAATGCCGACTTAAGTACAAGAGGAGTGACACTCTCACTTTCTATGATTGGAACCTCTCCTGTGAATCCAGTTTTAGATTCCGATGCTTCACTTCAGGTTTACTGTATACCTTGCACATTCCTATTGACGAAGGAACACAGAAATTGCATCCGAATTTATTACAAGAGACACAATGCCGACTTAAGTACAAGAGGACTGACACTCTAACTTTCTATGATATGAACCTCTCCTGTGAGTCCAGTTTTAGATTCCGATGCTTCACTTCTGGTTTACTGTATACCTTGCACCTTCTTATTGACGATGAAACACAGAAATTGCATCCGAATTTAATACAAAAGGCACAATGCCGACTTAAGTAAAAGAGGACTGTCACTATCCCTTTCTATGATTTGAACCTCTCTTGTGAGTCCAGTTTTAGATTCCGATGCTTCACTTCAGGTTTACTGTATACCATGCACCTTCTTATTGACGATGAAACACAGAAATTGCATCGGAATTTAATACAAAAGGCACAATGCCGACTTAAGTACAAGAGGACTGACACTTTCACTTTCTATGATTTGAACCTCTCCTGTGAGTCCAGTTCTTGATTCCGATGCTTCACTTCAGGTTTACTGTGTACCTTGCACCTTCTTATTGACGATGAAACACAGAAATTGCATCCGAACTTAATACAAAAGGCACAATGCCGACTTAAGTACAAGAGGACTGACACTCTCACTTTCTATGATTTGAACCTCTCCTGTGAGTCCAGTTTTATATTCTGATGCTTCACTTCAGGTTTACTGTATACCTTGCACGTTCGTATTGACGAAGGAACCCAGAAATTGCATACGAATTTAATACAAAAGGCACAATGCCGACTCAAGTACAACAGGACTGACACTCTCTCTTTCTATGATTTGAACCTCTCCTGTGAGTCCAGTTTTAGATTCCGATGCTTCACTTCAGGTTTACTGTATCCCTTGCACCTTCTTATTGACGATGAAACACAGAAATTGCATCTAAATTTAATACAAGAGGCACAATGCCGACTTAAGTACATGAGGACTGACACTCTCATCTTCTATGATTTGAACCTCTCCTGTGAGCCCAGTTTTAGATTCTGATGCTTCACTTCAGGTTTACTCTATACCTTGCACCTTCTTATTGACGATGAAACACAGAAAATTCATCGGAATTTAATACAAAAGGCACAATGCCGACTTAAGTACAAGAGGAGTGACACTCTCACTTTCTATGACTGGAACCTCTCCTGTGAATCCAATTTTAGATTCCGATGCTTCACTTCAGGTTTACTGTATACCTTGCACCTCCTTATTGACGATGAAATACAGAAATTGCATCGGAATTTAATACAAAAGGCACAATGCCGACTTAAGTACAAGGGGACTGACACTCACATCTTCTATGATTTGAACCTCTCCTGTGAGTCTAGTTTCAGATTCCGATGCTTCACTTCAGGTTTACTGTATACCTTGCACCTTATTACTGACGATGAAACACAGAAATTGCAGCCGAATTTAATACAAAAGGCACAATGCCGACTTAAGTACAAGAGGACTGACACTCTCACTTCCTATGATTTGAAACTCTCCTGTGAGTCCAGTTTTAGATTCCGATGCTTCACTTCAGGTTTACTGTATACCTTGCACCTTCTTATTGACGATGAAACACAGAAATTGCATCTAAATTTAATACAAGAGGCACAATGCCGACTTAAGTACATGAGGACTGACATTCTCACTTTCTATGATTTGAACCTCTCCTGTGAGTCCAGTTTTAGATTCGGATGCTTCACTTCAGGTTTACTGTATATCTTGCACCTTCTTATAGACGATGAAATACAGAAATTGCATCGGAATTTAATATAAAAGGCACAATGCCGACTTAAGTACAGGAGGACTGACACTCTCATCTTCTATGATTTGAACCTCTCCTGTGAGTCCAGTTTTAGATTCCGATGCTTCACTTCAGGTTTACTGTATACCTTGCACCTTCTTATTGACGAAGAAACACAGAAATTGCATCCGCATTTAATACAAATGGCACAATGCCGACTTAAGTACAAGAGGACTGACACTCTCACTTTCTATGATATGAGCCTCTCCTGTGAGTCCAGTTTTAGATTCCGATGCTTCACTTCAGGTTTACTGTATACCTTGCACCTTCTTATTGACGATGAAACACAGAAATTTCATCGGAATTTAATACAAAAGGCACAATGCCGACTTAAGTAAAAGAGGACTGTCACTCTCCCTTTCTATGATGTGAACCTCTCTTGTGAGTCCAGTTTTAGATTCCGATGCTTCACTTCAGGTTTACTGTATACCATGCACCTTCTTATTGACGATGAAACACAGAAATTGCATCGGAATTCAATACAAAAGGCACAATGCCGACTTAAGTACAAGAGGACTGACACTTTCACTTTCTTTGATTTGAACCTCTCCTGTGAGTCCAGTTCTTGATTCCGATGCTTCACTTCAGGTTTACTGTATACCTTGCACCTTCTTATTGACGATGGAACACAGAAATTGCATCCGAACTTAATACAAAAGGCACAATGCCGACTTAAGTACAAGAGGACTGACACTCTCACTTTCTATGATTTGAACCTCTCCTGTGAGTCCAGTTTTATATTCTGATGCTTCACTTCAGGTTTACTGTATACCTTGCACCTTCGTATTGACGAAGGAACACAGAAATTGCATACGAATTTAATACAAAAGGCACAATGCCGACTTAAGTACAAGAGGACTGACACTTTCACTTTCTATAATTTGAACCTCTCCTGTGAGTTCAGTTTTAGATTCCGAAGCTTCACTTCAGGTTTACTGTATACCTTGCACCTTCTTATTGACGATGAAACACAGAAATTTCATCGGAATTAAATACAAAAAGCACAATGCCGACTTAAGTAAAAGAGGACTGTCACTCTCTCTTTCTTTGATTTGAACCTCTCCTGTGAGTCCAGTTTTAGATTCCAATGCTTCACTTCAGGTTTACTGTATACCTTGCACCTTCTTATTGACGATGAAACACAGAAATTAAATCCGAATTTAATACAAAAGGCACAATGCCGACTTAAGTACAACAGGACTGACACTCTCACTTTCTATGATTTGAACCTCTCCTGTGAGACCAGTTTTAGATTCCGATGCTTCACTTCAGGTTTACTGTTTCCCTTGGACCTTCTTATTGACGATGAAACACAGAAATTTCATCGGAACTTAATACAAAAGGCACAATGCCGACTTAAGTAAAAGAGGACTGTCACTCTCTCTTTCTATGATTTGAACCTCTCCTGTGAGTCCAGTTTTAGATTCTGATGCTTCACTTCAGGTTTACTATATACCTTGCACCTTCTTATTGACGATGAAATACAGAAATTGCATCGGAATTTAATACAAAAGGCACAATGCCGACTTAAGTACAAGAGGACTGACACTCTCATCTTCTATGATTTGAACCTCTCCTGTGAGTCTAGTTTTAGATTCCGATGCTTCACTTCAGGTTTACTGTATACCTTGCACCATCTTGTTGACGATGAAACACAGTAATTGCAGCCGAATTTAATACGAAAGGCACAATGCCGACTTAAGTACAAGAGGACTGACACTCTCACTTTCTATGATTTGAACCTCTCCTGTGAGTCTAGTTTTAGATTCCGATGCTTCACTTCAGGTTTACTGTATACCTTGCACCTTCTTATTGACGATGAAACACAGAAGTTGCATCCAAATTTAATACAAGAGGCACAATGCCGACTTAAGTACAAGAGGACTGACACTCTCACATTCTATGATTTGAACCTCTCCTGTGAGTCCAGTTCTTGATTCCGATGCTTCACTTCAGGTTTCCTGTATACCTTGCACCTTCTTATTGACGATGAAACACAGAAATTGCATCCGAACTTAATACAAAAGTCACAATGCCGACTTAAGTACAAGAGTACTGACACTCTCACTTTCTATGATTTGAACCTCTCCTGTGAGTCCAGTTTTATATTCTGATGCTTCACTTCAGGTTTACTGTATACCTTGCACCTTCGTATTGACGAAGGAACACAGAAATTGCATACGAATTTAATACAAAAGGCACAATGCCGACTTAAGTACAAGAGGACTGACACTCTCACTTTCTATAATTTGAACCTCTCCTGTGAGTTCAGTTTTAGATTCCGATGCTTCACTTCAGGTTTACTGTATACCTTGCACCTTCTTATTGAAGATGAATCACAGAAATTGCATCCGAATCTAATGAAAAAGGCACAATGCCGACTTAAGTACAAGAGGACTGACACTCTCACTTTCTATGATTTGAACCCCTCCTGCGAGTCCAGTTTTAGATTCCGATGCTTCACTTCAGGTTTACTGTATACCTTGCACCTTCTTATTGACGAAGGAACACAGATATTGCATCCGAATTTAATACAAGAGACACAATGCCGACTTAAGTACAGGAGGACTGACATTCTCATTTTCTATGATATGAACCTCTCCTGTGAGTCCAGTTTTAAATTCCGATGCTTCACTTCAGGTTTACTGTATACCTTGCACCTTCTTATAGATGATGAAACACAGAAATTTCATCGGAATTTAATACAAATGGCACAATGCCGACTTAAGTAAAAGAGGACTGTCACTCTCCCTTTCTATGATTTGAACCTCTCCTGTGAGTTCAGTTTTAGATTCCGATGCTTCACTTCAGGTTTACTGTATACCTTGCACCTTCTTATTGATGATGAAACACAGAAATTTCATCGGAATTTAATACAAAAGGCACAATGCCGACTTAAGTAAAAGAGGACTGTCACTCTCTCTTTCTTTGATTTGAACCTCTCCTGTGAGTCCAGTTTTAGATTCCAATGCTTCACTTCAGGTTTACTGTATACCTTGCACCTTCTTACTGACGATGAAACACAGAAATTGCATCCGAATTGAATACAAAAGGCACAATGCCGACTTAAGTACAACAGGACTGACACTCTCTCTTTCTATGATTTGAACCTCTCCTGTGAGTCCAGTTTTAGATTCCGATGCTTCACTTCAGGTTTACTGTATCCCTTGGACCTTCTTATTGACGATGAAACACAGAAATTTCATCGGAACTTAATACAAAAGCCACAATGCCGACTTAAGTAAAAGAGGACTGTCACTCTCTCTTTCTATGATTTGAACCTCTCCTGTGAGTCCAGTTTTAGATTCTGATGCTTCACTTCAGGTTTACTCTATACCTTGCACCTTCTTATTGATGATGAAACACAGAAATTGCATCGGAATTTAATACAAAAGGCACAATGCCGACTTAAGTACAAGAGGAGTGACACTCTCACTTTCTATGATTGGAACCTGTCCTGTGAATCCAGTTTTAGATTCCGATGCTTCACTTCAGGTTTACTGTATACCTTGCACCTTCTTATTGACGATGAAATACAGAAATTGCATCGGAATCTAATACAAAAGGCACAATGCCGTCTTAAGTACAAGAGGACTGGCACTCTCATCTTCTATGATTTGAACCTCTAATGTGAGTCTAGTTTTAGATTCCGATGCTTCACTTCAGGTTTACTGTATACCTTGCACCTTCTTGTTGACGATGAAACACAGAAATTGCAGCCGAATTTAATACAAAAGGCACAATGCCGACTTAAGTACAAGAGGACTGACACTCTCACTTTCTATGATTTGAACCTCTCCTGTGAGTTCAGTTTTAGATTCCGATGCTTCACTTCAGGTTTACTGTATACCTTGCACCTTCTTATTGATGATGAAACACAGAAATTTCATCGGAATTTAATACAAAAGGCACAATGCCGACTTAAGTAAAAGAGGACTGTCACTCTCTCTTTCTATGATTTGAACCTCTCCTGTGAATCCAGTTTTAGATTCCGATGCTTCACTTCAGGTTTACTGTATACCTTGCACCTTCTTATTGACGATGAAATACAGAAATTGCATCGGAATTTAATACAAAAGGCACAATGCCGACTTAAGTACAAGAGGACTGACACTCTCATCTTCTATGATTTGAACCTCTCCTGTGAGTCTAGTTTTAGATTCCGATGCTTCACTTCAGGTTTACTGTATACCTTGCACCTTCTTATTGACGATGAAACACAGAAATTGCAGCCGAATTTTATACAAAAGGCACAATGCCGACTGAAGTACAAGAGGACTGACACTCTCACTTTCTATGATTTGAACCTCTCCCGTGAGTCCAGTTTTAGATTCCGATGCTTCACTTCAGGTTTACTGTATACCTTGCACCTTCTTATTGATGATGAAACACAGAAATTTCATCGGAATTTAATACAAAAGGCACAATGCCGACTTAAGTAAAAGAGGACTGTCACTCTCTCTTTCTTTGATTTGAACCTCTCCTGTGAGTCCAGTTTTAGTTTCCAATGCTTCACTTCATGTTTACTGTATACTTTGCAACTTCTTATTGACGATGAAACACAGAAATTGCATCCGAATTTAATACAAAAGGCACAATGCCGACTTAAGTACAACAGGACTGACACTCTCTCTTTCTATGATTTGAACCTCTCCTGTGAGTCCAGTTTTAGATTCCGATGCTTCACTTCAGGTTTACTGTATCCCTTGGACCTTCTTATTGACGATGAAACACAGAAATTTCATCGGAACTTAATACAAAAGGCACAATGCCGACTTAAGTAAAAGAGGACTGTCACTCTCTCTCTCTATGATTTGAACCTCTCCTGTGAGTCCAGTTTTAGATTCTGATGCTTCACTTCAGGTTTACTCTATACCTTGCACCTTCTTATTGACGATGAAATACAGAAATTGCATCGGAATTTAATACAAAAGGCACAATGCCGACTTAAGTACAAGAGGAGTGACACTCTCACTTTCTATGATTGGAACCTCTCCTGTGAATCCAGTTTTAGATTCCGATGCTTTACTTCAGGTTTACTGTATACCTTGCACCATCTTATTGACGATGAAATACAGAAATTGCATCGGAATTTAATACAAAAGGCACAATGCCGACATAAGTACAAGAAGACTGACACTCTCACTTTCGATGATTTGAACCTCTCCTGTGAGTCCAGTTTTAGATTCCGATGCTTCACTTCAGGTTTACTGTATACCTTGCACCTTCTTATTGAAGATGAATCACAGAAATTGCATCCGAATCTAATGAAAAAGGCACAATGCCGACTTAAGTACAAGAGGACTGACACTCTCACTTTCTATGATTTGAACCCCTCCTGTGAGTCCAGTTTTAGATTCCGATGCTTCACTTCAGGTTTACTGTATACCTTGCACCTTCTTATTGACGAAGGAACACAGAAATTGCATCCGAATTTAATACAAGAGACCCAATGCCGACTTAAGTACAGGAGGACTGACACTTTCATTTTCTATGATATGAACCTCTCCTGTGAGTCCAGTTTTAGATTCCGATGCTTCACTTCAGGTTTACTGTATATCTTGCACCTTCTTATAGATGATGAAACACAGAAATTTCATCGGAATTTAATACAAATGGCACAATGCCGACTTAAGTAAAAGAGGACTGTCACTTTCCCTTTCTATGATTTGAACCTCTCCTGTGAGTTCAGTTTTAGATTCCGATGCTTCACTTCAGGTTTACTGTATACCTTGCACCTTCTTATTGACGATGAAACACAGAAATTGCATCGGAATTTAATACAAAAGGCACAATGCCGACTTAAGTACAAGAGGAGTGACACTCTCACTTTCTATGATTGGAACCTGTAATGTGAATCCAGTTTTAGATTCCGATGCTTCACTTCAGGTTTACTGTATACCTTGCACCTTCTATTTGACGATGAAATACAGATATTGCATCGGAATTTAATACAAAAGGCACAATGCCGACTTAAGTACAAGAGGACTGGCACTCTCATCTTCTATGATTTGAACCTCTCCTGTGAGTCTAGTTTTAGATTCCGATGCTTCACTTCAGGTTTACTGTATACCTTGCACCTTCTTGTTGACGATGAAACACAGAAATTGCAGCCGAATTTAATACAAAAGGCACAATGCCGACTTAAGTACAAGAGGACTGACACTCTCACTTTCTATGATTTGAACCTCTCCTGTGAGTCCAGTTTTAGATTCCGATGCTTCACTTCAGGTTTACTGTATACCTTGCACCTTCTTATTGACGATGAAACACAGAAATTGCATCCAAATTTAATACAAGAGGCACAATGCCGACTTAAGTACAAGAGGACTGACACTAACACTTTCTATGATTTGAACCTCTTCTGTGAGTCCAGTTTTAGATTCCGATGCTACACTTCAGGTTTACTGTATACCTTGCACCTTCTTATTGACGATGAAACACAGAAATTTCATCGGAATTTAATACAAAAACACAATGCCGATTTAAGTAAAAGAGGACTGTCACTCTCTCTTTCTATGATTTGAACATCTCCTGTGAGTCCAGTTTTAGATTCCGATGTTTCACTTCAGGTTTACTGTATACCTTGGACATTCTTATTGACGATGAAACACAGAAACTGCATCCGAATTTAATACAAAAGGCACAATGCCGACTTAAGTACAAGAGAACTGACACTCTCACATTCTATGACTTGAACCTCTCCTTTGAGTCCAGTTTTAGAGTCCGATGCTTCACTTTAGGTTTACTGCATACCTTGCACCTTCTTATTGACGATGAAACACAGAAATTTCATCGGAATTAAATACAAAAGGCACAATGCCGACTTAAGTAAAAGAGGACCGTCACTCTCTCTTTCTATGATTTGAACCTCTCCTGTGAATCCAGTTTTAGATTCTGATGCTTCACTTCAGGTTTACTCTATACCTTGCACCTTCTTATTGACGATGAAACACAGAAATTGCATCGGAATTTAATACAAAAGGCACAATGCCGACTTAAGTACAAGAGGACTGACACTCTCATCTTCTATGATTTGAACCTCTCCTGTGAGTCCAGTTTTAGATTCCGATGCTTCACTTCAGGTATACTGTATACCTTGCACCTTCTTATTGACGTTGAAACACAGAAATTGCATCCGAATTTAATACAAAAGGCACAATGCCGACTTAAGTACAAGAGGACTGACACTCTCACTTTCGATGATTTGAACCTCTCCTGTGAGTCCAGTTTTAGATTCCGATGCTTCACTTCAGGTTTACTGTATACCTTGCACCTTCTTATTGACGATGAAAGACAGAAATTGCATCCGAATCTAATGAAAAAGGCACAATGCCGACTTAAGTACAAGAGGACTCTCACTTTCTATGATTTGAACCCCTCCTGAGAGTCCAGTTTTAGATTCCGATGCTTCACTTCAGGTTTACTGTATACCTTGCACCTTCTTATTGACGAAGGAACACAGAAATTGCATCGGAATTTAATATAAAAGGCACAATGCCGACTTAAGTACAAGAGGACTGACACTCTCATCTTCTATGATTTGAACCTCTCCTGTGAGTCCAGTTTTAGATTCCGATGCTGCACTTCAGGTTTACTGTATACCTTGCAATTTCTTATTGACGATGAAACACACAAATTGCATCCGAATTTAATACAAAAGGCACAATGCCGACTTAAGTACAAGAGGACTGACACTCTCACTTTCTATGATTTGAACCCCTCCTGTGAGTCCAGTTTTAGATTCCGATGTTTCACTTGAGGTTTACTGTATACCTTGCACCTTCTTATAGATGATGAAACACAGAAATTTCATCGGAATTTAATACAAATGGCACAATGCCGACTTAAGTAAAAGAGGACTGTCACTCTCCCTTTCTATGATTTGAACCTCTCTTGTGAGTCCAGTTTTAGATTCCGATGCTTCACTTCAGGTTTACTGTATACCATGCTCCTTCTTATTGACGATGAAACACAGAAATTGCATCGAAATTTAATACATAATTCACAATGCCGACTTAAGTACAAGAGGACTGACACTTTCACTTTCTATGATTTGAACCTCTCCTGTGAGTCCAGTTTTTGATTCCGATGCTTCACTTCAGGTTTACTGTATACCTTGCACCTTCTTATTGACGATGAAACACAGAAATTGCATCCGAACTTAATTCAAAAGGCACAATGCCGACTGAAGTACAAGAGGACTGACACTCTCACTTTCTATGATTTGAACCTCTCCCGTGAGTCCAGTTTTAGATTCCGATGCTTCACTTCAGGTTTACTGTATACCTTGCACCTTCTTATGGACGATGAAACACAGAAATTGCATACGAATTTAATACAAAAGGCACAATGCCGACTTAAGTACAACAGGACTGACACTCTCTCTTTCTATGATTTGAACCTCTCCTGTGAGTCCACTTTTAGATTCCGATGCTTCACTTCAGGTTTACTGTATCCCTTGGACCTTCTTATTGACGATGAAACACAGAAATTTCATCGGAATTTAATACAAAAGGCACAATGCCGATTTATGTAAAAGAGGGCTGTCACTCTCTCTTTCTTTGATTTGAACCTCTCCTGCGAGTCCAGTTCTAGATTCCAATGCTTCACTTCAGGTTTACTGTATACCTTGCACCTTCTTATGGACGATGAAACACAGAAATTGCATACGAATTTAATACAAAAGGCACAATGCCGACTTAAGTACAACAGGACTGACACTCTCTCTTTCTATGATTTGAACCTCTCCTGTGAGTCCACTTTTAGATTCCGATGCTTCACTTCAGGTTTACTGTATCCCTTGGACCTTCTTATTGACGATGAAACACAGAAATTTCATCGGAATTTAATACAAAAGGCACAATGCCGACTTAAGTAAAAGAGGACTGTCACTCTCTCTTTCTATGATTTGAACCTCTCCTGTGAATCCAGTTTTAGATTCCGATGCTTCACTTCAGGTTTACTGTATACCTTGCACCTTCTTATTGACGATGAAATACAGAAATTGCATCGGAATTTAATACAAAAGGCACATTGCCGACTTAAGTACAAGAGGACTGACACTCTCATCTTCTATGATTTGAACCTCTCCTGTGAGTCTAGTTTTAGATTCCGATGCTTCACTTCAGGTTTACTGTATACCTTGCACCTTCTTATTGACGATGAAACACAGAAATTGCAGCCGAATTTTATACAAAAGGCACAATGCCGACTGAAGTACAAGAGGACTGACACTCTCACTTTCTATGATTTGAACCTCTCCCGTGAGTCCAGTTTTAGATTCCGATGCTTCACTTCAGGTTTACTGTATACCTTGCACCTTCTTATTGATGATGAAACACAGAAATGTCATCGGAATTTAATACAAAAGGCACAAAGCCGACTTAAGTAAAAGAGGACTGTCACTCTCTCTTTCTTTGATTTGAACCTCTCCTGTGAGTCCAGTTTTAGTTTCCAATGCTTCACTTCATGTTTACTGTATACTTTGCACCTTCTTATTGACGATGAAACACAGAAATTGCATCCGAATTTAATACAAAAGGCACAATGCTGACTTAAGTACAACAGGACTGACACTCTCTCTTTCTATGATTTGAACCTCTCCTGTGAGTCCAGTTTTAGATTCCGATGCTTCACTTCAGGTTTACTGTATCCCTTGGACCTTCTTATTGACGATGAAACACAGAAATTTCATCGGAACTTAATACAAAAGGCACAATGCCGACTTAAGTAAAAGAGGACTGTCACTCTCTCTCTCTATGATTTGAACCTCCCCTGTGAGTCCAGTTTTAGATTCTGATGCTTCACTTCAGGTTTACTCTATACCTTGCACCTTCTTATTGACGATGAAATACGGAAATTGCATCGGAATTTAATACAAATGGCACAATGCCGACTTAAGTACAAGAGGAGTGACACTCTCACTTTCTATGATTGGAACCTCTCCTGTGAATCCAGTTTTAGATTCCGATGCTTTACTTCAGGTTTACTAAATACCTTGCACCATCTTATTGACGATGAAATACAGAAATTGCATCGGAATTTAATACAAAAGGCACAATGCCGACTTAAGTACAAGAGGACTGACACTCTCATCTTCTGTGATTTGAACCTCTCCTGTGAGTCTAGTTTTAGATTCCGATGCTTCACTTCAGGTTTACTGTATACCTTACACCTTCTTGTTGACGATGAAACACAGAAATTGCAGCCGAATTTAATACAAAAGGCACAATGCCGACATAAGTACAAGAAGACTGACACTCTCACTTTCGATGATTTGAACCTCTCCTGTGAGTCCAGTTTTAGATTCCGATGCTTCACTTCAGGTTTACTGTATACCTTGCACCTTCTTATTGAAGATGAATCACAGAAATTGCATCCGAATCTAAAGAAAAAGGCACAATGCCGACTTAAGTACAAGAGGACTGACACTCTCACTTTCTATGATTTGAACCCTTCCTGTGACTCCAGTTTTAGATTCCGATGCTTCACTTCAGGTTTACTGTATACCTTGCACCTTCTTATTGACGAAGGAACACAGAAATTGCATCCGAATTTAATACAAGAGACACAATGCCGACTTAAGTACAGGAGGACTGACATTCTCATTTTCTATGATATGAACCTCTCCTGTGAGTCCAGTTTTAAATTCCGATGCTTCACTTCAGGTTTACTGTATACCTTGCACCTTCTTATAGATGATGAAACACAGAAATTTCATCGGAATTTAATAGAAATGGCACAATGCCGACTTAAGTAAAAGAGGACTGTCACTCTCCCTTTCTATGATTTGAACCTCTCCTGTGAGTTCAGTTTTAGATTCCGATGCTTCACTTCAGGTTTACTGTACACCTTGCACCTTCTTATTGATGATGAAACACAGAAATTTCATCGGAATTTAATACAAAAGGCACAATGCCGACTTAAGTAAAAGAGGACTGTCACTCTCTCTTTCTTTGATTTGAACCTCTCCTGTGAGTCCAGTTGAAGATTCCAATGCTTCACTTCAGGTTTACTGTATACCTTGCACCTTCTTACTGACGATGAAACACAGAAATTGCATCCGAATTGAATACAAAAGGCACAATGCCGACTTAAGTACAACAGGACTGACACTCTCTCTTTCTATGATTTGAACCTCTCCTGTGAGTCCAGTTTTAGATTCCGATGCTTCACTTCAGGTTTACTGTATCACTTGGACCTTCTTATTGACGATGAAACACAGAAATTTCATCGGAACTTAATACAAAAGGCACAATGCCGACTTAAGTAAAAGAGGACTGTCACTCTCTCTTTCTATGATTTGAACCTCTCCTGTGAGTCCAGTTTTATATTCTGATGCTTCACTTCAGGTTTACTCTATACCTTGCACCTTCTTATTGACGATGAAACACAGAAATTGCATCGGAATTTAATACAAAAGGCACAATGCCGACTTAAGTACAAGAGGAGTGACACTCTCACTTTCTATGATTGGAACCTGTCCTGTGAAACCAGTTTTAGATTCCGATGCTTCACTTCAGGTTTACTGTATACCTTGCACCTTCTTATTGACGATGAAATACAGAAATTGCATCGGAATTTAATACAAAAGGCACAATGCCGACTTAAGTACAAGAGGACTGGCACTCTCATCTTCTATGATTTGAACCTCTCCTGTGAGTCTAGTTTTAGATTCCGATGCTTCACTTCAGGTTTACTGTATACCTTGCACCTTCTTGTTGACGATGAAACACAGAAATTGCAGCCGAATTTAATACAAAAGGCACAATGCCGACTTAAGTACAAGAGGACTGACACTCTCACTTTCTATGATTTGAACCTCTCCTGTGAGTTCAGTTTTAGATTCCGATGCTTCACTTCAGGTTTACTGTATACCTTGCACCTTCTTATTGATGATGAAACACAGAAATTTCATCGGAATTTAATACAAAAGGCACAATGCCGACTTAAGTAAAAGATGTCTGTCACTCTCTCTTTCTATGATTTGAACCTCTCCTGTGAATCCAGTTTTAGATTCCGATGCTTCACTTCAGGTTTACTGTATACCTTGCACCTTCTTATTGACGATGAAATACAGAAATTGCTGCGGAATTTAATACAAAAGGCACAATGCCGACTTAAGTACAAGAGGACTGACACTCTCATCTTCTATGATTTGAACCTCTCCTGTGAGTCTAGTTTTAGATTCCGATGCTTCACTTCAGGTTTACTGTATACCTTGCACCTTCTTATTGACGATGAAACACTGAAATTGCAGCCGAATTTTATACAAAAGGCACAATGCCAACTGAAGTACAAGAGGACTGACACTCTCACTTTCTATGATTTGAACCTCTCCCGTGAGTCCAGTTTTAGATTCCGATGCTTCACTTCAGGTTTACTGTATACCTTGCACCTTCTTATTGATGATGAAACACAGAAATTTCATCGGAATTTAATACAAAAGGCACAATGCCGACTTAAGTACAAGAGGACTGGCACTCTCATCTTCTATGATTTGAACCTCTCCTGTGAGTCTAGTTTTAGATTCCGATGCTTCACTTCAGGTTTACTGTATACCTTGCACCTTCTTGTTGACGATGAAACACAGAAATTGCAGCCGAATTTAATACAAAAGGCACAATGCCGACTTAAGTACAAGAGGACTGACACTCTCACTTTCTATGATTTGAACCTCTCCTGTGAGTCCAGTTTTAGATTCCGATGCTTCACTTCAGGTTTACTGTATATCTTGCACCTTCTATTTGACGATGAAATACAGAAATTGCATCGGAATTTAATACAAAAGGCACAATGCCGACTTAAGTACAAGAGGACTGGCACTCTCATCTTCTATGATTTGAACCTCTCCTGTGAGTCTAGTTTTAGATTCCGATGCTTCACTTCAGGTTTACTGTATCCCTTGGACCTTCTTATTGACGATGAAACACAGAAATTTCATCGGAACTTAATACAAAAGGCACAATGCCGACTTAAGTAAAAGAGGACTGTCACTCTCTCTTTCTATGATTTGAACCTCTCCTGTGAGTCCAGTTTTAGATTCTGATGCTTCACTTCAGGTTTACTGTATACCTTGCACCATCTTATTGACGATGAAACACAGAAATTTCATCGGAATTTAATACAAAAAGCACAATGCCGATTTAAGTAAAAGAGGACTGTCACTCTCTCTTTCTATGATTTGAACATCTCCTGTGAGTCCAGTTTTAGATTCCGATGCTTCACTTCAGGTTTACTGTATACCTTGAACATTCTTATTGACGATGAAACACAGAAACTGCATCCGAATTTAATACAAAAGGCACAATGCCGACTTAAGTACAAGAGAACTGACACTCTCACATTCTATGACTTGAACCTCTCCTTTGAGTCCAGTTTTAGAGTCCGATGCTTCACTTTAGGTTTACTGCATACCTTGCACCTTCTTATTGACGATGAAACACAGAAATTTCATCGGAATTAAATACAAAAGGCACAATGCCGACTTAAGTAAAAGAGGACCGTCACTCTCTCTTTCTATGATTTGAACCTCTCCTGTGAATCCAGTTTTAGATTCTGATGCTTCACTTCAGGATTACTCTATACCTTGCACCTTCTTATTGACGATGAAACACAGAATTTGCATCGGAATTTAATACAAAAGGCACAATGCCGACTTAAGTACAAGAGGAGTGACACTCTCACCTTCTATGATTGGAACCTCTCCTGTGATTCCAGTTTTAGATTCCGATGCTTCACTTCACGTTTACTGTATATCTTGCACCTTCTTAATGACGATGAAATACAGAAATTGCATCGGAATTTAATATAAAAGGCACAATGCCGACTTAAGTACAAGAGGACTGACACTCTCATCTTCTATGATTTGAACCTCTCCTGTGAGTCCAGTTTTAGATTCCGATGCTTCACTTCAGGTATACTGTATACCTTGCACCTTCTTATTGACGATGAAACACAGAAATTGCATCCGAATTTAATACAAAAGGCACAATGCCGACTTAAGTACAAGAGGACTGACACTCTCACTTTCGATGATTTGAACCTCTCCTGTGAGTCCAGTTTTAGATTGCGATGCTTCACTTCAGGTTTACTGTATACCTTGCACCTTCTTATTGACGATGAAAGACAGAAATTGCATCCGAATCTAATGAAAAAGGCACAATGCCGACTTAAGTACAAGAGGACTCTCACTTTCTATGATTTGAACCCCTCCTGAGAGTCCAGTTTTAGATTCCGATGCTTCACTTCAGGTTTACTGTATACCTTGCACCTTCTTATTGACGAAGGAACACAGAAATTGCATCCGAATTTAATACAAAAGACACAATGCCGACTTAAGTACAGGAGGACTGACACTCTCATTTTCTATGATATGAACCTCTCCTGTGAGTCCAGTTTTAGATTCCGATGCTTCACTTCAGGTTTACTGTATACCTTGCACCTTCTTATAGATGATGAAACACAGAAATTTCATCGGAATTTAATACAAATGGCACAATGCCGACTTAAGTAAAAGAGGACTGTCACTCTCCCTTTCTATGATTTGAACCTCTCTTGTGAGTCCAGTTTTAGATTCCGATGCTTCACTTCAGGTTTACTGTATACCATGCACCTTCTTATTGACGATGAAACACAGAAATTGCATCGGAATTTAATACATAAGGCACAATGCCGACTTAAGTACAAGAGGACTGACACTTTCACTTTCTATGATTTGAACCTCTCCTGTGAGTCCAGTTTTTGATTCCGATGCTTCACTTCAGGTTTACTGTATACCTTGAACCTTTTTATTGACGATGAAACACAGAAATTGCATCCGAACTTAATTCAAAAAGCACAATGCCGACTTAAGTACAAGAGGACTGACACTCTCACTTTCTATGATTTGAACCACTCCTGTGAGTCCAGTTTTATATTCTGATGCTTCATTTCAGTTTTACTGTATACCTTGCACCTTCGTATTGACGAAGGAACACAGAAATTGCATACGAAATTAACACAAAAGGCACAATGCCGACTTAAGTACAAGAGGACTGACACTCTCACTTTCTATAATTTGAACCTCTCCTGTGAGTTCAGTTTTAGATTCCGATGCTTCACTTCTGGTTTACTGTATACCTTGCACCTTCTTATTGATGATGAAACACAGAAATTTCATCGGAATTTAATACAAAAGGCACAATGCCGACTTAAGTAAAAGAGGACTGTCACTCTCTCTTTCTTTGATTTGAACCTCTCCTGTGAGTCCAGTTTTAGATTCCAATGCTTCACTTCAGGTTTACTGTATACTTTGCACCTTCTTATTGACGATGAAACACAGAAATTGCATCCGAATTTAATACATAAGGCACAATGCCGACTTAAGTACAACAGGACTGACACTCTCTCTTTCTATGATTTGAACCTCTCCTGTGAGTCCAGTTTTAGATTCCGATGCTTCACTTCAAGTTTACTGTATCCCTTGGACCTTCTTATTGACGATGAAACACAGAAATTTCATCGGAACTTAATACAAAAGGCACAATGCCGACTTAAGTAAAAGAGGACTGCCACTCTCTCTCTCTCTATGATTTGAACCTCTCCTGTGAGTCCAGTTTTAGATTCTGATGCTTCACTTCAGGTTTACTCTATACCTTGCACCTTCTTATTGACGATGAAATACAGAAATTGCATCGGAATTTAATACAAAAGGCACAATGCCGAATTAAGTACAAGAGGAGTGACACTCTCACTTTCTATGATTGGAACCTCTCCTGTGAATCCAGTTTTAGATTCCGATGCTTTACTTCAGGTTTACTGTATACCTTGCACCTTCTTATTGACGATGAAACACAGAAATTGCAGCCGAATTTAATACAAAAGGCACAATGCCGACATATGTACAAGAGGACTGACACTCTCACTTTCGATGATTTGAACCTCTCCTGTGAGTCCAGTTTTAGATTCCGATGCTTCACTTCAGGTTTACTGTATACCTTGCACCTTCTTATTGAAGATGAATCACAGAAATTGCATCCGAATCTAATGAAAAAGGCACAATGCCGACTTAAGTACAAGAGGACTGACACTCTCACTTTCTATGATTTGAACCCCTCCTGTGAGTCCAGTTTTAGATTCCGATGCTTCACTTCAGGTTTACTGTACACCTTGCACCTTCTTATTGACGAAGGAAGACAGAAATTGCATCCGAATTTAATACAAGAGACACAATGCCGACTTAAGTACAGGAGGACTGACACTCTCATTTTCTATGATATGAACCTCTCCTGTGAGTCCAGTTTTAGATTCCGATGCTTCACTTCAGGTTTACTGCATACCTTGCACCTTCTTATAGATGATGAAACACAGAAATTTCATCGGAATTTAATAGAAATGGCACAATGCCGACTTAAGTAAAAGAGGACTGTCACTCTCCCTTTCTATGATTTGAACCTCTCCTGTGAGTTCAGTTTTAGATTCCGATGCTTCACTTCAGGTTTACTGTATACCTTGAACCTTCTTATTGATGATGAAACACAGAAATTTCATCGGAATTTAATACAAAAGGCACAATGCCGACTTAAGTATAAGAGGACTGTCACTCTCTCTTACTTCGATTTGAACCTCTCCTGTGAGTCCAGTTTTAGATTCCAATGCTTCACTTCAGGTTTACTGTATACCTTGCACCTTCTTACTGACGATGAAATACAGAAATTGCATCCGAATTTAATACAAAAGGCACAATGCCGACTTAAGTACAACAGGACTGACACTCTCTCTTTCTATGATTTGAACCTCTCCTGTGAGTCCAGTTTTAGATTCCGATGCTTCACTTCAGGTTTACTGTATCCCTTGGACCTTCTTATTGACGATGAAACACAGAAATTTCATCGGAACCTAATACAAAAGGCACAATGCCGACTTAAGTAAAAGAGGACTGTCACTCTCCCTTTCTATGATTTGAACCTCTCCTGTGAGTCCAGTTTTAGATTCTGATGCTTCACTTCAGGTTTACTCTATACCTTGCACCTTCTTATTGACGATGAAACACAGAAATTGCATCGGAATTTAATACAAAAGGCACAATGCCGACTTAAGTACAAGAGGAGTGACACTCTCCCTTTCTATGATTTGAACCTCTCCTGTGATTCCAGTTTTAGATTCCGATGCTTCACTTCAGGTTTACTGTATACCTTGCACCTTCTTATTGACGATGAAACACAGAAATTGCATCCAAATTTAATACAAGAGGCACAATGCCGACTTAAGTACAAGAGGACTGTCACTCTCTCTTTCTATGATTTGAACATCTCCTGTTAGTCCAAATTTAGATTCCGATGCTTCACTTCAGGTTTACTGTATACCTTGGACATTCTTATAGATGATGAAACACAGAAATTTCATCGGAATTTAATACAAATGGCACAATGCCGACTTAAGTAAAAGAGGACTGTCACTCTCCCTTTCTATGATTTGAACCTCTCTTGTGAGTCCAGTTTTAGATTCCGATGCTTCACTTCAGGTTTACTGTATACCATGCACCTTCTTATTGACGATGAAACACAGAAATTGCATCGGAATTTAATACATAAGGCACAATGCCGACTTAAGTACAAGAGGACTGACACTTTCACTTTCTATGATTTGAACCTCTCCTGTGAGTCCAGTTTTTGATTCCGATGCTTCACTTCAGGTTTACTGTATACCTTGAACCTTTTTATTGACGATGAAACACAGAAATTGCATCCGAACTTAATTCAAAAAGCACAATGCCGACTTAAGTACAAGAGGACTGACACTCTCACTTTCTATGATTTGAACCACTCCTGTGAGTCCAGTTTTATATTCTGATGCTTCATTTCAGTTTTACTGTATACCTTGCACCTTCGTATTGACGAAGGAACACAGAAATTGCATACGAAATTAACACAAAAGGCACAATGCCGACTTAAGTACAAGAGGACTGACACTCTCACTTTCTATAATTTGAACCTCTCCTGTGAGTTCAGTTTTAGATTCCGATGCTTCACTTCTGGTTTACTGTATACCTTGCACCTTCTTATTGATGATGAAACACAGAAATTTCATCGGAATTTAATACAAAAGGCACAATGCCGACTTAAGTAAAAGAGGACTGTCACTCTCTCTTTCTTTGATTTGAACCTCTCCTGTGAGTCCAGTTTTAGATTCCAATGCTTCACTTCAGGTTTACTGTATACTTTGCACCTTCTTATTGACGATGAAACACAGAAATTGCATCCGAATTTAATACATAAGGCACAATGCCGACTTAAGTACAACAGGACTGACACTCTCTCTTTCTATGATTTGAACCTCTCCTGTGAGTCCAGTTTTAGATTCCGATGCTTCACTTCAAGTTTACTGTATCCCTTGGACCTTCTTATTGACGATGAAACACAGAAATTTCATCGGAACTTAATACAAAAGGCACAATGCCGACTTAAGTAAAAGAGGACTGCCACTCTCTCTCTCTCTATGATTTGAACCTCTCCTGTGAGTCCAGTTTTAGATTCTGATGCTTCACTTCAGGTTTACTCTATACCTTGCACCTTCTTATTGACGATGAAATACAGAAATTGCATCGGAATTTAATACAAAAGGCACAATGCCGAATTAAGTACAAGAGGAGTGACACTCTCACTTTCTATGATTGGAACCTCTCCTGTGAATCCAGTTTTAGATTCCGATGCTTTACTTCAGGTTT
This sequence comes from Schistocerca americana, assembly GCF_021461395.2. Lineage (NCBI taxonomy): Eukaryota > Metazoa > Arthropoda > Insecta > Orthoptera > Acrididae > Schistocerca > Schistocerca americana. The sequence goes on from NC_060126.1 coordinate 9,206,138, forward strand.
ACTGTATACCTTGCACCTTCTTATTGACGATGAAACACAGAAATTGCAGCCGAATTTAATACAAAAGGCACAATGCCGACATATGTACAAGAGGACTGACACTCTCACTTTCGATGATTTGAACCTCTCCTGTGAGTCCAGTTTTAGATTCCGATGCTTCACTTCAGGTTTACTGTATACCTTGCACCTTCTTATTGAAGATGAATCACAGAAATTGCATCCGAATCTAATGAAAAAGGCACAATGCCGACTTAAGTACAAGAGGACTGACACTCTCACTTTCTATGATTTGAACCCCTCCTGTGAGTCCAGTTTTAGATTCCGATGCTTCACTTCAGGTTTACTGTACACCTTGCACCTTCTTATTGACGAAGGAAGACAGAAATTGCATCCGAATTTAATACAAGAGACACAATGCCGACTTAAGTACAGGAGGACTGACACTCTCATTTTCTATGATATGAACCTCTCCTGTGAGTCCAGTTTTAGATTCCGATGCTTCACTTCAGGTTTACTGCATACCTTGCACCTTCTTATAGATGATGAAACACAGAAATTTCATCGGAATTTAATAGAAATGGCACAATGCCGACTTAAGTAAAAGAGGACTGTCACTCTCCCTTTCTATGATTTGAACCTCTCCTGTGAGTTCAGTTTTAGATTCCGATGCTTCACTTCAGGTTTACTGTATACCTTGAACCTTCTTATTGATGATGAAACACAGAAATTTCATCGGAATTTAATACAAAAGGCACAATGCCGACTTAAGTATAAGAGGACTGTCACTCTCTCTTACTTCGATTTGAACCTCTCCTGTGAGTCCAGTTTTAGATTCCAATGCTTCACTTCAGGTTTACTGTATACCTTGCACCTTCTTACTGACGATGAAATACAGAAATTGCATCCGAATTTAATACAAAAGGCACAATGCCGACTTAAGTACAACAGGACTGACACTCTCTCTTTCTATGATTTGAACCTCTCCTGTGAGTCCAGTTTTAGATTCCGATGCTTCACTTCAGGTTTACTGTATCCCTTGGACCTTCTTATTGACGATGAAACACAGAAATTTCATCGGAACCTAATACAAAAGGCACAATGCCGACTTAAGTAAAAGAGGACTGTCACTCTCCCTTTCTATGATTTGAACCTCTCCTGTGAGTCCAGTTTTAGATTCTGATGCTTCACTTCAGGTTTACTCTATACCTTGCACCTTCTTATTGACGATGAAACACAGAAATTGCATCGGAATTTAATACAAAAGGCACAATGCCGACTTAAGTACAAGAGGAGTGACACTCTCCCTTTCTATGATTTGAACCTCTCCTGTGATTCCAGTTTTAGATTCCGATGCTTCACTTCAGGTTTACTGTATACCTTGCACCTTCTTATTGACGATGAAACACAGAAATTGCATCCAAATTTAATACAAGAGGCACAATGCCGACTTAAGTACAAGAGGACTGTCACTCTCTCTTTCTATGATTTGAACATCTCCTGTTAGTCCAAATTTAGATTCCGATGCTTCACTTCAGGTTTACTGTATACCTTGGACATTCTTATTGACGATGAAACACAGAAACTGCATCCGAATTTAATACAAAAGGCACAATGCCGACTTAAGTACAAGAGGACTGACACTCTCACATTCTATGACTTGACCCTCTCCAGTGAGTCCAGTTTTAGAGTCCGATGCTTCACATTAGGTTTACTGCATAGCTTGCACCTTCTTATTGACGATGAAACACAGAAATTGCATCGGAATTTAATACAAAAGGCACAATGCCAACTTAAGTACAAGCGGAGTGACACTCTCACTTTCTATGATTTGAACCCCTCCTGTGAGTCCAGTTTTAGATTCCGATGCTTCACTTCAGGTTTACTGTATACCTTGCACCTTCTTATTGACGAAGGAACACAGAAATTGCATCCGAATTTAATACAAGAGACACAATGCCGACTTAAGTACAGCAGGACTGACACTCTCATTTTCTATGATATGAACCTCTCCTGTGAGTCCAGTTTTAGATTCCGATGCTTCACTTCTGGTTTACTGTATACCTTGCACCTTCTTATAGATGATGAAACACAGAAATTTCATCGGAATTTAATACAAATGGCACAATGCCGACTTAAGTAAAAGAGGACTGTCACTCTCCCTTTCTATGATTTGAACCTCTCCTGTGAGTTCAGTTTTAGATTCCGATGCTTCACTTCAGGTTTACTGTATACCTTGCACCTTCTTATTGATGATGAAACACAGAAATTTCATCGGAATTTAATACAAAAGGCACAATGCCGACTTAAGTAAAAGAGGACTGTCACTCTCTCTTTCTTTGATTTGAACCTCTCCTGTGAGTCCAGTTTTAGATTCCAATGCTTCACTTCAGGTTTACTGTATACCTTGCACCTTCTTACTGACGATGAAACACAGAAATTGCATCCGAATTGAATACAAAAGGCACAATGCCGACTTAAGTACAACAGGACTGACACTCTCTCTTTCTATGATTTGAACCTCTCCTGTGAGTCCAGTTTTAGATTCCGATGCTTCACTTCAGGTTTACTGTATCCCTTGGACCTTCTTATTGACGATGAAACACAGAAATTTCATCGGAACTTAATACAAAAGGAACAATGCCGACTTAAGTAAAAGAGGACTGTCACTCTCTCTTTCTATGATTTGAACCTCTCCTGTGAGTCCAGTTTTAGATTCTGATGCTTCACTTCAGGTTTACTCTATACCTTGCACCTTCTTATTGACGATGAAACACAGAAATTGCATCGGAATTTAATACAAAAGGCACAATGCCGACTTAAGTACAAGAGGAGTGCCACTCTCACTTTCTATGATTGGAACCTGTCCTGTGAATCCAGTTTTAGATTCCGATGCTTCACTTCAGGTTTACTGTATACCTTGCACCTTCTTATTGGCGATGAAATACAGATATTGCATCGGAATTTAATACAAAAGGCACAATGCCGACTTAAGTACAAGAGGACTGGCACTCTCATCTTCTATGATTTGAACCTCTCCTGTGAGTCTAGTTTTAGATTCCGATGCTTCACTTCAGGTTTACTGTATACCTTGCACCTTCTTGTTGACGATGAAACATAGAAATTGCAGCCGAATTTAATACAAAAGGCACAATGCCGACTTAAGTACAAGAGGACTGACACTCTCACTTTCTATGATTTGAACCTCTCCTGTGAGTCCAGTTTCAGATTCCGATGCTTCACTTCAGGTTTACTGTATACCTTGCACCTTCTTATTGACGATGAAACACAGAAATTGCATCCAAATTTAATACAAGAGGCACAATGCCGACTTAAGTACAAGAGGACTGACACTCTCACTATCTATGATTTGAACCTATTCTGTGAGTCCAGTTTTAGATTCCGATGCTTCAATTCAGGTTTACTGTATACCTTGCACCTTCTTATTGACGATGAAACACAGAAATTGCATCGGAATTTAATACAAAAGGCACAATGCCGACTTAAGTACAAGAGGAGTGACACTCTCCCTTTCTATGATTTGAACCTCTCCTGTGATTCCAGTTTTAGATTCCGATGCTTCACTTCAGGTTTACTGTATACCTTGCACCTTCTTATTGACGATGAAACACAGAAATTGCATCCAAATTTAATACAAGAGGCACAATTCCGACTTAAGTACAAGAGGACTGTCACTCTCTCTTTCTATGATTTGAACATCTCCTGTTAGTCCAGTTTTAGATTCCGATGCTTCACTTCAGGTTTACTGTATACCTTGGACCTTCTTATTGACGATGAAACACAGAAACTGCATCCGAATTTAATACAAAAGGCACAATGCCGACTTAAGTACAAGCGGAGTGACACTCTCACTTTCTATGATTTGAACCCCTCCTGTGAGTCCAGTTTTAGATTCCGATGCTTCACTTGAGGTTTACTGTATACCTTGCACCTTCTTATTGACGAAGGAACACAGAAATTGCATCCGAATTTAATACAAGAGACACAATGCCGACTTAAGTACAGCAGGACTGACACTCTCATTTTCTATGATATGAACCTCTCCTGTGAGTCCAGTTTTAGATTCCGATGCTTCACTTCAGGTTTACTGTATACCTTGCACCTTCTTATAGATGATGAAACACAGAAATTTCATCGGATATTAATACAAATGGCACAATGCCGACTTAAGTAAAAGAGGACTGTCACTCTCCCTTTCTATGATTTGAACCTCTCCTGTGAGTTCAGTTTTAGATTCCGATGCTTCACTTCAGGTTTACTGTATACCTTGGACCTTCTTATTGATGATGAAACACAGAAATTTCATCGGAATTTAATACAAAAGGCACAATGCCGACTTAAGTAAAAGAGGACTGTCACTCTCTCTTTCTTTGATTTGAACCTCTCCTGTGAGTCCAGTTTTAGATTCCAATGCTTCACTTCAGGTTTACTGTATACCTTGCACCTTCTTACTGACGATGAAACTCAGAAATTGCATCCGAATTGAATACAAAAGGCACAATGCCGACTTAAGTACAACAGGACTGACACTCTCTCTTTCTATGATTTGAACCTCTCCTGTGAGTCCAGTTTTAGATTCCGATGCTTCACTTCAGGTTTACTGTATCCCTTGGACCTTCTTATTGACGATGAAACACAGAAATTTCATCGGAACTTAATACAAAAGGCACAATGCCGACTTAAGTAAAAGAGGACTGTCACTCTCTCTTTCTATGATTTGAACCTCTCCTGTGAGTCCAGTTTTAGATTCTGATGCTTCACTACAGGTTTACTCTATACCTTGCACCTTCTTATTGACGATGAAATACAGAAATTGCATCGGAATTTAATACAAAAGGCACAATGCCGACTTAAGTACAAGAGGAGTGACACTCTCACTTTCTATGATTGGAACCTGTCCTGTGAATCCAGTTTTAGATTCCGATGCTTCACTTCAGGTTTACTGTATACCTTGCACCTTCTTATTGACGATGAAATACAGAAATTGCATCGGAATTTAATACAAAAGGCACAATGCCGACTTAAGTACAAGAGGACTGGCACTCTCATCTTCTATGATTTGAACCTCTCCTGTGAGTCTAGTTTTAGATTCCGATGCTTCACTTCAGGTTTACTGTATACCTTGCACCTTCTTGTTGACGATGAAACACAGAAATTGTAGCCGAATTTAATACAAAAGGCACAATGCCGACTTAAGTACAAGAGGACTGACACTCTCACTTTCTATGATTTGAACCTCTCCTGTGAGTCCAGTTTTAGATTCCGATGCTTCACTTCAGGTTTACTGTATACCTTGCACCTTCTTATTGACGATGAAACACAGAAATTGCATCCAAATTTAATACAAGAGGCACAATGCCGACTTAAGTACAAGAGGACTGACACTCTCACTTACTATGATTTGAACCTCTTCTGTGAGTCCAGTTTTAGATTCCGATGCTTCACTTCAGGTTTACTGTATACCTTGCACCTTCTTATTGACGATGAAACACAGAAATTGCATCCAAATTTAATACAAGAGGCACAATGCCGACTTAAGTACAAGAGGACTGTCACTCTCTCTTTCTATGATTTGAACATCTCCTGTTAGTCCAGTTTTAGATTCCGATGCTTCACTTCAGGTTTACTGTATACCTTGGACATTCTTATTGACGATGAAACACAGAAACTACATCCGAATTTAATACAAAAGGCACAATGCCGACTTAAGTACAAGAGGACTGACACTCTCACATTCTATGACTTGACCCTCTCCAGTGAGTCCAGTTTTAGAGTCCGATGCTTCACATTAGGTTTACTGCATACCTTGCACCTTCTTATTGACGATGAAACACAGAAATTGCATCGGAATTTAATACAAAAGGTACAATGACAACTTAAGTACAAGCGGAGTGACACTCTCACTTTCTATGATTTGAACCCCTCCTGTGAGTCCAGTTTTAGATTCCGATGCTTCACTTGAGGTTTACTGTATACCTTGCACCTTCTTATTGACGATGAAACACAGAAATTTCATCGGAATTTAATACAAAAAGCACAATGCCGATTTAAGTAAAAGAGGACTGTCACTCTCTCTTTCTATGATTTGAACATCTCCTGTGAGTCCAGTTTTAGATTCCGATGCTTCACTTCAGGTTTACTGTATACCTTGCACCTTCTTATTGACGATGAAATACAGAAATTGCATCGGAATTTAATACAAAAGGCACAATGCCGACTTAAGTACAAGAGGACTGGCACTCTCATCTTCTATGATTTGAACCTCTCCTGTGAGTCCAGTTTTAGATTCCGATGCTTCACTTCAGGTTTACTGTATCCCTTGGACCTTCTTATTGACGATGAAACACAGAAATTTCATCGGAACTTAATACAAAAGGCACAATGCCGACTTAAGTAAAAGAGGACTGTCACTCTCTCTTTCTATGATTTGAACCTCTCCTGTGAGTCCAGTTTTAGATTCTGATGTTTCACTACAGGTTTACTCTATACCTTGCACCTTCTTATTGACGATGAAACACAGAAATTGCATCGGAATTTAATACAAAAGGCACAATGCCGACTTAAGTACAAGAGGAGTGACACTCTCACTTTCTATGATTGGAACCTGTCCTGTGAATCCAGTTTTAGATTCCGATGCTTCACTTCAGGTTTACTGTATACCTTGCACCTTCTTATTGACGATGAAATACAGAAATTGCATCGGAATTTAATACAAAAGGCACAATGCCGACTTAAGTACAAGAGGACTGGCACTCTCATCTTCTATGATTTGAACCTCTCCTGTGAGTCTAGTTTTAGATTCCGATGCTTCACTTCAGGTTTACTGTATACCTTGCACCTTCTTGTTGACGATGAAACACAGAAATTGCAGCCGAATTTAATACAAAAGGCACAATGCCGACTTAAGTACAAGAGGACTGACACTCTCACTTTCTATGATTTGAACCTCTCCTGTGATTCCAGTTTTAGATTCCGATGCTTCACTTCAGGTTTACTGTATACCTTGCACCTTCTTATTGACGATGAAACACAGAAATTGCATCCAAATTTAATACAAGAGGCACAATGCCGACTTAAGTACAAGAGGACTGACACTCTCACTTACTATGATTTGAACCTCTTCTGTGAGTCCAGTTTTAGATTCCGATGCTTCACTTCAGGTTTACTGTATACCTTGCACCTTCTTATTGACGATGAAACACAGAAATTTCATCGGAATTTAATACAAAAAGCACAATGCCGATTTAAGTAAAAGAGGACTGTCACTCTCTCTTTCTATGATTTGAACATCTCCTGTGAGTCCAGTTTTAGATTCCGATGCTTCACTTCAGGTTTACTGTATACCTTGGACATTCTTATTGACGATGAAACACAGAAACTGCATCCGAATTTAATACAAAAGGCACAATGCCGACTTAAGTGCAAGAGAACTGACACTCTCACATTCTATGACTTGAACCTCTCCTTTGAGTCCAGTTTTAGAGTCCGATGCTTCACTTTAGGTTTACTGCATACCTTGCACCTTCTTATTGACGATGAAACACAGAAATTTCATCGGAATTTAATACAAAAGGCACAATGCCAACTTAAGTAAAAGAGGACCGTCACTCTCTCTTTCTATGATTTGAACCTCTCCTGTGAATCCAGTTTTAGATTCTGATGCTTCACTTCAGGTTTACTCTATACCTTGCACCTTCTTATTGACGATGAAACACAGAAATTGCATCGGAATTTAATACAAAAGGCACAATGCCGACTTAAGTACAAGAGGAGTGACACTCTCACTTTCTATGATTGGAACCTCTCCTGTGATTCCAGTTTTAGATTCCGATGCTTCACTTCAGGTTTACTGTATATCTTGCACCTTCTTAATGACGATGAAATACAGAAATTGCATTGGAATTTAATATAAAAGTCACAATGCCGACTTAAGTACAAGAGGACTGACACTCTCATCTTCTATGATTTGAACCTCTCCTGTGAGTCCAGTTTTAGATTCCGATGCTTCACTTCAGGTATACTGTATACCTTGCACCTTCTTATTGACGATGAAACACAGAAATTGCATCCAAATTTAATACAAAAGGCACAATGCCGACTTAAGTACAAGAGGACTGATACTCTCACTTTCGATGATTTGAACCTCTCCTGAGAGTCCAGTTTTAGATTCCGATGCTTCACTTCAGGTTTACTGTATACCTTGCACCTTCTTATTGACGATGAAACACAGAAATTGCATCCGAATCTAATGAAAAAGGCACAATGCCGACTTAAGTACAAGAGGACTCTCACTTTCTATGATTTGAACCCCTCCTGAGAGTCCAGTTTTAGATTCCGATGCTTCACTTCAGGTTTACTATATACCTTGCACCTTCTTATTGACGAAGGAACACAGAAATTGCATCCGAATTTAATACAAAAGACACAATGCCGACTTAAGTACAGGAGGACTGACACTCTCATTTTCTATGATATGAACCTCTCCTGTGAGTCCAGTTTTAGATTCCGATGCTTCACTTCAGGTTTACTGTATACCTTGCACCTTCTTATAGATGATGAAACAGAGAAATTTCATCGGAATTTAATACAAATGGCACAATGCCGACTTAAGTAAAAGAGGACTGTCACTCTCCCTTTCTATGATTTGAACCTCTCTTGTGAGTCCAGTTTTAGATTCCGATGCTTCACTTCAGGTTTACTGTATACCATGCACCTTCTTATTGACGATGAAACACAGAAATTGCATCGGAATTTAATACATAAGGCACAATGCCGACTTAAGTACAAGAGGACTGACACTTTCACTTTCTATGATTTGAACCTCTCCTGTGAGTCCAGTTTTTGATTCCGATGCTTCACTTCAGGTTTACTGTATACCTTGAACCTTTTTATTGACGAAGGAACACAGAAATTGCATACGAAATTAATACAAAAGGCACAATGCCGACTTAAGTACAAGAGGACTGATACTCTCACTTTCGATGATTTGAACCTCTCCTGTGAGTCCAGTTTTAGATTCCGATGCTTCACTTCAGGTTTACTGTATACCTTGCACCTTCTTATTGACGATGAAACACAGAAATTGCATCCGAATCTAATGAGAAAGGCACAATGCCGACTTAAGTACAAGAGGACTCTCACTTTCTATGATTTGAACCCCTCCTGAGAGTCCAGTTTTAGATTCCGATGCTTCACTTCAGGTTTACTGTATACCTTGCACCTTCTTATTGACGAAGGAACACAGAAATTGCATCCGAATTTAATACAAAAGACACAATGCCGACTTAAGTACAGGAGGACTGACACTCTCATTTTCTATGATATGAACCTCTCCTGTGAGCCAATTTTAGATTCCGATGCTTCACTTCAGGTTTACTGTATACCTTGCACCTTCTTATAGATGATGAAACAGAGAAATTTCATCGGAATTTAATACAAATGGCACAATGCCGACTTAAGTAAAAGAGGACTGTCACTCTCCCTTTCTATGATTTGAACCTCTCCTGTGAGTCCAGTTTTAGATTCCGATGCTTCACTTCAGGTATACTGTATACCTTGCACCTTCTTATTGACGATGAAACACAGAAATTGCATCCAAATTTAATACAAAAGGCACAATGCCGACTTAAGTACAAGAGGACTGATACTCTCACTTTCGATGATTTGAACCTCTCCTGAGAGTCCAGTTTTAGATTCCGATGCTTCACTTCAGGTTTACTGTATACCTTGCACCTTCTTATTGACGATGAAACACAGAAATTGCATCCGAATCTAATGAAAAAGGCACAATGCCGACTTAAGTACAAGAGGACTCTCACTTTCTATGATTTGAACCCCTCCTGAGAGTCCAGTTTTAGATTCCGATGCTTCACTTCAGGTTTACTGTATACCTTGCACCTTCTTATTGACGAAGGAACACAGAAATTGCATCCGAATTTAATACAAAAGACACAATGCCGACTTAAGTACAGGAGGACTGACACTCTCATTTTCTATGATATGAACCTCTCCTGTGAGTCCAGTTTTTGGTTCCGATGCTTCACTTCAGGTTTACTGTATACCTTGAACCTTTTTATTGACGAAGGAACACAGAAATTGCATACGAAATTAATAGAAAAGGCACAATGCCGACTTAAGTACAAGAGGACTGACACTCTCACTTTCTATAATTTGAACCTCTCCTGTGAGTTCAGTTTTAGATTCCGATGCTTCACTTCAGGTTTACTGTATACCTTGCACCTTCTTATTGATGATGAAACACAGAAATTTCATCAGAATTTAATACAAAAGGCACAATGCCGACTTAAGTAAAAGAGGACTGTCACTCTCTCTTTCTTTGATTTGAACCTCTCCTGTGAGTCCAGTTTTAGATTCCAATGCTTCACTTCAGGTTTACTGTATACCTTGCACCTTCTTATTGACGATGAAACACAGAAATTGCATACGAATTTAATACAGAAGGCACAATGCCGACTTAAGTACAACAGGACTGACACTCTCTCTTTCTATGATTTGAACCTCTCCTGTGAGTCCAGTTTTAGATTCCGATGCTTCACTTCAGGTTTACTGTATCCCTCGGACCTTCTTATTGACGATGAAACACAAAAATTTCATCGGAACTTAATACAAAAGGCACAATGCCGACTTAAGTAAAAGAGGACTGTCACTCTCTCTTTCTATGATTTGAACCTCTCCTGTGAGTCCAGTTTTAGATTCTGATGCTTCACTTCAGGTTTACTCTATACCTTGCACCTTCTTATTGACGATGAAACACAGAAATTGCATCGGAATTTAATACAAAAGGCACAATGCCGACTTAAGTACAAGAGGACTGACACTCTCACTTTCTATAATTTGAACCTCTCCTGTGACTTCAGTTTTAGATTCCGATGCTTCACTTCAGGTTTACTGTGTACCTTGCACCTTCTTATTGATGATGAAACACAGAAATTTCATCAGAATTTAATACAAAAGGCACAATGCCGACTTAAGTAAAAGAGGACTGTCACTCTCTCTTTCTTTGATTTGAACCTCTCCTGTGAGTCCAGTTTTAGATTCCAATGCTTCACTTCAGGTTTACTGTATACCTTGCACCTTCTTATTGACGATGAAACACAGAAATTGCATACGAATTTAATACAGAAGGCACAATGCCGACTTAAGTACAACAGGACTGACACTCTCTCTTTCTATGATTTGAACCTCTCCTGTGAGTCCAGTTTTAGATTCCGATGCTTCACTTCAGGTTTACTGTATCCCTCGGACCTTCTTATTGACGATGAAACAGAGAAATTTCATCGGAACTTAATACAAAAGGCACAATGCCGACTTAAGTAAAAGAGGACTGTCACTCTCTCTTTCTATGATTTGAACCTCTCCTGTGAGTCCAGTTTTAGATTCTGATGCTTCACTTCAGGTTTACTCTATACCTTGCACCTTCTTATTGACGATGAAACACAGAAATTGCATCGGAATTTAATACAAAAGGCACAATGCCGACTTAAGTACAAGAGGAGTGACACTCTCACTTTCTATGATTGGAACCTGTCCTGTGAATCCAGTTTTAGATTCCGATGCTTCACTTCAGGTTTACTGTATACCTTGCACCTTCTTATTGACGATGAAATACAGAAATTGCATCGGAATTTAATACAAAAGGCACAATGCCGACTTAAGTACAAGAGGACTGACACTCTCACTTTCTATGATTTGAACCTCTCCTGTGAGTCCAGTTTTAGGTTCCGATGCTTCACTTCAGGTTTACTGTATACCTTGCACCTTCTTATTGACGATGAAACACAGAAATTGCATCCAAATTTAATACAAGAGGCACAATGCCGACTTAAGTACAAGAGGACTGACACTCTCACTTTCTATGATTTGAACCTCTAATGTGAGTCCAGTTTTAGATTCCGATGCTTCACTTCAAGTTTACTGTATACCTTGCACCTTCTTATTGACGATGAAACACAGAAATTTCATCGGAATTTAATACAAAAAGCACAATGCCGATTTAAGTAAAAGAGGACTGTCACTCTCTCTTTCTATGATTTGAACATCTCCTGTGGTCCAGTTTTAGATTCCGATGCTTCACTTCAGGTTTACTGTATACCTTGGACATTCTTATTGACGATGAAACACAGAAACTGCATCCGAATTTAATACAAAAGGCACAATGCCGACTTAAGTAAAAGAGGACCGTCACTCTCTCTTTCTATGATTTGAACCTCTCCTGTGAATCCAGTTTTAGATTCTGATGCTTCACTTCAGGTTTACTCTATACCTTGCACCTTCTTATTGACGATGAAACACAGAAATTGCATCGGAATTTAATACAAAAGGCACAATGCCGACTTAAGTACAAGAGGAGTGACACTCTCATTTTCTATGATATGAACCTCTCCTGTGAGTCCAGTTTTAGATTCCGATGCTTCACTTCAGGTTTACTGTATACCTTGCACCTTCTTATAGATGATGAAACACAGAAATTTCATCGGAATTTAATACAAATGGCACAATGCCGACTTAAGTAAAAGAGGACTGTCACTCTCCCTTTCTATGTTTTGAACCTCTCTTGTGAGTCCAGTTTTAGATTCCGATGCTTCACTTCAGGTTTACTGTATACCATGCACCTTCTTATTGACGATGAAACACAGAAATTGCATCGGAATTTAATACATAAGGCACAATGCCGACTTAAGTACAAGAGGACTGACACTTTCACTTTCTATGATTTGAACCTCTCCTGTGAGTCCAGTTTTTGATACCGATGCTTCACTTCAGGTTTACTGTATACCTTGAACCTTCTTATTGACGATGAAACACAGAAATTGCATCCGAACTTAATTCAAAAGGCACAATGCCGACTTAAGTACAAGAGGACTGACACTCTCACTTTCTATGATTTGAACCTCTCCTGTGAGTCCAGTTTTATATTCTGATGCTTCATTTCAGTTTTACTGTATACCTTGCACCTTCGTATTGACGAAGGATCACAGAAATTGCATACGAATTTAATACAAAAGGCACAATGCCGACTTAAGTACAAGAGGACTGACACTCTCACTTTCTTTAATTTGAACCTCTCCTGTGAGTTCAGTTTTAGATTCCGATGCTTCACTTCAGGTTTACTGTATACCTTGCACCTTCTTATTGATGATGAAACACAGAAATTTCATCGGAATTTAATACAAAAGGCACAATGCCGACTTAAGTAAAAGAGGACTGTCACTCTCTCTTTCTTTGATATGAACCTCTCCTGTGAGTCCAGTTTTAGATTCCAATGCTTCACTTCAGGTTTACTGTATACCTTGCACCTTCTTATTGACGATGAAACACAGAAATTGCATACGAATTTAATACAAAAGGCACAATGCCGACTTAAGTACAACAGGACTGACACTCTCTCTTTCTATGATTTGAACCTCTCCTGTGAGTCCAGTTTTAGATTCCGCTGCTTCACTTCAGGTTTACTGTATCCCTTGGACCTTCTTATTGACGATGAAACACAGAAATTTCATCGGAATTTAATACAAAAGGCACAATGCCGACTTAAGTAAAAGAGGACTGTCACTCTCTCTTTCTATGATTTGAACCTCTCCTGTGAATCCAGTTTTAGATTCCGATGCTTCACTTCAGGTTTACTGTATACCTGGCACCTTCTTATTGACGATGAAATACAGAAATTGCATCGGAATTTAATACAAAAGGCACAATGCCGACTTAAGTACAAGAGGAGTGACACTCTCATCTGCTATGATTTGAACCTCTCCTGTTAGTCTAGTTTTAGATTCCGATGCTTCACTTCAGGTTTACTGTATACCTTGCACCTTCTTATTGACGATGAAACACAGAAATTGCAGCCGAATTTAATGCAAAAGGCACAATGCCGACTGAAGTACAAGAGGACTGACACTCTCACTTTCTATGATTTGAACCTCTCCCGTGAGTCCAGTTTTAGATTCCGATGCATCACTTGTAATATTAGTAATTTTCGCCTCACAAACATTAATATACGCTCAATAGTAAACGCCTGATGGCCTAAAGTTATCGAACAATTGTAAAGTAAAAGAAATGAATCATCGCATAGCAGCGACAGAATCTATTATTCTTTATCTTTGCCCTTCTTGCGCGGTGCCAGTAAATCTCTATGTACATGTATCGATTAATGGTATAAAAAAGAATTCTGTTGTTTCAAGACAAATGAGGCTTTTGGCGCCTCACCCTTTACTGTTTGTATTCCATGAAAGGCGGACGCGGACTTGCTGCGTTCCACAACTGTATATTATATTTGATGTGAAAATATTGAGTGAATATGCTAATTGTTATTTTTTTTAATCAGAAAAGATGTAGTTTCTTGTAACTGATATGGAACAGACAGCATCCAGAGGACATTTTGACTGTTATGTATAAAGTATTTAACCACAATGGTCATCTATTGTAATTTAATATGAAAAGGTACGTAGCATTAAAAAAAAAGGTGTGTTAAAGATAAGTGTGCTTATTTTCGTAAATTAACCTTGATGAGTCCATCTCCTTATTTACTTAACTTAATTATTTTGTGTTACTTCATCATCAGAAATTACGATCACGCTGATGGGCCGAACGCAGCATGAGGCAGAAGGAACATTATCGTTTTCCTATTATTTCTGAACCAACTCTTTTTAATTGTGTAGTGTTGCATTTCTTTTAAAGTCTATAAATCTTCTGGTCCCTTAGTGTTGATCCGGGTATGACTACATCGCGACTATAAAAATGCACAGAAATGATAATGTTTCTTCCGAGCGATCTCAAACATATATATATCAATATGCTGCTCTTATTCAGGTATTTAATGATCAACGTATGTTATTATAATAGCGTAATAAATCCCTGATTCTGTTGCCAAGTGGCCCACCAAAATATTCACTTTTTCGACATTAAAAAAAAAAAAAGTAACAATTCTTTTTATTTTTTGTCCCCCAAGAGCAACGCTACACTTGGCGCCCGAACAGGGACTTGATCAAAAAATCATTTCATGTATGTGTTTAAAAAAAATTTTCTTTGCTTGTTCTAATAACTGTTTCATTTTTTCATGTGGATGCAATTCAACCGAGAAAGAGAAGTGGGAAAACCTTTTAATTAATTCAGAAGAACGATTGATGAAATTACCAAAAAACGCGAGTATCCAGCTGTATCATTATCAAGACAGCCATAGTAAGTCAAATTTTTATACGCAGTAGCCAAGCTTTCGTAGTGACGTAGCATCTTTCGAGTTGATCAGAACGTAAACCTGTCTTTCCTTGCCTTGAAACAGCTTTATTTCAATTTGTCCATAGTCCATTCCTATGTAGTTAAATTCAGTGAAAGTGTACCATTGTTGTCAGTGCATAAAAAAATTACGATATGGCGGATAACTACGCTAAAAACTGGTAAAACGTGTGATATTTCATTTGTTTGTAATTAGTAGGAACCATCTTGTCTTCTTGGCGTAAATGAACGTCAGTTGTTACCCAGAGTTAAAATTTTATCTTAGGTCCCAGTAAGCCATAGCACTACGTCACAGACAAACGACTGACGGCAGTGACAAACAATATCTGTAGCATTTTGACGTTTGACAAATAATTCATGAACATGGCTGACGGTAAACAGCGGACACAAACAAAACCAGACGACAGCGGTGATGCGAATGGACCTCACTATCCATTACGATCACGCGCGATAGGTACACGAGCGGAGGCAGAAGCAGCCTCGACCGAAGTTTTAGAAGCTGGTCCTAGTGTGCAAACTATTCCCGCTTTTGAAAAAAATGACTTGGCTGCAATGATCGAAGCAATAATGGAACGCAAGTTCGAAAGTCAAAGACAGAGAGAGGCGCAAAGACAGGAACGTGAAAAGCAGGAAAAATTAGATGAAAAGGCCCGCGAAGAAAAAGAGAAGGCCGAAAGACGGCATAATAAAAATCAGGTCCTTACAAATCTGTGCAACTCAGTAAAAGAAGACATAAATTCAGTAAAAACAGAAATAAATTCGGTAAAAACAGACATAAATTCAGTAAAAACAGATCTGCAAACGGAGATAAATGACCTAAATACACGGTTAAATTCGGTAAAGGCCGAACTAAAGGTAGACATAACAGCTGATTTAAATACCCTGTTGGGTAATGTCCAAAGCCAAATCAGCAGTCAGATCACGATCATGAGGCTAGAAATTGACACACAAGTAGAGTCAAAAATAGAGGATATTTCAAAACGGTTAGATAAAAAAATCGAAGCAGCCAAGGGGGAGATAAATTCAAAAGTGATAGAATATCAAAAACAAGCTGCGACCTTAAAAGAAGATTATACTGCAATCTCTGATGAGGTCAAAGGAGTTAAAACCGCGGTAGACACAATCGAGAATGTTGTTGATGATCTTTCGAAACAGATTGAGACTCTTAATGTAGAGGACCACATAAAGAATACTGTTAAGGCACATGCTGAAGCATTGTCTGATCACTACCAAGAGTGGATTAAAAACAAAGACGGATTCATAGAAAACAAGGTCAAGAACGAACTCAGGGAAACTGTCAAAAACATGACCTTTGAAATATTGGCAGCCCCTGGAAAAACAGGAGACACGGTGATGTCAGAATTAGGCCAGATAAGACGAGCGTTAGCTCAAGATTTACCTGAATAGCGTCAACAGATAGTTGATGAAGTTCGTACACTAAAATGTCAAGTTGAAAATTCCCCACCTCCCGTGTCAGGAAACTGGAATAATTCACCACGAAGTAATGAACAACAGCAGGTACATTACCGTTCACCATTTGATAACGCTCAAACTCATAGTTCTATAGAAGCACAAGTTAACCAGACTACCAGCCCATCCACTTTTGTCAGTTTGATGCAGGAGGAAAGCGTGATCAAACATCGTATTTTTCCGACCTTTCACCCACAGAAAAGAGAAATTCATCCTATAGTGTTCCTCCGAAATTTTTCAGGAATTTTCCCGAGTAGCTGGAGTGACCGCCAGCGAATTCAATTTGTTAGTGGATTTATCGTAGGCGATGCTGCCTTATGGGGAACCGAAATGGTCGACTCTTGTAAAAGTTACAAAGAGTTTGAACAGATGTTTTTAGCTAAATTCTGGAGTTCTGGTGTGCAGCAGCGCCTGAGAAAAGAGGTTTACAACGCCGAAGTGTTTAACAGTAAGCGCGGTAGTTTGAGAAGATATTTTGAAAAGTATTTAGCGAAAATCAAGTTCTGGGATTCGCCGATCACCGCCAAAGACGTTATTATGATTCTAAAAACTAAGCTACCGATTGCGATCAGAGAAAAGTTAGTAAACGTGTCTGAGGACGATACGGACACTTTCCTATCTGTGTTAGACTCGTTAGATCTGATTTACGAGGACGCTAGAGTTGATGTTGGCAACGCCCACTTCAGTGCAGGCGGCCAGCACAATACAGAATACGCAGGCAACAATGGTGGCCGAGCGAAAGCGCGTCACAGCGACAGCCAGTACCAACCCCACAACAGTTTCAAAAATAAACGCACTACGTACTCCAACAGCAAATACAAAAATAAGTACAATAACGGCCAGAGATACAATCCAATATATAATTCGTCACCACCTCAGTACGAAAATACACATTATAGCACACAGCCCCAGCAATATGGAAACACGCAACCGATCAACGGTAATTATCAAAACGATCAGTCTTACGATTCAAATCGTCAGTGGAAAAGAAATAAATGGCATAATCAAGGTGGAGACCAATGTACACCTTTCAGTAACGGTTACAATCAACACAAGCCACAGCAAAATACCTTTCAGCCACAAAATATACACTTCACGCAACAAGCGAACGGACCTTCGGGAACTCTGAAGCCTAAACGCCCGCATAATACGCAAATTTATTATGCGCAAGCGAATACGCCAGGACAACAAGATCCGTTTCCAACAGAGTTCGTACCACAAAACCAACACCAGTTCCAGACGGAAGAAACATTAAGAAATATAAATCAGCAGGAAAGTAAGCGTCGAGCGGAAAATTAAAAGCAGCACCTTTGAGCCTCCTAGAGGATGCTGCAGGTTTGAATGGGGGCACCCTGTCCCTTAGTCCACACGAAATTAAAGCAATTAGGTATGACAAAGAGACAAACTTACGGGATGATCTAGTAGCAGACACTGAGACGAAAGACAATGATGACGTATGGGACGAACAAGTTCAAGCTTCCATAAGGGTATCAATTGCCAACATACCTGTAACAGCTATTGTAGATACAGGAGCTAATATAAATGTCTTATCTTTATGTTTATTTAAGCAAATATCCTCTGTATGCAAAGTTTTATCACTTCCAATTCAAGGTTGCACCATATC
The DNA here is from genome assembly GCF_021461395.2 of Schistocerca americana. Taxonomy (NCBI): domain Eukaryota; kingdom Metazoa; phylum Arthropoda; class Insecta; order Orthoptera; family Acrididae; genus Schistocerca; species Schistocerca americana. Next base: position 9,224,499 of record NC_060126.1, read on the forward strand.
GGGAGCAATTGGTCCACTAACACAACGTGTAAATCTTCAGACTCAGCTTCAAATCCAGATAGAGTCTATTTCAGTAACGTGCATTTTTCTTATTGTTAAAAACCTATCAGTGCCACGTATCCTGAGTATGGAATTCTTGAGGCAGACGAAAGCTAAAATTGACATCGAGTGTGGAATCTGTACTCTAGTAGCGAGCCAGCAACAAGTAACTGTAAATTTGTTAAGAAGTAAGGTGAAGACAAACTTTGGGGTGCTTCAAACAGCAGTACGGCCATGGACTAAAAGACAACAGTACAGTCAGACAGAAGACATGACAGATCTTGAAAGTGTTAATGACGATGAGTATAAAGACCTAATTCCCGGTCAGAATGAATTATACGGTAAAGCTAGTGAGTCCATTGAATTATCCAAACAACAGAAGAATGAGCTTTACAATTTGTTAACAGATTACGTTCAAGTATTTTCTAAGAAACCTGGACTAATAAAAGGCTTTGAATATCGAATGGATGTCCTGCCCCATTCAACCTACTGTAGAACAAGCTATTCCATTCCATATGCGAGACGCGAAGCTGTCAAGTGCGAGATCAAGAAAATGTTACGCTGGAATGTGATAGAAGTATCTCATTCACCTTATTCGAGTCCTTTATTGTCTGTGCTAAAATCAGATGGTAGCGTAAGGCTAGTCCTAGATGCAAGATTAATCAATAAAATTATAGTACCCATAAGAACGAGACCAGAGGCTCTTGAAGAGCATCTGCAGAAGTTTCATGGAGTTAAGTATTTGAGTACCCTTGATTTGAAAAGCAGTTACTGGCAAGTAAAACTTGCGCAGGAGTCTAGGAAGTACACTGCGTTTATATTTGCAGGTAGATCTTACCATTTCAAAGTTGTACCGTTTGGACTAAATGTGAGTTCCGGAATTTTTATTTCTGCCCTTGACTATGTACTAGGTCCTGAACTTTTAGATGAGGTAACAGTCTATGTGGATGACGTTCTTGTAGCATCGAAAAATTGGGAAGATCATGTGGCCCTTCTGCAAAAGATATTTCAACGATTCAGAGAGTATGGTGTTACAGCAAATCTTAAGAAATCCAAGTTTGGAAAAAGTGAAATTAAATTTTTAGGGCACATCATCACCCCTGAAGGAATTAAACCCGACCCGGAAAAATTATCTGCTATAAAAAACTTTCCAACCCCTGTTACAAAAAGGCAACTGAGAGGATTTATCGGTCTTACGTCATTTTTCAGACGTTTTGTTCCCAATCAGGTATTGAACAATCCCGCTCTTCACAACCTTTTAAAAAAGAATTCACATTGGAATTGGACGCCGGAATGCCAAGACGGATTTAAGAAAATTAAAGACAGTCTGGTTAACAGTAACATTCTCCATCATCCTCAGATGGATAAGGAATTTTGTATTACTGCAGACGCTTCCTTTGTGGGTATCGGCGCTTGTCTTTTCCAGATTCAATTAGTAAATGGACACGAGCAAATCCAAGTGATTAGCTTTGCGAGTCGAGTGTTATCAGAGTGTGAGAAGTCTTATTCGGTTACGGAGTTGGAGGCACTTGCCGTAATATGGGCTTTTAGGCGATTTAACTATTATATCTATGGAAGAAAAATTAAAGTCTATTCAGACCATCAAGCCTTATCATTCCTCCTTACATGCAAGTTGCAACACCCTCGTCTTACTCGATGGTGCTTATTCCTGCAGGAATATGACTTTGACATTGTATACATAAAAGGTAAAGATAATGTTATAGCAGACGCACTTTCTCGCTCACCTGAGGGCTTACTAGAAACCAGCGAACTGGTGGAACAAATGTCTAATTATAAAGTTTTGTTAATGAAAGATCCAATTCACAGAAAGTATTTTCTTCAGTTATGTAGGCAGATTCAGATTCTTCAAAATACAGATCCAAAATGGAAAAAGGTTATACAAATTCTTCACGAAAATCCAGCCCACAAGTTGTCCAAGTTTTATAAAGTTCATAACCAAGTGCTATTTCATAAGACGTCTGAGTCATCTGAGAGGTGGTGTGTTTGCATCCCTCGAAATTTCATTGAACATCTTCTGTGGTACACTCACATTTCATGGGGTCACTACGGACCAGAAAAATGTAAAAGGAAAATCTCGACTTACTGTTATGTTCCGAATCTACACCAGAGAATTCATAAATTATTGAGAAACTGTGTCATCTGTCAAAAGGCAAAATCCTTAAACATTTCCACTACAATTCCACTAAATCCAATAGTTACTGAAAGGCCAAACCAGCTTCTTAGTATTGATTTAGCAGGTCCACTACCCACCGGTAGGGGAGGCGCTAAATACTTAGTAGCAATCCTGGACAATTTTTCTAAGCACATAAGACTGTACGCAGTAAAATCTTCTTGTGCAAATCCAATAATTCGTCGCATTGAAAATGATTATTTCCCACGATTCGGGGTTCCAGAATCAATTTTGTCTGATAATGCTTCAAATTTCACATCACGCCCGTGGCGTGCATTTCTTGCTCGCCATAGAATCAAACAAATTTTGATATCCCTGTTTCGACCGCAATCGAATCCGACAGAAAGAATCTTCAAAGAATTTAACAGATTTATAAGGACGTACATTCCGAATAAGCAATCTAAGTGGGTAGACTTCGTAACACCATTCGAACAGATTGTAAACCACCTTCCTCATCTGTCGACCGGATTCACGCCACATGAGTTAATGTCAAGATCAAAAGAGAGGAATGAATGGATAGACCCCCTTCCAAAGTTACAAGACAACGAATTGGACCTAGACGCAAAAATCAGGCAAGCTCTCATATCATTGACAACGTATGCTAACCTCCGAAAAAAGGCATTTGATAAGAAGGTAAACAGAGTTATAGATTTCAAAGAAGGAGAAAAGGTATTAGTCAGGACTCACTTTAAACCATCCCTGTTGTTAAAGAAGAATCGTAAGTGGCAACACATTTATGAAGGTCCCTTTGTGATAATGAGGAAACCACACATTGGTAGCTATTTGTTATCTGACCCTGCCACGAATAAAATCAAAGGATTGTTCCACCATCAAGATTTAAGAAAATTTTATAACGCCAGGAATTAAGTTAATTTAAGCTGTAAGAAAATTCTAAGGCATTGGAGATCAGGATTAACCAATGAGTAACAAGAACGGATCTGAACTGACTACGGACGTTAGCCGGTGCTAAAAGGAAACCTTATGTATCAAAACAACGTGTCTGGAAAATAAAATACAGAATAAGTTGTAGACAAGTATTTACATGAATAATCTTTATGTAAACAGGAGGACATGTCCTAGAGGCGATTTTCAATTTTAGTTATAAGTTAGTATGTAAGGAAAATGATGTACTCGAGAGGTATTAATTAGCCCCGAGGTACTAAAATGAGGAAAGAGGAAGGAGCGAATAATGCACTTCTCTCGCTAAATAGTAATTTGAGAATGAGCAGGAAGGAGCGAATAATGCACTTCTCTTACTAAATAGTAATATGAAAATGATGATTATATGTGCTTAGTATTAGTAAGTGAAATTTAATCGAGGACAAATTAATTACCTGTTTTAAAAGGAAATACTTAAACGTCCAGACAAAAGAGGAAAGTTGTGAGAAGGATTCGATTCCATGAGGTTATTCCCTATTTTCAAATGTGACGTAAATAAGGCACCACCTGTTAGCGTAAAACAGTCGGTAGATTTAACTTGTAAATTCCAGCACAGTGCTGTGCCAGCGGTAAAATAACATCTCTTTGAAGTGAACAGATACCTAGGATTAAGCATGAACAGATTGATGACGCAGTGCAATTGTTCTAAAAAGGCCTGACGTTAACCTTAAGTAAAAGCGTGATGGAATAAAAAGGAAGTTTATTGTATAACGCAAAGTAAGATGAGTCTAGACTACAAACAAGCTGAGTCAAAGAAGATATGAGTAACATGGTTTATTATGCCAACTTCACGGTACTATTGAGCATTAGCGATACTGCAAATTCACAAGCTAGCAGCACATATAATAAGGATCTCGCCCAAGCTTCACAGGTAGCGACAGCAGAAAAAAACAACACTCTAGTGAGAGGCTTATATATACAAATGATAATTAATACCTAAATGCGTAATGCATAAACTTGACTTAGTCTAAGAAATGTGCAAAGAGTAGTAAGCAAGCTGCAGCAAGATACATATTAGATATACATGCTTGAAGTGATAGATTTTATTTTAAGTGTGCACTGCAATATTTATTGTTTTCTCTGTGATTATGTGATTATTGAATCCCTTTCCTAAGTGCAAATCCTTTAAGATCCTTGATCCTATCCACTCCTCAGGATCAACTTGTAAAGATGCACGTGTGCTTAGGAAGTGAGGCACTACTTATAAAAATGAGTAGGTTCGCGACGCGCATATTGCTTTTGTAATGCGCAATGTAAATTAAATTTTCGACCTGGTTGAGGAGTAATTTAGATTCTGTCGACGATCCGCGAGTAGGCCCGCTTTTCCCATTTTTTTTTTCGACTGTTTGTATTTCTACACGAAACTCAGAGGCGGAATTGCTATTTTCAAATCTGTCCTCGAACTTTCTTTAAAGACAAGCACATACGAGAAAAACTTTTGACACTAAACAAGACGAGCACTAAAAAAAAAGAGTATTGGTCCTACAAAATGAATAAGCAAGCGTGATAAAGATTACTATGAATGAAATTAATTTGTAAAGGAGATTGGAATGGATTTGGTCAAAGAAAAAGTACTTATAATAGCCTACCTGTGACCGTAGGCTTAAATAAAAAAAAAGACTAATTAAGAAACAATTGTTTTGATTCAAAGTGGTCAATTAGATTATTTATCGATTTAAATGAACTCTTGTAAATATTAGTAAGTAAATCAACTTGTAAACACAGTGTGATGTTATGACGCGAGAATTTCTGTTAATACACCGTTCACGCAGACGCTCACCACAGTGCAAGTGAAGTTTTAAAGTTTGACGATTGTCAGTGGCAGTATTCTACTGCACCATATGTGTGAACAATTTCGTTGATGTGTGCAGTGTGTAATAATCAGTGTCATTCCACACATGCAGTTGCAGCGGTAGCTACCACTTACCTGTGAATCCGTAACTGGATAGTGGACAGGAAGTGATGTGAGGCAGGTTCGGTGGCAGAAGCTCCCTCCAGCAATCTAAAAAAAGCACAAAGCCACGATCCGCCGAACAAAAGCGACGCACGGCACCTCAAGCGCGAAATCAACGCTCTGCAAGAAAGCTCCGGTCACGTGCGCGCGCACAGACTGAATTTCAAGGTTGCTCGCAACAGTGGAGGCGGACAGCCACCACATGACGAAATAATGTAAACGTTCAACCGACAACACAGTTGCTGTACGCTACATTCTGTAGCAAAAACATTCACACCCAGTACTGAAAACATTTTGTATGTATCATAAACCTTCCGAGAGACTCTAAAATAGAGAAGTTAACGTAATTATTATAATGACTGATTGTACACAGAGACAAGTCACAAGGTCACCTCTGAACACTGTTGAAATGTAAACTTTAACGAAAGGTCACGATACGAATGAAAATAAGCACACGAAAATACGTCAAAGGATCCGATCCTTCCTATATCCCATCCCACATGTATATAAAATTAGTTTTGTAAGCTATTCTAATATAAGACATTTTATCTGTTTCATATGTGAAATAATTCGGAGAGCCACACTCGAGCCCTGAAAGTGAAAGATATGGACTTCCTTGTCGAAGCCATCACCAGTGGCCGCTCTACAATCAAAGTCTATCATAAATAGTGTATGTGCGACGAAAATAAATGTATAATTAAGTGCGACGACGGACAAGGCAATCAATCGACAAGACGATGACAATATAATGAATACTGTTAAAACAGAAAGTTGTGTACCAGTTGTGATAGTCAAATTACTTTTGCAACGATGAAAAATGAAGTGTGACTCTATTTCCTTATAAATCTTGTAAATATGTGTACTTATAGCCTTAATTTTAAGAATCATCAAGATAGACTGAATCCATACAAACACTGATAGACATACAGAACAAATTCACAATGATCCACCGTCAGTAATTACAAATTGAAACGTTAATTCTTTTATTATGGAATGAATATAAAATGAAACTTTTAATAACCTGTATGTTACACTCGAAAATTACAAATATTCCAATGTGCATGAGGATGAAAGTAATACCTTCGGTATTCCTTCCCTCCTCATGGGAGGCAGTGTAATATTAGTAATTTTCGCCTCACAAACATTAATATACGCTCAATAGTAAACGCCTGATGGCCTAAAGTTATCGAACAATTGTAAAGTAAAAGAAATGAATCATCGCATAGCAGCGACAGAATCTATTATTCTTTATCTTTGCCCTTCTTGCGCGGTGCCAGTAAATCTCTATGTACATGTATCGATTAATGGTATAAAAAAGAATTCTGTTGTTTCAAGACAAATGAGGCTTTTGGCGCCTCACCCTTTACTGTTTGTATTCCATGAAAGGCGGACGCGGACTTGCTGCGTTCCACAACTGTATATTATATTTGATGTGAAAATATTGAGTGAATATGCTAATTGTTATTTTTTTCCAATCAGAAAAGATGTAGTTTCTTGTAACTGATATGGAACAGACAGCATCCAGAGGACATTTTGACTGTTATGTATAAAGTATTTAACCTCTATGGTCATCTATTGTAATTTAATATGAAAAGGTACGTAGCATTAAAAAAAAAGGTGTGTTAAAGATAAGTGTGCTTATTTTCGTAAATTAACCTTGATGAGTCCATCTCCTTATTTACTTAACTTAATTATTTTGTGTTACTTCATCATCAGAAATTACGATCACGCTGATGGGCCGAACGCAGCATGAGGCAGAAGGAAAATTATCGTTTTCCTATTATTTCTGAACCAACTCTTTTTAATTGTGTAGTGTTGCATTTCTTTTAAAGTCTATAAATCTTCTGGTCCCTTAGTGTTGATCCGGGTATGACTACATCGCGACTATAAAAATGCACAGAAATGATAATGTTTCTTCCGAGCGATCTCAAATATATATATATCAATATGCTGCTCTTATTCAGGTATTTAATGATCAACGTATGTTATTATAATAGCGTAATAAATCCCTGATTCTGTTGCCAAGTGGCCCACCAAAATATTCACTTTTTCGACATTACAAAAAAAAAAGTAACAATTCTTTTTATTTTTTGTCCCCCAAGAGCAACGCTACACACTTCAGGTTTACTGTATACCTTGCACCTTCTTATTGACGATGAAACACAGATATTTCATCGGAATGTAATACAAAATTCACAATGCCGACCTAAGTGAAAGAGGACTGTCACTCTCCCTTTCTATGATTTGAACCTCTCCTGAGATTCCAGTTTTAGATTCCGATGTTTCACTTCAGGTTTACTGTATACCTTGCACCTTCATTTGACGATGAAACACAGAAATTGCATCCGAATTTAATGCAAAAGGCACAACGCCGACTTAAGTACAAGAGGACTGACACTCTCACTTTCTATGATTTGAACCTCTCCTGTGAGTCCAGTTTTAGATTCCGATGCTTCACTTCAGGTTTACTGTATACCTTGCACCTTCTTATTGACGAAGGAACACAGAAATTGCATCCGAATTTAATACAAAAGACACAATGCCGACTTAAGTACAAGAGGACTGACACTCTCACTTTCTATGATATGAACCTCTCCTGTGAGTCCAGTTTTAGATTCCGAAGCTTCACATGAGGTTTACTGTGTACCTTGCACCTTCTTGTTGACGATGAAACACAGATATTTCATCGGAATTTAATACAAAAGGCACAATGCCAACTTAAGTAAAAGAGGACTGTCTTTCTCCCTTTCTATGATTTGAACCTCTCTTGTGAGTAAAGTTTTAGATTTCGATGCTTCACTTCAGGTTTACTGTATACCATGCACCTTCTTATTGACGATGATACACAGAAATTGCATCGGAATTTAATACAAAAGGCACAATGCCGACTTAAGTACAAGAGGACTGACACTCTCACTTTCTATGATTGGAACCTCTCCTGTGAGTCCAGTTTTTGATTCCGAAGCTTCACTTCAGGTTTGCTGTAAACCTTGCACCTTCTTATTGACGATGAAACACAGAAATTGCATCCGAATTTAATACAAAAGGCACAATGCCGACTTAAGTACAAGAAGACTGACACTCTCACTTTCTATGATTTGAACCACTCCTGTGAGTCCAGTTTTAGATTCCGATGCCTCACTTCAGGTTTACTGTATACCTTGCACCTTCTTATTGACGATGAATCACAGAAATTTCAACGGAATTTAATACAAAAGGCACAATGCCGACTTAAGTAAAAGAGGACTGTCTCTCTCTCTTTCTATGATTTGAACCTCTCCTGTGAATCCAGATTTCGATTTGGATGCTTCACTTCAGGTTTACAGTATACCTCGCACCTTCTTATTGACGATGAAACACAGAAATTGCATCCGAATTTAATACAAAAGGCACAATGCCGACTTAAGTGCAAGAGGACTGACACTTTCCCTTCCTATGATTTGAACCTCTCCTGTGAGTCCAGTTTTACATTCTGATGCTTCACTTCAGGTTTACTGTATCCCTAGGACCTTCTTATTCACGATGAAACACAGAAATTTCATCGGCATTTAATACAATAGGCACAATGCCGACTTAAGTAAAAGGGGACTGTCACTCTCCCTTTCTATGATCTGAACCTCTCCTGTGAGTCCAGTTTTAGATTCCGATGCTTCACCTCAGGTTTACTGTATATCTTGCACCTTCTTATTGACGATGAAACACAGAAATTGCATCCGAATTTAATACAAAAGGCACAATGCCGACTTAAGTACAAGAAGACTGACACTCTCACTTTCTATGATTTGAACCTCTCCTGTGAGTCCAGTTTTAGATTCCGATGCTTCACTACAGGTTTACTTTATACCTTGCACCTTCTTATTGATGAAGGAACACAGAAATTGCATCCGAATTTAATACACAAGGCACAATGCCGACTTAAGTACAAGAGTACTGACACTCTTACTTTCTATGATTTGAACCGCTCCTGTGAGTCCAGTTTGCGATTCCGATGCTTCACTTCAGGTTTACTGTATACCTTGCACCTTCTTATTGACGATGAAACACAGACATTTCAACGTAATTTAAAACAAAAAAAAACACAATGCCGACTTAAGTAAAAGAGGACTGTCACTCTCACTTTCTATGATTTGAACCCCTCCTGAGAGTCCAGTTTTAGATTCCGATGCTTCACTTCAGGTTTACTGTATACCTTGCATCTTCTTATTGACGAAGGAACACAGAAATTGCATCCGAATTTAATACAAGAGACACAATGCCGACTTAAGTACAGGAGGACTGACACTCTCATTTTCTATGATATGAACTTCTCCTGTGAGTCCAGTTTTTGATTCCGATGCTTCACTTCAGGTTTACTGTATACCTTGCACCTTCTTATAGATGATGAAACACAGAAATTTCATCTGAATTTAATACAAATGGCACAATGCCGACTTAAGTGAAAGAGGACTGTCACTCTCCCTTTCTATGATTTGAACCTCTCTTGTGAGTTCAGTTTTAGATTCCGATGCTTCACTTCAGGTTTACTGTATACCATGCACCTTCTTATTGACGATGAAACACAGAAATTGCATCGGAATTTAATACATAAGGCACAATGCCGACTTAAGTACAAGAGGACTGACACTTTCACTTTCTATGATTTGAACCTCTCCTGTGAGTCCAGTTTTTGATTCCGATGCTTCACTTCTGGTTTACTGTATACCTTGAACCTTCTTATTGACGATGAAACACAGAAATTGCATCCGAACTTAATTCAAAAGGCACAATGCCGACTTAAGTACAAGAGGACTGACACTCTCACTTTCTATGATTTGAACCTCTCCTGTGAGTCCAGTTTTATATTCTGATGCTTCATTTCAGTTTTACTGTATACCTTGCACCTTCGTATTGACGAAGGAACACAGAAATTGCATACGAATTTAATACAAAAGGCACAATGCCGACTTAAGTACAAGAGGACTGACACTCTCACTTTCTATAATTTGAACCTCTCCTGTGAGTTCAGTTTTAGATTCCGATGCTTCACTTCAGGTTTACTGTATACCTTGCACCTTCTTATTGATGATGAAACACAGAAATTTCATCGGAATTTAATACAAAAGGCACAATGCCGACTTAGGTAAAAGAGGACTGTCACTCTCTCTTTCTTTGATTTGAACCTCTCCTGTGAGTCCAGTTTTAGATTCCAATGCTTCACTTCAGGTTTACTGTATACCTTGCACCTTCTTATTGACGATGAAACACAGAAATTGCATCCGAATTTAATACAAAAGGCACAATGCCGACTTAAGTACAAGAAGACTGACACTCTCACTTTCTATGATTTGAACCTCTCCTGTGAGTCCAGTTTTAGATTCCGATGCCTCACTTCAGGTTTACTGTATACCTTGCACCTTCTTATTGACGATGAATCACAGAAATTTCAACGGAATTTAATACAAAAGGCGCAATGCCGACTTAAGTAAAAGAGGACTGTCTCTCTCTCTTTCTATGATTTGAACCTCTCTTGTGAATCCAGATTTCGATTTGGATGCTTCACTTCAGGTTTACAGTATACCTCGCACCTTCTTATTGACGATGAAACACAGAAATTGCATCCGAATTTAATACAAAAGGCACAATGCCGACTTAAGTGCAAGAGGACTGACACTTTCCCTTCCTATGATTTGAAACTCTCCTGTGAGTCCAGTTTTAGATTCTGATGCTTCACTTCAGGTTTACTGTATCCCTAGGACCTTCTTATTCACGATGAAACACAGAAATTTCATCGGCATTTAATACAATAGGCACAATGCCGACTTAAGTAAAAGGGGACTGTCACTCTCCCTTTCTATGATCTGAACCTCTCCTGTGAGTCCAGTTTTAGATTCCGATGCTTCACCTCAGGTTTACTGTATATCTTGCACCTTCTTATTGACGATGAAACACAGAAATTGCATCCGAATTTAATACAAAAGGCACAATGCCGACTTAAGTACAAGAAGACTGACACTCTCACTTTCTATGATTTGAACCTCTCCTGTGAGTCCAGTTTTAGATTCCGATGCTTCACTACAGGTTTACTTTATACCTTGCACCTTCTTATTGATGAAGGAACACAGAAATTGCATCCGAATTTAATACACAAGGCACAATACCGACTTAAGTACAAGAGTACTGACACTCTTACTTTCTATGATTTGAACCACTCCTGTGAGTCCAGTTTGCGATTCCGATGCTTCACTTCAGGTTTACTGTATACCTGGCACCTTCTTATTGACGATGAAACACAGACATTTCATCGCAATTTAAAACAAAAAGCACAATGCCGACTTAAGTAAAAGAGGACTGTCACTCTCACTTTCTATGATTTGAACCCCTCCTGAGAGTCCAGTTTTAGATTCCGATGCTTCACTTCAGGTTTACTGTATACCTTGCATCTTCTTATTGACGAAGGAACACAGATATTGCATCCGAATTTAATACAAGAGACACAATGCCGACTTAAGTACAGGAGGACTGACACTCTCATTTTCTATGATATGAACTTCTCCTGTGAGTCCAGTTTTTGATTCCGATGCTTCACTTCAGGTTTACTGTATACCTTGCACCTTCTTATAGATGATGAAACACAGAAATTTCATCGGAATTTAATACAAATGGCACAATGCCGACTTAAGTGAAAGAGGACTGTCACTCTCCCTTTCTATGATATGAACCTCTCTTGTGAGTTCAGTTTTAGATTCCGATGCTTCACTTCAGGTTTACTGTATACCATGCACCTTCTTATTGACGATGAAACACAGAAATTGCATCGGAATTTAATACATAAGGCACAATGCCGACTTAAGTACAAGAGGACTGACACTTTCACTTTCTATGATTTGAACCTCTCCTGTGAGTCCAGTTTTTGATTCCGATGCTTCACTTCAGGTTTACTGTATACCTTGAACCTTCTTATTGACGATGAAACACAGAAATTGCATCCGAACTTAATTCAAAAGGCACAATGCCGACTTAAGTACAAGAGGACTGACACTCTCACTTTCTATGATTTGAACCTCTCCTGTGAGTCCAGTTTTATATTCTGATGCTTCATTTCAGTTTTACTGTATACCTTGCACCTTCGTATTGACGAAGGAACACAGAAATTGCATACGAATTTAATACAAAAGGCACAATGCCGACTTAAGTACAAGAGGACTGACACTCTCACTTTCTATAATTTGAACCTCTCCTGTGAGTTCAGTTTTAGATTCCGATGCTTCACTTCAGGTTTACTGTATACCTTGCACCTTCTTATTGATGATGAAACACAGAAATTTCATCGGAATTTAATACAAAAGGCACAATGCCGACTTAGGTAAAAGAGGACTGTCACTCTCTCTTTCTTTGATTTGAACCTCTCCTGTGAGTCCAGTTTTAGATTCCAATGCTTCACTTCAGGTTTACTGTATACCTTGCACCTTCTTATTGACGATGAAACACAGAAATTGCATACGAATTTAATACAAAAGGCACAATGCCGACTTAAGTACAACAGGACTGACACTCTCTCTTTCTATGATTTGAACCTCTCCTGTGAGTCCAGTTTTAGATTCCGATGCTTCACTTCAGGTTTACTGTATCCCTTGGACCTTCTTATTGACGATGAAACACAGAAATTTCATCGGAATTTAATACAAAAGGCACAATGCCGACTTAGGTAAAAGAGGACTGTCACTCTCTCTTTCTATGATTTGAACCTCTCCTGTGATTCCAGTTTTAGATTCCGATGCTTCACTTCAGGTTTACTGTATACCTGGCACCGTCTTATTGACGATGAAATACAGAAATTGCATCGGAATTTAATACAAAAGGCACAATGCCGACTTAAGTACAAGAGGACTGACACTCTCATCGTCTATGATTTGAACCTCTGCTGTGAGTCTAGTTTTAGATTCCGATGCTTCACTTCAGGTTTACTGTATACCTTGCACCTTCTTATTGACGATGAAACACAGAAATTGCAGCCGAATTTAATACAAAAGGCACAATGCCGACTGAAGTACAAGAGGACTGACACTCTCACTTTCTATGATTTGAACCTCTCCCGTGAGTCCAGTTTTAGATTCCGATGCTTCACTTCAGGTTTACTGTATACCTTGCACCTTCTTATTGACGATGAAACACAGATATTTCATCGGAATTTAATACAAAAGGCACAATGCCGACTTAAGTGAAAGAGGACTGTCACTCTCCCTTTCTATGTTTTTGAACCTCTCCTGTGATTCCAGTTTTAGATTCCGATGTTTCACTTCAGGTTTACTGTATACCTTGCACCTTCATTTGACGATGAAACACAGAAATTGCATCCGAATTTAATGCAAAAGGCACAACGCCGACTTAAGTACAAGAGGACTGACACTCTCACTTTCTATGATTTGAACCTCTCCTGTGAGTCCAGTTTTAGATTCCGATGCTTCACTTCAGGTTTACTGTATACCTTGCACCTTCTTATTGACGAAGGAACACAGAAATTGCATCCGAATTTAATACAAAAGACACAATGCCGACTTAAGTACAAGAGGGCTGACACTCTCACTTTCTATGATATGACCTCTCCTGTGAGTCCAGTTTTAGATTCCGAAGCTTCACATCAGGTTTACTGTGTACCTTGCCCCTTCTTGTTGACGATGAAACACAGAAATTTCATCGGAAATTAATACAAAAGGCACAATGCCGACTTAAGTAAAAGAGGACTGTCTCTCTCTCTTTCTATGATTTGAACCTCTCCTGTGAATCCAGATTTCGATTTGGATGCTTCACTTCAGGTTTACAGTATACCTCGCACCTTCTTATTGACGATGAAACACAGAAATTGCATCCAAATTTAATACAAAAGGCACAATGCCGACTTAAGTGCAAGAGGACTGACACTTTCCCTTCCTATGATTTGAACCTCTCCTGTGAGTCCAGTTTTAGATTCTGATGCTTCACTTCAGGTTTACTGTATCCCTAGGACCTTCTTATTCACGATGAAACACAGAAATTTCATCGGAATTTAATACAATAGGCACAATGCCGACTTAAGTAAAAGGGGACTGTCACTCTCCCTTTCTATGATCTGAACCTCTCCTGTGAGTCCAGTTTTAGATTCCGATGCTTCACTTCAGGTTTACTGTATACCTTGCACCTTCTTATTGACGATGAAACACAGAAATTGCATCGGAATTTAATACAAAAGGCACAATGTCGAATTAAATATAAGAGGACTGACACTCTCACTTTCTATAATTTGAACCTCTCCTGTGATTCCAGTTTTAGATTCCGATGCTTCACCTCAGGTTTACTGTATATCTTGCACCTTCTTATTGACGATGAAACACAGAAATTTCAACGGAATTTAATACAAAAGGCACAATGCCGACTTAAGTAAAAGAGAACTGTTACTCTCTTTTTCTATAATTTGAACCTCTCCTGTGAGTCCAGATTTTGAATCAGATGCTTCACTTCAGGTTTACTGTATACCTTGCACCTTTTTATTGACGATGAAACACAGAAATTGCATCTGAATTTAATACAAAAAGCACAATGCCGACTAAAGTACAAGAGGTCTGACACTTTCCCTTTCTATGATTTGAACCACTCCTGTGAGCCCAGTTTTAGATTCCGATGCTTCACTTCTGGTTTACTGTATCCCTAGGACCTTCTTATTGACGATGAAACACAGAAATTTCATCGGAATTTAAAACAAAAGGCACAATGTCGACATAAGTAAAAGAGGACTGTCACTCTCTCTTTCTATGATTTGAACCTCTCCTGCGAGTCCTGTTTTAGATTCCGATGCTTCACCTCAGGTTTACTGTATACCTTGCACCTTCTTATTGACGATGAAACACAGAAATTGCATCGGAATTTAATACAAAAGGCACAATGCCGACTTAAATACAAGAGGACTGACACTCTCACTTCATAAGATTTGAACCTCGCCTGTGATTCCAGTTTTAGATTCCGATGTTTCACTTCAGGTTTACTGTATACCTTGCACCTTCTTGTTGACGATGAAACACAGAAATTGCATCGGAATTTAATACAAAAGGCACAATGCCGACTTAAGTACAAGAGGACTGACACTTTCCCTTTCTATGATTTGAACCTCTCCTGTGAGTCCAGTTTTAGATTCCGATGCTTCACTTCAGGTTTACTGTATCCCTAGTACCTTCTTATTGACGATGAAACACAGAAATTTCATCGGAATTTAAAACAAAAGGCACAATGCCGACTTAAGTAAAAGAGGACTGTCACTCTCTCTTTCTATGATTTGAACCTCTCCTGTGAGTCCAGTTTTAGATTCCGATGCTTCACTTCAGCTTTACTGTATACCTTGCACCTTCATATTGACGATGAAACACAGAAATTGCATCCGAATTTAATACAAAAGGCATAATGCCGACTTAATTACAAGAGGACTGACACTCTCACTTTCTATGATTTGAACCTCTCCTGTGAGTCCAGTTTTAGATTCCGATGCTTCACTTCAGGTTTACTGTATACATTGCACCTTCTTATTGACGATGAAACACAGAAATTTCAACAGAATTTAATACAAAAGGTACAATGCCGACTTAGGTAAAAGACGACTGTCACTCTCTCTTTCTATGAATTGAACCTCTCCTGTGTGTCCAGTTTTAGATTCCGATGCTTCACTTCAGGTTTACTGTATACCTTGCACCTTCTTATTGACGATGAAACACAGAAATTTCAACGGAATTTAACACAAAAGGCACAATGCCGACTTAAGTAAAAGAGGACTGTCACTCTCTCTTCCTATGATTTGAACCTCTCTTGTGAGCCCAGTTTTCGATTCCGATGCTTCAGTTCAGGTTTACTGTATACCTTGCACCTTCTTGTTGACGATTAAACACAGAAATTGCATCCCAATTTAATACAAAAGGCACAATGCCGACTTAAGTACATGAGGACTTACATTCTCACTTTCTATGATTTGAACCTCTCCTGTGAGTCCAGTTTTAAATTCCGATGCTTCACTTCAGGTTTACTGTATACCTTGCACCTTCTTATTGACGAAGGAAAACAGAAATTGCATCCTAATTTTATACAAAAGGCACAATGCCGACTTAAGTACAAGAGGACTGACACTCTCACTTTCCATAATTTGAACCTCTCCTGTGAGTCCCGTTTTAGATTCCAATGCTTCACTTCAGGTTTACTGTATACCTTGCACCTTCTTATTGATGATGAAACACAGAAATTGCATCCGAATTTAATACAAAAGGCACAATGCCGACTTAAGTACAAGAGGACTTACATTCTCACTTTCTATGATTTTAACCTCTCCTGTGAGTCCAGTTTTAAATTCCGATGCTTCACTTCAGGTTTACTGTATACCTTGCACCTTCTTATTGACGATGAATCACAGATATTTCAACGGAATTTAATACAAAAGGCACAATGCCGACTTAAGTAAAAGAAGACTGCCACTCACTCTTTCTATCATTTGAACCTCTCCTGTGAATCCAGATTTCGATTCCGATGCTTCACTTCAGGTTTACAGTATACCTCGCCCTTCTTATTAACGATGAAAGACAGAAATTGCATCCGAATTTAATACAAAAGGCACAATGCCGACTAAGTACAAGAGGACTGACACTTTCCGTTTCTATGATTTGAACCTCTCCTGTGAGTCCAGTTTTAGATTCCGATGCTTCACTTCAGGTTTACTGTATCCCTAGGACCTTCTTATTCACGATGAAACACAGATATTTCATCGGAATTTAATACAAAAGGCACAATGCCCACTTAAATATAAGGGGACTGTCACTCTCTCTTTCTATGTTCTGAACCTCTCCTGTGAGTCCAGTTTCAGATACCGATGCTTCACTTCAGGTTTACTGTATACCTTGCACCTTCTTATTGATGAAGGAACACAGAAATTGCATCCGAAGTTAATACACAAGGCACAATGCCGACTTAAGTACAAGAGGACTGACACTCTTACTTTCTATGAATTGAACCACTCCTGTGAGTCCAGTTTGCGATTCCGATGCTTCACTTCAGGTTTACTGTATACCTTGCACCTTCTTATTGACGATGATACACCGAAATTGCATCCGAATTTAATACAAAAGGCACAATGCCGACTTAAGTACAACAGGACTGACACTCTCTCTTTCTATGATTTGAACCTCTCCTGTGAGTCCAGTTTTAGATTCCGATGCTTCACCTCAGGTTTACTGTATACCTTGCACCTTTTTATTGACAATGAAACACAGAAATTGCATCGGAATTTAATACAAAATGCACAATGCCGCCTTAAATAAAGGAGGACTGACACTCTCACTTCCTAAGATTTGATCCTCGCCTGTGATTCCAGATTTAGATTCCGATGTTTCACTTCAGGTTTACTGTATACCTTGCACCTTCTTATTGACGATGAAACACAGAATTTGCATCCGAATTTAATACAAAAGGCACAATGCCGACTTTAGTACAAGAGGTCTGACACTTTCCCTTTCTATGATTTGAACCTCTCCTGTGAGCCCAGTTTTAGATTCCGATGCTTCACTTCTGGTTTACTGTATCCCTAGGACCTTCTGATTGACGATGAAACACAGAAATTTCATCGGAATTTAATACAAAAGGCACGATGCCGACTTTAGTAAAAGAGGACTGTCACTCTCTCTTTCTATGATTTGAACCCCTCCTGTGAGTCCAGTTTTAGATTCCGATGCTTCACCTCAGGTTTACTGTTTACCTTGCACCTCCTTATTGACGATGAAACACAGAAATTGCATCGGAATTTAATACAAAAGGCACAATGAAGACTTAAGTAAAAGAGGACTGACACTCTCTCTTTCTATGATTTGAACCTCTCCTGTGAGTCCAGTTTTAGATTCCGATGCTTCACCTCAGGTTTACTGTATACCTTGCTCCTTCTTATTGACGATGAAACACAGAAATTGCATCGGAATTTAATACAAAAGGCACAATTCCGACTTAAATACAAGAGGACTGTCACTCTCACTTCCTAAGATTTGAACCTCGGATGTGATTCCAGTTTTAGATTCCGATGTTTCACTTCAGGTTTACTGTATACCTTGCACCTTCTTATTGACGATGAAACACAGAAATTGCATCGGCATTTAATATAAAAGGCACAATGCCGACTTAAGTACAAAAGGACTGACACTTTCACTTTCTATGATTTGAACCTCTCCTGTGAGTCCAGTTTTTGATTCCGACGCTTCACTTCAGGTTTACTGTATACCTTGCACCTTCTTATTGACGATGAAACACAGAAATTGCATCCGAACTTAATACAAAAGGCACAATGCCGACTTAAGTACAAGAGGACTGACTCTCTCACTTTCTATGATTTGAACCTCTCCTGTAAGTCCAGTTTTATATTCTGATGCTTAATTTCAGTTTTACTGTATACCTTGCACCTTCGTATTGACGAAGGAACACAGAAATTGCATACGAATTTTTTACAAAAGGCACAATGCCGACTTAAGTACAAGAGGACTGACACTCTCACTTTCTATAATTTGAACCACTCCTGTGAGTTCAGTTTTAGATTCCGATGCTTCACTTCAGGTTTACTGTATACCTTGCACCATCTTATTGATGTTGAAACACAGAAATTTCATCGGAATTTAATACAAAAGG
Organism: Schistocerca americana; assembly: GCF_021461395.2. NCBI lineage: Eukaryota > Metazoa > Arthropoda > Insecta > Orthoptera > Acrididae > Schistocerca > Schistocerca americana. The sequence continues at coordinate 9,243,272 of NC_060126.1, forward strand.
CACAATGCCGACTTAAGTAAAAGAGGACTGTCACTCTCTCTTGCTTTGATTTGAACCTCTCCTGTGAGTCCAGTTTTAGATTCCAATGCTTCACTTCAGGTTTACTGTATACCTTGCACATTCTTATTGACGATGAAACACAGAAATTGCATACGAATTTAATACAAAAGGCACAATGCCGACTTAAGTACAACAGGACTGACACTCTCTCTTTCTATGATTTGAACCTCTCCTGTGAGTCCAGTTTTAGATTCCGATGCTTCACTTCAGGTTTACTGTATACCTTGCACCTTCTTATTGACGAAGGAAAACAGAAATTGCATCCGAATTTAATACAAAAGGCACAATGCCGACGTAAGTAAAAGAGGACTGTCACTCTCTCTTTCTATGATTTGAACCTCTCCTGTGAATCCAGTTTTAGATTCCGATGCTTCACTTCAGGTTTACTGTATACCTTGCACCTTCTTATTGACGATGAAATACAGAAATTGCATCGGAATTTAATACAAAAGGAACAATGCCGACTTAAGTACAAGAGGACTGATACTCTCATCTTCTATGATTTGAACCTCTCCTGTGAGTCTAGTTTTAGATTCCGATGCTTCACTTCAGCTTTACTGTATACCTTGCACCTTCTTATTGACGATGAAACACAGAAATTGCAGCCGAATTTAATACAAAAGGCACAATGCCGACTGAAGTACAAGAGGACTGACACTCTCACTTTCTATGATTTGAACCTCTCCCGTGATTCCAGTTTTAGATTCCGATGCTTCACTTCAGGTTTACTGTATACCTTGCACATTCTTATTGACGATGAAGCAGAGATATTTCATCGGAATTTAATACAAAAGGCACAATGCCGACTTCAGTGAAAGAGGACTGTCACTCTCCCTTTCTATGGTTTGAACGTCTCCTGTGATTCCAGTTTTAGATTCCAATGTTTCACTTCAGGTTTACTGTATACCTTGCACCTTCTTATTGACGATGAAATACAGAAATTGCAACCGAATTTAATGCAAAAGGCACAACGCCGACTTAAGTACAAGAGGACTGACACTCTCACTTTCTATGATTTGAACCTCTCCTGTGAGTCCAGTTTTAGATTCCGATGCTTCACTTCAGGTTAACTGTATACCTTGCACCTTCTTATTGACGAAGGAACACAGAAATTGCATCCGAATTTAATACAAAAGACACAATGCCGACTTAAGTACAAGAGGACTGACACTCTCACTTTCTATGATATGAACCGCTCCTGTGAGTCCAGTTTAAGATTCCGATGCTTCACATCGGGTTTACTGTATACCTTGCACCTTCTTGGTGACGATGAAACACAGAAATTTCATCGGAATTTAATACAAAAGGCACAATGCCGACTTAAGTAAAAGAGGACTGTCTTTCTCCCTTTCTATGATTTGAACCTCTCTTGTGAGTAAAGTTTTAGATTCCGATGCTTCACTTCAGGTTTACTGTTTACCATGCACCTTCTTATTGACGATGATACACAGAAATTGCATCGGAATTTAATACGAAAGGCACAATGCCGACTTAAGTACAAGAGGACTGACACTCTCACTTTCTATGATTGGAACCTCTCCTGTGAGTCCAGTTTTTGATTCCGATGCTTCACTTCAGGTTTACTGTAAACCTTGCACCTTCTTATTGACGATGAAACACAGAAATTGCATCGGAATTTAATACAAAAGGCACAATTCCGACTTAAATACAAGAGGACTGACACTCTCACTTCCTAAGATTTGAACCTCGGATGTGATTCCAGTTTTAGATTCCGATGCTTCACTTCAGGTTTACTGTATACCTTGCACCTTCTTATTGACGATGAAACACAGAAATTGCATCGGAATTTAATACAAAAGGCACAATGCCGACTTATGTACAAGAGGACTGACACTTTCACTTTCTATGATTTGAACCTCTCCTGTGAGTCCAGTTTTTGATTCCGACGCTTCACTTCAGGTTTACTGTATACCTTGCACCTTCTTATTGACGATGAAACACAGAAATTGCATCCGAACTTAATACAAAAGGCACAATGCCGACTTAAGTACAAGAGGACTGACACTCTCACTTTCTATAATTTGAACCACTCCTGTGAGTTCAGTTTTAGATTCCGATGCTTCACTTCAGGTTTACTGTATACCTTGCACCATCTTATTGATGATGAAACACAGAAATTTCATCGGAATTTAATACAAAAGGCATAATGCCGACTTAAGTAAAAGAGGACTGTCACTCTCTCTTGCTTTGATTTGAACCTCTCCTGTGAGTCCAGTTTTAGATTCCAATGCTTCACTTCAGGTTTACTGTATACCTTGCACCTTCTTATTGACGATGAAACACAGAAATTGCATCGGAATTTAATACAAAAGGCACAATGCCGACTTACGTACAAGAGGACTGACACTTTCACTTTCTATGATTTGAACCTCTCCTGTAAGTCCAGTTTTATATTCTGATGCTTAATTTCAGTTTTACTGTATACCTTGCACCTTCGTATTGACGAAGGAACACAGAAATTGCATACGAATTTTTTACAAAAGGCACAATGCCGACTTAAGTACAAGAGGACTGACACTCTCACTTTCTATAATTTGAACCACTCCTGTGAGTTCAGTTTTAGATTCCGATGCTTCACTTCAGGTTTACTGTATACCTTGCACCATCTTATTGATGATGAAACACAGAAATTTCATCGGAATTTAATACAAAAGGCACAATGCCGACTTAAGTAAAAGAGGACTGTCACTCTCTCTTGCTTTGATTTGAACCTCTCCTGTGAGTCCAGTTTTAGATTCCAATGCTTCACTTCAGGTTTACTGTATACCTTGCACCTTCTTATTGACGATGAAACACAGAAATTGCATACGAATTTAATACAAAAGGCACAATGCCGACTGAAGTACAAGAGGACTGACACTCTCACTTTCTATGATTTGAACCTCTCCCGTGATTCCAGTTTTAGATTCCGATGCTTCACTTCAGGTTTACTGTATACCTTGCACCTTCTTATTGACGATGAAGCACAGATATTTCATCGGAATTTAATACAAAAGGCACAATGCCGACTTAAGTGAAAGAGGACTGTCACTCTCCATTTCTATGGTTTGAACGTCTCCTGTGATTCCAGTTTTAGATTCCGATGTTTCACTTCAGGTTTACTGTATACCTTGCACCTTCTTATTGACGATGAAACACAGAAATTGCATCCGAATTTAATGCAAAAGGCACAACGCCGACTTAAGTACAAGAGGACTGACACTCTCACTTTCTATGATTTGAACCTCTCCTGTGAGTCCAGTTTTAGATTCCGATGCTTCACTTCAGGTTTACTGTATACCTTGCACCTTCTTATTGACGAAGGAACACAGAAATTGCATCCGAATTTAATACAAAAGACACAATGCCGACTTAAGTACAAGAGGACTGACACTCTCACTTTCTATGATATGAACCTCTCCAGTGAGTCCAGTTTAAGATTCCGATGCTTCACATCAGGTTTACTGTATACCTTGCACCTTCTTGGTGACGATGAAACACAGAAATTGCATCGGAATTTAATACAAAAGGCACAATGCCGACTTAAGTAAAAGAGGACTGTCTTTCTCCCTTTCTATGATTTGAACCTCTCTTGTGAGTAAAGTTTTAGATTCCGATGCTTCACTTCAGGTTTACTGTTTACCATGCACCTTCTTATTGTCGATGATACACAGAAATTGCATCGGAATTTAGTACGAAAGGCACAATGCCGACTTAAGTACAAGAGGACTGACACTCTCACTTTCTATGATTGGAACCTCTCCTGTGAGTCCAGTTTTTGATTCCGATGCTTCACTTCAGGTTTACTGTAAACCTTGCACCTTCTTATTGACGATGAAACACAGAAATTGCATCCGAATTTAATACAAAAGGCACAATGCCGACTTAAGTGCAAGAGGACTGACACTCTCACTTTCTATGATTTGAACCTCTCCTGTGAGTCCAGTTTTAGATTCCGATGCTTCACTTCAGGTTTACTGTATACCTTGCACCTTCTTATTGACGATGAAACACAGAAATTGCATCGGAATTTATTACAAAAGGCACAATGCCGACTTAAATATAAGAGGACTGACACTCTCACTTTCTATGATTTGAATCTCTCCTGTGGGTCCAGTTTCAGATTCCGATGCTTCACTACAGGTTTACTGTATACCTTGCACCTTTTTATTGACGATGAAACACAGAAATTGCATCCGAATTTAACACAAAAGGCACAATGCCGACTTAAGTACAAGAGGACTAACACTCTCACTTTCAATGATTTGAACCTCTCCTGTGAGTCCAGTTTTAGATTCCGATGCTTCACTTCAGGTTTACTGTATACCTTGCACACTCTTATTGACGATGAAGCACAGAAATTTCAACGGAATTTAATACAAAAGGCACAATGCCGACTTAAGTAAAAGAGAAGTGTCACTCTCTTTTTCTATGATTTGAACCTCTCCTGTGAGTCCAGATTTTGAATCCGATGCTTCACTTCAGGTTTACTGTATACCTTGCACCTTTGTATTGACGATGAAACACAGAAATTGCATCCGAATTTAATACAAAAGGTCTCAATGCCGACTTAAGTACAAGAGGTCTGACACTTTCCCTTTCTATGATTTGAACCACTCCTGTGAGCCCAGTTTTAAATTCCGATGTTTCACTTCTGGTTTACTGTATCCCTAGGACCTTCTTATTGACGTTAAACACAGAAATTTCATCGGAATTTAATACAAAAGGCACAATGCCGACTTAAGTAAAAGAGGACTGTCACTCTCTCTTTCTATGATTTGAACCTCTCCTGCGAGTCCAGTTTTAGATTCCGATGCTTCACCTCAGGTTTACTGTATACCTTGCACCTTCTTATTGACGATGAAACACAGAAATTGCATCGGAATTTAATACAAAAGGCACAATGCCGACTTAAATACAAGAGGACTGACACTCTCACTTCCTAAGATTTGAACCTCGCCTGTGATTCCAGTTTTAGATTCCGATGTTTCACTTCAGGTTTACTGTATACCTTGCACCTTCTTATTGACGATGAAACACAGAAATAGCATCGGAATTTAATACAAAAGGCACAATGCCGACTTAAGTGCAAGAGGACAGACACTCTCACTATCTATGATTTGTACCACTATTGTGAGTCCAGTTTTTGATTCCGATGCTTCACTCCCGGTTTACTGTATACCTTGCACCTTATTATTGACGATGAAACACAGAAATCGCATCCGAATTTAATACAAAAGGCACAATGCCGACTTAAGTACAAGAGGACTGACACTTTCCCTTTCTATGATTTGAACCTCTCCTGTGAGTCCAGTTTTAGATTTCGATGCTTCACTTCAAGTTTACTGTATCCCCAGTACCTTCTTATTGACGATGAAGCACAGAAATTTCATCGGAATTTAAAACAAAAGGCACAATGCCGACTTAAGTAAAAGAGGACTGTCACTCTCTCTTTCTATGATTTGAACCTCTCCTGTGAGTCCAGTTTTAGATTCCGATGCTTCACTTCAGCTTTACTGTATACCTTGCACCTTCATATTGACGATGAAACACAGAAATTGCATCCGAATTTAATACAAAAGGCACAATGCCGACTTAATTACAAGAGGACTGACACTCTCACTTTCTATGATTTGAACCTCTCCTGTGAGTCCAGTTTTAGATTCCGATGCTTCACTTCAGGTTTACTGTATACATTGCACCTTCTAATTGACGATGAAACACAGAAATTTCAACGGAATTTAATACAAAAGGTACAATGCCGACTTAAGTAAAAGACAACTGTCACTCTCTCTTTCTATGAATTGAACCTCTCCTGTGTGTCCAGTTTTACATTCCGATGCTTCACTTCAGGTTTACTGTATACCTTGCACCTTCTTATTGACGATGAAACACAGAAATTTCAACGGAATTTAACACAAAAGGCACAATGCCGACTTAAGTAAAAGAGGACTGTCACTCTCTCTTTCTATGATTTGAACCTCTCCTGTGAGCCCAGTTTTCGATTCCGATGCTTCACTTCAGGTTTACTGTATACCTTGCACCATCTTGTTGACGATTAAAGACAGAAATTGCATCCCAATTTAATACAAAAGGCACAATGCCGATTTAAGTACAAGAGGACTGACACTTTCCCTTTCTATGATTTGAACCTCTCCTGGGAGTCCAGTTTTAGATTCCGATGCTTCACTTCAGGTTTACTGTATACCTTGCACCTTCTTATTGACGAAGGAAAACAGAAATTGCATCCGAATTTAATACAAAAGGCACAATGCCGACTTAAGTACAAGAGGACTGACACTCTCACTTTCCATAATTTGAACCTCTCCTGTGAGTCCAGTTTTAGATTCCGATGCTTCCCTTCAGGTTTACTGTATACCTTGTACCTTCTTATTGATGATGAAACACAGAAATTGCATCCGAATTTAATACAAAAGGCACAATGCCGACTTAAGTACAAGAGGACTTACATTCTCACTTTCTATGATTTGAACCTCTCCTGTGAGTCCAGTTTTAGATTCCGATGCTTCACTTCAGGTTTACTGTATACCTTGCACCTTCTTATTGACGATGAATCACAGAAATTTCAACGGAATTTAATACAAAAAGCACAATGCCGACTTAAGTAAAAGAAGACTGTCACTCTCTCTTTCTATCATTTGAACCTCTCCTGTGAATCCAGATTTCGATTCCGATGCTTCACTTCAGGTTTACAGTATACCTCGCCCTTCTTATTAACGATGAAACACAGAAATTGCATCCGAATTTAATACAAAAGGCACAATGCCGACTTAAGTACAAGAGGACTGACACTCTTACTTTCTATGATTTGAACCACTCCTGTGAGTCCAGTTTGCGATTCCGATGCTTTACTTCAGGTTTACTGTATACCTTGCACCTTCTTATTGACGATGAAACACAGACATTTCATCGGAATTTAATACAAAAGGCACAATGCCGACTTAAGTAAAAGAGGACTGTCACTCTCTCTTTCTATGATTTGAACCCCTCCTGTGGGTCCAGTTTTTGATTCCGATGCTTCACTTCAGGTATACTGTATACCTTGCACCTTTGTATTGACAATGAAACACAGAAATTAAATCCGAATTTAATACAATAGGCACAATGCCGACGTAAGTACAAGAGGACTGACACTCTCACTTTCAATGATTTGAACCTCTCCTGTGAGTCCAGTTTTAGATTCCGATGCTTCACTTCAGGTTTACTGTATACCTTGCACCTTCTTATTGACGATGATACACCGAAATTGCATCCGAATTTAATACAAAAGGCACAATGCCGACTTAAGTACAAGAGGACTGACACTCTCTCTTTCTATGATTTGAACCTCTCCTGTGAGTCCAGTTTTAGATTCCAATGCTTCACCTCAGGTTTACTGTATGCCTTGCACCTTCTTATTGACGATGAAACACAGAAATTGCATCGGAATTTAATACAAAATGCACAATGCCAACTTAAATACAAGAGGACTGACACTCTCACTTCCTAAGATTTGAACCTCGCCTGTGATTCCAGATTTAGATTCCGATGTTTCACTTCAGGTTTACTGTATACCTTGCACCTTCTTATTGACGATGAAACACAGAATTTGCATCCGAATTTAATACAAAAGGCACAATGCCGACTTTAGTACAAGAGGTCTGACACTTTCCCTTTCTATGATTTGAACCTCTCCTGTGAGCCCAGTTTTAGATTCCGATGCTTCACTTCTGGTTTACTGTATCCCTAGGACCATCTTATTGACGATGAAACACAGAAATTTCATCGGAATTTAATACAAAAGGCACAATGCCGACTATCGTAAAAGAGGACTGTCACTCTCTCTTTCTATGATTTGAACCCCTTCTGTGAGTCCAGTTTTAGATTCCGATGCTTCACCTCAGGTTTACTGTATACCTTGCACCTTCTTATTGACGATGAAACACAGAAATTGCATCGGAATTTAATACAAAAGGCACAATGCCGACTTAAGTAAAAGAGGACTGACACTCTCTCTTTCTATGATTTGAACCTCTCCTGTGAGTCCAGTTTTAGATTCCGATGCTTCACTTCAGCTTTACTGTATACCTTGCACCTTCATATTGACGATGAAACACAGAAATTGCATCCGAATTTAAAACAAAAGGCACAATGCCGACTTAATTACAAGAGGACTGACACTCTCACTTTCTATGATTTGAACCTCTCCTGTGAGTCCAGTTTTAGATTCCGATGCTTCACTTCAGGTTTACTGTATACATTGCACCTTCTTATTGACGATGAAACACAGAAATTTCAACGGAATTTAATACAAAAGGTACAATGCCGACTTAAGTAAAAGACAACTGTCACTCTCTCTTTCTATGAATTGAACCTCTCCTGTGTGTCCAGTTTTACATTCCGATGCTTCACTTCAGGTTTACTGTATACCTTGCACCTTCTTATTGACGATGAAACACAGAAATTTCAACGGAATTTAACACAAAAGGCACAATGCCGACTTGAGTAAAAGAGGACTGTCACTCTCTCTTTCTATGATTTGAACCTCTCCTGTGAGCCCAGTTTTCGATTCCGATGCTTCACTTCAGGTTTACTGTATACCTTGCACCATCTTGTTGACGATTAAAGACAGAAATTGCATCCCAATTTAATACAAAAGGCACAATGCCGATTTAAGTACAAGAGGACTGACACTTTCCCTTTCTATGATTTGAACCTCTCCTGTGAGTCCAGTTTTAGATTCCGATGCTTCACTTCAGGTTTACTGTATACCTTGCACCTTCTTATTGACGAAGGAAAACAGAAATTGCATCCGAATTTAATACAAAAGGCACAATGCCGACTTAAGTACAAGAGGACTGACACTCTCACTTTCCATAATTTGAACCTCTCCTGTGAGTCCAGTTTTAGATTCCGATGCTTCCCTTCAGGTTTACTGTATACCTTGTACCTTCTTATTGATGATGAAACACAGAAATTGCATCCGAATTTAATACAAAAGGCACAATGCCGACTTAAGTACAAGAGGACTTACATTCTCACTTTCTATGATTTGAACCTCTCCTGTGAGTCCAGTTTTAGATTCCGATGCTTCACTTCAGGTTTAATGTATACCTTGCACCTTCTTATTGACGATGAATCACAGAAATTTCAACGGAATTTAATACAAAAGGCACAATGCCGACTTAAGTAAAAGAAGACTGTCACTCTCTCTTTCTATCATTTGAACCTCTCCTGTGAATCCAGATTTCGATTCCGATGCTTCACTTCAGGTTTACAGTATACCTCGCCCTTCTTATTAACGATGAAACACAGAAATTGCATCCGAATTTAATACAAAAGGCACAATGCCGACTTAAGTACAAGAGGACTGACACTCTTACTTTCTATGATTTGAACCACTCCTGTGAGTCCAGTTTGCGATTCCGATGCTTCACTTCAGGTTTACTGTATACCTTGCACCTTCTTATTGACGATGAAACACAGACATTTCATCGGAATTTAATACAAAAGGCACAATGCCGACTTAAGTAAAAGAGGACTGTCACTCTCTCTTTCTATGATTTGAACCCCTCCTGTGGGTCCAGTTTTTGATTCCGATGCTTCACTTCAGGTATACTGTATACCTTGCACCTTTGTATTGACAATGAAACACAGAAATTAAATCCGAATATAATACAATAGGCACAATGCCGACGTAAGTACAAGAGGACTGACACTCTCACTTTCAATGATTTGAACCTCTCCTGTGAGTCCAGTTTTAGATTCCGATGCTTCACTTCAGGTTTACTGTATACCTTGCACCTTCTTATTGACGATGATACACCGAAATTGCATCCGAATTTAATACAAAAGGCACAATGCCGACTTAAGTACAAGAGGACTGACACTCTCTCTTTCTATGATTTGAACCTCTCCTGTGAGTCCAGTTTTAGATTCCGATGCTTCACCTCAGGTTTACTGTATACCTTGCACCTTCTTATTGACGATGAAACACAGAAATTGCATCGGAATTTAATACAAAATGCACAATGCCGACTTAAATACAAGAGGACTGACACTCTCACTTCCTAAGATTTGAACCTCGCCTGTGATTCCAGATTTAGATTCCGATGTTTCACTTCAGGTTTACTGTATACCTTGCACCTTCTTATTGACGATGAAACACAGAATTTGCATCCGAATTTAATACAAAAGGCACAATGTTGACTTTAGTACAAGAGGTCTGACACTTTCCCTTTCTATGATTTGAACCTCTCCTGTGAGCCCAGTTTTAGATTCCGATGCTTCACTTCTGGTTTACTGTATCCCTAGGACCTTCTTATTGACGATGAAACTCAGAAATTTCATCGGAATTTAATACAAAAGGCACAATTCCGACTTAAATACAAGAGGACTGACACTCTCACTTCCTATGATTTGAACCTCGGATGTGATTCCAGTTTTAGATTCCGATGTTTCACTTCAGGTTTACTGTATACCTTGCACCTTCTTATTGACGATGAAACACAGAAATTGCATCGGAATTTAATACAAAAGGAACAATGCCGACTTAAGTACAAGAGGACTGACACTTTCACTTTCTATGATTTGAACCTCTCCTGTGAGTCCAGTTTTTGATTCCGACGCTTCACTTCAGGTTTACTGTATACCTTGCACCTTCTTATTGACGATGAAACACAGAAATTGCATCCGAACTTAATACAAAAGGCACAATGCCGACTTAAGTACAAGAGGACTGGCACTCTCACTTTCTTTGATTTGAACCTCTCCTGTGAGTCCAGTTTTATATTCTGATGCTTCATTTCAGTTTTACTGTATACCTTGCACCTTCGTATTGACGAAGGAACACAGAAATTGCATTCGAATTTTATACAAAAGGCACAATGCCGACTTAAGTACAAGAGGACTGACACTCTCACTTTCTATAATTTGAACCTCTCCTGTGAGTTCAGTTTTAGATTCCGATGCTTCACTTCAGGTTTACTGTATACCTTGCACCTTCTTATTGATGATGAAACACAGAAATTTCATCGGAATTTAATACAAAAGGCACAATGCCGACTTAAGTAAAAGAGGACTGTCACTCTCTCTTGCTTTGATTTGAACCTCTCCTGTGAGTCCAGTTTTAGATTCCAATGCTTCACTTCAGGTTTACTGTATACCTTGCACCTTCTTATTGACGATGAAATACAGAAATTGCATACGAATTTAATACAAAAGGCACAATGCCGACTTAAGTACAACAGGACTGACACTCTCTCTTTCTATGATTTGAACCTCTCCTGTGAGTCCAGTTTTAGATTCCGATGCTTCACTTCAGGTTTACTGTATACCTTGCACCTTCTTATTGACGATGAAACACAGAAATTGCAGCAGAATTTAATACAAAAGGCACAATGCCGACTGAAGTACAAGAGGACTGACTCTCTCACTTTTTATGATTTGAACCTCTCCCGTGATTCCAGTTTTAGATTCCGATGCTTCACTTCAGGTTTACTGTATACCTTGCACCTTCTTATTGACGATGAAGCACAGATATTTCATCGGAATTTAATACAAAAGGCACAATGCCGACTTAAGTGAAAGAGGACTGTCACTCTCCCTTTCTATGGTTTGAACCTCTCCTGTGATTCCAGTTTTAGATTCCGATGTTTCACTTCAGATTTACTGTATACCTTGCACCTTCTTATTGACGATGAAACACAGAAATTGCATCCGAATTTAATGCAAAAGGCACAACGCCGACTTAAGTACAAGAGGACTGACACTCTCACTTTCTATGATTTGAACCTCTCCTGTGAGTCCAGTTTTACATTCCGATGCTTCACCTCAGGTTTCTGTATACCTTGCACCTTCTTATTGACGATGAAACACAGAAATTGCATCGGAATTTAATACAAAACGCACAATGCCGACTTAAATACAAGAAGACTGACACTCTCACTTCCTAAGATTTGAACCTCGCCTGTGATTCCAGATTTAGATTCCGATGTTTCACTTCAGGTTTACTGTATACCTTGCACCTTCTTATTGACGATAAAACACAGAATTTGCATCCGAATTTAATACAAAAGGCACAATGCCGACTTTAGTACAAGAGGTCTGACACTTTCCCTTTCTATGATTTGAACCTCTCCTGCGAGCCCAGTTTTAGATTCCGATGCTTCACTTCTGGTTTACTGTATCCCTAGGACCTTCTTATTGACGATGAAACACAGAAATTTCATCGGAATTTAATACAAAAGGCACAATGCCGACTTTAGTAAAAGAGGACTGTCACTCTCTCTTTCTATGATTTCAACCCCTCCTGTGAGTCCAGTTTTAGATTCCGATGCTTCACCTCTGGTTTACTGGATACCTTGCACCTTCTTATTGACGATGAAACACAGAAATTGCATCGGAATTTAATACAAAAGGCACAATGCCGACTTAAGTAAAAGAGGACTGACACTCTCTCTTTCTATGATTTGAACCTCTCCTGTGAGTCCAGTTTTAGATTCCGATGCTTCACCTCAGGTTTACTGTATACCTTGCACCTTCTTATTGACGATGAAACACAGAAATTGCATCGGAATTTAATACAAAAGGCACAATTCCGACTTAAATACAAGAGGACTGACACTCTCACTTCCTAAGATTTGAATCTCGGATGTGATTCCAGTTTTAGATTCCGATGTTTCACTTCAGGTTTACTGTATACCTTGCACCTTCTTATTGACGATGAAACACAGAAATTGCATCGGAATTTAATACAAAAGGCACAATGCCGACTTAAGTACAAGAGGACTGACACTTTCACTTCCTATGATTTGAACCTCTCCTGTGAGTCCAGTTTTTGATTCCGACGCTTCACTTCAGGTTTACTGTATACCTTGCACCTTCTTATTGACGATGAAACACAGAAATTGAATCCGAACTTAATACAAAAGGCACAATGCCGACTTAAGTACAAGAGGACTGACACTCTCACTTTCTATGATTTGAACCTCTCCTGTGAGTCCAGTTTTATATTCTGATGCTTCATTTCAGTTTTACTGTATACCTTGCACCTTCGTATTGACTAAGGAACACAGAAATTGCATACGAATTTTATACAAAAGGCACAATGCCGACTTCAGTACAAGAGGACTGACACTCTCACTTTCTATAATTTGAACCTCTCCTGTGAGTTCAGTTTTAGATTCCGATGCTTCACTTCAGGTTTACTGTATACCTTGCACCTTCTTATTGATGATGAAACACAGAAATATCATCGGAATTTAATTCAAAAGGCACAATGCCGACTTAAGTAAAAGAGGACTGCCACTCTCTCTTGCTTTGATTTGAACCTCTCCTGTGAGTCCAGTTTTAGATTCCAATGCTTCACTTCAGGTTTACTGTATACCTTGCACCTTCTTATAGACGATGAAACACAGAAATTGCATACGAATTTAATACAAAAGGCACAATGCCGACGTAAGTACAACAGGACTGACACTGTCTCTTTCTATGATTTGAACCTCTCCTGTGAGTCCAGTTTTAGATTCCGATGCTTCACTTCAGGTTTACTGTATTCCTTGGACCTTCTTATTGACGATGAAACACAGAAATTTCATCGGAATTTAATACAAAAGGCACAATGCCGACTTAAGTAAAAGAGGACTGTCACTCTCTCTTTCTATGATTTGAACCTCTCCTGTGAATCCAGTTTTAGATTCCGATGCTTCACTTCAGGTTTACTGTATACTTTGCACCTTCTTATTGACGATGAAATACAGAAATTGCATCGGAATTTAATACAAAAGGAACAATGCCGACTTAAGTACAAGAGGACTGACACTCTCATCTTCTATGATTTGAACCTCTCCTGTGAGTCTAGTTTTAGATTCCGATGCTTCACTTCAGGTTTACTGTATACCTTGCACCTTCTTATTGACGATGAAACACGGAAATTGCATCGGAACTTAATACAAAAGGCACAATGACGACTTAAGTACAACAGGACTGACACTCTCTCTTTCTATGATTTGAACCCCTAATGTGAGTCCAGTTTTAGATTCCGATGCTTCACCTCAGGTTTACTGTATACCTTGCACCTTCTTATTGACGATGAAACACAGAAATTGCATCGGAATTTAATACAAAAGGCACAATTCCGACTTAAGTAAAAGAGGACTGACACTCTCTCTTTCTATGATTTGAACCTCTCCTGTGAGTCCAGTTTTAGATTCCGATGCTTCACCTCAGGTTTACTGTATACCTTGCACCTTCTTGTTGACGATGAAACACAGAAATTGCATCGGAATTTAATACAAAAGGAACAATGCCGACTTAAGTACAAGAGGACTGACACTTTCACTTTCTATGATTTGAACCTCTCCTGTGAGCCCAGTTTTTGATTCCGACGCTTCACTTCAGGTTTACTGTATACCTTGCACCTTCTTATTGACGATGAAACACAGAAATTGCATCCGAACTTAATACAAAAGGCACAATGCCGACTTAAGTACAAGAGGACTGACACTCTCACTTTCTATGATTTGAACCTCTCCTGTGAGTCCAGTTTTATATTCTGATGCTTCATTTCAGTTTTACTGTATACCTTGCACCTTCGTATTGACGAAGGAACACAGAAATTGCATACGACTTTTATACAAAAGGCACAATGCCGACTTAAGTACAAGAGGACTGACACTCTCACTTTCTATAGCTTGAACCTCTCCTGTGAGTTCAGTTTTAGATTCCGATGCATCACTTCAGGTTTACTGTATACCTTGCACCTTCTTATTGATGATGAAACACAGAAATTTCATCGGAATTTAATACAAAAGGCACAATGCCGACTTAAGTAAAAGAGGACTGTCACTCTCTCTTGCTTTGATTTGAACCTCTCCTGTGAGTCCAGTTTTAGATTCCAATGCTTCACTTCAGGTTTACTGTATACCTTGCACCTTCTTATTGACGATGAAACACAGAAATTGCATACGAATTTAATACAAAAGGCACAATGCCGACTTAAGTGAAAGAGGACTGTCACTCTCCCTTTCTATGGTTTGAACCTCTCCTGTGAGTCCAGTTTAAGATTCCGATGCTTCACATCAGGTTTACTGTATACCTTGCACCTTCTTGTTGACGATAAAACACAGAAATTTCATCGGAATTTAATACAAAAGGCACAATGCCGACTTAAGTAAAAGAGGACTGTCTTTCTCCCTTTCTACGATTTGAACCTCTCTTGTGAGTAAAGTTTTAGATTCCGATGCTTCACTTCAGGTTTACTGTTTACCATGCACCTTCTTATTGACGATGATACAAAGAAATTGCATCGGAATTTAATACAAAAGGCACAATGCCGACTTAAGTACAAGAGGACTGACACTCCCACTTTCTAAGATTGGAACCTCTCCTGTGAGTCCAGTTTTTGATTCCGATGCTTCACTTCACGTTTACTGTAAACCTTGCACCTTCTTATTGACGATGAAACACAGAAATTGCATCTGAATTTAATACAAAAGGCACAATGCCGACTTAAGTACAAGAGGACTGACACTCTCACTTTCTATGATTTGAACCTCTCCTGTGAGTCCAGTTTTAGAGTCCGATGCTTCACTTCAGGTTTACTGTATACCTTGCACCTTCTTATTGACGATGAATCACAGAAATTTCAACGGAATTTAATCCAAAAGGCACAATGCCGACTTAAGTAAAAGAGGACTGTCACTCAGTCTTTCTATGATTTGAACCTCTCCTGTGAATCCAGATTTCGATTTGGATGCTTCACTTCAGGTTTACAGTATACCTCGCACCTTCTTATTGACGATGAAACACAGAAATTGCATCCGAATTTAATACAAAAGGCACAATGCCGACTTAAGTACAAGAGGACTGACACTTTCCCTTTCTATGATTTGAACCTCTCCTGTGAGCCCAGTTTTAGATTCCAATGCTTCACTTCAGGTTTACTGTATCCCTAGGACCTTCTTATTCACGATGAAACACAGAAATTTCATCGGAATTTAATACAATAGGCACAATGCCAACTTAAGTAAAAGGGGACTGTCACTCTCCCTTTCTATGATCTGAACCTCTCCTGTGAGTCCAGTTTTAGATTCCGATGCTTCACCTCAGGTTCACTGTATTCCTTGCACCTTCTTATTGACGATGAATCACAGAAATTGCATCGCAATTTAATACAAAAAGCACAATGCCGACTTAAGTACAAGAGGACTGACATTCTCACTTTCTATGATTTGAACCTCTCCTGTGTGTCCAGTTTTAGATTCCGATGCTTCACTTCAGGTTTACTGTATACCTTGCACCTTCTTATTGACGATGAAACACAGAAATTTCAACGGAATTTAACACAAAAGGCACAATGCCGACTTAAGTAAAAGAGGACTGTCACTCTCTCTCTCTATGATTTGAACCTCTCCTGTGAGCACAGTTTTCGATTGCGATGCTTCACTTCAGGTTTACTGTATACCTTGCACCTTCTTGTTGACGATGAAACACAGAAATTGCATCGGAATTTAATACAAAAGGCACAATGCCGACTTAAGTACAAGAGGACTGACACTTTCCCTTTCTATGATTTGAACCTCTCCTGTGAGTCCAGTTTTAGATTTCGATGCTTCACTTCAAGTTTACTGTATCCCCAGTACCTTCTTATTGACGATGAAGCACAGAAATTTCATCGGAATTTAAAACAAAAGGCACAATGCCGACTTAAGTAAAAGAGGACTGTCACTCTCTCTTTCTATGATTTGAACCTCTCCTGTGAGTCCAGTTTTAGATTCCGATGCTTCACTTCAGCTTTACTGTATACCTTGCACCTTCATATTGACGATGAAACACAGAAATTGCATCCGAATTTAATACAAAAGGCACAATGCCGACTTAATTACAAGAGGACTGACACTCTCACTTTCTATGATTTGAACCTCTCCTGTGAGTCCAGTTTTAGATTCCGATGCTTCACTTCAGGTTTACTGTATACATTGCACCTTCTTATTGACGATGAAACACAGAAATTTCAACGGAATTTAATACAAAAGGTACAATGCCGACTTAAGTAAAAGACAACTGTCACTCTCTCTTTCTATGAATTGAACCTCTCCTGTGTGTCCAGTTTTACATTCCGATGCTTCACTTCAGGTTTACTGTATACCTTGCACCTTCTTATTGACGATGAAACACAGAAATTTCAACGGAATTTAACACAAAAGGCACAATGCCGACTTGAGTAAAAGAGGACTGTCACTCTCTCTTTCTATGATTTGAACCTCTCCTGTGAGCCCAGTTTTCGATTCCGATGCTTCACTTCAGGTTTACTGTATACCTTGCACCATCTTGTTGACGATTAAAGACAGAAATTGCATCCCAATTTAATACAAAAGGCACAATGCCGATTTAAGTACAAGAGGACTGACACTTTCCCTTTCTATGATTTGAACCTCTCCTGTGAGTCCAGTTTTAGATTCCGATGCTTCACTTCAGGTTTACTGTATACCTTGCACCTTCTTATTGACGAAGGAAAACAGAAATTGCATCCGAATTTAATACAAAAGGCACAATGCCGACTTAAGTACAAGAGGACTGACACTCTCACTTTCCATAATTTGAACCTCTCCTGTGAGTCCAGTTTTAGATTCCGATGCTTCCCTTCAGGTTTACTGTATACCTTGTACCTTCTTATTGATGATGAAACACAGAAATTGCATCCGAATTTAATACAAAAGGCACAATGCCGACTTAAGTACAAGAGGACTTACATTCTCACTTTCTATGATTTGAACCTCTCCTGTGAGTCCAGTTTTAGATTCCGATGCTTCACTTCAGGTTTACTGTATACCTTGCACCTTCTTATTGACGATGAATCACAGAAATTTCAACGGAATTTAATACAAAAGGCACAATGCCGACTTAAGTAAAAGAAGACTGTCACTCTCTCTTTCTATCATTTGAACCTCTCCTGTGAATCCAGATTTCGATTCCGATGCTTCACTTCAGGTTTACAGTATACCTCGCCCTTCTTATTAACGATGAAACACAGAACTTGCATCCGAATTTAATACAAAAGGCACAATGCCGACTTAAGTACAAGAGGACTGACACTCTTACTTTCTATGATTTGAACCACTCCTGTGAGTCCAGTTTGCGATTCCGATGCTTCACTTCAGGTTTACTGTATACCTTGCACCTTCTTATTGACGATGAAACACAGACATTTCATCGGAATTTAATACAAAAGGCACAATGCCGACTTAAGTAAAAGAGGACTGTCACTCTCTCTTTCTATGATTTGAACCCCTCCTGTGGGTCCAGTTTTTGATTCCGATGCTTCACTTCAGGTATACTGTATACCTTGCACCTTTGTATTGACAATGAAACACAGAAATTAAATCCGAATTTAATATAATAGGCACAATGCCGACGTAAGTACAAGAGGACTGACACTCTCACTTTCAATGATTTGAACCTCTCCTGTGAGTCCAGTTTTAGATTCCGATGCTTCACTTCAGGTTTACTGTATACCTTGCACCTTCTTATTGACGATGATACACCGAAATTGCATCCGAATTTAAAACAAAAGGCACAATGCCGACTTAAGTACAAGAGGACTGACACTCTCTCTTTCTATGATTTGAACCTCTCCTGTGAGTCCAGTTTTAGATTCCGATGCTTCACCTCAGGTTTACTGTATACCTTGCACCTTCTTATTGACGATGAAACACAGAAATTGCATCGGAATTTAATACAAAATGCACAATGCCGACTTAAATACAAGAGGACTGACACTCTCACTTCCTAAGATTTGAACCTCGCCTGTGATTCCAGATTTAGATTCCGATGTTTCACTTCAGGTTTACTGTATACCTTGCACCTTCTTATTGACGATGAAACACAGAATTTGCATCCGAATTTAATACAAAAGGCACAATGTTGACTTTAGTACAAGAGGTCTGACACTTTCCCTTTCTATGATTTGAACCTCTCCTGTGAGCCCAGTTTTAGATTCCGATGCTTCACTTCTGGTTTACTGTATCCCTAGGACCTTCTTATTGACGATGAAACACAGAAATTTCATCGGAATTTAATACAAAAGGCACAATGCCGACTTAAATACAAGAGGACTGACACTCTCACTTCCTAAGATTTGAACCTCGCCTGTGATTCCAGATTTAGATTCCGATGTTTCACTTCAGGTTTACTGTATACCTTGCACCTTCTTATTGACGATGAAACACAGAATTTGCATCCGAATTTAATACAAAAGGCACAATGCCGACTTTAGTACAAGAGGTCTGACACTTTCCCTTTCTATGATTTGTACCTCTCCTGTGAGCCCAGTTTTAGATTCCGATGCTTCACTTCTGGTTTACTGTATCCCTAGGACCTTCTTATTGACGATGAAACTCAGAAATTTCATCGGAATTTAATACAAAAGGCACAATGCCGACTATCGTAAAAGAGGACTGTCACTCTCTCTTTCTATGATTTGAACCCCTTCTGTGAGTCCAGTTTTAGATTCCGATGCTTCACCTCAGGTTTACTGTATACCTTGCACCTTCTTATTGACGATGAAACACAGAAATTGCATCGGAATTTAATACAAAAGGCACAATGCCGACTTAAGTAAAAGAGGACTGACACTCTCTCTTTCTATGATTTGAACCTCTCCTGTGAGTCCAGTTTTAGATTCCGATGCTTCACCTCAGGTTTACTGTATACCTTGTACCTTCTTATTGACAATGAAACACAGAAATTGCATCGGAATTTAATACAAAAGGCACAATTCCGACTTAAATACAAGAGGACTGACACTCTCACTTCCTATGATTTGAACCTCGGATGTGATTCCAGTTTTAGATTCCGATGTTTCACTTCAGGTTTACTGTATACCTTGCACCTTCTTATTGACGATGAAACACAGAAATTGCATCGGAATTTAATACAAAAGGAACAATGCCGACTTAAGTACAAGAGGACTGACACTTTCACTTTCTATGATTTGAACCTCTCCTGTGAGTCCAGTTTTTGATTCCGACGCTTCACTTCAGGTTTACTGTATACCTTGCACCTTCTTATTGACGATGAAACACAGAAATTGCATCCGAACTTAATACAAAAGGCACAATGCCGACTTAAGTACAAGAGGACTGGCACTCTCACTTTCTTTGATTTGAACCTCTCCTGTGAGTCCAGTTTTATATTCTGATGCTTCATTTCAGTTTTACTGTATACCTTGCACCATCGTATTGACGAAGGAACACAGAAATTGCATTCGAATTTTATACAAAAGGCACAATGCCGACTTAAGTACTAGAGGACTGACACTCTCACTTTCTATAATTTGAACCTCTCCTGTGAGTTCAGTTTTAGATTCCGATGCTTCACTTCAGGTTTACTGTATACCTTGCACCTTCTTATTGATGATGAAACACAGAAATTTCATCGGAATTCAATACAAAAGGCACAATGCCGACTTAAGTAAAAGAGGACTGTCACTCTCTCTTGCTTTGATTTGAACCTCTCCTGTGAGTCCAGTTTTAGATTCCAATGCTTCACTTCAGGTTTACTGTATACCTTGCACCTTCTTATTGACGATGAAACACAGAAATTGCATACGAATTTAATACAAAAGGCACAATGCCGACTTAAGTACAACAGGACTGACACTCTCTCTTTCTATGATTTGAACCTCTCCTGTGAGTCCAGTTTTAGATTCCGATGCTTCACTTCAGGTTTACTGTATACCTTGCACCTTCTTATTGACGATGAAACACAGAAATTGCAGCCGAATTTAATACAAAAGGCACAATGCCGACTGAAGTACAAGAGGACTGACTCTCTCACTTTTTATGATTTGAACCTCTCCCGTGATTCCAGTTTTAGATTCCGATGCTTCACTTCAGGTTTACTGTATACCTTGCACCTTCTTATTGACGATGAAGCACAGATATTTCATCGGAATTTAATACAAAAGGCACAATGCCGACTTAAGTGAAAGAGGACTGTCACTCTCCCTTTCTATGGTTTGAACCTCTCCTGTGATTCCAGTTTTAGATTCCGATGTTTCACTTCAGGTTTACTGTATACCTTGCACCTTCTTATTGACGATGAAACACAGAAATTGCATCCGAATTTAATGCAAAAGGCACAACGCCGACTTAAGTACAAGAGGACTGACACTCTCACTTTCTATGATTTGAACCTCTCCTGTGAGTCCAGTTTTAGATTCCGATGCTTCACCTCAGGTTTCTGTATACCTTGCACCTTCTTATTGACGATGAAACACAGAAATTGCATCGGAATTTAATACAAAACGCACAATGCCGACTTAAATACAAGAAGACTGACACTCTCACTTCCTAAGATTTGAACCTCGCCTGTGATTCCAGATTTAGATTCCGATGTTTCACTTCAGGTTTACTGTATACCTTGCACCTTCTTATTGACGATGAAACACAGAATTTGCATCCGAATTTAATACAAAAGGCACAATGCCGACTTTAGTACAAGAGGTCTGACACTTTCCCTTTCTGTGATTTGAACCTCTCCTGCGAGCCCAGTTTCAGATTCCGATGCTTCACTTCTGGTTTACTGTATCCCTAGGACCTTCTTATTGACGATGAAACACAGAAATTTCATCGGAATTTAATACAAAAGGCACAATGCCGACTTTAGTAAAAGAGGACTGTCACTCTCTCTTTCTATGATTTCAACCCCTCCTGTGAGTCCAGTTTTAGATTCCGATGCTTCACCTCTGGTTTACTGGATACCTTGCACCGTCTTATTGACGATGAAACACAGAAATTGCATCGGAATTTAATACAAAAGGCACAATGCCGACTTAAGTAAAAGAGGACTGACACTCTCTCTTTCTATGATTTGAACCTCTCCTGTGAGTCCAGTTTTAGATTCCGATGCTTCACCTCAGGTTTACTGTATACCTTGCACCTTCTTATTGACGATGAAACACAGAAATTGCATCGGAATTTAATACAAAAGGCACAATTCCGACTTAAATACAAGAGGACTGACACTCTCACTTCCTAAGATTTGAACCTCGGATGTGATTCCAGTTTTAGATTCCGATGTTTCACTTCAGGTTTACTGTATACCTTGCACCTTCTTATTGACGATGAAACACAGAAATTGCATCGGAATTTAATACAAAGGGCACAATGCCGACTTAAGTACAAGAGGACTGACACTTTCACTTCCTATGATTTGAACCTCTCCTGTGAGTCCAGTTTTTGATTCCGACGCTTCACTTCAGGTTTACTGTATACCTTGCACCTTCTTATTGACGATGAAACACAGAAATTGCATCCGAACTTAATACAAAAGGCACAATGCCGACTTAAGTACAAGAGGACTGACACTCTCACTTTCTATGATTTGAACCTCTCCTGTGAGTCCAGTTTTATATTCTGATGCTTCATTTCAGTTTTACTGTATACCTTGCACCTTCGTATTGACGAAGGAACACAGAAATTGCATACGAATTTTATACAAAAGGCACAATGCCGACTTCAGTACAAGAGGACTGACACTCTCACTTTCTATAATTTGAACCTCTCCTGTGAGTTCAGTTTTAGATTCCGATGCTTCACTTCAGGTTTACTGTATACCTTGCACCTTCTTATTGATGATGAAACACAGAAATATCATCGGAATTTAATTCAAAAGGCACAATGCCGACTTAAGTAAAAGAGGACTGCCACTCTCTCTTGCTTTGATTTGAACCTCTCCTGTGAGTCCAGTTTTAGATTCCAATGCTTCACTTCAGGTTTACTGTATACCTTGCACCTTCTTATAGACGATGAAACACAGAAATTGCATACGAATTTAATACAAAAGGCACAATGCCGACGTAAGTACAACAGGACTGACACTGTCTTTTTCTATGATTTGAACCTCTCCTGTGAGTCCAGTTTTAGATTCCGATGCTTCACTTCAGGTTTACTGTATTCCTTGGACCTTCTTATTGACGATGAAACACAGAAATTTCAGTGGAATTTAATACAAAAGGCACAATGCCGACTTAAGTAAAAGAGGACTGTCACTCTCTCTTTCTATGATTTGAACCTCTCCTGTGAATCCAGTTTTAGATTCCGATGCTTCACTTCAGGTTTACTGTATACTTTGCACCTTCTTATTGACGATGAAATACAGAAATTGCATCGGAATTTAATACAAAAGGAACAATGCCGACTTAAGTACAAGAGGACTGACACTCCTATCTTCTATGATTTGAACCTCTCCTGTGAGTCTAGTTTTAGATTCCGATGCTTCACTTCAGGTTTGCTGTATACCTTGCACCTTCTTATTGACGATGAAACACGGAAATTGCATCGGAACTTAATACAAAAGGCACAATGACGACTTAAGTACAACAGGACTGACACTCTCTCTTTCTATGATTTGAACCCCTAATGTGAGTCCAGTTTTAGATTCCGATGCTTCACCTCAGGTTTACTGTATACCTTGCACCTTCTTATTGACGATGAAACACAGAAATTGCATCGGAATTTAATACAAAAGGCACAATTCCGACTTAAGTAAAAGAGGACTGACACTCTCTCTTTCTATGATTTGAACCTCTCCCGTGAGTCCAGTTTTAGATTCCGATGCTTCACCTCAGGTTTACTGTATACCTTGCACCTTCTTGTTGACGATGAAACACAGAAATTGCGTCGGAATTTAATACAAAAGGCACAATTCCGACTTAAATACAAGAGGACTGACACTCTCACTTCCTAAGATTTGAACCTCGGATGCGATTCCAGTTTTAGATTCCGATGTTTCACTTCAGGTTTACTGTATACCTTGCACCTTCTTATTGACGATGAAACACAGAAATTGCATCGGAATTTAATACAAAAGGAACAATGCCGACTTAAGTACAAGAGGACTGACACTTTCACTTTCTATGATTTGAACCTCTCCTGTGAGTCCAGTTTTTGATTCCGACGCTTCACTTCAGGTTTACTGTATACCTTGCACCTTCTTATTGACGATGAAACACAGAAATTGCATCCGAACTTAATACAAAAGGCACAATGCCGACTTAAGTACAAGAGGACTGACACTCTCACTTTCTATGATTTGAACCTCTCCTGTGAGTCCAGTTTTATATTCTGATGCTTCATTTCAGTTTTACTGTATACCTTGCACCTTCGTATTGACGAAGGAACACAGAAATTGCATACGACTTTTATACAAAAGGCACAATGCCGACTTAAGTACAAGAGGACTGACACTCTCACTTTCTATAGCTTGAACCTCTCCTGTGAGTTCAGTTTTAGATTCCGATGCATCACTTCAGGTTTACTGTATACCTTGCACCTTCTTATTGATGATGAAACACAGAAATTACATCGGAATTTAATACAAAAGGCACAATGCCGACTTAAGTAAAAGAGGACTGTCACTCTCTCTTGCTTTGATTTGAACCTCTCCTGTGAGTCCAGTTTTAGATTCCAATGCTTCACTTCAGGTTTACTGTATACCTTGCACCTTCTTATTGGCGATGAAACACAGAAATTGCATACGAATTTAATACAAAAGGCACAATGCCGACTTAAGTGAAAGAGGACTGTCACTCTCCCTTTCTATGGTTTGAACCTCTCCTGTGAGTCCAGTTTAAGATTCCGATGCTTCACATCAGGTTTACTGTATACCTTGCACCTTCTTGTTGACGATAAAACACAGAAATTTCATCGGAATTTAATACAAAAGGCACAATGCCGACTTAAGTAAAAGAGGACTGTCTTTCTCCCTTTCTACGATTTGAACCTCTCTTGTGAGTAAAGTTTTAGATTCCGATGCTTCACTTCAGGTTTACTGTTTACCATGCACCTTCTTATTGACGATGATACAAAGAAATTGCGTCGGAATTTAATACAAAAGGCACAATGCCGACTTAAGTACAAGAGGACTGACACTCCCACTTTCTATGTTTGGAACCTCTCCTGTGAGTCCAGTTTTTGATTCCGATGCTTCACTTCACGTTTACTGTAAACCTTGCACCTTCTTATTGGCGATGAAACACAGAAATTGCATCTGAATTTAATACAAAAGGCACAATGCCGACTTAAGTACAAGAGGACTGACACTCTCACTTTCTATGATTTGAACCTCTCCTGTGAGTCCAGTTTTAGAGTCCGATGCTTCACTTCAGGTTTACTGTATACCTTGCACCTTCTTATTGACGATGAATCACAGAAATTTCAACGGAATTTAATCCAAAAGGCACAATGCCGACTTAAGTAAAAGAGGACTGTCACTCTCTCTTTCTATGATTTGAACCTCTCCTGTGAATCCAGATTTCGATTTGGATGCTTCACTTCAGGTTTACAGTATACCTCGCACCTTCTTATTGACGATGAAACACAGAAATTGCATCCGAATTTAATACAAAAGGCACAATGCCGACTTAAGTACAAGAGGACTGACACTTTCCCTTTCTATGATTTGAACCTCTCCTGTGAGTCCAGTTTTAGATTCCAATGCTTCACTTCAGGTTTACTGTATCCCTAGGACCTTCTTATTCACGATGAAACACAGAAATTTCATCGGAATTTAATACAATAGGCACAATGCCAACTTAAGTAAAAGGGGACTGTCACTCTCCCTTTCTATGATCTGAACCTCTCCTGTGAGTCCAGTTTTAGATTCCGATGCTTCACTTCAGGTTTACTGTATACCTTGCACCTTCTTATTGACGATGAAACACAGAAATTGCATCGGAATTTAATACAAAAGGCACAATGCCGACTTAAATATAAGAGGACTGACACTCTCACTTTCTATAATTTGAACCTCTCCTGTGATTCCAGTTTTAGATTCCGATGCTACACCTCAGGTTTACTGTATATCTTGCACCTTCTTATTGACGATGAAACACAGAAATTTCATCGGATTTAAATACGAAAGGCACAATGTCGACTTAAGTAAAAGAGGACTGTCACTCTTTCTTTCCATGATTTGAACCTCTCCTGTGATTCCAGTTTTAGATTCCGATGCTTCATTTAGGGTTTCCTGTACACCTTGCACCTTCTTATTGACGATGAAACACAGAAATTGCATCCGAATTTAATACAAAAGGCACAATGCCGACTTAAGTACAAGAAGACTGACACTCTCACTTTCTATGATTTGAACCTCTCCTGTGAGTCCAGTTTTAGATTCCGATGCTTCACTACAGGTTTACTTTATACCTTGCACCTTCTTATTGATGCAGGAACACAGAAATTTGATCCGAATGTAATACACAAGGCACAATGCCGACTTAAGTACAAGAGTACTGACACTCTTACTTTCTATGATTTGAACCACTGCTGTGAGTCCAGTTTGCGATTCCGATGCTTCACTTCAGGTTAACTGTATACCTTGCACCTTCTTATTGACGATGAAACACAGACATTTCATCGGAATTTAATACAAAAAGCACAATGCCGACTTAAGTAAAAGAGGACTGTCACTCTCTCTTTCTATGATTTGAACCTCTCCTGTGGGTCCAGTTTCAGATTCCGATGCTTCGCTTCAGGTTTACTGTATACCTTGCACCTTCTTATTGACGATGAAACACAGAAATTGCATGGGAATTTAATACCAAAGGCACAATTCCGACTTAAGTAAAAGAGGACTGACACTCTCTCTTTCTATGATTTGAACCTCTCCTGTGAGTCCAGTTTTAGATTCCGATGCTTCACCTCAGGTTTACTGTATACCTTGCACCTTCTTGTTGACGATGAAACACAGAAATTGCATCGGAATTTAATACAAAAGGCACAATTCCGACTTAAATACAAGAGGACTGACACTCTCACTTCCTAAGATTTGAACCTCGGATGCGATTCCAGTTTTAGATTCCGATGTTTCACTTCAGGTTTACTGTATACCTTGCACCTTCTTATTGACGATGAAACACAGAAATTGCATCGGAATTTAATACAAAAGGAACAATGCCGACTTAAGTACAAGAGGACTGACACTTTCACTTTCTATGATTTGAACCTCTCCTGTGAGTCCAGTTTTTGATTCCGACGCTTCACTTCAGGTTTACTGTATACCTTGCACCTTCTTATTGACGATGAAACACAGAAATTGCATCCGAACTTAATACAAAAGGCACAATGCCGACTTAAGTACAAGAGGACTGACACTCTCACTTTCTATGATTTGAACCTCTCCTGTGAGTCCAGTTTTATATTCTGATGCTTCATTTCAGTTTTACTGTATACCTTGCACCTTCGTATTGACGAAGGAACACAGAAATTGCATACGACTTTTATACAAAAGGCACAATGCCGACTTAAGTACAAGAGGACTGACACTCTCACTTTCTATAGCTTGAACCTCTCCTGTGAGTTCAGTTTTAGATTCCGATGCGTCACTTCAGGTTTACTGTATACCTTGCACCTTCTTATTGATGATGAAACACAGAAATTTCATCGGAATTTAATACAAAAGCCACAATGCCGACTTAAGTAAAAGAGGACTGTCACTCTCTCTTGCTTTGATTTGAACCTCTCCTGTGAGTCCAGTTTTAGATTCCAATGCTTCACTTCAGGTTTACTGTATACCTTGCACCTTCTTATTGACGATGAAAGACAGAAATTGCATCCGAATTTAATACAAAAGGCACAATGCCGGCTTAATTACAAGAGGACTGACACTCTCACTTTCTATGATTTGAACCTCTCCTGTGAGTCCAGTTTTAGATTCCGATGCTTCACTTCAGGTTTACTGTATACCTTGCACTTTCTTATTGACGATGAAACACAGAATTTGCATCCGAATTTAATACAAAAGGCACAATGCCGACTTTAGTACAAGAGGTCTGACACTTTCCCTTTCTACGATTTGAACCTCTCCTGTGAGCCCAGTTTTAGGTTCCGATGCTTCACTTCTGGTATACTGTACACCTAGGACCTTCTTATTGACGATGAAACACAGAAATTTCATCGGAATTTAATACAAAAGGCACAATGCCGACTTAAGTAAAAGAGGATTGTCACTCTCTCTTTCTATGATTTGAACCTCTCTTGTGAGTCCAGTTTTAGATTCCGATGCTTCACTTCAGGTCTTCTGTATACCTTGCACCTTCTTATATACGATGAAAGACAGAAATTGCATCCGAACTTAATACAAAAGGCACAATGCCGACTTAATTACAAAAGGACTGACACTCTCACTTTCTATGATTTGAACCTCTCCTGTGAGTCCAGTTTTAGATTCCGATGCTTCACTTCAGGTTTACTGTATACATTGCATCTTCTTATTGACGATGAAACACAGAAATTTCAACAGAATTTAATACAAAAGCTACAATGCCGACTTAAGTAAAAGACAACTGTCACTCTCTCTTTCTATGAATTGAACCTCTCCTGTGTGTCCAGTTTCAGATTCCGATGCTTCACTTCAGGTTTACTGTATACCTTGCACCTTCTTATTGACGATGAAACACAGAAATTTCAACGGAATTTAACACAAAAGGCACAATGCCGACTTAAGTAAAAGAGGACTGTCACTCTCTCTTTCTATGATTTGAACCTCCGCTGTGAGCCCAGTTTTCGATTCCGATGCTTCACTTCAGGTTTACTGTATACCTTGCACCTTCTTGTTGACGATGAAACACAGAAATTGCATCCCAATTTAATACAAAAGGCACAATGCCGACTTAAGTACAAGAGGACTCACACTTTCCCTTTCTATGATTTGAACCTCTCCTGTGAGTCCAGTTTTAGATTCCGATGCTTCACTTCAGGTTTACTGTATACCTTGCACCTTCTTATTGACGAAAGAACACAGAAATTGCAACCGAATTTAATTCCAAAGGCACAATGCCGACTTAAGTACAAGAGGACTGACACTCTCACTTTCCATAATTTGAACCTCTCCTGTGAGTCCAGTTTTAGATTCCGATGCTTCACTTCAGGTTTACTGTATACCTTGCACCTTCTTATTGATGATGAAACACAGAAATTGCATCCGAATTTAATACAAAAGGCACAATGCCGACTTAAGTGCAAGAGGACTTACATTCTCACTTTCTATGATTTGAACCTCTCCTGTGAGTCCAGTTTTAGATTCCGATGCTTCACTTCAGGTTTACCGTATACCTTGCACCTTCTTATTGACGATGAATCACAGAAATTTCAACGGAATTTAATACAAAAGGCACAACGCCGACTTAAGTAAAAGAGGACTGTCACTCTCTCTTTCTATGACTTGAACCTCTCCTGTGAATCCAGATTTCGATTCCGATGCTTCACTTGAGGTTTACAGTATACCTCGCACCTTCTTATTGACGATGAAACACAGAAATCGCATCCGAATTTAATACAAAATGCACAATACCGACTTAAGTACAATAGAACTGACCCTCTCCCTTTCTATGGTTTGAACCTCTCCTGTGAGTCCAGTTTTAGATTCCGATGCATCACTTCACGTTTACTGTATACCTTGCACCTTCGTTCGACGATCAAACACAGAAAGTGCATCCGAATTTAATACAAAAGGCACAATGCCGACTTAAGTAGAAGAGGTCTGACACTCTCACTTTCTACGATTTGATCCTCTCCTGTGAGTCCAGTTTTAGATTCCGATGCTTCACTTCAGGTTCACTGTATTCCTTGCACCTTCTTATTGACGATGAAACACAGAAATTGCATCGGAATTTAATACAAAAAGCACAATGCCGACTTAAGTACAAGAGGACTGACATTCTTACTTTCTATGATTTGAACCTCTCCTGTGTGTCCAGTTTTAGATTCTGATGCTTCACTTCAGGTTTACTGTATACCTTGCACCTTCTTATTGACGATGAAACACAGAAATTTCAACGGAATTTAACACAAAAGGCACAATGCCGACTTAAGTAAAAGAGGACTGTCACTCTCTCTTTCTATGATTTGAACCTCTCCTGTGAGTCCAGTTTTAGATTCCGATGCTTCACTTCAGGTTTACTGTATACCTTGCACCTTCTTATTGACGATGAAAGACAGAAATTGCATCCGAATTTAATACAAAACGCACAATGCCGACTTAATTACAAGAGGACTGACACTCTCACTTTCTATGATTTGAACCTCTCCTGTGAGTCCAGTTTTAGATTCCGATGCTTCACTTCAGGTTTACTGTATACATTGCACCTTCTTATTGACGATGAAACACAGAAATTTCAACGGAATTTAATTTAAAAGGTACAATGCCGACTGAAGTAAAAGACAACTGTCACTCTCTCTCTCTATGAATTGAACCTCTCCTGTGTGTCCAGTTTTAGATTCCGATGCTTCACTTCAGGTTTACTGTATCCCTAGTACCTTCTTATTGACGATGAAACACAGAAATTGCATACGAATTTAAAACAAAAGGCACAATGCCGACTTAAGTAAAAGAGGACTGTCACTCTCTCTTTCTATGATTTGAACCTCTCTTGTGAGTCCAGTTTTAGATTCCGATGCTTCACTTCAGGTTTACTGTATACCTTGCACCTTCTTATTGACGATGAAAGACAGAAATTGCATCCGAATTTAATACAAAAGGCACAATGCCGACTTAATTACAAGAGGACTGACACTCTCACTTTCTATGATTTGAACCTCTCCTGTGAGTCCAGTTTTAGATTCCGATGCTTCACTTCAGGTTTACTGTATACATTGCACCTTCTTATTGACGATGAAACACAGAAATTTCAACGGAATTTAATTCAAAAGGTACAATGCCGACTTAAGTAAAAGACAACTGTCACTCTCTCTTTCTATGAATTGAACCTCTCCTGTGTGTCCAGTTTCAGATTCCAATGCTTCACTTCAGGTTTACTGTATACCTTGCACCTTCTTATTGACGATGAAACACAGAAATTTCAACGGAATTTAACACAAAAGGCACAATGCCGACTTAAGTAAAAGAGGACTGTCACTCTCTCTTTCTATGATTTGAACCTCTCCTGTGAGCCCAGTTTTCGATTCCGATGCTTCACTTCAGGTTTACTGTATACCTTGCACCTTCTTGTTGACGATGAAACACAGAAATTGCATCCCAATTTAATACAAAAGGCACAATGCCGACTTAAGTACAAGAGGACTAACACTTTCCCTTTCTATGATTTGAACCTCTCCTGTGAGTCCAGTTTTAGATTCCGATGCTTCACTTCAGGTTTACTGTATACCTTGCACCTTCTTATTGACGAAGGAACACAGAAATTGCAACCGAATTTAATTCCAAAGGCACAATGCCGACTTAAGTACAAGAGGACTGACACTCTCACTTTCCATAATTTGAACCTCTCCTGTGAGTCCAGTTTTAGATTGCGATGCTTCACTTCAGGTTTACTGTATACCTTGCACCTTCTTATTGATGATGAAACACAGAAATTGCATCCGAATTTAATACAAAAGGCACAATGCCGACTTAAGTGCAAGAGGACTTACATTCTCACTTTCTATGATTTGAACCTCTCCTGTGAGTCCAGTTTTAGATTCCGATGCTTCACTTCAGGTTTACTGTATACCTTGCACCTTCTTATTAACGATGAAACACAGAAATTGCATCCGAATTTAATACAAAAGGCACAATGCCGACTTAAGTACAAGAGGACTGACACTTTCCGTTTCTATGATTTGAACCTCTCCTGTGAGTCCACTTTTAGATTCCGATGCTTCACTTCAGGTTTACTGTATCCCTAGGACCTTCTTATTCACGATGAAACACTGAAATTTCATCGGAATTTAATACAAAAGGCACAATGCCCACTTAATTATAAGGGGACTGTCACTCTCTCTTTTTATGATCTGAACCTCTCCTGTGAGTCCAGTTTTAGATTCCGATGCTTCACTTCAGGTTTACTGTATACCTTGCACCTTCTTATTGATGAAGGAACACAGAAATTGCATCCGAAGTTAATACACAAGGCACAATGCCGACTTAAGTACAAGAGGACTGACTCTCTTACTTTCTATGATTTGAACCACTCCTGTAAGTCCAGTTTGCGATTCCGATGCTTCACTTCAGGTTTACTGTATACCTTGCACCTTCTTATTGACGACGAAACACAGACATTTCATCGGAATTTAATACAAAAGGCACAATGCCGACTTAAGTAAAAGAGGACTGTCACTCTCTCTTTCTGTGATTTGAACCCGTCCTGTGGGTCCAGTTTTAGATTCCGATGCTTCACTTCAGGTATACTGTATACCTTGCACCTTTGTATTGACAATGAAACACAGAAATTGCAGCCAAATTTAATACAAAAGGCACAATGCCGACTTAAGTACAAGAGGTCTGACACTTTCCCTTTCTACGATTTGAACCTTTCCTGTGAGCCCAGTTTTACATTCCGATGCTTCACTTCTGGTTTACTGTATACCTAGGACCTTCTTATTGACGATGAAACACAGAAATTTCATCGGAATTTAATACAAAAGGCACAATGACGACTTAAGTCAAAGAGGACTGTCACTCTCTCTTTCTATGATTTGAACCTCTCCTGTGAGTTCAGATTTTGAATCCGATGCTTCACTTCAGGTTTACTGTATACCTTGCACTTTCTTATTGACGATGAAACACAGAATTTGCATCCGAATTTAATACAAAAGGCACAATGCCGACTTTAGTACAAGAGGTCTGACACTTTCCCTTTCTACGATTTGAACCTCTCCTGTGAGCCCAGTTTTAGATTCCGATGCTTCACTTCTGGTTTACTGTATACCTAGGACCTTCTTATTGACGATGAAACACAGAAATTTCATCGGAATTTAATACAAAAGGCACAATGCCGACTTAAGTCAAAGAGGACTGTCACTCTCTCTTTCTATGATTTGAACCTCTCCTGTGAGTCCAGTTTTAGATTCCGATGCTTCACTTCAGGTTTTCTGTATACCTTGCACCTTCTTATTGACGATGAAACACAGAAATTGCATCGGAATTTAATACAATAGGCACAATACCGACTTAAGTACAATAGAACGGACCCTCTCCCTTTCTATGGTTTGAACCTCTCCTGTGAGTCCAGTTTCAGATTACGATGCATCACTTCAGGTTTACCGTATATCTTGTACCTTCGTATCGACGATGAAACACAGAAATTGCATCCGAATTTAATACAAAAGCCACAATGCCGACTTAAGTAAAAGAGGTCTGACACTCTCACTTTTTATGATTTGAACCTCTCGTGTGAGTCCAGTTTTAGATTCCGATGCTTCACTTCAGGTTCACTGTATTCCTTGCACCTTCTTATTGACGATGAAACACAGAAATTGCATCGGAATTTAATACAAAAGGCACAATGCCGACTTAAGTACAAGAGGACTGACACTCTCACTTTCTATGATTTGAACCTCTCCTGTGTGTCCAGTTTCAGATTCCGATGCTTCACTGCAGGTTTACTGTATACCTTGCTCCTTCTTATTGAAGATGAAACACAGAAATTTCAACGGAATTTAACACAAAAGGCACAATGCCGACTTAAGTAAAAGGGGACTCTCACTCTCTCTCTCTATGCTTTGAACCTCTCCTGTGAGCCCAGTTCTCGATTCCGATGCTTCACTTCAGGTTTACTGTATACCTTGCACCTTCTTGTTGACGATGAAAAACAGAAATTGCATCCGAATTTAATACAAACGGCACAATGCCGACTTAAGTACAAGAGGACTGACACTTTCCCTTTCTATGATTTGAACCTCTCCTGTGAGTCCAGTTTTAGATTCCGATGCTTCACTTCAGGTTTACTGTATGCCTAGTACCTTCTTATTGACGATGAAACACAGAAATTTCATCGGAATTTAAAACAAAAGGCACAATGCCGACTTAAGTAAATGAGGACTGTCACTCTCTCTTTCTATGATTTGAACCTCTCCTGTGAGTCCAGTTTTAGATTCCGATGCTTCACTTCAGGTTTACTGTATACCTTGCACCTTCTTATTGACGATGAAACACAGAAATTGCATCCGAATTTAATACAAAAGGCACAATGCCGACTTAATTACAAGAGGACTGACACTCTCACTTTCTATGATTTGAACCTCTCCTGTGAGTCCAGTTTTAGATTCCGATGCTTCAATTCAGGTTTACTGTATACCTTGCACCTTCTTATTGACGATGAAACACAGAAATTTCAACGGAATGTAATAGAAAAGGCACAATGCCGACTTAAATAAAAGAGAACTGTCACTCTCTCTTTCTATGAATTGAACCTCTCCTGTGTGTCCAGTTTTAGATTCCGATGCTTCACTTCCGGTTTACTGTATACCTTGCACCTTCTTATTGACGATGAAACACAGAAATTTCAACGGAATTTAACACAAAAGGCACAATGCCGACTTAAGTACAAGAGGACTGACACTCTGACTTTCCATGATTTGAACCTCTAATGTGGGTCCAGTTTTAAATTCCGATGCTTCACTTCAGGTTCACTGTATACCTGGCACCTTCTTATTGACGATGAAACACAGAATTTGCATCGGAATTTAATACAAAAGGCACAATGCCGACTTAAGTACAAGAGGACTGACACTCTCACTTTCTATGATTTGAACCTGTCCTGTGAGTCCAGTTTTAAATTCTGATGCTTCACTTCAGGTTTACTGTATACCTTGCACCTTCTTATTGACGATGAAACACAGAAATTTCAACGGAATTTAATACAAAAGCCACAATGCCGACTTAAGTAAAAGAGAACTGTCACTCTCTTTTTCTATGATTTGAACCTCTCCTGTGAGTCCAGATTTTGAATCCGATGCTTCACTTCAGGTTTACTGTTTACCTTGCACCTTCTTATTGACGATGAAACACAGAAATTGCATCCGAATTTAATACAAAATGCACAATGCCGACTTAAGTACAAGAGGTCTGACAGTTTCCCTTTCTATGATTTGAACCTCTCCTCTGAGTCCAGTTTTAGATTCCGATGCTTCACTTCAGGTTTACTGTATCCCTAGTACCTTCTTATTGACGATGAAACACAGAAATTTCATCGGAATTTAAAACAAAAGGCACAATGTCGACTTAAGTAAAAGAGGACTGTCACTCTCTCTTTCTATGATTTGAACCTCTCCTGTGAGTCCAGTTTTAGATTCCGATGCTTCACTTCAGGTTTACTGTATACCTTGCACCTTCTTATTGACGATGAAACACAGCAATTGCATCCGAATCTAATACAAAAGGCACAATGTCGACTTAATTACAAGAGGACTGACACTCTCACTTTCTATGATTTGAACCTCTCCTGTGAGTCCAGTTTTAGATTCCGATGCTTCACTTCAGGTTTACTGTATCCCTAGTACCTTCTTATTGACGATGAAACACAGAAATTTCATCGGAATTTAAAACAAAAGGCACAATGCCGACTTAAGTAAAAGAGGACTGTCACTCTCTCTTTCTATGATTTGAACCTCTCCTGTGAGTCCAGTTTTAGATTCCGATGCTTCACTTCAGGTTTACTGTATACCTTGCACCTTCTTATTGACGATGAAACACAGAAATTGCATCCGAATTTAATACAAAAGGCACAATGCCGACTTCAGTACAAGAGGACTGACACTCTCACTTTCTATGATTTGAACCTCTCCTGTGAGTCCTGTTTTAGATTCCGATGCTTCACTTCAGGTTTACTGTATATCTCGCACCTTCTTATTGACGATGAAACACAGAAATTTCAACGGAATTTAATACAAAAGGCACAATGCCGACTTAAGTAAAAGAGAACTGTCACCCTCTGTTTCTATGAATTGTACCTCGCCTGTGATTCCAGTTTTAGATTCCGATGCTTCACTTCAGGTTTACTGTATACCTTGCACCGTCTTATTGACGATGAAACACAGAAATTGCATCCGAATTTAATACAAAAGGCACAATGCCGACTTAATTACAAGAGGACTGACACTCTCACTTTCTATGATTTGAACCTCTCCTGTGAGTCCAGTTTTAGATTCCGATGCTTCACTTCAGGTTTACTGTATACATTGCACCTTCTTATTGACGATGAAACACAGAAATTTCAACGGAATTTAATACAAAAGGTACAATGCCGACTTAAGTAAAAGACAACTGTCACTCTCTCTTTCTATGAATTGAACCTCTCCTGTGTGTCCAGTTTCAGATTCCAATGCTTCACTTCAGGTTTACTGTATACCTTGCACCTCCTTATTGACGATGAAACACAGAAATTTCAACGGAATTTAACACAAAAGGCACAATGCCGACTTAAGTAAAAGAGGACTGTCACTCTCTCTTTCTATGATTTGAATCTCTCCTGTGAGCCCAGTTTTCGATTCCGATGCTTCACTTCAGGTTTACTGTATACCTTGCACCTTCTTGTTGACGATGAAACACAGAAATTGCATCCCAATTTAATACAAAAAGCACAATGCCGACTTAAGTACAAGAGGACTAACACTTTCCCTTTCTATGATTTGAACCTCTCCTGTGAGTCCAGTTTTAGATTCCGATGCTTCACTTCAGGTTTACTGTATACCTTGCACCTTCTTATTGACGAAGGAACACAGAAATTGCAACCGAATTTAATTCCAAAGGCACAATGCCGACTTAAGTACAAGAGGACTGACACTCTCACTTTCCATAATTTGAACCTCTCCTGTGAGTCCAGTTTTAGATTGCGATGCTTCACTTCAGGTTTACTGTATACCTTGCACCTTCTTATTGATGATGAAACACAGAAATTGCATCCGAATTTAATACAAAAGGCACAATGCCGACTTAAGTGCAAGAGGACTTACATTCTCACTTTCTATGATTTGAACCTCTCCTGTGAGTCCAGTTTTAGATTCCGATGCTTCACTTCAGGTTTACTGTATACCTTGCACCTTCTTATTAACGATGAAACACAGAAATTGCATCCGAATTTAATACAAAAGGCACAATGCCGACTTAAGTACAAGAGGACTGACACTTTCCGTTTCTATGATTTGAACCTCTCCTGTGAGTCCACTTTTAGATTCCGATGCTTCACTTCCGGTTTACTGTATCCCTAGGACCTTCTTATTCACGATGAAACACTGAAATTTCATCGGAATTTAATACAAAAGGCACAATGCCCACTTAATTATAAGGGGACTGTCACTCTCTCTTTTTATGATCTGAACCTCTCCTGTGAGTCCAGTTTTAGATTCCGATGCTTCACTTCAGGTTTACTGTATACCTTGCACCTTCTTATTGATGAAGGAACACAGAAATTGCATCCGAAGTTAATACACAAGGCACAATGCCGACTTAAGTACAAGAGGACTGACTCTCTTACTTTCTATGATTTGAACCACTCCTGTAAGTCCAGTTTGCGATTCCGATGCTTCACTTCAGGTTTACTGTATACCTTGCACCTTCTTATTGACGACGAAACACAGACATTTCATCGGAATTTAATACAAAAGGCACAATGCCGACATAAGTAAAAGAGGACTGTCACTCTCTCTTTCTGTGATTTGAACCCCTCCTGTGGGTCCAGTTTTAGATTCCGATGCTTCACTTCAGGTATACTGCATACCTTGCACCTTTGTATTGACAATGAAACACAGAAATTGCATCCAAATTTAATACAAAAGGCACAATGCCGACTTAAGTACAAGAGGTCTGACACTTTCCCTTTCTACGATTTGAACCTCTCCTGTGAGCCCAGTTTTACATTCCGATGCTTCACTTCTGGTTTACTGTATACCTAGGACCTTCTTATTGACGATGAAACACAGAAATTTCATCGGAATTTAATACAAAAGGCACAATGCCGACTTATGTCAAAGAGGACTGTCACTCTCTCTTTCTATGATTTGAACCTCTCCTGTGAGTTCAGATTTTGAATCCGATGCTTCACTTCAGGTTTACTGTATACCTTGCACTTTCTTATTGACGATGAAACACAGAATTTGCATCCGAATTTAATACAAAAGGCACAATGCCGACTTTAGTACAAGAGGTCTGACACTTTCCCTTTCTACGATTTGAACCTCTCCTGTGAGCCCAGTTTTAGATTCCGATGCCTCACTTCTGGTTTACTGTATACCTAGGACCTTCTTATTGACGATGAAACACAGAAATTTCATCGGAATTTAATACAAAAGGCACAATGCCGACTTAAGTCAAAGAGGACTGTCACTCTCTCTTTCTATGATTTGAACCTCTCCTGTGAGTCCAGTTTTAGATTCCGATGCTTCACTTCAGGTTTTCTGTATACCTTGCACCTTCTTATTGACGATGAAACACAGAAATTGCATCGGAATTTAATACAAAAGGCACAATACCGACTTAAGTACAATAGAACTGACCCTCTCCCTTTCTATGGTTTGAACCTCTCCTGTGAGTCCAGTTTCAGATTATGATGCATCACTTCAGGTTTACCGTATATCTTGTACCTTCGTATCGACGATGAAACACAGAAATTGCATCCGAATTTAATACAAAAGCCACAATGCCGACTTAAGTAAAAGAGGTCTGACACTCTCACTTTTTATGATTTGAACCTCTCGTGTGAGTCCAGTTTTAGATTCCGATGCTTCACTTCAGGTTCACTGTATTCCTTGCACCTTCTTATTGACGATGAAACACAGAAATTGCATCGGAATTTAATACAAAAGGCACAATGCCGACTTAAGTACAAGAGGACTGACACTCTCACTTTCTATGATTTGAACCTCTCCTGTGTGTCCAGTTTCAGATTCCGATGCTTCACTGCAGGTTTACTGTATACCTTGCACCTTCTTATTGAAGATGAAACACAGAAATTTCAACGGAATTTAACACAAAAGGCACAATGCCGACTTAAGTAAAAGAGGACTCTCACTCTCTCTCTCTATGCTTTGAACCTCTCCTGTGAGCCCAGTTCTCGATTCCGATGCTTCACTTCAGGTTTACTGTATACCTTGCACCTTCTTGTTGACGATGAAAAACAGAAATTGCATCCGAATTTAATACAAACTGCACAATGCCGACTTAAGTACAAGAGGACTGACACTTTCCCTTTCTATGATTTGAACCTCTCCTGTGAGTCCAGTTTTAGATTCCGATGCTTCACTTCAGGTTTACTGTATGCCTAGTACCTTCTTATTGACGATGAAACACAGAAATTTCATCGGAATTTAAAACAAAAGGCACAATGCCGACTTAAGTAAATGAGGACTGTCACTCTCTCTTTCTATGATTTGAACCTCTCCTGTGAGTCCAGTTTTAGATTCCGATGCTTCACTTCAGGTTTACTGTATACCTTGCACCTTCTTATTGACGATGAAACACAGAAATTGCATCCGAATTTAATACAAAAGGCACAATGCCGACTTAATTACAAGAGGACTGACACTCTCACTTTCTATGATTTGAACCTCTCCTGTGAGTCCAGTTTTAGATTCCGATGCTTCAATTCAGGTTTACTGTATACCTTGCACCTTCTTATTGACGATGAAACACAGAAATTTCAACGGAATGTAATAGAAAAGGCACAATGCCGACTTAAATAAAAGAGAACTGTCACTCTCTCTTTCTATGAATTGAACCTCTCCTGTGTGTCCAGTTTTAGATTCCGAAGCTTCACTTCCGGTTTACTGTATACCTTGCACCTTCTTATTGACGATGAAACACAGAAATTTCAACGGAATTTAACACAAAAGGCACAATGCCGACTTAAGTACAAGAGGACTGACACTCTGACTTTCCATGATTTGAACCTCTCCTGTGGGTCCAGTTTTAAATTCCGATGCTTCACTTCAGGTTCACTGTATACCTGGCACCTTCTTATTGACGATGAAACACAGAATTTGCATCGGAATTTAATACAAAAGGCACAATGCCGACTTAAGTACAAGAGGACTGACACTCTAACTTTCTATGATTTGAACCTCTCCTGTGAGTCCAGTTTTAAATTCTGATGCTTCACTTCAGGTTTACTGTATACCTTGCACCTTCTTATTGACGATGAAACACAGAAATTTCAACGGTATTTAATACAAAAGCCACAATGCCGACTTAAGTAAAAGAGAACTGTCACTCTCTTTTTCTATGATTTGAACCTCTCCTGTGAGTCCAGATTTTGAATCCGATGCTTCACTTCAGGTTTACTGTATATCTCGCACCTTCTTATTGACGATGAAACACAGAAATTTCAACGGAATTTAATACAAAAGGCACAATGCCGACTTAAGTAAAAGAGAACTGTCACCCTCTGTTTCTATGAATTGTACCTCGCCTGTGATTCCAGTTTTAGATTCCGATGCTTCACTTCAGGTTTACTGTATACCTTGCACCGTCTTATTGACGATGAAACACAGAAATTGCATCGGAATTTAATACAAAAGGCACAATGCCGACTTACGTACAAGAGGACAGACACACTCACTATCTATGACTTGAACCTCTCCTGTGAGTCCAGATTTAGATTCCGATGCTTCACTTCAGGTTTACTGTATGCCTTGCACCTTCTTATTAACGATGAAACACAGAAATTGCATCCGTATTTAATACAAAAGGCACAATACCGACTTAAGTACAATAGAACTGACCCTCTCCCTTTCTATGGTTTGAACCTCTCCTGTGAATCCAGTTTTAGATTCCGATGCATCACTTCAGGTTTACTGTATACCTTGCGCCTTTGTATTGACGTTGAAACACAGAAATTGCACCCGAATTTATTACAAAAAAGCACAATGCCGACCTAAGTACAAGAGGACTGTCACTCTCTCTTTCTATGATTTGAACCTCTCCTGTGAATCCAGATTTCGATTCCGATGCTTCACATCAGGTTTACTGTATACCTCGCACCTTCTTATTAACGATGAAACACAGAAATTGCATCCGAATTTAATACAAAAATCACAATGCCAACTTAAGTACAAGAGGACTGACACTTTCCGTTTCTATGATTTGAACCTCTCCTGTGAGTCCAGTTTTAGATTCCGATGCTTCACTTCAGGTTTACTGTATCCCTAGGACTTTCTTATTTACGATGAAACACAGAAATTTCATCGGAATTTAATACAAAAGGCACAATGCCCACTTAAGTATAAGGGGACTGTCACTCTCTCTTTCTATGATCTGAACCTCTCCTGTGAGTCCAGTTTTAGATTCCTATGCTTCACTTCAGGTTTACTGTATACCTTGCACCTTCTTATTGACGATGAAACACGGATATTGCATCGGAATTTAATACAAAAGGCACAATGCCGACTTAAATACAAGAGGACTGACACTCTCACTTTCTATAATTTGAACCTCTCCTGTGATTCCAGTTTTAGATTCCGATGCTTCATTTAGGGTTTCCTGTATACCTTGCACCTTCTTATTGACGATGAAACACAGAAATTGCATCCGTACTTAATACAAAATGCACAATGCCGACTTAAGTACAAGAAGACTGACACTCTCACTTTCTATGATTTGAACCTCTCCTGTGAGTCCAGTTTTAGATTCCGATGCTTCACTTCAGGTTTACTGTATACCTTGCACCTTCTTATTGATGAAGGAACACAGAAATTGCATCCGAAGTTAATACACAAGGCACAATGCCGACTTAAGTACAAGAGGACTGACACTCTTACTTTCTATGATTTGAACCATTCCTGTGAGTCCAGTTTGCGATTCCGATGCTTCACTTCAGGTTTACTGTATACCTTGCACCTTCTTATTGACGATGAAACACAGACATTTCATCGGAATTTAATACAAAAGGCACAATGCCGACTTAAGTAAAAGAGGACTGTCACTCTCCCTTTCTATGATGTGAACCCCTCCTGTGGGTCCAGTTTTAGATTCCGATGCTTCACTTCAGGTATACTGTATACCTTGCACCTTTGTGTTGATGATGAAACACAGAAATTGCATTTGAATTTAATACAAAAGGCACAATGCCGACTTAAGTACAAGAGGACTGACACTCTCACATTCTATGATTTGAACCTCTCCTGTGAGTCCAGTTTTAGATTCTGATGCTTCACTTCAGATTTACTGTATACCTTGCACCTTCTTATTGACGATGATACACCGAAATTGCATCCGAATTTAATACAAAAGGCACAATGCCGACTTAAGTACAAGAGGACTGACACTCTCACTTTCTATGATTTGAACCTCTCCTGTGAGTCCAGTTTTAGATTCCGATGCTTCACTTCAGATTTACTGTATACCTTGCACCTTCTTATTGACGATGATACACCGAAATTGCATCAGAATTTAATACACAAGGCACAATGCCGACTTAAGTACAAGAGGACTGACACTCTCACTTTCTATGATTTGAACCTCTCTTGTGAGTCCAGTTTTAGATTCCGATGCTTCACTTCAGGTTTACTGTATACCTTGCACCTTCTTATTGCCGTTGAAACACAGAAATTTCAACGGAATTTAATACAAAAGGCACAATGCCGACTTAAGTAAAAGAGAACTGACACTCTCTTTTTCTATGATTTGAACCTCTCCTGTGAGTCGAGATTTTGAATCCGATGCTTCACTTCAGGTTTACTGTATACCTTGCACCTTCTTATTGACGATGAAACACAGAATTTGCATCCGAATTTAATACAAAAGGCACAATGCTGACTTAAGTAAAAGAGGTCTGACACTTTCCCTTTCTATGATTTGAACCTCTCCTGTGAGCCCAGTTTTAGATTCCGATGCTTCACTTCTGGTTTACTGTATCCCTAGGACCTTCTTATTGACGATGAATTACAGAAATTTCATCGGAATTTAATACAAAAGGCACAATGCCGACTTAAGTAAAAGAAGACTGTCACTCTCTCTTTCTATGATTTGAACCTTTCCTGTGAGTCCAGTTTTAGATTCCGATGCTTCACTTCAGGTTTACTGTATACCTTACACCTTCTTATTGACGATGAAACTCAGAAATTGCATCGGAATTTAATACAAAAATCACAATGCCGACTTAAGTGAAAGAGGACAGACACTCTCACTATCTATGATTTGAACCACTCCTGTGAGTCCAGTTTTAGATTCCGATGCTTCACTTCAGGTTTACTATATACCTTGCACCTTCTTATTGACGATGAAACACAGAAATCGCATCCGAATTTAATACAAAAGGCACAATACGACTTAAGTACAATAGAACTGACCCTCTCCCTTTCTATGGTTTGAACCTCTCCTGTGAGTCCAGTTTTAGATTACGATGCATCACTTCAGGTTTACTGTATATCTTGCACCTTCGTATCGACGATGAAACACAGAAATTGCATCCGAATTTAATACAAAAGGCACAATGCCGACTTAAGTACAAGAGGTCTGACACTCTCACTTTCTATGATTTGAACCTCTCGTGTGAGTCCAGTTTTAGGTTCCGATGCTTCACTTCAGGTTCACTGTATTCCTTGCACCTTCTTATTGTCGATGAAACACAGAAATTGCATCGGAATTTAATACAAAAGGCACAATGCCGACTTAAGTACAAGAGGACTGACACTCTCACTTTCTATGATTTGAACCTCTCCTGTGTGTCCAGTTTTAGATTCCGATGCTTCACTTCAGGTTTACTGTATACCTTGCACCTTCTTATTGATGATGAAACACAGAAATTTCAACGGAATTTAACACAAAAGGCACATTGCCGACTTAAGTAAAAGAGGACTGTCACTCTCTCTCTCTATGATTTGAACCTATCCTGTGAGCCCAGTTTTCGATTCCGATGCTTCACTTCAGGTTTACTGTATACCTTGCACCTTCTTGTTGACGATGAAACACAGAAATTGCATCCGGATATAATACAAAAGCACAATGCCGACTTAATCACAAGAGGACTGACACTCTCACTTTCTATGATTTGAACCTCTCCTGTGAGTCCAGTTATAGATTCCGATGCTTCAATTCAGGTTTACTGTATACCTTGCACCTTCTTATTGACGATGAAACACAGAAATTGCATCGGAATTTAATACAAAAGGCACAATGCCGACTTAAGTACAAGAGGACTGACACTCTCACTTTCTATGATTTGAACCTCTCCTGTGTGTCCAGTTTCAGATTCCGATGCTTCACTGCAGGTTTACTGTATACCTTGCACCTTCTTATTGAAGATTAAACACAGAAATTTCAACGGAATTTAACACAAAAGGCACAATGCC
This sequence comes from Schistocerca americana, assembly GCF_021461395.2. NCBI lineage: Eukaryota > Metazoa > Arthropoda > Insecta > Orthoptera > Acrididae > Schistocerca > Schistocerca americana. The sequence continues at coordinate 9,287,392 of NC_060126.1, forward strand.
GACTTAAGTAAAAGAGGACTCTCACTCTCTCTCTCTATGCTTTGAACCTCTCCTGTGAGCCCAGTTCTCGATTCCGATGCTTCACTTCAGGTTTACTGTATACCTTGCACCTTCTTGTTGACGATGAAAAACAGAAATTGCATCCGAATTTAATACAAACTGCACAATGCCGACTTAAGTACAAGAGGACTGACACTTTCCCTTTCTATGATTTGAACCTCTCCTGTGAGTCCAGTTTTAGATTCCGATGCTTCACTTCAGGTTTACTGTATGCCTAGTACCTTCTTATTGACGATGAAACACAGAAATTTCATCGGAATTTAAAACAAAAGGCACAATGCCGACTTAAGTAAATGAGGACTGCCACTCTCTCTTTCTATGATTTGAACCTCTCCTGTGAGTCCAGTTTTAGATTCCGATGCTTCACTTCAGGTTTACTGTATACCTTGCACCTTCTTATTGACGATGAAACACAGAAATTGCATCCGAATTTAATACAAAAGGCACAATGCCGACTTAATTACAAGAGGACTGACACTCTCACTTTCTATGATTTGAACCTCTCCTGTGAGTCCAGTTTTAGATTCCGATGCTACAATTCAGGTTTACTGTATACCTTGCACCTTCGTATTGACGATGAAACATAGAAATTTCAACGGAATGTAATAGAAAAGGCACAATGCCGACTTAAATAAAAGAGAACTGTCACTCTCTCTTTCTATGAATTGAACCTCTCCTGTGTGTCCAGTTTTAGATTCCGAAGCTTCACTTCCGGTTTACTGTATACCCTGCACCTTCTTATTGACGATGAAACACAGAAATTACAACGGAATTTAACACAAAAGGCACAATGCCGACTTAAGTACAAGAGGACTGACACTCTGACTTTCCATGATTTGAACCTCTCCTGTGGGTCCAGTTTTAAATTCCGATGCTTCACTTCAGGTTCACTGTATACCTGGCACCTTCTTATTGACGATGAAACACAGAAATTTCAACGGTATTTAATACAAAAGCCACAATGCCGACTTAAGTAAAAGAGAACTGTCACTCTCTTTTTCTATGATTTGAACCTCTCCTGTGAGTCCAGATTTTGAATCCGATGCTTCACTTCAGGTTTACTGTTTACCTTGCACCTTCTTATTGACGATGAAACACAGAAATTGCATCCGAATTTAATACAAAATGCACAATGCCGACTTAAGTACATGAGGTCTGACAGTTTCCCTTTCTATGATTTGAACCTCTCCTCTGAGTCCAGTTTTAGATTCCGATGCTTCACTTCAGGTTTACTGTATCCCTAGTACCTTCTTATTGACGATGAAACACAGAAATTTCATCGGAATTTAAAACAAAAGGCACAATGTCGACTTAAGTAAAAGAGGACTGTCACTCTCTCTTTCTATGATTTGAACCTCTCCTGTGAGTCCAGTTTTAGATTCCGATGCTTCACTTCAGGTTTACTGTATACCTTGCACCTTCTTATTGACGATGAAACACAGCAATTGCATCCGAATCTAATACAAAAGGCACAATGTCGACTTAATTACAAGAGGACTGACACTCTCACTTTCTATGATTTTAACCTCTCCTGTGAGTCCAGTTTTAGATTCCGATGCTTCACTTCAGGTTTACTGTATCCCTAGTACCTTCTTATTGACGATGAAACACAGAAATTGCATCGGAATTTAATACAAAAGGCACAATGCCGACTTAAGTACAAGAGGACTGACACTCTCACTTTCTATGATTTGAACCTCTCCTGTGAGTCCAGTTTTAAATTCTGATGCTTCACTTCAGGTTTACTGTATACCTTGCACCTTCTTATTGACGATGAAACACAGAAATTTCAACGGTATTTAATACAAAAGCCACAATGCCGACTTAAGTAAAAGAGAACTGTCACTCTCTTTTTCTATGATTTGAACCTCTCCTGTGAGTCCAGATTTTGAATCCGATGCTTCACTTCAGGTTTACTGTTTACCTTGCACCTTCTTATTGACGATGAAACACAGAAATTGCATCCGAATTTAATACAAAATGCACAATGCCGACTTAAGTACAAGAGGTCTGACAGTTTCCCTTTCTATGATTTGAACCTCTCCTCTGAGTCCAGTTTTAGATTCCGATGCTTCACTTCAGGTTTACTGTATCCCTAGTACCTTCTTATTGACGATGAAACACAGAAATTTCATCGGAATTTAAAACAAAAGGCACAATGTCGACTTAAGTAAAAGAGGACTGTCACTCTCTCTTTCTATGATTTGAACCTCTCCTGTGAGTCCAGTTTTAGATTCCGATGCTTCACTTCAGGTTTACTGTATACCTTGCACCTTCTTATTGACGATGAAACACAGCAATTGCATCCGAATCTAATACAAAAGGCACAATGTCGACTTAATTACAAGAGGACTGACACTCTCACTTTCTATGATTTGAACCTCTCCTGTGAGTCCAGTTTTAGATTCCGATGCTTCACTTCAGGTTTACTGTATCCCTAGTACCTTCTTATTGACGATGAAACACAGAAATTGCATCGGAATTTAATACAAAAGGCACAATGCCGACTTAAGTACAAGAGGACTGACACTCTCACTTTCTATGATTTGAACCTCTCCTGTGAGTCCAGTTTTAAATTCTGATGCTTCACTTCAGGTTTACTGTATACCTTGCACCTTCTTATTGACGATGAAACACAGAAATTTCAACGGTATTTAATACAAAAGCCACAATGCCGACTTAAGTAAAAGAGAACTGTCACTCTCTTTTTCTATGATTTGAACCTCTCCTGTGAGTCCAGATTTTGAATCCGATGCTTCACTTCAGGTTTACTGTTTACCTTGCACCTTCTTATTGACGATGAAACACAGAAATTGCATCCGAATTTAATACAAAATGCACAATGCCGACTTAAGTACAAGAGGTCTGACAGTTTCCCTTTCTATGATTTGAACCTCTCCTCTGAGTCCAGTTTTAGATTCCGATGCTTCACTTCAGGTTTACTGTATCCCTAGTACCTTCTTATTGACGATGAAACACAGAAATTTCATCGGAATTTAAAACAAAAGGCACAATGTCGACTTAAGTAAAAGAGGACTGTCACTCTCTCTTTCTATGATTTGAACCTCTCCTGTGAGTCCAGTTTTAGATTCCGATGCTTCACTTCAGGTTTACTGTATACCTTGCACCTTCTTATTGACGATGAAACACAGCAATTGCATCCGAATCTAATACAAAAGGCACAATGTCGACTTAATTACAAGAGGACTGACACTCTCACTTTCTATGATTTGAACCTCTCCTGTGAGTCCAGTTTTAGATTCCGATGCTTCACTTCAGGTTTACTGTATCCCTAGTACCTTCTTATTGACGATGAAACACAGAAATTTCATCGGAATTTAAAACAAAAGGCACAATGCCGACTTAAGTAAAAGAGGACTGTCACTCTCTCTTTCTATGATTTGAACCTCTCCTGTGAGTCCAGTTTTAGATTCCGATGCTTCACTTCAGGTTTACTGTATACCTTGCACCTTCTTATTGACGATGAAACACAGAAATTGCATCCGAATTTAATACAAAAGGCACAATGCCGACTTCAGTACAAGAGGACTGACACTCTCACTTTCTATGATTTGAACCTCTCCTGTGAGTCCTGTTTTAGATTCCGATGCTTCACTTCAGGTTTACTGTATATCTCGCACCTTCTTATTGACGATGAAACACAGAAATTTCAACGGAATTTAATACAAAAGGCACAATGCCGACTTAAGTAAAAGAGAACTGTCACCCTCTGTTTCTATGAATTACACCTCGCCTGTGATTCCAGTTTTAGATTCCGATGCTTCACTTCAGGTTTACTGTATACCTTGCACCGTCTTATTGACGATGAAACACAGAAATTGCATCGGAATTTAATACAAAAGGCACAATGCCGACTTACGTACAAGAGGACAGACACACTCACTATCTATGACTTGAACCTCTCCTGTGAGTCCAGATTTAGATTCCGATGCTTCACTTCAGGTTTACTGTATGCCTTGCACCTTCTTATTAACGATGAATCACAGAAATTGCATCCGTATTTAATACAAAAGGCACAATACCGACTTAAGTACAATAGAACTGACCCTCTCCCTTTCTATGGTTTGAACCTCTCCTGTGAATCCAGTTTTAGATTCCGATGCATCACTTCAGGTTTACTGTATACCTTGCGCCTTTGTATTGACGTTGAAACACAGAAATTGCATCCGAATTTATTACAAAAAAGCACAATGCCGACCTAAGTACAAGAGGACTGTCACTCTCTCTTTCTATGATTTGAACCTCTCCTGTGAATCCAGATTTCGATTCCGATGCTTCACATCAGGTTTACAGTATACCTCGCACCTTCTTATTAACGATGAAACACAGAAATTGCATCCGAATTTAATACAAAAATCACAATGCCAACTTAAGTACAAGAGGACTGACACTTTCCGTTTCTATGATTTGAACCTCTCCTGTGAGTCCAGTTTTAGATTCCGATGCTTCACTTCAGGTTTACTGTATCCCTAGGACTTTCTTATTTACGATGAAACACAGAAATTTCATCGGAATTTAATACAAAAAGCACAATGCCCACTTAAGTATAAGGGGACTGTCACTCTCTCTTTCTATGATCTGAACCTCTCCTGTGAGTCCAGTTTTAGATTCCTATGCTTCACTTCAGGTTTACTGTATACCTTGCACCTTCTTATTGACGATGAAACACGGATATTGCATCGGAATTTAATACAAAAGGCACAATGCCGACTTAAATACAAGAGGACTGACACTCTCACTTTCTATAATTTGAACCTCTCCTGTGATTCCAGTTTTAGATTCCGATGCTTCATTTAGGGTTTCCTGTATACCTTGCACCTTCTTATTGACGATGAAACACAGAAATTGCATCCGTACTTAATACAAAATGCACAATGCCGACTTAAGTACAAGAAGACTGACACTCTCACTTTCTATGATTTGAACCTCTCCTGTGAGTCCAGTTTTAGATTCCGATGCTTCACTTCAGGTTTACTGTATACCTTGCACCTTCTTATTGATGAAGGAACACAGAAATTGCATCCGAAGTTAATACACAAGGCACAATGCCGACTTAAGTACAAGAGGACTGACACTCTTACTTTCTATGATTTGAACCATTCCTGTGAGTCCAGTTTGCGATTCCGATGCTTCACTTCAGGTTTACTGTATACCTTGCACCTTCTTATTGACGATGAAACACAGACATTTCATCGGAATTTAATACAAAAGGCACAATGCCGACTTAAGTAAAAGAGGACTGTCACTCTCCCTTTCTATGATGTGAACCCCTCCTGTGGGTCCAGTTTTAGATTCCGATGCTTCACTTCAGGTATACTGTATACCTTGCACCTTTGTGTTGATGATGAAACACAGAAATTGCATTTGAATTTAATACAAAAGGCACAATGCCGACTTAAGTACAAGAGGACTGACACTCTCACATTCTATGATTTGAACCTCTCCTGTGAGTCCAGTTTTAGATTCTGATGCTTCACTTCAGATTTACTGTATACCTTGCACCTTCTTATTGACGATGATACACCGAAATTGCATCCGAATTTAATACAAAAGGCACAATGCCGACTTAAGTACAAGAGGACTGACACTCTCACTTTCTATGATTTGAACCTCTCCTGTGAGTCCAGTTTTAAATTCTGATGCTTCACTTCAGGTTTACTGTATACCTTGCACCTTCTTATTGACGATGAAACACAGAAATTTCAACGGTATTTAATACAAAAGCCACAATGCCGACTTAAGTAAAAGAGAACTGTCACTCTCTTTTTCTATGATTTGAACCTCTCCTGTGAGTCCAGATTTTGAATCCGATGCTTCACTTCAGGTTTACTGTTTACCTTGCACCTTCTTATTGACGATGAAACACAGAAATTGCATCCGAATTTAATACAAAATGCACAATGCCGACTTAAGTACAAGAGGTCTGACAGTTTCCCTTTCTATGATTTGAACCTCTCCTCTGAGTCCAGTTTTAGATTCCGATGCTTCACTTCAGGTTTACTGTATCCCTAGTACCTTCTTATTGACGATGAAACACAGAAATTTCATCGGAATTTAAAACAAAAGGCACAATGTCGACTTAAGTAAAAGAGGACTGTCACTCTCTCTTTCTATGATTTGAACCTCTCCTGTGAGTCCAGTTTTAGATTCCGATGCTTCACTTCAGGTTTACTGTATACCTTGCACCTTCTTATTGACGATGAAACACAGCAATTGCATCCGAATCTAATACAAAAGGCACAATGTCGACTTAATTACAAGAGGACTGACACTCTCACTTTCTATGATTTGAACCTCTCCTGTGAGTCCAGTTTTAGATTCCGATGCTTCACTTCAGGTTTACTGTATCCCTAGTACCTTCTTATTGACGATGAAACACAGAAATTGCATCGGAATTTAATACAAAAGGCACAATGCCGACTTAAGTACAAGAGGACTGACACTCTCACTTTCTATGATTTGAACCTCTCCTGTGAGTCCAGTTTTAAATTCTGATGCTTCACTTCAGGTTTACTGTATACCTTGCACCTTCTTATTGACGATGAAACACAGAAATTTCAACGGTATTTAATACAAAAGCCACAATGCCGACTTAAGTAAAAGAGAACTGTCACTCTCTTTTTCTATGATTTGAACCTCTCCTGTGAGTCCAGATTTTGAATCGATGCTTCACTTCAGGTTTACTGTTTACCTTGCACCTTCTTATTGACGATGAAACACAGAAATTGCATCCGAATTTAATACAAAATGCACAATGCCGACTTAAGTACAAGAGGTCTGACAGTTTCCCTTTCTATGATTTGAACCTCTCCTCTGAGTCCAGTTTTAGATTCCGATGCTTCACTTCAGGTTTACTGTATCCCTAGTACCTTCTTATTGACGATGAAACACAGAAATTTCATCGGAATTTAAAACAAAAGGCACAATGTCGACTTAAGTAAAAGAGGACTGTCACTCTCTCTTTCTATGATTTGAACCTCTCATGTGAGTCCAGTTTTAGATTCCGATGCTTCACTTCAGGTTTACTGTATACCTTGCACCTTCTTATTGACGATGAAACACAGCAATTGCATCCGAATCTAATACAAAAGGCACAATGTCGACTTAATTACAAGAGGACTGACACTCTCACTTTCTATGATTTGAACCTCTCCTGTGAGTCCAGTTTTAGATTCCGATGCTTCACTTCAGGTTTACTGTATCCCTAGTACCTTCTTATTGACGATGAAACACAGAAATTTCATCGGAATTTAAAACAAAAGGCACAATGCCGACTTAAGTAAAAGAGGACTGTCACTCTCTCTTTCTATGATTTGAACCTCTCCTGTGAGTCCAGTTTTAGATTCCGATGCTTCACTTCAGGTTTACTGTATACCTTGCACCTTCTTATTGACGATGAAACACAGAAATTGCATCCGAATTTAATACAAAAGGCACAATGCCGACTTCAGTACAAGAGACTGACACTCTCACTTCTATGATTTGAACCTCTCCTGTGAGTCCTGTTTTAGATTCCGATGCTTCACTTCAGGTTTACTGTATATCTCGCACCTTCTTATTGACGATGAAACACAGAAATTTTCAACGGAATTTAATACAAAAGGCACAATGCCGACTTAAGTAAAAGAGAACTGTCACCCTCTGTTTCTATGAATTACACCTCGCCTGTGATTCCAGTTTTAGATTCCGATGCTTCACTTCAGGTTTACTGTATACCTTGCACCGTCTTATTGACGATGAAACACAGAAATTGCATCGGAATTTAATACAAAAGGCACAATGCCGACTTACGTACAAGAGGACAGACACACTCACTATCTATGACTTGAACCTCTCCTGTGAGTCCAGATTTAGATTCCGATGCTTCACTTCAGGTTTACTGTATGCCTTGCACCTTCTTATTAACGATGAATCACAGAAATTGCATCCGTATTTAATACAAAAGGCACAATACCGACTTAAGTACATAGAACTGACCCTCTCCCTTTCTATGGTTTGAACCTCTCCTGTGAATCCAGTTTTAGATTCCGATGCATCACTTCAGGTTTACTGTATACCTTGCGCCTTTGTATTGACGTTGAAACACAGAAATTGCATCCGAATTTATTACAAAAAAGCACAATGCCGACCTAAGTACAAGAGGACTGTCACTCTCTCTTTCTATGATTTGAACCTCTCCTGTGAATCCAGATTTCGATTCCGATGCTTCACATCAGGTTTACAGTATACCTCGCACCTTCTTATTAACGATGAAACACAGAAATTGCATCCGAATTTAATACAAAAATCACAATGCCAACTTAAGTACAAGAGGACTGACACTTTCCGTTTCTATGATTTGAACCTCTCCTGTGAGTCCAGTTTTAGATTCCGATGCTTCACTTCAGGTTTACTGTATCCCTAGGACTTTCTTATTTACGATGAAACACAGAAATTTCATCGGAATTTAATACAAAAAGCACAATGCCCACTTAAGTATAAGGGGACTGTCACTCTCTCTTTCTATGATCTGAACCTCTCCTGTGAGTCCAGTTTTAGATTCCTATGCTTCACTTCAGGTTTACTGTATACCTTGCACCTTCTTATTGACGATGAAACACGGATATTGCATCGGAATTTAATACAAAAGGCACAATGCCGACTTAAATACAAGAGGACTGACACTCTCACTTTCTATAATTTGAACCTCTCCTGTGATTCCAGTTTTAGATTCCGATGCTTCATTTAGGGTTTCCTGTATACCTTGCACCTTCTTATTGACGATGAAACACAGAAATTGCATCCGTACTTAATACAAAATGCACAATGCCGACTTAAGTACAAGAAGACTGACACTCTCACTTTCTATGATTTGAACCTCTCCTGTGAGTCCAGTTTTAGATTCCGATGCTTCACTTCAGGTTTACTGTATACCTTGCACCTTCTTATTGATGAAGGAACACAGAAATTGCATCCGAAGTTAATACACAAGGCACAATGCCGACTTAAGTACAAGAGGACTGACACTCTTACTTTCTATGATTTGAACCATTCCTGTGAGTCCAGTTTGCGATTCCGATGCTTCACTTCAGGTTTACTGTATACCTTGCACCTTCTTATTGACGATGAAACACAGACATTTCATCGGAATTTAATACAAAAGGCACAATGCCGACTTAAGTAAAAGAGGACTGTCACTCTCCCTTTCTATGATGTGAACCCCTCCTGTGGGTCCAGTTTTAGATTCCGATGCTTCACTTCAGGTATACTGTATACCTTGCACCTTTGTGTTGATGATGAAACACAGAAATTGCATTTGAATTTAATACAAAAGGCACAATGCCGACTTAAGTACAAGAGGACTGACACTCTCACATTCTATGATTTGAACCTCTCCTGTGAGTCCAGTTTTAGATTCTGATGCTTCACTTCAGATTTACTGTATACCTTGCACCTTCTTATTGACGATGATACACCGAAATTGCATCCGAATTTAATACAAAAGGCACAATGCCGACTTAAGTACAAGAGGACTGACACTCTCACTTTCTATGATTTGAACCTCTCCTGTGAGTCCAGTTTTAGATTCCGATGCTTCACTTCAGATTTACTGTATACCTTGCACCTTCTTATTGACGATGATACACCGAAATTGCATCAGAATTTAATACACAAGGCACAATGCCGACTTAAGTACAAGAGGACTGACACTCTCACTTTCTATGATTTGAACCTCTCTTGTGAGTCCAGTTTTAGATTCCGATGCTTCACTTCAGGTTTACTGTATACCTTGCACCTTCTTATTGCCGTTGAAACACAGAAATTTCAACGGAATTTAATACAAAAGGCACAATGCCGACTTAAGTAAAAGAGAACTGTCACTCTCTTTTTCTATGATTTGAACCTCTCCTGTGAGTCGAGATTTTGAATCCGATGCTTCACTTCAGGTTTACTGTATACCTTGCACCTTCTTATTGACGATGAAACACAGAATTTGCATCCGAATTTAATACAAAAGGCACAATGCTGACTTAAGTAAAAGAGGTCTGACACTTTCCCTTTCTATGATTTGAACCTCTCCTGTGAGCCCAGTTTTAGATTCCGATGCTTCACTTCTGGTTTACTGTATCCCTAGGACCTTCTTATTGACGATGAAACACAGAAATTTCATCGGAATTTAATACAAAAGGCACAATGCCGACTTAAGTAAAAGAGGACTGTCACTCTCTCTTTCTATGATTTGAACCTCTCCTGTGAGTCCAGTTTTAGATTCCGATGCTTCACTTCAGGTTTACTGTATACCTTACACCTTCTTATTGACGATGAAACTCAGAAATTGCATCGGAATTTAATACAAAAATCACAATGCCGACTTAAGTGCAAGAGGACAGACACTCTCACTATCTATGATTTGAACCACTCCTGTGAGTCCAGTTTTAGATTCCGATGCTTCACTTCAGGTTTACTATATACCTTGCACCTTCTTATTGACGATGAAACACAGAAATCGCATCCGAATTTAATACAAAAGGCACAATACGACTTAAGTACAATAGAACTGACCCTCTCCCTTTCTATGGTTTGAACCTCTCCTGTGAGTCCAGTTTTAGATTACGATGCATCACTTCAGGTTTCCTGTATATCTTGCACCTTCGTATCGACGATGAAACACAGAAATTGCATCCGAATTTAATACAAAAGGCACAATGCCGACTTAAGTACAAGAGGTCTGACACTCTCACTTTCTATTATTTGAACCTCTCGTGTGAGTCCAGTTTTAGGTTCCGATGCTTCACTTCAGGTTCACTGTATTCCTTGCACCTTCTTATTGTCGATGAAACACAGAAATTGCATCGGAATTTAATACAAAAGGCACAATGCCGACTTAAGTACAAGAGGACTGACACTCTCACTTTCTATGATTTGAACCTCTCCTGTGTGTCCAGTTTTAGATTCCGATGCTTCACTTCAGGTTTACTGTATACCTTGCACCTTCTTATTGATGATGAAACACAGAAATTTCAACGGAATTTAACACAAAATTCACAATGCCGACTTAAGTAAAAGAGGACTGTCACTCTCTCTCTCTATGATTTGAACCTATCCTGTGAGCCCAGTTTTCGATTCCGATGCTTCACTTCAGGTTTACTGTATACCTTGCACCTTCTTGTTGACGATGAAACACAGAAATTGCATCCGGATATAATACAAAAGCACAATGCCGACTTAATCACAAGAGGACTGACACTCTCACTTTCTATGATTTGAACCTCTCCTGTGAGTCCAGTTATAGATTCCGATGCTTCAATTCAGGTTTACTGTATACCTTGCACCTTCTTATTGACGATGAAACACAGAAATTTCATCGGAATTTAATAGAAAAGGCACAATGCCGACTTAAGTAAAAGAGAACTGTCACTCTCTCTTTCTATGAATTGAACCTCTCCTGTGTGTCCAGTTTTAGATTCCGATGCTTCACTTCAGGTTTACTGTATACCTAGCACCTTCTTATTGACGATGAAACACAGAAATTTCAACGGAATTTAACACAAAAGGCACAATGCCGACTTAAGTAAAAGAGGACTGTCACTCTCTCTTTCTATGATTTGAACCTCTCCTGTGAGTCCAGTTTTAGATTCCGATGCTTCACTTCAGGTTTTCTGTATACCTTGCACCTTCTTATTGACGATGAAACACAGAAATTGCATCCGAATTTAATACAAAAGCACAATACCGACTTAAGTACAATATAACTGACCCTCTCCCTTTCTATGGTTTGAACCTCTCCTGTGAACCCAGTTTTAGATTCCGATGCATCACTTCAGGTTTACTGTATACCTGGCACCTTCTTATTGACGATGAAACACAGAATTTGCATCGGAATTTAATACAAAAGGCACAATGCCGACTTAAGTACAAGAGGGCTGACACTCTCACTTTCTATGATTTAAACCTCTCCTGTGAGTCCAGTTTTAGACTCCGATGCTTCACTTCAGGTTTTCTGTATACCTTGCACCTTCTTATTGACGATGAAACACAGAAATTTCAACGGAATTTACACAAAAGGCACAATGCCGACTTAAGTAAAACAGGAGTGTCACTCTCTCTCTCTATGATTTGAACCTCTCCTGTGAGTCCAGTTTGAGATTCCGATGCTTTACTTCAGGATTAATGTATACCTTGCACCTTCTTATTGACGATGAAACACAGAAATTGCATCCGAATTTAATACAAAAGGCACAATGCCGACTTTAGTACAAGAGGACTGACACTTTCCCTTTCTATGATTTGAATCTCTCCTGTGAGTCCAGTTTTAGATTCCGATGCTTCACTTCAGGTTTACTGTATACCTTGCACCTCCTTATTGACGATGAAATACAGAAATTTCATCGGAATTTAACACAAAAGGCACAATGCCGACTTAAGTACAAGAGGACTGTTACTCTCACTTTCTATGATTTGAACCTCTCCTGTGAGTCCTGTTTTAGATTCCGATGCTTCACGTCAGGTTTACTGTATATCTTGCACCTTCTTATTGACGATGAAACACAGAAATTTCAACGGAATTTAATACAAAAGGCACAATGCCGACTTAAGTAAAAGAGAACTGTCACCCTCTGTTTCTATGAATTGAACCTTGCCTGTGATTCCAGTTTTAGATTCCGATGCTTCACTTCAGGTTTACTGTATACCTTGCACCGTCTTATTGACGATGAAACACAGAAATTGCATCGGAATTTAATACAAAAGGCACAATGCCGACTTACGTACAAGAGGACAGACACTCTCACTATCTATGACTTGAACCTCTCCTGTGAGTCCAGTTTTAGATTCCGATGCTTCACTTCAGGTTTACTGTATACCTTGCACCTTCTTATTGACGATGAAACACAGAAATTGCATCCGAATTTAATACAAAAGGCACAATACCGACTTAAGTACAATAGAACTGACCCTCTCCCTTTCTATGGTTTGAATCTCTCCTGTGAATCCAGTTTTCGATTCCGATGCATCACTTCAGGTTTACTGTATACCTTGCACCTTTGTATTGACGTTGAAACACAGAAATTGCATCCGAATTTATTACAAAAGGCACAATGCCGACATAAGTAAAAGAGGACTGGCACTCTCACTTTCCATGATTTGAACCTCTCCTGTGAGTACAGTTTTAAATTCCGATGCTTCACTTCAGGTTCACTGTATACCTGGCACCTTCTTATTGACGATGAAACACAGAAATTGCATCGGAATTTAATACAAAAGGCACAATGCCGACTTAAGTACAAGAGTACTGACACTCTCACTTTCTATGATTTGAACCTCTTCTGTGAGTCCAGTTTTAGACTTCGATGCTTCACTTCAGGTTTAGTGTATACCTTGCACCTTCTTATTGACGATGAAACACAGAAATTGCATCCGAATTTCATACAAAAGGCACAATGCCGACTTTAGTACAAGAGGACTGACACTTTCCGTTTCTATGATTTGAATCTCTCCTGTGAGTCCAGTTTAAGATTGCGATGATTCTCTTCAGGTTTACTGTATGCCTAGTACCTTCTTATTGACGATGAAACACAGAATTTTCATCGGAATTTAAAACAAAAGGCACAATGCCGACTTAAGTAAAAGAGGACTGTCACTCTCTCTTTCTATGATTTGAACCTCTCCTGTGAGTCCAGTTTTAGATTCCGATGCTTCACTTCAGGTTTACTGTATACCTCGCACCTTCTTATTGACGATGAAACACAGAAATTCCATCCGAATATAATACAAAAGGCACAATGCCGACTTAAGTACAAGAGGACTGACACTCTCAGTTTCTATGATTTGAACCTCTCCTGTGAGTCCTGTTTTAGATTCCGATGTTTCACTTCAGGTTTACTGTATATCTTGAACCTTCTTATTGACGATGAAACACAGAAACTTCAACGGAATTTAATACAAAAGGCACAATACCGACTTAAATACAATAGAACTCACCCTCTCCCTTTCTATGGTTTGAACCTCTCCTGTGAATCCAGTTTTAGATTCCGATGCATCACTTCAGGTTTACTGTATACCTTGCACCTTTGTATTGACGATGAAACACAGAAATTGCATCCGAATTTATTACAAAAGGCACAATGCTGACTTAAGTACAAGAGGACTTACACTCTCACTTTCCATGATTTGAACCTCTCCTGTGAGTCCAGTTTTAAATTCCGATGCTTCACTTCAGGTTCACTGTATACCTGGCACCTTCTTATTGACGATGAAACACAGAAATTGCATCGGAATTTAATACAAAAGGCACAATGCCGACTTAAGTACAAGAGGACTGACACTCTCACTTTCTATGATTTGAACCTCTCCTGTGAGTCCAGTTTTAGATTCCGATGCTTCACTTCAGGTTTACTGTATACCTTGAACCTTCTTATTGACGATGAAACACAGAAATTTCAACGGAATTTACACAAAAGGCACAATGACGACTTAAGTAAAAGAGGAGTGTCACTCTCTCTCTCTATGATTTGAACCTCTCCTGTGTGTCCAGTTTTCGATTCCGATGCTTCACTTCAGGTTTAATGTATACCTTGCACCTTCTTATTGACGATGTAACACAGAAATTTCATCCGAATTTAATACAAAACTCACAATGCCGACTTTAGTACAAGAGGACTGACACTTTCCCTTTCTATGATTTGAACCTCTCCTGTGAGTCCAGTTTTAGATTCCGATGCTTCACTTCAGGTTTACTGTATCCCTAGTACCTCCTTACTGACGATGAAACACAGAAATTTCATCGGAATTTAATACAAAAGGCACAATGCCGACTTAAGGAAAAGAGGACTGTCACTCTCTCTTTCTATGATTTGAACCCTGTCCTGTGTGTCCAGTTTTAGATTCCGATGCTTCACTTAAGGTTTACTGTATACCTTGCACCTTCTTATTGACGATGAAACACAGAAATTGCATCCGAATTTAATACAAAAGGCACAATACCGACTTAAGTACAATAGAACTGACCCTATCCCTTTCTATGGTTTGAACCTCTCCTGGGAGTCCAGTTTTAGATTCCGAAGCATCACTTCAGGTTTACTATATAACTTGCACCTTCGTATTGACGATGAAGCACAGAAATTGCATCCGAATTTATTACAAAAGGCACAATGCCGACTTAAGTACAATAGGACTGACACTCTCACTTTCTATGATTTGAACCTCTCCTGTGAGCCCAGTATTAGATTCCGATGCTTCACTTCAGGTTCACTGTATACCTGGCACCTTCTTATTGACGATGGAACTCAGAAATTGCATCGGAATTTAATACAAAAGGAACAATACCGACTTATGTACAAGAGGACTGACACTCTCATTTTCTATGATTTGAACCTCTCCTGTGATTCCAGTTTTAGATTCCGATGCTTCACTTCAGGTTTACTGTATACCTTGCACCTTCTTATTGACGATGAAACACAGAAATTGCATCGGAATGTAATACAAAAGGCACAATGCCGACTTAAGTACAAGAGGACTGACACTTTCACTTTCTATGATTTGAACCTCTCCTGTGAGTCCACTTTTAGATTCCGATGCTTCACTTCAGGTTTACTGTATACCTTGCACCTTCTAATTGACAATGAAACACAGAAATTGCACCCGAATTTAATACAAAAGGCGCAATGCCGACTTATGTACAAGAGGACTGACACTCTCACTTTCTATGATTTGAACCTCTCCTGTGAGTCCAGTTTTAGATTCCGATGCTTCACTTCAGGTTTACTGTATACCTTGCACCTTCTTATTGACGATGAAACACAGAAATTGCATCGGAATTTAATACAAAAGGCACAATGCCGACTTAAATACAAGAGGACTGACAGTCTCACTTTCTATGATTTGAACCTCTCCTGTGATTCTTGTTTTAGATTCCGATGCTTCACTTCAGGTTTACTGTATACCTTGCACCTTCTTATTGACGATGAAACACAGAAATTGCATCTGAATTTAATACAAAAGGCACAATACCGACTTAAGTACAATAGAACTGACCCTCTCCCTTTCTATGGTTTGAACCTCTCCTGTGAGTCCAGTTTTAGATTCCGATGCATCACTTCCGGTTTACTGTATACCTTGCACCTTCTTATCGACGATGAAACACAGAAATTGCATTCGAATTTAAACCAAAAGGCACAATGCCGACTTAAGTAGAAGAGGTCTGACACTCTCACTTTCTATGATTTGAGCCTCTCCTGTGAGTCCAGTTTTAGATTCCGATGCTTCACTTCAGGTTCGCTGTATTCCTTGGACCTTCTTATTGACGATGAAACACAGAACTTGCATAGGAATTTAATACAAAAGGCACAATGCCGACTTAAGTACAAGAGGACTGACACTTTCCCTTTCTATGATTTGAACCTCTCCTTTGAGTCCAGTTTTAGATTCCGATGCTCCACTTCAGGTTTACTGTATCCCTAGTACCTTCTTATTGACGATGAAACACAGAAATTTCATCGGAATTTAAAAGAAAAGGCACAATGCCGACTTAAGTAAAAGAGGACTGTCACTCTCTCTTTCTATGATTTGAACCTCTCCTGTGAGTCCAGTTTTAGATTCCGATTCTTCACTTCAGGTTTACTGTATACCTTGCTCCTTCTTATTGACGATGAAACACAGAAATTTCAACGGAATTTAACACAAAAGGCACAATGCCGACTTAAGTAAAAGAGGACTGTCACTCTCACTTTCTATGATTTGAACCTCTCCTGTGAGTCCAGTTTTAGATTCCGATGCTTCACTTCAGGTTCACTGTATTCCTTGCACCTTCTTATTGACGATGAAACACAGAAATTTCAACGGAATTTAACACAAAAAGCACAATGCCGACTTAAGTAAAAGAGGACTGTCACTCTCTCTCTCTATGATTTGAACCTCTCCTGTGCGCCCAGTTTTCGATTCCGATGCTTCACTTCAGGTTTACTGTATACCTTGCACCTTCTTGTTGACGATGAAAGACAGAAATTGCATCCAAATTTAATACAAAAGGCACAATGCCGACTTAAGTACAAGAGGACTGACACTTTCCCTTTCTATGATTTGAACCTCTCCTGTGAGTCCAGTTTTAGATTCCGATGCTCCACTTCAGGTTTACTGTATCCCTAGTACCTTCTTATTGACGATGAAACACAGAAATTTCATCGGAATTTAAAAGAAAAGGCACAATGCCGACTTAAGTAAAAGAGGACTGTCACTCTCTCTTTCTATGATTTGAACCTCTCCTGTGAGTCCAGTTTTAGATTCCGATGCTTCACTTCACGTTTACTGTATACCTTGCACCTTCTTATTGACGATGAAACACAGAAATTTCAACGGAATTTCACACAAAAGGCACAATGCCGACTTAAGTAAAAGAGGACTGTCACTCCCTCTTTCTATGATTTGAACCTCTCCTGTGAGTCCAGTTTTAGATTCCGATGCTTCACTTCAGGTTTACTGTATTCTTTGCACCTTCTTATTGACGATGAAACACAGAAATTCCATCCGAATTTAATACAAAAGGCACAATGCCGGCTTAAGTACAAGAGGACTGACACTCTCAGTTTCTATGATTTGAACCTCTCCTGTGAGTCCTGTTTTAGATTCCGATGTTTCACTTCAGGTTTACTGTATATCTTGAACCTTCTTATTGACGATGAAACACAGAAATTGCATCGGAATTTAATACAAAAGGCACAATGCCGACTTAAGTACAAGAGTACTGACACTCTCACTTTCTATGATTTGAACCTCTCCTGTGAGTCCAGTTTTAGACTCCGATGCTTCACTTCAGGTTTAATGTATACCTTGCACCTTCTTATTGACGATGAAACACAGAAATTGCATCCGAATTTAATACAAAAGGCACAATGCCGACTTTAGTACAAGAGGGCTGACACTTTCCGTTTCTATGATTTGAATCTCTCCTGTGAGTCCAGTTTAAGATTCCGATGATTCACTTCAGGTTTACTGTATCCCTAGTACCTTCTTATTGACGATGAAACACAGAAATTTCATCGGAATTTAAAACAAAAGGCACAATGCCGACTTAAGTAAAAGAGGACTGTCACTCTCTCTTTCTATGTTTTGAACCTCTCCTGTGAGTCCAGTTTTAGATTCCGATGCTTCACTTCAGGTTTACTGTATACCTCGCACCTTCTTATTGACGATGAAACACAGAAATTCCATCCGAATTTAATACAAAAGGCACAATGCCGACTTAAGTACAAGAGGACTGACACTCTCAGTTTCTATGATTTGAACCTCTCCTGTGAGTCCTGTTTTAGATTCAGATGTTTCACTTCAGGTTTACTGTATATCTTGAACCTTCTTATTGACGATGAAACACAGAAACTTCAACGGAATTTAATACAAAAGGCACAATACCGACTTAAATACAATAGAACTCACCCTCTCCCTTTCTATGGTTTGAACCTCTCCTGTGAATCCAGTTTTAGATTCCGATGCATCACTTCAGGTTTACTGTATACCTTGCACCTTTGTATTGACGATGAAACACAGAAATTGCATCCGAATGTATTACAAAAGGCACAATGCTGACTTAAGTACAAGAGGACTTACACTCTCACTTTCCATGATTTGAACCTCTCCTGTGAGTCCAGATTTCGATTCCGATGCTTCTCTTCAGGTTTACTGTATACCTTGAACCTTCTTATTGACGATGAAACACAGAAATTTCAACGGAATTTACACAAAAGGCACAATGACGACTTAAGTAAAAGAGGAGTGTCACTCTCTCTCTCTATGATTTGAACCTCTCCTGTGTGACCAGTTTTCGATTCCGATGCTTCACTTCAGGTTTAATGTATACCTTGCACCTTCTTATTGACGATGTAACACAGAAATTTCATCCGAATTTAATACAAAACTCACAATGCCGACTTTAGTACAAGAGGACTGACACTTTCCCTTTCTATGATTTGAACCTCTCCTGTGAGTCCAGTTTTAGATTCCGATGCTTCACTTCAGGTTTACTGTATCCCTAGTACCTCCTTATTGACGATGAAACACAGAAATTTCATCGGAATTTAATACAAAAGGCACAATGCCGACTTAAGGAAAAGAGGACTGTCACTCTCTCTTTCTATGATTTGAACCCTGTCCTGTGTGTCCAGTTTTAGATTCCGATGCTTCACTTCAGGTTTACTGTATACCTTGCACCTTCTTATTGACGATGAAACACAGAAATTGCATCCGAATTTAATACAAAAGGCACAATACCGACTTAAGTACAATAGAACTGACCCTATCCCTTTCTATGGTTTGAACCTCTCCTGGGAGTCCAGTTTTAGATTCCGAAGCATCACTTCAGGTTTACTATATAACTTGCACCTTCGTATTGACGTAGAAGCACAGAAATTGCATCCGAATTTATTACAAAAGGCACAATGCCGACTTAAGTACAAGAGGACTGAGACTCTCACTTTCTATGATTTGAACCTCTGCTGTGAGCCCAGTATTAGATTCCGATGCTTCACTTCAGGTTCACTGTATACCTGGCACCTTCTTATTGACGATGGAACTCAGAAATTTCATTGGAATTTAATACAAAAGGAACAATACCGACTTATGTACAAGAGGACTGACACTCTCATTTTCTATGATTTGAACCTCTCCTGTGATTCCAGTTTTAGATTCCGATGCTTCACTTCAGGTTTACTGTATACCTTGCACATTCTTATTGACGATGAAACACAGAAATTGCATCGGAATGTAATACAAAAGGCACAATGCCGACTTAAGTACAAGAGGACTGACACTTTCACTTTCTATGATTTGAACCTCTCCTGTGAGTCCAGTTTTAGATTCCGATGCTTCACTTCAGGTTTACTGTATACCTTGCACCTTCTAATTGACAATGAAACACAGAAATTGCACCCGAATTTAATACAAAAGGCACAATGCCGACTTATGTACAAGAGGACTGACACTCTCACTTTCTATGATTTGAACCTCTCCTGTGAGTCCAGTTTAAGATTCCGATGCTTCACTTCAGGTTTACTGTATACCTTGCACCTTCTTATTGACGATGAAACACAGAAATTGCATCGGAATTTAATACAAAAGGCACAATGCCGACATAAATACAAGAGGACTGACAGTCTCACTTTCTATGATTTGAACCTCTCCTGTGATTCTTGTTTTAGATTCCGATGCTTCACTTCAGGTTTACAGTATACCTTGCACCTTCTTATTGACGATGAAACACAGAAATTGCATCTGAATTTAATACAAAAGGCACAATACCGACTTAAGTACAATAGAACTGACCCTCTCCCTTTCTATGGTTTGAACCTCTCCTGTGAGTCCAGTTTTAGATTCCGATGCATCACTTCCGGTTTACTGTATACCTTGCTCCTTCGTATCGACGATGAAACACAGAAATTGCATTCGAATTTAAACCAAAAGGCACAATGCCGACTTAAGTAGAAGAGGTCTGACACTCTCACTTTCTATGATTTGAACCTCTCCTGTGAGTCCAGTTTTAGATTCCGATGCTTCACTTCAGGTTCACTGTATTCCTTGGACCTTCTTATTGACGATGAAACACAGAACTTGCATAGGAATTTAATACAAAAGGCACAATGCCGACTTAAGTACAAGAGGACTGACACTTTCCCTTTCTACGATTTGAACCTCTCCTGTGAGTCCAGTTTTAGATTCCGATGCTCCACTTCAGGTTTACTGTATCCCTAGTACCTTCTTATTGACGATGAAACACAGAAATTTCATCGGAATTTAAAAGAAAAGGCACAATGCCGACTTAAGTAAACGAGGACTGTCACTCTCTCTTTCTATGATTTGAACCTCTCCTGTGAGTCCAGTTTTAGAATCCGATGCTTCACTTCAGGTTTACTGTATACCTTGCACCTTCTTATTGACGATGAAACACAGAAATTTCAACGGAATTTAACACAAAAGGCACAATGCCGACTTAAGTAAAAGAGGACTGTCACTCTCACTTTCTATGATTTGAACCTCTCCTGTGAGTCCAGTTTTAGATTCCGATGCTTCACTTCAGGTTCACTGTATTCCTTGCACCTTCTTATTGACGATGAAACACAGAAATTTCAACGGAATTTAACACAAAAAGCACAATGCCGACTTAAGTAAAAGAGGACTGTCACTCTCTCTCTCTATGATTTGAACCTCTCCTGTGCGCCCAGTTTTCGATTCCGATGCTTCACTTCAGGTTTACTGTATACCTTGCACCTTCTTGTTGACGATGAAACACAGAAATTGCATCCAAATTTAATACAAAAGGCACAATGCCGACTTAAGTACAAGAGGACTGACACTTTCCCTTTCTATGATTTGAACCTCTCCTGTGAGTCCAGTTTTAGATTCCGATGCTCCACTTCAGGTTTACTGTATCCCTAGTACCTTCTTATTGACGATGAAACTCAGAAATTTCATCGGAATTTAAAAGAAAAGGCACAATGCCGACTTAAGTAAATGAGGACTGTCACTCTCTCTTTCTATGATTTGAACCTCTCCTGTGAGTCCAGTTTTAGATTCCGATGCTTCACTTCACGTTTACTGTATACCTTGCACCTTCTTATTGACGATGGAACACAGAAATTTCAACGGAATTTCACACAAAAGGCACAATGCCGACTTAAGTAAATGAGGACTGTCACTCTCTCTTTCTATGATTTGAACCTCTCCTGTGAGTCCAGTTTTAGATTCCGATGCTTCACTTCAGGTTTACTGTATTCCTTGCACCTTCTTATTGACGATGAAACACAGAAATTCCATCCGAATTTAATACAAAAGGCACAATGCCGACTTAAGTACAAGAGGACTGACACTCTCAGTTTCTATGATTTGAACCTCTCCTGTGAGTCCTGTTTTAGATTCCGATGTTTCACTTCAGGTTTACTGTATATCTTGAACCTTCTTATTGACGATGAAACACAGAAATTGCATCGGAATTTAATACAAAAGGCACAATGCCGACTTAAGTACAAGAGTACTGACACTCTCACTTTCTATGATTTGAACCTCTCCTGTGAGTCCAGTTTTAGACTGCGATGCTTCACTTCAGGTTTAATGTATACCTTGCACCTTCTTATTGACGATGAAACACAGAAATTGCATCCGAATTTAATACAAAAGGCACAATGCCGACTTTAGTACAAGAGGACTGAAATTTCCGTTTCTATGATTTGAATCTCTCCTGTGAGTCCAGTTTAAGATTCCGATGATTCACTTCAGGTTTACTGTATCCCTAGTACCTTCTTATTGGCGATGAAACACAGAAATTTCATCGGAATTTAAAACAAAAGGCACAATGCCGACTTAAGTAAAAGAGGACTGTCACTCTCTCTTTCTATGATTTGAACCTCTCCTGTGAGTCCAGTTTTAGATTCCGATGCTTCACTTCAGGTTTACTGTATACCTCGCACCTTCTTATGGACGATGAAACACAGAAATTCCATCCGAATTTAATACAAAAGGCACAATGCCGACTTAAGTACAAGAGGAATGACACTCTCAGTTTCTATGATTTGAACCTCTCCTGTGAGTCCTGTTTTAGATTCAGATGTTTCACTTCAGGTTTACTGTATATCTTGAACCTTCTTATTGACGATGAAACACAGAAACTTCAACGGAATTTAATACAAAAGCACAATACCGACTTAAATACAATAGAACTCACCCTCTCCCTTTCTATGGTTTGAACCTCTCCTGTGAATCCAGTTTTAGATTCCGATGCATCACTTCAGGTTTACTGTATACCTTGCACCTTTGTATTGACGATGAAACACAGAAATTGCATCCGAATTTATTACAAAAGGCACAATGCTGACTTAAGTACAAGAGGACTTACACTCTCACTTTCCATGATTTGAACCTCTCCTGTGAGTCCAGTTTTAAATTCCGATGCTTCACTTCAGGTTCACTATATACCTGGCATCTTCTTATTGACGATGAAACACAGAAATTGCATCGGAATTTAATACAAAAGGCACGATGCCGACTTAAGTACAAGAGGACTGACACTCTCACTTTCTATGATTTGAACCCCTCCTGTGAGTCCAGTTTTAGATTCCGATGCTTCACTTTAGGTTTACTGTATACCTTGAACCTTCTTATTGACGATGAAACACAGAAATTTCAACGGAATTTACACAAAAGGCACAATGACGACTTAAGTAAAAGAGGAGTGTCACTCTCTCTCTCTATGATTTGAACCTCTCCTGTGTGTCCAGTTTTCGATTCCGATGCTTCACTTCAGGTTTAATGTATACCTTGCACCTTCTTATTGACGATGTAACACAGAAATTTCATCCGAATTTAATACAAAAGGCACAATGCCGACCTTAGTACAAGAGGACTGACACTTTCCCTTTCTATGATTTGAACCTCTCCTGTGAGTCCAGTTTTAGATTCCGATGCTTCACTTCAGGTTTACTGTATCCCTAGTACCTCCTTATTGACGATGAAACACAGAAATTTCATCGGAATTTAATACAAAAGGCACAATGCCGACTTAAGGAAAAGAGGACTGTCACTCCCTCTTTCTATGATTTGAACCCTGTCCTGTGAGTCCAGTTTTAGATTCCGATGCTTCACTTCAGGTTTACTGTATACCTTGCACCTTCTTATTGACGATGAAACACAGAAATTGCATCCGAATTTAATACAAAAGGCACAATACCGACTTAAGTACAATAGAACTGACCCTATCCCTTTCTATGGTTTGAACCTCTCCTGGGAGTCCAGTTTTAGATTCCGAAGCATCACTTCAGGTTTACTATATAACTAGCACCTTCGTATTGACGATGAAGCACAGAAATTGCATCCGAATTTATTACAAAAGGCACAATGCCGACTTAAGTACAAGAGGACTGACGCTCTCACTTTCTATGATTTGAACCTCTCCTGTGAGTCCAGTACTAGATTCCGATGCTTCACTTCAGGTCCACTGTATACCTGGCACCTTCTTATTGACGATGGAACTCAGAAATTGCATCGGAATTTAATACAAAAGGAACAATACCGACTTATGTACAAGAGGACTGACACTCTCATTTTCTATGATTTGAACCTCTCCTGTGAGTCCAGTTTTAGATTCCGATGCTTCACTTCAGGTTTACTGTATTCCTTGCACCTTCTTATTGACGATGAAACACAGAAATTCCATCCGAATTTAATACAAAAGGCACAATGCCGACTTAAGTACAAGAGGACTGACACTTTCACTTTCTATGATTTGAACCTCTCCTGTGAGTCCACTTTTAGATTCCGATGCTTCACTTCAGGTTTACTGTATACCTTGCACCTTCTACTTGACAATGAAACACAGAAATTGCACCCGAATTTAATACAAAAGGCACAATGCCGACTTATGTACAAGAGGACTGACACTCTCACTTTCTATGATTTGAACCTCTCCTGTGAGTCCAGTTTTAGACTCCGATGCTTCACTTCAGGTTTAATGTATACCTTGCACCTTCTTATTGACGATGAAACACAGAAATTGCATCCGAATTTAATACAAAAGGCACAATGCCGACTTTAGTACAAGAGGACTGACACTTTCCGTTTCTATGATTTGAATCTCTCCTGTGAGTCCAGTTTAAGATTCCGATGATTCACTTCAGGTTTACTGTATCCCTAGTACCTTCTTATTGACGATGAAACACAGAAATTTCATCGGAATTTAAAACAAAAGGCACAATGCCGACTTAAGTAAAAGAGGACTGTCACTCTCTCTTTCTATGATTTGAACCTCTCCTGTGAGTCCAGTTTTAGATTCCGATGCTTCACTTCAGGTTTACTGTATACCTCGCACCTTCTTATTGACGATGAAAGACAGAAATTCCATCCGACTTTAATACAAAAGGCACAATGCCGACTTAAGTACAAGAGGACTGACACTCTCAGTTTCTATGATTTGAACCTCTCCTGTGAGTCCTGTTTTAGATTCCGATGTTTCACTTCAGGTTTACTGTATATCTTGAACCTTCTTATTGACGATGAAACACAGAAACTTCAACGGAATTTAATACAAAAGGCACAATATCGACTTAAATACAATAGAACTCACCCTCTCCCTTTCTATGGTTTGAACCTCTCCTGTGAATCCAGTTTTAGATTCCGATGCATCACTTCAGGTTTACTGTATACCTTGCACCTTTGTATTGACGATGAAAGACAGAAATTGCATCCGAATTTATTACAAAAGGCACAATGCTGACTTAAGTACAAGAGGACTTACACTCTCACTTTCCATGATTTGAACCTCTCCTGTGAGTCCAGTTTTAAATTCCGATGCTTCCCTTCAGGTTCACTGTATACCTGGCACCTTCTTATTGACGATGAAACACAGAAATTGCATCGGAATTTAATACAAAAGGCACGATGCCGACTTAAGTACAAGAGGACTGACACTCTCACTTTCTATGATTTGAACCTCTCCTGTGAGTCCAGTTTTAGATTCCGATGCTTCACTTCAGGTTTACTGTATACCTTGAACCTTCTTATTGACGATGAAACACAGAAATTTCAACGGAATTTACACAAAAGGCACAATGACGACTTAAGTAAAAGAGGAGTGTCACTCTCTCTCTCTATGATTTGAACCTCTCCTGTGTGTCCAGTTTTCGATTCCGATGCTTCACTTCAGGTTTAATGTATACCTTGCACCTTCTTATTGACGATGTAACACAGAAATTTCATCCGAATTTAATACAAAAGGCACAATGCCGACTTTAGTACAAGAGGACTGACACTTTCCCTTTCTATGATTTGAACCTCTCCTGTGAGTCCAGTTTTAGATTCCGATGCTTCACTTCAGGTTTACTGTATCCCTAGTACCTCCTTATTGACGATGAAACACAGAAATTTCATCGGAATTTAATACAAAAGGCACAATGCCGACTTAAGGAAAAGAGGACTGTCACTCTCTCTTTCTATGATTTGAACCCTGTCCTGTGAGTCCAGTTTTAGATTCCGATGCTTCACTTCAGGTTTACTGTATACCTTGCACCTTCTTATTGACGATGAAACACAGAAATTGCATCCGAATTTAATACAAAAGGCACAATACCGACATAAGTACAATAGAACTGACCCTATCTCTTTCTATGGTTTGAACCTCTCCTGGGAGTCCAGTTTTAGATTCCGAAGCATCACTTCAGGTTTACTATATAACTTGCACCCTCGTATTGACGATGAAGCACAGAAATTGCATCCGAATTTATTACAAAAGGCACAATGCCGACTTAAGTACAAGAGGACTGACACTCTCACTTTCTATGATTTGAACCTCTCCTGTGAGCCCAGTATTAGATTCCGATGCTTCACTTCAGGTTTAATGTATACCTTGCACCTTCTTATTGACGATGAAACACAGAAATTGCATCCGAATTTAATACAAAAGGCACAATGCCGACTTTAGTACAAGAGGACTGACACTTTCCGTTTCTATGATTTGAATCTCTCCTGTGAGTCCAGTTTAAGATTCCGATGATTCACTTCAGGTTTACTGTATCCCTAGTACCTTCTTATTGACGATGAAACACAGAAATTTCATCGGAATTTAATACAAAAGGAACAATACCGACTTATGTACAAGAGGACTGACACTCTCATTTTCTATGATTTGAACCTCTCCTGTGATTCCAGTTTTAGATTCCGATGCTTCACTTCAGGTTTACTGTATACCTTGCACCTTCTTATTGACGATGAAACACAGAAATTGCATCGGAATGTAATACAAAAGGCACAATGCCGACATAAGTACAAGAGGATTGACACTTTCACTTTCTATGATTTGAACCTCTCCTGTGAGTCCACTTTTAGATTCCGATGCTTCACTTCAGGTTTACTGTATACCTTGCACCTTCTAATTGACAATGAAACACAGAAATTGCATCTGAATTTAATACAAAAGGCACAATGCCGACTTAAATACAAGAGGACTGACAGTCTCACTTTCTATGATTTGAACCTCTCCTGTGATTCTTGTTTTAGATTCCGATGCTTCACTTCAGGTTTACTGTATACCTTGCACCTGCTTATTGACGATGAAACACAGAAATTGCATCTGAATTTAATACAAAAGGCACAATACCGACTTAAGTACAATAGAACTGACCCTCTCCCTTTCTATGGTTTGAACCTCTCCTGTGAGTCCAGTTTTAGATTCCGAAGCATCACTTCAGGTTAACTATATAACTTGCACCTTCGTATTGACGATGAAACACAGAAATTGCATCCGAACTTAATACAAAAGGCACAATGCCGACTTAAGTACAAGTGGTCTGGCACTTTCCCTTTCTTTGATTTGAACCTCTCCTGTGAGCCCAGTTTTAGATTCCGATGCTTCACTTCTGGTTTACTGTATCCCTAGGACCTTTTTATTGACGATGAAACACAGAAATTTCATCGGAATTTAAAAGAAAAGGCACAATGCCGACTTAAGTAAAAGAGGACTGTCACTCTCTCTTTCTATGATTTGAACCTCTCCTGTGAGTCCAGTTTTAGATTCCGATGCTTCACTTCAGGTTTACTGTATACCTTGCACCTTCTTATTGACGATGAAACACAGAAATTTCAACGGAATTTAACACAAAAGGCACAATGCCGACTTAAGTAAAAGAGGACTGTCACTCTCACTTTCTCTGATTTGAACCTCTCCTGTGAGTCCAGTTTTAGATTCCGATGCTTCACTTCAGGTTCACTGTATTCCTTGCACCTTCTTATTGACGATGAAACACAGAAATTTCAACGGAATTTAACACAAAAAGCACAATGCCGACTTAAGTAAAAGAGGACTGTCTCTCTCTCTATGATTTGAACCTCTCCTGTGCGCCCAGTTTTCGATTCCGATGCTTCACTTCAGGTTTACTGTATACCTTGCACCTTCTTGTTGACGATGAAACACAGAAATTGCATCCAAATTTAATACAAAAGGCACAATGCCGACTTAAGTACAAGAGGACTGACACTTTCCCTTTCTATGATTTGAACCTCTCCTGTGAGTCCAGTTTTAGATTCCGATGCTCCACTTCAGGTTTACTGTATCCCTAGTACCTTCTTATTGACGATGAAACACAGAAATTTCATCGGAATTTAAAAGAAAAGGCACAATCGCGACTTAAGTAAAAGAGGACTGTCACTCTCTCTTTCTATGATTTGAACCTCTCCTGTGAGTCCAGTTTTAGATTCCGATGCTTCACTTCAGGTTTACTGTATACCTTGCACCTTCTTATTGACGATGAAACACAGAAATTTCAACGGAATTTAACACAAAAGGCACAATGCCGACTTAAGTAAAAGAGGACTGTCACTCTCTCTTTCTATGATTTGAACCTCTCCTGTGAGTCCAGTTTTAGATTCCGATGCTTCACTTCAGGTTTACTGTATTCCTTGCACCTTCTTATTGACGATGAAACACAGAAATTCCATCCGAATTTAATACAAAATTCACAATGCCGACTTAAGTACAAGAGGACTGACACTCTCAGTTTCTATGATTTGAACCTCTCCTGTGAGTCCTGTTTTAGATTCCGATGTTTCACTTCAGGTTTACTGTATATCTTGAACCTTCTTATTGACGATGAAACACAGAAATTGCATCGGAATTTAATACAAAAGGCACAATGACGACTTAAGTACAAGAGTACTGACACTCTCACTTTCTATGATTTGAACCTCTCCTGTGAGTCCAGTTTTAGACTCCGATGCTTCACTTCAGGTTTAATGTATAGCTTGCACCTTCTTATTGACGATGAAACACAGAAATTGCATCCGAATTTAATACAAAAGGCACAATGCCGACTTTAGTACAAGTGGACTGACACTTTCCGTTTCTATGATTTGAATCTCCCCTGTGAGTCCAGTTTAAGATTCCGATGATTCACTTCAGGTTTACTGTATCCCTAGTACCTTCTTATTGACGATGAAACACAGAAATTTCATCGGAATTTAAAACAAAAGGCACAATGCCGACTTAAGTAAAAGAGGACTGTCACTCTCTCTTTCTATGATTTGAACCTCTCCTGTGAGTCCAGTTTTAGATTCCGATGCTTCACTTCAGGTTTACTGTATACCTCGCACCTTCTTATTGACGATGAAACACAGAAATTCCATCCGAATTTAATACAAAAGGCACAATGCCGACTTAAGTACAAGAGGACTGACACTCTCAGTTTCTATGATTTGAACCTCTCCTGTGAGTCCTGTTTTAGATTCCGATGTTTCACTTCAGGTTTACTGTATATCTTGAACCTTCTTATTGACGATGAAACACAGAAACTTCAACGGAATTTAATACAAAAGGCACAATACCGACTTAAATACAATAGAACTCACCCTCTCCCTTTCTATGGTTTGAACCTCTCCTGTGAATCCAGTTTTAGATTCCGATGCATCACTTCAGGTTTACTGTATACCTTGCTCCTTTGTGTTGACGATGAAACACAGAAATTGCATCCGAATTTATTACAAAAGGCACAATGCTGACTTAAGTACAAGAGGACTTACACTCTCACTTTCCATGATTTGAACCTCTCCTGTGAGTCCAGCTTTAAATTCCGATGCTTCACTTCAGGTTCACTATATACCTGGCACCTTCTTATTGACGATGAAACACAGAAATTGCATCGGAATTTAATACAAAAGGCACGATGCCGACTTAAGTACAAGAGGACTGACACTCTCACTTTCTATGATTTGAACCTCTCCTGTGTGTCCAGTTTTAGATTCCGATGCTTCACTTCAGGTTTACTGTATACCTTGAACCTTCTTATTGACGATGAAACACAGAAATTTCAACGGAATTTACACAAAAGGCACAATGACGACTTAAGTAAAAGAGGAGTGTCACTCTCTCTCTCTATGATTTGAACCTCTCCTGTGTGTCCAGTTTTCGATTCCGATGCTTCACTTCAGGTTTAATGTATACCTTGCACCTTCTTATTGACGATGTAACACAGAAATTTCATCCGAATTTAATACAAAAGGCACAATGCCGACTTTAGTACAAGAGGACTGACACTTTCCCTTTCTATGATTTGAACCTCTCCTGTGAGTCCAGTTGTAGATTCCGATGCTTCACTTCAGGTTTACTGTATCCCTAGTACCTCCTTATTGACGATGAAACACAGAAATTTCATCGGAATTTAATACAAAAGGCACAATGCCGACTTAAGGAAAACAGGACTGTCACTCCCTCTTTCTATGATTTGAACCCTGTCCTGTGAGTCCAGTTTTAGATTCCGATGCTTCACTTCAGGTTTACTGCATACCTTGCACCTTCTTATTGACGATGAAACACAGAAATTGCATCCGAATTTAATACAAAAGGCACAATACCGACTTAAGTACAATAGAACTGACCCTATCCCTTTCTATGGTTTGAACCTCTCCTGGGAGTCCAGTTTTAGATTCCGAAGCATCACTTCAGGTTTACTATATAACTTGCACCTTCGTATTGACGATGAAGCACAGAAATTGCATCCGAATTTATTACAAAAGGCACAATGCCGACTTAAGTACAAGAGGACTGACACTCTCACTTTCTATGATTTGAACCTCTCCTGTGAGTCCAGTATTAGATTCCGATGCTTCACTTCAGGTTCACTGTGTACCTGGCACCTTCTTATTGACGATGGAACTCAGAAATTGCATCGGAATTTAATACAAAAGGAACAATACCGACTTATGTACAAGAGGACTGACACTCTCATTTTCTATGATTTGAACCTCTCCTGTGAATCCAGTTTTAGATTCCGATGCTTCACTTCAGGTTTACTGTATACCTTGCACCTTCTTATTGACGATGAAACACAGAAATTGCATCGGAATGTAATACAAGAGGCACAATGCCGACTTAAGTACAAGAGGACTGACACTTTCACTTTCTATGATTTGAACCTCTCCTGTGAGTCCACTTTTAGATTCCGATGCTTCACTTCAGGTTTACTGTATACCTTGCACCTTCTAATTGACAATGAAACACAGAAATTGCACCCGAATTTAATACAAAAGGCACAATGCCGACTTATGTACAAGAGGACTGACACTCTCACTTTCTATGATTTGAACCTCTCCTGTGAGTCCAGTTTTAGACTCCGATGCTTCAGTTCAGGTTTAATGTTTACCTTGCACCTTCTTATTGACGATGAAACACAGAAATTGCATCCGAATTTAATACAAAAGGCACAATGCCGACTTTAGTACAAGAGGACTGACACTTTCCGTTTCTATGATTTGAATCTCTCCTGTGAGTCCAGTTTAAGATTCCGATGATTCACTTCAGGTTTACTGTATCCCTGGTACCTTCTTATTGACGATGAAACACAGAAATTTCATCGGAATTTAAAACAAAAGGCACAATGCCGACTTAAGTAAAAGAGGACTGTCACTCTCTCTTTCTATGATTTGAACCTCTCCTGTGAGTCCAGTTTTAGATTCCGATGCTTCACTTCAGGTTTACTGTATACCTCGCACCTTCTTATTGACGATGAAACACAGAAATTCCATCCGAATTTAATACAAAAGGCACAATGCCGACTTAAGTACAAGAGGACTGACACTCTCAATTTCTATGATTTGAACCTCTCCTGTGAGTCCTGTTTTAGATTCCGATGTTTCACTTCAGGTTTACTGTATAACTTGAACCTTCTTATTGACGATGAAACACAGAAACTTCAACGGAATTTAATACAAAAGGCACAATACCGACTTAAATACAATAGAACTCACCCTCTCCCTTTCTATGGTTTGAACCTCTCCTGTGAATCCAGTTTTAGATTCCGATGCATCACTTCAGGTTTACTGTATACCTTGCACCTTTGTATTGACGATGAAAGACAGAAATTGCATCCGAATTTATTACAAAAGGCAGAATGCTGACTTAAGTACAAGAGGACTTACACACTCACTTTCCATGATTTGAACCTCTCCTGTGAGTCCAGTTTTAAATTCCGATGCTTCACTTCAGGTTCACTGTATACCTGGCACCTTCTTATTGACGATGAAACACAGAAATTGCATCGGAATTTAATACAAAAGGCACGATGCCGACTTAAGTACAAGAGGACTGACACTGTCACTTTCTATGATTTGAACCTCTCCTGTGAGTCCAGTTTTAGATTCCGATGCTTCACTTCAGGTTTACTGTATACCTTGAACCTTCTTATTGACGATGAAACACAGAAATTTCAACGGAATTTACACAAAAGGCACAATGACGACTTAAGTAAAAGAGGAGTGTCACTCTCTCTCTCTATGATTTGAACCTCTCCTGTGTGTCCAGTTTTCGATTCCGATGCTTCACTTCAGGTTTAATGTATACCTTGCACCTTCTTATTGACGATGTAACACAGAAATTTCATCCGAATTTAATACAAAAGGCACAATGCCGACTTAAGTAGAAGAGGTCTGACACTCTCACTTTCTATGATTTTAACCTCTCCTGTGAGTCCAGTTTTAGATTCCGATGCTTCACTTCAGGTTCACTGTATTCCTTGGACCTTCTTATTGACGATAAAACACAGAACTTGCATAGGAATTTAATACAAAAGGCACAATGCCGACTTAAGTACAAGAGGACTGACACTTTCCCTTTCTATGATTTGAACCTCTCCTGTGAGTCCAGTTTTAGATTCCGATGCTCCACTTCAGGTTTACTGTATCCCTAGTACCTTCTTATTGACGATGAAACACAGAAATTTCATCGGAATTTAAAAGAAAAGGCACAATGCCGACTTAAGTAAAAGAGGACTGTCACTCTCTCTTTCTATGATTTGAACCTCTCCTGTCAGTCCAGTTTTAGATTCCGATGCTTCACTTCAGGTTTACTGTATACCTTGCTCCTTCTTATTGACGATGAAACACAGAAATTTCAACGGAATTTAACACAAAAGGCACAATGCCGACTTAAGTAAAAGAGGACTGTCACTCTCACTTTCTATGATTTGAACCTCTCCTGTGAGTCCAGTTTTAGATTCCGATGCTTCACTTCAGGTTCACTGTATTCCTTGCACCTTCTTATTGACGATGAAACACAGAAATTTCAACGTAATTTAACACAAAAAGCACAATGCCGACTTAAGTAAAAGAGGACTGTCACTCTCTCTCTCTATGATTTGAACCTCTCCTGTGCGCCCAGTTTTCGATTCCGATGCTTCACTTCGGGTTTACTGTATACCTTGCACCTTCTTGTTGACGATGAAACACAGAAATTGCATCCAAATTTAATACAAAAGGCACAATGCCGACTTAAGTACAAGAGGACTGACACTTTCCCTTTCTATGATTTGAACCTCTCCTGTGAGTCCAGTTTTAGATTCCGATGCTCCACTTCAGGTTTACTGTTTCCCTAGTACCTTCTTATTGACGATGAAACACAGAAATTTCATCGGAATTTAAAAGAAAAGGCACAATGCCGACTTAAGTAAAAGAGGACTGTCACTCTCTCTTTCTATGATTTGAACCTCTCCTGTGAGTCCAGTTTTAGATTCCGATGCTTCACTTCAGGTTTACTGTATACCTTGCACCTTCTTATTGACGATGAAACACAGAAATTTCAACGGAATTTAACACAAAAGGCACAATGCCGACTTAAGTAAAAGAGGACTGTCACTCTCTCTTTCTATGATTTGAACCTCTCCTGTGAGTCCAGTTTTAGATTCCGATGCTTCACTTCAGGTTTACTGTATTCCTTGCACCTTCTTATTGACGATGAAACACAGAAATTCCATCCGAATTTAATACAAAAGGCACAATGCCGACTTAAGTACAAGAGGACTGACACTCTCAGTTTCTATGATTTGAACCTCTCCTGTGAGTCCTGTTTTAGATTCCGATGTTTCACTTCAGGTTTACTGTATATCTCGAACCTTCTTATTGACGATGAAACACAGAAAGTGCATCGGAATTTAATACAAAAGGCACAATGCCGACTTAAGTACAAGAGTACTGACACTCTCACTTTCTATGATTTGAACCTCTCCTGTGAGTCCAGTTTTAGACTCCGATGCTTCACTTCAGGTTTAATGTATACCTTGCACCTTCTTATTGACGATGAAACACAGAAATTGCATCCGAATTTAATACAAAAGGCACAATGCCGACTTTAGTACAAGAGGACTGACACTTTCCGTTTCTATGTTTTGAATCTCTCCTGTGAGTCCAGTTTAAGATACCGATGATTCACTTCAGGTTTACTGTATCCCTAGTACCTTCTTATTGACGATGAAACACAGAAATTTCATCGGAATTTAAAACAAAAGGCACAATGCCGACTTAAGTAAAAGAGGACTGTCACTCTCTCTTTCTATGATTTGAACCTCTCCTGTGAGTCCAGTTTTAGATTCCGATGCTTCACTTCAGGTTTACTGTATACCTCGCACCTTCTTATTGACGATGAAACACAGAAATTCCATCCGAATTTAATACAAAAGGCACAATGCCGACTTAAGTACAAGAGGACTGACACTCTCAGTTTCTATGATTTGAACCTCTCCTGTGAGTCCTGTTTTAGATTCCGATGTTTCACTTCAGGTTTACTGTATATCTTGAACCTTCTTATTGACGATGAAACACAGAAACTTCAACGGAATTTAATACAAAAGGCACAATACCGACTTAAATACAATAGAACTCACCCTCTCCCTTTCTATGGTTTGAACCTCTCCTGTGAATCCAGTTTTAGATTCCGATGCATCACTTCAGGTTTACTGTATGCCTTGCACCTTTGTATTGACGATGAAACACAGAAATTGCATCCGAATATATTACAAAAGGCACAATGCTGACTTAAGTACAAGAGGAGTTACACTCTCACTTTCCATGATTTGAACCTCTCCTGTGAGTCCAGTTTTAAATTCCGATGCTTCACTTCAGGTTCACTGTATACCTGGCACCTTCTTATTGACGATGAAACACAGAAATTGCATCGGAATTTAATACAAAAGGCACGATGCCGACTTAAGTACAAGAGGACTGACACTCTCACTTTCTATGATTTGAACCTCTCCTGTGAGTCCAGTTTTAGATTCCGATGCTTCACTTCAGGTTTACTGTATACCTTGAACCTTCTTATTGACGATGAAACACAGAAATTTCAACGGAATTTACACAAAAGGCACAATGACGACTTAAGTAAAAGAGGAGTGTCACCCTCTCTCTCTATGATTTGAACCTCTCCTGTGTGTCCAGTTTTCGATTCCGATGCTTCACTTCAGGTTTAATGTATACCTTGCACCTTCTTATTGACGATGTAACACAGAAATTTCATCCGAATTTAATACAAAAGGCACAATGCCGACTTTAGTACAAGAGGACTGACACTCTCATTTTCTATGATTTGAACCTCTCCTGTGATTCCAGTTTTAGATTCCGATGGTTCACTTCAGGTTTACTGTATACCTTGCACCTTCTTATTGACGATGAAACACAGAAATTGCATCGGAATGTAATACAAAAGGCACTATGCCGACTTAAGTACAAGAGGACTGACACTTTCACTTTCTATGATTTGAACCTCTCCTGTGAGTCCACTTTTAGATTCCGATGCTTCACTTCAGGTTTACTGTATACCTTGCACCTTCTAATTGACAATGAAACACAGAAATTGCACACGAATTTAATACAAAAGGCACAATGCCGACTTATGTACAAGAGGACTGACACTCTCACTTTCTGTGATTTGAACCTCTCCTGTGAGTCCAGTTTTAGATTCCGAAGCATCACTTCAGGTTAACTATATAACTTGCACCTTCGTATTGACGATGAAACACAGAAATTGCATCCGAATTTAATACAAAAGGCACAATGCCGACTTAAGTACAAGAGGTCTGGCACTTTCCCTTTCTATGATTTGAACCTCTCCTGTGAGCCCAGTTTTAGATTCCGATGCTTCACTTCTGGTTTACTGTATCCCTAGGACCTTCTTATTGACGATGAAACACAGAAATTTCATCGGAATTTAATACAAAAGTCACAATGCCGACTTAAGTAAAAGAGGACTGTCACTCTCTCTTTCTATGATTTGAACCTCTCCTGTGAGTCCAGTTTTAGATTCCGATGCTTCACTTCAGGTTTACTGTATACCTTGCAATTTCTTATTGACGATGAAACACAGAAATCGCATCCGAATTTAATACAAAAGGCACAATACCGACTTAAGTACAATAGAACTGACCCTCTCCCTTTCTATGCTTTGAACCTCTCCTGTGAGTCCAGTTTTAGATTCCGATGCATCACTTCCGGTTTACTGTATACCTTGCACCTTCGTATCGACGATGAAACACAGAAATTGCATTCGAATTTAATACAAAAGGCACAATGCCGACTTAAGTAAAAGAGGACTGTCACTCTCTCTTTCTATGATTTGAACCTCTCCTGTGAGTCCAGTTTTAGATTCCGATGCTTCACTTCAGGTTTACTGTATATCTTGCACCTTCTTATTGACAATGAAACACAGAAACTTCAACGGAATTTAATACAAATGGCACAATACCGACTTAAGTACAATAGAACTGACCCTCTCCTTTCCTATGGTTTGAACCTCTCCTGTGAATCCAGTTTTAGATTCCGATGCATCACTTCAGGTTTACTGTATACCTTGCACCTTTGTATTGACGATGAAACACAGAAATTGCATCCGAATTTATTACAAAAGGCACAATGCTGACTTAAGTACAAGAGGACTTACACTCTCACTTTCCATGGTTTGAACCTATCCTGTGAGTCCAGTTTTAAATTCCGATGCTTCACTTCAGGTTCACTGTATATCTGGCAGCTTCTTATTGACGATGAAACACAGAAATTGCATCGGAATTTAATACAAAAGGCACGATGCCGACTTAAGTACAAGAGGACTGACACTCTCACTTTCTATGATTTGAACCTCTCCTGTGAGTCCAGTTTTAGATTCCGATGCTTCACTTCAGGTTTACTGTATACCTTGAACCTTCTTATTGACGATGAAACACAGAAATTTCAACGGAATTTACACAAAAGGCACAATGACGACTTAAGTAAAAGAGGAGTGTCACTCGCTCTCTCTATGATTTGAACCTCTCCTGTGAGTCCAGTTTTCGATTCCGATGCTTCACTTCTGGTTTAATGTATACCTTGCACCTTCTTATTGACGATGTAACACAGAAATTTCATCCGAATTTAATACAAAAGGCACAATGCCGACTGTAGTACAAGAGGACTGACACTTTCCATTTCTATGATTTGAACCTCTCCTGTGAGTCCAGTTTTAGATTCCGATGCTTCACTTCAGGTTTACTGTATCCCTAGTACCCTCTTATTGACGATGAAACACAGAAATTGCATCCGATAATAATCCAAAAGGCACAATACCGACTTAAGTACAATAGAACTGACCCTATCCCTTTCTATGGTTTGAACCTCTCCTGTGAGGCCAGTTTTAGATTCCGAAGCATCACTTCAGGTTTACTATATAACTTGCACCTTCGTATTGACGATGAAGCACAGAAATTGCATCCGAATTTATTTCCAAAGGCACAATGCCGACTTAAGTACAAGAGGACTGACACTCTCACTTTCTATGGCTTGAACCTCTCCTGTGAGTCCAGTATTAGATTCCGATGCTTCATTTCAGGTTCACTGTATACCTGGCACCTTCTTATTGACGATGGAACACAGAAATTGCATCGGAATTTAATACAAAAGGAACAATACCGACTTACGTACAAGAGGACTGACACTCTCATTTTCTGTGATTTGAACCTCTCCCGTGATTCCAGTTTTAGATTCCGATGCTTCACTTCAGGTTTACTGTATACCTTGCACCTTCTTATTGACGATGAAACACAGAAATTGCATCGGAATTTAATACAAAAGGCACAATGCCGACTTAAGTACAAGAGGACTGACACTTTCACTTTCTATGATTTGAACCTCTCCTGTGAGTCCACTTTTAGATTCCGATGCTTCACTTCAGGTTTACTGTATACCTTGCACCTTCTAATTGACGATGAAACACAGAAATTGCACCCGAATTTAATACAAAAGGCACAATGCCGACTTATGTACAAGAGGACTGACACTCTCAATTTCTATGATTTGAACCTCTCCTGTGAGTCCAGTTTTAGATTCCGATGCTTCACTTCAGGTTTACTGTATACCGTGCACCTTCTTATTGACGATGAAACACAGAAATTGCATCGGAATTTAATACAAAAGGCACAATGCCGACTTAAATACAAGAGGACTGACAGTCTCACTTTCTATGATTTGAACCTCTCCTGTGATTCTAGTTTTAGATTCCGATGCTTCACTGCAGGTTTACTGTATACCTTGCACCTTCTTATTGACGATGAAACACAGAAAGTGCATCTGAATTTAATATAAAATGCACAATACCGACTTAAGTACAATAGAACTGACCCTCTCCCTTTCTATGGTTTGAACCTCTCCTGTGAGTCCAGTTTTAGATTCCGAAGCATCACTTCAGGTTTACTATATAACTTGCACCTTCGTATTGACGATGAAACACAGAAATTGCATCCGAATTTATTACAAAAGGCACAATGCCGACTTAAGTACAAGAGGACTGACACTCTCATTTTCTATGATTTGAACCTCTCCTGTGAGTCCAGTTTTAGATTCCGATGCTTCACTTCAGGTTCACTGTATACCTGGCACCTTCTTATTGATGATGAAACACAGAAATTGCATCGGAATTTAACACAAAAGGAACAATGCCGACTTAGGTACAAGAGGACTGACACTCTCATTTTCTATGATTTGAACCTCTCCTGTCTTTCCAGTTTTAGATTCCGATGCTTCACTTCAGGTTTACTGTATACCTTGCACCTTCTTATTGACGATGAAACACAGAAATTGCATCGGAATTTAAAACAAAAGGCACAATGCCGACTTAAGTAAAAGAGGACTGTCACTCTCTCTTTCTATGATTTGAACCTCCCCTGTGAGTCCAGTTTTAGATTCCGATGCTTCACTTCAGGTTTACTGTATACCTCGCACCTTCTTATTGACGATGGAACACAGAAATTCCATCCGAATTTAATACAAAAGGCACAATGCCGACTTAAGTACAAGAGGACTGACACTCTCAGTTTCTATGATTTGAACCTCTCCTGTGCGTCCTGTTTTAGATTCCGATGTTTCACTTCAGGTTTACTGTATATCTTGAACCTTCTTATTGACGATGAAACACAGAAACTTCAACGGAATTTAATACAAAAGGCACAATACCGACTTAAATACAATAGAACTCACCCTCTCCCTTTCTATGGTTTGAACCTCTCCTGTGAATCCAGTTTTAGATTCCGATGCATCACTTCAGGTTTACTGTATACCTTGCACCTTTGTATTGACGATGAAACACAGAAATTGCATCCGAATTTATTACAAAAGGCACAATGCTGACTTAAGTACAAGAGGACTTACACTCTCACTTTCCATGATTTGAACCTCTCCTGTGAGTCCAGTTTTAAATTCCGATGCTTCACTTCAGGTTCACTGTATACCTGGCACCTTCTTATTGACGATGAAACACAGAAATTGCATCGGAATTTAATACAAAAGGCACGATGCCGACTTAAGTACAAGAGGACTGACACTCTCACTTTCTATGATTTGAACATCTCCTGTGAGTCCAGTTTTAGATTCCGATGCTTCACTTCAGGTTTACTGTATACCTTGAACCTTCTTATTGACGATGAAACACAGAAATTTCATCGGAATTTAATACAAAAGGCACAATGCCGACTTAAGGAAAAGAGGACTGTCACTCCCTCTTTCTATGATTTGAACCCTGTCCTGTGAGTCCAGTTTTAGATTCCGATGCTTCACTTCAGGTTTACTGTATACCTTGCACCTTCTTATTCACGATGAAACACAGAAATTGCATCCGAATTTAATACAAAAGGCACAATACCGACTTAAGTACAATAGAACTGACCCTATCCCTTTCTATGGTTTGAACATCTCCTGGGAGTCCAGTTTTAGATTCCGAAGCATCACTTCAGGTTTACTATATAACTTGCACCTTCGTATTGACGATGAAGCACAGAAATTGCATCCGAATTTATTACAAAATGCACAATGCCGACTTAAGTACAAGGGGACTGACACTCTCACTTTCTATGATTTGAACCTCTCCTGTGAGTCCAGTATTAGATTCCGATGCTTCACTTCAGGTTCACTGTATACCTGGCACCTTCTTATTGACGATGGAACTCAGAAATTGCATCGGAATTTAATACAAAAGGAACAATACCGACTTATGTACAAGAGGACTGACACTCTCATTTTCTATGATTTGAACCTCTCCTGTGATTCCAGTTTTAGATTCCGATGCTTCACTTCAGGTTTACTGTATACCTTGCACCTTCTTATTGACGATGAAACACAGAAATTGCATCGGAATGTAATACAAAAGGCACAATGCCGACTTAAGTACAAGAGGACTGACACTCTCACTTTCTATGATTTGAACCTCTCCTGTGAGTCCAGTTTTAGATTCCGATGCTTCACTTCAGGTTTACTGTATACCTTGCACCTTCTTATTGACGATGAAACACAGAAATTGCATCGGAATTTAATACAAAAGGCACAATGCCGACTTAAATACAAGAGGACTGACAGTCTCACTTTCTATGATTTGAACCTCTCCTGTGAATCCAGTTTTAGATTCCGATGCATCACTTCAGGTTTACTGTATACCTTGCACCTTTGTATTGACGATGAAACACAGAAATTGCATCCGAATTTATTACAAAAGGCACAATGCTGACTTAAGTACAAGAGGACTTACACTCTCACTTTCCATGATTTGAACCTCTCCTGTGAGTCCAGTTTTAAATTCCGATGCTTCACTTCAGGTTCACTGTATACCTGGCACCTTCTTATTGACGATGAAACACAGAAATTGCATCGGAATTTAATACAAAAGGCACGATGCCGACTTAAGTACAAGAGGACTGACACTCTCACTTTCTATGATTTGAACCTCTCCTGTGAGCCCAGTTTTAGATTCCGATGCTTCACTTCTGGTTTACTGTATCCCTAGGACCTTCTTATTGACGATGAAACACAGAAATTTCATCGGAATTTAATACAAAAGTCACAATGCCGACTTAAGTAAAAGAGGACTGTCACTCTCTCTTTCTATGATTTGAACCTCTCCTGTGAGTCCAGTTTTAGATTCCGATGCTTCACTTCAGGTTTACTGTATACCTTGCAATTTCTTATTGTCGATGAAACACAGAAATCGCATCCGAATTTAATACAAAAGGCACAATACCGACTTAAGTACAATAGAACTGACCCTCTCCCTTTCAATGGTTTGAACCTCTCCTGTGAGTCCAGTTTTAGATTCCGATGCATCACTTCCGGTTTACTGTATACCTTGCACCTTCGTATCGACGATGAAACACAGAAATTGCATTCGAATTTAATACAAAAGGCACAATGCCGACTTAAGTAGAAGAGGTCTGACACTCTCACTTTCTATGATTTGAACCTCTCCTGTGAGTCCAGTTTTAGATTCCGATGCTTCACTTCAGGTTCACTGTATTCCTTGGACCTTCTTATTGACGATGAAACACAGAACTTGCATAGGAATGTAATACAAAAGGCACAATGCCGACTTAAGTACAAGAGGACTGACACTTTCCCTTTCTATGATTTGAACCTCTCCTGTGAGTCCAGTTTTAGATTCCGATGCTCCACTTCAGGTTTACTGTATCCCTAGTACCTTCTTATTGACGATGAAACACAGAAATTTCATCGGAATTTAAAAGAAAAGGCACAATGCCGACTTAAGTAAAAGAGGACTGTCACTCTCTCTTTCTATGATTTGAACCTCTCCTGTGAGTCCAGTTTTAGATTCCGATGCTTCACTTCAGGTTTACTGTATACCTTGCACCTTCTTATTGACGATGAAACACAGAAATTTCAACGGAATTTAACACAAAAGGCACAATGCCGACTTAAGTAAAAGAGGACTGTCACTCTCACTTTCTATGATTTGAACCTCTCCTGTGAGTCCAGTTTTAGATTCCGATGCTTCACTTCAGGTTCACTGTATTCCTTGCACCTTCTTATTGACGATGAAACACAGAAATTTCAACGGAATTTAACACAAAAAGCACAATGCCGACTTAAGTAAAAGAGGACTGTCACTCTCTCTCTCTATGATTTGAACCTCTCCTGTGCGCCCAGTTTTCGATTCCGATGCTTCACTACAGGTTTACTGAATACCTTGCACCTTCTTGTTGACGATGAAACACAGAAATTGCATCCAAATTTAAAACAAAAGGCACAATGCCGACTTAAGTACAAGAGGACTGACACTTTCCCTTTCTATGATTTGAACCTCTCCTGTGAGTCCAGTTTTAGATTCCGAAGCATCACTTCAGGTTTACTATATAACTTGCACCTTCGTATTGACGATGAAGCACAGAAATTGCATCCGAATTTATTTCCAAAGGCACAATGCCGACTTAAGTACAAGAGGACTGACACTCTCACTTTCTATGGCTTGAACCTCTCCTGTGAGTCCAGTATTAGATTCCGATGCTTCGTTTCAGGTTCACTGTATACCTGGCACCTTCTTATTGACGATGGAACGCAGAAATTGCATCGGAATTTAATACAAAAGGAACAATACCGACTTATGTACAAGAGGACTGACACTCTCATTTTCTATGATTTGAACCTCTCCTGTGATTCCAGTTTTAGATTCCGATGCTTCACTTCAGGTTTACTGTATACCTTGCACCTTCTAATTGACGATGAAACACAGAAATTGCACCCGAATTTAATACAAAAGGCACAATGCCGACTTATGTACAAGAGGACTGATACTCTCACTTTCTATGATTTGAACCTCTCCTGTGAGTCCAGTTTTAGATTCCGATGCTTCACTTCAGGTTTACTGTATACCGTGCACCTTCTTATTGACGATGAAACACAGAAATTGCATCGGAATTTAATACAAAAGGCACAATGCCGACTTAAATACAAGAGGACGGACAGTCTCACTTTCTATGATTTGAACCTCTCCTGTGATTCTAGTTTTAGATTCCGATGCTTCACTGCAGGTTTACTGTATACCTTGCACCTTCTTATTGACGATGAAACACAGAAATTGCATCTGAATTTAATATAAAAGGCACAATACCGACATAAGTACAATAGAACTGACCCTCTCCCTTTCTATGGTTTGAACC
Source organism: Schistocerca americana (assembly GCF_021461395.2). Classification (NCBI taxonomy): domain Eukaryota; kingdom Metazoa; phylum Arthropoda; class Insecta; order Orthoptera; family Acrididae; genus Schistocerca; species Schistocerca americana. Next base: position 9,330,690 of record NC_060126.1, read on the forward strand.
TCTCCTGTGAGTCCAGTTTTTGATTCTGAAGCATCACTTCAGGTTTACTATACAACTAGCACCTTCGTATTGACGATGAAACTTAGAAATTGCATCCGAATTTATTACAAAAGGCACAATGCCGACTTAAGTACAAGAGGACTGACACTCTCATTATCTATGATTTGAACCTCTCCTGTGAGTCCAGTTTTAGATTCCGATGCTTCACTTCAGGTTCACTGTATACCTGGCACCTTCTTATTGATGATGAAACACAGAAATTGCATCGGAATTTAACACAAAAGGAACAATGCCGACTTAGGTACAAGAGGACTGACACTCTCATCTTCTATGATTTGAACCTCTCCTGTGTTTCCAGTTTTAGATTCCGATGCTTCACTTCAGGTTTACTGTATACCTTGCACCTTCTTATTGACGATGAAACACAGAAATTGCATCGGAATTTAATACAAAAGGCACAATGCCGACTTAAGTTCAAGAGGACAGACACCTTCACTTTCTTTGATTTGAACCTCTCCTGTGAGTCCAGTTTTAGATTCCAATGCTTCACTTCAGGTTTACTGTATACCTTGCACCTTCTTATTGACGATGAAACACAGAAATTGAATCCGAATTTTTATACAAAAGGCACAATGCCGACTTAAGTACAAGAGGACTGACACTCTCACATTCTATGATATGAACCTCTCCTGTGAGTCCAGTTTTAGATTCCGATGCTTCACTTCAGGTTTACTGTATACCTTGCACCTTCTTATTGACGATGAAACACAGAAATTTCAACGGAATTTAATACAAAAGGCACAATGCCGACTTAAGTAAAAGTGGACTGTCACTCTCTCTTTCTATGATTTTAACCACTCCTGTGAGTCCAGTTTTCGATTCCGATGCTTCACTTCAGGTTTACTGTATACCTTGCACAATCTTATTGACGATGAAACACAGAAGTTGCACCCGAATTTAATACAAAAGGCACAATGCCGACTTATGTACAAGAGGACTGACACTCTCACTTTCTATGATTTGAACCTCTCCTGTGAGTCCAGTTTTAGATTCCGATGCTTCACTTCAGGTTTACTGTATACCTTGCACCTTCTTATTGACGATGAAACACAGAAATTTCATCGGAATATAATACAAAAGGCACAATGCCGACTTAAGTAATAGAGGACTGTCACTCTCCCTTTCTATGATTTGAACCTCTCCTGTGATTCCAGTTTTAGATTCCGATGCTTCACTTCAGGTTTACTGTATACCTTGCACCTTCTTATTGACGACGAAACACAGAAATTGCATCTGTATTTAATACAAAAGGCACAATGCCGACTTAAGTACAAGAGTACTGACACACTCACTTTCTATGATTTGAACCTCTCCTGTGGGTCCAGTTTTAGATTCCGATGCTTCACTTCAGATTTACTGTATACCTAGCACCTTCTTATTAGCGATGAAACACAGAAATTGCATCCAAATTTAATACAAAAGGCACAATGCCAACTTAAGTACACAAGGATTGACACTCTCCCTTTCTATGATTTGAATCTCTCCTGTGAGTCCAGTGTTAGACTCCGATGCTTCCCTTCAGGTTTACTGTATCCCTAGGACGTTCTTATTGACGATGAAACCCAGGAATTTCTCCGGAATTTAATACAAAAGGCACGATGTCGATTTAAGTAAAAGAGGAGTGTCACTCTCTCTTTCTATGATTTGAACCTCTCCTGTGAGTCCAGTTTTAGATTCCGAGGCTTCACTTCAGGTTTACTGTATACCTTGCACCTTCTTATTGACGATGAAACACGGAAATTGAATCCGAATTTTATACAAAAGGCACAATGCCGACTTAAGTACAAGAGTACTGACACTCTCACATTCTATGATTTGAACCTCTCCTGTGAGTCCAGTTTTAGATTCCGATGCTTCACTTGTGGTTCACTGTATACCTGGCACCTTCTTATTGATGATGAAACACAAAATTGCATCGGAATTTAACACAAAAGGAACAATGCCGACTTAGGTACAAGAGGACTGACACTTTCATTTTCTATGATTTGAACCTCTCCTGTGTTTCCAGTTTTAGATTCCGATGCTTCACTTCAGGTTTACTGTATACCTTGCACCTTCTTATTGACGATGAAACACAGAAATTGCATCGGAATTTAATACAAAAGGCACAATGCCGACTTAAGTTCAAGAGGACAGACACTTTCACTTCCTTTGATTTGAACCTCTCCTGTGAGTCCAGTTTTAGATTTCAATGCTTCACTTCAGGTTTACTGTATACCTTGCACTTTCTTATTGACGATGAAACACAGACATTGCACCCGAATTTAATACAAAAGGCACAATGCCGACTTATGTACAAGAAGACTGACACTCTCAGTTTCTATGATTTGAACCTCTCCTGTGAGTCCAGTTTTAGATTCCGATGCTTCACTTCAGGTTTACTGTATACCTAGGACCTTCTTATTGACGATGAAACACAGAAATTTCTCCGGAATTTAATACAAAATGCACAATGCCGACTTAAGTAAAAGAGGACTGTCACTCTCTCTTTCTATGATTTGAACCTCTCCTGTGAGTGCAGTTTTAGATTCCGTCGCTTCACTTCAGGTTTACTGTATACCTAGCACCTTCTTATTGACGATGAAACACAGAAATTGCATCGGAATTTAATACAAAAGCACAATGCCGACTTAAGTACAAGAGGACTGACCCTCTCCATTTCTATGATTTGAACCTCTCCTGTGAGTCCAGTTTTAGATTCCGATGCTTCACTTCAGATTTACTGTATCCCTTGGACTTTCTTATTGACGATGAAACACAGAAATTTAATCGGAATTTAAAACAAAAGGCGCAATGCCGACTTAAGTAAAAGAAGAATGTCACTCTGTCTTTGTATGATTTGAACCCCTCCTGTGAGTCCAGTTTTAGATTCCGATGCTTCACTTCAGGTTTACTGTATCCCTAGTACCTTCTCATTGACGATGAAACACAGAAATTTCATGGGAAATTAAAACAAAAGGCACAAAGCCGTCTTAAGTAAAAGAGGACTGTCACTCTCTCTTTCTATGATTTGAACCTCTCCTGTGAGTCCAGTTTTAGATTCGGATGCTTCACTTACGGTTTACTTTATACCTTGCTCCTTCTTATTGACGATGAAACACAGAAATTGCATCGGAATTTAATACAAATGGCACAATGCCGACTGAAATACAAGAAGACTGACAGTCTCACTTTCTATGATTTGAACCCCTCCTGTTATTCCAGTTTTAGATTCCGATGCTTCACTTCAGGTTTACTGTATACCTTGCACCTTCTTACTGACGATGAAATACAGAAATTGCATCGGAATTTAATACAAATGGCACAATGCCGACTGAAATACAAGAAGACTGACAGTCTCACTTTCTATGATTTGAACCTCTCCTGTTATTCCAGTTTTAGATTCCGATGCTTCACTTCAGGTTTACTGTATACCTTGCACCATCTTATTGACGATGAAACACAGAAATTGCATCTGAATTTAATACAAAAGGCACAATACCGACATAAGTACAATAGAACTGACCCCCTCCTTTTCTATGGTTTGAACCTCTCCTGTGATTCCAGTTTTAGATTCCGATGCATCACTTCTGGTTTACTATATAACTTGCACCTTCGTATTGACGATGAAACACAGAAATTGCATCCGAATTTATTACAAAAGGAACAATGCCGACTTATGTACAAGAGGACTGACACTCTCACTTTCTATGATTTGAACCTCTCCTGTGAGTCCAGTTTTAGATTCCGATGCTTCACTTCAGGTTCACTGTATACCTGACACCTTCTTATTGACGATGAAACACAAAAATTGCAACGGAATTTAATACAAAAGAAACAATGACGACTTAAGTACATGAGGACTGACACTCTCATTTTCTATGATTTGAACCTCTCCTGTGAGTCCAGTTTTAGATTCCGATGGTTCACTTCAGGTGTACTGTTTACCTTGCACCTTCTTATTGGCAATGAAACACAGAAATTTCATCGCAATTTAATACAAAATCCACAATGCCGACTTAAGTAAAAGAGGACTGTCACTCTCTCTTTCTATGATTTGAACCTCTCCTGTGATTCCAGTTGTAGATTCCGATGCTTCACTTCAGGTTTACTGTATACCTTGCACCTTCTTATTGACGATGAAACACAGAAATTGCATCCGTATTTAATACAAAAGGCACAATGCCGACTTAAGTACGAGAGTACTGACACTCTCACTTTCTATGATTTGAACCTCTCCTGTGAGTCCAGTTTTAGATTCCGATGCTTCACTTCAGGTTTACTGTATACCTTGCACCTTCTTATTGACGATGAAACACAGAAATTTCATCCAAATTTAATACAAAAGGCACAATGCCGACTTAAAGGCACAAGGACTGACACTTTTTCATTCTATGATTTGAACCTCTCCTGTGAGTCCAGTTTTAGACACCGATGCTTCACTTCAGGTTTACTGCATCCCTAGGACCTTCTTATTGACGATGAAACACACAAATTTCTCCGGTATTTAATACAAAAGGCACAATGCCGACTTAAGTAAAAGAGGACTGTCACTCTCTTTCTATGATTTGAGCCTCTCCTGTGAGTCCAGTTTTAGATTCCGTGGCTTCACTTCAGGTTTACTGTATACCTTGCACCTTCTTATTGACGATGAAACACAGAAATTGCATCGGAATTTAATGCAAAAGTCACCATGCCGACTTAAGTACAAGAGGACTGACACTCTCACTTTCTAAGATTTCAACCTCTCCTGTGAGTGCAGTTTTAGATTCCGATGGTTCACTTCACGTTTACTGTATACCTTGCACCTTCTTATTGACGATGAAACACAGAAATTGCATCGGAACTTAATACAAGAGGCACAATGCCGACTAATGTACAAGGGGACTGACACTCTCACTTTCTATGATTTGAACCTCTCCTGTGAGTCCAGTTTTAGATTCCGATGCTTCACTTCAGGTTAACTGTATACCTTGCACCTTCTTATTGACGATGAAACACAGAAATTGCATCGGAATTTAATACAAAAGGCACAATGCCGACTTAAATACAAGAGGATTGACACTCTCACTTTCTATGATTTGAATCTCTCCTGTGATTCCAGTTTTACATTCCGTTGCTTCACTTCAGGGTTACTGTATACCTTGCTCCTTCTTATTGACGATGAAACACAGACATTGCATCGGAATTAATACAAAAGGCACAATGCCGACTTAAGTACAAGAGGTCTGACACACTCACTATCTATGATTTGAACGTCTCCTGTGAGTCCAGTTTTAGATTCAGATGCTTCACTTCAGGTTTACTGTATACCTTGCACCTTCTTATTGACGATGAAACTCAGACATTGCATCCGAATTTAATACTAAAGGCACAATACCGACTTAAGTAGAAGAGGACTGACCCTCTCCATTTCTGTGATTTGAACCTCTCCTGTGGGTCCAGTTTTAGATTCCGATACTTCACTTCAGGTTTACTGTAACCCTTGTACCTTCTCATTGACGATGAAACACAGAAATTTCATCGGATTTTAATACAAAAGGCGCAATGCCGACTTAAGTAAAAGAGGACTGACACTCTAACTTCCTATGATTTGAACCTCCCCTGTGAGTCCAGTTTTAGATTCCGATGCTTCACTTCAGATTTACTGTATCCCTTCTACCTTCTTATTGACGATGAAACACAGAAATTGCATCCGAATTTATCACAAAAGGCACAATGCCGACTTAAGTACATCAGGACTGACACTCTCTCTTTCTATGATTTGAACCTCTCCTGTGATTCCAGTTTTAGATTCCGATGCTTCACTTCAGGTTTACTGTATTCCTTGCACCTTCGTATTGACGATCAAACACAGAAATTGCATCCGAATTCAATACAAAAGTCACAATGTCGCCTTAGAACAAGAGGACTGACACTCTCCCTTTCTATGATTTGAACCTCTCCGGTGAGTCCAGTTTTAGATTCCGATGCTTCACTTCAGGTTTACTGTATTCCTTGCACCTTCTTATTGACGATGAAACACAGAAATTGCATCCGAATTCAATACAAAAGGCACAATGTCGACTTAAGAACAAGAGGACTGACACTTTCCATTTCTGTGATTTGAACCTCTCCTGTGAGTCCAGTTTTAGATTCCGATGCTTCACTTCAGGTCTACTGTATCCCTTGGACGCTCTTATTGACGATGACACACAGAAATTGCATCGGAATTAAATTCAAAAGGCACAATGCCGACTTAAGTACAAGAGGACTAACACTCTCACTTTCTATGATTTGAACGTCTCCTGTGACTCCAGTATTAGATTCCGATGCTTCACTTCAGGTTTACTGTATACCTTGCATCTTCTTATTGACGATGAAACACAGAAATTGCATCTGAATTTAATACAAAAGGCACAATGTTGACTTAAGTACAAGACGACTGACACTCTCCCTTTCTATGATTTGATCCTCTCCGGTGAGTCCAGTTTTAGATTCCGATGCTTCACTTCAGGTTTACTGTATACCTTGCACCTTCTTATTGACGATGACACACAGAATTTGCATCCGATTTAAATACAAGAGGCACAATGCCGACTTAAGTACAAGAGGACTGTCACTCTCTCTTTCTATGATTTGAACCTCTCCTGTGAGTCCAGTTTTAGATTCCGATGCTTCACTTCAGGTTTACTGTATACCTTGCACCTTCTTATTGACGATGACACACTGAAATTGCATCCGAATTTAGTACAAGAGGCCCAATGCTGACTTAATTACAAGAGGACTGACACTCTCACTTTCTATGATTTGAACCTCTCCTGTGAGTCCAGTTTTAGATTCCGATGCTTCACTTCAGGTTTACTGTATACCTTGCACCTTGTTATTGATGATGAAACACAGAAATTTCATCGGAATTGTATAGAAAAGGCACAATGCCGATTTAAGTAAAAGAGCACTGTCACTCTCTCTTTCTATGATTTGAACCTCTCCTGTGAGTCCAGTTTTCGATTCCGATCCTTCACTTCAGGTTTACTGTATACCTTGCACCTTCTTAATGACGATGACACACAGAAATCGCTTCCGATTTTAATACAAGAGGCACAATGACGACTTAAGTACAAGAGGACTGACACTCTCACTTTCTATGATTTGAACCTCTCCTGTGAGTCCAGTTTTAGATTCCGATGCTTCACTTCAGGTTTACTGTATACCTTGCACCTTCTTATTGACGATGACACACTGAAATTGCATCCGAATTTAGTACAAGAGGCCCAATGCTGACTTAATTACAAGAGGACTGACACACTCACTTTCTATGATTTGAACCTCTCCTGTGAGTCCAGTTTTAGATTCTGATGCTTCACTTCAGGTTTACTGTATACCTTGCACCCTCTTATTGACGATGACACACAGAATTTGCATCCGAATTTTAAACAAGAGGCACAATGCCGACTTAAGTACAAGAGGACTGACACACTCACTTTCTATGATTTGAACCTCTCCTGTGAGTCCAGTTTTAGATTCCGATGCTTCACTTCAGGTTTACTGTATACCTTGCACCTTGTTATTGATGATGAAACACAGAAATTTCATCGGATTTGAATAGAAAAGGCACAATGCCGATTTAAGTAAAAGAGCACTGTCACTCTCTCTTTCTATGATTTGACCCTCTCCTGTGAGTCCAGTTTTCGATTCCGATCCTTCACTTCAGGTTTACTGTATACCTTGCACCATCTTATTGACGATGAAACACAGAAATTGCATCCGAATTTAATACAAAAGGCACAATGCCGACTTTAGTACAAGAGGACTGACACTCTCCCTTTCTATGATTTGAACCCCTCCTGTGAGTCCAGTTTTAGATTCTGATGCTTCACTTCTGGTTTACTGTATCCCTTGGACCTTCTTATTGACGATGAAGCACAGAAATTTCATTGGAATTTAATACAAAAGGCACAATGCCGACTTAAGTAAAGAGGACTGTCACTCTCACTATCTATGATTTGAACTTCTCCTGTGAGTCCAGTATTAGATTCCGATACTTCACTTCAGGTTTACTGTATACCTTGCACCTACTTATTGATGATGAAACACAGAAATTGCATCGGAATTTAATACAAAAGGCACAATGCCGACTTAAGTACAAGAGGACTGACAATCTCACTTCCTATGATTTGAACCTCTCCTGTGAGTCCAGTTTTAGATGCCGATGCTTCACTTCAGGTTTACTGTATACCTTGCACCTTCTTATTGACGATGACACACAGAAATTGCATCCGAATTTAATACAACAGGCACAATGCCGACTTAAGTACAAGAGGACTGACACTCTCACTTTCTATGATTTGAACCTCTCCTGTGAGTCCAGTTTTAGATTCCGATGCCTCACTTCAGGTTTACTGTATACCTTGCCCCTTCTTATTGACGATGAAACACAGAAATTGCATCCAAATTTAATACAAAAGGCACAATGCCGACTTAAGTACAAGAGTACTGACGCTCTCCCTTTCTATGATTTGAACCCCTCCTGTGTGTAAAGTTTTAGATTCCGATACTTCACTTCAGGTTTCCTGTTTCCCTTGGACCTTCTTATTGACGATGAAACATAGAAATTTCATCGGAATTTAATACAAAAGGCACAATGCCGACTTAAGTAAAAGAGAACTGTCACTCTCACTATCTATGATTTGAACCTCTCCTGTGAGTCCAGTTTTAGATTCCGATGCTTCACTTCAGGTTTACTGTATACCTTGCAACTTCCTATTGACGATGAAATATGGAAATTGCATCCGAATTTAATATAGAGGCACAATGCCGACTTAAGTACAAGAGGACTGACACTCTCACTTTCTATGATTTGAACCTCTCCTGTGAGTCCAGTTTTAGATTCCGATGCTTCACTTCAGGTTTACTGTATACCTTGCACCTTCTTATTGACGATGACACACTGAAATTGCATCCGAATTTAGTACAAGAGGCCCAATGCCGACTTAATTACAAGAGTACTGACACTCTCACTTTCTATGATTTGAACCTCTCCTGTGAGTCCAGTTTTAGATTCCGATGCTTCACTTCAGGTTTACTGTATACCTTGCACCTTGTTATTGACGATGAAACACAGAAATTTCATCGGAATTTAATAGAAAAGGCACAATGCCGATTTAAGTAAAAGAGCACTGTCACTCTCTCTTTCTATGATTTGAACCTCTCCTGTGAGTCCAGTTTTAGAGTCCAATGCTTCACTTCAGGTTTAATGTATACCTTGCACATTCTTATTGACGATGAAACACAGAAATTTCATCGGAATTTAATACAAAAGGCACAATGCCGACTTAAGTAAAAGAGGACTGTCACTCTCCCTTTCTATGATTTGAACCTCTCCTGTGAGTCCATTTTCAGATTCCGATGCTTCACTTCAGGTTTACTGTACACCTTGCCCCTTCTTATTGACGATGAAACACAGAAATTGCATTCGAACTCAACACAAAAGGCACAATGCCGACTAAAGTGCAAGAGGACTGACACTCTCCATTTCTATGATTTGAACCTCTCCTGTGAGTCCAGTTTAAGATTCCGATGCTTTACTTCAGGTCTACTGTATCCCTTGGACGTTCTTATTGACGATGAAACACAGAAATTGCATCGGAATTAAATTCAAAAGGCACAATGCCGACTTAAGTTCATAAGGACTGACACTCTCACTTTCTATGATTTGAACGTCTCCTGTAACTCCAGTATTAGATTCCGATGCTTCACTTCAGGTTTACTGTATACCTTGCACCTTCTTATTGACGATGAAACACAGAAATTGCATCCGAATTTAATACACAAGGCACAATGCCGACTAATGTACAAGAGGACTGACATTCTCCCTTTCTATGATTTGAACTTCTCCAGTGAGTCCAGTTTTAGAATCCGATGCTTCACTTCAGGTTTACTGTATACCTTGCACCTTCTTATTGACGATGAAACACAGAAATTGCATCGGAATTTAGTACAAAAGGCACAATGCCGACTTAAGTACAAGAGGACTGTCACTCTCACTTTCTATGATTTGAACCTCCCCTGTGAGTCCAGTTTTAGATTCCGATGCTTCACTTCAGGTTTACTGTATACCTTGCAACTTCTTATTGACGATGGCACACTGAAATTGCATCCGAATTTAATACAAGAGGCCCAATGCCGACTTAAGTACAAGAGGACTGACACTCTCACTTTCTATGATTTGAACCTCTCCTGTGAGTCCAGTTTTAGATTCCTATGCTTCACTTCAGGTTTACTGTATACCTTACACCTTGTTATTGACGATGAAACACAGAAATTTCATCGGAATTTAATAGAAAAGGCACAATGATGATTTAAGTAAAAGAGCACTGTCACTCTCTCTTTCTATGATTTGAACCTCTCCTGTGAGTCCAGTTTTAGAGTCCAATGCTTCACTTCAGGTTTAATGTATACCTTGCACCTTCTTATTGACGATGAAACACAGAAATTTCATCGGAATTTAATACAAAAGGCACAATGCCGACTTAAGTAAAAGAGGACTGTCACTCTCCCTTTCTATGATTTGAACCTGTCCTGTGAGTCCAGTTTCAGATTCCGATGCTTCACTTCAGGGTTACTGTATACCTTGCCCCTTCTCATTGACGATGAAACACAGAAATTGCATCCGAATTTAATACAAAAGGCACAATGCCGACTTAAGTACAAGAGGACTGACACTCTCACTTTCTATGATATGAACCCCTCCTGTGAGTCCAGTTTTAGATTCCGATGCTTCACTTCAGGTTCACTGTATCCCTTGGACCTTCTCATTGACGATGAAACGCAGAAATTTCATCGGAATTTAATACAAAAGGCACAATGCCGACTTAAGTAAAAGAGGACTGACACTCTCACTTTCTATGATTTGAACGTCTCCTGTGAGTCCAGTTTTAGATTAAGATGCTTCACTTCAGGTTTACTGTATTCCTTGCACCTTCTTATTGACGATGAAACTCAGACATTGCATCCGAATTTAATACAACAGGCACAATACCGACTAAAGTACAAGAGGACTGACCCTCTCCATTTCTATGATTTGATCCTCTCCTGTGGGTCCAGTTTTAGATTCCGATGCTTCACTTCAGGTTTACTGTAACCCTTGTACCTTCTCATTGACGATGAAACACAGAAATTTCATCGGATTTTAATACAAAAGGCGCAATGCCGACTTAAGTAAAAGAGGACTGACACTTTCACTTTCTGTGATTTGAACCTCTCCTGTGAGTCCAGTATTAGATTCCGATGCTTCACTTCAGGTTTACTGTATACCTTGCACCTACTTATTGATGATGAAACACAGAAATTGCATCGGAATTTAATACAAAAGGCACAATGCCGACTTAAGTACAAGAGGACTGACAATCTCACTTCCTATGATTTGAACCTCTCCTGTGAGTCCAGTTTTAGATGCCGATGCTTCACTTCAGGTTTACTGTATACCTTGCACCTTCTTATTGACGATGACACACAGAAATTGCATCCGAATTTAATACAAAAGGAACAATGCCGACTTAAATACAAGATGACTGACACTCTCACTTTCTATGATTTGAATCTCTCCTGTGATTCCAGTTTTAGATTCCGTTGCTTCACTTCAGGTTTACTGTATTCCTTGTAACTTCTTATTGACGATGAAACACAGAAATTGCATCGGAATTAATACAAAAGACACAATGCCGACTTAAGTACAAGCGGACTGACACTCTCACTATCTATGACTTGAACCTCTACTGTGAGTCCAGTTTTAGATTCAGATGCTTCACTTCAGGTTTACTGTATACATTGCACCTTCTTATTGACGATGAAACACAGAAATTGCATCCGAATTTAATACAACAGGCACAATACCGACTTAAGTAAAAGAGGACTGACACTTTCACTTTCTGTGATTTGAACCTCTCCTGTGAGTCCAGTATTAGATTCCGATGCTTCACTTCAGGTTTACTGTATACCTTGCACCTACTTATTGATGATGAAACACAGAAATTGCATCGGAATTTAATACAAAAGGCACAATGCCGACTTAAGTACAAGAGGACTGACAATCTCACTTCCTATGATTTGAACCTCTCCTGTGAGTCCAGTTTTAGATGCCGATGCTTCACTTCAGGTTTACTGTATACCTTGCACCTTCTTATTGACGATGACACACAGAAATTGCATCCGAATTTAATACAAGAGGCACAATGCCGACTTAAGTACAAGAGGACTGACACTCTCACTTTCTATGATTTGAACCCCTCCTGTAGTCCAGTTTTAGATTCTGATGCTTCACTTCTGGTTTACTGTATCCCTTGGACCTTCTTATTGACGATGAAGCACAGAAATTTCATTGGAATTTAATACAAAAGGCACAATGCCGACTTAAGTAAAGAGGACTGTCACTCTCACTATCTATGATTTGAACTTCTCCTGTGAGTCCAGTATTAGATTCCGATACTTCACTTCAGGTTTACTGTATACCTTGCACCTACTTATTGATGATGAAACACAGAAATTGCATCGGAATTTAATACAAAAGGCACAATGCCGACTTAAGTACAAGAGGACTGACAATCTCACTTCCTATGATTTGAACCTCTCCTGTGAGTCCAGTTTTAGATGCCGATGCTTCACTTCGGGTTTACTGTATACCTTGCACCTTCTTATTGACGATGACACACAGAAATTGCATCCGAATTTAATACAAGAGGCACAATGCCGACTTAAGTACAAGAGGACTGACACTCTCACTTTCTATGATTTGAACCTCTCCTGTGAGTCCAGTTTAAGATTCCGATGCCTCACTTCAGGTTTACTGTATACCTTGCCCCTTCTTATTGACGATGAAACACAGAAATTGCATCCAAATTTAATACAAAAGGCACAATGCCGACTTAAGTACAAGAGTACTGACGCTCTCCCTTTCTATGATTTGAACCCCTCCTGTGTGTAAAGTTTTAGATTCCGATACTTCACCTCAGGTTTCCTGTTTCCCTTGGACCTTCTTATTGACGATGAAACATAGAAATTTCATCGGAATTTAATACAAAAGGCACAATGCCGACTTAAGTAAAAGAGAACTGTCACTCTCACTATCTATGATTTGAACCTCTCCTGTGAGTCCAGTTTTAGATTCCGATGCTTCACTTCAGGTTTACTGTATACCTTGCAACTTCCTATTGACGATGAAATATAGAAATTGCATCCGAATTTAATATAGAGGCACAATGCCGACTTAAGTACAAGAGGACTGACACTCTCACTTTCTATGATTTGAACCTCTCCTGTGAGTCCAGTTTTAGATTCCGATGCTTCACTTCAGGTTTACTGTATACCTTGCACCTTCTTATTGACGATGACACACTGAAATTGCATCCGAATTTAGTACAAGAGGCCCAATGCCGACTTAATTACAAGAGGACTGACACTCTCACTTTCTATGATTTGAACCTCTCCTGTGAGTCCAGTTTTAGATTCCGATGCTTCACTTCTGGTTTACTGTATACCTTGCACCTTCTTATTGACGATGAAACACAGAAATTTCATCGGAATTTAATAGAAAAGGCACAATGCCGATTTAAGTAAAAGAGCACTGTCCGTCTCTCTTTCTATGATTTGAACCTCTCCTGTGAGTCCAGTTTTAGAGTCCAATGCTTCACTTCAGGTTTAATGTATACCTTGCACCTTCGTATTGACGATGAAACACAGAAATTTCATCGGAATTTAATACAAAAGGCACAATGCCGACTTAAGTAAAAGAGGACTGTCACTCTCCCTTTCTATGATTTGAACCTCTCCTGTGAGTCCAGTTTCAGATTCCGATGCTTCACTTCAGGTTTACTGTATACCTTGCCCCTTCTTATTGACGATGAAACACAGAAATTGCATCCGAATTTAATACAAAAGGCACAATGCCGACTTAAGTACAAGAGGACTGACACTCTCCCTTTCTATGATTTGAACCCCTCTTGTGAGTCCAGTTTTAGATTCTGATGCTTCACTTCTGGTTTACTGTATCCCTTGGACCTTCTTATTGACGATGAAGCACAGAAATTTCATTGGAATTTAATACAAAAGGCACAATGCCGACTTAAGTAAAGAGGACTGTCACTCTCACTATCTATGATTTGAACTTCTCCTGTGAGTCCAGTATTAGATTCCGATACTTCACTTCAGGTTTACTGTATACCTTGCACCTACTTATTGATGATGAAACACAGAAATTGCATCGGAATTTAATACAAAAGGCACAATGCCGACTTAAGTACAAGAGGACTGACAATCTCACTTCCTATGATTTGAACCTCTCCTGTGAGTCCAGTTTTAGATGCCGATGCTTCACTTCAGGTTTACTGTATACCTTGCACCTTCTTATTGACGATGACACACAGAAATTGCATCCGAATTTAATACAACAGGCACAATGCCGACTTAAGTACAAGAGGACTGACACTCTCACTTTCTATGATTTGAACCTCTCCTGTGAGTCCAGTTTTAGATTCCGATGCCTCACTTCAGGTTTACTGTATACCTTGCCCCTTCTTATTGACGATGAAACACAGAAATTGCATCCAAATTTAATACAAAAGGCACAATGCCGACTTAAGTACAAGAGTACTGACGCTCTCCCTTTCTATGATTTGAACCCCTCCTGTGTGTAAAGTTTTAGATTCCGATACTTCACTTCAGGTTTCCTGTTTCCCTTGGACCTTCTTATTGACGATGAAACATAGAAATTTCATCGGAATTTAATACAAAAGGCACAATGCCGACTTAAGTAAAAGAGAACTGTCACTCTCACTATCTATGATTTGAACCTCTCCTGTGAGTCCAGTTTTAGATTCCGATGCTTCACTTCAGGTTTTCTGTATATCTTGCAACTTCCTATTGACGATGAAATATGGAAATTGCATCCGAATTTAATATAGAGGCACAATGCCGACTTAAGTACAAGAGGACTGACACTCTCACTTTCTATGATTTGAACCTCTCCTGTGAGTCCAGTTTTAGATTCCGATGCTTCACTTCAGGTTTACTGTATACCTTGCACCTTCTTATTGACGATGAAACACTGAAATTGCATCCGAATTTAGTACAAGAGGCCCAATGCCGACTTAATTACAAGAGGACTGACACTCTCACTTTCTATGATTTGAACCTCTCCTGTGAGTCCAGTTTTAGATTCCGATGCTTCACTTCAGGTTTACTGTATACCTTGCACCTTGTTATTGACGATGAAACACAGAAATTTCATCGGAATTTAATACAAAAGGCACAATGCCGACTTAAGTAAAAGAGGACTGTCACTCTCCCTTTCTATGATTTGAACCTCTCCTGTGAGTCCATTTTCAGATTCCGATGCTTCACTTCAGGTTTACTGTACACCTTGCCCCTTCTTATTGACGATGAAACACAGAAATTGCATTCGAACTCAACACAAAAGGCACAATGCCGACTAAAGTGCAAGAGGACTGACACTCTCCATTTCTATGATTTGAACCTTTCCTGTGAGTCCAGTTTAAGATTCCGATGCTTTACTTCAGGTCTACTGTATCCCTTGGACGTTCTTATTGACGATGAAACACAGAAATTGCATCGGAATTAAATTCAAAAGGCACAATGCCGACTTAAGTTCATAAGGACTGACACTCTCACTTTCTATGATTTGAACGTCTCCTGTAACTCCAGTATTAGATTCCGATGCTTCACTTCAGGTTTACTGTATACCTTGCACCTTCTTATTGACGATGAAACACAGAAATTGCATCCGAATTTAATACACAAGGCACAATGCCGACTAATGTACAAGAGGACTGACATTCTCCCTTTCTATGATTTGAACTTCTCCAGTGAGTCCAGTTTTAGATTCCGATGCTTCACTTCAGGTTTACTGTATACCTTGCACCTTCTTATTGACGATGAAACACAGAAATTGCATCGGAATTTAGTACAAAAGGCACAATGCCGACTTAAGTACAAGAGGACTGTCACTCTCACTTTCTATGATTTGAACCTCCCCTGTGAGTCCAGTTTTAGATTCCGATGCTTCACTTCAGGTTTACTGTATACCTTGCAACTTCTTATTGACGATGACACACTGAAATTGCATCCGAATTTAATACAAGAGGCCCAATGCCGACTTAAGTACAAGAGGACTGACACTCTCACTTTCTATGATTTGAACCTCTCCTGTGAGTCCAGTTTTAGATTCCTATGCTTCACTTCAGGTTTACTGTATACCTTACACCTTGTTATTGACGATGAAACACAGAAATTTCATCGGAATTTAATAGAAAAGGCACAATGATGATTTAAGTAAAAGAGCACTGTCACTCTCTCTTTCTATGATTTGAACCTCTCCTGTGAGTCCAGTTTTAGAGTCCAATGCTTCACTTCAGGTTTAATGTATACCTTGCACCTTCTTATTGACGATGAAACACAGAAATTTCATCGGAATTTAATACAAAAGGCACAATGCCGACTTAAGTAAAAGAGGACTGTCACTCTCCCTTTCTATGATTTGAACCTCTCCTGTGAGTCCAGTTTCAGATTCCGATGCTTCACTTCAGGTTTACTGTATACCTTGCCCCTTCTCATTGACGATGAAACACAGAAATTGCATCCGAATTTAATACAAAAGGCACAATGCCGACTTAAGTAAAAGAGGACTGACACTCTCACTTTCTATGATTTGAACGTCTCCTGTGAGTCCAGTTTTAGATTAAGATGCTTCACTTCAGGTTTACTGTATTCCTTGCACCTTCTTATTGACGATGAAACTCAGACATTGCATCCGAATTTAATACAACAGGCACAATACCGACTAAAGTACAAGAGGACTGACCCTCTCCATTTCTATGATTTGATCCTCTCCTGTGGGTCCAGTTTTAGATTCCGATGCTTCACTTCAGGTTTACTGTAACCCTTGTACCTTCTCATTGACGATGAAACACAGAAATTTCATCGGATTTTAATACAAAAGGCGCAATGCCGACTTAAGTAAAAGAGGACTGTCACTCTGTCTTTGTATGATTTGAACCTCTCCTGTGAGTCCAGTTTTAGATTCCGATGCTTCACTTCAGGTTTACTGTATACCTTGCACCATCTTGTTGACGATGAAACACAGAAATTGCATCGGAATTTAATACAAAAGGAACAATGCCGACTTAAATACAAGATGACTGACACTCTCACTTTCTATGATTTGAATCTCTCCTGTGATTCCAGTTTTAGATTCCGTTGCTTCACTTCAGGTTTACTGTATTCCTTGTAACTTCTTATTGACGATGAAACACAGAAATTGCATCGGAATTAATACAAAAGACACAATGCCGACTTAAGTACAAGCGGACTGACACTCTCACTATCTATGACTTGAACCTCTACTGTGAGTCCAGTTTTAGATTCAGATGCTTCACTTCAGGTTTACTGTATACATTGCACCTTCTTATTGACGATGAAACACAGAAATTGCATCCGAATTTAATACAACAGGCACAATACCGACTTAAGTAAAAGAGGACTGACACTTTCACTTTCTGTGATTTGAACCTCTCCTGTGAGTCCAGTATTAGATTCCGATGCTTCACTTCAGGTTTACTGTATACCTTGCACCTACTTATTGATGATGAAACACAGAAATTGCATCGGAATTTAATACAAAAGGCACAATGCCGACTTAAGTACAAGAGGACTGACAATCTCACTTCCTATGATTTGAACCTCTCCTGTGAGTCCAGTTTTAGATGCCGATGCTTCACTTCAGGTTTACTGTATACCTTGCACCTTCTTATTGACGATGACACACAGAAATTGCATCCGAATTTAATACAAGAGGCACAATGCCGACTTAAGTACAAGAGGACTGACACTCTCACTTTCTATGATTTGAACCCCTCCTGTAGTCCAGTTTTAGATTCTGATGCTTCACTTCTGGTTTACTGTATCCCTTGGACCTTCTTATTGACGATGAAGCACAGAAATTTCATTGGAATTTAATACAAAAGGCACAATGCCGACTTAAGTAAAGAGGACTGTCACTCTCACTATCTATGATTTGAACTTCTCCTGTGAGTCCAGTATTAGATTCCGATACTTCACTTCAGGTTTACTGTATACCTTGCACCTACTTATTGATGATGAAACACAGAAATTGCATCGGAATTTAATACAAAAGGCACAATGCCGACTTAAGTACAAGAGGACTGACAATCTTACTGCCTATGATTTGAACCTCTCCTGTGAGTCCAGTTTTAGATGCCGATGCTTCACTTCGGGTTTACTGTATACCTTGCACCTTCTTATTGACGATGACACACAGAAATTGCATCCGAATTTAATACAAGAGGCACAATGCCGACTTAAGTACAAGAGGACTGACACTCTCACTTTCTATGATTTGAACCTCTCCTGTGAGTCCAGTTTAAGATTCCGATGCCTCACTTCAGGTTTACTGTATACCTTGCCCCTTCTTATTGACGATGAAACACAGAAATTGCATCCAAATTTAATACAAAAGGCACAATGCCGACTTAAGTACAAGAGTACTGACGCTCTCCCTTTCTATGATTTGAACCCCTCCTGTGTGTAAAGTTTTAGATTCCGATACTTCACTTCAGGTTTCCTGTTTCCCTTGGACCTTCTTATTGACGATGAAACATAGAAATTTCATCGGAATTTAATACAAAAGGCACAATGCCGACTTAAGTAAAAGAGAACTGTCACTCTCACTATCTATGATTTGAACCTCTCCTGTGAGTCCAGTTTTAGATTCCGATGCTTCACTTCAGGTTTACTGTATACCTTGCAACTTCCTATTGACGATGAAATATAGAAATTGCATCCGAATTTAATATAGAGGCACAATGCCGACTTAAGTACAAGAGGACTGACACTCTCACTTTCTATGATTTGAACCTCTCCTGTGAGTCCAGTTTTAGATTCCGATGCTTCACTTCAGGTTTACTGTATACCTTGCACCTTCTTATTGACGATGACACACTGAAATTGCATCCGAATTTAGTACAAGAGGCCCAATGCCGACTTAATTACAAGAGGACTGACACTCTCACTTTCTATGATTTGAACCTCTCCTGTGAGTCCAGTTTTAGATTCCGATGCTTCACTTCTGGTTTACTGTATACCTTGCACCTTCTTATTGACGATGAAACACAGAAATTTCATCGGAATTTAATTGAAAAGGCACAATGCCGATTTAAGTAAAAGAGCACTGTCCGTCTCTCTTTCTATGATTTGAACCTCTCCTGTGAGTCCAGTTTTAGAGTCCAATGCTTCACTTCAGGTTTAATGTATACCTTGCACCTTCGTATTGACGATGAAACACAGAAATTTCATCGGAATTTAATACAAAAGGCACAATGCCGACTTAAGTAAAAGAGGACTGTCACTCTCCCTTTCTATGATTTGAACCTCTCCTGTGAGTCCAGTTTCAGATTCCGATGCTTCACTTCAGGTTTACTGTATACCTTGCCCCTTCTTATTGACGATGAAACACAGAAATTGCATCCGAATTTAATACAAAAGGCACAATGCCGACTTAAGTACAAGAGGACTGACACTCTCCCTTTCTATGATTTGAACCCCTCCTGTGGGTCCAGTTTTAGATTCCGATGCCTCACTTCAGGTTCACTGTATAACTTGGACCTTCTTATTGACGATGAAACGCAGAAATTTCATCGGAATTTAATACAAAAGGCACAATGCCGACTTAAGTACAAGAGGACTGACCCTCTCCATTTCTATGTTTTGAACCTCTCCTGTGAGTCCAGTTTTAGATTCCGATACTTCACTTCAGGTTTACTTTAACCCTTGTACCTTCTCATTGACGATGAAACACAGAAATTTCATCGGATTTTAATACAAAAGGCGCAATGCCGACTTAAGTAAAAGAGGACTGTCACTCTGTCTTTGTATGATTTGAACCTCTCCTGTGAGTCCAGTTTTAGATTCCGATGCTTCACTTCAGGTTTACTGTATACCTTGCACCTTCTTATTGACGATGACACACTGAAATTGCATCCGAATTTAATACAAGAGGCCCAATGCCGACTTAAGTACAAGAGGACTGACACTCTCACTTTCTATGATTTGAACCTCTCCTGTGAGTCCAGTTTTAGATTCCGATGCTTCACTTCAGGTTTACTGTATACCTTGCACCTTGTTATTGACGATGAAACACAGAAATTTCATCGGAATTTAATAGAAAAGGCACAATGCCGATTTAAGTGAAAGAGCACTGTCACTCTCTCTTTTTATGATTTGAACCTCTCCTGTGAGTCCAGTTTTAGAGTCCAATGCTTCACTTCAGGTTTAATGTATACCTTGCACCTTCTTATTGACGATGAAACACAGAAATTTCATCGGAATTTAATACAAAAGGCACAATGCCGACTTAAGTAAAAGAGGACTGTCACTCTCCCTTTCTATGATTTGAACCTCTCCTGTGAGTCCAGTTTCAGATTCCGATGCTTCACTTCAGGTTTACTGTACACCTTGCCCCTTCTTATTGACGATGAAACACAGAAATTGCATTCGAACTCAACACAAAAGGCACAATGCCGACTAAAGTGCAAGAGGACTGACACTCTCCATTTTCTATGATTTGAACCTCTCCTGTGAGTCCAGTTTTAGAGTCCAATGCTTCACTTCAGGTTTAATGTATACCTTGCACCTTCTTATTGACGATGAAACACAGAAATTTCATCGGATTTTAATACAAAAGGCGCAATGCCGACTTAAGTAAAAGAGGACTGTCACTCTGTCTTTGTATGATTTGAACCTCTCCTGTGAGTCCAGTTTTAGATTCCGATGCTCCACTTCAGGTTTACTGTATACCTTGCACCATCTTGTTGACGATGAAACACAGAAATTGCATCGGAATTTAATACAAAAGGCACAATGCCGACTTAAATACAAGATGACTGACACTCTCACTTTCTATGATTTGAATCTCTCCTGTGATTCCAGTTTTTGATTCCGTTGCTTCACTTCAGGTTTACTGTATTCCTTGTAACTTCTTATTGACGATGAAACATAGAAATTGCATCGGAATTAATACAAAAGACACAATGCCGACTTAAGTACAAGCGGACTGACACTCTCACTATCTATGACTTGAACCTCTACTGTGAGTCCAGTTTTAGATTCAGATGCTTCACTTCAGGTTTACTGTATACATTGCACCTTCTTATTGACGATGAAACACAGAAATTGCATCCGAATTTAATACAACAGGCACAATACCGACTTAAGTAAAAGAGGACTGACACTTTCACTTTCTGTGATTTGAACCTCTCCTGTTAGTCCAGTTTTAGATTCCGATGCTTCACTTCAGGTTTACTGTATACCTTGCACCGTCTTATTGACGATGAAACACAAAAATTGCATCGGAATTAAAATTAAAAGGCACAATGCTGGCTTAAGTACAAGAGGACTGACACTCTAACTTCCTATGATTTGAACCTCCCCTGTGAGTCCAGTTTTAGATTCCGATGCTTCACTTCAGATTTACTGTATCCCTTCTACCTTCTTATTGACGATGAGACACAGAAATTGCATCCGAATTTAACACAAAAGGCACAATGCCGACTTAAGTACATCAGGACTGACACTCTCTATTTCTATGATTTGAACCTCTCCTGTGATTCCAGTTTTAGATTCCGATGCTTCACTTCAGGTTTACTGTATTCCTTGCACCTTCTTATTGACGATCAAACACAGAAATTGCATCCGAATTCAATACAAAAGTCACAATGTCGCCTTAGAACAAGAGGACTGACACTCTCCCTTTCTATGATTTGAACCTCTCCGGTGAGTCCAGTTTTAGATTCCGATGCTTCACTTCAGGTTTACTGTATTCCTTGCACCTTCTTATTGACGATGAAACACAGAAATTGCATCCGAATTCAATACTAAAGGCACAATGTCGACTTAAGAACAAGAGGACTGACACTTTCCATTTCTATGATTTGAACCACTCCTGTGAGTCCAGTTTTAGATTCCGATGCTTCACTTCAGGTCTACTGTATCTCTTGGACGTTCTTATTGACGATGACACACAGAAATTGCATCGGAATTAAATTCAAAAGGCACAATGCCGACTTAAGTACAAGAGGACTAACACTCTCACTTTCTATGATTTGAACGTCTCCTGTGAATCCAGTATTAGATTCCGATGCTTCACTTCAGGTTTACTGTATACCTTGCACCTTCTTATTGACGATGAAACACAGAAATTGCATCCGAATTTAATACAAAAGGTACAATGTTGACTTAAGTACAAGACGACTGACACTCTCCCGTTCTATGATTTGATCCTCTCCGGTGAGTCCAGTTTTAGATTCCGATGCTTCACTTCAGGTTTACTGTATA
Source organism: Schistocerca americana (assembly GCF_021461395.2). Lineage (NCBI taxonomy): Eukaryota > Metazoa > Arthropoda > Insecta > Orthoptera > Acrididae > Schistocerca > Schistocerca americana. The sequence continues at coordinate 9,353,127 of NC_060126.1, forward strand.
CCTTGCACCTTCTTATTGACGATGACACACAGAATTTGCATCCGAATTTAATACAAGAGGCACAATGCCGACTTAAGTACAAGAGGACTGACACTCTCACTATCTATGATTTGAACCTCTCCTGTGAGTCCAGTTTTAGATTCCGATGCTTCACTTCAGGTTTACTGTATACCTTGCACCTTGTTATTGACGATGAGACACAGATATTGCATCCGAATTTAATACAAAAGGCACAATGCCGACTTGAGTACAAGAGGACTGACACTCTCACTTTCTATGATTTGAACCTCTCCTGTGAGTCCAGTTTTAGATTCCGATGCTTCACTTAAGGTTTACTGTATACCTTGCACCTTCCTTTTGACGATGAAACACAGTAATTGCATCGGGATTTAATACAAAAGGCACAATGCCGACTTAAGTACAAGAGGACTGACACTCTTACTTTCTATGATTTGAACCTCTCCTGTGAGTCCAGTTTTAGATTCCGATGCTTCACTTAAGGTTTACTGTATACCTTGCACCTTCTTATTGACGACGACACACAGAAATAGCATCCGATTTTAATACAAGAGGCACAATGACGACTTAAGTACAAGAGGACTGACACTCTCACTTTCTATGATTTGAACCTCTCCTGTGAGTCCAGTTTTAGATTCCGATGCTTCACTTCCGGTTTACTGTATACCTTGCCCCTTCTTATTGACGATGAGACACAGATATTGCATCCGAATTTAATACAAAAGGCACAATGCCGACTTGAGTACAAGAGGACTGACACTCTCACTTTCTATGATTTGAACCTCTCCTGTGAGTCCAGTTTTAGATTCTGATGCTTCACTTCAGGTTTACTGTATACCTTGCACCCTCTTATTGACGATGACACACAGAATTTGCATCCGAATTTTAAACAAGAGGCACAATGCCGACATAAGTACAAGAGGACTGACACTCTCACTTTCTATGATTTGAACCTCTCCTGTGAGTCCAGTTTTAGATTCCGATGCTTCACTTCAGGTTTACTGTATACCTTGCACCTTGTTATTGACGATGAAACACAGAAATTTCATCGGAATTGAATAGAAAAGGCACAATGCCGATTTAAGTAAAAGAGCACTGTCACTCTCTCTTTCTATGATTTCAACCTCTCCTGTGAGTCCAGTTTTCGATTCCGATCCTTCACTTCAGGTTTACTGTATACCTTGCACCTACTTATTGATGATGAAACACAGAAATTGCATCGGAATTTAATACAAAAGGCACAATGCCGACTCAAGTACAAGAGGACTGACAATCTCACTTCCTATGATTTGAACCTCTCCTGTGAGTCCAGTTTTAGATGCCGATGCTGCACTTCAGGTTTACTGTATACCTTGCACCTTCTTATTGACGATGAAGCACAGAAATTTCATTGGAATTTAATACAAAAGGCACAATGCTGACTTAAGTAAAGAGGACTGTCACTCTCACTATCTATGATTTGAACCTCTCCTGTGAGTCCAGTATTAGATTCTGATACTTCACTTCATGTTTACTGTTTCCCTTGCACCTTCTCATTGACGATGAAACATTAAAATTTCATCGGAATTTAATACAAAAGGCACAATGCCGACTTAAGTAAAAGAGAACTGTCACTCTCACTATCTATGATTTGAACCTCTCCTGTGAGTCCAGTTTTAGATTCCGATGCTTCACTTCAGGTTTACTGTATACCTTGCAACTTCCTATTGACGATGAAATATAGAAATTGCATCCGAATTTAATATAGAGGCACAATGCCGACTTAAGTACAAGAGGACTGACACTCTCACTTTCTATGATTTGAACCCCTCCTGTGAGTCCAGTTTTAGATTCCGATGCTTCACTTCAGGTTTACTGTATACCTTGCACCTTCTTATTGACGAAGGATCACAGAAATTGCATCCGAATTTAATACAAAAGGCACAATGCCGACTTAAGTACAAGCGGACTGACACTCTCACTTTCTATGATTTGAACCCCTCCTGTGAGTCCAGTTTTAGATTCCGATGCTTCACTTCAGGTTTACTGTATACCTTGCACCTTCTTATTGACGATGAAACACAGAAATTTCATCGGAATTTAATACAAAAGGCACAATGTCGACTTAAGTAAAAGTGGACAGTCACTCTCTCTTAATATGATTTGAACCTCTCCTGTGTCTCCAGTTTTAGGTTCCGATGCTTCACTTCAGGTTTACTGTAACCCTTGTACCTTCTCATTGACGATGAAACACAGAAATTTCATCGGATTTTAATACAAAAGGCGCAATGCCGACTTAAGTAAAAGAGGACTGTCACTCTGTCTTTGTATGATTTGAACCTCTCCTGTGAGTCCAGTTTTAGATTCCGTTGCTTCACTTCAGGTTTACTGTATACCTTGCACCTTCTTGTTGACGATGAAACACAGAAATTGCATCGGAATTTAATACAAACAGCACAATGCCGACTTAAATACAAGATGACTGACACTCTCACTTTCTATGATTTGAATCTCTCCTGTGATTCCAGTTTTAGATTCCGTTGCTTCACTTCAGGTTTACTGTATACCTTGCACCGTCTTATTGACGATGAAACACAAAAATTGCATCGGAATTAAAATTAAAAGGCACAATGCTGGCTTAAGTACAAGAGGACTGACACTCTAACTTCCTATGATTTGAACCTCCCCTGTGAGTCCAGTTTTAGATTCCGATGCTTCACTTCAGATTTACTGTATCCCTTCTACCTTCTTATTGACGATGAAACACAGAAATTGCATCCGAATTTAACACAAAAGGCACAATGCCGACTTAAGTACATCAGGACTGACACTCTCTATTTCTATGATTTGAACCTCTCCTGTGATTCCAGTTTTAGATTCCGATGCTTCACTTCAGGTTTACTGTATTCCTTGCACCTTCTTATTGACGATCAAACACAGAAATTGCATCCGAATTCAATACAAAAGTCACAATGTCGCCTTAGAACAAGAGGACTGACACTCTCCCTTTCTATGATTTGAACCTCTCCGGTGAGTCCAGTTTTAGATTCCGATGCTTCACTTCAGGTTTACTGTATTCCTTGCACCTTCTTATTGACGATGAAACACAGAAATTGCATCCGAATTCAATACTAAAGGCACAATGTCGACTTAAGAACAAGAGGACTGACACTTTCCATTTCTATGATTTGAACCACTCCTGTGAGTCCAGTTTTAGATTCCGATGCTTCACTTCAGGTCTACTGTATCTCTTGGACGTTCTTATTGACGATGACACACAGAAATTGCATCGGAATTAAATTCAAAAGGCACAATGCCGACTTAAGTACAAGAGGACTAACACTCTCACTTTCTATGATTTGAACGTCTCCTGTGAATCCAGTATTAGATTCCGATGCTTCACTTCAGGTTTACTGTATACCTTGCACCTTCTTATTGACGATGAAACACAGAAATTGCATCCGAATTTAATACAAAAGGTACAATGTTGACTTAAGTACAAGACGACTGACACTCTCCCGTTCTATGATTTGATCCTCTCCGGTGAGTCCAGTTTTAGATTCCGATGCTTCACTTCAGATTTACTGTATACCTTGCACCTTCTTATTGACGATGACACACAGAATTTGCATCCGAATTTAATACAAGAGACACAATGCCGACTTAAGTACAAGAGGACTGACACTCTCACTATCTATGATTTGAACCTCTCCTGTGAGTCCAGTTTTAGATTCCGATGCTTCACTTCAGGTTTACTGTATACCTTGCACCTTGTTATTGACGATGAAACACAGAAATTTCATCGGAATTGAATAGAAAAGGAACAATGCCGATTGAAGTAAAAGAGCACTGCCACTCTCTCTTTCTATGATTTGAACCTCTCCTGTGAGTCCAGTTTTGGATTCCGATGCTTCACTTCAGGTTTACTGTATACCTTGCACCATCTTATTGACGATGAAACACAGAAATTGCATCGGAATTTAATTCAAAAGGCACAATGCCAGCTTAAGTACAAGAGGACTGACACTCTCACTTTCTATGATTTGAACCTCTCCTGTGATTCCAGTTTTAGATTTCGATGCTTCTCTTCAGGTTTACTGTATACCTTGCACCTTCCTTTTGACGATGAAACACAGTAATTGCATCGGGATTTAATACAAAAGGCACAATGCCGACTTAAGTACAAGAGGACTGACACTCTTACTTTCTATGATTTGAACCTCTCCTGTGAGTCCAGTTTTAGATTCCGATGCTTCACTTAAGGTTTACTGTATACCTTGCACCTTCTTATTGACGACGACACACAGAAATAGCATCCGATTTTAATACAAGAGGCACAATGACGACTTAAGTACAAGAGGACTGACACTCTCACTTTCTATGATTTGAACCTCTCCTGTGAGTCCAGTTTTAGATTCCGATGCTTCACTTCAGGTTTACTGTATACCTTGCCCCTTCTTATTGACGATGAGACGCAGATATTGCATCCGAATTTAATACAAAAGGCACAATGCCGACTTGAGTACAAGAGGACTGACACTCTCACTTTCTATGATTTGAACCTCTCCTGTGAGTCCAGTTTTAGATTCTCATGCTTCACTTCAGGTTTACTGTATACCTTGCACCCTCTTATTGACGATGACACACAGAATTTGCATCCGAATTTTAAACAAGAGGCACAATGCCGACTTAAGTACAAGAGGACTGACACTCTCACTTTCTATGATTTGAACCTCTCCTGTGAGTCCAGTTTTAGATTCCGATGCTTCACTTCAGGTTTACTGTATACCTTGCACCTTGTTATTGACGATGAAACACAGAAATTTCATCGGAATTGAATAGAAAAGGCACAATGCCGATTTAAGTAAAAGAGCACTGTCACTCTCTCTTTCTATGATTTCAACCTCTCCTGTGAGTCCAGTTTTCGATTCCGATCCTTCACTTCAGGTTTACTGTATACCTTGCACCTACTTATTGATGATGAAACACAGAAATTGCATCGGAATTTAATACAAAAGGCACAATGCCGACTTAAGTACAAGAGGACTGACAATCTCACTTCCTATGATTTGAACCTCTCCTGTGAGTCCAGTTTTAGATGCCGATGCTGCACTTCAGGTTTACTGTATACCTTGCACCTTCTTATTGACGATGAAGCACAGAAATTTCATTGGAATTTAATACAAAAGGCACAATGCTGACTTAAGTAAAGAGGACTGTCACTCTCACTATCTATGATTTGAACCTCTCCTGTGAGTCCAGTATTAGATTCTGATACTTCACTTCATGTTTACTGTTTCCCTTACACCTTCTCATTGACGATGAAACATAGAAATTTCATCGGAATTTAATACAAAAGGCACAATGCCGACTTAAGTAAAAGAGAACTGTCACTCTCACTATCTATGATTTGAACCTCTCCTTTGAGTCCAGTTTAAGATTCCGATGCTTCACTTCAGGTTTACTGTATACCTTGCACCTTCTTATTGACGAAGGATCACAGAAATTGCATCCGAATTTAATACAAAAGGCACAATGCCGACTTAAGTACAAGCGGACTGACACTCTCACTTTCTATGATTTGAACCCCTCCTGTGAGTCCAGTTTTAGATTCCGATGCTTCACTTCAGGTTTACTGTATACCTTGCACCTTCTTATTGACGATGAAACACAGAAATTTCATCGGAATTTAATACAAAAGGCACAATGTCGACTTAAGTAAAAGAGGACTGTCACTCTCTCTTTATATGATTTGAACCTCTCCTGTGTGTCCAGTTTTAGGTTCCGATGCTTCACTTCAGGTTTACTGTAACCCTTGTACCTTCTCATTGACGATGAAACACAGAAATTTCACCGGATTTTAATACAAAAGGCGCAATGCCGACTTAAGTAAAAGAGGACTGTCACTCTGTCTTTGTATGATTTGAACCTCTCCTGTGAGTCCAGTTTTAGATTCCGATGCTTCACTTCAGGTTTACTGTATACCTTGCACCTTCTTGTTGACGATGAAACACAGGCATTGCATCGGAATTTAATACAAGAGGCACAATGCCAACTTAAATACAAGATGACTGACACTCTCACTTTCTATGATTTGAATCTCTCCTGTGATTCCAGTTTTAGATTCCGTTGCTTCACTTCAGGTTTACTGTATTCCTTGTAACTTCTTATTGACGATGAAACACAGAAATTGCATCGGAATTAATACAAAAGACACAATGCCGACTTAAGTACAAGCGGACTGACACTCTCACTATCTATGACTTGAACCTCTACTGTGAGTCCAGTTTTAGATTCCGATGCTTCACTTCAGGTTTACTGTATACATTGCACCTTCTTATTGACGATGAAACACAGAAATAGCATCCGAATTTAATACAACAGGCACAATACCGACTTAAGTAAAAGAGGACTGACACTTTCACTTTCTGTGATTTGAACCTCTCCTGTTAGTCCAGTTGTAGATTCCGATGCTTCAATTCACATTTACTGTATACCTTGCACCGTCTTATTGACGATGAAACACAAAAATTGCATCGGAATTAAAATCAAAAGGCACAATGCCGGCTTAAATACAAGAGGACTGACACTCTAACTTCCTATGATTTGAACCTCCCCTGTGAGTCCAGTTTTAGATTCCGATGCTTCACTTCAGATTTACTGTATCCCTTCTACCTTCTTATTGACGATGAAACACAGAAATTGCATCCGAATTTAACACAAAAGGCACAATGCCGACTTAAGTACATCAGGACTGACACTCTCTCTTTCTATGATTTGAACCTCTCCTGTGATTCCAGTTTTAGATTCCGATGCTTCACTTCAGGTTTACTGTATACCTTGCACCTTGTTATTGACGATGAAACACAGAAATTTCATCGGAATTGAATAGAAAAGGAACAATGCCGATTTAAGTAAAAGAGCACTGTCACTCTCTCTTTCTATGATTTGAACCTCTCCTGTGAGTCCAGATTTGGATTCCGATGCTTCACTTCAGGTTTACTGTATACCTTGCACCTTCTTATTGACGATGAAACACAGAAATTGCATCGGAATTTAATACAAAAGGCACAATGCCAGCTTAAGTACAAGAGGACTGACACTCTCACTTTCTATGATTTGAACCTCTCCTGTGATTCCAGTTTTAGATTTCGATGCTTCTCTTCAGGTTTACTGTATACCTTGCACCTTCCTTTTGACGATGAAACACAGAAATTGCATCGGGATTTAATACAAAAGGCACAATGCCGACTTAAGTACAAGAGGACTGACACTCTCACTTTCTATGATATGAACCTCTCCTGTGAGTCCAGTTTTAGATTCCGATGCTTCACTTCAGGTTTACTGTATACCTTGCCCCTTCTTATTGACGATGAGACACAGATATTGCATCCGAATTTAATACAAAAGGAACAATGCCGACTTGTGTACAAGAGGACTGACACTCTCACTTTCTATGATTTGAACCTCTCCTGTGAGTCCAGTTTTAGATTCTGATGCTTCACTTCAGGTTTACTGTATACCTTGCACCCTCTTATTGACGATGACACACAGAATTTGCATCCGAATTTTAAACAAGAGGCACAATGCCGACTTAAGTACAAGAGGACTGACACTCTCACTTTCTATGATTTGAACCTCTCCTGTGAGTCCAGTTTTAGATTCCGATGCTTCACTTCAGGTTTACTGTATACCTTGCACCTTGTTATTGACGATGAAACACAGAAATTTCATCGGAATTGAATAGAAAAGGCACAATGCCGATTTAAGTAAAAGAGCACTGTCACTCTCTCTTTCTATGATTTCAACCTCTCCTGTGAGTCCAGTTTTCGATTCCGATCCTTCACTTCAGGTTTACTGTATACCTTGCACCTACTTATTGATGATGAAACACAGAAATTGCATCGGAATTTAATACAAAAGGCACAATGCCGACTTAAGTACAAAAGGACTGACAATCTCACTTCCTATGATTTGAACCTCTCCTGTGAGTCCAGTTTTAGATGCCGATGCTTCACTTCAGGTTTACTGTATACCTTGCACCTTCTTATTGACGATGAAGCACAGAAATTTCATTGGAATTTAATACAAAAGGCACAATGCTGACTTAAGTAAATAGGACTGTCACTCTCACTATCTATGATTTGAACCTCTCCTGTGTGTCCAGTATTAGATTCCGATACTTCACTTCATGTTTACTGTTTCCCTTGGACCTTCTTATTGACGATGAAACATAGAAATTTCATCGAAATTTAATACAAAAGGCACAATGCCGACTTAAGTAGAAGAGAACTGTCACTCTCACTATCTACGATTTGAACCTCTCCTGTGAGTCCAGTTTAAGATTCCGATGCTTCACTTCAGGTTTACTGTATACCTTGCAACTTCCTATTGACGATGAAATATAGAAATTGCATCCGAATTTAATATAGAGGCACAATCCCGACTTAAGTACAAGAGGACTGACACTCTCACTTTCTATGATTTGAACCCCTCCTGTGAGTCCAGTTTTAGATTCCGATGCTTCACTTCAGGTTTACTGTATACCTTGCACCTTCTTATTGACGAAGGATCACAGAAATTGCATCCGAATTTAATACAAAAGGCACAATGCCGACTTAAGTACAAGCGGACTGACACTCTCACTTTCTATGATTTGAACCCCTCCTGTGAGTCCAGTTTTAGATTCCGATGCTTCACTTCAGGTTTACTGTATACCTTGCACCTTCTTATTGACGATGAAACACAGAAATTTCATCGGAATTTAATACAAAAGGCACAATGTCGACTTAAGTAAAAGAGGACTGTCACTCTCTCTTTATATGATTTGAACCTCTCCTGTGTGTCCAGTTTTAGGTTCCGATGCTTCACTTCAGGTTTACTGTAACCCTTGTACCTTCTCATTGACGATGAAACACAGAAATTTCACCGGATTTTAATACAAAAGGCGCAATGCCGACTTAAGTAAAAGAGGACTGTCACTCTGTCTTTGTATGATTTGAACCTCTCCTGTGAGTCCAGTTTTAGATTCCGATGCTTCACTTCAGGTTTACTGTATATCTTGCACCTTCTTGTTGACGATGAAACACAGAAATTGCATCGGAATTTAATACAAGAGGCACAATGCCAACTTAAATACAAGATGACTGACACTCTCACTTTCTATGATTTGAATCTCTCCTGTGATTCCAGTTTTAGATTCCGTTGCTTCACTTCAGGTTTACTGTATTCCTTGTAACTTCTTGTTGACGATGAAACACAGAAATTGCATCGGAATTAATACAAAAGACACAATGCCGACTTAAGTACAAGCGGACTGACACTCTCACTATCTATGACTTGAACCTCTACTGTGAGTCCCGTTTTAGATTCAGATGCTTCACTTCAGGTTTACTGTATACATTGCACCTTCTTATTGACGATGAAACACAGAAATAGCATCCGAATTTAATACAACAGGCACAATACCGACTTAAGTAAAAGAGGACTGACACTTTCACTTTCTGTGATTTGAACCTCTCCTGTTAGTCCAGTTGTAGATTCCGATGCTTCAATTCACATTTACTGTATACCTTGCACCGTCTTATTGACGATGAAACACAAAAATTGCATCGGAATTAAAATCAAAAGGCACAATGCCGGCTTAAGTACAAGAGGACTGACACTCTAACTTCCTATGATTTGAACCTCCCCTGTGAGTCCAGTTTTAGATTCCGATGCTTCACTTCAGATTTACTGTATCCCTTCTACCTTCTTATTGACGATGAAACACAGAAATTGCATCCGAATTTAACACAAAAGGCACAATGCCGACTTAAGTACATCAGGACTGACACTCTCTCTTTCTATGATTTGAACCTCTCCTGTGATTCCAGTTTTAGATTCCGATGCTTCACTTCAGGATTACTGTATACCTTGCACCTTGTTATTGACGATGAAACACAGAAATTTCATCGGAATTGAATAGAAAAGGAACAATGCCGATTTAAGTAAAAGAGCACTGTCACTCTCTCTTTCTATGATTTGAACCTCTCCTGTGAGTCCAGATTTGGATTCCGATGCTTCACTTCAGGATAACTGTATACCTTGCACCTTCTTATTGACGATGAAACACAGAAATTGCATCGGAATTTAATACAAAAGGCACAATGCCAGCTTAAGTACAAGAGGACTGACACTCTCACTTTCTATGATTTGAACCTCTCCTGTGATTCCAGTTTTAGATTTCGATGCTTCTCTTCAGGTTTACTGTATACCTTGCACCTTCCTTTTGACGATGAAACACAGAAATTGCATCGGGATTTAATACAAAAGGCACAATGCCGACTTAAGTACAAGAGGACTGACACTCTCACTTTCTATGATATGAACCTCTCCTGTGAGTCCAGTTTTAGATTCCGATGCTTCACTTCAGGTTTACTGTATACCTTGCCCCTTCTTATTGACGATGAGACACAGATATTGCATCCGAATTTAATACAAAAGGAACAATGCCGACTTGTGTACAAGAGGACTGACACTCTCACTTTCTATGATTTGAACCTCTCCTGTGAGTCCAGTTTTAGATTCTGATGCTTCACTTCAGGTTTACTGTATACCTTGCACCCTCTTATTGACGATGACACACAGAATTTGCATCCGAATTTTAAACAAGAGGCACAATGCCGACTTAAGTACAAGAGGACTGACACTCTCACTTTCTATGATTTGAACCTCTCCTGTGAGTCCAGTTTTAGATTCCGATGCTTCACTTCAGGTTTACTGTATACCTTGCACCTTGTTATTGACGATGAAACACAGAAATTTCATCGGAATTGAATAGAAAAGGCACAATGCCGATTTAAGTAAAAGAGCACTGTCACTCTCTCTTTCTATGATTTCAACCTCTCCTGTGAGTCCAGTTTTCGATTCCGATCCTTCACTTCAGGTTTACTGTATACCTTGCACCTACTTATTGATGATGAAACACAGAAATTGCATCGGAATTTAATACAAAAGGCACAATGCCGACTTAAGTACAAAAGGACTGACAATCTCACTTCCTATGATTTGAACCTCTCCTGTGAGTCCAGTTTTAGATGCCGATGCTTCACTTCAGGTTTACTGTATACCTTGCACCTTCTTATTGACGATGAAGCACAGAAATTTCATTGGAATTTAATACAAAAGGCACAATGCTGACTTAAGTAAATAGGACTGTCACTCTCACTATCTATGATTTGAACCTCTCCTGTGTGTCCAGTATTAGATTCCGATACTTCACTTCATGTTTACTGTTTCCCTTGGACCTTCTTATTGACGATGAAACATAGAAATTTCATCGAAATTTAATACAAAAGGCACAATGCCGACTTAAGTAGAAGAGAACTGTCACTCTCACTATCTACGATTTGAACCTCTCCTGTGAGTCCAGTTTAAGATTCCGATGCTTCACTTCAGGTTTACTGTATACCTTGCAACTTCCTATTGACGATGAAATATAGAAATTGCATCCGAATTTAATATAGAGGCACAATCCCGACTTAAGTACAAGCGGACTGACACTCTCACTTTCTATGATTTGAACCCCTCCTGTGAGTCCAGTTTTAGATTCCGATGCTTCACTTCAGGTTTACTGTATACCTTGCACCTTCTTATTGACGTTGAAACACAGAAATTTCATCGGAATTTAATACAAAAGGCACAATGTCGACTTAAGTAAAAGAGGACTGTCACTCTCTCTTTATATGATTTGAACCTCTCCTGTGTGTCCAGTTTTAGGTTCCGATGCTTCACTTCAGGTTTACTGTAACCCTTGTACCTTCTCATTGACGATGAAACACAGAAATTTCATCGGATTTTAATACAAAAGGCGCAATGCCGACTTAAGTAAAAGAGGACTGTCACTCTGTCTTTGTATGATTTGAACCTCTCCTGTGAGTCCAGTTTTAGATTCAGATGCTTCACTTCAGGTTTACTGTATACCTTGCACCTTCTTGTTGACGATGAAACACAGAAATTGCATCGGAATTTAATACAAAAGGCACAATGCCGACTTAAATACAAGATGACTGACACTCTCACTTTCTATGATTTGAATCTCTCCTGTGATTCCAGTTTTAGATTCCGTTGCTTCACTTCAGGTTTACTGTATTCCTTGTAACTTCTTATTGACGATGAAACACAGAAATTGCATCGGAATTAATACAAAAGACACAATGCCGACTTAAGTACAAGCGGACTGACACTCTCACTATCTATGACTTGAACCTCTACTGTGAGTCCCGTTTTAGATTCAGATGCTTCACTTCAGGTTTACTGTATACATTGCACCTTCTTATTGACGATGAAACACAGAAATAGCATCCGAATTTAATACAACAGGCACAATACCGACTTAAGTAAAAGAGGACTGACACTTTCACTTTCTGTGATTTGAACCTCTCCTGTTAGTCCAGTTGTAGATTCCGATGCTTCAATTCACATTTACTGTATACCTTGCACCGTCTTATTGACGATGAAACACAAAAATTGCATCGGAATTAAAATCAAAAGGCACAATGCCGGCTTAAGTACAAGAGGACTGACACTCTAACTTCCTATGATTTGAACCTCCCCTGTGAGTCCAGTTTTAGATTCCGATGCTTCACTTCAGATTTACTGTATCCCTTCTACCTTCTTATTGACGATGAAACACAGAAATTGCATCCGAATTTAACACAAAAGGCACAATGCCGACTTAAGTACATCAGGACTGACACTCTCTCTTTCTATGATTTGAACCTCTCCTGTGATTCCAGTTTTAGATTCCGATGCTTCACTTCAGGTTTACTGTATACCTTGCACCTTGTTATTGACGATGAAACACAGAAATTTCATCGGAATTGAATAGAAAAGGAACAATGCCGATTTAAGTAAAAGAGCACTGTCACTCTCTCTTTCTATGATTTGAACCTCTCCTGTGAGTCCAGATTTGGATTCCGATGCTTCACTTCAGGATAACTGTATACCTTGCACCTTCTTATTGACGATGAAACACAGAAATTGCATCGGAATTTAATACAAAAGGCACAATGCCAGCTTAAGTACAAGAGGACTGACACTCTCACTTTCTATGATTTGAACCTCTCCTGTGATTCCAGTTTTAGATTTCGATGCTTCTCTTCAGGTTTACTGTATACCTTGCACCTTCCTTTTGACGATGAAACACAGAAATTGCATCGGGATTTAATACAAAAGGCACAATGCCGACTTAAGTACAAGAGGACTGACACTCTCACTTTCTATGATATGAACCTCTCCTGTGAGTCCAGTTTTAGATTCCGATGCTTCACTTCAGGTTTACTGTATACCTTGCCCCTTCTTATTGACGATGAGACACAGATATTGCATCCGAATTTAATACAAAAGGAACAATGCCGACTTGTGTACAAGAGGACTGACACTCTCACTTTCTATGATTTGAACCTCTCCTGTGAGTCCAGTTTTAGATTCTGATGCTTCACTTCAGGTTTACTGTATACCTTGCACCCTCTTATTGACGATGACACACAGAATTTGCATCCGAATTTTAAACAAGAGGCACAATGCCGACTTAAGTACAAGAGGACTGACACTCTCACTTTCTATGATTTGAACCTCTCCTGTGAGTCCAGTTTTAGATTCCGATGCTTCACTTCAGGTTTACTGTATACCTTGCACCTTGTTATTGACGATGAAACACAGAAATTTCATCGGAATTGAATAGAAAAGGCACAATGCCGATTTAAGTAAAAGAGCACTGTCACTCTCTCTTTCTATGATTTCAACCTCTCCTGTGAGTCCAGTTTTCGATTCCGATCCTTCACTTCAGGTTTACTGTATACCTTGCACCTACTTATTGATGATGAAACACAGAAATTGCATCGGAATTTAATACAAAAGGCACAATGCCGACTTAAGTACAAAAGGACTGACAATCTCACTTCCTATGATTTGAACCTCTCCTGTGAGTCCAGTTTTAGATGCCGATGCTTCACTTCAGGTTTACTGTATACCTTGCACCTTCTTATTGACGATGAAGCACAGAAATTTCATTGGAATTTAATACAAAAGGCACAATGCTGACTTAAGTAAATAGGACTGTCACTCTCACTATCTATGATTTGAACCTCTCCTGTGTGTCCAGTATTAGATTCCGATACTTCACTTCATGTTTACTGTTTCCCTTGGACCTTCTTATTGACGATGAAACATAGAAATTTCATCGAAATTTAATACAAAAGGCACAATGCCGACTTAAGTAGAAGAGAACTGTCACTCTCACTATCTACGATTTGAACCTCTCCTGTGAGTCCAGTTTAAGATTCCGATGCTTCACTTCAGGTTTACTGTATACCTTGCAACTTCCTATTGACGATGAAATATAGAAATTGCATCCGAATTTAATATAGAGGCACAATCCCGACTTAAGTACAAGCGGACTGACACTCTCACTTTCTATGATTTGAACCCCTCCTGTGAGTCCAGTTTTAGATTCCGATGCTTCACTTCAGGTTTACTGTATACCTTGCACCTTCTTATTGACGTTGAAACACAGAAATTTCATCGGAATTTAATACAAAAGGCACAATGTCGACTTAAGTAAAAGAGGACTGTCACTCTCTCTTTATATGATTTGAACCTCTCCTGTGTGTCCAGTTTTAGGTTCCGATGCTTCACTTCAGGTTTACTGTAACCCTTGTACCTTCTCATTGACGATGAAACACAGAAATTTCATCGGATTTTAATACAAAAGGCGCAATGCCGACTTAAGTAAAAGAGGACTGTCACTCTGTCTTTGTATGATTTGAACCTCTCCTGTGAGTCCAGTTTTAGATTCAGATGCTTCACTTCAGGTTTACTGTATACCTTGCACCTTCTTGTTGACGATGAAACACAGAAATTGCATCGGAATTTAATACAAAAGGCACAATGCCGACTTAAATACAAGATGACTGACACTCTCACTTTCTATGATTTGAATCTCTCCTGTGATTCCAGTTTTAGATTCCGTTGCTTCACTTCAGGTTTACTGTATTCCTTGTAACTTCTTATTGACGATGAAACACAGAAATTGCATCGGAATTAATACAAAAGACACAATGCCGACTTAAGTACAAGCGGACTGACACTCTCACTATCTATGACTTGAACCTCTACTGTGAGTCCAGTTTTAGATTCAGATGCTTCACTTCAGGTTTACTGTATACATTGCACCTTCTTATTGACGATGAAACACAGAAATTGCATCCGAATTTAATACAACAGGCACAATACCGACTTCAGTAAAAGAGGACTGACACTTTCACTTTCTGTGATTTGAACCTCTCCTGTTAGTCCAGTTGTAGATTCCGATGCTTCAATTCACATTTACTGTATACCTTGCACCGTCTTATTGACGATGAAACCCAAAAATGGCATCGGAAATAAAATCAAAAGCCACAATGCCGGCTTAAGTACAAGAGGACTGACACTCTAACTTCCTATGATTTGAACCTCCCCTGTGAGTCCAGTTTTAGATTCCGATGCTTCACTTCAGATTTACTGTATCCCTTCTACCTTCTTATTGACGATGAAACACAGAAATTGCATCCGAATTTAACACAAAAGGCACAATGCCGACTTAAGTACATCAGGACTGACACTCTCTCTTTCTATGATTTGAACCTCTCCTGTGATTCCAGTTTTAGATTCCGATGCTTCACTTCAGGTTTACTGTATACCTTGCACCTTGTTATTGACGATGAAACACAGAAATTTCATCGGATTTGAATAGAAAAGGAACAATGCCGATTTAAGTAAAAGAGCACTGTCACTCTCTCTTTCTATGATTTAAACCTCTCCTGTGAGTCCAGATTTGGATTCCGATGCTTCACTTCAGGTTTACTGTATACCTTGAACTTTCGTATTGACGATGAAACACAGAAATTGCATCGGAATTTAATACAAAAGGCACAATGCCAGCTTAAGTACAAGAGGACTGACACTCTCACTTTCTATGATTTGAACCTCTCCTGTGATTCCAGTTTTAGATTTCGATGCTTCTCTTCAGGTTTACTGTATACCTTGCACCTTCCTTTTGACGATGAAACACAGAAATTGCATCGGGATTTAATACAAAACGCACAATGCCGACTTAAGTACAAGAGGACTGACACTCTCACTTTCTATGATTTGAACCTCTCCTGTGGGTCCAGTTTTAGATTCCGATGCTTCACTTAAGGTTTACTGTATACCTTGCACCTTCTTATTGACGATGACACACAGAAATAGCATCCGATTTTAATACAAGAGGCACAATGACGACTTAAGTACAAGAGGACTGACACTCTCACTTTCTATGATTTGAACCTCTCCTGTGAGTCCAGTTTTAGATTCCGATGCTTCACTTCAGGTTTACTGTATACATTGCCCCTTCTTATTGACGAAGGATCACAGAAATTGCATCCGAATTTAATACAAAAGGCACAATGCCGACTTAAGTACAAGCGGACTGACACTCTCACTTTCTATGATTTGAACCCCTCCTGTGAGTCCAGTTTTAGATTCCGATGCTTCACTTCAGGTTTACTGTATACCTTGCACCTTCTTATTGACGATGAAACACAGAAATTTCATCGGAATTTAATACAAAAGGCACAATGTCGACTTAAGTAAAAGAGGACTGTCACTCTCTCTTTATATGATTTGAACCTCTCCTGTGTGTCCAGTTTTAGGTTCCGATGCTTCACTTCAGGTTTACTGTAACCCTTGTACCTTCTCATTGACGATGAAACACAGAAATTTCATCGGATTTTAATACAAAAGGCGCAATGCCGACTTAAGTAAAGGAGGACTGTCACTCTGTCTTTGTATGATTTGAACCTCTCCTGTGAGTCCAGTTTTAGATTCAGATGCTTCACTTCAGGTTTACTGTATACCTTGCACCTTCTTGTTGACGATGAAACACAGAAATTGCATCGGAATTTAATACAAAAGGCACAATGCCGACTTAAATACAAGATGACTGACACTCTCACTTTCTATGATTTGAATCTCTCCTGTGATTCCAGTTTTAGATTCCGTTGCTTCACTTCAGGTTTACTGTATTCCTTGTAACTTCTTATTGACGATGAAACACAGAAATTGCATCGGAATTAATACAAAAGACACAATGCCGACTTAAGTACAAGCGGACTGACACTCTCACTATCTATGACTTGAACCTCTACTGTGAGTCCAGTTTTAGATTCAGATGCTTCACTTCAGGTTTACTGTATACATTGCACCTTCTTATTGACGATGAAACACAGAAATTGCATCCGAATTTAATACAAAAGGCACAATGCCGACTTGAGTACAAGAGGACTGACACTCTCACTTTCTATGATTTGAACCTCTCCTGTGAGTCCAGTTTTAGATTCTGATGCTTCACTTCAGGTTTACTGTATACCCTGCACCCTCTTATTGACGATGACACACAGAATTTGCATCCGAATTTTAAACAAGAGGCACAATGCCGACTTAAGTACAAGAGGACTGACACTCTCACTTTCTATGATTTGAACCTCTCCTGTGAGTCCAGTTTTAGATTACGATGCTTCACTTCAGGTTTACTGTATACCTTGCACCTTGTTATTGACGATGAAACACAGAAATTTCATCGGAATTGAATAGAAAAGGCACAATGCCGATTTAAGTAAAAGAGCACTGTCACTCTCTCTTTCTATGATTTCAACCTCTCCTGTGAGTCCAATTTTCGATTCCGATCCTTCACTTCAGGTTTACTGTATACCTTACACCTACTTATTGATGATGAAACACAGAAATTGCATCGGAATTTAATACAAAAGGCACGATGCCGACTTAAGTACAAGAGGACTGCCACTTTCCATTTCTATGATTTGAACCTCTCCTGTGAGTCCAGTTTTAGATGCCGATGCTTCACTTCAGGTTTACTGTATACCTTGCACCTTCTTATTGACGATGAAGCACAGAAATTTCATTGGAATTTAATACAAAAGGCACAGTGCTGACTGAAGTAAAGAGGACTGTCACTCTCACTATCTATGATTTGAACCTCTCCTGTGAGTCCAGTATTAGAATCCGATACTTCACTTCAGGTTTACTGTTTCCCTTGGACCTTCTTATTGACGATGAAACATAGAAATTTCATCGGAATTTAATACAAAAGGCACAATGCCGACTTAAGTAAAAGAGAACTGTCACTCTCACTATCTATGATTTGAACCTCTCCTGTGAGTCCAGTTTTAGATTCCGATGCTTCACTTCAGGTTTACTGTATACCTTGCAACTTCCTATTGACGATGAAATATAGAAATTGCATCCGAATTTAATATAGAGGCACAATGCCGACTTAAGTACAAGAGGACTGACACTCTCACTTTCTATGATTTGAACCTCTCCTGTGAGTCCAGTTTTAGATTCCGATGCTTCACTTCAGGTTTACTGTATACCTTGCACCTTCTTATTGACGAAGGATCACAGAAATTGCATCCGAATTTAATACAAAAGGCACAATGCCGACTTAAGTACAAGCGGACTGACACTCTCACTTTCTATGATTTGAACCCCTCCTGTGAGTCCAGTTTTAGATTCCGATGCTTCACTTCAGGTTTACTGTATACCTTGCACCTTCTTATTGACGATGAAACACAGAAATTTCATCGGAATTTAATACAAAAGGCACAATGTCGACTTAAGTAAAAGAGGACTGTCACTCTCTCTTTCTATGATTTGAACCTCTCCTGTGAGTCCAGTTTTGGGTTCCGATGCTTCACTTCAGGTTTACTGTATACCTTGCACATTCGTATTGACGATGACACACAGAAATAGCATCCGAATTTAATACAATAGGCACAATGCCGACTTAAGTACAAGAGGACTGACACTCTCACTTTCTATGATTTGAACCTCTCCTGTGAGTCCAGTTTTAGATTCCGATGCTTCACTTCAGGTTTACTGTATACCTTGCACCTTCTTATTGACGATGAAACACAGAAATTGCATCCGAATTTAATACAAAAGGCACAATGCCGACTTAAGTACAAGCGGACTGACACTCTCACTTTCTATGATTTGAACCCCTCCTGTGAGTCCAGTTTTAGATTCCGATGCTTCACTTCAGGTTTACTGTATACCTTGCACCTTCTTATTGACGATGAAACACAGAAATTTCATCGGAATTTAATACAAAAGGCACAATGTCGACTTAAGTAAAAGAGGACTGTCACTCTCTCTTTCTGTGATTTGAACCTCTCCTGTGAGTCCAGTTTTAGGTTCCGATGCTTCACTTCAGGTTTACTGTATACCTTGCACCTTCGTATTGACGATGACACACAGAAATAGCATCCGAATTTAATACAAAAGGCACAATGCCGACTTAAGTACAAGAGGACTGACACTCTCACTTTCTATGATTTGAACCTCTCCTGTGAGTCCAGTTTTAGATTCCGATGCTTCACTTCAGGTTTACTGTATACCTTGCACCTTCTTATTGACGATGAAACACAGAAATTGCATTCGAATTTAATACAAAAGGCACAATGCCGACTTAAGTACAAGAGGACTGACACTTTCCCTTTCTATGAATTGAACCTCTCCTGTAAGTCCAGTTTTAGATTCCGATGCTTCACTTTAGGTTTACTGTATCCCTAGGTACTTCTTATTGACGATGAAACACAGAAATTGCATCGGAATTTAATACAAAAGGCACAATGCCGACTTATGTAAAAGAGGACTGTCCCTCTGTCTTTCTATGATTTGAACCCCTCCTGTGAGTCCAGTTTTAGATTCCGCTGCTTCACTCCAGGTTTACTGTACACCTTGCACCTTTTTATTGACGATGAGACACAGATATAGCATCGGAATTTAATACAAAAGGCACAATGCCGACTTAAATACAAAAGGACTGACACTCTCACTATCTATGATTTGAACCTCTCCTGTGAGTCCAGTTTTACATTCCGATGCTTCACTTAAGGTTTACTGTATTCCTTGCACCTTCTTATTGACGATCAAACACAGAAATTGCATCCGAATTCAATACAAAAGTCACAATGTCGCCTTAGAACAAGAGGACTGACACTCTCCCTTTCTATGATTTGAACCTCTCCGGTGAGTCCAGTTTTAGATTCCGATGCTTCACTTCAGGTTTACTGTATTCCTTGCACCTTCTTATTGACGATGAAACACAGAAATTGCATCCGAATTCAATACAAAAAGCACAATGTCGACTTAAGAACAAGAGGACTGCCACTTTCCATTTCTATGATTTGAACCTCTCCTGTGAGTCCAGTTTTAGATTCCGATGCTTCACTTCAGGTCTACTGTATCCCTTGGACGTTCTTATTGACGATGACACACAGAAATTGCATCGGAATTAAATTCAAAAGGCACAATGCCGACTTAAGTACAAGAGGACTAACACTCTCACTTTCTATGATTAGAACGTCTCCTGTGACTCCAGTATTAGATTCCGATGCTTCACTTCAGGTTTACTGTATACCTTGCACCTTCTTATTGACGATGAAACACAGAAATTGCATCCGAATTTAATACAAAAGGCACAATGTTGACTTAAGTACAAGACGACTGACACTCTCCATTTCTAAGATTTGATCCTCTCCGGTGAGTCCAGTTTTAGATTCCGATGCTTCACTTCAGGTTTACTGTATACCTTGCACCTTCTTATTGACGATGACACACAGAATTTGCATCCGAATTTAATACAAGAGGCACAATACCGACTTAAGTACAAGAGGACTGACACTCTCACTATCTATGATTTGAACCTCTCCTGTGAGTCCAGTTTTACATTCCGATGCTTCACTTCAGGTTTACTGTATACCTTGCACCTTGTTATTGACGATGAAACACAGACATTTCATCGGAATTGAATAGAAAAAGAACAATGCCGATATAAGTAAAAGAGCACTGTCACTCTCTCTTTCTATGATTTGAACCTCTCCTGTGAGTCCAGTTTTGGATTCCGATGCTTCACTTCAGGTTTACTGTATACCTTGCACCTTCTTATTGACGATGAAACACAGAAATTGCATCGGAATTTAATACAAAAGGCACAATGCCAGCTTAAGTACAAGAGGACTGACACTCTCACTTTCTATGATTTGAACCTCTCCTGTGATTCCAGTTTTAGATTTCGATGCTTCTCTTCATGTTTACTGTATACCTTGCACCTTCCTTTTGACGATGAAACACAGAAATTGCATCGGGATTTAATACAAAAGGCACAATGCCGACTTAAGTACAAGAGGACTGACACTCTCACTTTCTATGATTTGAACCTCTCCTGTGAGTCCAGTTTTAGATTCCGATGCTTCACTCAAGGTTTACTGTATACCTTGCACCTTCTTATTGACGATGACACACAGAAATTGCATCCGATTTTAATACAAGAGGCACAATGACGACTTAAGTACAAGAGGACTGACACTCTCACTTTCTATGATTTGTACCTCTCCTGTGAGTCCAGTTTTAGATTCCGATGCTTCACTTCAGGTTTACTGTATACCTTGCCCCTTCTTATTGACGATGAAACACAGAAATTGCATCCGAATTTAATACAAAAGGCACAATGCCGACTTGAGTACAAGAGGACTGACACTCTCACTTTCTATGATTTGAACCTCTCCTGTGAGTCCAGTTTTAGATTCTGATGCTTCACTTCAGGTTTACTGTATACCTTGCACCCTCTTATTGACGATGACACACAGAATTTGCATCCGAATTTTAAACAAGAGGCACAATACCGACTTAAGTACAAGAGGACTGACACTCTCACTTTCTATGATTTGAACCTCTCCTGTGAGTCCAGTTTTAGATTCCGATGCTTCACTTCAGGTTTACTGTATACCTTGCACCTTGTTATTGACGATGAAACACAGAAATTTCATTGGAATTGAATAGAAAAGGCACAATGCCGATTTAAGTAAAAGAGCACTGTCACTCTCTCTTTCTATGATTTGAACCTCTCCTGTGAGTCCAGTTTTCGATTCCAATCCTTCACTTCAGGTTTACTGTATACCTTGCACCTTCTTATTGACGATGAAACACAGAAATTGCATCCGAATTTAATACAAAAGGTACAATGCCGACTTGAGTACAAGAGGACTGACACTCTCCCTTTCTATGATTTGAGCCCCTCCTGTGAGTCCAGTTTTAGATTCTGATGCTTCACTTCAGGTTTACTGTATCCCTTGGACCTTCTTATTGACGATGAAGCACAGAAATTTCATTGGAATTTAATACAAAAGGCACAATGCCGACTTAAGTAAAGAGGACTGTCACTCTCACTATCTATGATTTGAACCTCTCCTGTGAGTCCAGTATTAGATTCCGATACTTCACTTCAGGTTTACTGTATACCTTGCACCTACTTATTGATGATGAAACACAGAAATTGCATCGGAATTTAATACAAAAGGCACAATGCCGACTTAAGTACAAGAGGACTGACAATCTCACTTCCTATGATTTGAACCTCTCCTGTGAGTCCAGTTTTAGATGCCGATGCTTCACTTCAGGTTTACTGTATACCTTGCACCTTCTTATTGACGATGACACACAGAAATTGCATCCGAATTTAATAATAGAGGCACAATGCCGACTTAAGTACAAGAGGACTGACACTCTCACTTTCTATGATTTGAACCTCTCCTGTGAGTCCAGTTTTAGATTCCGATGCTTCACTTCAGGTTTACTGTATACCTTGCACCTTGTTATTGACGATGAAACACAGAAATTTCATCGGAATTTAATACGAAAGGCACAATGTCGACTTAAGTAAAAGAGGACTGTCACTCTCTCTTTCTATGATTTGAACCTCTCCTGTGAGTCCAGTTTTAGATTCCGCTGCTTCACTTTAGGTTTACTGTATCCCTAGGTACTTCTTATTGACGATGAAACACAGAAATTGCATCGGAATTTAATACAAAAGGCACAATGCCGACTTATGTAAAAGAGGACTGTCCCTCTGTCTTTCTATGATTTGAACCTCTCCTCTGAGTCCAGTTTTAGATTCCGCTGCTTCACTCCAGGTTTACTGTATACCTTGCACCTTCTTATTGACGATGACACACAGAAATTGCATCCGAATTTAATACAAGAGGCACAATGCCGACTTAAGTACAAGAGGACTGACGCTCTCCCTTTCTATGATTTGAACCCCTCCTGTGAGTCCAGTTTTAGATTCTGATGCTTCACTTTACGTTTACTGTATCCCTTGGACCTTCTTATTGACGATGAAACACAGAAATTTCATTGGAATTTAATACAAAATTCACAATGCCGACTTAAGTAAAGAGGACTGTCACTCTCACTATCTATGATTTGAATCTCTCCTGTGAGTCCAGTATTAGATTCCGATGCTTCACTTCAGGTTTACTGTATACCTTGCCCCTTCTTATTGACGATGAAACACAGAAATTGCATCCGAATTTAATACAAAAGGCACAATGCCGACTTGAGTACAAGAGGACTGACACTCTCACTTTCTATGATTTGAACCTCTCCTGTGAGTCCAGTTTTAGATTCTGATGCTTCACCTCAGGTTTACTGTATACCTTGCACCCTCTTATTGACGATGACACACAGAATTTGCATCCGAATTTTAAACAAGAGGCACAATGATGACTTAAGTACAAGAGGACTGACACTCTCACATTCTATGATTTGAACCCCTCCTGTGAGTCCAGTTTTAGATTCCGATGCTTCACTTAAGGTTTACTGTATACCTTGCACCTTCTTATTGACGATGACACACAGAAATTGCATCCGATTTTAATACAAGAGGCACAATGTCGACTTAAGTAAAAGAGGACTGTCCCTCTGTCTTTCTATGATTTGAACCTCTTCTGTGAGTCCAGTTTTAGATTCCGATGCTTCACTTCAGGTTTACTGTATACCTTGCCCCTTCTTATTGACGATGAAACACAGAAATTGCATCCGAATTTAATACAAAAGGCACAATGCCGACTTGAGTACAAGAGGACTGACACTCTCACTTTCTTTGATTTGAACCTCTCCCGTTAGTCCTGTTTTGGATTCCGATGCTTCACTTCAGGTTTACTGTATCCTTTGGACCTTCTTATTGACGATGGAAAACAGAAATTGCATCCGAATTTAATACAAAAGGCACAATGCCGACTTAAGTACAAGAGGACTGACACTCTCACTTTCTGTGATTTGAACCTCTCCCGTTAGTCCTGTTTTGGATTCCGATGCTTCACTTCAGGTTTACTGTATCCTTTGGACCTTCTTATTGACGATGGAAAACAGAAATTGCATCCGAATTTAATACAAATGGCACAATGCCGACTTAAGTACAAGAGGACTGACGCTCTCCCTTTCTATGATTTGAACCCCTCCTGTGTGTCCAGTTTTAGATTCCGATACTTCACTTCAGGTTTACTGTTTCCCTTGGACCTTCTTATTGACGATGAAACACAGAAATTTCATCGGAATTTAATACAAAAGGCACAATGCCGACTTAAGTAAAAGAGAACTGTCACTCTCACTATCTATGATTTGAACCTCTCCTGTGATTCCAGTTTTAGATTCCGATGCTTCACTTCAGGTTTACTGTATACCTTGCACCTTCCTATTGACGATAAAATACAGAAATTGCATCCGAATTTAATACAGAGGCACAATGCCGACTTAAGTACAAGAGGACTGACACTCTCACTTTCTATGATTTGAACCTCTCCTGTGAGTCCAGTTTTAGATTCCAATGCTTCACTTCAGGTTTACTGTATACCTTGCACCTTCTTATTGACGATGAAACACAGGAATTGCTTCCGAATTTAATACAAAAGGCACAATGCCGACTCAAGTGCAAGAGGACTGACACTCTCCCTTTCTATGATTTGAACCCCTCCTGTGGGTCCAGTTTTAGATTCTGATGCTTCACTTTACGTTTACTGTATGCCTTGGACCTTCTTATTGACGATGAAACACAGAAATTTCATTGGAATTTAATACAAAAGGCACAATGCCGACTTAAGTGAAGAGGACTGTCACTCTCACTATCTATGATTTGAACCTCTCCTGTGAGTCCAGTATTAGATTCCGATGCTTCACTTCAGGTTTACTGTATACCTTGCACCTTCTTATTGAAGATGAAACACAGAAACTGCATCGGAATTTAATACAAAAGGCACAATGTCGACTTAAGTACAAGAGGACTGACACTCTCACTTCCTATGATTTGAACCTCTCCTGTGACTCCAGTTTTAGATGCCGATGCTTCACTTCAGGTTTACTGTATACCTTGCACCTTCTTATTGACGATGACACACAGAAATTGCATCCGAATTTACTACAAGAGGCACAATGCCGACTTAAGTACAAGAGGACTGACGCTCTCCCTTTCTATGATTTGAACCCCTCCTGTGTGTCCAGTTTTAGATTCCGATACTTCACTTTAGGTTTCCTGTTTCCCTTGGACCTTCATATTGACGATGAAACACAGAAATTTCATCGGAATTTAATACAAAAGGCACAATGCCGACTTAAGTAAAGAGGACTGTCACTCTCACTATCTATGATTTGAACCTCTCCTGTGAGTCCAGTATTAGATTCCGATGCTTCACTTCAGGTTTACTGTATACCTTGTCCCTTCTTATTGACGATGAAACACAGAAATTGCATCCGAATTTAATACAAAAGGCACAATGTCGACTTAAGTACAAGAGGACTGACACTCTCACTTTCTATGATTTGAACCTCTCCTGTGAGTCCAGTTTTAGATTCCGATGCTTCACTTCAGGTTTACTGTATACCTTGCACCTTGTTATTGACGATGAAACACAGAAATTTCATCGGAATTTAATACGAAAGGCACAATGTCGACTTAAGTAAAAGAGGACTGTCACTCTCTCTTTCTATGATTTGAACCTCTCCTGTGAGTCCAGTTTTAGATTCCGCTGCTTCACTTTAGGTTTACTGTATCCCTAGGTACTTCTTATTGACGATGAAACACAGAAATTGCATCGGAATTTAATACAAAAGGCACAATGCCGACTTATGTAAAAGAGGACTGTCCCTCTGTCTTTCTATGATTTGAACCTCTCCTCTGAGTCCAGTTTTAGATTCCGCTGCTTCACTCCAGGTTTACTGTATACCTTGCACCTTCTTATTGACGATGACACACAGAAATTGCATCCGAATTTAATACAAGAGGCACAATGCCGACTTAAGTACAAGAGGACTGACGCTCTCCCTTTCTATGATTTGAACCCCTCCTGTGAGTCCAGTTTTAGATTCTGATGCTTCACTTTACGTTTACTGAATCCCTTGGACCTTCTTATTGACGATGAAACACAGAAATTTCATTGGAATTTAATACAAAATTCACAATGCCGACTTAAGTAAAGAGGACTGTCACTCTCACTATCTATGATTTGAACCTCTCCTGTGAGTCCAGTATTAGATTCCGATGCTTCACTTCAGGTTTACTGTATACCTTGCCCCTTCTTATTGACGATGAAACACAGAAATTGCATCCGAATTTAATACAAAAGGCACAATGCCGACTTGAGTACAAGAGGACTGACACTCTCACTTTCTATGATTTGAACCTCTCCTGTGAGTCCAGTTTTAGATTCTGATGCTTCACTTCAGGTTTACTGTATACCTTGCACCCTCTTATTGACGATGACACACAGAATTTGCATCCGAATTTTAAACAAGAGGCACAATGCCGACTTAAGTACAAGAGGACTGACACTCTCACTTTCTATGATTTGAACCCCTCCTGTGAGTCCAGTTTTAGATTCCGATGCTTCACTTAAGGTTTACTGTATACCTCGCACCTTCTTATTGACGATGACACACAGAAATTGCATCCGATTTTAATACAAGAGGCACAATGTCGACTTAAGTAAAAGAGGACTGACCCTCTCCCTTTCTATGATTTGAACCTCTTCTGTGAGTCCAGTTTTAGATTCCGATGCTTCACTTCAGGTTTACTGTATACCTTGCCCCTTCTTATTGACGATGAAACACAGAAATTGCATCCGAATTTAATACAAAAGGCACAATGCCGACTTGAGTACAAGAGGACTGACACTCTCACTTTCTGTGATTTGAACCTCTCCCGTTAGTCCTGTTTTGGATTCCGATGCTTCACTTCAGGTTTACTGTATCCTTTGGACCTTCTTATTGACGATGGAAAACAGAAATTGCATCCGAATTTAATACAAAAGGCACAATGCCGACTTAAGTACAAGAGGACTGACACTCTCACTTTCTGTGATTTGAACCTCTCCCGTTAGTCCTGTTTTGGATTCCGATGCTTCACTTCAGGTTTACTGTATCCTTTGGACCTTCTTATTGACGATGGAAAACAGAAATTGCATCCGAATTTAATACAAATGGCAGAATGCCGACTTAAGTACAAGAGGACTGACGCTCTCCCTTTCTATGATTTGAACCCCTCCTGTGTGTCCAGTTTTAGATTCCGATACTTCACTTCAGGTTTACTGTTTCCCTTGGACCTTCTTATTGACGATGAAACACATAAATTTCATCGGAATTTAATACAAAAGGCACAATGCCGACTTAAGTAAAAGAGAACTGTCACTCTCACTATCTATGATTTGAACCTCTCCTGTGATTCCAGTTTTAGATTCCGATGCTTCACTTCAGGTTTACTGTATACCTTGCACCTTCCTATTGACGATAAAATACAGAAATTGCATCCGAATTTAATACAGAGGCACAATGCCGACTTAAGTACAAGAGGACTGACACTCTCACTTTCTATGATTTGAACCTCTCCTGTGAGTCCAGTTTTAGATTCCAATGCTTCACTTCAGGTTTACTGTATACCTTGCACCTTCTTATTGACGATGAAACACAGAAATTGCTTCCGAATTTAATACAAAAGGCACAATGCCGACTCAAGTGCAAGAGGACTGACACTCTCCCTTTCTATGATTTGAACCCCTCCTGTGGGTCCAGTTTTAGATTCTGATGCTTCACTTTACGTTTACTGTATGCCTTGGACCTTCTTATTGACGATGAAACACAGAAATTTCATTGGAATTTAATACAAAAGGCACAATGCCGACTTAAGTAAAGAGGACTGTCACTCTCACTATCTATGATTTGAACCTCTCCTGTGAGTCCAGTATTAGATTCCGATGCTTCACTTCAGGTTTACTGTATACCTTGCACCTTCTTATTGAAGATGAAACACAGAAACTGCATCGGAATTTAATACAAAAGGCACAATGTCGACTTAAGTACAAGAGGACTGACACTCTCACTTCCTATGATTTGAACCTCTCCTGTGACTCCAGTTTTAGATGCCGATGCTTCACTTCAGGTTTACTGTATACCTTGCACCTTCTTATTGACGATGACACACAGAAATTGCATCCGAATTTACTACAAGAGGCACAATGCCGACTTAAGTACAAGAGGACTGACGCTCTCCCTTTCTATGATTTGAACCCCTCCTGTGTGTCCAGTTTTAGATTCCGATACTTCACTTTAGGTTTCCTGTTTCCCTTGGACCTTCATATTGACGATGAAACACAGAAATTTCATCGGAATTTAATACAAAAGGCTCAATGCCGACTTAAGTAAAAGAGAACTGTCACTATCACTATCTGTGATTTGAACCTCTCCTGTGAGTCCAGTTTTAGATTCCGATGCTTCACTTAAGGTTTACTGTATACCTTGCACCTTCCTATTGACGATGAAATACAGAAATTGCATCCGAATTTAATACAGAGGCACAATGCCGACTTAAGTACAAGAGGACTGACACTCTCACTTTCTATGATTTGAACCTCTCCTGTGAGTCCAGTTTTAGTTACCGATGCTTCACTTCAGGTTTACTGTATACCTTGCACCTTCTTATTGACGAAGGATCACAGAAATTGCATCCGAATTTAATACAAAAGGCACAATGCCGACATAAGTACAAGAGGACTGACACTCTCACTTTCTATTATTTGAACCCCTCCTGTGAGTCCAGTTTTAGATTCCGATGCTTCACTTCAGGTTTACTGTATACCTTGCACCTTCTTATTGACGATGAAACACAGAAATTTCATCGGAATTTAATACAAAAGGCACAATGTCGACTTAAGTAAATGAGGACTGTCACTCTCTCTTTCTATGATTTGAACCTCTCCTGTGAGTCCAGTTTTAGATTCCGATGCTTCACTTCAGGTTTACAGTATACCTTGCACCTTCGTATTGACGATGAAACACAGAAATGGCATCCGAATTTAATACAAAAGGCACAATGCCGACTTAAGTACAAGAGGACTGACACTCTCACTTTCTATGATTTGAATCTCTCCTGTGAGTCCAGTTTTAGATTCCGATGCTTCACTTCAGGTTTACTGTATACCTTGCACCTTCTTATTGACGATGAAACACAGAAATTGCATCCGAATTTAATACAAAAGGCACAATGCCGACTTAAGTACAAGAGGACTGACACCTTCCCTTTCTATGAATTGAACCTCTCCTGTGAGTCCAGTTTTAGATTCCGATGCTTCACTTTAGGTTTACTGTATCCCTAGGTCCTTCTTATTGACGATGAAACACAGAAATTGCATCGGAATTTAATACAAAAGGCACAATGAGAACTTAAGTAAAAGAGGACTGTCCCTCTGTCTTTCTATGATTTGAACCTCTCCTGTGAGTCCAGTTTTAGATTCCGCTGCTTCACTCCAGGTTTACTGTATACCTTGCACCTTCTTATTGACGATGAGACACAGATATAGCATCGGAATTTAATACAAAAGGCACAATGCCGACTTAAATACAAAAGGACTGACACTCTCACTTTCTATGATTTGAAACTCTCCTGTGATTCTAGTTTTAGATTCCGATGTTTCACTTCAGGTTTACTGAATACCTTGCACCTTCTTATTGACGTGAAACACAGAAATTGCATCGGAATTTAATACAAAATTCACAATGCCGACATAAGTACAAGAGGACTGACACTCTCACTATCTATGATTTGAACCTCTCCTGTGAGTCCAGTATTAGACTCCGATGCTTCACTTCAGGTTTACTGTATACCTTGCACCTTCTTATTGACGATGAAGCACAGAAATTGCATCCGAATTTAATACAAAAGGCACAATGTCGACTTAAGTACAAGAGGACTGACCCTCTCCCTTTCTACGATTTGAATCTCTTCTGTGAGTCCAGTTTTAGATTCCGATGCTTCACTTCAGGTTTACTGTATCCCTTGGACCTTCTTATTGACGATGAAACACAGAAATTTCATTGGAATTTAATACAAAAGGCACAATGCTGACTTAAGATAAAGAGGACTGACACTCTCACTTTCTGTGATTTGAACCTCTCCCGTTAGTCCTGTTTTGGATTCCGATGCTTCACTTCAGGTTTACTGTATCCTTTGGACCTTCTTATTGACGATGGAAAACAGAAATTGCATCCGAATTTAATACAAAAGGCACAATGCCGACTTAAGTACAAGAGGACTGACACTCTCACTTTCTATGATTTGAACCTCTCCTGTGAGTCCAGTTTTAGATTCCAATGCTTCACTTCAGGTTTACTGTATACCTTGCACCTTCTTATTGACGATGAAACACAGAAATTGCTTCCGAATTTAATACAAAAGGCACAATGCCGACTTAAGTACAAGAGGACTGACACTCTCCCTTTCTATGATTTAAACCCCTCCTGTGAGTCCAGTTTTAGATTCTGATGCTTCACTTCAGGTTTACTGTATCCCTTGGACCTTCTTATTGACGATGAAACACAGAAATTACATTGGAATTTAATACAAAAGGCACAATGCCGACTTAAGTAAAGAGGACTGTCACTCTCACTATCTATGATTTGAACCTCTCCTGTGAGTCCAGTTTTAGATGACGATGCTTCACTTCAGGTTTACTGTATACCTTGCACCTTCTTATTGACGATGACACACAGAAATTGCATCCGAATTTAATACAAGAGGCACAATGCCGACTTAAGTACAAGAGGACTGACGCTCTCCCTTTCTATGATTTGAACCCCTCCTGTGTGTCCAGTTTTAGATTCCGATACTTCACTTTAGGTTTCCTGTTTCCCTTGGACCTTCTTATTGACGATGAAACACAGAAATTTCATCGGAATTTAATACAAAAGGCACAATGCCGACTTAAGTAAAAGAGAACTGTCACTATCACAATCTATGATTTGAACCTCTCCTGTGAGTCCAGTTTTAGATTACGATGCTTCACTTAAGGTTTACTGTATACCTTGCACCTTCCTATTGACGATGAAATACAGAAATTGCATCCGAATTTAATACAGAGGCACAATGCCGACTTAAGTACAAGAGGACTGACACTCTCACTTTCTATGATTTGAACCTCTCCTGTGAGTCCAGTTTTAGATTCCGATGCTTCACTTCAGGTTTACTGTATACCTTGCACCATCTTATTGACGAAGGATCACAGAAATTGCATCCGAATTTAATACAAAAGGCACAATGCCGACATAAGTACAAGAGGACTGACACTCTCACTTTCTATGATTTGAACCCCTCCTGTGAGTCCAGTTTTAGACTCCGATGCTTCACTTTAGGTTTACTGTATCCCTAGGTCCTTCTTATTGACGATGAAACACAGAAATTGCATCGGAATTTAATACAAAAGGCACAATGCCGACTTAAGTAAAAGAGAACTGTCCCTCTGTCTTTCTATGATTTGAACCTCTCCTGTGAGTCCAGTTTCAGATTCCGCCGCTTCACTCCAGGTTTACTGTATACCTTGCACCTTCTTATTGACGATGAGACACAGATATAGCATCGGAATTTAATACAAAAGGCACAATGCCGACTTAAATACAAAAGGACTAACACTCCCACTTTCTATGATTTGAAACTCTCCTGTGATTCTAGTTTTAGTTTCCGATGTTTCACTTCAGTTTTACTGAATACCTTGCACCTTCTTATTGACGATGAAACACAGAAATTGCATCGGAATTTAATACAAAAGGCACAATGCCGACATAAGTACAAGAGGACTGACACTCTCACTTTCT
Source organism: Schistocerca americana (assembly GCF_021461395.2). Lineage (NCBI taxonomy): Eukaryota > Metazoa > Arthropoda > Insecta > Orthoptera > Acrididae > Schistocerca > Schistocerca americana. The sequence continues at coordinate 9,385,179 of NC_060126.1, forward strand.
GTGATTTGAACCCCTCCTGTGAGTCCAGTTTTAGACTCCGATGCTTCACTTCAGGTTTACTGTATACCTTGCACCTTCTTATTGACGATGAAACACAGAAATTTCATCGGAATTTAATACAAAAGGCACAATGTCGACTTAAGTAAAAGAGGACTGTCACTCTCTCTTTCTATGATTTGAACCTCTCCTGTGAGTCCAGTTTTAGATTCCGATGCTTCACTTCAGGTTTACAGTATACCTTGCACCTTCGTATTGACGATGAAACACAGAAATAGCATCCGAATTTAATACAAAAGGCACAATGCCGACTTAAGTACAAGAGGACTGACACTCTCCCTTTCTATGATTTAAACCCTTCCTGTGAGTCCAGTTTTAGATTCTGATGCTTCACTTCAGGTTTACTGTATCCTTTGGACCTTCTTATTGACGATGGAAAACAGAAATTGCATCCGAATTTAATACAAAAGGCACAATGCCGACTTAAGTACAAGAGGACTGACACTCTCACTTTCTATGATTTAAACCTCTCCTGTGAGTCCAGTTTTAGATTCCAATGCTTCACTTCAGGTTTACTGTATACCTTGCACCTTCTTATTGACGATGAAACACAGAAATTGCTTCCGAATTTAATACAAAAGGCACAATGCCGACTTAAGTACAAGAGGACTGACACTCTCACTTCCTATGATTTGAACCTCTCCTGTGAGTCCAGTTTTAGATGCCGATGCTTCACTTCGGGTTTACTGTATACCTTGCACCTTCTTATTGACGATGACACACAGAAATTGCATCCGAATTTAATACAAGAGGCACAATGCCGACTTAAGTACAAGAGGACTGACGCTCTCCCTTTCTATGATTTGAACCCCTCCTGTGTGTCCAGTTTTAGATTCCGATACTTCACTTTAGGTTTCCTGTTTCCCTTGGACCTTCTTATTGACGATGAAACACAGAAATTTCATCGGAATTTAATACAAAAGGCACAATGCCGACTTAAGTAAAAGAGAACTGTCACTATCACTATCTATGATTTGAACCTCTCCTGTGAGTCCAGTTTTAGATTACGATGCTTCACTTAAGGTTTACTGTATACCTTGCACCTTCCTATTGACGAAGAAATACAGAAATTGCATCCGAATTTAATACAGAGGCACAATGCCGACTTAAGTACAAGAGGACTGACACTCTCACTTTCTATGATTTGAACCTCTCCTGTGAGTCCAGTTTCAGATTCCGATGCTTCACTATAGGTTTACTGTATACCTTGAACCACCTTATTGACGAAGGATCACAGAAATTGCATCCGAATTTAATACAAAAGGCACAATGCCGACATAAGTACAAGAGGACTGACACTCTCACTTTCTGTGATTTGAACCCCTCCTGTGAGTCCAGTTTTAGACTCCGATGCTTCACTTCAGGTTTACTGTATAACTTGCACCTTCTTATTGACGATGAAACACAGAAATTTCATCGGAATTTAATACAAAAGGCACAATGTCGACTTAAGTAAAAGAGGACTGTCACTCTCTCTTTCTATGATTTGAACCTCTCCTGTGAGTCCAGTTTTAGATTCCGATGCTTCACTTCAGGTTTACAGTATACCTTGCACCTTCGTATTGACGATGAAACACAGAAATAGCATCCGAATTTCATACAAAAGGCACAATGCCGACTTAAGTACAAGAGGACTGACACTCTCCCTTTCTATGATTTAAACCCCTCGTGTGAGTCCAGTTTTAGATTCTGATGCTCCACTTTAGGTTTACTGTATCCCTAGGTCCTTCTTATTGACGATGAAACACAGAAATTGTTGCGGAATTTAATACAAAAGGCACAATGCCGACTTAAGTAAAAGAGGACTGTCCCTCTGTCTTTCTATGATTTGAACCTCTCCTGTGAGTCCAGTTTTAGATTCCGCTGATTCACTCCAGGTTTACTGTATACCTTGCACCTTCTTATTGACGATGAGACACAGATATAGCATCGGAATTTAATACAAAAGGCACAATGCCGACCTAAATACAAAAGGACTGACTCTCTCACATTCTATGATTTGAAACTCTCCTGTGATTCTAGTTTTAGATTCCGATGTTTCACTTCAGGTTTTCTGAATACCTTGCACCTTCTTATTGACGATGAAACACAGAAATTGCATCGGAATTTAATACAAAATTCACAATGCCGACTTAAGTACAAGAGGACTGACACTCTCACTATCTATGACTTGAACCTCTCCTGTGAGTCCAGTATTAGATTCCGATGCTTCACTTCAGGTTTACTGTATACCTTGCACCTTCTTATCGACGATGAAGCACAGAAATTGCATCCGAATTTAATACAAAAGGCACAATGTCGACTTAAGTACAAGAGGACTGACCCTCTCCCTATCTATGATTTGAACCTCTTCTGTGAGTCCAGTTTTAGATTCCGATGCTTCACTTCAGGTTTACTGTATCCCTTGGACCTTCTTATTGACGATGAAACACAGAAATTTCATTGGAATTTAATACAAAAGGCACAATGCTGACTTAAGATAAAGAGGACTGACACTCTCACTTTCTGTGATTTGAACCTCTCCCGTTAGTCCTGTTTTGGATTCCGATGCTTCACTTCAGGTTTACTGTTTCCTTTGGACCTTCTTATTGACGATGGAAAACAGAAATTGCATCCGAATTTAATACAAAAGGCACAATGCCGACTTAAGTACAAGAGGACTGACACTCTCACTTTCTATGATTTGAACCTCTCCTGTGAGTCCAGTTTTAGATTCAGATGCTTCACTTCAGGTTTACTGTATACCTTGCACCTTCTTATTGATGATGAAACACAGAAATTGCATCGGAATTAAATACAAAAGGCACAATGCCGACTTAAGTACAAGAGGACTGACACTCTCACTTCCTATGATTTCAACCTCTACTGTGAGTCCAGTTTTAGATGCCGATGCTTCACTTCAGGTTTACTGTATACCTTGCACCTTCTTATTGACGATGACACACAGAAATTGCATCCGAATTTAATACAAGAGGCACAATGCCGACTTAAGTACAAGATCACTGACACTCTCACTTTCTATGATTTGAACCTCTCCTGTGAGTCCAGTTTTAGATTCCGATGCTTCACTTCAGGTTTACTGTATACCTTGCCCCTTCTTATTGACGATGAAACACAGAAATTGCATCCAAATTTAATACAAAAGGCACAATGCCGACTTAAGTACAAGAGGACTGACGATCTCCCTTTCTATGATTTGAACCCCTCCTGTGTGTCCAGTTATAGATTCCGATACTTCACTTCAGGTTTACTGTTTCCCTTGGACCTTCTTATTGATGATGAAACACAGAAATTTCATCGGAATTAAATACAAAAGGCACAATGCCGACTTAAGTAAAAGAGAACTGTCACTCTCGATATCTATGATTTGAACCTCTCCTGTGAGTCCAGTTTTAGATTCCGATGCTTCACTTCAGGTTTACTATATACCTTGCACCTTCCTATTGACGATGAAATACAGAAATTGCATCCGAATGTAATACAGAGGCACAATGCCGACTTAAGTACAAGAGGTCTGACACTCTCACTTTCTATGATTTGAACCTCTCCTGTGAGTCCAGTTTTAGATTCCGATGCTTCACTTCAGGTTTACTGTATACCTTGCACCTTCTTATTGACGAAGGATCACAGAAATTGCATCCGAATTTAATACAAAAAGCACAATGCCGACTTAAGTACAAGAGGACTGACACTCTCACTTTCTATGATTTGAACCCCTCCTGTGAGTCCAGTTTTAGATTCCGATGCTTCACTTCAGGTTTACTGTATACCTTGCACCTTCGTATTGACGATGAAACACAGAAAATGCATCCGAATTTAATACAAAAGGCACAATGCCGACTTAAGTACAAGAGGACTGACACTTTCACTTTCTATGATTTGAACCTCTCCTGTGAGTCCAGTTTTAGATTCCGATTCTTCACTTCAGGTTTACTGTATACCTTGCACCTTCTTATTGACGTTGAAACACAGAAATTGCATCCGAATTTAATACAAAAGGCACAATGCCGACTTAAGTACAAGAGGACTGACACTTTCCCTTTCTATGAATTGAACCTCTCCTGTGAGTCCAGTTTAAGATTCCGATGCTTCACTTTAGGATTACTGTATCCCTAGGTCCTTCTTATTGACGATGAAACACAGAAATTGCATCGGAATTTAATACAAAAGGCACAATGCCGACTTAAGTAAAAGAGGACTGTCCCTCTGTCTTTCTATGATTTGAACCTCTCCAGTGAGTCCAGTTTTAGATTCCGCTGCTTCACTCCAGGTTTACTGTATACCTTGCACCTTCTTATTGACGATGAGACACAGATATAGCATCGGAATTTAATACAAAAGGCACAATGCCGACTTAAATACAAAAGGACTGACACTCTCACTTTCTATGATTTGAAACTCTCCTGTGATTCCAGTTTTAGATTCCGATGTTTCACTTCAGGTTTACTGAATACCTTGCACCTTCTTATTGACGATGAAACACAGAAATTGCATCGGAATTTAATACAAAATTCACAATGCCGACTTAAGTACAAGAGGACTGACACACTCACTATCTATGATTTGAACCTCTATTGTGAGTCCAGTATTAGATTCCGATGCTTCACTTCAGGTATACTGTATACCTTGCACCTTCTTATTGACGATGAAGCACAGAAATTGCATCCGAATTTAATACAAAAGGCACAATGTCGACTTAAGTACAAGAGGACTGACCCTCTCCCTTTCTATGATTTGAACCTCTTCTGTGAGTCCAGTTTTAGATTCCGATGCTTCACTTCAGGTTTACTGTATCCCTTGGACCTTCTTATTGACGATGAAACACAGAAATTTCATTGGAATTTAATACAATACGCACAATGCTGACTTAAGTAAACGAGGACTAACACTCTAACTTTCTGTGATTTGAACCTCTCCCGTTAGTCCAGTTTTGGATTCCGATGCTTCACTTCAGGTTTACTGTATCCTTTGGACCTTCATATTGACGATGGAAAACAGAAATTGCATCCGAATTTAATACAAAAGGCACAATGCCGACTTAAGTACAAGAGGACTGACACTCTCACTTTCTTTGATTTGAACCTCTCCTTTGAGCCCAGTTTTAGATTCCGATGCTTCACTTCAGGTTTACTGTATACCTTGCACCTTCTTATTGATGATGAAACACAGAAATTGCATCGGAATTTAATACAAAAGGCACAATGCCGACTTAAGTACAAGAGGAGTGACACTCTCACTTCCTATGATTTGAACCTCTCCTGTGAGTCCAGTTTTAGATGCCGATGCTTCACTTCAGGTTTACTGTATACCTTGCACCTTCTTATTGACGATGACACACAGAAATTGCATCCGAATTTAATACAAGAGGAACAATGCCGACTTAAGTACAAGAGGACTGACACTCTCACATTCTATGGTTTGAACCTCTCCTGTGAGACCAGTTTTAGATTCCGATGCTTCACTTCAGGTTTACTGTATCCCTTGGACCTTCTTATTGACGATGAAACACAGAAATTTCATTGGAATTTAATACAAAAGGCACAATGCTGACTTAAGTAAAAGAGGACTGACCCTTTCCCATTCTATGATTTTAACCTCTCCTGTGAGTCCAGTTTTGGATTCCGATGCTTCACTTCAGGTTTACTGTATCCCTTGGACCTTCTTATTGACGATGAAACACAGAAATTTCATTGTAATTTAATACAAAAGGCACAATGCCGACTTGAGTAAAAGAGGACTGTCACTCTCTCTTTGTATGATTTGAACCTCTCCTGTGAGTCGAGTTTTAGATTCCGATGCTTCACTTCAGGTTTACTGTATACCTTGCACCTTCTTATTGACGATGAAACACAGAAATTGCATCGGAATTTAGTACAAAAGGAACAATTCCGACTTAAGTACAAGAGGACTGACCCTCTCCCTTTCTATGATTTGAACCTCTTCTGTGAGTCCAGTTTTAGATTCCGATGCTTCACTTCAGGTTTACTGTATCCCTTGGACCTTCTTATTGACGATGAAACACAGAAATTTCATTGGAATTTAATACAATAGGCACAATGCTGACTTAAGTAAAAGAGGACTGACACTCTCACTTTCTGTGATTTGAACCACTCCCGTTAGTCCAGTTTTGGATTCCGATGCTTCACTTCAGGTTTACTGTATCCTTTGGACCTTCTTATTGACGATGGAAATCAGAAATTGCATCCGAATTCAATACAAAAGGCACAATGCCGACTTAAGTACAAGAGGACTGACACTCTCACTTTCTTTGATTTGAACCTCTCCTGTGAGGCCAATTTTTAGATTCCGATGCTTCACTTCAGGTTTACTGTATACCTTGCACCTTCTTGTTGATGATGAAACACAGAAATTGCATCGGAATTTAATACAAAAGGCACAATGCCGACTTAAGTACAACAGGACTGACATTCTCACTTCCTATGATTTGAACCTCTCCTGTGAGTCCAGTTTTAGATGCCGATGCTTCACTTCAAGTTTACTGTATACCTTGCACCTTCTTATTGACGATGACACACAGTAATTGCATCCGAATTTAATACAAGAGGCACAATGCCGACTTAAGTACAAGAGGACTGACGCTCTCCCTTTCTATGATTTGAACCCCTCCTGTGTGTCCAGTTTTAGATTCCGATACTTCACTTTAGGTTTCCTGTTTCCCTTGGACCTTCATATTGACGATGAAACACAGAAATTTCATCGGAATTTAATACAAAAGGCACAATGCCGACTTAAGTAAAGAGGACTGTCACTCTCACTATCTATGATTTGAACCTCTCCTGTGAGTCCAGTATTAGATTCCGATGCTTCACTTCAGGTTTACTGTATACCTTGCCCCTTCTTATTGACGATGAAACACAGAAATTGCATCCGAATTTAATACAAAAGGCACAATGTCGACTTAAGTACAAGAGGACTGACACTCTCACTTTCTATGATTTGAACCTCTCCTGTGAGTCCAGTTTTAGATTCCGATGCTTCACTTCAGGTTTACTGTATACCTTGCACCTTGTTATTGACGATGAAACACAGAAATTTCATCGGAATTTAATACGAAAGGCACAATGTCGACTTAAGTAAAAGAGGACTGTCACTCTCTCTTTCTATGATTTGAACCTCTCCTGTGAGTCCAGTTTTAGATTCCGCTGCTTCACTTTAGGTTTACTGTATCCCTAGGTACTTCTTATTGACGATGAAACACAGAAATTGCATCGGAATTTAATACAAAAGGCACAATGCCGACTTATGTAAAAGAGGACTGTCCCTCTGTCTTTCTATGATTTGAACCTCTCCTCTGAGTCCAGTTTTAGATTCCGCTGCTTCACTCCAGGTTTACTGTATACCTTGCACCTTCTTATTGACGATGACACACAGAAATTGCATCCGAATTTAATACAAGAGGCACAATGCCGACTTAAGTACAAGAGGACTGACGCTCTCCCTTTCTATGATTTGAACCCCTCCTGTGAGTCCAGTTTTAGATTCTGATGCTTCACTTTACGTTTACTGTATCCCTTGGACCTTCTTATTGACGATGAAACACAGAAATTTCATTGGAATTTAATACAAAATTCACAATGCCGACTTAAGTAAAGAGGACTGTCACTCTCACTATCTATGATTTGAACCTCTCCTGTGAGTCCAGTATTAGATTCCGATGCTTCACTTCAGGTTTACTGTATACCTTGCCCCTTCTTATTGACGATGAAACACAGAAATTGCATCCGAATTTAATACAAAAGGCACAATGCCGACTTGAGTACAAGAGGACTGACACTCTCACTTTCTATGATTTGAACCTCTCCTGTGAGTCCAGTTTTAGATTCTGATGCTTCACTTCAGGTTTACTGTATACCTTGCACCCTCTTATTGACGATGACACACAGAATTTGCATCCGAATTTTGAACAAGAGGCACAATGCCGACTTAAGTACAAGAGGACTGACACTCTCACTTTCTATGATTTGAACCCCTCCTGTGAGTCCAGTTTTAGATTCCGATGCTTCACTTAAGGTTTACTGTATACCTTGCACCTTCTTATTGACGATGACACACAGATATTGCATCCGATTTTAATACAAGAGGCACATGGTCGACTTAAGTAAAAGAGGACTGACCCTCTCCCTTTCTATGATTTGAACCTCTTCTGTGAGTCCAGTTTTAGATTCCGATGCTTCACTTCAGGTTTACTGTATACCTTGCCCCTTCTTATTGACGATGAAACACAGAAATTGCATCCGAATTTAATACAAAAGGCACAATGCCGACTTGAGTACAAGAGGACTGACACTCTCACTTTCTGTGATTTGAACCTCTCCCGTTAGTCCTGTTTTGGATTCCGATGCTTCACTTCAGGTTTACTGTATCCTTTGGACCTTCTTATTGACGATGGAAAACAGAAATTGCATCCGAATTTAATACAAAAGGCACAATGCCGACTTAAGTACAAGAGGACTGACACTCTCACTTTCTGTGATTTGAACCTCTCCCGTTAGTCCTGTTTTGGATTCCGATGCTTCACTTCAGGTTTACTGTATCCTTTGGACCTTCTTATTGACGATGGAAAACAGAAATTGCATCCGAATTTAATACAAATGGCACAATGCCGACTTAAGTACAAGAGGACTGACGCTCTCCCTTTCTATGATTTGAACCCCTCCTGTGTGTCCAGTTTTAGATTCCGATACTTCACTTCAGGTTTACTGTTTCCCTTGGACCTTCTTATTGACGATGAAACACAGAAATTTCATCGGAATTTAATACAAAAGGCACAATGCCGACTTAAGTAAAAGAGAACTGTCACTCTCACTATCTATGATTTGAACCTCTCCTGTGATTCCAGTTTTAGATTCCGATGCATCACTTCAGGTTTACTGTATACCTTGCACCTTCCTATTGACGATAAAATACAGAAATTGCATCCGAATTTAATACAGAGGCACAATGCCGACTTAAGTACAAGAGGACTGACACTCTCACTTTCTATGATTTGAACCTCTCCTGTGAGTCCAGTTTTAGATTCCAATGCTTCACTTCAGGTTTACTGTATACCTTGCACCTTCTTATTGACGATTAAACACAGAAATTGCTTCCGAATTTAATACAAAAGGCACAATGCCGACTCAAGTGCAAGAGGACTGACACTCTCCCTTTCTATGATTTGAACCCCTCCTGTGGGTCCAGTTTTAGATTCTGATGCTTCACTTTACGTTTACTGTATGCCTTGGACCTTCTTATTGACGATGAAACACAGAAATTTCATTGGAATTTAATACAAAAGGCACAATGCCGACTTAAGTAAAGAGGACTGTCACTCTCACTATCTATGATTTGAACCTCTCCTGTGAGTCCAGTATTAGATTCCGATGCTTCACTTCAGGTTTACTGTATACCTTGCACCTTCTTATTGAAGATGAAACACAGAAACTGCATCGGAATTTAATACAAAAGGCACAATGTCGACTTAAGAACAAGAGGACTGACACTCTCACTTCCTATGATTTGAACCTCTCCTGTGACTCCAGTTTTAGATGCCGATGCTTCACTTCAGGTTTACTGTATACCTTGCACCTTCTTATTGACGATGACACACAGAAATTGCTTCCGAATTTACTACAAGAGGCACAATGCCGATTTAAGTACAAGAGGACTGACGCTCTCCCTTTCTATGATTTGAACCCCTCCTGTGTGTCCAGTTTTAGATTCCGATACTTCACTTTAGGTTTCCTGTTTCCCTTGGACCTTCATATTGACGATGAAACACAGAAATTTCATCGGAATTTAATACAAAAGGCACAATGCCGACTTAAGTAAAAGAGAACTGTCACTATCACTATCTGTGATTTGAACCTCTCCTGTGAGTCCAGTTTTAGATTCCGATGCTTCACTTAAGGTTTACTGTATACCTTGCACCTTCCTATTGACGATGAAATACAGAAATTGCATCCGAATTTAATACAGAGGCACAATGCCGACTTAAGTACAAGAGGACTGACACTCTCACTTTCTATGATTTGAACCTCTCCTGTGAGTCCAGTTTTAGTTACCGATGCTTCACTTCAGGTTTACTGTATACCTTGCACCTTCTTATTGACGAAGGATCACAGAAATTGCATCCGAATTTAATACAAAAGGCACAATGCCGACATAAGTACAAGAGGACTGACTCTCTCACTTTCTATTATTTGAACCCCTCCTGTGAGTCCAGTTTTAGATTCCGATGCTTCACTTCAGGTTTACTGTATACCTTGCACCTTCTTATTGACGATGAAACACAGAAATTTCATCGGAATTTAATACAAAAGGCACAATGTCGACTTAAGTAAATGAGGACTGTCACTCTCTCTTTCTTTGATTTGAACCTCTCCTGTGAGTCCAGTTTTAGATTCCGATGCTTCACTTCAGGTTTACAGTATACCTTGCACCTTCGTATTGACGATGAAACACAGAAATGGCATCCGAATTTAATACAAAAGGCACAATGCCGACTTAAGTACAAGAGGACTGACACTCTCACTTTCTATGATTTGAATCTCTCCTGTGAGTCCAGTTTTAGATTCCGATGCTTCACTTCAGGTTTACTGTATACCTTGCACCTTCTTATTGACGATGAAACACTGAAATTGCATCCGAATTTAATACAAAAGGCACAATGCCGACTTAAGTACAAGAGGACTGACACCTTCCCTTTCTATGAATTGAACCTCTCCTGTGAGTCCAGTTTTAGATTCCGATGCTTCACTTTAGGTTTACTGTATCCCTAGGTCCTTCTTATTGACGATGAAACACAGAAATTGCATCGGAATTTAATACAAAAGGCACAATGAGGACTTAAGTAAAAGAGGACTGTCCCTCTGTCTTTCTATGATTTGAACCTCTCCTGTGAGTCCAGTTTTAGATTCCGCTGCTTCACTCCAGGTTTACTGTATACCTTGCACCTTCTTATTGACGATGAGACACAGATATAGCATCGGAATTTAATACAAAAGGCACAATGCCGACTTAAATACAAAAGGACTGACACTCTCACTTTCTATGATTTGAAACTCTCCTGTGATTCTAGTTTTAGATTCCGATGTTTCACTTCAGGTTTACTGAATACCTTGCACCTTCTTATTGACGTGAAACACAGAAATTGCATCGGAATTTAATACAAAATTCACAATGCCGACTTAAGTACAAGAGGACTGACACTCTCATTATCTATGATTTGAACCTCTCCTGTGAGTCCAGTATTAGACTCCGATGCTTCACTTCAGGTTTACTGTATACCTTGCACCTTCTTATTGACGATGAAGCACAGAAATTGCATCCGAATTTAATACAAAAGGCACAATGTCGACTTAAGTACAAGAGGACTGACCCTCTCCCTTTCTACGATTTGAATCTCTTCTGTGAGTCCAGTTTTAGATTCCGATGCTTCACTTCAGGTTTACTGTATCCCTTGGACCTTCTTATTGACGATGAAACACAGAAATTTCATTGGAATTTAATACAAAAGGCACAATGCTGACTTAAGATAAAGAGGACTGACACTCTCACTTTCTGTGATTTGAACCTCTCCCGTTAGTCCTGTTTTGGATTCCGATGCTTCACTTCAGGTTTACTGTATCCTTTGGACCTTCTTATTGACGATGGAAAACAGAAATTGCATCCGAATTTAATACAAAAGGCACAATGCCGACTTAAGTACAAGAGGACTGACACTCTCACTTTCTATGATTTGAACCTCTCCTGTGAGTCCAGTTTTAGATTCCAATGCTTCGCTTCAGGTTTACTGTATACCTTGCACCTTCTTATTGACGATGAAACACAGAAATTGCTTCCGAATTTAATACAAAAGGCACAATGCCGACTTAAGTACAAGAGGACTGACACTCTCCCTTTCTATGATTTAAACCCCTCCTGTGAGTCCAGTTTTAGATTCTGATGCTTCACTTCAGGTTTACTGTATCCCTTGGACCTTCTTATTGACGATGAAACACAGAAATTTCATTGGAATTTAATACAAAAGGCACAATGCCGACTTAAGTAAAGAGGACTGTCACTCTCACTATCTATGATTTGAACCTCTCCTGTGAGTCCAGTTTTAGATGCCGATGCTTCACTTCAGGTTTACTGTATACCTTGCACCTTCTTATTGACGATGACACACAGAAATTGCATCCGAATTTAATACAAGAGGCACAATGCCGACTTAAGTACAAGAGGACTGACGCTCTCCCTTTCTATGATTTGAACCCCTCCTGTGTGTCCAGTTTTAGATTCCGATACTTCACTTTAGGTTTCCTGTTTCCCTTGGACCTTCTTATTGACGATGAAACACAGAAATTTCATCGGAATTTAATACAAAAGGCACAATGCCGACTTAAGTAAAAGAGAATTGTCACTATCACAATCTATGATTTGAACCTCTCCTGTGAGTCCAGTTTTAGATTACGATCCTTCACTTAAGGTTTACTGTATACCTTGCACCTTCCTATTTACGATGAAATACAGAAATTGCATCCGAATTTAATACAGAGCCACAATGCCGACTTAAGTACAAGAGGACTGACACTCTCACTTTCTATGATTTGAACCTCTCCTGTGAGTCCAGTTTTAGATTCCGATGCTTCACTTCAGGTTTACTGTATACCTTGCACCTTCTTATTGACGAAGGATCACAGAAATTGCATCCGAATTTAATACAAAAGGCACAATGCCGACATAAGTACAAGAGGACTGACACTCTCACTTTCTATGATTTGAACCCCTCCTGTGAGTCCAGTTTTAGACTCCGATGCTTCACTTCAGGTTTACTGTATACCTTGCACCTTCTTATTGACGATGAAACACAGAAATTTCATCGGAATGTAATACAAAAGGCACAATGTCGACTTAAGTAAAAGAGGACTGTCACTCTCTTTTTCTATGATTTGAACCTCTCCTGTGAGTCCAGTTTTAGATTCCGATGCTTCACTTCAGGTTTACAGTATACCTTGCACCTTCGTATTGACGATGAAACACAGAAATAGCATCCGAATTTAATACAAAAGGCACAATGCCGACTTAAGTACAAGAGGCCTGACACTCTCACTTTCTATGATTTGAATCTCTCCTGTGAGTCCAGTTTTAGATTCCGATGCTTCACTTCAGGTTTACTGTATACCTTGCACCTTCTTATTGACGATGAAACACAGAAATTGCATCCGAATTTAATACAAAAGGCACAATGCCGACTTAAGTACAAGACGACTGACACTTTCCCTTTCTATAAATTGAACCTCTCCTGTGAGTCCAGTTTTAGATTCCGATGCTTCACTTTAGGTTTACTGTATCCCTAGGTCCTTCTTATTGACGATGAAACACAGAAATTGCATCGGAATTTAATACAAAAGGCACAATGCCGACTTAAGTAAAAGAGAACTGTCCCTCTGTCTTTCTATGATTTGAACCTCTCCTGTGAGTCCAGTTTTAGATTCCGCCGCTTCACTCCAGGTTTACTGTATACCTTGCACCTTCTTATTGACGATGAGACACAGATATAGCATCGGAATTTAATACAAAAGGCACAATGCCGACTTAAATACAAAAGGACTGACACTCTCACTTTCTATGATTTGAAACTCTCCTGTGATTCTAGTTTTAGATTCCGATGTTTCACTTCAGGTTTACTGAATACCTTGCACCTTCTTATTGACGATGAAACACAGAAATTGCATCGGAATTTAATACAAAATTCACAATGCCGACTTAAGTACAAGAGGACTGACACTCTCACTATCTATGATTTGAACCTCTCCTGTGAGTCCAGTATTAGATTTCGATGCTTCACTTCAGGTTTACTGTATACCTTGCACCTTCTTATTGACGATGAAGCACAGAAGTTGCATCCGAATTTAATACAAAAGGCACAATGTCGACTTAAGTACAAGAGGACTGACCCTCTCCCTTTCTATGATTTCAACCTCTTCTGTGAGTCCTGTTTTAGATTCCGATGCTTCACTTCAGGTTTACTGTATCCCTTGGACCTTCTTATTGACGATGAAACACAGGAATTTCATTGGAATTTAATACAAAAGGCACAATGCTGACTTAAGATAAAGAGGACTGACACTCTCACTTTCTGTGATTTGAACCTCTCCCGTTAGTCCTGTTTTGGATTCCGATGCTTCACTTCAGGTTTACTGTATCCTTTGGACCTTCTTATTGACGATGGAAAACAGAAATTGCATCCGAATTTAATACAAAAGGCACAATGCCGACTTAAGTACAAGAGGACTGACACTCTCACTTTCTATGATTTGAACCTCTCCTGTGAGTCCAGTTTTAGATTCCAATGCTTCACTTCAGGTTTACTGTATACCTTGCACCTTCTTATTGACGATGAAACACAGAAATTGCTTCCGAATTTAATACAAAAGGCACAATGTCGACTTAAGTAAAAGAGGACTGTCACTCTCTTTTTCTATGATTTGAACCTCTCCTGTGAGTCCAGTTTTAGATTCCGATGCTTCACTTCAGGTTTACAGTATACCTTGCACCTTCGTATTGACGATGAAACACAGAAATAGCATCCGAATTTAATACAAAAGGCACAATGCCGACTTAAGTACAAGAGGCCTGACACTCTCACTTTCTATGATTTGAATCTCTCCTGTGAGTCCAGTTTTAGATTCCGATGCTTCACTTTAGGTTTACTGTATACCTTGCACCTTCTTATTGACGATGAAACACAGAAATTGCATCCGAATTTAATACAAAAGGCACAATGCCGACTTAAGTACAAGACGACTGACACTTTCTTTTTCTATAAATTGAACCTCTCCTGTGAGTCCAGTTTTAGATTCCGATGCTTCACTTTAGGTTTACTGTATCCCTAGGTCCTTCTTATTGACGATGAAACACAGAAATTGCATCGGAATTTAATACAAAAGGCACAATGCCGACTTAAGTAAAAGAGAACTGTCCCTCTGTCTTTCTATGATTTGAACCTCTCCTGTGAGTCCAGTTTTAGATTCCGCCGCTTCACTCCAGGTTTACTGTATACCTTGCACCTTCTTATTGACGATGAGACACAGATATAGCATCGGAATTTAATACAAAAGGCACAATGCCGACTTAAATACAAAAGGACTGACACTCTCACTTTCTATGATTTGAAACTCTCCTGTGATTCTAGTTTTAGATTCCGATGTTTCACTTCAGGTTTACTGAATACCTTGCACCTTCTTATTGACGATGAAACACAGAAATTGCATCGGAATGTAATACAAAATTCACAATGCCGACTTAAGTACAAGAGGACTGACACTCTTACTATCTATGATTTGAACCTCTCCTGTGAGTCCAGTATTCGATTTCGATGCTTCACTTCAGGTTTACTGTATACCTTGCACCTTCTTATTGACGATGAAGCACAGAAGTTGCATCCGAATTTAATACAAAAGGCACAATGTCGACTTAAGTACAAGAGGACTGACCCCCTCCCTTTCTATGATTTCAACCTCTTCTGTGAGTCCTGTTTTAGATTCTGATGCTTCACTTCAGGTTTACTGTATCCCTTGGACCTTCTTATTGACGATGAAACACAGAAATTTCATTGGAATTTAATACAAAAGGCACAATGCCGACTTAAGTAAAGAGGACTGTCACTCTCACTATCTATGATTTGAACCTCTCCTGTGAGTCCAGTATTAGATTCCGATGCTTCACTTCAGGTTTACTGTATTGCTTGCACCTTCTTATTGATGATGTAACACAGAAATTGCATCGGAATTTAATACAAAAGGCACAATGCCGACTTAAGTACAAGAGGACTGACACTCTCACTTCCTATGATTTGAACCTCTCCTGTGAGTCCAGTTTTAGATGCCGATGCTTCACTTCGGGTTTACTGTATACCTTGCACCTTCTTATTGACGATGACACACAGAAATTGCATCCGAATTTAATACAAGAGGCACAATGCCGACTTAAGTACAAGAGGACTGACGCACTCCCTTTCTATGATTTGAACCCCTCCTGTGTGTCCAGTTTTTGATTCCGATACTTCACTTTAGGTTTCCTGTTTCCCTTGGACCTTCTTATTGACGATGAAACACAGAAATTTCATCGGAATTTAATACAAAAGGCACAATGCCGACTTAAGTAAAAGAGAACTGTCACTATCACTATCTATGATTTGAACCTCTCCTGTGAGTCCAGTTTTAGATTACGATGCTTCACTTAAGATTTACTGTATACCTTGCACCTTCCTATTGACGAAGAAATACAGAAATTGCATCCGAATTTAATACACAGGCACAATGCCGACTTAAGTACAAGAGGACTGACACTCTCACTTTCTATGATTTGAACCTCTCCTGTGAGTCCAGTTTTAGATTCCGATGCTTCACTATAGGTTTACTATATACCTTGAACCACCTTATTGACGAAGGATCACAGAAATTGCATCCGAATTTAATACAAAAGGCACAATGCCGACATAAGTACAAGAGGACTGACACTCTCACTTTCTGTGATTTGAACCCCTCCTGTGAGTCCAGTTTTAGACTCCGATGCTTCACTTCAGGTTTACTGTATACCTTGCACCTTCTTATTGACGATGAAACACAGAAATTTCATCGGAATTTAATACAAAAGGCACAATGTCGACTTAAGTAAAAGAGGACTGTCACTCTCTCTTTCTATGATTTGAACCTCTCCTGTGAGTCCAGTTTTAGATTCCGATGCTTCACTTCAGGTTTACAGTATACCTTGCACCATCGTATTGACGATGAAACACAGAAATAGCATCCGAATTTAATACAAAAGGCACAATGCCGACTTAAGTACAAGAGGACTGACACTCTCCCTTTCTATGATTTAAACCCCTCCTGTGAGTCCAGTTTTAGATTCTGATGCTTCACTTCAGGTTTACTGTATCCTTTGGCCCTTCTTATTGACGATGGAAAACAGAAATTGCATCCGAATTTAATACAAAAGGCACAATGCCGACTTAAGTACAAGAGGACTGACACTCTCACTTTCTATGATTTGAACCTCTCCTGTGAGTCCAGTTTTAGATTCCAATGCTTCACTTCAGGTTTACTGTATACCTTGCACCTTCTTATTGACGATGAAACACAGAAATTGCTTCCGAATTTAATACAAAAGGCACAATGCCGACTTAAGTACAAGAGGACTGACACTCTCCCTTTCTATGATTTAAACCCCTCCTGTGAGTCCAGTTTTAGATTCTGATGCTTCACTTCAGGTTTACTGTATCCCTTGGACCTTCTTATTGACGATGAAACACAGAAATTTCATTGGAATTTAATACAAAAGGCACAATGCCGACTTAAGTAAAGAGGACTGTCACTCTCACTATCTATGATTTGAACCTCTCCTGTGAGTCCAGTATTAGATTCCGATGCTTCACTTCAGGTTTACTGTATTCCTTGCACCTTATTATTGATGATGTAACACAGAAATTGCATCGGAATTTAATACAAAAGGCACAATGCCGACTTAAGTACAAGAGGACTGACACTCTCACTTCCTATGATTTGAACCTCTCCTGTGAGTCCAGTTTTAGATGCCGATGCTTCACTTCGGGTTTACTGTATACCTTGCACCTTCTTATTGACGATGACACACAGAAATTGCATCCGAATTTAATACAAGGGGCACAATGCCGACTTAAGTACAAGAGGACTGACGCTCTCCCTTTCTATGATTTGAACCCCTCCTGTGTGTCCAGTTTTAGATTCCGATACTTCACTTTAGGGTTCCTGTTTCCCTTGGACCTTCTTATTGACGATGAAACACAGAAATTTCATCGGAATTTAATACAAAAGGCACAATGCCGACTTAAGTAAAAGAGAACTGTCACTATCACTATCTATGATTTGAACCTCTCCTGTGAGTCCAGTTTTAGATTACGATGCTTCACTTAAGGTTTACTGTATACCTTGCACCTTCCTATTGACGAAGAAATACAGAAATTGCATCCGAATTTAATACAGAGGCACAATGCCGACTTAAGTACAAGAGGACTGACACTCTCACTTTCTATGATTTGAACCTCTCCTGTGAGTCCAGTTTTAGATTCCGATGCTTCACTATAGGTTTACTGTATACCTTGAACCACCTTATTGACGAAGGATCACAGAAATTGCATCCGAAT
Organism: Schistocerca americana; assembly: GCF_021461395.2. Taxonomy (NCBI): domain Eukaryota; kingdom Metazoa; phylum Arthropoda; class Insecta; order Orthoptera; family Acrididae; genus Schistocerca; species Schistocerca americana. The sequence goes on from NC_060126.1 coordinate 9,403,405, forward strand.
TTAATACAAAAGGCACAATGCCGACATAAGTACAAGAGGACTGACACTCTCACTTTCTGTGATTTGAACCTCTCCCGTTAGTCCTGTTTTGGATTCCGATGCTTCACTTCAGGTTTACTGTATCCTTTGGACCTTCTTATTGACGATGGAAAACAGAAATTGCATCCGAATTTAATACAAAAGGCACAATGCCGACTTAAGTACAAGAGGACTGACACTCTCACTTCCTATGATTTGAACCTCTACTGTGAGTCCAGTTTTAGATGCCGATGCTTCACTTCAGGTTTACTGTATACCTTGCACCTTCTTATTGACGATGACACACAGAAATTGCATCCGAATTTAATACAAGAGGCACAATGCCGACTTAAGTACAAGATCACTGACACTCTCACTTTCTATGATTTGAACCTCTCCTGTGAGTCCAGTTTTAGATTCCGATGCTTCACTTCAGGTTTACTGTATACCTTGCCCCTTCTTATTGACGATGAAACACAGAAATTGCATCCAAATTTAATACCAAAGGCACAATGTCGACTTAAGTACAAGAGGACTGACGATCTCCCTTTCTATGATTTGAACCCCTCCTGTGTGTCCAGTTATAGATTCCGATACTTCACTTCAGGTTTACTGTTTCCCTTGGACCTTCTTATTGATGATGAAACACAGAAATTTCATCGGAATTAAATACAAAAGGCACAATGCCGACTTAAGTAAAAGAGAACTGTCACTCTCGATATCTATGATTTGAACCTCTCCTGTGAGTCCAGTTTTAGATTCCGATGCTTCACTTCAGGTTTACTGTATACCTTGCACCTTCCTATTGACGATGAAATACAGAAATTGCATCCGAATTTAATACAGAGGCACAATGCCGACTTAAGTACAAGAGGTCTGACACTCTCACTTTCTATGATTTGAACCTCTCCTGTGAGTCCAGTTTTAGATTCCGATGCTTCACTTCAGGTTTACTGTATACCTTGCACCTTCTTATTGACGAAGGATCACAGAAATTGCATCCGAATTTAATACAAAAAGCACAATGCCGACTTAAGTACAAGAGGACTGACACTCTCACTTTCTATGATTTGAACCCCTCCTGTGAGTCCAGTTTTAGATTCCGATGCTTCACTTCAGGTTTACTGTATACCTTGCACCTTCGTATTGACGATGAAACACAGAAAATGCATCCGAATTTAATACAAAAGGCACAATGCCGACTTAAGTACAAGAGGACTGACACTCTCACTTTCTATGATTTGAACCTCTCCTGTGAGTCCAGTTTTAGATTCCGATGCTTCACTTCAGGTTTACTGTATACCTTGCACCTTCTTATTGACGTTGAAACACAGAAATTGCATCCGAATTTAATACAAAAGGCACAATGCCGACTTAAGTACAAGAGGACTGACACTTTCCCTTTCTATGAATTGAACCTCTCCTGTGAGTCCAGTTTTAGATTCCGATGCTTCACTTTAGGTTTACTGTATCCCTAGGTCCTTCTTATTGACGATGAAACACAGAAATTGCATCGGAATTTAATACAAAAGGCACAATGCCGACTTAAGTAAAAGAGGACTGTCCCTCTGTCTTTCTATGATTTGAACCTCTCCAGTGAGTCCAGTTTTAGATTCCGCTGCTTCACTCCAGGTTTACTGTATACCTTGCACCTTCTTATTGACGATGAGACACAGATATAGCATCGGAATTTAATACAAAAGGCACAATGCCGACTTAAATACAAAAGGACTGACACTCTCACTTTCTATGATTTGAAACTCTCCTGTGATTCCAGTTTTAGATTCCGATGTTTCACTTCAGGTTTACTGAATACCTTGCACCTTCTTATTGACGATGAAACCCAGAAATTGCATCGGAATTTAATACAAAATTCACAATGCCGACTTAAGTACAAGAGGACTGACACTCTCACTATCTATGATTTGAACCTCTATTGTGAGTCCAGTATTAGATTCCGATGCTTCACTTCAGGTTTACTGTATACCTTGCACCTTCTTATTGACGATGAAGCACAGAAATTGCATCTGAATTTAATACAAAAGGCACAATGTCGACTTAAGTACAAGAGGACTGACCCTCTCCCTTTCTATGATTTGAACCTCTTCTGTGAGTCCAGTTTTAGATTCCGATGCTTCACTTCAGGTTTACTGTATCCCTTGGACCTTCTTATTGACGATGAAACACAGAAATTTCATTGGAATTTAATACAATACGCACAATGCTGACTTAAGTAAACGAGGACTAACACTCTAACTTTCTGTGATTTGAACCTCTCCCGTTAGTCCAGTTTTGGATTCCGATGCTTCACTTCAGGTTTACTGTATCCTTTGGACCTTCATATTGACGATGGAAAACAGAAATTGCATCCGAATTTAATACAAAAGGCACAATGCCGACTTAAGTACAAGAGGACTGACACTCTCACTTTCTTTGATTTGAACCTCTCCTTTGAGCCCAGTTTTAGATTCCGATGCTTCACTTCAGGTTTACTGTATACCTTGCACCCTCTTATTGATGATGAAACACAGAAATTGCATCGGAATTTAATACAAAAGGCACAATGCCGACTTAAGTACAAGAGGAGTGACACTCTCACTTCCTATGATTTGAACCTCTCCTGTGAGTCCAGTTTTAGATGCCGATGCTTCACTTCAGGTTTACTGTATACCTTGCACCTTCTTATTGACGATGACACACAGAAATTGCATCCGAATTTAATACAAGAGGAACAACGCCGACTTAAGTACAAGAGGACTGACACTCTCACATTCTATGATTTGAACCTCTCCTGTGAGTCCAGTTTTAGATTCCGATGCTTCACTTCAGGTTTACTGTATCCCTTGGACCTTCTTATTGACGATGAAACACAGAAATTTCATTGGAATTTAATACAAAAGGCACAATGCTGACTTAAGTAAAAGAGGACTGACCCTTTCCCATTCTATGATTTTAACCTCTCCTGTGAGTCCAGTTTTGGATTCCGATGCTTCACTTCAGGTTTACTGTATACCTTGCAGCTTCTTATTGACGATGAAACACAGAAATTGCATCCGGATTTAATACAAAAGGCACAATGCCGACTTAACTACAAGAGGACTGACACTTTCCCTTTCTATGATTTGAACCTCTCCTGTGAGTCCAAATTTAGATTCCGATACTTCACTTCAGGTTTACTGTATCCCTTGGACCTTCTTATTGACGATGAAACACAGAAATTTCATTGGAATTTAATACAAAAGGCACAATGCCGACTTAAGTAAAAGAGGACTGTCACTCTCTCTTTGTATGATTTGAACCTCTCCTGTGAGTCGAGTTTTAGATTCCGATGCTTCACTTCAAGTTTACTGTATACCTTGCACCTTCTTATTGACGATGAAACACAGAAATTGCATCGGAATTTAGTACAAAAGGAACAATTCCGACTTAAGTACAAGAGGACTGACCCTCTCCCTTTCTATGATTTGAACCTCTTCTGTGAGTCCAGTTTTAGATTCCGATGCTTCACTTCAGGTTTACTGTATCCCTTGGACCTTCTTATTGACGATGAAACACAGAAATTTCATTGGAATTTAATACAATAGGCACAATGCTGACTTAAGTAAAAGAGGACTGACACTCTCACTTTCTGTGATTTGAACCACTCCCGTTAGTCCAGTTTTGGATTCCGATGCTTCACTTCAGGTTTACTGTATCCTTTGGACCTTCTTATTGACGATGGAAATCAGAAATTGCATCCGAATTCAATACAAAAGGCACAATGCCGACTTAAGTACAAGAGGACTGACACTCTCACTTTCTTTGATTTGAACCTCTCCTGTGAGGCCAATTTTTAGATTCCGATGCTTCACTTCAGGTTTACTGTATACCTTGCACCTTCTTATTGATGATGAAACACAGAAATTGCATCGGAATTTAATACAAAAGGCACAATGCCGACTTAAGTACAACAGGACTGACATTCTCACTTCCTATGATTTGAACCTCTCCTGTGAGTCCAGTTTTAGATGCCGATGCTTCACTTCAGGTTTACTGTATACCTTGCACCTTCTTATTGACGATGACACACAGAAATTGCATCCGAATTTAATACAAGAGGCACAATGCCGACTTAAGTACAAGAGGACTGACACTCTCACTTTCTATGATTTGAACCTCTCCTGTGAGTCCAGTTTTAGATTCCGATGCTTCACTTCAGGTTTACTGTATCCTTTGGTCCTTCTTATTGACGATGGAAAACAGAAATTGCATCCGAATTCAATACAAAAGGCACAATGCCGACTTAAGTACAAGAGGACTGACACTCTCACTTTCTTTGATTTGAACCTCTCCTGTGAGCCCAGTTTTAGTTTCCGATGGTTCACTTCAGGTTTACTGTATACCTTGCACCTTCTTATTGATGATGAAACACAGAAATTGCATCGGAATTTAATACAAAACGCACAATGCAGACTTAAGTACAAGAGGACTGACACTCTCACTTCCTATGATTTGAACCTCTCCTGTGAGTCCAGTTTTAGATGCCGATGCTTCACTTCAGGTTTACTGTATACCTTGCACCTTCTTATTGACGATGACACACAGAAATTGCATCCAAATTTCATACAAGAGGCACAATGCCGACATAAGTACAAGAGGACTGACACTCTCACTTTCTATGATTTGAACCTCTCCTGTGAGTCCAGTTTTAGATTCCGATGCTTCACTTCAGGTTTAATGTATACCTTGCCCCTTCTTATTGACGATGAAACACAGAAATTGCATCCAAATTTAATACAAAAGGCCCAATGCCGACTTAAGTACAAGAGGACTGACGCTATCCCTTTCTATGATTTGAACCCCTCCTGTGTGTCCAGTTTTAGATTCCGATACTTCACTTCAGGTTTATTGTTTCCCTTGGACCATCTTATTGACGATGAAACACAGAAATTTCATCGGAAATTAATACAAAAGGCACAATGCCGACTTAAGTAAAAGAGAACTGTCACTCTCACTATCTATGATTTGAACCTCTCCTGTGAGTCCAGTTTTAGATTCCGATGCTTCACTTCAGGTTTACTGTATACCTTGCACCTTCCTATTGACGATGAAATACAGAAATTGCATCCGAATTTAATACAGAGGCACAATGCCGACTTAAGTACAAGAGGACTGACACTCTCACTTTCTATGATTTGAACCTCTCCTGTGAGTCCAGTTTTAGATTCCGATGCTTCACTTCAGGTTTACTGTATACCTTGCACCTTCTTATTGACGAAGGATCACAGAAATTGCATCCGAATTTAATACAAAAAGCACAATGCCGACTTAAGTACAAGAGGACTGACACGCTCACTTTCTATGATTTGAACCCCTCCTGTGAGTCCAGTTTTAGATTCCGATGCTTCACTTCAGGTTTACTGTATACCTTGCACCTTCGTATTGACGATGAAACACAGAAAATGCATCCGAATTTAATACAAAAGGCACAATGCCGACTTAAGTACAAGAGGACTGACACTCTCACTTTCTATGATTTGAACCTCTCCTGTGAGTCCAGTTTTAGATTCCGATGCTTCACTTCAGGTTTACTGTATACCTTGCACCTTCTTATTGACGTTGAAACACAGAAATTGCATCCGAATTTAATACAAAAGGCACAATGCCGACTTAAGTACAAGAGGACTGACACTTTCCCTTTCTATGAATTGAACCTCTCCTGTGAAACCAGTTTTAGATTCCGATGCTTCACTTTAGGTTTACTGTATCCCTAGGTCCTTCTTATTGACGATGAAACACAGAAATTGCATCGGAATTTAATACAAAAGGCACAATGCCGACTTAAGTAAAAGAGGACTGTCCCTCTGTCTTTCTATGATTTGAACCTCTCCAGTGAGTCCAGTTTTAGATTCCGCTGCTTCACTCCAGGTTTACTGTATACCTTGCACCTTCTTATTGACGATGAGACACAGATATAGCATCGGAATTTAATACAAAAGGCACAATGCCGACTTAAATACAAAAGGACTGACACTCTCACTTTCTATGATTTGAAACTCTCCTGTGATTCCAGTTTTAGATTCCGATGTTTCACTTCAGGTTTACTGAATACCTTGCACCTTCTTATTGACGATGAAACACAGAAATTGCATCGGAATTTAATACAAAATTCACAATGCCGACTTAAGTACAAGAGGACTGACACTCTCACTATCTATGATTTGAACCTCTATTGTGAGTCCAGTATTAGATTCCGATGCTTCACTTCAGGTTTACTGTATACCTTGCACCTTCTTATTGACGATGAAGCACAGAAATTGCATCCGAATTTAATATAAAGGGCACAATGTCGACTTAAGTACAAGAGGACTGACCCTCTCCTTTTCTATGATTTGAACCTCTTCTGTGAGTCCAGTTTTAGATTCCGATGCTTCACTTCAGGTTTACTGTATCCCTTGGACCTTCTTATTGACGATGAAACACAGAAATTTCATTGGAATTTAATACAATACGCACAATGCTGACTTAAGTAAAAGAGGACTAACACTCTCACTTTCTGTGATTTGAACCTCTCCCGTTAGTCCAGTTTTGGATTCCGATGCTTCACTTCAGGTTTACTGTATCCTTTGGATCTCCATATTGACGATGGAAAACAGAAATTGCATCCGAATTTAATACAAAAGGCACAATGCCGACTTATGTACAAGAGGACTGACACTCTCACTTTCTTTGATTTGAACCTCTCCTGTGAGCCCAGTTTTAGATTCCGATGCTTCACTTCAGGTTTACTGTTTCCCTTGGACCATCTTATTGACGATGAAACACAGAAATTTCATCGGAACTTAATACAAAAGGCACAATGCCGAATTAAGTAAAAGAGAACTGTCACTCTCACTATCTATGATTTGAACCTCTCCTGTGAGTCCAGTTTTAGATTCCGATGCTTCACTTCAGGTTTACTGTATACCTCGCACCTTCTTATTGACGATGAAATACAGAAATTGCATCCGAATTTAATAGAGAGGCACAATGCCGACTTAAGTACAAGAGGACTGACACTCTCACTTTCTATGATTTGAACCTCTCCTGTGATTCCAGTTTTAGATTCCGATGCTTCAATTCAGGTTTACTGTATACCTTGCACCTTCTTATTGACGATGAAACACAGAAATTGCATCCGAATTTAATACAAAAGGCACAATGCCGACATAAGTACAAGAGGACTGACACTTTCCCTTTCTATGAATTGAACCTCTCTTGTGAGTCCAGTTTTAGATTCCGATGCTTCACTTTAGGTTTACTGTATTCCTAGGTCCTTCTTATTGACGATGAAACACAGAAATTGCATCGGAATTTAATACAAAAGGCACAATGCCGACTTAAGTAAAAGAGGACTGTCCCTCTGTCTTTCTATGATTTGAACCTCTCCTGTGAGTCCAGTTTTAGATTCCGATGCTTCACTCCAGTTTTACTGTATACCTTGCACCTTCTTATTGACGATGAGACCCAGATATAGCATCGGAATTTAATACAAAAGGCACAATGCCGACTTAACGACAAAAGGACTGACACTCTCACTTTCTATGATTTGAAACTCTCCTGTGATTCCAGTTTTAGATTCCGATGTTTCACTTCAGGTTTACGGAATACCTTGCGCCTTCTTATTGACGATGAAACACAGAAATTGCATCGGAATTTAATACAAAATTCACAATGCCGACATAAGTACAAGAGGACTGACAATCTCACTATCTATGATTTGAACCTCTCCTGTGAGTCCAGTATTAGATTCCGATGCTTCACTTCAGGTTTACTGTATACCTTGCACCTTCTTATTGACGATGAAGCACAGAAATTGCGTCCGAATTTAATACAAAAGGCACAATGTCGACTTAAGTACAAGAGGACTGACCCTCTCCCTTTCTATGATTTGAACCTCTTCTGTGAGTCCAGTATTAGATTCCGATGCTTCACTTCAGGTTTACTGTATACCTTGCAGCTTCTTATTGACGATGAAACACAGAAATTGCATCCGGATTTAATACAAAAGGCACAATGCCGACTTAACTACAAGAGGACTGACACTTTCCCTTTCTATGATTTGAACCTCTCCTGTGAGTCCAGTTTTAGATTCCGATACTTCACTTCAGGTTTACTGTATCCCTATGGACATTCTTATTGACGATGAAACACAGAAATTTCATTGGAATTTAATACAAAAGGCACAATGCCGACTTAAGTAAAAGAGGACTGTCACTCTCTCTTTGTATGATTTGAACCTCTCCTGTGAGTCGAGTTTTAGATTCCGATGCTTCACTTCAGGTTTACTGTATACCTTGCACCTTCTTATTGACGATGAAACACAGAAATTGCATCGGAATTTAGTACAAAAGGAACAATGCCGACTTAAGTACAAGAGGACTGACCCTCTCCCTTTCTATGATTTGAACCTCTTCTGTGAGTCCAGTTTTAGATTCAGATGCTTCACTTCAGGTTTACTGTATCCCTTGGACCTTCTTATTGACGATGAAACACAGAAATTTCATTGGAATTTAATACAATAGGCACAATGCTGACTTAAGTAAAAGAGGACTGACACTCTCACTTTCTGTGATTTGAACCACTCCCGTTGGTCCAGTTTTGGATTCCGATGCTTCACTTCAGGTTTACTGTATCCTTTGGACCTTCTTATTGACGATGGAAATCAGAAATTGCATCCGAATTCAATACAAAAGGCACAATGCCGACTTAAGTACAAGAGGACTGACACTCTCACTTTCTTTGATTAGAACCTCTCCTGTGAGCCCAGTTTTAGATTCCGATGCTTCACTTCAGGTTTACTGTATACCTTGCACCTTCTTATTGATGATGAAACTCAGAAATTGCATCGGAATTTAATACAAAAGGCACAATGCCGACTTAAGTACAACAGGACTGACACTCTCACTTCCTATGATTTGAACCTCTCCTGTGAGTCCAGTTTTAGATGCCGATGCTTCACTTCAGGTTTACTGTATACCTTGCACCTTCTTATTGACGATGACACACAGAAATTGCATCCGAATTTAATACAAGAGGCACAATGCCGACTTAAGTACAAGAGGAATGACACTCTCACTTTCTATGATTTGAACCTCTCCTGTGAGTCCAGTTTTAGATTCCGATGCTTCACTTCAGGTTTACTGTATCCTTTGGTCCTTCTTATTGACGATGGAAAACAGAAATTGCATCCGAATTCAATACAAAAGGCACAATGCCGACTTAAGTACAAGAGGACTGACACTCTCACTTTCTTTGATTTGAACCTCTCCAGTGAGCCCAGTTTTAGATTCCGATGCTTCACTTCAGGTTTACTGTATACCTTGCACCTTCTTATTGATGATGAAACACAGAAATTGCATCGGAATTTAATACAAAACGCACAATGCCGAATTAAGTAAAAGAGAACTGTCACTCTCACTATCTATGATTTGAACCTCTTCTGTGAGTCCAGTTTTAGATTCCGATGCTTCACTTCAGGTTTACTGTATCCCTTGGACCTTCTTATTGACGATGAAACACAGAAATTTCATTGGAATTTAATACAAAAGGCACAATGCTGACTTAAGTAAAAGAGGACTGACACTTTCCCTTTCTATGATTTTAACCTCTCCTGTGAGTCCAGTTTTCGATTCCGATGCTTCACTTCAGGTTTACTGTATACCTTGCAGCTTCTTATTGACGATGAAACACTGAAATTGCATCCGGATTTAATACAAAAGGCACAATGCCGACTTAACTAAATGAGGACTGACACTTTCCCTTTCTATGATTTGAACCTCTCAGTGAGTCCAGTTTTAGATTCCGATACTTCACTTCAGGTTCACCGTATACCTTGCACCTTCTTATTGACGATGAAACACAGAAATTTCAACGGAATTTAATACAATATGCACAATGCCGACTTAAGTAAAAGAGGACTGTCACTCTCTCTTTCTATGATTTGAACCTCTCCTGTGAGTCCAGTTTTCGATTCCGATGCTTCACTTCAGGTTTACTGTATACCTTGCACCTTCTTATTGACGATGAAACACAGAAATTGCATCCGAATTTAATACAAAAGGCACAATGCCGACTTAAGTACAAGATGACTGACACTTTCCCTTTCTATGATTTGAACCTCTCCTGAGAGTCCAGTTTTAGATTCCGTTGCTTCACTACAGGTTTACTGTATACCTTGCACCTTCTTATTGACGATGAAACACAGAAATTGCATCCGAATTTAATACAAAAGGCACAATTCCGACTTAAGTACAAGAGGACTGAACCTCTCCCTTTCTATGATTTGAACCTCTTCTGTGAGTCCAGTTTTAGATTCCGATGCTCCACTTCAGGTTTACTGTATCCCTTGGACCTTCTTATTGACGATGAAACACAGAAATTTCATTGGAATTTAATACAAAAGGCACAATGCCGACTTAAGTACAAGAGGACTGACACTCTCACTTCCTATGATTTGAACCTCTCCTGTGATTCCAGTTTTAGATTCCGATGCTTCACTCCAGGTTTACTGTATACCTTGCACCTTCTTATTGACGATGAAACACAAAAATTGCATCGGAATTAAAATCAAAAGGCACAATGTCGACTTAAGTACAAGAGGACTGACACTCTACCTTTCTATCATTTGAACCTCTCCTGTGATTCCAGTTTTAGATTCCGATGCTTCACTTCAGGTTTACTGTATCCCTTAGACCTTCTTATTGACGATGAAACACAGATATTGCATCCGAATTTAACACAAAAGGCAGAATGCCGACTTAAGTTAAAGAGGACTGACACTCTCACTTTCTGTGATTTGAACCTCTCCCGTTAGTCCAGTTTTAGATTCCAATGCTTCACTTCAGGTTTACTGTATCCTTTGGACCTTCTTATTGACGATGGAAAACAGAAATTGCATCCGAATTTAATACAAAAGCCACAATGGCGACTTAAGTACAAGAGGACTGACACTCTCACTTTCTATGATTTGAACCTCTCCTGTGAGTCCAGTTTTAGATTCCGATGCTTCACTTCAGGTTTACTGTATACCTTGCACCTTCTTATTGACGATGAAACACAGAAGTTGCATCGGAATTTAATAGAAAAGGCACAATGCCGACTTAAGTAAAAGAGGACTGTCACTCTCTCTTTCTATGATTTTAACCTCTCCTGTGAGTCCAGTTTTGGATTCCGATGCTTCACTTCAGGTTTACTGTATACCTTGCAGCTTCTTATTGACGATGAAACACAGAAATTGCATCCGAATTTGATACAAAATGCACAATGCCGACTTAAGAACAAGAGGACTGACACTTTCCCTTTCAATGATTTGAACCTCTCATGTGAGTCCAGTTTTAGATTCCGATGCTTCACTTCAGGTTTACTGTATACCTTGCACCTTCTTATTGACTATGAAACACAGAAATTTCAACGGAAATTAATACAAAAGGCACAATGCCGACTTAAGTAATAGAGGACTGTCACTCTCTCTTTCTATGATTTTAACCTCTCCTGTGAGTCCAGTTTTCGATTCCGATGCTTCACTTCAGGTTTACTGTACACCTTCTTATTGACGATGAAACACAGAAATTGCATCCGAATTTAATACAAAATTCACAATGCCGACTTAAGTACAAGGGGACTGATACTTTCCCTTTCTATGATTTGTACCTCTCCTGTGAGTCCAGTTTTAGATTCCGATGCTTCACTTCAGGTTTACTGTATACCTTGCACCTTCTTATCGACGATGACACACAGAAATTTCAACGTAATTTAATACAATATGCACAATGCCGACTTAAGTAAAAGAGGACTGTCACTCTCTCTTTCTTTGATTTTAACCTCTCCTGCGAGTCCAGTTTTCGATTCCGATGCTTCACTTCAGGTTTACTGTATACCTTGCACCTTCTTATTGACGATGAAACACAGAAATTGCACCCGAATTTAATACAAAAGGCACAATGCCGACTTTAGTACAAGCGGACTGACACTTTCCCTTTCTATGATTTGAACCTCTCGTGTGAGTCCAGTTTTAGATTCCGATGCATCACTTCAGGTTTACTGTATCCCTAGGGCCTTCTTATGACGATGAAACACAGAAATTTCATCGCAATATAATAAAAAAGGCACAATGCCGACTTAAGTAAAAGAGGACTGTCACTCTCTCTTTCTATAATTTGAACCTCTCCTGTGAGTCCAGTTTTAGATTCCGATGCTTCACTCCAGGTTTACTGTATTCCTTGCACCTTCTTATTGACGATGAAACCCAGAAATAGCATCGGAATTTAATACAAACGGCACAATGACGACTTAAATACAAAAGGACAGACACTTTCACTTTCTATGAATTGAACCTCTCCTGTGAGTCCAGTTTTAGATTCCGATGCTTCACTTTAGGTTTACTGTATCCCTAGGTCCTTCTTGTTGACGATGAAACACAGAAATTGCATCGGAATTTAATACAAAAGGCACAATGCCGACTTAAGTAAAAGATGACTATCCCTCTGTCTTTCTATGATTTGAACCTCTCCTGTGAGTCCAGGTTTAGATTCCGCTGCTTCACTCCAGGTTTACTGTATACCTTGCACCTTCTTATTGACGATGAGACACAGATATAGCATCGGAATTTAATACAAAAGGCACAATGCCGACTTAAATACAAAAGGACTGACCCTCTCCCTTTCTATGATTTGAACCTCTCCTGTGAGTCCAGTTTTAGATTCAGATGCTTCACTTCAGGTTTACTGTATACCTTGCACCTTCTTATTGATGATGAAACACAGAAATTGCATCGGAATTAAATACAAAAGGCACAATGCCGACTTAAGTACTAGAGGACTGACACTCTCACTTCCTATGATTTGAACCTCTCCTGTGAGTCCAGTTTTAAATGCCGATGCTTCACTTCAGGTTTACTGTATACCTTGCACCTTCTTATTGACGATGACACACAGAAATTGCATCCGAATTTAATACAAGAGGCACAATGCCGACTTACGTACAAGAGGACTGACACTCTCACTTTCTATGATTTGAACCTCTCCTGTGAGTCCAGTTTTAGATTCCGATGCTTCACTTCAGGTTTACTGTATACATTGCCCCTTCTTATTGACGATGAAACACACAAATTGCATCCAAATTTAATACAAAAGGCACAATGCCGACTTAAGTACAAGAGGACTGACGCTTTCCCTTTCTATGATTTGAACCCCTCCTGTGTGTCCAGTTTTAGATTCCGATACTTCACATCAGGTTTACTGTTTCCCATGGACCTTCTTATTGACGATGAAACACAGAAATTTCATCGGAATTTATTACAAAAGGCACAATGCCGACTTAAGTAAAAGAGAACTGTCTCTCTCACTATCTATGATTTCAACCTCTCCTGTGAGTCCAGTTTTAGATTCCGATGCTTCACTTCAGGTTTACTGTATACCTTGCACCTTCCTATTGACGATGAAATACAGAAATTGCATCCGAATTTAATACAGAGCCACAATGCCGACTTAAGTACAAGAGGACTGACACTCTCACTTTCTATGATTTGAACCTCTCCTGTGAGTCCAGTTTTAGATTCCGATGCTTCACTTCAGGTTTACTGTATACCTTGCACCTTCTTATTGACGAAGGATCACAGAAATTGCATCCGAATTTAATACAAAAGGCACAATGCCGACTTAAGTACAAGAGGACTGACACTCTCACTTTCTATGATTTGAACCCCTCCTGTGAGTCCAGTTTTAGATTCCGATGCTTCACTTCAGGTTTACTGTATACCTTGCACCTTCTTATTGACGATGAAACACAGAAATTTCATCGGAATTTAATACAAAAGGCACAATGCCGTCTTAAGTACAAGAGGACTGACACTTTCCCTTTCTATGAATTGAACCTCTCTTGTGAGTCCAGTTTTAGATTCCGATGCTTCACTTTAGGTTTACTGTATCCCTAGGTCCTTCTTATTGACGATGAAACACAGAAATTGCATCGGAATTTAATACAAAAGGCACAATGCCGACTTAAGTAAAAGAGGACTGTCCCTCTGTCTTTCTATGATTTGAACCTCCGCTGTGAGTCCAGTTTTAGATTCCGATGCTTCACTCCAGGTTTACTGTATACCTTGCACCTTCGTATTGACGCTGAGACACAGATATAGCATCGGAATTTAATACAAAAGGCACAATGCCGACTTAAATACAAAATAACTGAGACTCTCACTTTCTATGATTTGAAACTCTCCTGTGATTACTGTTTTAGATTTATATGTTTCACTTCAGGTTTACTGAATACCTTGCACCTTCTTATTGACGATGAAACACAGAAATTGCATCGGAATTTAATACAAAAGGCACAATGCCGACTTAAGTACAAGAGGACTGACACTGTCACTTTCTTTGATTTGAACCTCTCCTGTGAGCCCAGTTTTAGATTACGATGCTTCTCTTCAGGTTTACTGTATATCTTGCACCTTATTATTGATGATGAAACACAGAAATTGCATCGGAATTTAATACAAAAGGCACAATGCCGACTTAAGTACAAGAGGACTGACACTCTCACTTCCTATGATTTGAACCTCTCCTGTGAGTCCAGTTTTAGATGCCGATGCTTCACTTCAGGTTTACTGTATACCTTGCACCTTCTTATTGACGATGACACACAGAAATTGCATCCGATTTTAATACAAGAGGCAGAATGCCGACTTAAGTACAAGAGGACTGACACTCTCACTTTCTATGATTTGAACCTCTCCTGTGAGTCCAGTTTTAGATTCCGATGCTTCACTTCAGGTTTACTGTATACCTTGCCCTTTCTTATTGACGATGAAACACAGAAATTGCATCCAAATTTAATACAAAAGGCACAATGCCGACTTAAGTACAAGAGGACTGACGCTATCCCTTTCTATGATTTGAACCCCTCCTGTGTGTCCAGTTTTAGATTCCGATACTTCACTTTAGGTTTACTGTTTCCCTTGGACCTTCTTATTGACGATGAAACACAGAAATTTCATTGTAATTTAATACAAAAGGCACAATGCCGACTGAAGTACAAGAGGACAGACACTCTCACTTTCTATGATTTGAACCTCTCCTGTGAGTCCAGTTTTAGATTCCGATGCTTCACTTCAGGTTTACTGTATACCTTGCACCTTCTTACTGACGAAGGATCACAGAAATTGCATGCGATTTTAATACAAAAGGCACAATGCCGACTTAAGTACAAGAGGACTGGCACTCTCACTTTCTATGATTTGAACCCCTCCTGTGAGTCCAGTTTTAGATTCCGATGCTTTACTTCAGGTTTACTGTATACCTTGGACCTTCTTATTGACGATGAAACACAGAGACTTCATCGGAATTTAATACAAAAGGCACAATGTCGACTTAAGTAAAAGAGGACTGTCACTCTCTCTTTCTATGGTTTGAACCTCTCCTGTGAGTCCAGTTTTAGATTCCGATGCTTCACTTCAGGTTCACTGTATACCTTGCACCTTCGTATTGACGATGAAACACAGAAATAGTTCCGAATTTAATTCAAAAGGCACAATGCCGACTTAAGAACAAGAGGACTGACACTCTCACTTTCTATGATTTGAACCTCTCCTGTGATTCCAGTTTTAGATTCCGATGCTTCAATTCAGGTTTACTGTATACCTTGCACCTTCTTATTGACGATGAAACACAGAAATTGCATCCGAATTTAATACTAAAGGCACAATGCCGACATAAGTACAAGAGGACTGACACTTTCCCTTTCTATGAATTGAACCTCTCCTGTGAGTCCAGTTTTAGATTCCAATGCTTCACTTTAGGTTTACTGTATCCCTAGGTCCTTCTTATTGACGATGAAACACAGAAATTGCATCGGAATTTAATACAAAAGGCACAATGCCGACATAAGTAAAAAAGGACTGTCCCTCTGTCTTTCTATGATTTGAACCACTCCTGTGAGTCCAGTTTTAAATTCCGATGCTTCACTCCAGGTTTACTGTATACCTTGCACCTTCTTATTGACGATGAGACACAGATATAGCATCGGAAATTAATACAAAAGGCACAATGCCGACTTAAAGACAAAAGGACTGACACTCTCACTTTCTATGATTTGAAAATCTCCTGTGATTCCAGTTTTAGATTCCAATGTTTCACTTCAGATTTACTGAATACCTTGCACCTTCTTATTGACGATGAAACACAGAAATTGCATCGGAATTTAGTACAAAAGGAACAATGCCGACTAAGTACAAGAGGACTGACCCCCTCCCTTTCTATGATTTGAGCCTCTTCTGTGAGTCCAGTTTTAGATTCCGATGCTTCACTTCAGGTTTACTGTATCCCTTGGACCTTCTTATTGACGATGAAACACAGAAATTTCATTGGAATTTAATACAATAGGCACAATGCTGACTTAAGTAAAAGAGGACTGACACTCTCACTTTCTGTGATTTGAACCACTCCCGTTGGTCCAGTTTTGGATTCCGATGCTTCACTTCAGGTTTACTGTATCCTTTGGACCTTCTTATTGACGATGGAAATCAGAAATTGCATCCGAATTCAATACAAAAGGCACAATGCCGACTTAAGTACAAGAGGACTGACACTCTCACATTCTTTGATTTGAACCTCTCCTGTGAGCCCAGTTTTAGATTCCGATGCTTCACTTCAGGTTTACTGTATACCTTGCACCTTCTTATTGATGATGAAACACAGAAATTGCATCGGAATTTAATACAAAAGGCACAATGCCGACTTAAGTACAACAGGACTGACACTCTCACTTCCTATGATTTGAACCTCTCCTGTGAGTCCAGTTTTAGATGCCGATGCTTCACTTCAGGTTTACTGTATACCTTGCACCTTCTTATTGACGATGACACACAGAAATTGCATCCGAATTTAATACAAGAGGCACAATGCCGACTTAAGTACAAGAGGAATGACACTCTCACTTTCTATGATTTGAACCTCTCCTGTGAGTCCAGTTTTAGATTCCGATGCTTCACTTCAGGTTTACTGTATCCTTTGGTCCTTCTTATTGACGATGGAAAACAGAAATTGCATCCGAATTCAATACAAAAGGCACAATGCCGACTTAAGTACAAGAGGACTGACACTCTCACTTTCTTTAATTTGAACCTCCCCAGTGAGCCCAGTTTTAGATTCCGATGCTTCACTCCAGGTTTACTGTATACCTTGCACCTTCTTATTGATGATGAAACACAGAAATTGCATCGGAATTTAATACAAAACGCACAATGCCGACTTAAGTACAAGAGGACTGACACTCTCACTTCCTATGATTTGAACCTCTCCTGTGAGTCCAGTTTTAGATGCCGATGCTTCACTTCAGGTTTACTGTATACCTTGCACCTTCTTATTGACGATGACACACAGAAATTGCATCCAAATTTAATACAAGAGGCACAATGCCGACTTAAGTACAAGAGGACTGACACTCTCACTTTCTATGATTTGAACCTCTCCTGTGAGTCCAGTTTTAGATTCCGATGCTTCACTTCAGGTTTAATGTATACCTTGCCCCTTCTTATTGACGATGAAACACAGAAATTGCATCCAAATTTAATACAAAAGGCCCAATGCCGACTTAAGTACAAGAGGACTGACGCTATCCCTTTCTATGATTTGAACCCCTCCTGTGTGTCCAGTTTTAGATTCCGATACTTCACTTCAGGTTTATTGTTTCCCTTGGACCATCTTATTGACGATGAAACACAGAAATTTCATCGGAATTTAATACAAAAGGCACAGTGCCGAATTAAGTAAAAGAGAACTGTCACTCTCACTATCTATGATTTGAACCTCTCCTGTGAGTCCAGTTTAGATTCCGATGCTTCACTTCAGGTTTACTGTATACCTTGCACCTTCTTATTGACGATGACACACAGAAATTGCATCCGATTTTAATACAAGAGGCAGAATGCCGACTTAAGTACAAGAGGACTGACACTCTCACTTTCTATGATTTGAACCTCTCCTGTGAGTCCAGTTTTAGATTCCGATGCTTCACTTCAGGTTTACTGTATACCTTGCCCTTTCTTATTGACGATGAAACACAGAAATTGCATCCAAATTTAATACAAAAGGCACAATGCCGACTTAAGTACAAGAGGACTGACGCTATCCCTTTCTATGATTTGAACCCCTCCTGTGTGTCCAGTTTTAGATTCCGATACTTCACTTTAGGTTTACTGTTTCCCTTGGACCTTCTTATTGACGATGAAACACAGAAATTTCATTGTAATTTAATACAAAAGGCACAATGCCGACTGAAGTACAAGAGGACAGACACTCTCACTTTCTATGATTTGAACCTCTCCTGTGAGTCCAGTTTTAGATTCCGATGCTTCACTTCAGGTTTACTGTATACCTTGCACCTTCTTACTGACGAAGGATCACAGAAATTGCATGCGATTTTAATACAAAAGGCACAATGCCGACTTAAGTACAAGAGGACTGGCACTCTCACTTTCTATGATTTGAACCCCTCCTGTGAGTCCAGTTTTAGATTCCGATGCTTTACTTCAGGTTTACTGTATACCTTGGACCTTCTTATTGACGATGAAACACAGAGACTTCATCGGAATTTAATACAAAAGGCACAATGTCGACTTAAGTAAAAGAGGACTGTCACTCTCTCTTTCTATGGTTTGAACCTCTCCTGTGAGTCCAGTTTTAGATTCCGATGCTTCACTTCAGGTTCACTGTATACCTTGCACCTTCGTATTGACGATGAAACACAGAAATAGTTCCGAATTTAATTCAAAAGGCACAATGCCGACTTAAGAACAAGAGGACTGACACTCTCACTTTCTATGATTTGAACCTCTCCTGTGATTCCAGTTTTAGATTCCGATGCTTCAATTCAGGTTTACTGTATACCTTGCACCTTCTTATTGACGATGAAACACAGAAATTGCATCCGAATTTAATACTAAAGGCACAATGCCGACATAAGTACAAGAGGACTGACACTTTCCCTTTCTATGAATTGAACCTCTCCTGTGAGTCCAGTTTTAGATTCCAATGCTTCACTTTAGGTTTACTGTATCCCTAGGTCCTTCTTATTGACGATGAAACACAGAAATTGCATCGGAATTTAATACAAAAGGCACAATGCCGACATAAGTAAAAAAGGACTGTCCCTCTGTCTTTCTATGATTTGAACCACTCCTGTGAGTCCAGTTTTAAATTCCGATGCTTCACTCCAGGTTTACTGTATACCTTGCACCTTCTTATTGACGATGAGACACAGATATAGCATCGGAAATTAATACAAAAGGCACAATGCCGACTTAAAGACAAAAGGACTGACACTCTCACTTTCTATGATTTGAAAATCTCCTGTGATTCCAGTTTTAGATTCCAATGTTTCACTTCAGATTTACTGAATACCTTGCACCTTCTTATTGACGATGAAACACAGAAATTGCATCGGAATTTAGTACAAAAGGAACAATGCCGACTAAGTACAAGAGGACTGACCCCCTCCCTTTCTATGATTTGAGCCTCTTCTGTGAGTCCAGTTTTAGATTCCGATGCTTCACTTCAGGTTTACTGTATCCCTTGGACCTTCTTATTGACGATGAAACACAGAAATTTCATTGGAATTTAATACAATAGGCACAATGCTGACTTAAGTAAAAGAGGACTGACACTCTCACTTTCTGTGATTTGAACCACTCCCGTTGGTCCAGTTTTGGATTCCGATGCTTCACTTCAGGTTTACTGTATCCTTTGGACCTTCTTATTGACGATGGAAATCAGAAATTGCATCCGAATTCAATACAAAAGGCACAATGCCGACTTAAGTACAAGAGGACTGACACTCTCACATTCTTTGATTTGAACCTCTCCTGTGAGCCCAGTTTTAGATTCCGATGCTTCACTTCAGGTTTACTGTATACCTTGCACCTTCTTATTGATGATGAAACACAGAAATTGCATCGGAATTTAATACAAAAGGCACAATGCCGACTTAAGTACAACAGGACTGACACTCTCACTTCCTATGATTTGAACCTCTCCTGTGAGTCCAGTTTTAGATGCCGATGCTTCACTTCAGGTTTACTGTATACCTTGCACCTTCTTATTGACGATGACACACAGAAATTGCATCCGAATTTAATACAAGAGGCACAATGCCGACTTAAGTACAAGAGGAATGACACTCTCACTTTCTATGATTTGAACCTCTCCTGTGAGTCCAGTTTTAGATTCCGATGCTTCACTTCAGGTTTACTGTATCCTTTGGTCCTTCTTATTGACGATGGAAAACAGAAATTGCATCCGAATTCAATACAAAAGGCACAATGCCGACTTAAGTACAAGAGGACTGACACTCTCACTTTCTTTAATTTGAACCTCCCCAGTGAGCCCAGTTTTAGATTCCGATGCTTCACTCCAGGTTTACTGTATACCTTGCACCTTCTTATTGATGATGAAACACAGAAATTGCATCGGAATTTAATACAAAACGCACAATGCCGACTTAAGTACAAGAGGACTGACACTCTCACTTCCTATGATTTGAACCTCTCCTGTGAGTCCAGTTTTAGATGCCGATGCTTCACTTCAGGTTTACTGTATACCTTGCACCTTCTTATTGACGATGACACACAGAAATTGCATCCAAATTTAATACAAGAGGCACAATGCCGACTTAAGTACAAGAGGACTGACACTCTCACTTTCTATGATTTGAACCTCTCCTGTGAGTCCAGTTTTAGATTCCGATGCTTCACTTCAGGTTTAATGTATACCTTGCCCCTTCTTATTGACGATGAAACACAGAAATTGCATCCAAATTTAATACAAAAGGCCCAATGCCGACTTAAGTACAAGAGGACTGACGCTATCCCTTTCTATGATTTGAACCCCTCCTGTGTGTCCAGTTTTAGATTCCGATACTTCACTTCAGGTTTATTGTTTCCCTTGGACCATCTTATTGACGATGAAACACAGAAATTTCATCGGAATTTAATACAAAAGGCACAGTGCCGAATTAAGTAAAAGAGAACTGTCACTCTCACTATCTATGATTTGAACCTCTCCTGTGAGTCCAGTTTAGATTCCGATGCTTCACTTCAGGTTTACTGTATACCTTGCACCTTCTTATTGACGATGAAATACAGAAATTGCATCCGAATTTAATACAGAGGCACAATGCCGACTTAAGTACAAGAGGACTGACACTCTCACGTTCTATGATTTGAACCTCTCCTGTGATTCCAGTTTTAGATCCGATGCTTCAATTCTGGTTTACTGTATACCTTGCACCTTCTTATTGACGATGAAACACAGAAATTGCATCCGAATTTAATACAAAAGGCACAATGCCGACATTAGTACAAGAGGACTGACACTTTCCCTTTCTATGAATTGAACTTCTCTTGTGAGTCCAGTTTTAGATTCCGATGCTTCACTTTAGGTTTACTGTATCCCTAGGTCCTTCTTATTGACGATGAAACACAGAAATTGCATCGGAATTTAATACAAAAGACACAATGCTGACTTAAAGACAAAAGGACTGACACTCTCACTTTCTATGATTTGAAACTCTCCTGTGATTCCAGTTTTAGATTCCGATGTTTCACTTCAGGTTTACTGAATACCTTGCACCTTCTTATTGACGATGAAACACAGAAATTGCATCGGAATTTAATACAAAATTCACAATGCCGACTTAAGTACAAGAGGACTGACAATCTCACTATCTATGATTTGAACCTCTCCTGTGAGTCCAGTATTAGATTCCGATGCTTCACTTCAGGTTTACTGTATACCTTGCACCTTTTTATTGACGATGAAGCACAGAAATTGCATCCGAATTTAATACAAAAGGCACAATGTCGACTTAAGTACAAGAGGACTGACCCTCTCCCTTTCTATGATTTGAACCTCTTCTGTGAGTCCAGTTTTAGATTCCGATGCTTCACTTCAGGTTTACTGTATCCCTTGGACCTTCTTATTGACGATGAAACACAGAAATTTCATTGGAATTTAATACAAAAGGCACAATGCTGACTTAAGTAAAAGAGGACTGACACTTTCCCTTTCTATGATTTTAACCTCTCCTGTGAGTCCAGTTTTCGATTCCGATGCTTCACTTCAGGTTTACTGTATACCTTGCAGCTTCTTATTGACGATGAAACACCGAAATTGCATCCGGATTTAATACAAAAGGCACAATGCCGACTTAACTAAATGAGGACTGACACTTTCCCTTTCTATGATTTGAACCTCTCAGTGAGTCCAGTTTTAGATTCCGATACTTCACTTCAGGTTCACTGTATACCTTGCACCTTCTTATTGACGATGAAACACAGAAATTTCAACGGAATTTAATACAATATGCACAATGCCGACTTAAGTAAAAGAGGACTGTCACTCTCTCTTTCTATGATTTGAACCTCTCCTGTGAGTCCAGTTTTCGATTCCGATGCTTCACTTCAGGTTTACTGTATACCTTGCACCTTTTTATTGACGATGAAACACAGAAATTGCATCCGAATTTAATACAAAAGGCACAATGCCGACTTAAGTAGAAGATGACTGACACTTTCCCTTTCTATGATTTGAACCTCTCCTGAGAGTCCAGTTTTAGATTCCGTTGCTTCACTACAGGTTTACTGTATACCTTGCACCTTCTTATTGACGATGAAACACAGAAATTGCATCCGAATTTAATACAAAAGGCACAATTCCGACTTAAGTACAAGAGGACTGAACCTCTCCCTTTCTATGATTTGAACCTCTTCTGTGAGTCCAGTTTTAGATTCCGATGCTCCACTTCAGGTTTACTGTATCCCTTGGACCTTCTTATTGACGATGAAACACAGAAATTTCATTGGAATTTAATACAAAAGGCACAATGCCGACTTAAGTACAAGAGGACTGACACTCTCACTTCCTATGATTTGAACCTCTCCTGTGATTCCAGTTTTAGATTCCGATGCTTCACTCCAGGTTTACTGTATACCTTGCACCTTCTTATTGACGATGAAACACAAAAATTGCATCGGAATTAAAATCAAAAGGCACAATGTCGACTTAAGTACAAGAGGACTGACACTCTACCTTTCTATCATTTGAACCTCTCCTGTGATTCCAGTTTTAGATTCCGATGCTTCACTTCAGGTTTACTGTATCCCTTGGACCTTCTTATTGACGATGAAACACAGAAATTGCATCCGAATTTAACACAAAAGGCAGAATGCCGACTTAAGTTAAAGAGGACTGACACTCTCACTTTCTGTGATTTGAACCTCTCCCGTTAGTCCAGTTTTAGATTCCAATGCTTCACTTCAGGTTTACTGTATCCTTTGGACCTTCTTATTGACGATGGAAAACAGAAATTGCATCCGAATTTAATACAAAAGGCACAATGGCGACTTAAGTACAAGAGAACTGACACTCTCACTTTCTATGATTTGAACCTCTCCTGTGAGTCCAGTTTTAGATTCCGATGCTTCACTTCAGGTTTACTGTATACCTTGCACCTTCTTATTGACGATGAAACACAGAAGTTGCATCGGAATTTAATACAAAAGGCACAATGCCGACTTAAGTAAAAGAGGCCTGTCACTCTCTCTTTCTATGATTTTAACCTCTCCTGTGAGTCCAGTTTTGGATTCCGATGCTTCACTTCAGGTTTACTGTATACCTTGCTCCTTCTTATTGACGATGAAACACAGAAATTGCATCAGAATTTAATACAAAATGCACAATGCCGACTTAAGAACAAGAGGACTGACACTTTCCCTTTCTATGATTTGAACCTCTCCTGTGAGTCCAGTTTTAGATTCCGATGCTTCACTTCAGGTTTACTGTATACCTTGCACCTTCTTATTGACTATGAAACACAGAAATTTCAACGGAAATTAATACAAAAGGCACAATGCCGACTTAAGTAATAGAGGACTGTCACTCTCTCTTTCTGTGATTTTAACCTCTCCTGTGAGTCCAGTTTTCGATTCCGATGCTTCACTTCAGGTTTACTGTACACCTTCTTATTGACGATGAAACACAGAAATTGCATCCGAATTTAATACAAAATTCACAATGCCGACTTAAGTACAAGGGGACTGACACTTTCCCTTTCTATGATTTGTACCTCTCCTGTGAGTCCAGTTTTAGATTCCGATGCTTCACTTCAGGTTTACTGTATACCTTGCACCTTCTTATCGACGATGACACACAGAAATTTCGACGTAATTTAATACAATATGCACAATGCCGACTTAAGTAAAAGAGGACTGTCACTCTCTCTTTCTTTGATTTTAACCTCTCCTGCGAGTCCAGTTTTCGATTCCGATGCTTCACTTCAGGTTTACTGTATACCTTGCACCTTCGTATTGACGATGAAACACAGAAATTGCACCCGAATTTAATACAAAAGGCACAATGCCGACTTTAGTACAAGCGGACTGACACTTTCCCTTTCTATGATTTGAACCTCTCCTGTGAGTCCAGTTTTAGATTCCGATGCATCACTTCAGGTTTACTGTATCCCTAGGGCCTTCTTATGACGATGAAACACAGAAATTTCATCGCAATATAATAAAAAAGGCACAATGCCGACTTAAGTAAAAGAGGACTGTCACTCTCTCTTTCTATAATTTGAACCTCTCCTGTGAGTCCAGTTTTAGATTCCGATGCTTCACTCCAGGTTTACTGTATACCTTGCACCTTCTTATTGACGATGAAACACAGAAATAGCATCGGAATTTAATACAAACGGCACAATGACGACTTAAATACAAAAGGACAGACACTTTCCCTTTCTATGAATTGAACCTCTCCTGTGAGTCCAGTTTTAGATTCCGATGCTTCACTTTAGGTTTACTGTATCCCTAGGTCCTTCTTATTGACGATGAAACACAGAAATTGCATCGGAATTTAATACAAAAGGCACAATGCCGACTTAAGTAAAAGATGACTATCCCTCTGTCTTTCTATGATTTGAACCTCTCCTGTGAGTCCAGGATTAGATTCCGCTGCTTCACTCCAGGTTTACTGTATACCTTGCACCTTCTTATTGACGATGAGACACAGATATAGCATCGGAATTTAATACAAAAGGCACAATGCCGACTTAAATACAAAAGGACTGACCCTCTCCCTTTCTATGATTTGAACCTCTTCTGTGAGTCCAGTTTTAGATTCCGATGCTTCTATCAGGTTTACTGTATCCCTTATACCTTCTTATTGACGATGAAACACAGAAATTTCATTGGAATTTAATACAAAAGGCACAATGCTGACTTAAGCAAAAGAGGACTGACACTCTCACTTTCTGTGATTAGAACCTCTCCCGTTAGTCCTGTTTTGGATTCCGATGCTTCACTTCAGGTTTACTGCATCCTTTGGACCTTTTAATTGACGATGGAAAACAGAAATTGCATCCGAATTTAATACAAAAGGCACAATGCCGACTTAAGTACAAGAGGACTGACACTCTCACTTTCTATGATTTGAACCTCTCCTGTGAGTCCAGTTTTAGATTCAGATGCTTCACTTCAGGTTTACTGTATACCTTGCACCTTCTTATTGATGATGAAACACAGAAATTGCATCGGAATTAAATACAAAAGGCACAATGCCGACTTAAGTACTAGAGGACTGACACTCTCACTTCCTATGATTTGAACCTCTCCTGTGAGTCCAGTTTTAAATGCCGATGCTTCACTTCAGGTTTACTGTATACCTTGCACCTTCTTATTGACGATGACACACAGAAATTGCATCCGAATTTAATACAAGAGGCACAATGCCGACTTACGTACAAGAGGACTGACACTCTCACTTTCTATGATTTGAACCTCTCCTGTGAGTCCAGTTTTAGATTCCGATGCTTCACTTCAGGTTTACTGTATACATTGCCCCTTCTTATTGACGATGAAACACAGAAATTGCATCCAAATTTAATACAAAAGGCACAATGCCGACTTAAGTACAAGAGGACTGACGCTCTCCCTTTCTATGATTTGAACCCCTCCTGTGTGTCCAGTTTTAGATTCCGATACTTCACATCAGGTTTACTGTTTCCCTTGGACCTTCTTATTGACGATGAAACACAGAAATTTCATCGGAATTTATTACAAAAGGCACAATGCCGACTTAAGTAAAAGAGAACTGTCTCTCTCACTATCTATGATTTCAACCTCTCCTGTGAGTCCAGTTTTAGATTCCGATGCTTCACTTCAGGTTTACTGTATACCTTGCACCTTCTTATTGACGAAGGATCACAGAAATTGCATCCGAATTTAATACAAAAGGCACAATGCCGACTTAAGTACAAGAAGACTGACACTCTCACTTTCTATGATTTGAACCCCTCCTGTGAGTCCAGTTTTAGATTCCGATGCTTCACTTCAGGTTTACTGTATACCTTGCACCTTCTTATTGACGATGAAACACAGATATTTCATCGGAATTTAATACAAAAGGCACAATGTCGTGTTAAGTAAAAGAGGACTGTCACTCTCTCTTTCTATGATTTGAACCTCTCCTGTGAGTCCAGTTTTAGATTCCGATGCTTCACTTCAGGTTTACTGTATACCTTGCACCTTCGTATTGACGATGAAACACAGAAAATGCATCCGAATTTAATACAAAAGGCACAATGCCGACTTAAGTACAAGAGGACTGACACTCTCACTTTCTATGATTTGAACCTCTCCTGTGAGTCCAGTTTTAGATTCCGATGCTTCACTTCAGGTTTACTGTATACCTTGCAGCTTCTTATTGACGATGAAACACAGAAATTGCATCCGAATTTAATACAAAAGGCACAATGCCGTCTTAAGTACAAGAGGACTGACACTTTCCCTTTCTATGAATTGAACCTCTCTTGTGAGTCCAGTTTTAGATTCCGATGCTTCACTTTAGGTTTACTGTATCCCTAGGTCCTTCTTATTGACGATGAAACACAGAAATTGCATCGGAACTTAATACAAAAGGCACAATGCCGACTTAAGTAAAAGAGGACTGTCCCTCTGTCTTTCTATGATTTGAACCTCCGCTGTGAGTCCAGTTTTAGATTCCGATGCTTCACTCCAGGTTTACTGTATACCTTGCACCTTCGTATTGACGATGAGACACAGATATATCATCGAAATTTAATACAAAAGGCACAATGCCGACTTAAATACAAAAGGACTGAGACTCTCACTTTCTATGATTTGAAACTCTCCTGTGATTACAGTTTTAGATTTAGATGTTTCACTTCAGGTTTACTGAATACCTTGCACCTTCTTATTGACGATGAAACACAGAAATTGCATCGGAATTTAATACAAAAGGCACAATGCCGACTTAAGTACAAGAGGACCGACACTGTCACTTTCTTTGATTTGAACCTCTCCTGTGAGCCCAGTTTTAGATTACGATGCTTCTCTTCAGGTTTACTGTATACCTTGCACCTTCTTATTGATGATGAAACACAGAAATTGCATCGGAATTTAATACAAAAGGCACAATGCCGACTTAAGTACAAGAGGACTGACACTCTCACTTCCTATGATTTGAACCTCTCCTGTGAGTCCAGTTTTAGATGCCGATGCTTCACTTCAGGTTTACTGTATACCTTGCACCTTCTTATTGACGATGACACACAGAAATTGCATCCGATTTTAATACAAGAGGCAGAATGCCGACTTAAGTACAAGAGGACTGACACTCTCACTTTCTATGATTTGAACCTCTCCTGTGAGTCCAGTTTTAGATTCCGATGCTTCACTTCAGGTTTACTGTATACCTTGCCCTTTCTTATTGACGATGAAACACAGAAATTGCATCCAAATTTAATACAAAAGGCACAATGCCGACTTAAGTACAAGAGGACTGACGCTATCCCTTTCTATGATTTGAACCCCTCCTGTGTGTCCAGTTTTAGATTCCGATACTTCACTTTAGGTTTACTGTTTCCCTTGGACCTTCTTATTGACGATGAAACACAGAAACTTCATCGGAATTTAATACAAAAGGCACAATGTCGACTTAAGTAAAAGAGGACTGTCACTCTCTCTTTCTATGATTTGAACCTCTCCTGTGAGTCCAGTTTTAGATTCCGATGCTTCACTTCAGGTTCACTGTATACCTTGCACCTTCGTATTGACGATGAAACACAGAAATAGTTCCGAATTTAATTCAAAAGGCACAATGCCGACTTAAGTACAAGAGGACTGACACTCTCACTTTCTATGATTTGAACCTCGCCTGTGATTCCACTTTTAGATTCCGATGCTTCAATTCAGGTTTACTGTATACCTTGCACCTTCTTATTGACGATGAAACACAGAAATTGCATCCGAATTTAATACTAAAGGCACAATGCCGACATAAGTACAAGAGGACGGACACTTTCCCTTTCTATGAATTGAACCTCTCCTGTGAGTCCAGTTTTAGATTCCAATGCTTCACTTTAGGTTTACTGTATCCCTAGGTCCTTCTTATTGACGATGAAACACAGAAATTGCATCGGAATTTAATACAAAAGGCACAATGCCGACATAAGTAAAAAAGGACTGTCCCTCTGTCTTTCTATGATTTGAACCTCTCCTGTGAGTCCAGTTTTAGATTCCGATGCTTCACTCCAGGTTTACTGTATACCTTGCACCTTCTTATTGACGATGAGACACAGATATAGCATCGGAATTTAATACAAAAGGCACAATGCCGACTTAAAGACAAAAGGACTGACACTCTCACTTTCTATGATTTGAAAATCTCCTGTGATTCCAGTTTTAGATTCCAATGTTTCACTTCAGGTTTACTGAATACCTTGCACCTTCTTATTGACGATGAAACACAGAAATTGCATCGGAATTTAATACAAAATTCACAATGCCGACTTAAGTACAAGAGGACTGACAATCTCACTATCTATGATTTGAACCTCTCCTGTGAGACCTGTATTAGATTCCGATGCTTCACTTCAGGTTTACTGTATACCTTGCACCTTCTTATTGACGATGAAGCACAGAAATTGCATCCGAATTTAATACAAAAGGCACAATGTCGACTTAAGTACAAGAGGACTGACCCTCTCCCTTTCTATGATTTGAACCTCTTCTGTGAGTTCAGTTTTAGATTTAGATGCTGCACTTCTGGTTTACTGTATCCCTTGGACATTCTTATTGACGATGAAACACAGAAATTTCATTGGAATTTAATACAAAAGGCACAATGCTGAATTAAGTAAAAGAGGACTGACACTTTCCCTTTCTATGATTTTAACCTCTCCTGTGAGTCCAGTTTTCGATTCCGATGCTTCACTTCAGGTTTACTGTATACCTTGCAGCTTCTTATTGACGATGAAACACAGAAATTGCTTCCGGATTTAATACAAAAGGCACAATGCCGACTTAACTACAAGAGGACTGACACCTACCCTTTCTATGATTTGAACCACTCCTGTGAGTCCAGTTTTAGATTCGGATACTTCACTTCATTTTCACTGTATACCTTGCACCTTCTTATTGACGATGAAACACAGAAATTTCAACGGAATTTAATACAATATGCACAATGCCGACTTAAGTAAAAGAGGACTGTCACTCTCTCTTTCTATGATTTTAACCTCTCCTGAGAGTCCAGTTTTCGATTCCGATGCTTCACTTCAGGTATACTGTATACCTTGCACCTTCCTAATGACGATGAA
The DNA here is from genome assembly GCF_021461395.2 of Schistocerca americana. NCBI lineage: Eukaryota > Metazoa > Arthropoda > Insecta > Orthoptera > Acrididae > Schistocerca > Schistocerca americana. The sequence continues at coordinate 9,433,108 of NC_060126.1, forward strand.
ACACAGAAATGCATCCGAATTTAATACAAAAGGCACAATGCCGTCTTAAGTACAAGAGGACTGACACTTTCCCTTTCTATGATTTGAACCTCTCCTGTGAGTCCAGTTTTAGATTCCGTTGCTTCACTACAGGTTTACTGTATACCTTGCACCATCTTATTGACGATGAAACACAGAAATTGCATCCGAATTTAATACAAAAGGCACAATTCCGACTTAAGTACAAGAGGACTGACCCTCTCCCTTTCTATGATTTGAACCTCTTCTGTGAGTCCAGTTTTAGATTCCGATGCTTCACTTCAGGTTAACTGTATCCCTTGGACCTTCTTATTGACGATGAAACACAGAAATTTCATTGGAATTTAATACAAAAGGCACAATGCCGACTTAAGTAAAAGAGGACTGTCACTCTCTCTTTGTATGATTTGAACCTCTCCTGTGAGTCGAGTTTTAGATTCCGATGCTTCACTTCGGGTTTACTGTATACGTTGCACCTTCTTATTGACGATGAAACACAGAAATTGCATCCGAATTTAACACAAAAATCAGAATGCCGACTTAAGTAAAAGAGGACTGACACTCTCACTTTCTGTGATTTGAACCTCTCCCGTTAGTCCAGTTTTAGATTCCGATGCTTCACTTCAGGTTTACTGAATCCTTTGGACCTTCTTATTGATGATGGAAAACAGAAGTTGCATCGGAATTTAATACAAAAGGCACAATGCCGACTTAAGTAAAAGAGGACTGTCACTCTCTCTTTCTATGATTTTAACCTCTCCTGTGAGTCCAGTTTTGGACTCCGATGCTTCACTTCAGGTTTACTGTATACCTTGCACCTTCTTATTGACGATGAAACACAGAAATTGCATCCGAATTTGATACAAAATGCACAATGCCGACTTAAGAACAAGAGGACTGACACTTTCCCTTTCTATGATTTGAACCTCTCCTGTGAGTCCAGTTTTAGATTCCGATGCTTCACTTCAGGTTTACTGTATACCTTGCACCTTCTTATTGACGATGAAACACAGAAATTGCATCCGAATTTAATACAAAAGGCACAATGCCGACTTAAGTAAAAGAGGACTGTCACTCTCTCTTTCTATGATTTTAACCTCTCCTGTGAGTCCTGTTTTCGATTCCGATGCTTCACTTCAGGTTTACTGTATACCTTGCACCTTCTTATTGACGATGAAACACAGAAATTGCATCCGAATTTAATACAAACGGCACAATGCCGACTTAAGTAAAAGAGGACTGTCACTCTCTCTTTCTATGATTTTAACCTCTTCTGCGAGCCCAGTTTTCGATTCCGATGCTTGACTTCAGGTTTACTGTATACCTTGCACCTTCTTATTGACGATGACACACAGAAATTGCATCCGAATTTAATACAAGAGGCACAATGCCGACTTACGTACAAGAGGACTGACACTCTCACTTTCTATGATTTGAACCTCTCCTGTGAGTCCAGTTTTAGATTCCGATGCTTCACTTCAGGTTTACTGTATACATTGCCCCTTCTTATTGTCGATGAAACACAGAAATTGCATCCAAATTTAATACAAAAGGCACAATGCCGACTTAAGTACAAGAGGACTGACGCTCTCCCTTTCTATGATTTGAACCCCTCCTGTGTGTCCAGTTTTAGATTCCGATACTTCACATCAGGTTTACTGTTCCCCTTGGACCTTCTTATTGACGATGAAACATAGAAATTTCATCGAAATTTATTACAAAAGGCACAATGCCGACTTAAGTAAAAGAGAACTGTCTCTCTCACTATCTATGATTTCAACCTCTCCTGTGAGTCCAGTTTTAGATTCCGATGCTTCACTTCAGGTTTACTGTATACCTTGCACCTTCGTATTGACGATGAAACACAGAAAATGCATCCGAATTTAATACAAAAGGCACAATGCCGACTTAAGTACAAAAGGACTGACACTCTCACTTTCTATGATTTGAACCTCTCCTGTGAGTCCAGTTTTAGATTCCGATGCTTCACTTCAGGTTTACTGTATACCTTGCACCTTCTTATTGACGATGAAACACAGAAATTGCATCCGAATTTAATACAAAAAGCACAATGCCGTTTTAAGTACAAGAGGACTGACACTTTCCCTTTCTATGAATTGAACATCTCTTGTGAGTCCAGTTTTAGATTCCGATGCTTCACTTTAGGTTTACTGTATCCCTAGGTCCTTCTTATTGACGATGAAACACAGAAATTGCATCGGAACTTAATACAAAAGGCACAATGCCGACTTAAGTAAGAGAGGACTGTCCCTCTGTCTTTCTATGATTTGAACCTCTCCTGTGAGTCCAGTTTTAGATTCCGATGCTTCACTCCAGGTTTACTGTATACCTTGCACCTTCGTATTGACGATGAGACACAGATATAGCATCGGAATTTAATACAAAAGGCACAATGCCGACTTAAATACAAAAGGACTGAGACTCTCACTTTCTATGATTTGAAACTCTCCTGTGATTCCTGTTTTAGATTTAGATGTTTCACTTCAGGTTTACTGAATACCTTGCACCTTCTTATTGACGATGAAACACAGAAATTGCATCGGAATTTAATACAAAATTCACAATGCCGACTTAAGTACAAAAGGACTGACACTCTCACTACCTATGATTTGAACCTCTATTGTGAGTCCAGTATTAGATTCCGATGCTTCACTTCAGGTTTACTGTATACCTTGCACCTTCTTATTGACGATGAAGCACAGAAATTGCATCCGAATTTAATACAAAAGGCACAATGTCGACTTAAGTACGAGAGGACTGACCCTCTCCCTTTCTATGATTTGAACCTCTTCTGTGAGTCCAGTTTTAGATTCCGATGCTTCACTTCAGGTTTACTGTATCCCTTGGACCTTCTTATTGACGATGAAACACAGAAATTTCATTGGAATTTAATAAAAAAGGCACAATGCTGACTTAAGTAAAAGAGGACTGACACTCTTACTTTCTGTGATTTGAACCTGTCCCGTTAGTCCAGTTTTGGATTCCGATGCTTCACTTCAGGTTTACTGTATCCTTTGGACCTTCTTATTGACGATGGAAAGCAGAAAATGCATCCGAATTTAATACAAAAGGCACAATGCCGACTTAAGTACAAGAGGACTGACACTGTCACTTTCTTTGATTTGAACCTCTCCTGTGAGCCCAGTTTTAGATTACGATGCTTCTCTTCAGGTTTACTGTATACCTTGCACCTTCTTATTGATGATGAAACACAGAAATTGCATCGGAATTTAATACAAAAGGCACAATGCCGACTTAAGTACAAGAGGACTGACACTCTCACTTCCAATGATTTGAACCTCTCCTGTGAGTCCAGTTTTAGATGCCGATGCTTCACTTCAGGTTTACTGTATACCTTGCACCTTCTTATTGTCGATGACACAGAGAAATTGCATCCGATTTTAATACAAGAGGCAGAATGATGACTTAAGTACAAGAAGACTGGCACTCTCACTTTCTATGATTTGAACCTCTCCTGTGAGTCCAGTTTTAGATTCCGATGCTTCACTTCAGGTTTACTGTATACCTTGCCCTTTCTTATTGACGATGAAACACAGAAATTGCATCCAAATTTAATACAAAAGGCACAATGCCGACTTAAGTACAAGAGGACTGACGCTATCCCTTTCTATGATTTGAACCCCTCCTGTGTGTCCAGTTTTAGATTCCGATACTTCACTTTAGGTTTACTGTTTCCCTTGGACCTTCTTATTGACGATGAAACACAGAAATTTCATTGTAATTTAATACAAAAGGCACAATGCCGACTTAAGTACAAGAGGACAGACACTCTCACTTTCTATGATTTGAACCTCTCCTGTGAGTCCAGTTTTAGATTCCGATGCTTCACTTCAGGTTTACTGTATACCTTGCACCTTCTTATTGACGAAGGATCACAGAAATTGCATGCGAATTTAATACAAAAGGCACAATGCCGACTTAAGTACAAGAGGACTGGCACTCTCACTTTCTATGATTTGAACCCCTCCTGTGAGTCCAGTTTTAGATTCCGATGCTTTACTTCAGGTTTACTGTATACCTTGGACCTTCTTATTGACGATGAAACACAGAAACTTCATCGGAATTTAATACGAAAGGCACAATGTCGACTTAAGTAAAAGAGGACTGTCACTCTCTCTTTCTATGATTTGAACCTCTCCTGTGAGTCCAGTTTTAGATTCCGATGCTTCACTTCAGGTTCACTGTATACCTTGCACCTTCGTATTGACGATGAAACACAGAAATAGTTCCGAATTTAATTCAAAAGGCACAATGCCGACTTAAGTACAAGAGGACTGACACTCTCACTTTCTATGATTTGAACCTCTCCTGTGATTCCAGTTTTAGATTCCGATGCTTCAATTCAGGTTTACTGTATACCTTGCACTTTCTTATTGACGATGAAACACAGAAATTGCATCCGAATTTAATACAAAAGGCACAATGCCGACATAAGTACAAGAGGACTGACACTTTCACTTTCTATGAATTGAACCTCTCCTGTGAGTCCAGTTTTAGATTCCAATGCTTCACTTTAGGTTTACTGTATCCCTAGGTCCTTCTTATTGACGATGAAGCACAGAAATTGCATCGGAATTTAATACAAAAGGCACAATGCCGACTTAAGTAAAAAAGGACTGTCCCTCTGTCTTTCTATGATTTGAACCTCTCCTGTGAGTCCAGTTTTAGATTCCGATGCTTCACTCCAGGTTTACTGTATACCTTGCACCTTCTTATTGACGATGAGACACAGATATAGCATCGGAATTTAATACAAAAGGCACAATGCCGACTTAAAGACAAAAGGACTGACACTCTCACTTTCTATGATTTGAAAATCTCCTGTGATTCCAGTTTTAGATTCCAATGTTTCACTTCAGGTTTACTGAATACCTTGCACCTTCTTATTGACGATGAAACACAGAAATTGCATCGGAATTTAATACAAAAGGCACAATGTCGACTTAAGTACAAGAGGACTGACCCTCTCCCTTTCTATGATTTGAACCTCTTCTGTGAGTCCAGTTTTAGATTCCGATGCTTCACTTCAGGTTTACTGTATCCCTTGGACCTTCTTATTGACGATGAAACACAGAAATTTCATTGGAATTTAATACAAAAGGCACAATGCTGACTTAAGTAAAAGAGGACTGACACTTTCCCTTTCTATGATTTTAACCTCTCCTGTGAGTCCAGTTTTCAATTCCGATGCTTCACTTCAGGTTTACTGTATACCTTGCAGCTTCTTATTGACGATGAAACACAGAAATTGCTTCCGGATTTAATACAAAAGGCACAATTCCGACGTAACTACAAGAGGACTGACACCCTCCCTTTCTTTGATTTGAACCTCTCCTGTGAGTCCAGTTTTAGATTCGGATACTTCACTTCAGGTTCACTATATACCTTGCACCTTCTTATTGACGATGAAACACAGTAATTTCAACGGAATTTAATACAATATGCACAATGCCGACTTAAGTAAAAGAGGACTGTCACTCTCTCTTTCTATGATTTTAACCTCTCCTGTGAGTCCAGTTTTCGATTCCGATGCTTCACTTCAGGTTTACTGTATACCTTGCACCTTCTTATTGACGATGAAACACAGAAATGCATCCGAATTTAATACAAAAGGCACAATGCCGACTTAAGTACAAGAGGACTGACACTTTCCCTTTCTATGATTTGAACCTCTCCTGTGAGTCCAGTTTTAGATTCCGTTGCTTCACTACAGGTTTACTGTATACCTTGCACCTTCTTATTGACGATGAAACACAGAAATTGCATCCGAATTTAATACAAAAGGCACAATTCCGACTTAAGTACAAGAGGACTGACCCTCTCCCTTTCTATGATTTGAACCTCTTCTGTGAGTCCAGTTTTAGATTCCGATGCTTCACTTCAGGTTAACTGTATCCCTTGGACCTTCTTATTGACGATGAAACACAGAAATTTCATTGGAATTTAATACAAAAGACACAATGCCGACTTAAGTAAAAGAGGACTGTCACTCTCTCTTTGTATGATTTGAACCTCTCCTGTGAGTCGAGTTTTAGATTCCGATGCTTCACTTCAGGTTTACTGTATACGTTGCACCTTCTTATTGACGATGAAACACAGAAATTGCATCCGAATTTAACACAAAAATCAGAATGCCGACTTAAGTAAAAGAGGACTGACACTCTCACTTTCTGTGATTTGAACCTCTCCCGTTAGTCCAGTTTTAGATTCCGATGCTTCACTTCAGGTTTACTGAATCCCTAGGGCCTTCTTATTGACGATGAAACACAGAAATTTCATCGGAATATAATACAAAAGGCACAATGCCGACTTAAGTAAAAGAGGACTGTCACTCTCTCTTTCTACAATTTGAACCTCTCCTGTGAGTCCAGTTTTAGATTCCGATGCTTCACTCCAGGTTTACTGTATACCTTGCACCTTCTTATTGACGATGAAACACAGAAATAGCATCGGAATTTAATACAAACGGCACAATGATGACTTAAATACAAAAGGACAGACACTCTCACTTTCTATGATTTCAAACTCTCCTGTGATTCCAGTTTTAGATTCCGATGCTTCACTTAAGGTTTACTGTATACCTTGCACCTTCTTGTTGACGATGAAACACAAAAATTGCATCGGAATTAAAATCAAAAGGCACAATGTCGACTTAAGTACAACAGGACTGACACTCTAACTCTCTATGTTTTGGACCTCTCCTGTGATTCCAGTTTTAGATTCCGATGCTTCACTTCGGGTTTACTGTATCCCTTGGACCTTGTTATTGACGATGAAAAACAGAAATTGCATCCGAATTTAACACAAAAGGCACAATGCCGACTTAAGTAAAAGAGGACTGACACTTTCACTTTCTGTGATTTGATCCTCTCCTGTTAGTCCAGTTTTAGATTCCGATACTTCACTTTAGGTTTACTGTATCCTTTGGACCTTCTTAATGACGATGGAAAACAGAAATTGCATCCGAATTTAATACAAAAGGCACAATGCCGACTTAAGTACAAGAGGACTGACACCCTCACTTTCTATGATTTGAACCTCTCCTGTGATTCCAGTTTTAGATTCCGATGCCTCCCTTCAGGTTTACTGTATACGTTGCACCTTCTTATTGACGATGAAACACAGAAATTGCATCCGAATTTAACACAAAAATCAGAATGCCGACTTAAGTAAAAGAGGACTGACACTCTCACTTTCTGTGATTTGAACCTCTCCCGTTAGTCCAGTTTTAGATTCCGATGCTTCACTTCAGGTTTACTGAATCCGTTGGACCTTCTTATTGATGATGGAAAACAGAAATTGCATCCGAATTTAATACAAAAGGCACAATGACGACTTAAGTACAAGAGGACTGACACTCTCACTTTCTATGATTTGAACCTCTCCTGTGAGTCCAGTTTTAGATTCCGATGCTTCACTTCAGGTTTACTGTATACCTTGCACCTTCTTATTGACGATGAAACACAGAAGTTGCATCGGAATTTAATACAAAAGGCACAATGCCGACTTAAGTAAAAGAGGACTGTCACTCTCTCTTTCTATGATTTTAACCTCTCCTGTGAGTCCAGTTTTGGATTCCGATGCTTCACTTCAGGTTTACTGTATACCTTGCACCTTCTTATTGACGATGAAACACAGAAATTGCATCCGAATTTGATACAAAATGCACAATGCCGACTTAAGAACAAGAGGACTGACACTTTCCCTTTCTATGATTTGAACCTCTCCTGTGAGTCCAGTTTTAGATTCCGATGCTTCACTTCAGGTTTACTGTATACCTTGCACCTTCTTATTGACGATGAAACACAGAAATTGCATCCGAATTTAATACAAAAGGCACAATGACGACTTAAGTACAAGAGGACTGACACTTTCCCTTTCTATGATTTGAACCTCTCCTGTGAGTCCAGTTTTAGATTCCGATGCTTCACTTCAGGTTTACTGTATCCCTAGGGCATTCTTATTGACGATGAAACACAGAAATTTCATCGGCATATAATACAAAAGGCACAATGCCGACTTAAGTAAAAGAGGACTGTCACTCTCTCTTTCTATAATTTGAACCTCTCCTGTGAGTCCAGTTTTAGATTCCGATGCTTCACTCCAGGTTTACTGTATACCTTGCACCTTCTTATTGACGATGAAACACAGAAATAGCATCGGAATTTAATACAAACGGCACAATGACGACTTAAATACAAAAGGACAGACACTCTCACTTTCTATGATTTCAAACTCTCCTGTGATTCCAGTTTTAGATTCCGATGCTTCACTTAAGGTTTACTGTATACCTTGCACCTTCTTATTGACGATCAAACACAAAAATTGCATCGGAATTAAAATCAAAAGGCACAATGTCGACTTAAGTACAAGAGGACTGACACTCTAACTTTCTATGATTTGAACCTCTCCTGTGATTCCAGTTTTAGATTCCGATGCCTCACTTCAGGTTTACTGTATACCTTGCACCTTCTTATTGACGATGAAACACAGAAATTTCATCGGAATTTGATACAAAAGGCACAATGCAGTCTTAAGTAAAAGAGGACAGTCACTCTCCCTTTCTATGATTTGTACCTCTCCTGTGATTCCAGTTTTAGATTCCGATGCTTCACTTCAGGTTTACTGTATACCTTGCACCTTCTTATTGACGATGAAACACAGAAATTGCATCCGAATTTAATATAAAAGGCACAATGCCGACTTAAGTAAAAGAGGACTGTCACTCTCGCTTCCTACGAATTTAACCTCTCCTGTGAGTCCAGTTTTCGATTCCGATGCTTCACCTCAGGTTTACTGTATACCTTGCACCTTCTTATTGACGATGAAACACAGAAATTGCATCCGAATTTAGTACAAAAGGCACAATGCCGACTTAAGGACAAGAGGACTGACACTTTCCCTTCCTATGATTTGAACCTCTCCTGTGAGTCCAGTTTTAGATTCCGATGCTTCACTTCAGGTTTACTGTATCCCTAGGGCTATCTTATTGACGATGAAACACAGATATTTCATCGGATTTTAATACAAAAGGCACAATGCCGACTTAAGTAAAAGAGGACTGTCACTCTCTCTTTCTATGATTTTAACCTCTCCTGCGAGCCCAGTTTTCGATTCCGATGCTTGACTTCAAGTTTACTGTATACCTTGCACCTTCTTATTGACGATGAAACACAGAAATTGCATCCGAATTTGAACAAAATGCACAATGCCGTCTTAAGTACAAGAGGACTGACACTTTCACTTTCTGTGATTTGATCCTCTCCCGTTAGTCCAGTCTTAAATTCCGATGCTTCACTTTAGGTTTACTTTATCCTTTGGACCTTCTTAATGACGATGGAAAACAGAAATTGCATCCGAATTTAATACAAAAGGCACAATGCCGACTTAAGTACAAGAGGACTGACACTCTCACTTTCTATGATTTGAACCTCTCCTGTGATCCCAGTTTTAGATTCCGATGCCTCACTTCAGGTTTACTGTATACCTTGCACCTTCTTATTGACGATGAAACACAGAAATTTCATCGGAATTTGATACAAAAGGCACAATGCAGTCTTAAGTAAAAGAGGACAGTCACTCTCCCTTTCTATGATTTGTACCTCTCCTGTGATTCCAGTTTTAGATTCCGATGCTTCACTTCAGGTTTACTGTATACCTTGCACCTTCTTATTGACGATGAAACACAGAAATTGCATCCGAATTTGAACAAAATGCACAATGCCGTCTTAAGTACAAGAGGACTGACACTTTCCCTTTCTATGATTTGAACCTCTCCTGTGAGTCCAGTTTTAGATTCCGATACTTCACTTCAGGTTTACTGTATACCTTGCACCTTCTTATTGACGATGAAACACAGAAATTTCAACGGAATTTAATACAATATGCACAATGCCGACTTAAGTAAAAGAGGACTGTCACTCTCTCTTTCTATGATTTTAACCTCTCCTGTGAGTCCAGTTTTCGATTCCGATGCTTCACTTCAGGTTTACTGTATACCTTGCACCTTCTTATTGACGATGAAACACAGAAATTGCATCCGAATTTAGTACAAAAGGCACAATGCCGACTTAAGTACAAGAGGACTGACACTTTCCCTTCCTATGATTTGAACCTCTCCTGTGAGTCCAGTTTTAGATTCCGATGCTTCACTTCAGGTTTACTGTATCCCTAGGGCTATCTTAATGACGATGAAACACAGATATTTCATCGGATTTAAATACAAAAGGCACAATGCCGACTTAAGTAAAAGAGGACTGTCACTCTCTCTTTCTATGATTTTAACCTCTCGTGTGAGTCCAGTTTTCGATTCCGATGCTTCACTTCAGGTTTACTGTATACCTTGCACCTTCTTATTGACGATGAAACACAGAAATTGCATCCGAATTTGAACAAAATGCACAATGCCGTCTTAAGTACAAGAGGACTGACACTTTCACTTTCTGTGATTTGATCCTCTCCTGTTAGTCCAGTCTTAAATTCCAATGCTTCACTTTAGGTTTACTTTATCCTTTGGACCTTCTTAATGACGATGGAAAACAGAAATTGCATCCGAATTTAATACAAAAGGCACAATGCCGACTTAAGTACAAGAGGACTGACACTCTCACCTTCTATGATTTGAACCTCTCCTGTGATTCCAGTTTTAGATTCCGATGCTTCACTCCAGGTTTACTGTATACCTGGCACCTTCTTATTGACGATGAAACACAGAAACTGCATCGGAATTTAATACAAAAGGCACAACGCCGACTTAAGTACAAGAGGACTGACACTCTCACTTTCTATGATTTGAACCTCTCCTGTGAGTCCAGTTTTAGATTCCGATGCTTCACTTCAGGTTTACTGTATACCTTGCACCTTCTTATTGACGATGAAACACAGAAATTTCATCGGAATTTGATACAAAAGGCACAATGCAGTCTTAAGTAAAAGAGGACTGTCACTCTCTCTTTCTATGATTTGTACCTCTCCTGTGATTCCAGTTTTAGATTCCGATGCTTCACTTCAGGTTTACTGTATACCTTGCACCTTCTTATTGACGATGAAACACAGAAATTGCATCTGAATTTAATACAAAAGGCGCAATGCCGACTTAAGTACAAGAGGACTAACACTTTCCCTTTTTATGATTTGAACCTCTCCTGTGAGTCCAGTTTTAGATTCCGATGCTTCACTTCAGGTTTACTGTATGCCTAGGGCCTTCTTATTGACGATGAAACACAGAAATTTCATCGGAATTTATTACAAACGGCACAATGACGACTTAAATACAAAAGGACAGACACTCTCACTTTCTATGATTTCAAACTCTCCTGTGATTCCAGTTTTACATTCCGATGCTTCACTTCAGGTTTACTGTATACCTTGCACCTTCTTATTGACGATGGAACACAAAAATTGCATCGGAATTAAAATCAAATGGCACATTGTCGACTTAAGTATAAGAGGACTGACACTCTAACTTTCTATGATTTAGACCTCCCCTGTGATTCCAGTTTTAGATTCCGATGCTTCACTTCGGGTTTACTGTATCCCTTGGACCTTGTTATTGACGATGAAACACAGAAATTGCATCCGAATTTAACACAAAAGGCACAATGCCGACTTAAGTAAAAGAGGACTGACACTTTCACTTTCTGTGATTTGATCCTCTCCTGTTAGTCCAGTTTTAGATTCCGATGCTTCACTTTAGGTTTACTTTATCCTTTGGACCTTCTTATTGACGATGTAAAACAGAAATTGCATCCGAATTTAATACATAAGGCACAATGCCGACTTAAGTACAAGAGGACTGACACTCTCACTTTCTTTGATTTAAACCTCTCCTGTGAGTCCAGTTTTAGATTCCGATGCTTCACTTCAGGTTTACTGTATACCTTGCACCTTCTTATTGACGATGAAACACAGAAATTTCATTGGAATTTAATACAAAAGGCACAATGCTGACTTAAGTAAAAGAGGACTGACACTCTCACTTTCAGTGATTTGAACCTCTCCAGTTAGTCCAGTTTTGGATTCCGATGCTTCACTTCAGGTTTACTGTATCCTTTGGACCTTCTTATTGACGATGGAAAACAGAAATTGCATCCGAATTTAATACAAAAGGCACAATGCCGACTTAAATACAAGAGGACTGACACTCTTACTTTCTACGATTTGAACCTCTCCCGTGAGTCCAGTTTTAGATTCCGATGCTTCACTTCAGGTTTACTGTATACCTTGCACCTTCTTAATGACGATGAAACACAGAAACTGCATCGGAATTTAATACAAAAGTCACAATGCCGACTTAAGTAAAAGAGGACTGTCACTCTCTCTTTCTATGATTTTAACCTCTCCTGTGAGTCCAGTTTTGGATACCGATGCTTCACTTCAGGTTTACTGCACACCTTGCACCTTCTTATTGATGATGAAACACAGAAATTGCATCCGAATTTGATACAAAATGCACAATGCCGACTTAAGTACAAGAGCACTGACACTTTCCCTTTCTATGATTTGAACCTCTCCTGTGAGTCCAGTTTTAGATTCCGATGCTTCACTTCAGGTTTACTGTATACCTTGCACCTTCTTATTGACGATGAAACACAGAAATTTCAACGGAATTTAATACAAAAGGCACAATGCCGACTTATGTAAATGCGGACTGTCACTCTCTCTTTCTATGATTTTAACCTCTCCTGTGAGTCCAGTTTTCGATTCCGATGCTTCACTTCAGGTTTACTGTATACCTTGCACCTTCTTATTGACGATGAAACACAGAAATTGCATCCGGATTTAATACAAAAGGCACAATGCCGACTTAAGTACAAGAGGACTGACACATTCCCTTTCTATGATTTGAACCTCTCCTGTGAGTCCAGTTTTAGATTCCGATATTTCACTTCAGGTTCACTGTATACCTTGCACCTTCTTATTGACGATGAAACACAGAAATTTCAACGGAATTTAATACAATATGCACAATGGCGACTTAAGTAAAAGAGGACTGTCACTCTCTCTTTCTATGATTTTAACCTCTCCTGTGAGTCCAGTTTTCGTTTCCGATGCTTCACTTCAGGGTTTACTGTATACCTTGCACCTTCTTATTGACGATGAAACAAAGAAATTGCATCCGAATTTAATACAAAAGGCACAATGCCGACTTAAGTACAAGAGGACTGACTCTTTCCCTTTCTATGATTTGAACCTCTCCTGTGAGTCCACTTTTAGATTCCTTTGCTTCACTCCCGGGATTTACTGTATACCTTGCACCTCCTTATTGACGATGAAACACAGAAATTGCATCCGAATTTAATACAAAAGGCACAATTCCGACTTAAGTACAAGAGGACTGACCCTCTCTCTTTCTATGATTTGAACCTCTTCTGTGAGTCCAGTTTTAGATTCCGATGCCTCACTTCAGGTTTACTGTATCCCTTGGACCTTCTTATTGACGATGAAACACAGAAATTTCATTGGAATTTAATACAAAACGCACAATGCCGACTTAAGTAAAAGAGGATTGTCGCACTCTCTTTGTATGATTTGAACCTCTCCTGTGAGTCGAGTTTTAGATTCCGATGCTTCACTTCAGGTTTACTGTATACCTTGCACCTTCTTACTGACGATGAAACACAGAAATTGCATCGGAATTTAATACAAAAGGCACAATGCCGACTTAAGTACAAGAGGACTGACCCTCTCACTTCCTATGATTTGAACCTCTCCTGTGATTCCAGTTTTAGATTCCGATGCTTCACTCCAGGTTAACTGTATACCTTGCACCTTCTTATTGACGATGAAACACTAAAATTGCATCGGAATTAAAAAACCAAAGGCACAATGTAGACTTAAGTACAAGAGGACTGACACTCTACCTTTCTATCATTTGAAACTCTCCTGTGATTCCAGTTTTAGATTCCGATGCTTCACTTCAGGTTTACTGTATCCCTTGGACCTACGTATTGACGATGAAACACAGAAATTGCATCCGAATTTAACACAAAAGGCAGAATGCCGACTCAAGTAAAAGAGGACGGACACTCTCACTTTCTGTGAATTGAACCTCTCCCGTTAGTCCAGTTTTAGATTCCGATGCTTCACTTCAGGTTTACTGTATCCTTTGCACCTTCTTATTGACGATGGAAAACAGAAATTGCATCCGAATTTAATACAAAAGGCACAATGCCGACTTGAGTACAAGAGGACTGACACTCTCACCTTCTATGATTTGAACCTCTCCTGTGAGTCCAGTTTTAGATTCCGATGCTTCACTTCAGGTTTACTGTATACCTTGCACATTCTTACTGACGATGAAACACAGAAATTGCATCGGAATTTAATACAAAAGGCACAATGCCGGCTTAAGTAAAAGAGGACGGTTACTCTCTCTTTGTATGATTTTAACCTCTCCTGTGAGTCCAGTTTTGGATTCCGATGCTTCACTTCAGGTTTACTGTATACCTTGCACCTTCTTATTGACGATGAAACACAGAAATTGCATCCGAATTTGATACAAAATGCACAATGCCGACTTAAGAACAAGAGGACTGACATTTTCCCTTTCTATGATTTGAACCTCTCCTGTGAGTCCAGTTTTAGATTCCGATGTTTCACTTCAGGTTTACTGTATACCTTGCACCTTCTTATTGACGATGAAACACACAAATTTCAACGGAATTTAATACAAAAGGCACAATGCCGACTTATGTAAAAGAGGACTGTCACTCTCCCTTTCTATGATTTTAACCTCTCCTGTGAGTCCAGTTTTCGATGCCGATGCTTCACATCAGGTTTACTGTATACCTTGCACCTTCTTATTGACGATGAAACACAGAAACTGCATCCGAATTTAATACAAAAGGCACAATGCCGACTTAAGTACAAGAGGACTGACACTTTCCCTTGCTATGATTTGAACCTCTCCTGTGAGTCCAGTTTTAGATTCCGATGCTTCACTTCAGGTTTACTGTATACCTTGCACCTTCTTATTGACGATGAAACACAGAAATTTCAACGGAATTAAATACAATATGCACAATGCCGACTTAAGTAAAAGAGGACTATCACTCTCTCTTTCTATGATTTTAACCTCTCCTGTGAGTCCAGTTTTCGATTCCGATGCTTCACTTCAGGTTTACTGTATACCTTGCACCTTCTTATTGACGATGAAACACAGAAATTGCACCCGATTTTAATACAAAAGGCACAATGCCGACTTAAGTACAAGAGGACTGACACTTTCCCGTTCTATGATTTGAACCTCTCCTGTGAGTCCAGTTTTAGATTCCGATGCTTCACTTCAGGTTTACTGTATCCCTAGGGCCTTCTTATTGACGATGAAACACAGAAATTTCATCGGAATTTAATACAAAAGGCACAAAGCGGACTTAAGTAAAAGAGGATTGACACTCTAACTTTCTATGATTTGGACCTCTCCTGTTATTCCAGTTTTAGATTCCGATGCTTCACTTCGGGTTTACTGTATCCCTTGGACCTCGTTATTGACGATGAAACACAGAAATTGCATACGAATTTAACACAAAAGGCACAATGCCGACTTATGTAAAAGAGGACTGACACTTTCACTTTCTGTGATTTGATCCTCTCCTGTGATTCCAGTTTTAGATTCCGATGCTTCACTTCAGGTTTACTGTATACCTTGCACCTTCTTATTGACGATGAAACACAGAAATTGCATCGGAATTTAATACAATAGGCACAATGCCGACTTAAGTACAAGAGGACTGACACACTCACTTTCTATGATTTGAACCTCTCCTGTGAGTCCAGTTTTAGATTCCGATTCTTCATTTCAGGTTTACTGTATACCTTGCACCTTCTTATTGACGATGAAACACTGAAATTTCATCGGAATTTAATACAAAAGGCACAATGCAGTCTTAAGTAAAAGAGGACTGTCACTCTCTCTTTCTATGATTTTAACCTCTCCTGTGAGTCCAGTTTTCGATTCCGATGCTTCACTTTAGGTTTACTGTATACCTTGCACCTTCTTATTGACGATGAAACACAGAAATTGCATCCGAATTTGATACAAAATGCACAATGCCGACTTAAGAACAAGAGGACTGACACTTTCCCTTTCTATGATTTGAACCTCTCCAGTGAGTCCAGTTTTAGATTCCGATGCTTCACTTCAGGTTTACTGTATACCTTGCGCCTTCTTATTGACGATGAAACACAGAAATTTCAACGGAATTTAATACAAAAGGCACAATGCCGACTTAAGTAAAAGAGGACTGTCACTCTCTCTTTCTATGATTTTAACCTCTCCTGTGAGTCCAGTTTTCGATTCCGATGCTTCACTTCAGGTTTACTGTATACCTTGCACCTTCTTATTGACGATGAAACACAGAAATTGCATCCGAATTTAATACAAAAGGCACAATGCCGACTTAAGTACAAGAGGACTGACACTTTCCCTTTCTATGATTTGAACCTCTCCTGTGAGTCCAGTTTTAGATTCCGATGCTTCATTTCAGGTTTACTGTATACCTTGCACCTTATTATTGACGATGAAACACAAAAATTGCATCGGAATTAAAATCAAAAGGCACAATGTCGACTTAAGTACAAGAGGACTGACACTCTAACTTTCTATGATTTGGACCTCTCCTGTGATTCCAGTTTTAGATTCCGATGCTTCACTTCGGGTTTACTGTATCCCTTGGACCTTGTTATTGACGATGAAACACAGAAATTGCATCCGAATTTAACACAAAAGGCGGAATGCCGACTTAAGTAAAAGAGGACTGACACTTTCACTTTCTGTGATTTGATCCTCTCCTGTTAGTCCAGTTTTAGATTCCGATGCTTCACTTTAGGTTTACTGTATCCTTCGGACCTTCTTATTGACGATGGAAAACAGAAATTGCATCCGAATTTAATACAAAAGGCATAATGCCAACTTAAGTACAAGAGGACTGATACTCTTACTTTCTATGATTTGAACCTCTCCTGTGATTCCAGTTTTAGATTCCGATGCTTCACTTCAGGTTCACTGTATACCTTGCACCTTCTTATTGACGATGAAACACAGAAATTGCATCGGAATTTAATACAAAAGGCACAATGCCGACTTAAGTAAAAGAGGACTGACACTTTCACTTTCTGTGATTTGATCCTCTCCTGTGACTGCAGTTTTAGATTCCGATGCTTCACTTCAGATTTTCTGTATACCTTGCACCTTCTTATTGACGATGAAACACAGAAATTGCATCGGAATTTAATACAAAAGGCACAATGCCGACTTAAGTACAAGAGGACTGACACTCTCACTTTCCATGATTTGATCCTCTCCCGTGAGTCCAGTTTTAGATTCCGATGCTTCACTTCAGGTTTACTGTATACCTTGCTCCTTCTTATTGACGATGAAACACAAAAATTGCATCGGAATTAAAATCAAAAGGCACAATGTCGACTTAAGTACAAGAGGATTGCTACCCTAACTTTCTATGAATTGGACGTCTCCTGTGATTCCAGTTTTAGATTCCGATGCTTCACTTCGGGTTTACTGTATACCTTGCACCTTCTTATTGACGATGAAACACAAAAATTGCATCGGAATTAAAATCAAAAGGCACAATGTCGACATAAGTACAAGAGGACTGACACTCTAATTTTCTATGATTTGGACCTCTCCTGTGATTCCAGTTTTAAATTCCGATGCTTCACTTTGGGTTTACTGTATCCCTTGGACCTTGTTATTGACGATGAAACACAAAAATTGCATCCGAATTTAACACAAAAGGCAAAATGCCGACTTAAGTAAAAGAGGACTGACACTTTCACTTTCTGTGATTTGATCCTATCCTGTTAGTCCAGTTTTAGATTCCGATGCTTCACTTTAGGTTTACTGTATCCTTTGGACCTTCTTATTGACGATGGAAAACAGAAATTGCATCCGAATTTAATACAAAAGGCACAATGCCGACTTAAGTACAAGAGGACTGACACTCTCACTTTCTATGATTTGAACCTCTCCTGTGAGTTCAGTTTTAGATTCCGATGCTTCACTTCAGGTTTACTGTATACCTTGCACCTTCTTATTGACGATGAAACACAGAAATTTCATCGGAATTTAATACAAAAGGCACAATGCAGTCTCAAGTAAAAGAGGACTGTCACTCTCTCTTTCTATGATTTGTACCTCTCCTGTGAGTCCAGTTTTAGATTCCGATGCTTCACTTCAGGTTTACTGTGTACCTTGCACCTTCTTATTGACGATGAAACACAGAAATAACATCAGAATTTAATACAAAAAGCACAATGCCGACTTATGTACAAGTGGACTGACACTCTCACCTTCTATGATTTGAACCTCTTCTGTGAGTCCAGTTTTAGAATCTGATCCTTCATTTCAGGTTTACTGTATACCTTGAACCTTCTTGTTGACGATGAAACACAGAGATTGCATCCGAATTTAATACAAAATGCACAATGCCGACATAAGTACAAGAGGAGTGACACTCTCACTTTCTATGATTTGAACCTCTCCTGAGATTCCAGTTTTAGATTCCGATGCTTCACTTCAGGTTTACTGTATACCTTGCACCTTCTTATTGACGATGAAACACATAAATTGCATCGGAATTTAATACAAAAGGCACAATGCCGACTTAAGTACAAGAGGACTGACACTTTCCCTTTCTATGATTTGAACCTCTCCTATGAGTCCAGTTTTCGATTCCGATGCTTCCCTTCAGGTTTTCTGTATACCTTGCACCTTCTTATTGACGAGGAAACACAGAAATTGCATCCGAATTTAATACAAAAGTCACAATGCCGACTTAAGTACAAGAGGACTGACCCTCTCCCTTTCTATGATTTGAACCTCTTCTGTGAGTCCAGTTTTAGATCCGATGCTTCACTTCAGGTTTACTGTATCCCTTGCACCTTCTTATTGACGATGAAACACAGAAATTGCATCGGAATTTAATACAAAAGGCACAATGCCGACTTAGGTACAAGAGGACTGACACTCTCACTTCCTATGATTTGAACCTCTCCTGTGATTCCAGTTTTAGATTCCGATGCTTCACTTCAGGTTTACTGTATCCCTAGGACCTTCTTATTGCCGATGAAACACAGAAATTGCATCCGAATTTAACACAAAAGGCACAATGCTGACTTAAGTAAAAGAGGACTGTCACTCTCTCTTTGTATGATTTGAAACTCTCCTGTGAGTCCAGTTTTAGATTCCGATGCTTCACTTCAGGTTTACTGTATACCTTGCACCTTCTTATTGACGATGAAACACAGAAATAACATCAGAATTTAATACAAAAGGCACAATGCCGACTTATGTACAAGTGGACTGACACACTCACCTTCTATGATTTGAACCTCTTCTGTGAGTCCAGTTTTAGAATCCGATGCTTCATTTCAGATTTACTGTATACCTTGAACCTTCTTGTTGACAATGAAACACAGAAATTGCATGGAATTTAATACAAAAGGCACAATGCCGACTTAAGTAAAAGAGGACTGTCACTCTCCCTTTCTATGATTTTAACCTCTCCTGTGAGTCCAGTTTTGGATTCCGATGCTTCACTTCAGGTTTACTGTATACCTTGCACTTTCTTATTGACGATGAAACACAGAAATTGCATCCGAATTTGATACAAATTGCACAATGCCGACTTAAGTACAAGAGGACTGACACTTTCCCTTTCTATGATTTGAACCTCTCCTGTGAGTCCAGTTTTAGATTCCGATGCTTCACTTCAGGTTTACTGTATACCTTGCACCTTCTTATTGACGATGAAACACAGAAATTTCAACGGAATTTAATACAAAAGGCACAATGCCGACTTAAGTAAAAGAGGACTGTCACTCTCCCTTTCTATGATATTAACCCCTCCTGTGAATCCAGTTTTCGATTCCGATGCTTCACTTCAGTTTTACTGTATACCCTGCAGCTTCTTATTGACGATGAAACACAGAAATTGCATCCGGATTTAATACAAAAGGCACAATGCCGACTTAAGTACAAGAGGACTGACACTTCCCATTTCTATGATTTGAACCTCTCCTGTGAGTCCAATTTTAGATTCCGATGTTTCACTTCAGGTTTACTGAATACCTTGCACATTCTTATTGACGATGAAATACAAAAAATTGCATAGGAATTTAATACAAAATTCACAATGCCGACATAAGTACAAGAGGACTGACACTCTCACTATCTATGATTTGAACCTCTCCTGTGAGTCCAGTACTAGATTTCGATGCTTCACTTCAGGTTTACTGTATACCTTGCACCTTCTTATTGACGATGAAACACAGAAATTGCATCCGAATTTAATACAAAAGTCACAATGCCGACTTAAGTACAAGAGGACTGACCCTCTCCCTTTCTTTGATTTGAACCTCTTCTGTGAGTCCAGTTTTAGATTCCGACGCTTCACTTCAGGTTTACTGTATCCCTTGCTCCTTCGTATTGACGATGAAACACAGAAATTGCATCGGAATTTAATACAAAAGGCACAATGCCGACTTAGGTACAAGAGGACTGACACTCTCACTTCCTATAATTTGAACCTCTCCTGTGATTCCAGTTTTAGATTCCGATGCATCACTTCAGGTTTACTGTATACCTTGCACCTTCTTATTGACGATGAAACACAAAAATTGAATAGGAATTAAAATCAAAAGGCACAATGTTGACTTAAGTACAGGAGGACTGACACTCTAACTTTCTATCATTTGAACCTCTCTTGTGATTCCAGTTTTAGATTCCGATGCTTCACCTCAGGTTTACTGTATCCCTAGGACCTTCTTATTGCCGATGAAACACAGAAATTGCATCCGAATTTAACACAAAAGGCACAATGCTGACTTAAGTAAAAGAGGACTGACACTCTCACTTTCTGTGATTTGAACCTCTCCCGTTAGTCCAGTTTTAGATTCCGATGCTTCACTTCAGGTATACTGTACCTTTTGGACCTTCTTATTGACGATGGAAAACAGAAATTGCATGCGAATTTACTACAAAAGGCACAATGCCGACTTAAGTACAAGAGGACTGACACTCTCACTTTCTATGATTTGAACCTCTCCTGTGAGTCCAGTTTTAGATTCCGATGCTTCACTTCAGGTTTACTGTATACCTTGCACCTTCTTAATGACGATGAAACACAGAAATTGCATCGGAATTTAATACAAAAGGCACAATGCCGTCTTAAATAAAAGAGGACTGTCACTCTCTCTTTCTATGATTTTAAACTATCCTGTGAGTCCAGATTTCGATTCCGATGCTTCACTTCAGGTTTACTGTATACCTTGCAGCTTCTTATTGACGATGAAACACAGAAATTGCATCCGGATTTAATACAAAAGGCACAATGCCGACTTAAGTACAAGAGGACTGACACTTTCCCTTTCTATGATTTGAACCTCTCCTGTGAGTCCAGTTTCAGATTCCGATACTTCACTTCAGGTTTACTGTATACCTTGCACCTTCTTATTGACGATGAAACACAGAAATTTCAACGGAATTTAATACAAAATGCACAATGCCGACTTAAGTAAAAGAGGACTGTCACTCTCTCCTTCTATGATTTTAACCTCTCCTGTAAGTCCACTTTTCGATTCCGATGCTTCACTTCAGGTTTACTGTATACCTTGCACTTTCTTATTGACGATGAAACACAGAAATTGCATCCGAATGTAATACAAAAGGCACAATGCCGACTTAATTACAAGAGGACTGACACTTTCCCTTTCTATGATTTGAACCTCTCCTGTGAGTCCAGTTTTAGATTCCGTTGCTTCACTCCAGGTTTACTGTATACCTTGCACCTTCTCATTGACGATGAAACACAGAAATTGCATCCGAATTTAATACAAAAGGCACAATTCCGACTTAAGTACAAGAGGATTGACCTCTCCCTTTCTATGATTTGAACCTCTTCTGTGAGTCCAGTTTTAGATTCCGATGCTTCACTTCAGGTTTACTGTATCCCTTAGACCTTCTTATTGACGATGAAACACAGAAATGTCATTGGAATTTAATACAAAAGGCACAATGCCGACCTAAGTAAAAGAGGACCGTCACTCACTCTTTGTATGATTTGAACCTCTCCTGTGAGTCGAGTTTTAGATTCCGATGCTTCACTTCAGGTTTACTGTATACCTTGCACCTTCTTATTGACGATGAAACACAGAAATTGCATCGGAATTTAATACAAAAGGCACAATGTCGACTTACGTACAAGAGGACTGACACTCTCCCTTTCTATGATTGGAACCTCTTCTGTGAGTCCAGTTTTAGATTCCAATGCTTCACTTCAGGTTTACTGTATCCCTTGGGCCTTCTTATTGACGATGAAACACAGAAATTTCATTGGAATTTAATACAAAAGGCACAATGCTGACTTAAGTAAAAGAGGACTGACACTCTCACATTCTGTGATTTGAACCTCTCCCGTTAGTCCTGTTTTGGATTCGGATGCTTCACTTCAGGTTTACTGTATACCTTGCACCTTCTTATTGACAATGAAACACAGAAATTGCATCCGAATTTAATACAAAAGGCACAATGCCGACTTAAGTACAAGAGGACTGACACTTTCCCTTTCTATGATTTGAACCTCTCCTGTGAGTCCAGTTTTAGATTCCGATGATTCACTCCAGGTTTACTGTATACCTTGCACCTTCTTATTGACGATGAAACACAGAAATTGCATCCGAATTTATTACAATAGGCACAATTCCGACTTAAGTACAAGAGGACTGACCCTCTCCCTTTCTATGATTTGAACATCTTCTGTGAGTCCAGTTTTAGATTCCGATGCTTCACTTCAGGTTTACTGTATCACTTGGACCTTCTTATTGACGATGAAACACAGAAATTTCATTGGAATTTAATACAAAAGGCACAATGACGACTTAAGTAAAAGATTACTGTCACTCTCTATTTGTATGATTTGAACCTCTCCTGTGAGTCGAGTTTTAGATTCCGATGCTTCACTTCAGGTTTACTGTATACCTTGCACCTTCTTATTGACGATGGAACTCAGAAATTGCATCGGAATTTAATACAAAAGGCACAATGCCGACTTAAGTACAAGAGGACTGACACTCTCACTTCCTATGATTTGAACCTCTCCTGTGATTCCAGTTTTAGATTCCGATGCTTCACTTCAGGGTTACTGTATACCTTGCACCTTCTTATTAACGATGAAACACAAAAATTGCATCGGAATTAAAATCAAAAGGCACAATGTCGACTTAAGTACAAGAGGACTGACATTCTAACTTTCTATCATTTGAACCTCTCCTGTGAGTCCAGTTTTAGATTGCTATGCTTCACTTCAGGTTTACTGTATACCTTGCACCTTCTTATTGACAATGAAACACAGAAATTTCAACGGAATTTAATACAATATGCACAATGCCGACATAAGTAAAAGAGGACTGTCACTCTCTCTTTCTATGATTTTAACCTCTCCTGTGAGTCCAGTTTTCGATTCCGATGCTTCACTTCAGGTTTACTGTATACCTAGCACCTTCTTATTGACAATGAAACACAGAAATTGCACCCGAATTTAATACAAAAGGCACAATGCCGACTTAAGTACAAGAGGACTGACACTTTCCCTTTCTATGATTTGAACCTCTCCTGTGAGTCCAGTTTTAGATTCCGATGATTCACTCCAGGTTTACTGTATACCTTGCACCTTCTTATTGACGATGAAACACAGAAATTGCATCCGAATTTATTACAAAAGGCACAATTCCGACTTATGTACAAGAGGACTGACCCTCTCCCTTTCTATGATTTGAACATCTTCTGTGAGTCCAGTTTTAGATTCCGATGCTTCACTTCAGGTTTACTGTATCACTTGGACCTTCTTATTGACGATGAAACACAGAAATTTCATTGGAATTTAATACAAAACGCACAATGACGACTTAAGTAAAAGAGGACTGTCACT
Organism: Schistocerca americana; assembly: GCF_021461395.2. Lineage (NCBI taxonomy): Eukaryota > Metazoa > Arthropoda > Insecta > Orthoptera > Acrididae > Schistocerca > Schistocerca americana. Next base: position 9,457,113 of record NC_060126.1, read on the forward strand.
CTCTATTTGTATGATTTGAACCTCTCCTGTGAGTCCAGTTTTAGATTCCGATGCTTCACTTCAGGTTTACTGTATACCTTGCACCTTCTTATTGACGATGAAACTCAGAAATTGCATCGGAATTTAATACAAAAGGCACAATGCCGACTTAAGCACAAGAGGACTGACACTCTCACTTCCTATGATTTGAACCTCTCCTGTGACTCCAGTTTTAGATTCCGATGCTTCACTTCAGGGTTACTGTATACCTTGCACCTTCTTATTGACGATGAAACACAAAAATTGCATCGGAATTAAAATCAAAAGGCACAATGTCGACTTAAGTACAAGAGGACTGACACTCTAACTTTCTATCATTTGAACCTCTCCTGTGAGTCCAGTTTTAGATTCCGATGCTTCACTTCAGGTTTACTGTATACCTTGCACCTTCTTATTGACGATGAAACACAGAAATTGCATCGGAATTTAATACAAAAGGCACAATGCCGACTTAAGTAAAAGAGGACTGTCACTCTCTCTTTCTATGATTTTAACCTCTCCTGTGAGTCCAGTTTTGGATTCCGATGCTTCACTTCAGGTTTACTTTATCCCTAGGACCTTCTTATTAACGATGAAACATAGAAATTGCATACGATTTTAACACAAAAGGCACAATGCCGACTTAAGTAAAAGAGGACTGACACTCTCACTTTCTGTGATTTGAACCTCTCCTGTGAGTCCAGTTTTAGATTCCGATGCTTCACTTCAGGTTTACTGTATACCTTGCACCTTCTTATTGACGATGAAACAAAGAAACTGCATCGGAATTTAATACAAAAGGCACAACGCCGACTGAAGTAAAAGTGGACTGTCACTTTCTCTTTCTATGATTTTAACCTCTCCTGTGAGTCCAGTTTTGGATTCCGATGCTTCACGTCATGTTTACTGTATACCTTGCACCTTCTTATTGACGATGAAACACAGAAATTGCATCCGAATTTGATACAAAATGCACAATGCCGATTTAAGTACAAGAGGACTGACACTTTCCTTTTCTATGATTTGAATCTCAACTGTGAGTCCAGTTTAAGATTCCGATGCTTCACTTCAGGTTTACTGTATACCTTGCACCTTTTTATTGACGATGAAACACAAAAATTTCAACGGAATTTAATACACAAGGCACATGCCGACTTAAGTACAAGAGGACTGACACTCTCACTTCCTATGATTTGAACCTCTCCTGTGATTCCAGTTTTAGATTCCGATGCTTCACTTCAGGTTTACTGTATACCTTGCACCTTCTTATTGACAATGAAACACAGAAATTGCATCCGAATTTAATACAAAAGGCACAATTCCGACTTAAGTACAAGAGGACTGACCCTCTCCCTTTCTATGATTTGAACATCTTCTGTGAGTCCAGTTTTAGATTCCGATGCTTCACTTCAGGTTTACTATATCACTTGGACCTTCTTATTGACGATGAAACACAGAAATTTCATTGGAATTTAATACAAAAGGCACAATGACGACTTAAGTAAAAGATTACTTTCACTCTCTATTTGTATGATTTGAACCTCTCCTGTGAGTCGAGTTTTAGATTCCGATGCTTCACTTCAGGTTTACTGTATACCTTGCACCTTCTTATTGACGATGAAACTCAGAAATTGCATCGGAATTTAATACAAAAGGCACAATGCCGACTTAAGTACAAGAGGACTGACACTCTCACTTCCTATGATTTGAACCTCTCCTGTGATTCCAGTTTTAGATTCCGATGCTTCACTTCAGGGTTACTGTGTACCTTGCACCTTCTTATTAACGATGAAACACAAAGATTGCATCGGAATTAAAATCAAAAGGCACAATGTCGACTTAAGTACAAGAGGACTGACATTCTAACTTTCTATCATTTGAACCTCTCCTGTGAGTCCAGTTTTAGATTGCTATGCTTCACTTCAGGTTTACTGTATACCTTGCACCTTCTTATTGACAATGAAACACAGAAATTTCAACGGAATTTAATACAATATGCACAATGCCGACATAAGTAAAAGAGGACTGTCACTCTCTCTTTCTATGATTTTAACCTCTCCTGTGAGTCCAGTTTTCAATTCCGATGCTTCACTTCAGGTTTACTGTATACCTTGCACCTTCTTATTGACAATGAAACACAGAAATTGCATCCGAATTTAATACAAAAGGCACAATGCCGACTTAAGTACAAGAGGACTGACACTTTCCCTTTCTATGATTTGAACCTCTCATGTGAGTCCAGTTTTAGATTCCGATGATTCACTCCAGGTTTACTGTATACCTTGCACCTTCATATTGACGATGAAACACAGAAATTGCATCCGAATTTATTACAAAAGGCACAATTCCGACTTATGTACAAGAGGACTGACCCTCTCCCTTTCTATGATTTGAACATCTTCTGTGAGTCCAGTTTTAGATTCCGATGCTTCACTTCAGGTTTACTGTATCACTTGGACCTTCTTATTGACGATGAAACACAGAAATATCATTGGAATTTAATACAAAACGCACAATGACGACTTAAGTAAAAGAGGACTGTCACTCTCTATTTGTATGATTTGAACCTCTCCTGTGAGTCCAGTTTTAGATTCCGATGCTTCACTTCAGGTTTACAGTATACCTTGCACCTTCTTATTGACGATGAAACTCAGAAATTGCATCGGAATTTAATACAAAAGGCACAATGCCGACTTAAGTACAAGAGGACTGACACTCTCACTTCCTATGATTTGAACCTCTCCTGTGATTCCAGTTTTAGATTCCGATGCTTCACTTCAGGGTTACTGTATACCTTGCACCTTCTTATTGACGATGAAACACAAAAATTGCATCGGAATTAAAATCAAAAGGCACAATGTCGACTTAAGTACAAGAGGACTGACACTCTAACTTTCTATCATTTGAACCTCTCCTGTGAGTCCAGTTTTAGATTCCGATGCTTCACTTCAGGTTTACTGTATACCTTGCACCTTCTTATTGACGATGAAACACAGAAATTGCATCGGAATTTAATACAAAAGGCACAATGCCGACTTAAGTAAAAGAGGACTGTCACTCTCTCTTTCTATGATTTTAACCTCTCCTGTGAGTCCAGTTTTGGATTCCGATGCTTCACTTCAGGTTTACTTTATCCCTAGGACCTTCTTATTAACGATGAAACATAGAAATTGCATACGATTTTAACACAAAAGGCACAATGCCGACTTAAGTAAAAGAGGACTGACACTCTCACTTTCTGTGATTTGAACCTCTCCTGTGAGTCCAGTTTTAGATTCCGATGCTTCACTTCAGGTTTACTGTATACCTTGCACCTTCTTATTGACGATGAAACAAAGAAACTGCATCGGAATTTAATACAAAAGGCACAACGCCGACTGAAGTAAAAGTGGACTGTCACTTTCTCTTTCTATGATTTTAACCTCTCCTGTGAGTCCAGTTTTGGATTCCGATGCTTCACGTCATGTTTACTGTATACCTTGCACCTTCTTATTGACGATGAAACACAGAAATTGCATCCGAATTTGATACAAAATGCACAATGCCGATTTAAGTACAAGAGGACTGACACTTTCCTTTTCTATGATTTGAATCTCAACTGTGAGTCCAGTTTAAGATTCCGATGCTTCACTTCAGGTTTACTGTATACCTTGCACCTTTTTATTGACGATGAAACACAGAAATTTCAACGGAATTTAATACACAAGGCACAATGCCGACTTAAGTACAAGAGGACTGACACTCTCACTTCCTATGATTTGAACCCCTCCTGTGATTCCAGTTTTAGATTCCGATGCTTCACTTCAGGTTTACTGTATACCTTGCACCTTCTTATTGACGATGAAACACAAAAATTGAATCGGAATTAAAATCAAAAGGCACAATGTCGACTTAAGTACAAGAGGACTGACACTCTAACTTTCTATCATTTGAACCTGTCTTGTGATTCCAGTTTTAGATTCCGATGCTTCACTTCAGGTTTACTTTATCCCTACGACCTTCTTATTAACGATGAAACACAGAAATTGCATACGATTTTAACGCAAAAGGCACAATGCCGACTTAAGTAAAAGAGGACTGACACTCTCACTTTCTGTGATTTGAACCTCTCCTGTGAGTCTAGTTTTAGATTCCGATGCTTCACTTCTGGTTTACTGTATACCTTGCACCTTCTTATTGACGATGAAACAAAGAAACTGCATCGGAATGTAATACAAAATGCACAACGCCGACTGAAGTAAAAGCGGACTGTCACTTTCTCTTTCTATGATTTTAACCTCTCCTGTGAGTCCAGTTTTGGATTCCGATGCTTCACTTCATGTTTACTGTATACCTTGCACCTTCTTATTGTCGATGAAACACAGAAACTGCATCCGAATTTGATACAAAATGCACAATGCCGATTTAAGTACAAGAGGACTGACACTTTCCCTTTCTATGATTTGAATCTCTCCTGTGAGTCCAGTTTTAGATTCCGATGCTTCACTTCAGGTTTACTGTATACCTTGCACCTTTTTATTGACGATGAAACACAGAAATTTCAACGGAATTTAATACAAAAGGCACAATGCCGACTTAAGTAAAAGAGGACTGTCACTCTCGCTTTCTATGATTTTAACCTCTCCTGTGAGTCCAGTTTTCGATTCCGATGCTTCACTTCAGGTTTACAGTATACCTTGCAGCTTCTTATTGACGATGAAACACAGAAATTGCATCCGAATTTAGTACAAAAGGCACAATGTCGACTTAAGTACAAGAGGACTGACCCTCTCCCTTTCTATGATTGGAACCTCTTCTGAGAGTCCAGTTTTAGATTCCAATGCTTCACTTCAGGTTTACTGTATCCCTTGGGCCTTCTTATTGACGATGAAACACAGAAATTTCATTGGAATTTAATACAAAAGGCACAATGCTGACTTAAGTAAAAGAGGACTGACACTCTCACATTCTGTGATTTGAACTTCTCCCGTTAGTCCTGTTTTGGATTCGGATGCTTCACTTCAGGTTTACTGTATCCTTTGGACCTTCTTATTGACGATGGAAAACAGAAATTGCATCCGAATTTAACACAAAAGGCACAATGCCGACTTAAGTACAAGAGGACTGACACTTTCCCTTTCTATTTTTTGAACCTCTCCTGTGAGTCCAGTTTTAGATTGCTATGCTTCACTTCAGGTTTACTGTATACCTTGCACCTTCTTATTGACAATGAAACACAGAAATTTCAACGGAATTTAATACAATATGCACAATGCCGACATAAGTAAAAGAGGACTGTCACTCTCTCTTTCAATGATTTTAACCTCTCCGGTCAGTCCAGTTTTCGATTCCGATGCTTCACTTCAGGTTTACTGTATACCTTGCACCTTCTTATTGACAATGAAACCTACAAATTGCATCCGAATTTAATACAAAAGGCACAATGCCGACTTAAGTACAAGAGGACTGACACTTTCCCTTCCTATGATTTGAACCTCTCCTGTGAGTCCAGTTTTAGATTCCGATGACTCACTCCAGGTTTACTGTATACCTTGCACCTTCTTATTGACGATGAAACACAGATATTGCATCCGAATTTATTACAAAAGGCACAATTCCGGCTTAAGTAAAAGAGGACTGACCCTCTCCCTTTCTATGATTTGAACATCTTCTGTGAGTCCAGTTTTAGATTCCGATGCTTCAATTCAGATTTACTGTATCACTTGGACCTTCTTATTGACGATGAAACACAGAAATTTCATTGGAATTTAATACAAAAGGCACAATGACGACTTAAGTAAAGAGGACTGTCACTCTCTATTTGTATGATTTGAACCTCTCCTGTGAGTCGAGTTTTAGATTCCGATGCTTCACTTCAGGTTTACTGTATACCTTGCACCTTCTTATTGACGATGAAACTCAGAAATTGCATCGGAATTTAATACAAAAGGCACAATGCCGACTTAAGTTCAAGAGGACTGACACTCTCAATTCCTATGAGTTGAACCTCTCCTGTGATTCCAGTTTTAGATTCCGATGCTTCACTTCAGGGTTACTGTATACCTTGCACCTTCTTATTGACGATGAAACACAAAAATTGCATCGGAATTAAAATCAAAAGGCACAATGTCGACTTAAGTACAAGAGGACTGACATTCTAACTTTCTATCATTTGAACCTCTCCTGTGAGTCCAGTTTTAGATTGCTATGCTTCACTTCAGGTTTACTGTATACCTTGCACCTTCTTATTGACAATGAAACACAGAAATTTCAACGGAATTTAATACAATATGCACAATGCCGACATAAGTAAAAGAGGACTGTCACTCTCTCTTTCTATGATTTTAACCTCTCCTGTGAGTCCAGTTTTCGATTCCGATGCTTCACTTCAGGTTTACTGTATACCTTGCACCTTCTTATTGACAATGAAACACAGAAATTGCATCCGAATTTAATACAAAAGGCACAATGCCGACTTAAGTACAAGAGGACTGACACTTTCCCTTTCTATGATTTGAACCTCTCCTGTGAGTCCAGTTTTAGATTCCGATGATTCACTCCAGGTTTACTGTATACCTTGCACCTTCTTATTGACGATGAAACACAGAAATTGCATCCGAATTTATTACAAAAGGCACAATTCCGACTTAAGTACAAGAGGACTGACCCTCTCCCTTTCTATGATTTGAACATCTTCTGTGAGTCCAGTTTTAGATTCCGATGCTTCACTTCAGGTTTACTGTATCACTTGGACCTTCTTATTGACGATGAAACACAGAAATTTCATTGGAATTTAATACAAAAGGCACAATGACGACTTAAGTAAAAGAGGACTGTCACTCTCTATTTGTATGATTTGAACCTCTCCTGTGAGTCGAGTTTTAGATTCCGATGCTTCACTTCAGGTTTACTGTATACCTTGCACCTTCTTATTGACGATGAAACTCAGAAATTGCATCGGAATTTAATACAAAAGGCACAATGCCGACTTAGGTACAAGAGGACTGACACTCTCACTTCCTATGATTTGAACCTCTCCTGTGATTTCAGTTTTAGATTCCGATGCTTCACTTCAGGGTTACTGTATACCTTGCACCTTCTTATTGACGATGAAACACAAAAATTGCATCGGAATTAAAATCAAAAGGCACAATGTCGACTTAAGTACAAGAGGACTGACACTCTAACTTTCTATCATTTGAACCTCTCCTGTGAGTCCAGTTTTAGATTCCGATGCTTCACTTCAGGTTTACTGTATACCTTGCACCTTCTTATTGACGATGAAACACAGAAATTGCATCGGAATTTAATACAAAAGGCACAATGCCGACTTAAGTAAAAGAGGACTGTCACTCTCTCTTTCTATGATTTTAACCTCTCCTGTGAGTCCAGTTTTGGATTCCGATGCTTCACTTCGGGTTTACTGTATACCTTGCACCTTCTTATTGACGATGAAACACAGAAATTTCAACGGAATTTAATACAAAAGGCACAATGCCGACTTAAGTAAAAGAGGACTGTCACTCTCTCTTTCTATGATTTTAACCTCTCCTGTGAGTCCAGTTTTCGATTCCGATGCTTCACTTCAGGTTTACTGTATACCTTGCACCTTCTTATTGACGATGAAACACAGAAATTGCATCCGAATTTAATACAAAAGGCACAATGCCGACTTAAGTACAAGAGGACTGACACTTTCCCTTTCTATGATTTGAACCTCTCCTGTGAGTCCAGTTTTAGATTCCGATGCTTCACTTCAGGTTTACTGTATACCTTGCACCTTCTTATTGACGATGAAACACAGAAATTTCAACGGAATTTAATACAATATGCACAATGCCGACTTAAGTAAAAGAGGACTGTCACTCTCTCTTTCTATGATTTTAACCTCTCCTGTGAGTCCAGTTTTCGATTCCGATGCTTCACTTCAGGTTTACTGTATACCTTGCACCTTCTTATTGACGATGAAACACAGAAATTGCATCCGAATTTAATACAAAAGGTACAATGCCGACTTAAGTACAAGAGGACTGACACATTCCCTTTCTATGATTTGAACCTCTCCTGTGATTCCAGTTTTAGATTCCGATGCTTCATTTCAGGTTTACTGTATCCCTAGGGCCTACTTATTGACGATGAAACACAGAAATTTCATCGGAATTTAATACAAAAGGCACAATGCCGACTTAAGTAAAAGAGGACTGTCACTCTCTCTTTCTATAATTTGAACCTCTCCTGTGAGTCCAGTTTTAGATTCCGATGCTTCACTCCAGGTTTACTGTATACCTTGCACCTTCTTATTGACGATGAAACACAGAAATTGCATCCGAATTTATTACAAAAGGCACAATTCCGACTTAAGTACAAGAGGACTGACCCTCTCCCTTTCTATGATTTGAACATCTTCTGTGAGTCCAGTTTTAGATTCCGATGCTTCACTTCAGGTTTACTGTATCACTTGGACCTTCTTATTGACGATGAAACACAAAAATTGCATCGGAATTAAAATCAAAAGGCACAATGTCGACTTAAGTAAAAGAGGACTGGCACTCTAACTTTCTATGTTTTGGACCTCTCCTGTGATTCCAGTTTTAGATTCCGATGCTTCACTTCGGGTTTACTGTATCCCTTGGACCTTGTTATTGACGATGAAACACAGAAATTGCATCCGAATTTAACACATAAGGCACAATGCCGACTTAAGTAAAAGAGGACTGACACTTTCACTTTCTGTGATTTGATATTCTCCTGTTAGTTCAGTTTTAGATTCCAATGCTTCACTTTAGGTTTACTGTATCCTTTGGACCTTCTTATTGACGATGGAAAACAGAAATTGCATCCGAATTTCATACAAAAGGCACAATGCCGACTTAAGTACAAGAGGACTGACACTCTCACTTTCTATGATTTGAAACTCTCCTGTGAGTCCAGTTTTAGATTCCGATGCTTCACTTCAGGTTTACTGTATACCTTGCACCTTCTTATTGACGATGAAACACAGAAATTTCATCGGAATTTAATACATAAGGCACAAAGCAGTCTTAAGTATAAGAGGACTGTCACTCTATCTTTCTATGATTTGTACCTCTCCTGTAATTCCAGTTTTAGAATCCGATGCTTCACTTCAGGTTTACTGTATACCTTGCACCTTCGTATTGACGATGAAACACAGAAATAACATCAGAATTTAATACAAAAGGCACAATGCCGACTTAAGTACAAGTGGACTGACACTCTCACCTTCTATGATTTGAACCTCTCCTGTGAGTCCAGTTTTAGAATCTGATGCTTCATTTCAGGTTTACTGTATACCTTGCACCTTCTTGTTGACGATGAAACACAGAAATTGCATCCGAATTTAATACAAAAGGCACAATGCCGACTTAAGTACAAGAGGACTGACACTTTCCCTTTCTATGATTTGAACCTCTCCTGTGAGTCCAGTTTTAGATTCCGATGCTTCACTTCAGGTTTACTGTATACCTTGCACCTTCTTATTGACGATGAAACACAGAAATTTCAACGGAATTTAATACAATATGCACAATGCCGACTTAAGTAAAAGAGGACTGTCACTCTCTCTTTCTATGATTTTAACCTCTCCTGTGAGTCCAGTTTTCGATTCCGATGCGTCACTTCAGGTTTACTGTATACCTTGCACCTTCTTATTGACGATGAAACACAGAAATTGCATCCGAATTTAATACAAAAGGTACAATGCCGACTTAAGTACAAGAGGACTGACACATTCCCTTTCTATGATTTGAACCTCTCCTGTGATTCCAGTTTTAGATTCCGATGCTTCATTTCAGGTTTACTGTATCCCTAGGGCCTACTTATTGACGATGAAACACAGAAATTTCATCGGAATTTAATACAAAAGGCACAATGCCGACTTAAGTAAAAGAGGACTGTCACTCTCTCTTTCTATAATTTGAACCTCTCCTGTGAGTCCAGTTTTAGATTCCGATGCTTCACTCCAGGTTTACTGTATACCTTGCACCTTCTTATTGACGATGAAACACAGAAATTGCATCCGAATTTATTACAAAAGGCACAATTCCGACTTAAGTACAAGAGGACTGACCCTCTCCCTTTCTATGATTTGAACATCTTCTGTGAGTCCAGTTTTAGATTCCGATGCTTCACTTCAGGTTTACTGTATCACTTGGACCTTCTTATTGACGATGAAACACAAAAATTGCATCAGAATTAAAATCAAAAGGCACAATGTCGACTTAAGTAAAAGAGGACTGGCACTCTAACTTTCTATGTTTTGGACCTCTCCTGTGATTCCAGTTTTAGATTCCGATGCTTCACTTCGGGTTTACTGTATCCCTTGGACCTTGTTATTGACGATGAAACACAGAAATTGCATCCGAATTTAACACATAAGGCACAATGCCGACTTAAGTAAAAGAGGACTGACACTTTCACTTTCTGTGATTTGATATTCTCCTGTTAGTTCAGTTTTAGATTCCAATGCTTCACTTTAGGTTTACTGTATCCTTTGGACCTTCTTATTGACGATGGAAAACAGAAATTGCATCCGAATTTCATACAAAAGGCACAATGCCGACTTAAGTACAAGAGGACTGACACTCTCACTTTCTATGATTTGAAACTCTCCTGTGAGTCCAGTTTTAGATTCCGATGCTTCACTTCAGGTTTACTGTATACCTTGCACCTTCTTATTGACGATGAAACACAGAAATTTCATCGGAATTTAATACATAAGGCACAAAGCAGTCTTAAGTATAAGAGGACTGTCACTCTATCTTTCTATGATTTGTACCTCTCCTGTAATTCCAGTTTTAGATTCCGATGCTTCACTTCAGGTTTACTGTATACCTTGCACCTTCGTATTGACGATGAAACACAGAAATAACATCAGAATTTAATACAAAAGGCACAATGCCGACTTAAGTACAAGTGGACTGACACTCTCACCTTCTATGATTTGAACCTCTCCTGTGAGTCCAGTTTTAGAATCTGATGCTTCATTTCAGGTTTACTGTATACCTTGAACCTTCTTGTTGACGATGAAACACAGAAATTGCATCCGAATTTAATACAAAAGGCACAATGCCGACATAAGTACAAGAGGACTGACACTCTCACTTTCTATGATTTGAACCTCTCCTGAGATTCCAGTTTTAGATTCCGATGCTTCACTTCAGGTTTACTGTATACATTGCACCTTCTTATTGACGATGAAACACAGAAATTTCATTGGAATTTAATACAAAAGGCACAATGACGACTTAAGTAAAAGATTACTTTCACTCTCTATTTGTATGATTTGAACCTCTCCTGTGAGTCGAGTTTTAGATTCCGATGCTTCACTTCAGGTTTACTGTATACCTTGCACCTTCTTATTGACGATGAAACTCAGAAATTGCATCGGAATTTAATACAAAAGGCACAATGCCGACTTAAGTACAAGAGGACTGACACTCTCACTTCCTATGATTTGAACCTCTCCTGTGATTCCAGTTTTAGATTCCGATGCTTCACTTCAGGGTTACTGTGTACCTTGCACCTTCTTATTAACGATGAAACACAAAAATTGCATCGGAATTAAAATCAAAAGGCACAATGTCGACTTAAGTACAAGAGGACTGACATTCTAACTTTCTATCATTTGAACCTCTCCTGTGTGTCCAGTTTTAGATTGCTATGCTTCACTTCAGGTTTACTGTATACCTTGCACCTTCTTATTGACAATGAAACACAGAAATTTCAACGGAATTTAATACAATATGCACAATGCCGACATAAGTAAAAGAGGACTGTCACTCTCTCTTTCTATGATTTTAACCTCTCCTGTGAGTCCAGTTTTCGATTCCGATGCTTCACTTCAGGTTTACTGTATACCTTGCACCTTCTTATTGACAATGAAACACAGAAATTGCATCCGAATTTAATACAAAAGGCACAATGCCGACTTAAGTACAAGAGGACTGACACTTTCCCTTTCTATGATTTGAACCTCTCCTGTGAGTCCAGTTTTAGATTCCGATGATTCACTCCAGGTTTACTGTATACCTTGCACCTTCATATTGACGATGAAACACAGAAATTGCATCCGAATTTATTACAAAAGGCACAATTCCGACTTATGTACAAGAGGACTGACCCTCTCCCTTTCTATGTTTTGAACATCTTCTGTGAGTCCAGTTTTAGATTCCGATGCTTCACTTCAGGTTTACTGTATCACTTGGACCTTCTTATTGACGATGAAACACAGAAATATCATTGGAATTTAATACAAAACGCACAATGACGACTTAAGTAAAAGAGGACTGTCACTCTCTATTTGTATGATTTGAACCTCTCCTGTGAGTCCAGTTTTAGATTCCGATGCTTCACTTCAGGTTTACAGTATACCTTGCACCTTCTTATTGACGATGAAACTCAGAAATTGCATCGGAATTTAATACAAAAGGCACAATGCCGACTTAAGTACAAGAGGACTGACACTCTCACTTCCTATGATTTGAACCTCTCCTGTGATTCCAGTTTTAGATTCCGATGCTTCACTTCAGGGTTACTGTATACCTTGCACCTTCTTATTGACGATGAAACACAAAAATTGCATCGGAAATAAAATCAAAAGGCACAATGTCGACTTAAGTACAAGAGGACTGACACTCTAACTTTCTATCATTTGAACCTCTCCTGTGAGTCCAGTTTTAGATTCCGATGCTTCACTTCAGGTTTACTGTATACCTTGCACCTTCTTATTGACGATGAAACACAGAAATTGCATCGGAATTTAAAACAAAAGGCACAATGCCGACTTAAGTAAAAGAGGACTGTCACTCTCTCTTTCTATGATTTTAACCTCTCCTGTGAGTCCAGTTTTGGATTCCGATGCTTCACTTCAGGTTTACTTTATCCCTAGGACCTTCTTATTAACGATGAAACATAGAAATTGCATACGATTTTAACACAAAAGGCACAATGCCGACTTAAGTAAAAGAGGACTGACACTCTCACTTTCTGTGATTTGAACCTCTCCTGTGAGTCCAGTTTTAGATTCCGATGCTTCACTTCAGGTTTACTGTATACCTTGCACCTTCTTATTGACGATGAAACAAAGAAACTGCATCGGAATTTAATACAAAAGGCACAACGCCGACTGAAGTAAAAGTGGACTGTCACTTTCTCTTTCTATGATTTTAACCTCTCCTGTGAGTCCAGTTTTGGATTCCGATGCTTCACGTCATGTTTACTGTATACCTTGCACCTTCTTATTGACGATGAAACACAGAAATTGCATCCGAATTTGATACAAAATGCACAATGCCGATTTAAGTACAAGAGGACTGACACTTTCCTTTTCTATGATTTGAATCTCAACTGTGAGTCCAGTTTAAGATTCCGATGCTTCACTTCAGGTTTACTGTATACCTTGCACCTTTTTATTGACGATGAAACACAGAAATTTCAACGGAATTTAATACACAAGGCACAATGCCGACTTAAGTACAAGAGGACTGACACTCTCACTTCCTATGATTTGAACCTCTCCTGTGATTCCAGTTTTAGATTCCGATGCTTCACTTCAGGTTTACTGTATACCTTGCACCTTCTTATTGACGATGAAACACAAAAATTGAATCGGAATTAAAATCAAAAGGCACAATGTCGACTTAAGTACAAGAGGACTGACACTCTAACTTTCTATCATTTGAACCTCTCTTGTGATTCCAGTTTTAGATTCCGATGCTTCACTTCAGGTTTACTTTATCCCTACGACCTTCTTATTAACGATGAAACACAGAAATTGCATACGATTTTAACGCAAAAGGCACAATGCCGACTTAAGTAAAAGAGGACTGACACTCTCACTTTCTGTGATTTGAACCTCTCCTGTGAGTCTAGTTTTAGATTCCGATGCTTCACTTCTGGTTTACTGTATACCTTGCACCTTCTTATTGACGATGAAACAAAGAAACTGCATCGGAATGTAATACAAAATGCACAACGCCGACTGAAGTAAAAGTGGACTGTCACTTTCTCTTTCTATGATTTTAACCTCTCCTGTGAGTCCAGTTTTGGATTCCGATGCTTCACTTCATGTTTACTGTATACCTTGCACCTTCTTATTGTCGATGAAACACAGAAATTGCATCCGAATTTGATACAAAATGCACAATGCCGATTTAAGTACAAGAGGACTGACACTTTCCCTTTCTCTGATTTGAATCTCTCCTGTGAGTCCAGTTTTAGATTCCGATGCTTCACTTCAGGTTTACTGTATACCTTGCACCTTTTTATTGACGATGAAACACAGAAATTTCAACGGAATTTAATACAAAAGGCACAATGCCGACTTAAGTAAAAGAGGACTGTCACTCTCGCTTTCTATGATTTTAACCTCCCCTGTGAGTCCAGTTTTCGATTCCGATGCTTCACTTCAGGTTTACAGTATACCTTGCAGCTTCTTATTGACGATGAAACACAGAAATTGCATCCGAATTTAATACAAAAGGCACAATGTCGACTTAAGTACAAGAGGACTGACCCTCTCCCTTTCTATGATTGGAACCTCTTCTGTGAGTCCAGTTTTAGATTCCAATGCTTCACTTCAGGTTTACTGTATCCCTTGGCCCTTCTTATTGACGATGAAACACAGAA